>NW_026046801.1:1309312-2618625 GCF_023864275.1 Schistocerca cancellata | reverse complement strand
GTCGGGACGGGGACCGGGACAGGGATAGGAATGGTGCGAATGCACTGCAAACTACGCAGACACCTGGTGTGAGGCGAGGCGAGGCGAGGAAGCCCACATCGCTACCAGTGGGCCCTCCAGCACGACACTGCCACACCCCGCACAGGCCCTCCGCTGAACACCAGGGACAAGATGCGTCCTCCGCTAGTGTCGAAGGCTGCACGCGCCCAGCGAATGACAGGGGGTGCAACGAGCAGCAGTGCGTCTCACACACGCGGCGGTGCGCCCGCCAATTCGGCCGTCGCTCTGCTGGGACGCCGGGCGCGCCTCCCCGCGCCGTCCTCGAGGAACTGGCGGTTGCGGAAGGAAGCGCTTTCGTCAAATGCGGCCGAAAACTAACATTTTGTGTGTTGGGAGAAAAGCCGAACGCGAATTCTGCCGTGCTCCTACATTAGATGAGCGCCAACGGCCATACCATGATGAATACACCGGTTCTCGTCCGATCACCGAAGTTAAGCATCATCGGGCCCGGCTAGTACTTGGATGGGTGACCGCCTGGGAAACCCGGGTGCTGTTGGCTCCCTTCCTTTTTTTTTTTTTTGTTATGTCGCCAGCCCAATTTTCAAACTACCTTTCTGTTGTGACAAAGTTGCTTCCTTAAGCCTTTTAAACTACTGTAATGGTACGAAAATGCAGTAATTAACTCAGTTTGAGGGAGAATGTGCTAACCAAGTTTGCCAAGAAGACTTTGAAAACGACAAAACAGTACGAATCGGCAGGTGATTTCTGAAATACGTCACCGCCTATTGTTGTGTAGGAGTGTAGAGTTCCAAATTTGATTTGTAACCACGAATTTATTCCTTAGTCGTCTCGTCTCGTCTCGTCTCGCAGACGTTTGTCGTGCTTGCGCTGTCATATGGACCACGACCCGAGCGGCAGCGAGCGGCAGTCGAGCAAAGTCGGGACAAGTCGGGACGGGGACCGGGACAGGGATAGGAATGGTGCGAATGCACTGCAAACTACGCAGACACCTGGTGTGAGGCGAGGCGAGGCGAGGAAGCCCACATCGCTACCAGTGGCGCCCTCCAGCACGACACTGCCACACCCCGCACAGGCCCTCCGCTGAACACCAGGGACAAGATGCGTCCTCCGCTAGTGTCGAAGGCTGCACGCGCCCAGCGAATGACAGGGGGTGCAACGAGCAGCAGTGCGTCTCACACACGCGGCGGTGCGCCCGCCAATTCGGCCGTCGCTCTGCTGGGACGCCGGGCGCGCCTCCCCGCGCCGTCCTCGAGGAACTGGCGGTTGCGGAAGGAAGCGCTTTCGTCAAATGCGGCCGAAAACTAACATTTTGTGTGTTGGGAGAAAAGCCGAACGCGAATTCTGCCGTGCTCCTACATTAGATGAGCGCCAACGGCCATACCATGATGAATACACCGGTTCTCGTCCGATCACCGAAGTTAAGCATCATCGGGCCCGGCTAGTACTTGGATGGGTGACCGCCTGGGAAACCCGGGTGCTGTTGGCTCCCTTCCTTTTTTTTTTTTTGTTATGTCGCCAGCCCAATTTTCAAACTACCTTTCTGTTGTGACAAAGTTGCTTCCTTAAGCCTTTTAAACTACTGTAATGGTACGAAAATGCAGTAATTAACTCAGTTTGAGGGAGAATGTGCTAACCAAGTTTGCCAAGAAGACTTTGAAAACGACAAAACAGTACGAATCGGCAGGTGATTTCTGAAATACGTCACCGCCTATTGTTGTGTAGGAGTGTAGAGTTCCAAATTTGATTTGTAACCACGAATTTATTCCTTAGTCGTCTCGTCTCGTCTCGTCTCGCAGACGTTTGTCGTGCTTGCGCTGTCATATGGACCACGACCCGAGCGGCAGCGAGCGGCAGTCGAGCAAAGTCGGGACAAGTCGGGACGGGGACCGGGACAGGGATAGGAATGGTGCGAATGCACTGCAAACTACGCAGACACCTGGTGTGAGGCGAGGCGAGGCGAGGAAGCCCACATCGCTACCAGTGGCGCCCTCCAGCACGACACTGCCACACCCCGCACAGGCCCTCCGCTGAACACCAGGGACAAGATGCGTCCTCCGCTAGTGTCGAAGGCTGCACGCGCCCAGCGAATGACAGGGGGTGCAACGAGCAGCAGTGCGTCTCACACACGCGGCGGTGCGCCCGCCAATTCGGCCGTCGCTCTGCTGGGACGCCGGGCGCGCCTCCCCGCGCCGTCCTCGAGGAACTGGCGGTTGCGGAAGGAAGCGCTTTCGTCAAATGCGGCCGAAAACTAACATTTTGTGTGTTGGGAGAAAAGCCGAACGCGAATTCTGCCGTGCTCCTACATTAGATGAGCGCCAACGGCCATACCATGATGAATACACCGGTTCTCGTCCGATCACCGAAGTTAAGCATCATCGGGCCCGGCTAGTACTTGGATGGGTGACCGCCTGGGAAACCCGGGTGCTGTTGGCTCCCTTCCTTTTTTTTTTTTTGTTATGTCGCCAGCCCAATTTTCAAACTACCTTTCTGTTGTGACAAAGTTGCTTCCTTAAGCCTTTTAAACTACTGTAATGGTACGAAAATGCAGTAATTAACTCAGTTTGAGGGAGAATGTGCTAACCAAGTTTGCCAAGAAGACTTTGAAAACGACAAAACAGTACGAATCGGCAGGTGATTTCTGAAATACGTCACCGCCTATTGTTGTGTAGGAGTGTAGAGTTCCAAATTTGATTTGTAACCACGAATTTATTCCTTAGTCGTCTCGTCTCGTCTCGTCTCGCAGACGTTTGTCGTGCTTGCGCTGTCATATGGACCACGACCCGAGCGGCAGCGAGCGGCAGTCGAGCAAAGTCGGGACAAGTCGGGACGGGGACCGGGACAGGGATAGGAATGGTGCGAATGCACTGCAAACTACGCAGACACCTGGTGTGAGGCGAGGCGAGGCGAGGAAGCCCACATCGCTACCAGTGGGCCCTCCAGCACGACACTGCCACACCCCGCACAGGCCCTCCGCTGAACACCAGGGACAAGATGCGTCCTCCGCTAGTGTCGAAGGCTGCACGCGCCCAGCGAATGACAGGGGGTGCAACGAGCAGCAGTGCGTCTCACACACGCGGCGGTGCGCCCGCCAATTCGGCCGTCGCTCTGCTGGGACGCCGGGCGCGCCTCCCCGCGCCGTCCTCGAGGAACTGGCGGTTGCGGAAGGAAGCGCTTTCGTCAAATGCGGCCGAAAACTAACATTTTGTGTGTTGGGAGAAAAGCCGAACGCGAATTCTGCCGTGCTCCTACATTAGATGAGCGCCAACGGCCATACCATGATGAATACACCGGTTCTCGTCCGATCACCGAAGTTAAGCATCATCGGGCCCGGCTAGTACTTGGATGGGTGACCGCCTGGGAAACCCGGGTGCTGTTGGCTCCCTTCCTTTTTTTTTTTTTTGTTATGTCGCCAGCCCAATTTTCAAACTACCTTTCTGTTGTGACAAAGTTGCTTCCTTAAGCCTTTTAAACTACTGTAATGGTACGAAAATGCAGTAATTAACTCAGTTTGAGGGAGAATGTGCTAACCAAGTTTGCCAAGAAGACTTTGAAAACGACAAAACAGTACGAATCGGCAGGTGATTTCTGAAATACGTCACCGCCTATTGTTGTGTAGGAGTGTAGAGTTCCAAATTTGATTTGTAACCACGAATTTATTCCTTAGTCGTCTCGTCTCGTCTCGTCTCGCAGACGTTTGTCGTGCTTGCGCTGTCATATGGACCACGACCCGAGCGGCAGCGAGCGGCAGTCGAGCAAAGTCGGGACAAGTCGGGACGGGGACCGGGACAGGGATAGGAATGGTGCGAATGCACTGCAAACTACGCAGACACCTGGTGTGAGGCGAGGCGAGGCGAGGAAGCCCACATCGCTACCAGTGGCGCCCTCCAGCACGACACTGCCACACCCCGCACAGGCCCTCCGCTGAACACCAGGGACAAGATGCGTCCTCCGCTAGTGTCGAAGGCTGCACGCGCCCAGCGAATGACAGGGGGTGCAACGAGCAGCAGTGCGTCTCACACACGCGGCGGTGCGCCCGCCAATTCGGCCGTCGCTCTGCTGGGACGCCGGGCGCGCCTCCCCGCGCCGTCCTCGAGGAACTGGCGGTTGCGGAAGGAAGCGCTTTCGTCAAATGCGGCCGAAAACTAACATTTTGTGTGTTGGGAGAAAAGCCGAACGCGAATTCTGCCGTGCTCCTACATTAGATGAGCGCCAACGGCCATACCATGATGAATACACCGGTTCTCGTCCGATCACCGAAGTTAAGCATCATCGGGCCCGGCTAGTACTTGGATGGGTGACCGCCTGGGAAACCCGGGTGCTGTTGGCTCCCTTCCTTTTTTTTTTTTTTGTTATGTCGCCAGCCCAATTTTCAAACTACCTTTCTGTTGTGACAAAGTTGCTTCCTTAAGCCTTTTAAACTACTGTAATGGTACGAAAATGCAGTAATTAACTCAGTTTGAGGGAGAATGTGCTAACCAAGTTTGCCAAGAAGACTTTGAAAACGACAAAACAGTACGAATCGGCAGGTGATTTCTGAAATACGTCACCGCCTATTGTTGTGTAGGAGTGTAGAGTTCCAAATTTGATTTGTAACCACGAATTTATTCCTTAGTCGTCTCGTCTCGTCTCGTCTCGCAGACGTTTGTCGTGCTTGCGCTGTCATATGGACCACGACCCGAGCGGCAGCGAGCGGCAGTCGAGCAAAGTCGGGACAAGTCGGGACGGGGACCGGGACAGGGATAGGAATGGTGCGAATGCACTGCAAACTACGCAGACACCTGGTGTGAGGCGAGGCGAGGCGAGGAAGCCCACATCGCTACCAGTGGCGCCCTCCAGCACGACACTGCCACACCCCGCACAGGCCCTCCGCTGAACACCAGGGACAAGATGCGTCCTCCGCTAGTGTCGAAGGCTGCACGCGCCCAGCGAATGACAGGGGGTGCAACGAGCAGCAGTGCGTCTCACACACGCGGCGGTGCGCCCGCCAATTCGGCCGTCGCTCTGCTGGGACGCCGGGCGCGCCTCCCCGCGCCGTCCTCGAGGAACTGGCGGTTGCGGAAGGAAGCGCTTTCGTCAAATGCGGCCGAAAACTAACATTTTGTGTGTTGGGAGAAAAGCCGAACGCGAATTCTGCCGTGCTCCTACATTAGATGAGCGCCAACGGCCATACCATGATGAATACACCGGTTCTCGTCCGATCACCGAAGTTAAGCATCATCGGGCCCGGCTAGTACTTGGATGGGTGACCGCCTGGGAAACCCGGGTGCTGTTGGCTCCCTTCCTTTTTTTTTTTTTTGTTATGTCGCCAGCCCAATTTTCAAACTACCTTTCTGTTGTGACAAAGTTGCTTCCTTAAGCCTTTTAAACTACTGTAATGGTACGAAAATGCAGTAATTAACTCAGTTTGAGGGAGAATGTGCTAACCAAGTTTGCCAAGAAGACTTTGAAAACGACAAAACAGTACGAATCGGCAGGTGATTTCTGAAATACGTCACCGCCTATTGTTGTGTAGGAGTGTAGAGTTCCAAATTTGATTTGTAACCACGAATTTATTCCTTAGTCGTCTCGTCTCGTCTCGTCTCGCAGACGTTTGTCGTGCTTGCGCTGTCATATGGACCACGACCCGAGCGGCAGCGAGCGGCAGTCGAGCAAAGTCGGGACAAGTCGGGACGGGGACCGGGACAGGGATAGGAATGGTGCGAATGCACTGCAAACTACGCAGACACCTGGTGTGAGGCGAGGCGAGGCGAGGAAGCCCACATCGCTACCAGTGGGCCCTCCAGCACGACACTGCCACACCCCGCACAGGCCCTCCGCTGAACACCAGGGACAAGATGCGTCCTCCGCTAGTGTCGAAGGCTGCACGCGCCCAGCGAATGACAGGGGGTGCAACGAGCAGCAGTGCGTCTCACACACGCGGCGGTGCGCCCGCCAATTCGGCCGTCGCTCTGCTGGGACGCCGGGCGCGCCTCCCCGCGCCGTCCTCGAGGAACTGGCGGTTGCGGAAGGAAGCGCTTTCGTCAAATGCGGCCGAAAACTAACATTTTGTGTGTTGGGAGAAAAGCCGAACGCGAATTCTGCCGTGCTCCTACATTAGATGAGCGCCAACGGCCATACCATGATGAATACACCGGTTCTCGTCCGATCACCGAAGTTAAGCATCATCGGGCCCGGCTAGTACTTGGATGGGTGACCGCCTGGGAAACCCGGGTGCTGTTGGCTCCCTTCCTTTTTTTTTTTTTTTGTTATGTCGCCAGCCCAATTTTCAAACTACCTTTCTGTTGTGACAAAGTTGCTTCCTTAAGCCTTTTAAACTACTGTAATGGTACGAAAATGCAGTAATTAACTCAGTTTGAGGGAGAATGTGCTAACCAAGTTTGCCAAGAAGACTTTGAAAACGACAAAACAGTACGAATCGGCAGGTGATTTCTGAAATACGTCACCGCCTATTGTTGTGTAGGAGTGTAGAGTTCCAAATTTGATTTGTAACCACGAATTTATTCCTTAGTCGTCTCGTCTCGTCTCGTCTCGCAGACGTTTGTCGTGCTTGCGCTGTCATATGGACCACGACCCGAGCGGCAGCGAGCGGCAGTCGAGCAAAGTCGGGACAAGTCGGGACGGGGACCGGGACAGGGATAGGAATGGTGCGAATGCACTGCAAACTACGCAGACACCTGGTGTGAGGCGAGGCGAGGCGAGGAAGCCCACATCGCTACCAGTGGCGCCCTCCAGCACGACACTGCCACACCCCGCACAGGCCCTCCGCTGAACACCAGGGACAAGATGCGTCCTCCGCTAGTGTCGAAGGCTGCACGCGCCCAGCGAATGACAGGGGGTGCAACGAGCAGCAGTGCGTCTCACACACGCGGCGGTGCGCCCGCCAATTCGGCCGTCGCTCTGCTGGGACGCCGGGCGCGCCTCCCCGCGCCGTCCTCGAGGAACTGGCGGTTGCGGAAGGAAGCGCTTTCGTCAAATGCGGCCGAAAACTAACATTTTGTGTGTTGGGAGAAAAGCCGAACGCGAATTCTGCCGTGCTCCTACATTAGATGAGCGCCAACGGCCATACCATGATGAATACACCGGTTCTCGTCCGATCACCGAAGTTAAGCATCATCGGGCCCGGCTAGTACTTGGATGGGTGACCGCCTGGGAAACCCGGGTGCTGTTGGCTCCCTTCCTTTTTTTTTTTTTGTTATGTCGCCAGCCCAATTTTCAAACTACCTTTCTGTTGTGACAAAGTTGCTTCCTTAAGCCTTTTAAACTACTGTAATGGTACGAAAATGCAGTAATTAACTCAGTTTGAGGGAGAATGTGCTAACCAAGTTTGCCAAGAAGACTTTGAAAAACGACAAAACAGTACGAATCGGCAGGTGATTTCTGAAATACGTCACCGCCTATTGTTGTGTAGGAGTGTAGAGTTCCAAATTTGATTTGTAACCACGAATTTATTCCTTAGTCGTCTCGTCTCGTCTCGTCTCGCAGACGTTTGTCGTGCTTGCGCTGTCATATGGACCACGACCCGAGCGGCAGCGAGCGGCAGTCGAGCAAAGTCGGGACAAGTCGGGACGGGGACAGGGACAGGGATAGGAATGGTGCGAATGCACTGCAAACTACGCAGACACCTGGTGTGAGGCGAGGCGAGGCGAGGAAGCCCACATCGCTACCAGTGGGCCCTCCAGCACGACACTGCCACACCCCGCACAGGCCCTCCGCTGAACACCAGGGACAAGATGCGTCCTCCGCTAGTGTCGAAGGCTGCACGCGCCCAGCGAATGACAGGGGGTGCAACGAGCAGCAGTGCGTCTCACACACGCGGCGGTGCGCCCGCCAATTCGGCCGTCGCTCTGCTGGGACGCCGGGCGCGCCTCCCCGCGCCGTCCTCGAGGAACTGGCGGTTGCGGAAGGAAGCGCTTTCGTCAAATGCGGCCGAAAACTAACATTTTGTGTGTTGGGAGAAAAGCCGAACGCGAATTCTGCCGTGCTCCTACATTAGATGAGCGCCAACGGCCATACCATGATGAATACACCGGTTCTCGTCCGATCACCGAAGTTAAGCATCATCGGGCCCGGCTAGTACTTGGATGGGTGACCGCCTGGGAAACCCGGGTGCTGTTGGCTCCCTTCCTTTTTTTTTTTTTTTGTTATGTCGCCAGCCCAATTTTCAAACTACCTTTCTGTTGTGACAAAGTTGCTTCCTTAAGCCTTTTAAACTACTGTAATGGTACGAAAATGCAGTAATTAACTCAGTTTGAGGGAGAATGTGCTAACCAAGTTTGCCAAGAAGACTTTGAAAACGACAAAACAGTACGAATCGGCAGGTGATTTCTGAAATACGTCACCGCCTATTGTTGTGTAGGAGTGTAGAGTTCCAAATTTGATTTGTAACCACGAATTTATTCCTTAGTCGTCTCGTCTCGTCTCGTCTCGCCTCGTCCCGCAGACGTTTGTCGTGCTTGCGCTGTCATATGGACCACGACCCGAGCGGCAGCGAGCGGCAGTCGAGCAAAGTCGGGACAAGTCGGGACGGGGACAGGGACAGGGATAGGAATGGTGCGAATGCACTGCAAACTACGCAGACACCTGGTGTGAGGCGAGGCGAGGCGAGGAAGCCCACATCGCTACCAGTGGGCCCTCCAGCACGACACTGCCACACCCCGCACAGGCCCTCCGCTGAACACCAGGGACAAGATGCGTCCTCCGCTAGTGTCGAAGGCTGCACGCGCCCAGCGAATGACAGGGGGTGCAACGAGCAGCAGTGCGTCTCACACACGCGGCGGTGCGCCCGCCAATTCGGCCGTCGCTCTGCTGGGACGCCGGGCGCGCCTCCCCGCGCCGTCCTCGAGGAACTGGCGGTTGCGGAAGGAAGCGCTTTCGTCAAATGCGGCCGAAAACTAACATTTTGTGTGTTGGGAGAAAAGCCGAACGCGAATTCTGCCGTGCTCCTACATTAGATGAGCGCCAACGGCCATACCATGATGAATACACCGGTTCTCGTCCGATCACCGAAGTTAAGCATCATCGGGCCCGGCTAGTACTTGGATGGGTGACCGCCTGGGAAACCCGGGTGCTGTTGGCTCCCTTCCTTTTTTTTTTTTTTGTTATGTCGCCAGCCCAATTTTCAAACTACCTTTCTGTTGTGACAAAGTTGCTTCCTTAAGCCTTTTAAACTACTGTAATGGTACGAAAATGCAGTAATTAACTCAGTTTGAGGGAGAATGTGCTAACCAAGTTTGCCAAGAAGACTTTGAAAACGACAAAACAGTACGAATCGGCAGGTGATTTCTGAAATACGTCACCGCCTATTGTTGTGTAGGAGTGTAGAGTTCCAAATTTGATTTGTAACCACGAATTTATTCCTTAGTCGTCTCGTCTCGTCTCGTCTCGCAGACGTTTGTCGTGCTTGCGCTGTCATATGGACCACGACCCGAGCGGCAGCGAGCGGCAGTCGAGCAAAGTCGGGACAAGTCGGGACGGGGACCGGGACAGGGATAGGAATGGTGCGAATGCACTGCAAACTACGCAGACACCTGGTGTGAGGCGAGGCGAGGCGAGGAAGCCCACATCGCTACCAGTGGCGCCCTCCAGCACGACACTGCCACACCCCGCACAGGCCCTCCGCTGAACACCAGGGACAAGATGCGTCCTCCGCTAGTGTCGAAGGCTGCACGCGCCCAGCGAATGACAGGGGGTGCAACGAGCAGCAGTGCGTCTCACACACGCGGCGGTGCGCCCGCCAATTCGGCCGTCGCTCTGCTGGGACGCCGGGCGCGCCTCCCCGCGCCGTCCTCGAGGAACTGGCGGTTGCGGAAGGAAGCGCTTTCGTCAAATGCGGCCGAAAACTAACATTTTGTGTGTTGGGAGAAAAGCCGAACGCGAATTCTGCCGTGCTCCTACATTAGATGAGCGCCAACGGCCATACCATGATGAATACACCGGTTCTCGTCCGATCACCGAAGTTAAGCATCATCGGGCCCGGCTAGTACTTGGATGGGTGACCGCCTGGGAAACCCGGGTGCTGTTGGCTCCCTTCCTTTTTTTTTTTTTGTTATGTCGCCAGCCCAATTTTCAAACTACCTTTCTGTTGTGACAAAGTTGCTTCCTTAAGCCTTTTAAACTACTGTAATGGTACGAAAATGCAGTAATTAACTCAGTTTGAGGGAGAATGTGCTAACCAAGTTTGCCAAGAAGACTTTGAAAACGACAAAACAGTACGAATCGGCAGGTGATTTCTGAAATACGTCACCGCCTATTGTTGTGTAGGAGTGTAGAGTTCCAAATTTGATTTGTAACCACGAATTTATTCCTTAGTCGTCTCGTCTCGTCTCGTCTCGCAGACGTTTGTCGTGCTTGCGCTGTCATATGGACCACGACCCGAGCGGCAGCGAGCGGCAGTCGAGCAAAGTCGGGACAAGTCGGGACGGGGACCGGGACAGGGATAGGAATGGTGCGAATGCACTGCAAACTACGCAGACACCTGGTGTGAGGCGAGGCGAGGCGAGGAAGCCCACATCGCTACCAGTGGCGCCCTCCAGCACGACACTGCCACACCCCGCACAGGCCCTCCGCTGAACACCAGGGACAAGATGCGTCCTCCGCTAGTGTCGAAGGCTGCACGCGCCCAGCGAATGACAGGGGGTGCAACGAGCAGCAGTGCGTCTCACACACGCGGCGGTGCGCCCGCCAATTCGGCCGTCGCTCTGCTGGGACGCCGGGCGCGCCTCCCCGCGCCGTCCTCGAGGAACTGGCGGTTGCGGAAGGAAGCGCTTTCGTCAAATGCGGCCGAAAACTAACATTTTGTGTGTTGGGAGAAAAGCCGAACGCGAATTCTGCCGTGCTCCTACATTAGATGAGCGCCAACGGCCATACCATGATGAATACACCGGTTCTCGTCCGATCACCGAAGTTAAGCATCATCGGGCCCGGCTAGTACTTGGATGGGTGACCGCCTGGGAAACCCGGGTGCTGTTGGCTCCCTTCCTTTTTTTTTTTTTGTTATGTCGCCAGCCCAATTTTCAAACTACCTTTCTGTTGTGACAAAGTTGCTTCCTTAAGCCTTTTAAACTACTGTAATGGTACGAAAATGCAGTAATTAACTCAGTTTGAGGGAGAATGTGCTAACCAAGTTTGCCAAGAAGACTTTGAAAACGACAAAACAGTACGAATCGGCAGGTGATTTCTGAAATACGTCACCGCCTATTGTTGTGTAGGAGTGTAGAGTTCCAAATTTGATTTGTAACCACGAATTTATTCCTTAGTCGTCTCGTCTCGTCTCGTCTCGCAGACGTTTGTCGTGCTTGCGCTGTCATATGGACCACGACCCGAGCGGCAGCGAGCGGCAGTCGAGCAAAGTCGGGACAAGTCGGGACGGGGACCGGGACAGGGATAGGAATGGTGCGAATGCACTGCAAACTACGCAGACACCTGGTGTGAGGCGAGGCGAGGCGAGGAAGCCCACATCGCTACCAGTGGCGCCCTCCAGCACGACACTGCCACACCCCGCACAGGCCCTCCGCTGAACACCAGGGACAAGATGCGTCCTCCGCTAGTGTCGAAGGCTGCACGCGCCCAGCGAATGACAGGGGGTGCAACGAGCAGCAGTGCGTCTCACACACGCGGCGGTGCGCCCGCCAATTCGGCCGTCGCTCTGCTGGGACGCCGGGCGCGCCTCCCCGCGCCGTCCTCGAGGAACTGGCGGTTGCGGAAGGAAGCGCTTTCGTCAAATGCGGCCGAAAACTAACATTTTGTGTGTTGGGAGAAAAGCCGAACGCGAATTCTGCCGTGCTCCTACATTAGATGAGCGCCAACGGCCATACCATGATGAATACACCGGTTCTCGTCCGATCACCGAAGTTAAGCATCATCGGGCCCGGCTAGTACTTGGATGGGTGACCGCCTGGGAAACCCGGGTGCTGTTGGCTCCCTTCCTTTTTTTTTTTTTGTTATGTCGCCAGCCCAATTTTCAAACTACCTTTCTGTTGTGACAAAGTTGCTTCCTTAAGCCTTTTAAACTACTGTAATGGTACGAAAATGCAGTAATTAACTCAGTTTGAGGGAGAATGTGCTAACCAAGTTTGCCAAGAAGACTTTGAAAACGACAAAACAGTACGAATCGGCAGGTGATTTCTGAAATACGTCACCGCCTATTGTTGTGTAGGAGTGTAGAGTTCCAAATTTGATTTGTAACCACGAATTTATTCCTTAGTCGTCTCGTCTCGTCTCGTCTCGCAGACGTTTGTCGTGCTTGCGCTGTCATATGGACCACGACCCGAGCGGCAGCGAGCGGCAGTCGAGCAAAGTCGGGACAAGTCGGGACGGGGACAGGGACAGGGATAGGAATGGTGCGAATGCACTGCAAACTACGCAGACACCTGGTGTGAGGCGAGGCGAGGCGAGGAAGCCCACATCGCTACCAGTGGGCCCTCCAGCACGACACTGCCACACCCCGCACAGGCCCTCCGCTGAACACCAGGGACAAGATGCGTCCTCCGCTAGTGTCGAAGGCTGCACGCGCCCAGCGAATGACAGGGGGTGCAACGAGCAGCAGTGCGTCTCACACACGCGGCGGTGCGCCCGCCAATTCGGCCGTCGCTCTGCTGGGACGCCGGGCGCGCCTCCCCGCGCCGTCCTCGAGGAACTGGCGGTTGCGGAAGGAAGCGCTTTCGTCAAATGCGGCCGAAAACTAACATTTTGTGTGTTGGGAGAAAAGCCGAACGCGAATTCTGCCGTGCTCCTACATTAGATGAGCGCCAACGGCCATACCATGATGAATACACCGGTTCTCGTCCGATCACCGAAGTTAAGCATCATCGGGCCCGGCTAGTACTTGGATGGGTGACCGCCTGGGAAACCCGGGTGCTGTTGGCTCCCTTCCTTTTTTTTTTTTTTTGTTATGTCGCCAGCCCAATTTTCAAACTACCTTTCTGTTGTGACAAAGTTGCTTCCTTAAGCCTTTTAAACTACTGTAATGGTACGAAAATGCAGTAATTAACTCAGTTTGAGGGAGAATGTGCTAACCAAGTTTGCCAAGAAGACTTTGAAAACGACAAAACAGTACGAATCGGCAGGTGATTTCTGAAATACGTCACCGCCTATTGTTGTGTAGGAGTGTAGAGTTCCAAATTTGATTTGTAACCACGAATTTATTCCTTAGTCGTCTCGTCTCGTCTCGTCTCGCCTCGTCCCGCAGACGTTTGTCGTGCTTGCGCTGTCATATGGACCACGACCCGAGCGGCAGCGAGCGGCAGTCGAGCAAAGTCGGGACAAGTCGGGACGGGGACAGGGACAGGGATAGGAATGGTGCGAATGCACTGCAAACTACGCAGACACCTGGTGTGAGGCGAGGCGAGGCGAGGAAGCCCACATCGCTACCAGTGGGCCCTCCAGCACGACACTGCCACACCCCGCACAGGCCCTCCGCTGAACACCAGGGACAAGATGCGTCCTCCGCTAGTGTCGAAGGCTGCACGCGCCCAGCGAATGACAGGGGGTGCAACGAGCAGCAGTGCGTCTCACACACGCGGCGGTGCGCCCGCCAATTCGGCCGTCGCTCTGCTGGGACGCCGGGCGCGCCTCCCCGCGCCGTCCTCGAGGAACTGGCGGTTGCGGAAGGAAGCGCTTTCGTCAAATGCGGCCGAAAACTAACATTTTGTGTGTTGGGAGAAAAGCCGAACGCGAATTCTGCCGTGCTCCTACATTAGATGAGCGCCAACGGCCATACCATGATGAATACACCGGTTCTCGTCCGATCACCGAAGTTAAGCATCATCGGGCCCGGCTAGTACTTGGATGGGTGACCGCCTGGGAAACCCGGGTGCTGTTGGCTCCCTTCCTTTTTTTTTTTTTTGTTATGTCGCCAGCCCAATTTTCAAACTACCTTTCTGTTGTGACAAAGTTGCTTCCTTAAGCCTTTTAAACTACTGTAATGGTACGAAAATGCAGTAATTAACTCAGTTTGAGGGAGAATGTGCTAACCAAGTTTGCCAAGAAGACTTTGAAAACGACAAAACAGTACGAATCGGCAGGTGATTTCTGAAATACGTCACCGCCTATTGTTGTGTAGGAGTGTAGAGTTCCAAATTTGATTTGTAACCACGAATTTATTCCTTAGTCGTCTCGTCTCGTCTCGTCTCGCAGACGTTTGTCGTGCTTGCGCTGTCATATGGACCACGACCCGAGCGGCAGCGAGCGGCAGTCGAGCAAAGTCGGGACAAGTCGGGACGGGGACCGGGACAGGGATAGGAATGGTGCGAATGCACTGCAAACTACGCAGACACCTGGTGTGAGGCGAGGCGAGGCGAGGAAGCCCACATCGCTACCAGTGGCGCCCTCCAGCACGACACTGCCACACCCCGCACAGGCCCTCCGCTGAACACCAGGGACAAGATGCGTCCTCCGCTAGTGTCGAAGGCTGCACGCGCCCAGCGAATGACAGGGGGTGCAACGAGCAGCAGTGCGTCTCACACACGCGGCGGTGCGCCCGCCAATTCGGCCGTCGCTCTGCTGGGACGCCGGGCGCGCCTCCCCGCGCCGTCCTCGAGGAACTGGCGGTTGCGGAAGGAAGCGCTTTCGTCAAATGCGGCCGAAAACTAACATTTTGTGTGTTGGGAGAAAAGCCGAACGCGAATTCTGCCGTGCTCCTACATTAGATGAGCGCCAACGGCCATACCATGATGAATACACCGGTTCTCGTCCGATCACCGAAGTTAAGCATCATCGGGCCCGGCTAGTACTTGGATGGGTGACCGCCTGGGAAACCCGGGTGCTGTTGGCTCCCTTCCTTTTTTTTTTTTTGTTATGTCGCCAGCCCAATTTTCAAACTACCTTTCTGTTGTGACAAAGTTGCTTCCTTAAGCCTTTTAAACTACTGTAATGGTACGAAAATGCAGTAATTAACTCAGTTTGAGGGAGAATGTGCTAACCAAGTTTGCCAAGAAGACTTTGAAAACGACAAAACAGTACGAATCGGCAGGTGATTTCTGAAATACGTCACCGCCTATTGTTGTGTAGGAGTGTAGAGTTCCAAATTTGATTTGTAACCACGAATTTATTCCTTAGTCGTCTCGTCTCGTCTCGTCTCGCAGACGTTTGTCGTGCTTGCGCTGTCATATGGACCACGACCCGAGCGGCAGCGAGCGGCAGTCGAGCAAAGTCGGGACAAGTCGGGACGGGGACCGGGACAGGGATAGGAATGGTGCGAATGCACTGCAAACTACGCAGACACCTGGTGTGAGGCGAGGCGAGGCGAGGAAGCCCACATCGCTACCAGTGGCGCCCTCCAGCACGACACTGCCACACCCCGCACAGGCCCTCCGCTGAACACCAGGGACAAGATGCGTCCTCCGCTAGTGTCGAAGGCTGCACGCGCCCAGCGAATGACAGGGGGTGCAACGAGCAGCAGTGCGTCTCACACACGCGGCGGTGCGCCCGCCAATTCGGCCGTCGCTCTGCTGGGACGCCGGGCGCGCCTCCCCGCGCCGTCCTCGAGGAACTGGCGGTTGCGGAAGGAAGCGCTTTCGTCAAATGCGGCCGAAAACTAACATTTTGTGTGTTGGGAGAAAAGCCGAACGCGAATTCTGCCGTGCTCCTACATTAGATGAGCGCCAACGGCCATACCATGATGAATACACCGGTTCTCGTCCGATCACCGAAGTTAAGCATCATCGGGCCCGGCTAGTACTTGGATGGGTGACCGCCTGGGAAACCCGGGTGCTGTTGGCTCCCTTCCTTTTTTTTTTTTTGTTATGTCGCCAGCCCAATTTTCAAACTACCTTTCTGTTGTGACAAAGTTGCTTCCTTAAGCCTTTTAAACTACTGTAATGGTACGAAAATGCAGTAATTAACTCAGTTTGAGGGAGAATGTGCTAACCAAGTTTGCCAAGAAGACTTTGAAAACGACAAAACAGTACGAATCGGCAGGTGATTTCTGAAATACGTCACCGCCTATTGTTGTGTAGGAGTGTAGAGTTCCAAATTTGATTTGTAACCACGAATTTATTCCTTAGTCGTCTCGTCTCGTCTCGTCTCGCAGACGTTTGTCGTGCTTGCGCTGTCATATGGACCACGACCCGAGCGGCAGCGAGCGGCAGTCGAGCAAAGTCGGGACAAGTCGGGACGGGGACAGGGACAGGGATAGGAATGGTGCGAATGCACTGCAAACTACGCAGACACCTGGTGTGAGGCGAGGCGAGGCGAGGAAGCCCACATCGCTACCAGTGGGCCCTCCAGCACGACACTGCCACACCCCGCACAGGCCCTCCGCTGAACACCAGGGACAAGATGCGTCCTCCGCTAGCGTCGAAGGCTGCACGCGCCCAGCGAATGACAGGGGGTGCAACGAGCAGCAGTGCGTCTCACACACGCGGCGGTGCGCCCGCCAATTCGGCCGTCGCTCTGCTGGGACGCCGGGCGCGCCTCCCCGCGCCGTCCTCGAGGAACTGGCGGTTGCGGAAGGAAGCGCTTTCGTCAAATGCGGCCGAAAACTAACATTTTGTGTGTTGGGAGAAAAGCCGAACGCGAATTCTGCCGTGCTCCTACATTAGATGAGCGCCAACGGCCATACCATGATGAATACACCGGTTCTCGTCCGATCACCGAAGTTAAGCATCATCGGGCCCGGCTAGTACTTGGATGGGTGACCGCCTGGGAAACCCGGGTGCTGTTGGCTCCCTTCCTTTTTTTTTTTTTTGTTATGTCGCCAGCCCAATTTTCAAACTACCTTTCTGTTGTGACAAAGTTGCTTCCTTAAGCCTTTTAAACTACTGTAATGGTACGAAAATGCAGTAATTAACTCAGTTTGAGGGAGAATGTGCTAACCAAGTTTGCCAAGAAGACTTTGAAAACGACAAAACAGTACGAATCGGCAGGTGATTTCTGAAATACGTCACCGCCTATTGTTGTGTAGGAGTGTAGAGTTCCAAATTTGATTTGTAACCACGAATTTATTCCTTAGTCGTCTCGTCTCGTCTCGTCTCGCAGACGTTTGTCGTGCTTGCGCTGTCATATGGACCACGACCCGAGCGGCAGCGAGCGGCAGTCGAGCAAAGTCGGGACAAGTCGGGACGGGGACCGGGACAGGGATAGGAATGGTGCGAATGCACTGCAAACTACGCAGACACCTGGTGTGAGGCGAGGCGAGGCGAGGAAGCCCACATCGCTACCAGTGGCGCCCTCCAGCACGACACTGCCACACCCCGCACAGGCCCTCCGCTGAACACCAGGGACAAGATGCGTCCTCCGCTAGTGTCGAAGGCTGCACGCGCCCAGCGAATGACAGGGGGTGCAACGAGCAGCAGTGCGTCTCACACACGCGGCGGTGCGCCCGCCAATTCGGCCGTCGCTCTGCTGGGACGCCGGGCGCGCCTCCCCGCGCCGTCCTCGAGGAACTGGCGGTTGCGGAAGGAAGCGCTTTCGTCAAATGCGGCCGAAAACTAACATTTTGTGTGTTGGGAGAAAAGCCGAACGCGAATTCTGCCGTGCTCCTACATTAGATGAGCGCCAACGGCCATACCATGATGAATACACCGGTTCTCGTCCGATCACCGAAGTTAAGCATCATCGGGCCCGGCTAGTACTTGGATGGGTGACCGCCTGGGAAACCCGGGTGCTGTTGGCTCCCTTCCTTTTTTTTTTTTTGTTATGTCGCCAGCCCAATTTTCAAACTACCTTTCTGTTGTGACAAAGTTGCTTCCTTAAGCCTTTTAAACTACTGTAATGGTACGAAAATGCAGTAATTAACTCAGTTTGAGGGAGAATGTGCTAACCAAGTTTGCCAAGAAGACTTTGAAAACGACAAAACAGTACGAATCGGCAGGTGATTTCTGAAATACGTCACCGCCTATTGTTGTGTAGGAGTGTAGAGTTCCAAATTTGATTTGTAACCACGAATTTATTCCTTAGTCGTCTCGTCTCGTCTCGTCTCGCAGACGTTTGTCGTGCTTGCGCTGTCATATGGACCACGACCCGAGCGGCAGCGAGCGGCAGTCGAGCAAAGTCGGGACAAGTCGGGACGGGGACAGGGACAGGGATAGGAATGGTGCGAATGCACTGCAAACTACGCAGACACCTGGTGTGAGGCGAGGCGAGGCGAGGAAGCCCACATCGCTACCAGTGGGCCCTCCAGCACGACACTGCCACACCCCGCACAGGCCCTCCGCTGAACACCAGGGACAAGATGCGTCCTCCGCTAGCGTCGAAGGCTGCACGCGCCCAGCGAATGACAGGGGGTGCAACGAGCAGCAGTGCGTCTCACACACGCGGCGGTGCGCCCGCCAATTCGGCCGTCGCTCTGCTGGGACGCCGGGCGCGCCTCCCCGCGCCGTCCTCGAGGAACTGGCGGTTGCGGAAGGAAGCGCTTTCGTCAAATGCGGCCGAAAACTAACATTTTGTGTGTTGGGAGAAAAGCCGAACGCGAATTCTGCCGTGCTCCTACATTAGATGAGCGCCAACGGCCATACCATGATGAATACACCGGTTCTCGTCCGATCACCGAAGTTAAGCATCATCGGGCCCGGCTAGTACTTGGATGGGTGACCGCCTGGGAAACCCGGGTGCTGTTGGCTCCCTTCCTTTTTTTTTTTTTTGTTATGTCGCCAGCCCAATTTTCAAACTACCTTTCTGTTGTGACAAAGTTGCTTCCTTAAGCCTTTTAAACTACTGTAATGGTACGAAAATGCAGTAATTAACTCAGTTTGAGGGAGAATGTGCTAACCAAGTTTGCCAAGAAGACTTTGAAAACGACAAAACAGTACGAATCGGCAGGTGATTTCTGAAATACGTCACCGCCTATTGTTGTGTAGGAGTGTAGAGTTCCAAATTTGATTTGTAACCACGAATTTATTCCTTAGTCGTCTCGTCTCGTCTCGTCTCGCAGACGTTTGTCGTGCTTGCGCTGTCATATGGACCACGACCCGAGCGGCAGCGAGCGGCAGTCGAGCAAAGTCGGGACAAGTCGGGACGGGGACAGGGACAGGGATAGGAATGGTGCGAATGCACTGCAAACTACGCAGACACCTGGTGTGAGGCGAGGCGAGGCGAGGAAGCCCACATCGCTACCAGTGGGCCCTCCAGCACGACACTGCCACACCCCGCACAGGCCCTCCGCTGAACACCAGGGACAAGATGCGTCCTCCGCTAGCGTCGAAGGCTGCACGCGCCCAGCGAATGACAGGGGGTGCAACGAGCAGCAGTGCGTCTCACACACGCGGCGGTGCGCCCGCCAATTCGGCCGTCGCTCTGCTGGGACGCCGGGCGCGCCTCCCCGCGCCGTCCTCGAGGAACTGGCGGTTGCGGAAGGAAGCGCTTTCGTCAAATGCGGCCGAAAACTAACATTTTGTGTGTTGGGAGAAAAGCCGAACGCGAATTCTGCCGTGCTCCTACATTAGATGAGCGCCAACGGCCATACCATGATGAATACACCGGTTCTCGTCCGATCACCGAAGTTAAGCATCATCGGGCCCGGCTAGTACTTGGATGGGTGACCGCCTGGGAAACCCGGGTGCTGTTGGCTCCCTTCCTTTTTTTTTTTTTTGTTATGTCGCCAGCCCAATTTTCAAACTACCTTTCTGTTGTGACAAAGTTGCTTCCTTAAGCCTTTTAAACTACTGTAATGGTACGAAAATGCAGTAATTAACTCAGTTTGAGGGAGAATGTGCTAACCAAGTTTGCCAAGAAGACTTTGAAAACGACAAAACAGTACGAATCGGCAGGTGATTTCTGAAATACGTCACCGCCTATTGTTGTGTAGGAGTGTAGAGTTCCAAATTTGATTTGTAACCACGAATTTATTCCTTAGTCGTCTCGTCTCGTCTCGTCTCGCAGACGTTTGTCGTGCTTGCGCTGTCATATGGACCACGACCCGAGCGGCAGCGAGCGGCAGTCGAGCAAAGTCGGGACAAGTCGGGACGGGGACCGGGACAGGGATAGGAATGGTGCGAATGCACTGCAAACTACGCAGACACCTGGTGTGAGGCGAGGCGAGGCGAGGAAGCCCACATCGCTACCAGTGGCGCCCTCCAGCACGACACTGCCACACCCCGCACAGGCCCTCCGCTGAACACCAGGGACAAGATGCGTCCTCCGCTAGTGTCGAAGGCTGCACGCGCCCAGCGAATGACAGGGGGTGCAACGAGCAGCAGTGCGTCTCACACACGCGGCGGTGCGCCCGCCAATTCGGCCGTCGCTCTGCTGGGACGCCGGGCGCGCCTCCCCGCGCCGTCCTCGAGGAACTGGCGGTTGCGGAAGGAAGCGCTTTCGTCAAATGCGGCCGAAAACTAACATTTTGTGTGTTGGGAGAAAAGCCGAACGCGAATTCTGCCGTGCTCCTACATTAGATGAGCGCCAACGGCCATACCATGATGAATACACCGGTTCTCGTCCGATCACCGAAGTTAAGCATCATCGGGCCCGGCTAGTACTTCGATGGGTGACCGCCTGGGAAACCCGGGTGCTGTTGGCTCCCTTCCTTTTTTTTTTTTTTTGTTATGTCGCCAGCCCAATTTTCAAACTACCTTTCTGTTGTGACAAAGTTGCTTCCTTAAGCCTTTTAAACTACTGTAATGGTACGAAAATGCAGTAATTAACTCAGTTTGAGGGAGAATGTGCTAACCAAGTTTGCCAAGAAGACTTTGAAAACGACAAAACAGTACGAATCGGCAGGTGATTTCTGAAATACGTCACCGCCTATTGTTGTGTAGGAGTGTAGAGTTCCAAATTTGATTTGTAACCACGAATTTATTCCTTAGTCGTCTCGTCTCGTCTCGTCTCGCCTCGTCCCGCAGACGTTTGTCGTGCTTGCGCTGTCATATGGACCACGACCCGAGCGGCAGCGAGCGGCAGTCGAGCAAAGTCGGGACAAGTCGGGACGGGGACAGGGACAGGGATAGGAATGGTGCGAATGCACTGCAAACTACGCAGACACCTGGTGTGAGGCGAGGCGAGGCGAGGAAGCCCACATCGCTACCAGTGGGCCCTCCAGCACGACACTGCCACACCCCGCACAGGCCCTCCGCTGAACACCAGGGACAAGATGCGTCCTCCGCTAGTGTCGAAGGCTGCACGCGCCCAGCGAATGACAGGGGGTGCAACGAGCAGCAGTGCGTCTCACACACGCGGCGGTGCGCCCGCCAATTCGGCCGTCGCTCTGCTGGGACGCCGGGCGCGCCTCCCCGCGCCGTCCTCGAGGAACTGGCGGTTGCGGAAGGAAGCGCTTTCGTCAAATGCGGCCGAAAACTAACATTTTGTGTGTTGGGAGAAAAGCCGAACGCGAATTCTGCCGTGCTCCTACATTAGATGAGCGCCAACGGCCATACCATGATGAATACACCGGTTCTCGTCCGATCACCGAAGTTAAGCATCATCGGGCCCGGCTAGTACTTGGATGGGTGACCGCCTGGGAAACCCGGGTGCTGTTGGCTCCCTTCCTTTTTTTTTTTTTGTTATGTCGCCAGCCCAATTTTCAAACTACCTTTCTGTTGTGACAAAGTTGCTTCCTTAAGCCTTTTAAACTACTGTAATGGTACGAAAATGCAGTAATTAACTCAGTTTGAGGGAGAATGTGCTAACCAAGTTTGCCAAGAAGACTTTGAAAACGACAAAACAGTACGAATCGGCAGGTGATTTCTGAAATACGTCACCGCCTATTGTTGTGTAGGAGTGTAGAGTTCCAAATTTGATTTGTAACCACGAATTTATTCCTTAGTCGTCTCGTCTCGTCTCGTCTCGCCTCGTCCCGCAGACGTTTGTCGTGCTTGCGCTGTCATATGGACCACGACCCGAGCGGCAGCGAGCGGCAGTCGAGCAAAGTCGGGACAAGTCGGGACGGGGACAGGGACAGGGATAGGAATGGTGCGAATGCACTGCAAACTACGCAGACACCTGGTGTGAGGCGAGGCGAGGCGAGGAAGCCCACATCGCTACCAGTGGGCCCTCCAGCACGACACTGCCACACCCCGCACAGGCCCTCCGCTGAACACCAGGGACAAGATGCGTCCTCCGCTAGTGTCGAAGGCTGCACGCGCCCAGCGAATGACAGGGGGTGCAACGAGCAGCAGTGCGTCTCACACACGCGGCGGTGCGCCCGCCAATTCGGCCGTCGCTCTGCTGGGACGCCGGGCGCGCCTCCCCGCGCCGTCCTCGAGGAACTGGCGGTTGCGGAAGGAAGCGCTTTCGTCAAATGCGGCCGAAAACTAACATTTTGTGTGTTGGGAGAAAAGCCGAACGCGAATTCTGCCGTGCTCCTACATTAGATGAGCGCCAACGGCCATACCATGATGAATACACCGGTTCTCGTCCGATCACCGAAGTTAAGCATCATCGGGCCCGGCTAGTACTTGGATGGGTGACCGCCTGGGAAACCCGGGTGCTGTTGGCTCCCTTCCTTTTTTTTTTTTTTGTTATGTCGCCAGCCCAATTTTCAAACTACCTTTCTGTTGTGACAAAGTTGCTTCCTTAAGCCTTTTAAACTACTGTAATGGTACGAAAATGCAGTAATTAACTCAGTTTGAGGGAGAATGTGCTAACCAAGTTTGCCAAGAAGACTTTGAAAACGACAAAACAGTACGAATCGGCAGGTGATTTCTGAAATACGTCACCGCCTATTGTTGTGTAGGAGTGTAGAGTTCCAAATTTGATTTGTAACCACGAATTTATTCCTTAGTCGTCTCGTCTCGTCTCGTCTCGCCTCGTCCCGCAGACGTTTGTCGTGCTTGCGCTGTCATATGGACCACGACCCGAGCGGCAGCGAGCGGCAGTCGAGCAAAGTCGGGACAAGTCGGGACGGGGACAGGGACAGGGATAGGAATGGTGCGAATGCACTGCAAACTACGCAGACACCTGGTGTGAGGCGAGGCGAGGCGAGGAAGCCCACATCGCTACCAGTGGGCCCTCCAGCACGACACTGCCACACCCCGCACAGGCCCTCCGCTGAACACCAGGGACAAGATGCGTCCTCCGCTAGTGTCGAAGGCTGCACGCGCCCAGCGAATGACAGGGGGTGCAACGAGCAGCAGTGCGTCTCACACACGCGGCGGTGCGCCCGCCAATTCGGCCGTCGCTCTGCTGGGACGCCGGGCGCGCCTCCCCGCGCCGTCCTCGAGGAACTGGCGGTTGCGGAAGGAAGCGCTTTCGTCAAATGCGGCCGAAAACTAACATTTTGTGTGTTGGGAGAAAAGCCGAACGCGAATTCTGCCGTGCTCCTACATTAGATGAGCGCCAACGGCCATACCATGATGAATACACCGGTTCTCGTCCGATCACCGAAGTTAAGCATCATCGGGCCCGGCTAGTACTTGGATGGGTGACCGCCTGGGAAACCCGGGTGCTGTTGGCTCCCTTCCTTTTTTTTTTTTTGTTATGTCGCCAGCCCAATTTTCAAACTACCTTTCTGTTGTGACAAAGTTGCTTCCTTAAGCCTTTTAAACTACTGTAATGGTACGAAAATGCAGTAATTAACTCAGTTTGAGGGAGAATGTGCTAACCAAGTTTGCCAAGAAGACTTTGAAAACGACAAAACAGTACGAATCGGCAGGTGATTTCTGAAATACGTCACCGCCTATTGTTGTGTAGGAGTGTAGAGTTCCAAATTTGATTTGTAACCACGAATTTATTCCTTAGTCGTCTCGTCTCGTCTCGTCTCGCCTCGTCCCGCAGACGTTTGTCGTGCTTGCGCTGTCATATGGACCACGACCCGAGCGGCAGCGAGCGGCAGTCGAGCAAAGTCGGGACAAGTCGGGACGGGGACAGGGACAGGGATAGGAATGGTGCGAATGCACTGCAAACTACGCAGACACCTGGTGTGAGGCGAGGCGAGGCGAGGAAGCACACATCGCTACCAGTGGGCCCTCCAGCACGACACTGCCACACCCCGCACAGGCCCTCCGCTGAACACCAGGGACAAGATGCGTCCTCCGCTAGTGTCGAAGCCTGCACGCGCCCAGCGAATGACAGGGGGTGCAACGAGCAGCAGTGCGTCTCACACACGCGGCGGTGCGCCCGCCAATTCGGCCGTCACTCTGGTGGGACGCCTGGCGCGCCTCCCCGCGCCGTCCTCGAGGAACTGGCGGTTGCAGAAGGAAGCGCTTTCGTCATATGCGGCCGAAAACTAACATTTTGTGTGTTGGGAGAAAAGCCGAACGCGAATTCTGCCGTGCTCCCACATTAGATGAGCGCCAACGGCCATACCATGATGAATACACCGGTTCTTGTCCGATCACCGAAGTTAAGCATCATCGGGCCCGGCTAGTACTTGGATGGGTGACCGCCTGGTAAACCCGGGTGCTGTTGGCTCCCTTCCTGTTTTTTTTTTTGTTATGTCGCCAGCCCAATTTTCAAACTACATTTCTGTTGTGACAAAGATGCTTCCTTAAGCCTTTTAAACTACTGTAATGGTACGAAAATGCAGTAATTAACTCAATTTGAGGGAGAATGTGCTAACCAAGTTTGCCAAGAAGACTTTGAATACAACAAAACAGTACGAATCGGCAGGTGATTTCTGAAATACGTCACCGCCTATTGTTGTGTAGGAGTGTAGAGTTCCAAATTAGAATTGTAACCACGAATTTATTCCTTAGTCGTCTCGTCTCCTCTCGTCTCGTCTCGTCCCGCAGACGTTTGTCGTGCTTGCGCTGTCATATCGACCACGACCCGAGCGGCAGCGAGCGGCGTTCGAGCAAAGTCAGACAAGTCGGGACGGGGACCGGGACAGGGATAGGAATGGTGCGAATGCACTGCAAACTACGCAGACACCTGGTGTGAGGCGAGGCGAGGCGAGGCGAGGCGAGGAAGCCCACATCACTACCAGTGGGCCCTCCAGCACGACACTGCCACACCACGCACAGGCCCTCCGCTGAACGTTACAATTCACTATCAGTTTTTCGTCCCATTCGATAATCTATACTCACAGCAGAACGGCCATAAGGTGCCCGAGGCAGCAATAGACCCATGGAGTCAAGTCGGCTGGAGGACGATGTATTGAATCGGGACGCAATATGTGTGGTCCATCGTCATTAGGTGGCCCTGAATGTTACAATTCACTATCAGTTTTTCGTCCGATTCGAAAATGTTTGACTCACAGCAGAACGGCCATAAGGTGCCCGAGGCAGCAATGGACCCATGGAGACAAGTCTGCTGGAGGACGATGTATTGAATCGGGACGCAATTTGAGTGTTCCATCGTCATTAGGAGGCCCTGAACGTTACAATTCACTCTCAGTTTTTCGTCCGATTCGAAAATCTTTGAGACACAGCAGAAAGGCCATAAGGTGCCCGAGGCAGCAATAGACCCATGGAGACAAGTCTGCTGGAGGACGATGTATTGAATCGGGACGCAATTTGAGTGATCCATCGTCATTAGGTGGCCCTGAACGTTACAATTCACTATTAATTTTTCGTCCGATTCCAAAATCTTTGACTCACAGCAGATCGGCCATAAGGTGCCCGGGTCAGCAATAGACCCATGGAGACAAGTCTGCTGGAGGAGGAAGTATTGAATCGGACGCAATTTGAGTGATCCTTCGTCATTAGGTGGCCCTGAATGTTACAATTCACTATCTGTTTTTCGTCAGATTCGAAAATCTTTGACTCACAGCAGAACGGCCTTAAGGTGCCCGAGGCAGCAATAGACCCATGGAGAGAAGTCTGCTGGAGGACGATGTATTGAATCGGGACGCAATTTGAGTGATTCATCGTCTTTAGGTGGCCCTGAACGTTACAATTCACTATCAGTTTTTCGTCCGATTCGAAAATCTTTGACTCACAGCAGAACGGCCATAAGGTGCCCGAGACAGCAATAGACCCATGGAGAGAAGTCTGCTGGAAGACGATGTATTGAATCGGGACGCAATTTGCGTGTTCCATCGTCATTAGGAGGCCCTGAACGTTACAATTCACTATCAGTTTTTCGTCCGATTCGAAAATCTTTGACTCACTGCAGAACGGCCATAAGGTGCCCGAGGCAGCAATAGACCCATGGAGACAAGTCTGCTGGAGGACGATGTATTGAATCGGGACGCAATTTGAGTGTTCCATCGTCATTAGGAGGCCCTGAACGTTACAATTCACTATCAGTTTTTCGTCCGATTCGAAAATCTTTGACTCACAGCAGAACGGCCATAAGGTGCCCGAGGCAGCAATAGACCCATGGAGACAAGTCGGCTGGAGGACGACGTATTGAATCGGGACGCAATTTGAGTGATCCATCGTCATTAGGTGGCCCTGAAAGTTACAATTCACTATTAGTTTTTCGTCCGATTCGAAAATCTTTGACTCACAGCAGAACGGCCATAAGGTGCCCGAGGCAGCAATAGACCCATGGAGACAAGTCTGCTGGAGGACGATGTATTGAATCGGGACCCAATTTGAGTGATCCATCGTCATTAGGTGGCCCTGAAAGTTACAATTCTCTATCAGTTTTTCGTCCCATTCGATAATCTAGACTCACAGCAGAACGGCCATAAGGTGCCCGAGGCAGCAATAGACCCATGGAGAGAAGTCTGCTGGAGGACGATGAATTGAATCGGGACGCAATTTGAGTGATCCATCGTCATTAGGTGGCCCTGAACGTTACAATTCACTATCAGTTTTACGCCAGATTAGAAAATCTTTGACTCACAGCAGAACGGCCATAAGGTGCCCGAGGCAGCAATAGACCAATGGAGACAAGTCTGCTGGAGGACGATGTATTGAATCGAGACGCAATTTGAGTGATCCATCGTCATTAGGTGGCCCTGAAGGTTACAATTCACTATCAGTTTTTCGTCCGATTCGAAAATCTTTGACTTACAGCAGAACGGCCATAAGGTGCCCGAGGCAGCAATACACCCATGAAGACAAGTCTGCTGGAGGACGATGTATTGAATCGGGACGCAATTTGTGTGTTCCATCGTCATTAGGAGGCCCTGAACGTTACAAATCACTATCAGTCTTTCGTCCGATTCGAAAATCTTTGACTCACTGCAGAACGGCCATAAGGTGCCCGAGGCAGCAATAGACCCATTTAGACAAGTCGGCTGGAGGACGATGTATTGAATCGGGACGCAATTTGAGTGATCCATCGTCATTACGTGGCCCTGAATGTTACAATTCACAATCAGTTTTTCGTCAGATTCGAAAATCTTTGACTCACAGCAGAACGGCCGTAAGATGCCCGAGGCAGCAATAGCCCCTTGGAGACAAGTCTGCTGGAGGACGATGTATTGAATCGGGACGCAATTTGAGTGATTCATCGTCATTAGGTGGCCCTGAACGTTACAATTCACTATCAGTTTTTCGTCCGATTCGAAAATCTTTGACTCACAGCAGAACGGCCATAAGGTGCCCGAGGCAGCAATAGACCCCTGGAGAAGAGTCGGCTGGAAGACGATGTATTGAGTCGGGACGCAATTTGAGTGATCCATCGTCATTAGGTGGCCCTGAAAGTTACAATACACAATCAGTTTTTTAGTCCGATTCGAAAATCTTTGACTCACAGCAGAACGGCCATAAGGTGCCCGAGGCAGCAATAGACCCATGGAGACAAGTCTGCTGGAGGACGATGTATTGAATCGGGACGCAAATTTGAGTGATCCATCGTCATTAGGTGGCCCTGAACGTTACAATTCACTATCAGTTTTTCGTCCCATTCGATAATCTAGACTCACAACATAACGGCCATAAGATGCCCGAGGCAGCAATAGACCCATGGAGACAAGTCGGCTGGAGGACTATGTACTGAATCGGGACGCAATTTGAGTGTTCCATCGTCATTAGGTGGCCCTGAACGTAACAATTCACTATCAGTTATTCGTCAGATTCGAAAATCTTTGACTCACAGCAGAACGGCCATAAGGTGCCCGAGGCAGCAATAGACCCATGGAGACAAGTCTGCTGGAGGACGATGTATTGAATCGGGACGCAATTTGAATGATCCAAGGTCATTACGTGGCCCTGAACGTTACAATTCACTATCAATTATTCGTCCGATTCGAAAATCTTTGACTCACAGCAGAACGGCCATAATGTGCCCGAGCAGGCAATAGACCAACGGAGACAAGTCTGCTGGAGGACGATGTATTGAATCGGGACGCAATTTGAGTGTTGCATCGTCATTAGGAGGCCCTGAACGTTACAATTCACTATGAGTTTTTCGTCCGATTCGAAAATCTTTGACTCACAGCAGAACGGCCATAAGGTGCCCGAGGCAGCAATAGACCCATGGAGACAAGTCGGCTGGAGGACGATGTATTGAATCGAGACGCAATTTGAGTGTTCCATCGTCATTAGGTGGCCCTGAATGTTACAATTCACTATCAGTTTTTCGTCAGATTCGAAAATCTTTGACTCACAGCAGAACGGCCATAAGGTGCCCGAGGCAGCAATAGAGCCATGGAGACAAGTCGGCTGGAGGACGATGTATTGAATCGGGACGCAATTTGAGTGATCCATCGTCATTAGGTGGCCCTGAACGTTACAATTCACTATCAGTTTTTCGTCCGATTCGAAAATCTTTGATTCACAGCAGAACGGCCATAAGGTGCCCGAGGCAGCAATAGACCCATGGAGACAAGTCTGCTGGAGGACGATGTATTGAATCGGGACGCAATTTGAGTGTTCCATCGTCATTAGGAGGCCCTGAACGTTACAATTCACTATCAGTTTTTCGTCCCATTCGATAATATAGACTCACAGCAGAACGGCCATAAGGTGCCCGAGGCAGCAATAGACCCATGGAGTCAAGTCGGCTGGAGGACGATGTATTGAATCGGGACGCAATTTGAGTGATCCATCGTCATTAGGTGGCCCTGAACGTTACAATTCACTATCAGTTTTTCGTCCGATTCGAAAATCTTTGACTCACAGCAGAACGGCCATAAGGTGCCCGAGGCAGCAATATACCCATGGAGACAAGTTGGCTGGAGGACGATGTATTGAATCGGGACGCAATTTGAGTGATCCATCGTCATTAGGTGGCCCTGAACGTTACAATTCACTATCAGTTCTTCGTCCCATTCGATAATATAGACTCACAGCAGAACGGCCATAAGGTGCCCGAAGCAGCAATAGACCCATGGAGTCAAGTCGGCTGGTGGACGATGTATTGAATCGGGACGCAAATTTTGTGGTCCATCGTCATTAGGTGGCCCTGAATGTTACAATTCACTATCAGTTTTTCGTCCGATTCGAAAATCTTTGACTTACAGCAGAACGGCCATAAGGTGCCCGAGGCAGCAATAGACCCATGGAGACAAGTCTGCTTGAGGACGATGTATTGAATCGGGTCGCAATTTGAGTGTTCCATCGTCATTAGGAGGCCCTGAACGTTACAATTCACTATTGGTTTTTCGTCCGATTCGAAAATCTTTGAGTCACAGCAGAACGGCCATAATGTGCCCGAGGCAGCAATAGACCCATGGAAACAAGTCTGCTGGAGGACGATGTATTGAATCGGAACGCAATTTGAGTGCGCCATCGTCATTAGGTGGCCCTGAACGTTACAATTCACTATCAGTTTTTCGTCCGATTTGAAAATCTTTGACTCACAGCAGAACGGCCATAAGGTATCCGAGGCAGCAATAGACCCATGTAGACAAGCCTGCTGGAGGACAATGTATTGAATCGGGACGCAATTTGAGTGATCCATCGCCATTAGGAGGCCCTGAACGTTACTAATCACTATCAGTTTTTCGTCCGATTCGAAAATCTTTGACTCACAGCAGAACGGCCATAAGGTGCCCGAGGCAGCAATAGACCCATGGAGACAAGTCTGCTGGAGGACGATGTATTGAATCGGGACGCAAATTTGAGTGATCCATCGTCATTAGGTGGCCCTGAACGTTACAATTCACTATCAGTTTTTCGTCCCATTCGATAATCTAGACTCACAACATAACGGCCATAAGGTGCCCGAGGCAGCAATAGACCCATGGAGACAAGTCGGCTGGAGGACTATGTACTGAATCGGGACGCAATTTGAGTGTTCCATCGTCATTAGGTGGCCCTGAATGTAACAATTCACTATCAGTTATTCGTCAGATTCGAAAATCTTTGACTCACAGCAGAACGGCCATAAGGTGCCCGAGGCAGCAATAGACCCATGGAGACAAGTCTGCTGGAGGACGATGTATTGAATCGGGACGCAATTTGAATGATCCATCGTCATTACGTGGCCCTGAACGTTACAATTCACTATCAATTATTCGTCCGATTCGAAAATCTTTGACTCACAGCAGAACGGCCATAATGTGCCCGAGCAGGCAATAGACCAACGGAGACAAGTCTGCTGGAGGACGATGTATTGAATCGGGACGCAATTTGAGTGTTGCATCGTCATTAGGAGGCCCTGAACGTTACAATTCACTATGAGTTTTTCGTCCGATTCGAAAATCTTTGACTCACAGCAGAACGGCCATAAGGTGCCCGAGGCAGCAATAGACCCATGGAGACAAGTCGGCTGGAGGACGATGTATTGAATCGAGACGCAATTTGAGTGTTCCATCGTCATTAGGTGGCCCTGAATGTTACAATTCACTATCAGTTTTTCGTCAGATTCGAAAATCTTTGACTCACAGCAGAACGGCCATAAGGTGCCCGAGGCAGCAATAGAGCCATGGAGACAAGTCGGCTGGAGGACGATGTATTGAATCGGGACGCAATTTGAGTGATCCATCGTCATTAGGTGGCCCTGAACGTTACAATTCACTATCAGTTTTTCGTCCGATTCGAAAATCTTTGATTCACAGCAGAACGGCCATAAGGTGCCCGAGGCAGCAATAGACCCATGGAGACAAGTCTGCTGGAGGACGATGTATTGAATCGGGACGCAATTTGAGTGTTCCATCGTCATTAGGAGGCCCTGAACGTTACAATTCACTATCAGTTTCTCGTCCCATTCGATAATATAGACTCACAGCAGAACGGCCATAAGGTGCCCGAGGCAGCAATAGACCCATGGAGTCAAGTGGGCTGGAGGACGATGTATTGAATCGGGACGCAATTTGAGTGATCCATCGTCATTACGTGGCCCTGAACGTTACAATTCACTATCAGTTTTTCGTCCGATTCGAAAAAGTTTGACTCACAGCAGAACGGCCATAAGGTGCCCGAGGCAGCAATAGACCCATGGAGACAAGTTGGCTGGAGGACGATGTATTGAATCGGGACGCAATTTGAGTGATCCATCGTCATTAGGTGGCCCTGAACGTTACAATTCACTATCAGTTCTTCGTCCCATTCGATAATATAGACTCACAGCAGAACGGCCATAAGGTGCCCGAGGCAGCAATAGACCCATGGAGTCAAGTCGGCTGGTGGACGATGTATTGAATCGGGACGCAAATTTTGTGGTCCATCGTCATTAGGTGGCCCTGAATGTTACAATTCACTATCAGTTTTTCGTCCGATTCGAAAATCTTTGACTTACAGCAGAACGGCCATAAGGTGCCCGAGGCAGCAATAGACCCATGGAGACAAGTCTGCTGGAGGACGATGTATTGAATCGGGTCGCAATTTGAGTGTTCCATCGTCATTAGGAGGCCCTGAACGTTACAATTCACTATTGGTTTTTCGTCCGATTCGAAAATCTTTGAGTCACAGCAGAACGGCCATAATGTGCCCGAGGCAGCAATAGACCCATGGAAACAAGTCTGCTGGAGGACGATGTATTGAATCGGAACGCAATTTGAGTGATCCATCGTCATTAGGTGGCCCTGAACGTTACAATTCACTATTAGTTTTTCGTCCGATTCGAAAATCTTTGACTCACAGCAGAACGGCCATAAGGTATCCGAGGCAGCAATAGACCCATGTAGACAAGCCTGCTGGAGGACAATGTATTGAATCCGGACGCAATTTGAGTGATCCATCGCCATTAGGATGCCCTGAACGTTACTAATCACTATCAGTTTTTCGTCCGATTCGAAAATCTTTGACTCACAGCAGAACGGCCATAAGGTGCCCGAGGCAGCAATAGACCCATGGAGACAAGTCGGCTGGAGGACGATGTATTGAATCGGGACGCAATTTGAGTGATCCATCGTCATTTGGTGGCCCTGAATGTTACAATTCACTATCAGCTTTTCGTCAGAGTCGAAAATCATTGACTCACAGCAGAACGGCCATAAGGTGCCCGAGGCAGCAATAGACCCATGGAGAAAAGTCTGCTGGAGGAGGATGTATTGAATCGGGACGCAATTTGAGTGATCCATCGTCATTAGGTGGCCCTGAACGTTACAATTCACTATCAGTTTTTCGTCCGATTCGAAATTCTTTGACTCACAGCAGAACGGCCAAAAGGTGCCCGAGGCAGCAATAGACCCATGGAGACAAGTCTGCTGGAGGAGGATGTATTGAATCGGGACGAAATTTGAGTGATCCATCGTCATTAGGTGGCCCTGAATGTTACAATTCACTAACAGCTTTTCGTCAGAGTCGAAAATCTTTGACTCACAGCAGACCGGCCATAAGGTGCCCGAGGCAGCAATAGACCCATGGGGACAAGTCTGCTGGAGGAGGATGTATTGAATCGGGACGCAATTTGAGTGATCCATCGTCATTAGGTGGCCCTGAACGTTACAATTCACTATCAGTTTTTCGTCCGATTCGAAAATCTTTGACTCACAGCAGAACGGCCATAAGGTGCCCGAGGCAGCAATAGACCCATGGAGACAAGTCGGCTGGAGGACGATGTATTGAATCGGGACGCAATTTGAGTGTTCCATCGTCATTAGGAGGCCATGAATGTTACAATTTACTATCAGTTTTTCGTCCGATTCAAAAATCTTTGACTCACAGCAGAACGGCCATAAGGTGCCCGAGGCAGCAATAGACCCATGGAGAAGAGTCGGCTGGAAGACGATGTATTGAGTCGGGACGCAATTTGAGTCATCCATCGTCATTAGGTGGCCCTGAAAGTTACAATACACTATCAGTTTTTTAGTCCGATTCGAAAATCTTTGACTCACAGCAGAACGGCCATAAGGTGCCCGAGGCAGCAATAGACCCATGGAGACAAGTCTGCTGGAGGACGATGTATTGAATCGGGACGCAAATTTGAGTGATCCATCGTCATTAGGTGGCCCTGAACGTTACAATTCACTATCAGTTTTTCGTCCCATTCGATAATCTAGACTCACAACATAACGGCCATAAGGTGCCCGAGGCAGCAATTGACCCATGGAGACAAGTCGGCTGGAGGACTATGTACTGAATCGGGACGCAATTTGAGTGTTCCATCGTCATTAGGTGGCCCTGAATGTAACAATTCACTATCAGTTATTCGTCAGATTCGAAAATCTTTGACTCACAGCAGAACGGCCATAAGGTGCCCGAGGCAGCAATAGACCCATGGAGACAAGTCTGCTGGAGGACGATGTATTGAATCGGGACGCAATTAGAATGATCCATCGTCATTACGTGGCCCTGAACGTTACAATTCACTATCAATTATTCGTCCGATTCGAAAATCTTTGACTCACAGCAGAACGGCCATAATGTGCCCGAGCAGGCAATAGACCAACGGAGACAAGTCTGCTGGAGGACGATGTATTGAATCGGGACGCAATTTGAGTGTTGCATCGTCATTAGGAGGCCCTGAACGTTACAATTCACTATGAGTTTTTCGTCCGATTCGAAAATCTTTGACTCACAGCAGAACGGCCATAAGGTGCCCGAGGCAGCAATAGACCCATGGAGACAAGTCGGCTGGAGGACGATGTATTGAATCGAGACGCAATTTGAGTGTTCCATCGTCATTAGGTGGCCCTGAATGTTACAATTCACTATCAGTTTTTCGTCAGATTCGAAAATCTTTGACTCACAGCAGAACGGCCATAAGGTGCCCGAGGCAGCAATAGAGCCATGGAGACAAGTCGGCTGGAGGTCGATGTATTGAATCGGGACGCAATTTGAGTGATCCATCGTCATTAGGTGGCCCTGAACGTTACAATTCACTATCAGTTTTTCGTCCGATTCGAAAATCTTTGATTCACAGCAGAACGGCCATAAGGTGCCCGAGGCAGCAATAGACCCATGGAGACAAGTCTGCTGGAGGACGATGTATTGAATCGGGACGCAATTTGAGTGTTCCATCGTCATTAGGAGGCCCTGAACGTTACAATTCACTATCAGTTTTTCGTCCCATTCGATAATATAGACTCACAGCAGAACGGCCATAAGGTGCCCGAGGCAGCAATAGACCCATGGAGTCAAGTCGGCTGGAGGACGATGTATTGAATCGGGACGCAATTTGAGTGATCCATCGTCATTAGGTGGCCCTGAACGTTACAATTCACTATCAGTTCTTCGTCCCATTCGATAATATAGACTCACAGCAGAACGGCCATAAGGTGCCCGAGGCAGCAATAGACCCATGGAGTCAAGTCGGCTGGTGGACGATGTATTGAATCGGGACGCAAATTTTGTGGTCCATCGTCATTAGGTGGCCCTGAATGTTACAATTCACTATCAGTTTTTCGTCCGATTCGAAAATCTTTGACTTACAGCAGAACGGCCATAAGGTGCCCGAGGCAGCAATAGACCCATGGAGACAAGTCTGCTTGAGGACGATGTATTGAATCGGGTCGCAATTTGAGTGTTCCATCGTCATTAGGAGGCCCTGAACGTTACAATTCACTATTGGTTTTTCGTCCGATTCGAAAATCTTTGAGTCACAGCAGAACGGCCATAATGTGCCCGAGGCAGCAATAGACCCATGGAAACAAGTCTGCTGGAGGACGATGTATTGAATCGGAACGCAATTTGAGTGATCCATCGTCATTAGGTGGCCCTGAACGTTACAATTCACTATCAGTTTTTCGTCCGATTCGAAAATCTTTGACTCACAGCAGAACGGCCATAAGGTATCCGAGGCAGCAATAGACCCATGTAGACAAGCCTGCTGGAGGACGATGTATTGAATCGGGACGCAATTTGAGTGATCCATCGCCATTAGGAGGCCCTGAACGTTACTAATCACTATTAGTTTTTCGTCCGATTCGAAAATCTTTGACTCACAGCAGAACGGCCATAAGGTGCCCGAGGCAGCAATAGACCCATGGAGTCAAGTCGGCTGGAGGACGATGTATTGAATCGGGACGCAATTTGAGTGATCCATCGTCATTTGGTGGCCCTGAATGTTACAATTCACTATCAGCTTTTCGTCAGAGTCGAAAATCATTGACTCACAGCAGAACGGCCATAAGGTGCCCGAGGCAGCAATAGACCCATGGAGACAAGTCTGCTGGAGGAGGATGTATTGAATCGGGACGCAATTTGAGTGATCCATCGTCATTAGGTGGCCCTGAACGTTACAATTCACTATCAGTTTTTCGTCCGATTCGAAATTCTTTGACTCACAGCAGAACGGCCATAAGGTGCCCGAGGCAGCAATAGACCCATGGAGACAAGTCTGCTGGAGGAGGATGTATTGAATCGGGACGAAATTTGAGTGATCCATCGTCATTAGGTGGCCCTGAATGTTACAATTCACTAACAGCTTTTCGTCAGAGTCGAAAATCTTTGACTCACAGCAGACCGGCCATAAGGTGCCCGAGGCAGCAATAGACCCATGGGGACAAGTCTGCTGGAGGAGGATGTATTGAATCGGGACGCAATTTGAGTGATCCATCGTCATTAGGTGGCCCTGAACGTTACAATTCACTATCAGTTTTTCGTCCGATTCGAAAATCTTTGACTCACAGCAGAACGGCCATAAGGTGCCCGAGGCAGCAATAGACCCATGGAGACAAGTCTGCTGGAGGACGATGTATTGAATCGGGACGCAATTTGAGTGTTCCATCGTCATTAGGAGGCCATGAATGTTACAATTTACTATCAGTTTTTCGTCCGATTCGAAAATCTTTGACTCACAGCAGAACGGCCATAAGGTGCCCGAGGCAGCAATAGACCCATGGAGACAAGTCGGCTGGAGGACGATGTATTGAATCGGGACGCAATTTGAGTGATCCATCGTCGTTACGTGGCCCTGAATGTTACAATTCACTATCAGTTTTTCGTCAGATTCGAAAATCTTTGACTCACAGCAGAACGGCCATAAGGTGCCCGAGGCAGCAATAGACCCATGGAGACAAGTCGGCTGGAAGACGATGTATTGAATCGGGACGCAATTAGAGTGATCCATCGTCATTAGGTGGCCCTGAAAGTTACAATTCACTATCAGGTTTTCGTCCGATTCGAAAATGTTTGACTCACAGCAGAACGGCCATAAGGCGCTCGAGGCAGCAATAGACCAATGGAGACAAGTCTGCTGGAGGACGATGTATTGAATCGGGACGCAATTTGAGAGTTCCATCGTCATTAGGAGGCCCTGAACGTTACAATTCACTATCAGTTTTTCGTCCGATTCGAAAATCTTGGACTCACAGCAGAACGGCCATAAGGTGCCCGAGGCAGCAATAGACCCATGGAGACAAATCTGCTGGAGGACGATGTATTGAATCGGGACGCAATTTGAGTGATCCATCGTCATTAGGTGGCCCTGAACGTTACAATTCACTATCAGTTTTTCGTCCGATTCGAAAATCTTTGACTCACAGCAGAACGGCCATAAGGTGCCCGAGGCAGCAACAGACCCATGAAGACAAGTCTGCTGGAGGACGATGTATTGAATCGGGACGCAATTTGAGTGATCCATCGTCATTAGGAAGCCCTGAACGTTACAAATCACTATCAGTTTTTCGTCCGATTCGAAAATCTTTGACTCACAGCAGAACGGCCATGAGGTGCCCGAGGCAGCAATAGACCCATGAAGACAAGTCTGCTGGAGGACGATGTATTGAATCGGGACGCAATTTGAGTGTTCCATCGTCATTAGGAGGCCTTGAACGTTACAATTCACTATCAGTTTTTCGTCCCATTCGAAATTCTTTGACTCACAGCAGAACGGCCATAAGGTGCCCCAGGCAGCAATAGACCCATGCAGACAAGTCGGCTGGTGGACGATGTATTGAATCGGGACGCAATTTGAGAGATCTATCGTCATTAGGTGGCCCTGAATGTTACAATTCACTATCAGTTTTTCGTCCGATTCGAAAATCTTTGACTCACAGCAGAACGGCCATAAGGTGCCCGAGGCAGCAATAGACCCATGCAGACAAGTCGGCTGGTGGACGATGTATTGAATCGGGACGCAATTTGAGTGATCATCGTCATTAGGTGGCCCTGAATGTTACAATTCACTATCAGTTTTTCGTCCGATTCGAAAATCTTAGACTCACAGCAGAACGGCCATAAGGTGCCCGAGGCAGCAATAGACCCATGGAGACAAGTCTGCTGGAGGAGGATGTATTGAATCGGGACGAAATTTGAGTGATCCATCGTCATTAGGTGGCCCTGAAGGTTACAATTCACTATCAGTTTTTCGTCCGATTCGAAAATTTTTGGCTCACAGCAGAACGGCCATAAGGTGCCCGAGGCAGCAATAGACCCATGGAGACAAGTCGGCTGGGGACGATGTATTGAATCGGGACGCAATTTGAGTGTTCCATCGTCATTAGGAGGCCATGAATGTTACAATTCACTATCAGTTATTCGTCCGATTCGAAAATCTTTGACTCACAGCAGAACGGTCATAAGGTGCCCGAGGCAGCAATAGACCCATGGAGACAAGTCGGCTGGAGGACGATGTATTGAATCGGGAAACAATTTGAGTGATCCATCGTCGTTACGTGGCCCTGAATGTTACAATTCACTATCAGTTTTTCGTCAGATTCGAAAATCTTTGACTCACAGCAGAACGGCCATAAGGCGCTCGAGGCAGCAATAGACCCATGGAGACCAGTCGGCTGGAGGACGATGTATTGAATCGGGACGCAATTTGAGTGTTCCATCGTCATTAGGTGGCCCTGAATGTTACAATTCACCATCAGTTTTTCGTCAGATTCGAAAATCTTTGACTCACGGCAGAACGGCCATTGGGTGCCCGAGACCCAATGGAGACAGGTCTGCTGGAAGACGATGTATTGAATCGGGACGCAATTTGAGTGATCCATCGTCATTAGGTGGCCCTGAACGTTACAATTCACTATCAGTTTTTCGTCCGATTCGAAAATCTTTGACTCACAGCAGAACGGCCATAAGGTGCCCGAGGCAGTAATAGACCCATGGAGACAAGTCTGCTGGAGGACGATGTATTGAATCGGGACGCAATTTGAGTGTTCCATCGTCATTAGGAGGCCCTGAGCGTTACAATTCACTATCAGTTGTTCGTCCGATTCGAAAATCTTTGACTCACAGCAGAACGGCCATAATGTGCCTGAGGCAGCAATAGACCCATGGAGACCAGTCGGCTGGAGGACGATGTATTGAATCGAGACGCAATTTGAGTGTTCCATCGTCATTAGGTGGCCCTGAATGTTACAATTCACTATCAGTTTTTCGTCAGATTCGAAAATCTTGATGTATTGAATCGGGACACAATTTGAGTGCTCCATCGTCATTGGTGGCCCTGAGCGTTACAATTCACTATCAGTTGTTCGTCCGATTCGAAAATCTTTGACTCACTGCAGAACGGCCATAAGGTGCCCGAGGCAGCAATAGACCCATGGAATCAAGTCGGCTGGAGGACGATGTATTGAATCGGGACGCAATTTGTGTGGTCCATCGTCATTAGGTGGCCCTGAATGTTACAATTAACTATCAGTTCTTCGTCCGATTCGAAAATCTTTGACTCACAATATAACGGCCATATGGTGCCCGAGGCAGCAATAGACCCATGGAGACAAGTCTGCTGGAGGACGATGTATTGAATCGGGACGCAATTTGAGTGATCCATCGTCATTAGGAGGCCCTGAACGTTACAATTCACTATCAGTTTTTCGTCCGATTCGAAAAACTTTGACTCACAGCAGAACGGCCAAAAGGTGCCCGAGGCAGCAATAGACCCATGGAGACAAGTCTGCTGGAGGACGATGTATTGAATCGGGACGCAATTTGAGTGATCCATCGTCATTAGGAGGCCCTGAACGTTACAAATCACTATCAGTTTTTCGTCCGATTCGAAAATCTTTGACTCACAGCAGAACGGCCATAAGGTGCCCGAGGCAGCAATAGACCCATGAAGACAAGTCTGCTGGAGGACGATGTATTGAATCGGGACGCAATTTGAGTGTTCCATCGTCATTAACAGGCCTTGAACGTTACAATTCACTATCAGTTTTTCGTCCGATTCGAAAATCTTTGACTCACAGCAGAACGGCCATAAGGTGCCCCAGGCAGCAATAGACCCACGCAGACAAGCCGGCTGGTGGACGATGTATTGAATCGGGACGCAATTTGAGTGATCCATCGTCATTAGGTGGCCCTGAATGTTACAATTCACTATCAGTTTTTCGTCCGATTCGAAAATCTTTGACTCACAGCAGAACGGCCATAAGGTGCCCGAGGCAGCAATAGACCCATGGAGACAAGTCTGCTGGAGGACGATGTATTGAATCGGGACGCAATTTGAGTGATCCATCGTCTTTAGGTGGCCCTGAACGTTACAATTCACTATCAGTTTTTCGTCAGATTCGAAAATCTTGATGTATTGAATCGGGACACAATTTGAGTGCTCCATCGTCATTGGAGGCCCTGAGCGTTACAATTCACTATCAGTTGTTCGTCCGATTCGAAAATCTTTGACTCACTGCAGAACGGCCATAAGGTGCCCGAGGCAGCAATAGACCCATGGAATCAAGTCGGCTGGAGGACGATGTATTGAATCGGGACGCAATTTGTGTGGTCCATCGTCATTAGGTGGCCCTGAATGTTACAATTAACTATCAGTTCTTCGTCCGATTCGAAAATCTTTGACTCACAATATAACGGCCATATGGTGCCCGAGGCAGCAATAGACCCATGGAGACAAGTCTGCTGGAGGACGATGTATTGAATCGGGACGCAATTTGAGTGATCCATCGTCATTAGGAGGCCCTGAACGTTACAATTCACTATCAGTTTTTCGTCCGATTCGAAAATCTTTGACTCACAGCAGAACGGCCATAAGGTGCCCGAGGCAGCAATTGACCCATGGAGACAAGTCTGCTGGAGGACGATGTATTGAATCGGGACGCAATTTGAGTGATCCATCGTCATTAGGTGGCCATGAACGTTACAATTCTCTATCAGTTTTTCGTCCGATACGAAAATCTTTGACTCACAGCAGAACGGCCATAAGGTGCCCGAGGCAGCAATAGACCCATGAAGACAAGTCTGCTGGAGGACGATGTATTGAATCGGGACGCAATTTGAGTGATCCATCGTCATTAGGAGGCCCTGAACGTTACAAATCACTATCAGTTTTTCGTCCGATTCGAAAATCTTTGACTCACAGCAGAACGGCCATAAGGTGCCCGAGGCAGCAATAGACCCATGAAGACAAGTCTGCTGGAGGACGATGTATTGAATCGGGACGCAATTTGAGTGTTCCATCGTCATTAACAGGCCTTGAACGTTACAATTCACTATCAGTTTTTCGTCCGATTCGAAAATCTTTGACTCACAGCAGAACGGCCATAAGGTGCCCCAGGCAGCAATAGACCCATGCAGACAAGCCGGCTGGTGGACGATGTATTGAATCGGGACGCAATTTGAGTGATCCATCGTCATTAGGTGGCCCTGAATGTTACAATTCACTATCAGTTTTTCGTCCGATTCGAAAATCTTTGACTCACAGCAGAACGGCCATAAGGTGCCCGAGGCAGCAATAGACCCATGGAGACAAGTCTGCTGGAGGACGATGTATTGAATCGGGACGCAATTTGAGTGATCCATCGTCTTTAGGTGGCCCTGAACGTTACAATTCACTATCAGTTTTTCGTCCATTTCGAAAATCTTTGACTCACAGCAGAACGGCCATAAGGTGCCCGAGGCAGCAATAGACCCATGAAGACAATTCTGCTGGAGGACGATGTATTGAATCGGGACGCAATTTGAGTGTTCCATCGTCATTAGGAGGCCCTGAACGTTACAATTCACTATCAGTTTTTCGTCCGATTCGACAATCTTTGACTCACAGCAGAACGGCCATAAGGTGCCCCAGGCAGCAATAGACCCATGCAGACAAGCCGGCTGGAGGACGATGTATTGAATCGGGACGCAATTTGAGTGATCCATCGTCATTAGGTGGCCCTGAATGTTACAATTCACTATCAGTTTTTCGTCCGATTCGAAAATTTTTGACTCACAGCAGAACGGCCATAAGGTGCCCGAGGCAGCAATAGACCCATGGAGACAAGTCTGCTGGAGGACGATGTATGGAATCGGGACGCATTTTGAGTGATCCCTCGTCATTAGGTGGCCCTGAACGTTAAAATTCACTATCAGTTTTTCGTCCGATTCGAAAATCTTTGACACACTGCAGAACGGCCATAAGGTGCCCGAGACAGCAATAGACCCATGGAGACAAGTCTGCTGGAGGACGATGTATTGAATCGGGACGCAAGTTGAGTGATCCATCGTCATTAGGTGGCCCTGAACGTTACAATTCACTATCAGTTTTTCGTCAGATTCGGAAATTTTTGACTCACAGCAGAACGGCCATAAGGTGCCCGAGGACGATGTATTGGAGACAAGTCTGCTGGAGGACGATGTATTGAATCGGGACGCATTTTGAGTGATCCATCGTCATTAGGTGGCCCTGAACGTTACAATTCACTATCAGTTTTTCGTCCGATTCGAAAATCTTTGACTCACTGCAGAACGGCCATAAGGTGCCCGAGGCAGCAATAGGCCCATGGAGACAAGTCTGCTGGAGGACGATGTATTGAATCGGGACGCAATTTGAGTGTTCCATCGTCATTAGGAGGCCCTGAACGTTACAATTCACTATCAGTTTTTCGTCCGATTCGAAAATCTTTGACTTACAGCAGAACGGCCATATGGTGCCCGAGGCAGCAATAGACCCATGGAGACAAGTTGGCTGGAGGACGATGTATTGAATCGGGACGCAATTTGAGTGATCCATCGTCATTAGGTGGCCCTGAACGTTACAATTCACTATCAGTTTTTCGTCCGATTCGAAAATCTTTGACTCACAGCAGAACAGCCATAAGGTGCCCGAGGCAGTAATAGACCCATCGAGACAAGTCTGCTGGAGGACGATGTATTGAATCGGGACGCAATTTGAGTGTTCCATCGTCATTAGGAGGCCCTGAGCGTTACAATTCACTATCAGTTGTTCGTCCGATTCGAAAATCTTTGACTCACAGCAGAACGGCCATAATGTGCCCGAGGCAGCAATAGACCCATGGAGACAAGTCGGCTGGAGGACGATGTATTGAATCGAGACGCAATTTGAGTGTTCCATCGTCATTAGGTGGCCCTGAATGTTACAATTCACTATCAGTTTTTCGTCAGATTCGAAAATCTTGATGTATTGAATCGGGACGCAATTTGAGTGCTCCATCGTCATTAGGAGGCCCTGAATGTTACAATTCACTATCAGTTTTTCGTCCCATTCGATAATCTAGACTCACAGTAGCACGGCCATAAGGTGCCCGAGGCAGCAATAGACCCATGGAGTCAAGTCGGCTGGAGGACGATGTATTGAATCGGGACGCAATTTGTGTGGTCCATCGTCATTAGGTGGCCCTGAATGTTACAATTAACTATCAGTTCTTCGTCCGATTCGAAAATCTTTGACTCACAATAGAACGGCCATATGGTGCCCGAGGCAGCAACAGACCCATGGAGACAAGTCTGCTGGAGGACGATGAATTGAATCGGGACGCAATTTGAGTGTACCATTGTCATTAGGTAGCCCTGAAAGTTACAATTCACTATCAGTTTTTCGTCCGATTCGAAAATCTTTGACTCACAGCAGAACGGCCATAAGGTGCCCGAGGCAGCAATAGACCCATGAAGACAAGTCTGCTGGAGGACGATGTATTGAATCGGGACGCAATTTGAGTGTTCCATCGTCATTAGGAGGCCCTGAACGTTACAATTCACTATCAGTTTTTCTTCCGATTCGAAAATCTTTGACTCACAGCAGAACGGCCATAAGGTGCCCCAGGCAGCAATAGACCCATGCAGACAAGACGGCTGGAGGACGATGTATTGAATCGGGACGCAATTTGAGTGATCCATCGTCATTAGGTGGCCCTGAAAGTTACAATTCACTATCAGTTTTTCGTCCGATTCGAAAATCTTTGACTCACAGCAGAACGGCCATAAGGTGCTCGAGGCAGCAATAGACCCATGGAGACAAGTCTGCTGGAGGACGATGTATTGAATCGGGACCAAATTTGAGTGATCCATCGTCATTAGGTGGCCCTGAACGTTACAATTCTCTATCAGTTTTTCGTCCCATTCGATAATCTAGACTCACAGCAGAACGGCCATAAGGTGCCCGAGGCAGCAATAGACCCATGGAGACAAGTCTGCTGGAGGACGATGTATTGAATCGGGACGCAATTTGAGTGATCCAATTTCATTAGGTGGCCCTGAACGTTACAATTCACTATCTGTTTTTCGTCCGATTCGAAAATCTTTGACTCACAGCAGAACGGCTATAAGGTGCCCGAGACAGCAATAGACCCATGGAGACAAGTCTGCTGGAGGACGATGTATTGAATCGGGACGCAATTTGAGTGATCCATCGTCATTAGGTGGCCCTGAACGTTACAATTCACTATCAGTTTTTCGTCCGATTCGAAAATCTTTGACTCACAGCAGAACGGCCATAAGGTGCCCGAGGCAGCAATAAACCCATGAAGACAAGTCTGCTGGAGGACGATGTATTGAATCGGGACGCAATTTGAGTGATCCATCGTCATTAGGAGGCCCTGAACGTTTCAAATCAATATCAGTTTTTCGTCCGATTCGAAAATCTTTGACTCACAGCAGAACGGCCATAAGGTGCCCGAGGCAGCAATAGACCCATGAAGACAAGTCTGCTGGAGGACGATGTATTGAATCGGGACGCAATTTGAGTGTTCCATCGTCATTAGGAGGCCTTGAATGTTACAATTCACTATCAATTTTCGTCCGATTCGAAAATCTTTGACTCACAGCAGAACGGCCATAAAGTGCCCGAGGCAGCAATAGACCCATGCAGACAAGTCGGCTGGTGGACGATGTATTGAATCGGGACGCAATTTGAGTGATCCATCGTCATTAGGTGGCCCTGAATGTTACAATTCACTATCAGTTTTTCGTCCGATTCGAAAATCTTTGACTCACAGCAGAACGGCCATAAGGTGCCCGAGGCAGCAATAGACCCATGGAGACAAGTCTGCTAGAGGACGATGTATTGAATCGGGACGCAGTTTGAGTGATCCATCGACATTAGGTGGCCCTGAACGTTACAATTCACTATCAGTTTTTCGTCCGATTCGAAAATCTTTGACTCACAGCAGAACGGCCATAAGGTGCCCGAGGCAGCAATAGACCCATGAAGACAAGTCTGCTGGAGGACGATGTATTGAATCGGGACGCAATTTGAGTGTTCCATCGTCATTAGGAGGCCCTGAACGTTACAATTCACTATCAGTTTTTCTTCCGATTCGAAAATCTTTGACTCACAGCAGAACGGCCATAAGGTGCCCCAGGCAGCAATAGACCCATGCAGACAAGACGGCTGGAGGACGATGTATTGAATCGGGACGCAATTTGAGTGATCCATCGTCATTAGGTGGCCCTGAAAGTTACAATTCACTATCAGTTTTTCGTCCGATTCGAAAATCTTTGACTCACAGCAGAACGGCCATAAGGTGCTCGAGGCAGCAATAGACCCATGGAGACAAGTCTGCTGGAGGACGATGTATTGAATCGGGACGCAATTTGAGTGATCCAATTTCATTAGGTGGCCCTGAACGTTACAATTCACTATCAGTTTTTCGTCCGATTCGAAAATCTTTGACTTACAGCAGAACGGCCATAAGGTGCCCGAGGCAGAAATAGACCCATGGAGACAAGTTGGCTGGAGGACGATGTATTGAATCGGGACGCAATTTGAGTGATCCATCGTCATTAGGTGGCTCTGAACGTTACAATTCACTATCAGTTTTTGGTCCCATTCGATAAACTAGTCTCACAGCAGAACGGCCATAAGGTGCCCGAGGCAGCAATAGACCCGTGGAGGCAAGTCTGCTGGAGGACGATGTATTGAATCGGGACGCAATTTGAGTGTTACATCGTCATTAGGAGGCCCTGAACGTTACAAATCACTATCAGTCTTTCGTCCGATTCGAAAATCTTTGACTCATTGCAGAACGGCCATAAGGTGCCCGAGGCAGCAATAGACCCATGGAGACAAGTCGGCTGGAGGACGATGTATTGAATCGGGACGCAATTTGAGTGATCCATCGTCATTACGTGGCCCTGAATGTTACAATTCACAATCAGTTTTTCGTCAGATTCGAAAATCTTTGACTCACAGCAGAACGGCCATAAGATGCCCGAGGCAGCAATAGCCCCTTGGAGACAAGTCTGCTGGAGGACGATGTATTGAATCGGGACGCAATTTGAGTGATTCATCGTCATTAGGTGGCCGTGAACGTTACAATTCACTATCAGTTTTTCGTCCGATTCGATAATCTTTGACTCACAGCAGAACGGCCGTAAGGTGCCCGAGGCAGCATAGGACCCATGGAGACAAGTCTGCTGGAGGACGATGTATTGAAGCGGGACGCAATTTGTGTGTTCCATCGTCATTAGGAGGCCCTGAACGTTACAATTCACTATCAGTTTTTCGTCCGATTCGAAAATCTTTGACTCACAGCAGACGGCCATAAGGTGCCCGAGGCAGCAATAGACCCATGGAGAAGAGTCGGCTGGAAGACGATGTATTGAATCGGAACGCAATTTGAGTGATCCATCGTCATTAGGTGGCCCTGAAAGTTACAATACACTATCAGTTTTTCGTCCGATTCGAAAATCTTTGACTCACAGCAGAACGGCCATAAGGTGCCCGAGGCAGCAATAAACCCATGGAGACAAATCTGCTGGAGGACGATGTATTGAAACGGGACGCAATTTGAGTGATCCATCGTCATTACGTGGCCCTGAGCGTTACAATTCACTATCAATTATTCGTCCGATTCGAAAATCTTTGACTCACAGCAGAACGGCCATAATGTGCCCGAGCAGGCAATAGACCCACGGAGACAAGTCTGCTGGAGGACGATGTATTGAATCGGGACGCAATTTGAGTGTTCCATCGTCATTAGGAGGCCCTGAACGTTACAATTCACTATGAGTTTTTCGTCCGATTCGAAAATCTTTGACTCACAGCACAACGGCCATAAGGTGCCCGAGGCAGCAATAGACCCATGGAGATAAGTCGGCTGGAGGACGATGTATTGAATCGAGACGCAATTTGAGTGTTCCATCGTCATTAGGTGGCCCTGAATTTACAATTCACTATCAGTTTTTCGTCAGATTCGAAAATCTTTGACTCACAGCAGAACGGCCATAAGGTGCCTGAGGCAGCAATAGACCCATGGAGACAAGTCGGCTGGAGGACGATGTATTGAATCGAGACGCAATTTGAGTGATCCATCGTCATTAGGTGGCCCTGAACGTTACAATTCACTATCAGTTTTTCGTCCCATTCGATAATATAGACTCACAGCAGAACGGCCATAAGATGCCCGAGGCAGTAATAGACCCATGGAGGCAAGTCTGCTGGAGGACGATGTATTGAATCGGGACGCAATTTGAGTGATCCATCGTCATTACGTGGCCCTGAATGTTACAATTCACAATCAGTTTTTCGTCAGATTCGAAAATCTTTGACTCACAGCAGAACGGCCATAAGATGCCCGAGGCAGCAATAGCCCCTTGGAGACAAGTCTGCTGGAGGACGATGTATTGAATCGGGACGCAATTTGAGTGATTCATCGTCATTAGGTGGCCGTGAACGTTACAATTCACTATCACTTTTTCGTCCGATTCGATAATCTTTGACTCACAGCAGAACGGCCATAAGGTGCCCGAGGCAGCAATAGACCCATGGAGACAAGTCTGCTGGAGGACGATGTATTGAATCGGGACGCAATTTGAGTGTTCCATCGTCACCAGGAGGCCCTGAACGTTACAATTCACTATAAGTTTTTCGTCCGATTCGAAAATCTTTGACTCACAGCAGAACGGCCATAAGGTGCCCGAGGCAGCAATAGACCCATGGAGAAGAGTCGGCTGGAAAACGATGTATTGAATCGGGACGCAATTTGAGTGATCCATCGTCATTAGGTGGCCCTGAAAGTTACAATACACTATCAGTTTTTCGTCCGATTCGAAAATCTTTGACTCACAGCAGAACGGCCATAAGGTGCCCGAGGCAGCAATAGACCCATGGAGACAAGTCTGCTGGAGGACGATGAATTGAATCGGGACGCAATTTGAGTGATCCATCGTCATTATGTGGCCCTGAACGTTACAATTCACTATCAGTTTTTCGTCCCATTCGATAATCTAGACTCACAGCATAACGGCCATAAGGTGCCCGAGGCAGCAATAGACCCATGGAGACAAGTCGGCTGGAGGACGATGTATTGAATCGGGACGCAATTTGAGTGTTCCATCGTCATTAGGTGGCCCTGAATGTTACAATTCACTATCAGTTTTTCGTCAGATTCGAAAATCTTTGACTCACAGCAGAACGGCCATAAGGTGCCCGAGGCAGCAATAGACCCATGGAGACAAGTCTGCTGGAGGACGATGTATTGAATCGGGACGCAATTTGAGTGATCCATCGTCATTAGGTGGCCCTGAACGTAACAATTCACTATCAGTTTTTCGTCCGATTCGAAAATCTTTGACTCACAGCAGAACGGCCATAAGGTGCCCCAGGCAGCAATAGACCCATGCAGACAAGTCGGCTGGTGGACGATGTATTGAATCGGGACGCAATTTGAGTGATCCATCGTCATTAGGTGGACCTGAATGTTACAATTCACTATCAGTTTTTCGTCCGATTCGAAAATCTTTGACTCACAGCAGAACGGCCATAAGGTGCCCGAGGCAGCAATAGACCCATGGAGACAAGTCTGCTGGAGGACGATGTATTGAATCGGGACGCAATTTGAGTGATCCATCGACATTAGGTGGCCCTGAACGTTACAATTCACTATCAGTTTTTCGTCCGATTCGATAATCTTTGACTCACAGCAGAACGGCCATAAGGTGCCCGAGGCAGCATAGGACCCATGGAGACAAGTCTGCTGGAGGACGATGTATTGAAGCGGGACGCAATTTGTGTGTTCCATCGTCATTAGGAGGCCCTGAACGTTACAATTCACTATCAGTTTTTCGTCCGATTCGAAAATCTTTGACTCACAGCAGAACGGCCATAAGGTGCTCGAGGCAGCAATAGACCCATGGAGACAAGTCTGCTGGAGGACGATGTATTGAATCGGGACCAAATTTGAGTGATCCATCGTCATTAGGTGGCCCTGAACGTTACAATTCTCTATCAGTTTTTCGTCCCATTCGATAATCTAGACTCACAGCAGAACGGCCATAAGGTGCCCGAGGCAGCAATAGACCCATGGAGACAAGTCTGCTGGAGGACGATGTATTGAATCGGGACGCAATTTGAGTGATCCAATTTCATTAGGTGGCCCTGAACGTTACAATTCACTATCTGTTTTTCGTCCGATTCGAAAATCTTTGACTCACAGCAGAACGGCTATAAGGTGCCCGAGACAGCAATAGACCCATGGAGACAAGTCTGCTGGAGGACGATGTATTGAATCGGGACGCAATTTGAGTGATCCATCGTCATTAGGTGGCCCTGAACGTTACAATTCACTATCAGTTTTTCGTCCGATTCGAAAATCTTTGACTCACAGCAGAACGGCCATAAGGTGCCCGAGGCAGCAATAAACCCATGAAGACAAGTCTGCTGGAGGACGATGTATTGAATCGGGACGCAATTTGAGTGATCCATCGTCATTAGGAGGCCCTGAACGTTTCAAATCAATATCAGTTTTTCGTCCGATTCGAAAATCTTTGACTCACAGCAGAACGGCCATAAGGTGCCCGAGGCAGCAATAGACCCATGAAGACAAGTCTGCTGGAGGACGATGTATTGAATCGGGACGCAATTTGAGTGTTCCATCGTCATTAGGAGGCCTTGAATGTTACAATTCACTATCAATTTTCGTCCGATTCGAAAATCTTTGACTCACAGCAGAACGGCCATAAAGTGCCCGAGGCAGCAATAGACCCATGCAGACAAGTCGGCTGGTGGACGATGTATTGAATCGGGACGCAATTTGAGTGATCCATCGTCATTAGGTGGCCCTGAATGTTACAATTCACTATCAGTTTTTCGTCCGATTCGAAAATCTTTGACTCACAGCAGAACGGCCATAAGGTGCCCGAGGCAGCAATAGACCCATGGAGACAAGTCTGCTAGAGGACGATGTATTGAATCGGGACGCAGTTTGAGTGATCCATCGACATTAGGTGGCCCTGAACGTTACAATTCACTATCAGTTTTTCGTCCGATTCGAAAATCTTTGACTCACAGCAGAACGGCCATAAGGTGCCCGAGGCAGCAATAGACCCATGAAGACAAGTCTGCTGGAGGACGATGTATTGAATCGGGACGCAATTTGAGTGTTCCATCGTCATTAGGAGGCCCTGAACGTTACAATTCACTATCAGTTTTTCTTCCGATTCGAAAATCTTTGACTCACAGCAGAACGGCCATAAGGTGCCCCAGGCAGCAATAGACCCATGCAGACAAGACGGCTGGAGGACGATGTATTGAATCGGGACGCAATTTGAGTGATCCATCGTCATTAGGTGGCCCTGAAAGTTACAATTCACTATCAGTTTTTCGTCCGATTCGAAAATCTTTGACTCACAGCAGAACGGCCATAAGGTGCTCGAGGCAGCAATAGACCCATGGAGACAAGTCTGCTGGAGGACGATGTATTGAATCGGGACGCAATTTGAGTGATCCAATTTCATTAGGTGGCCCTGAACGTTACAATTCACTATCAGTTTTTCGTCCGATTCGAAAATCTTTGACTTACAGCAGAACGGCCATAAGGTGCCCGAGGCAGAAATAGACCCATGGAGACAAGTTGGCTGGAGGACGATGTATTGAATCGGGACGCAATTTGAGTGATCCATCGTCATTAGGTGGCTCTGAACGTTACAATTCACTATCAGTTTTTGGTCCCATTCGATAAACTAGTCTCACAGCAGAACGGCCATAAGGTGCCCGAGGCAGCAATAGACCCGTGGAGGCAAGTCTGCTGGAGGACGATGTATTGAATCGGGACGCAATTTGAGTGTTACATCGTCATTAGGAGGCCCTGAACGTTACAAATCACTATCAGTCTTTCGTCCGATTCGAAAATCTTTGACTCATTGCAGAACGGCCATAAGGTGCCCGAGGCAGCAATAGACCCATGGAGACAAGTCGGCTGGAGGACGATGTATTGAATCGGGACGCAATTTGAGTGATCCATCGTCATTACGTGGCCCTGAATGTTACAATTCACAATCAGTTTTTCGTCAGATTCGAAAATCTTTGACTCACAGCAGAACGGCCATAAGATGCCCGAGGCAGCAATAGCCCCTTGGAGACAAGTCTGCTGGAGGACGATGTATTGAATCGGGACGCAATTTGAGTGATTCATCGTCATTAGGTGGCCGTGAACGTTACAATTCACTATCAGTTTTTCGTCCGATTCGATAATCTTTGACTCACAGCAGAACGGCCGTAAGGTGCCCGAGGCAGCATAGGACCCATGGAGACAAGTCTGCTGGAGGACGATGTATTGAAGCGGGACGCAATTTGTGTGTTCCATCGTCATTAGGAGGCCCTGAACGTTACAATTCACTATCAGTTTTTCGTCCGATTCGAAAATCTTTGACTCACAGCAGACGGCCATAAGGTGCCCGAGGCAGCAATAGACCCATGGAGAAGAGTCGGCTGGAAGACGATGTATTGAATCGGAACGCAATTTGAGTGATCCATCGTCATTAGGTGGCCCTGAAAGTTACAATACACTATCAGTTTTTCGTCCGATTCGAAAATCTTTGACTCACAGCAGAACGGCCATAAGGTGCCCGAGGCAGCAATAAACCCATGGAGACAAATCTGCTGGAGGACGATGTATTGAAACGGGACGCAATTTGAGTGATCCATCGTCATTACGTGGCCCTGAGCGTTACAATTCACTATCAATTATTCGTCCGATTCGAAAATCTTTGACTCACAGCAGAACGGCCATAATGTGCCCGAGCAGGCAATAGACCCACGGAGACAAGTCTGCTGGAGGACGATGTATTGAATCGGGACGCAATTTGAGTGTTCCATCGTCATTAGGAGGCCCTGAACGTTACAATTCACTATGAGTTTTTCGTCCGATTCGAAAATCTTTGACTCACAGCACAACGGCCATAAGGTGCCTGAGGCAGCAATAGACCCATGGAGATAAGTCGGCTGGAGGACGATGTATTGAATCGAGACGCAATTTGAGTGTTCCATCGTCATTAGGTGGCCCTGAATTTACAATTCACTATCAGTTTTTCGTCAGATTCGAAAATCTTTGACTCACAGCAGAACGGCCATAAGGTGCCTGAGGCAGCAATAGACCCATGGAGACAAGTCGGCTGGAGGACGATGTATTGAATCGAGACGCAATTTGAGTGATCCATCGTCATTAGGTGGCCCTGAACGTTACAATTCACTATCAGTTTTTCGTCCCATTCGATAATATAGACTCACAGCAGAACGGCCATAAGATGCCCGAGGCAGTAATAGACCCATGGAGGCAAGTCTGCTGGAGGACGATGTATTGAATCGGGACGCAATTTGAGTGATCCATCGTCATTACGTGGCCCTGAATGTTACAATTCACAATCAGTTTTTCGTCAGATTCGAAAATCTTTGACTCACAGCAGAACGGCCATAAGATGCCCGAGGCAGCAATAGCCCCTTGGAGACAAGTCTGCTGGAGGACGATGTATTGAATCGGGACGCAATTTGAGTGATTCATCGTCATTAGGTGGCCGTGAACGTTACAATTCACTATCACTTTTTCGTCCGATTCGATAATCTTTGACTCACAGCAGAACGGCCATAAGGTGCCCGAGGCAGCAATAGACCCATGGAGACAAGTCTGCTGGAGGACGATGTATTGAATCGGGACGCAATTTGAGTGTTCCATCGTCACCAGGAGGCCCTGAACGTTACAATTCACTATAAGTTTTTCGTCCGATTCGAAAATCTTTGACTCACAGCAGAACGGCCATAAGGTGCCCGAGGCAGCAATAGACCCATGGAGAAGAGTCGGCTGGAAAACGATGTATTGAATCGGGACGCAATTTGAGTGATCCATCGTCATTAGGTGGCCCTGAAAGTTACAATACACTATCAGTTTTTCGTCCGATTCGAAAATCTTTGACTCACAGCAGAACGGCCATAAGGTGCCCGAGGCAGCAATAGACCCATGGAGACAAGTCTGCTGGAGGACGATGAATTGAATCGGGACGCAATTTGAGTGATCCATCGTCATTATGTGGCCCTGAACGTTACAATTCACTATCAGTTTTTCGTCCCATTCGATAATCTAGACTCACAGCATAACGGCCATAAGGTGCCCGAGGCAGCAATAGAACCATGGAGACAAGTCGGCTGGAGGACGATGTATTGAATCGGGACGCAATTTGAGTGTTCCATCGTCATTAGGTGGCCCTGAATGTTACAATTCACTATCAGTTTTTCGTCAGATTCGAAAATCTTTGACTCACAGCAGAACGGCCATAAGGTGCCCGAGGCAGCAATAGACCCATGGAGACAAGTCTGCTGGAGGACGATGTATTGAATCGGGACGCAATTTGAGTGATCCATCGTCATTAGGTGGCCCTGAACGTAACAATTCACTATCAGTTTTTCGTCCGATTCGAAAATCTTTGACTCACAGCAGAACGGCCATAAGGTGCCCCAGGCAGCAATAGACCCATGCAGACAAGTCGGCTGGTGGACGATGTATTGAATCGGGACGCAATTTGAGTGATCCATCGTCATTAGGTGGACCTGAATGTTACAATTCACTATCAGTTTTTCGTCCGATTCGAAAATCTTTGACTCACAGCAGAACGGCCATAAGGTGCCCGAGGCAGCAATAGACCCATGGAGACAAGTCTGCTGGAGGACGATGTATTGAATCGGGACGCAATTTGAGTGATCCATCGACATTAGGTGGCCCTGAACGTTACAATTCACTATCAGTTTTTCGTCCGATTCGATAATCTTTGACTCACAGCAGAACGGCCATAAGGTGCCCGAGGCAGCATAGGACCCATGGAGACAAGTCTGCTGGAGGACGATGTATTGAAGCGGGACGCAATTTGTGTGTTCCATCGTCATTAGGAGGCCCTGAACGTTACAATTCACTATCAGTTTTTCGTCCGATTCGAAAATCTTTGACTCACAGCAGACGGCCATAAGGTGCCCGAGGCAGCAATAGACCCATGGAGAAGAGTCGGCTGGAAGACGATGTATTGAATCGGAACGCAATTTGAGTGATCCATCGTCATTAGGTGGCCCTGAAAGTTACAATACACTATCAGTTTTTCGTCCGATTCGAAAATCTTTGACTCACAGCAGAACGGCCATAAGGTGCCCGAGGCAGCAATAAACCCATGGAGACAAATCTGCTGGAGGACGATGTATTGAAACGGGACGCAATTTGAGTGATCCATCGTCATTACGTGGCCCTGAGCGTTACAATTCACTATCAATTATTCGTCCGATTCGAAATTCTTTGACTCACAGCAGAACGGCCATAATGTGCCCGAGCAGGCAATAGACCCACGGAGACAAGTCTGCTGGAGGACGATGTATTGAATCGGGACGCAATTTGAGTGTTCCATCGTCATTAGGAGGCCCTGAACGTTACAATTCACTATGAGTTTTTCGTCCGATTCGAAAATCTTTGACTCACAGCACAACGGCCATAAGGTGCCTGAGGCAGCAATAGACCCATGGAGATAAGTCGGCTGGAGGACGATGTATTGAATCGAGACGCAATTTGAGTGTTCCATCGTCATTAGGTGGCCCTGAATTTACAATTCACTATCAGTTTTTCGTCAGATTCGAAAATCTTTGACTCACAGCAGAACGGCCATAAGGTGCCTGAGGCAGCAATAGACCCATGGAGACAAGTCGGCTGGAGGACGATGTATTGAATCGAGACGCAATTTGAGTGATCCATCGTCATTAGGTGGCCCTGAACGTTACAATTCACTATCAGTTTTTCGTCCCATTCGATAATATAGACTCACAGCAGAACGGCCATAAGATGCCCGAGGCAGTAATAGACCCATGGAGGCAAGTCTGCTGGAGGACGATGTATTGAATCGGGACGCAATTTGAGTGATCCATCGTCATTACGTGGCCCTGAATGTTACAATTCACAATCAGTTTTTCGTCAGATTCGAAAATCTTTGACTCACAGCAGAACGGCCATAAGATGCCCGAGGCAGCAATAGCCCCTTGGAGACAAGTCTGCTGGAGGACGATGTATTGAATCGGGACGCAATTTGAGTGATTCATCGTCATTAGGTGGCCGTGAACGTTACAATTCACTATCACTTTTTCGTCCGATTCGATAATCTTTGACTCACAGCAGAACGGCCATAAGGTGCCCGAGGCAGCAATAGACCCATGGAGACAAGTCTGCTGGAGGACGATGTATTGAATCGGGACGCAATTTGAGTGTTCCATCGTCACCAGGAGGCCCTGAACGTTACAATTCACTATAAGTTTTTCGTCCGATTCGAAAATCTTTGACTCACAGCAGAACGGCCATAAGGTGCCCGAGGCAGCAATAGACCCATGGAGAAGAGTCGGCTGGAAAACGATGTATTGAATCGGGACGCAATTTGAGTGATCCATCGTCATTAGGTGGCCCTGAAAGTTACAATACACTATCAGTTTTTCGTCCGATTCGAAAATCTTTGACTCACAGCAGAACGGCCATAAGGTGCCCGAGGCAGCAATAGACCCATGGAGACAAGTCTGCTGGAGGACGATGAATTGAATCGGGACGCAATTTGAGTGATCCATCGTCATTATGTGGCCCTGAACGTTACAATTCACTATCAGTTTTTCGTCCCATTCGATAATCTAGACTCACAGCATAACGGCCATAAGGTGCCCGAGGCAGCAATAGACCCATGGAGACAAGTCGGCTGGAGGACGATGTATTGAATCGGGACGCAATTTGAGTGTTCCATCGTCATTAGGTGGCCCTGAATGTTACAATTCACTATCAGTTTTTCGTCAGATTCGAAAATCTTTGACTCACAGCAGAACGGCCATAAGGTGCCCGAGGCAGCAATAGACCCATGGAGACAAGTCTGCTGGAGGACGATGTATTGAATCGGGACGCAATTTGAGTGATCCATCGTCATTAGGTGGCCCTGAACGTAACAATTCACTATCAGTTTTTCGTCCGATTCGAAAATCTTTGACTCACAGCAGAACGGCCATAAGGTGCCCCAGGCAGCAATAGACCCATGCAGACAAGTCGGCTGGTGGACGATGTATTGAATCGGGACGCAATTTGAGTGATCCATCGTCATTAGGTGGACCTGAATGTTACAATTCACTATCAGTTTTTCGTCCGATTCGAAAATCTTTGACTCACAGCAGAACGGCCATAAGGTGCCCGAGGCAGCAATAGACCCATGGAGACAAGTCTGCTGGAGGACGATGTATTGAATCGGGACGCAATTTGAGTGATCCATCGACATTAGGTGGCCCTGAACGTTACAATTCACTATCAGTTTTTCGTCCGATTCGAAAATCTTTGACTCACAGCAGAACGGCCATAAGGTGCCCGAGGCAGCAATAGACCCATGAAGACAAGTCTGCTGGAGGACGATGTATTGAATCGGGACGCAATTTGAGTGTTCCAACGTCATTAGGAGGCCCTGAACGTTACAATTCACTATCAATTTTTCGTCCGATTCGAAAATCTTTGCCTCACAGCAGAACGGCCATAAGGTGCCCCAGGCAGCAATAGACCCATGCAGACAAGACGGCTGGAGGACGATGTATTGAATCGGGACGCAATTTGAGTGATCCATCGTCATTAGGTGGCCCTGAATGTTACAATTCACTATCAGTTTTTCGTCAGATTCGAAAATTTTTGACTCACAGCAGAACGGCCATAAGGTGCCCGAGGCAGCAATAGACCCATGAAGACAAGTCTGCTGGAGGACGATGTATTGAATCGGGACGCAATTTGAGTGTTCCATCGTCATTAGGAGGCCCTGAACGTTACAATTCACTATCAGTTTTTCTTCCGATTCGAAAATCTTTGACTCACAGCAGAACGGCCATAAGGTGCCCCAGGCAGCAATAGACCCATGCAGACAAGACGGCTGGAGGACGATGTATTGAATCGGGACGCAATTTGAGTGATCCATCGTCATTAGGTGGCCCTGAAAGTTACAATTCACTATCAGTTTTTCGTCCGATTCGAAAATCTTTGACTCACAGCAGAACGGCCATAAGGTGCTCGAGGCAGCAATAGACCCATGGAGACAAGTCTGCTGGAGGACGATGTATTGAATCGGAACCAAATTTGAGTGATCCATCGTCATTAGGTGGCCCTGAACGTTACAATTCTCTATCAGTTTTTCGTCCCATTCGATAATCTAGACTCACAGCAGAACGGCCATAAGGTGCCCGAGGCAGCAATAGACCCATGGAGACAAGTCTGCTGGAGGACGATGTATTGAATCGGGACGCAATTTGAGTGATCCAATTTCATTAGGTGGCCCTGAACGTTACAATTCACTATCAGTTTTTCGTCCGATTCGAAAATCTTTGACTTACAGCAGAACGGCCATAAGGTGCCCGAGGCAGAAATAGACCCATGGAGACAAGTTGGCTGGAGGACGATGTATTGAATCGGGACGCAATTTGAGTGATCCATCGTCATTAGGTGGCTCTGAACGTTACAATTCACTATCAGTTTTTGGTCCCATTCGATAAACTAGTCTCACAGCAGAACGGCCATAAGGTGCCCGAGGCAGCAATAGACCCGTGGAGGCAAGTCTGCTGGAGGACGATGTATTGAATCGGGACGCAATTTGAGTGTTACATCGTCATTAGGAGGCCCTGAACGTTACAAATCACTATCAGTCTTTCGTCCGATTCGAAAATCTTTGACTCATTGCAGAACGGCCATAAGGTGCCCGAGGCAGCGATAGACCCATGGAGACAAGTCGGCTGGAGGACGATGTATTGAATCGGGACGCAATTTGAGTGATCCATCGTCATTACGTGGCCCTGAATGTTACAATTCACAATCAGTTTTTCGTCAGATTCGAAAATCTTTGACTCACAGCAGAACGGCCATAAGATGCCCGAGGCAGCAATAGCCCCTTGGAGACAAGTCTGCTGGAGGACGATGTATTGAATCGGGACGCAATTTGAGTGATTCATCGTCATTAGGTGGCCGTGAACGTTACAATTCACTATCAGTTTTTCGTCCGATTCGATAATCTTTGACTCACAGCAGAACGGCCATAAGGTGCCCGAGGCAGCATAGGACCCATGGAGACAAGTCTGCTGGAGGACGATGCATTGAAGCGGGACGCAATTTGTGTGTTCCATCGTCATTAGGAGGCCCTGAACGTTACAATTCACTATCAGTTTTTCGTCCGATTCGAAAATCTTTGACTCACAGCAGACGGCCATAAGGTGCCCGAGGCAGCAATAGACCCATGGAGAAGAGTCGGCTGGATGACGATGTATTGAATCGGAACGCAATTTGAGTGATCCATCGTCATTAGGTGGCCCTGAAAGTTACAATACACTATCAGTTTTTCGTCCGATTCGAAAATCTTTGACTCACAGCAGAACGGCCATAAGGTGCCCGAGGCAGCAATAAACCCATGGAGACAAATCTGATGGAGGACGATGTATTGAAACGGGACGCAATTTGAGTGATCCATCGTCATTACGTGGCCCTGAATGTTACAATTCACAATCAGTTTTTCGTCAGATTCGAAAATCTTTGACTCACAGCAGAACGGCCATAAGATGCCCGAGGCAGCAATAGCCCCTTGGAGACAAGTCTGCTGGAGGACGATGTATTGAATCGGGACGCAATTTGTGTGATTCATCGTCATTAGGTGACCGTGAACGTTACAATTCACTATCACTTTTTCGTCCGATTCGATAATCTTTGACTCACAGCAGAACGGCCATAAGGTGCCCGAGGCAGCAATAGACCCATGGAGACAAGTCTGCTGGAGGACGATGTATTGAATCGGGACGCAATTTGAGTGTTCCATCGTCACTAGGAGGCCCTGAACGTTACAATTCACTATAAGTTTTTCGTCCGATTCGAAAATCTTTGACTCACAGCAGAACGGCCATAAGGTGCCCGAGGCAGCAATAGACCCATGGAGACAAGTCTGCTGGAGGACGATGAATTGAATCGGGACGCAATTTGAGTGATCCATCGTCATTATATGGCCCTGAACGTTACAATTCACTATCAGTTTTTCGTCCCATTCGATAATCTAGACTCGCAGCATAACGGCCATAAGGTGCCCGAGGCAGCAATAGACCCATGGAGACAAGTCGGCTGGAGGACGATGTATTGAATCGGGACGCAATTTGAGTGTTCCATCGTCATTAGGTGGCCCTGAATGTTACAATTCACTATCAGTTTTTCGTCAGATTCGAAAATCTTTGACTCACAGCAGAACGGCCATAAGATGCCCGAGGCAGCAATAGACCCATGGAGACAAGTCTGCTGGAGGACGATGTATTGAATCGGGACGCAATTTGAGTGATCCATCGTCATTAGGTGGCCCTGAATGTTACAATTCACTATCAGTTTTTCGTCAGATTCGAAAATCTTTGACTCACAGCAGAACGGCCATAAGATGCCCGAGGCAGCAATAGACCCATGGAGACAAGTCTGCTGGAGGACGATGTATTGAATCGGGACGCAATTTGAGTGATCCATCGTCATTAGGTGGCCCTGAACGTAACAATTCACTATCAGTTTTTCGTCCGATTCGAAAATCTTTGACTCACAGCAGAACGGCCATAAGGTGCCCCAGGCAGCAATAGACCCATGCAGACATATCGGCTGGTGGACGATGTATTGAATCGTGACGCAATTTGAGTGATCCATCGTCATTAGGTGGACCTGAATGTTACAATTCACTATCAGTTTTTCGTCCGATTCGAAAATCTTTGACTCACAGCAGAACGGCCATAAGGTGCCCGAGGCAGCAATAGACCCATGAAGACAAGTCTGCTGGAGGACGATGTATTGAATCGGGACGCAATTTGAGTGTTCCAACGTCATTAGGAGGCCCTGAACGTTACAATTCACTATCAATTTTTCGTCCGATTCGAAAATCTTTGACTCACAGCAGAACGGCCATAAGGTGCCCCAGGCAGCAATAGACCCATGCAGACAAGACGGCTGGAGGACGATGTATTGAATCGGGACGCAATTTGAGTGATCCATCGTCATTAGGTGGCCCTGAATGTTACAATTCACTATCAGTTTTTCGTCAGATTCGAAAATTTTTGACTCACAGCAGAACGGCCATAAGGTGCCCGAGGCAGCAATAGACCCATGGAGACAAGTCTGCTGGAGGTCGATGAATGGAATCGGGACGCATTCTGAGTGATCCCTCGTCATTAGGTGGCCCTGAACGTTAAAATTCACTATCAGTTTTTCTTCCGATTCGAAAATCTTTGACACACTGCAGAACGGCCATAAGGTGCCCGAGGCAGCAATAGACCCATGGAGACTAGTCTGCTGGAGGACGATGTATTGAATCGGGACGCAAGTTGAGTGATCCATCGTCATTAGGTGGCCCTGAACGTTACAATTCACTATCAGTTTTTCGTCCGATCCGAAAATCTTTGACTCACAGCAGAACGGCCATAAGGTGCCCGAGGCAGCAATAGACCCATGGAGACAAGTCGGCTGGAGGACGACGTATTGAATCGGGACGCAATTTGAGTGATCCATCGTCATTAGGTGGCCCTGAATGTTACAATTCACTATCAGTTTTTCGCAAGATTAGAAAATCTTTGACTCACAGCAGAACGGCCATAAGGTGCCCGAGGCAGCAATAGACCCATGGAGACAAGTCTGCTGGAGGACGATGTATTGAATCGGGACGCAATTTGAGTGATCCAATTTCATTAGGTGGCCCTGAACGTTACAATTCACTATCAGTTTTTCGTCCGATTCGAAAATCTTTGACTTACAGCAGAACGGCCATAAGGTGCCCGAGGCAGCAATAGACCCATGGAGACAAGTTGGCTGGAGGACGATGTATTGAATCGGGACGCAATTTGAGTGATCCATCGTCATTAGGTGGCCCTGAAAGTTACAATTCACTATCAGTTTTTCGTCCCATTCGATAATCTAGTCTCACAGCAGAACGGCCATAAGGTGCCCGAAGCAGCAATAGACCCGTGGAGGCAAGTCTGCTGGAGGACGATGTATTGAATCGGGACGCAATTTGAGTGTTCCATCGTCATTAGGAGGCACCGGAACGTTACAATTCACTATCAGTTTTTCGTCCGATTCGAAAATCTTTGAGTCACAGCAGAACGGCCATAAGGTGCCCGAGGCAGCAATAGACCCATGGAGACAAGTCTGCTGGAGGACGATGTATTGAATCGGGACGTAATTTGAGTGATCCATCGTCATTAGGTGGCCCTGAACGTTACAATTCACTATCAGTTTTTCGTCCGATTCGAAAATCTTTGACTCACAGCAGAACGGCCATAAGGTGCCCGAGGCAGCAATAGACCCATGAAGACAAGTCTACTGGAGGACGATGTATTGAATCGGGACGCAATTTGAGTGTTCCATCGTCATTAGGAGGCCCTGAACGTTACAAATCACTATCAGTCTTTCGTCCGATTCGAAAATCTTTGACTCACTGCAGAACGGCCATAAGGTGCCCGAGGCAGCAATAGATCCATGGAGATAAGCCGGCTGGAAGACGATGTATTTAATCGGGACGCAATTTGAGTGATCCACCGTCATTAGGTGGCCCTGAAAGTTACAATACACTATCAGTTTTTCGTCCGATTCGAAAATCTTTGACTCACAGCAGAACGGCCATAAGGTGCCCGAGGCAGCAATAGACCCATGGAGACAAGTCTGCTGGAGGACGATGTATTGAATCGGGACGCAATTTGAGTGATCCATCGTCATTTGGTGGCCCTGAACGTTACAATTCACTATCAGTTTTTCGTCCCATTCGATAATCTAGACTCACAGCATAACGGCCATAAGGTGCCCGAGGCAGCAATAGACCCATGGAGACAAGTCGGCTGGAGGACGATGTATTGAATCGGGACGCAATTTGAGTGTTCCATCGTCATTAGGTGGCCCTGAATGTTACAATTCACTATCAGTTTTTCGTCAGATTCGAAAATCTTTGACTCACAGCAGAACGGCCATAAGGTGCCCGAGGCAGCAATAAACCCATGGAGACAAATCTGCTGGAGGACGATGTATTGAATCGGGACGCAATTTGAGTGATCCATCGTCATTACGTGGCCCTGAACGTTACAATTCACTATCAATTATTCGTCCGATTCGAAAATCTTTGCCTCACAGCAGAACGGCCATAATGTGCCCTAGCAGGAAATAGACCCACGGAGACAAGTCTGCTGGAGGACGATGTATTGAATCGGGACGCAATTTGAGTGTTCCATCGTCATTAGGAGGCCCTGAACGTTACAATTCACTATGAGTTTTTCGTCCGATTCGAAAATCTTTGACTCACAGCAGAACGGCCGTAAGGTGCCTGAGGCAGCAATAGACCCATGGAGACAAGTCGGCTGGAGGACGATGTATTGAATCGAGACGCAATTTGAGTGTTCCATCGTTATTACGTGGCCCTGAATGTTACAATTCACTATCAGTTTTTCGTCAGATTCGAAAATCTTTGACTCACAGCAGAACGGCCATAAGGTGCCCGAGGCAAAAATAGACCCATGGAGACAAGTCTGCTGGAGGACGACGTATTGAATCGGGACGCAATTTGAGTGATCCATCGTCATTAGGTGGCCCTGAACGTTACAATTCACTATCAGTTTTTCGTCCGATTCGAAAATCTTTGACTCACAGCAGAACGGCCATAAGGTGCCCGAGGCAGCAATAGACCCATGGTGACAAGTCTGCTGGAGGACGATGTATTGAATCGGGACGCAATTTGAGTGTTCCATCGTCATTAGGTGGCCCTGAAAGTTACAATTCACTATCAGATTTTCGTCCGATTCGAAAATCTTTGACTCACAGCAGAACGGCCATAAGGTGCCCGAGGCAGCAATAGACCCATGGAGACAAGTTGGCTGGATGACGATGTATTGAATCGGGACGCAATTTGAGTGATCCATCGTCATTAGGTGGCCCTGAACGTTACAATTCACTATCAGTTTTTCGTCCCATTCGATAATATAGACTCACAGCAGAACGGCCATAAGATGCCCGAGGCAGTAATAGACCCATGGAGGCAAGTCTGCTGGAGGACGATGTATTGAATCGGGACGCAATTTGAGTGTTCCATCGTCATTAGGAGGCCCTGAACGTTACAATTCACTATCAGTTTTTCGTCCGATTCGAAAATCTTTGAGTCACAGCAGAACGGCCATAAGGTGCCCGAGGCAGTAATAGACCCATGGAGACAAGTCTGCTGGAGGACGATGGATTGAATCGGGACGCAATTTGAGTGATCCATCGTCATTAGGTGGCCCTGAACGTTACAATTCACTATCAGTTTTTCGTCCGATTCGAAAATCTTTGACTCACAGCAGAACGGCCATAAGGTGCCCGAGGCAGCAATAGACCCATGAAGACAAGTCTGCTGGAGGACGATGTATTGAATCGGGACGCAATTTGAGTGTTCCATCGTCATTAGGAGGCCCCGAACGTTACAAATCACTATCAGTCTTTCGTCCGATTCGAAAATCTTTGACTCACTGCAGAACGGCCATAAGGTGCCCGAGGCAGCAATAAACCCATGGAGACAAATCTGCTGGAGGACGATGTATTGAATCGGGACGCAATTTGAGTGATCCATCGTCATTACGTGGCCCTGAACGTTACAATTCACTATCAATTATTCGTCCGATTCGAAAATCTTTGACTCACAGCAGAACGGCCATAATGTGCCCTAGCAGGCAATAGACCCACGGAGACAAGTCTGCTGGAGGACGATGTATTGAATCGGGACGCAATTTGAGTGTTCCATCGTCATTAGGAGGCCCTGAACGTTACAATTCACTATGAGTTTTTCGTCCGATTCGAAAATCTTTGACTCACAGCAGAACGGCCATAAGGTGCCTGAGGCAGCAATAGACCCATGGAGACAAGTCGGCTGGAGGACGATGTATTGAATCGAGACGCAATTTGAGTGTTCCATCGTCATTACGTGGCCCTGAATGTTACAATTCACTATCAGTTTTTCGTCAGATTCGAAAATCTTTGACTCACAGCAGAACGGCCATAAGGTGCCCGAGGCAGAAATAGACCCATGGAGACAAGTCTGCTGGAGGACGATGTATTGAATCGGGACGCAATTTGAGTGATCCATCGTCATTAGGTGGCCCTGAACGTTACAATTCACTATCAGTTTTTCGTCCGATTCGAAAATCTTTGACTCACAGCAGAACGGCCATAAGGTGACCGAGGCAGCAATAGACCCATGGTGACAAGTCTGCTGGAGGACGATGTATTGAATCGGGACGCAATTTGAGTGTTCCATCGTCATTAGGAGTCCCTGAACGTTACAATTCACTATCAGATTTTCGTCCGATTCGAAAATCTTTGACTCACAGCAGAACGGCCATAAGGTGCCCGAGGCAGCAATAGACCCATGGAGACAAGTTGGCTGGATGACGATGTATTGAATCGGGACGCAATTTGAGTGATCCATCGTCATTAGGTGTCCCTGAACGTTACAATTCACTATCAGTTTTTCGTCCCATTCGATAATATAGACTCACAGCAGATCGGCCATAAGATGCCCGAGGCAGTAATAGACCCATGGAGGCAAGTCTGCTGGAGGACGATGTATTGAATCGGGACGCAATTTGAGTGTTCCATCGTCATTAGGAGGCCCTGAACGTTACAATTCACTATCAGTTTTTCGTCCGATTCGAAAATCTTTGAGTCACAGCAGAACGGCCATAAGGTGCCCGAGGCAGTAATAGACCCATGGAGACAAGTCTGCTGGAGGACGATGTATTGAATCGGGACGCAATTTGAGAGATCCATCGTCATTAGGTGGCCCTGAACGTTACAATTCACTATCAGTTTTTCGTCCGATTCAAAAATCTTTGACTCACAGCAGAACGGCCATAAGGTGCCCGAGGCAGCAATAGACCCATGAAGACAAGTCTGCTGGAGGACGATGTATTGAATCGGGACGCAATTTGAGTGTTCCATCGTCATTAGGAGGCCCTGAACGTTACAAATCACTATCAGTCTTTCGTCCGATTCGAAAATCTTTGACTCACTGCAGAACGGCCATAAGGTGCCCGAGGCAGCAATAGACCCATGGAGACAAGTCTGCTGGAGGACGATGTATTGAATCGGGACGCAATTTGAGTGTTCCATCGTCATTAGGAGGCCCTGAACTTTACAATTCACTATCAGTTTTTCGTCCGATTCGAAAATCTTTGACTCTCAGCAGAACGGCCATAAGGTGCCCGAGGCAGCAATAGACCCATGGAGAAGAGTCGGCTGGAAGACGATGTATTGAATCGGGCTGCAATTTGAGTGATCCATCGTCATTAGGTGGCCTTGAAATTACAATACACTATCAGTTTTTCGTCCGATTCGAAAATCTTTGACTCACAGCAGAACGGCCATAAGGTGTTCGAGGCAGCAATAGACCCATGGAGACAAGTCTGCTGGAGGACGATGTATTGAATCGGGACGCAATTTGAGTGTTCCATCGTCATTAGGTGGCCCTGAACGTTACAATTCACTATCAGTTTTTCGTCCCATTCGATAATCTAGACTCACAGCATTACGGCCATTAGGTGCCCGAGGCAGCAATAGACCCATGGAGACAAGTCTGCTGGAGGACGATGTATTGAATCGGGACGCATTTTGAGTGTTCCATCGTCATTAGGAGGCCCTGAACGTTACAATTCACTATCAGTTTTTCGTCCGATTCGAAAATCTTTGACTCGCAGCAGAACGGTCATAAGGTGCCCGAGGCAGCAATAGACCCATGGAGACAAGTTGGCTGGATGACGATGTATTGAATCGGGACGCAATTTGAGTGATCCATCGTCATTAGGTGGCCCTGAACGTTACAATTCACTATCAGTTTTTCGTCCCATTCGATAATATATACTCACAGCAGAACGGCCATAAGGTGCCCGAGGCAGCAATAGACCCATGGAGTCAAGTCGGCTGGAGGACGATGTATTGAATCGGGACGCAATTTGTGTGCTCCATCGTCATTAGGTGGCCCTGAATGTTACAATTCACTGTCAGTTTTTCGTCCGATTCGAAAATCTTTGACTTACAGCAGAACGGCCATAAGGTGCCCGAGGCAGCAATAGACCCATGGAGACAAGTCTGCTTGAGGACGATGTATTGAATCGGGACGCAATTTGAGTGTTCCATCGTCATTAGGAGGCCCTGAACGTTACAATTCACTATCGGTTTTTCGTCCGATTCGAAAATCTTTGAGTCACAGCAGAACGGCGATAATGTGCCCGAGGCAGCGATAGACCCATGGAAACAAGTCTGCTGGAGGACGATGTATTGAATCGGAACGAAATTTGAGTGATCCATCGTCATTATGTGGCCCTGAACGTTACAATTCACTATCAGTTTTTCGTCCGATTCGAAAATCTTTGACTCACAGCAGAACGGCCATAAGGTGCCCGAGGCAGCAATAGACCCATGAAGACAAGTCTGCTGGAGGACGATGTATTGAAACGGGACGCAATTTGAGTGATCCATCGTCATTAGGTGGCCCTGAACGTTACAATTCACTATCAGTTTTTCGTCCGATTCGAAAATCTTTGACTCACAGCAGAACGGCCATAAGGTGCCCGAGGCAGCAATAGACCCATGGAGACAAGTCGGCTGTTAGACGATGTATTGAATCGGGACGCACTTAGAGTGATCCATCGTCATTAGGTGGCCCTGAAAGTTACAATTCATTATCAGTTTTTCGTCCGATTCGGAAATCTTTGACTCACAGCAGAACGGCCATAAGGCGTTCGAGGCAGCAATAGACCCATGGAGACAAGTCTGCTGGATGACGATGTATTGAATCGGGACGCTATTTGAGTGATCAATCGTCATTAGGTGGCCCTGAACGTTACAATTCACTATCAGTTTTTCGTCCCATTCGATAATCTAGACTCACAGCATAACGGCCATAAGGTGCCCGGGGCAGCAATAGACCCATGGAGACCAGTCGGCTGGAGGACGATGTATTGAATCGGGACGCAATTTGAGTGTTCCATCGTCATTACGTGGCCCTGAATGTTACAATTCACTATCAGTTTTTTGTCAGATTCGAAAATCTTTGACTCACAGCAGAACGGCCATTGGGTGCCCGAGACCCAATGGAGACAGGTCTGCTGGAGGACGATGTATTGAATCGGGACGCAATTTGAGTGATCCATCGTCATTAGGTGGCCCTGAACGTTACAATTCACTATCAGTTTTTCGTCCGAATCGAAAATATTTGACTCACAGCAGAACGGCCATAAGGTGCCCGAGGCAGTAATAGACCCATGGAGACAAGTCTGCTGGAGGACGATGTATTGAATCGGGACGCAATTTGAGTGTTCCATCGTCATTAGGAGGCCCTGAGCGTTACAATTCACTATCAGTTGTTCGTCCGATTCGAAAATCTTTGACTCACAGCAGAACGGCCATAAGGTGCCCGAGCAGGCAATAGACCCATGGACACAAGTCTGCTGGAGGACGATGTATTGAATCGGGACGCTATTTGAGTGATCCATCGTCATTAGGAGGCCCTGAACGTTACAATTCACTATCAGTTTTTCGTCCGATTCGAATATCTTTGACTCACAGCAGAACGGCCATAAGGTGCCCGAGGCAGCAATAGACTCATGAAGACAAGTCTGCTGGAGGACGATGTATTGAATCGGGACGCAATTTGAGTGATCCATCGTCATTAGGAGGCCCTGAACGTTACAAATCACTATCAGTTTTTCGTCCGATTCGAAAATCTTTGACTCACAGCAGAACGGCCATAAGGTGCCCGAGGCAGCAATAAACCCATGGAGACAAGTCGGCTGGAGGACGATGTATTGAATCGGGACGCATTTGAGTGATCCATCGTCATCAGGTGGCCCTGAATGTTACAATTCACTATCAGTTTTTCGTCCCATTCGATAATATAGACTCACAGCAGAACGGCCATAAGATGCCCGAGGCAGTAATAGACCCATGGAGGCAAGTCTGCTGGAGGACGATGTATTGAATCGGGACGCAATTTGAGTGTTCCATCGTCATTAGGAGGCCCTGAACGTTACAATTCACTATCAGTTTTTCGTCCGATTCGAAAATCTTTGAGTCACAGCAGAACGGCCATAAGGTGCCCGAGGCAGTAATAGACCCATGGAGACAAGTCTGCTGGAGGACGATGTATTGAATCGGGACGCAATTTGAGTGATCCATCGTCATTAGGTGGCCCTGAACGTTACAATTCACTATCAGTTTTTCGTCCGATTCGAAAATCTTTGACTCACAGCAGAACGGCCATAAGGTGCCCGAGGCAGCAATAAACCCATGGAGACAAATCTGCTGGAGGACGATGTATTGAATCGGGACGCAATTTGAGTGATCCATCGTCATTACGTGGCCCTGAACGTTACAATTCACTATCAATTATTCGTCCGATTCGAAAATCTTTGACTCACAGCAGAACGGCCATAATGTGCCCTAGCAGGCAATAGACCCACGGAGACAAGTCTGCTGGAGGACGATGTATTGAATCGGGACGCAATTTGAGTGTTCCATCGTCATTAGGAGGCCCTGAACGTTACAATTCACTATGAGTTTTTCGTCCGATTCGAAAATCTTTGACTCACAGCAGAACGGCCATAAGGTGCTTGAGGCAGCAATAGACCCATGGAGACAAGTCGGCTGGAGGACGATGTATTGAATCGAGACGCAATTTGAGTGTTCCATCGTCATTACGTGGCCCTGAATGTTACAATTCACTATCAGTTTTTCGTCAGATTCGAAAATCTTTGACTCACAGCAGAACGGCCATAAGGTGCCCGAGGCAGAAATAGACCCATGGAGACAAGTCTGCTGGAGGACGATGTATTGAATCGGGACGCAATTTGAGTGATCCATCGTCATTAGGTGGCCCTGAACGTTACAATTCACTGTCAGTTTTTCGTCCGATTCGAAAATGTTTGACTCACAGCAGAACGGCCATAAGGTGACCGAGGCAGCAATAGACCCATGGTGACAAGTCTGCTGGAGGACGATGTATTGAATCGGGACGCAATTTGAGTGTTCCATCGTCATTAGGAGGCCCATAACGTTACAATTCACTATCAGATTTTCGTCCGATTCGAAAATCTTTGACTCACAGCAGAACGGCCATAAGGTGCCCGAGGCAGCAATAGACCCATGGAGACAAGTTGGCTGGATGACGATGTATTGAATCGGGACGCAATTTGAGTGATCCATCGTCATTAGATGTCCCTGAACGTTACAATTCACTATCAGTTTTTCGTCCCATTCGATAATATAGACTCACAGCAGATCGGCCATAAGATGCCCGAGGCAGTAATAGACCCATGGAGGCAAGTCTGCTGGAGGACGATGTATTGAATCGGGACGCAATTTGAGTGATCCATCGTCATTAGGAGGCCCTGAACGTTACAATTCACTATCAGTTTTTCGTCCGATTCGAAAATCTTTCAGTCACAGCAGAACGGCCATAAGGTGCCCGAGGCAGTAATAGACCCATGGAGACAAGTCTGCTGGAGGACGATGTATTGAATCGGGACGCAATTTGAGTGATCCATCGTCATTAGGTGGCCCTGAACGTTACAATTCACTATCAGTTTTTCGTCCGATTCGAAAATCTTTGACTCACAGCAGAACGGCCATAAGGTGCCCGAGGCAGCAATAGACCCATGAAGACAAGTCTGCTGGAGGACGATGTATTGAATCGGGACGCAATTTGAGTGTTCCATCGTCATTAGGAGGCCCTGAACGTTACAAATCACTATCAGTCTTTCGTCCGATTCGAAAATCTTTGACTCACTGCAGAACGGCCATAAGGTGCCCGAGGCAGCAATAGACCCATGGAGACAAGTCTGCTGGAGGACGATGTATTGAATCGGGACGCAATTTGAGTGTTCCATCGTCATTAGGAGGCCCTGAACGTTACAATTCACTATCAGTTTTTCGTCCGAATCGAAAATCTTTGACTCTCAGCAGAACGGCCATAAGGTGCCCGAGGCAGCAATAGACCCATGGAGAAGAGTCGGCTGGAAGACGATGTATTGAATCGGGCTGCAATTTGAGTGATCCATCGTCATTAGGTGGCCTTGAAATTACAATACACTATCAGTTTTTCGTCCGATTCGAAAATCTTTGACTCACAGCAGAACGGCCATAAGGTGTTCGAGGCAGCAATAGACCCATGGAGACAAGTCTGCTGGAGGACGATGTATTGAATCGGGACGCAATTTGAGTGTTCCATCGTCATTAGGTGGCCCTGAACGTTACAATTCACTATCAGTTTTTCGTCCCATTCGATAATCTAGACTCACAGCATAACGGCCATTAGGTGCCCGAGGCAGCAATAGACCCATGGAGACTAGTCTGCTGGAGGACGATGTATTGAATCGGGACGCATTTTGAGTGTTCCATCGTCATTAGGAGGCCCTGAACGTTACAATTCACTATCAGTTTTTCGTCCGATTCGAAAATCTTTGACTCACAGCAGAACGGCCATAAGGTGCCCGAGGCAGCAATAGACCCATGGAGACAAGTTGGCTGGATGACGATGTATTGAATCGGGACGCAATTTGAGTGTTCCATCGTCATTAGGTGGCCCTGAACGTTACAATTCACTATCAGTTTTTCGTCCCATTCGATAATCTAGACTCACAGCATAACGGCCATTAGGTGCCCGAGGCAGCAATAGACCCATGGAGACAAGTCTGCTGGAGGACGATGTATTGAATCGGGACGCATTTTGAGTGTTCCATCGTCATTAGGAGGCCCTGAACGTTACAATTCACTATCAGTTTTTCGTCCGATTCGAAAATCTTTGACTCACAGCAGAACGGCCATAAGGTGCCCGAGGCAGCAATAGACCCATGGAGACAAGTTGGCTGGATGACGATGTATTGAATCGGGACGCAATTTGAGTGATCCATCGTCATTAGGTGGCCCTGAACGTTACAATTCACTATCGGTTTTTCGTCCGATTCGAAAATCTTTGAGTCACAGCAGAACGGCGATAATGTGCCCGAGGCAGCGATAGACCCATGGAAACAAGTCTGCTGGAGGACGATGTATTGAATCGGAACGAAATTTGAGTGATCCATCGTCATTATGTGGCCCTGAACGTTACAATTCACTATCAGTTTTTCGTCCGATTCGAAAATCTTTGACTCACAGCAGAACGGCCATAAGGTGCCCGTGGCAGCAATAGACCCATGAAGACAAGTCTGCTGGAGGACGATGTATTGAAACGGGACGCAATTTGAGTGATCCATCGTCATTAGGTGGCCCTGAACGTTACAATTCACTATCAGTTTTTCGTCCGATTCGAAAATCTTTGACTCACAGCAGAACGGCCATAAGGTGCCCGAGGAAGCAATAGACCCATGGAGACAAGTCGGCTGGAAGACGATGTATTGAATCGGGACGCACTTAGAGTGATCCATCGTCATTAGGTGGCCCTGAAAGTTACAATTCATTATCAGTTTTTCGTCCGATTCGGAAATCTTTGACTCACAGCAGAACGGCCATAAGGCGCTCGAGGCAGCAATAGACCCATGGAGACAAGTCTGCTGGATGACGATGTATTGAATCGGGACGCTATTTGAGTGATCAATCGTCATTAGGTGGCCCTGAACGTTACAATTCACTATCAGTTTTTCGTCCCATTCGATAATCTAGACTCACAGCATAACGGCCATAAGGTGCCCGGGGCAGCAATAGACCCATGGAGACCAGTCGGCTAGAGGACGATGTATTGAATCGGGAAGCAATTTGAGTGTTCCATCGTCATTACGTGGCCCTGAATGTTACAATTCACTATCAGTTTTTCGTCAGATTCGAAAATCTTTGACTCACAGCAGAACGGCCATTGGGTGCCCGAGACCCAATGGAGACAGGTCTGCTGGAGGACGATGTATTGAATCGGGACGCAATTTGAGTGATCCATCGTCATTAGGTGGCCCTGAACGTTACAATTCACTATCAGTTTTTCGTCCGATTCGAAAATCTTTGACTCACAGCAGAACGGCCATAAGGTGCCCGAGGCAGTAATAGACCCATGGAGACAAGTCTGCTGGGGGACGATGTATTGAATCGGGACGCAATTTGAGTGTTCCATCGTCATTAGGAGGCCATGAGCGTTACAATTCACTATCAGTTGTTCGTCCGATTCGAAAATCTTTGACTCACAGCAGAACGGCCATAAGGTGCCCGAGGCAGCAATAGACCCATGGAGACAAGTCTGCTGGAGGACGATGTATTGAATCGGGACGCTATTTGAGTGATCCATCGTCATTAGGAGGCCCTGAACGTTACAATTCACTATCAGTTTTTCGTCCGATTCGAATATCTTTGACTCACAGCAGAACGGCCATAAGGTGCCCGAGGCAGCAATAGACTCATGAAGACAAGTCTGCTGGAGGACGATGTATTGAATCGGGACGCAATTTGAGTGATCCATCGTCATTAGGAGGCCCTGAACGTTACAAATCACTATCAGTTTTTCGTCCGATTCGAAAATCTTTGACTCACAGCAGAACGGCCATAAGGTGCCCGAGGCAGCAATAAACCCATGGAGACAAGTCGGCTGGAGGACGATGTATTGAATCGGGACGCATTTGAGTGATCCATCGTCATTAGGTGGCCCTGAATGTTACAATTCACTATCAGTTTTTCGTCAGATTCGAAAATCTTTGACTCACAGCAGAACGGCCATAAGGTGCCCGAGGCAGCAATAGACCCATGGAGACAAGTCTGCTGGAGGACGATGTATTGAATCGGGACGCAATTTGAGTGTTCCATCGTCATTAGGAGGCCCTGAAAGTTACAATTCACTATCAGTTTTTCGTCCCATTCGATAATTTAGACTCACAGCATAACGGCCATGGAGACAAGTCGGCTGGAGGACGATGTATTGAATCGGGACGCAATTTGAGTGTTCCATCGTCATTAGGAGGCCCTGAACGTTACAATTCACTATCAGTTTTTCGTCAGATTCGAAAATCTTTGACTCACAGCAGAACTTCCATAAGGTGCCCGAGGCAGCAATAGACCCATGGAGACAAGTCTGCTAAAGGACGATGTATTGAATCGGGACGCAATTTGAGTGTTCCATCGTCATTAGGAGGCCCTGAACGTTACAATTCACTATCAGTTTTTCGTCCGATTCGAAAATCTTTGACTCACAGCAGAACGGCCATAAGGTGCCCGAGGCAGCAATAGACCCATGGAGACAAGTCGGCTGGAGGACGATGTATTGAATCGGGACGCAATTTGAGTGATCCATCGTCATTAGGTGGCCCTGAATGTTACAATTCACTATCAGTTTTTCGTCCGATTCGAAAATCTTTGACTCACAGCAGAACGGCCATAAGGTGCCCGAGGCAGCAATAGACCCATGGAGACAGGTCTACTGGACGACGATGTATTGAATCGGGACGCAATATGAGTGATCCATCGTCATTAGGTGGCCCTGAACGTTACAATTCACTGTCAGATTTTCGTCCGATTCCAAAATCTTTGACTCACAGCAGAACGGCCATAAGGTGCCCGAGGCAGCAAAAGACCCATGAAGACAAGTCTGCTGGAGGACGATGTATTGAATCGGGACGCAATTTGAGTGTTCCATCGTCATTAGGAGGCCCTGAACGTTACAATTCACTATCAGTTTTTCGTCCGATTCGAAAATCTTTGACTCACAGCAGAACGGCCATAAGGTGCCCGAGGCAGCAATAGACCCATGGAGACAAGTCGGCTGGAGGACGATGTATTGAATCGGGACGTAATTTGAGTGATCCATCGTCATTAGGTGGCCCTGAATGTTACAAGTCACTATCAGTTTTTCGTCCGATTCGAAAATCTTTGACTCACAGCAGAACGGCCATAAGGTGCCCGAGGCAGCAATAGACCCATGGAGACAGGTCTACTGGAGGACGATGTATTGAATCGGGACGCAATTTGAGTGATCCATCGTCATTAGGTGGCCCTGAACGTTACAATTCACTATCAGATTTTCTTCCGATTCGAAAATCTTTGACTCACAGCAGAACGGCCATAAGGTGCCCGAGGCAGCAATAGACCCATGGAGACAAGTCCCCTGGAAGACGATGTATTGAATCGGGACGCAATTTGAGTGATCCATCGTCATTAGGTGGCCCTGAATGTTACAATTCACTATCAGTTTTTCGTCCCATTCGATAATTTAGACTCACAGCATAACGGCCGTGGAGACAAGTCGGCTGGAGGACGATGTATTGAATCGGGACGCAATTTGAGTGTTCCATCGTCATTAGGTGGCCCTGAATGTTACAATTCACTATCAGTTTTTCGTCAGATTCGAAAATCTTTGACCCACAGCAGAACGGCCATAAGGTGCCCGAGGCAGCAATAGACCCATGGAGACAAGTCTGCTGGAGGACGATGTATTGAATCGGGACGCAATTTGAGTGTTCCATCGTCATTAGGAGGCCCTGAACGTTACAATTCACTATCAGTTTTTCGTCCGATTCGAAAATCTTTGACTCACAGCAGAACGGCCATAAGGTGCCCGAGGCAGCAATAGACCCATGGAGACAAGTCTGCTGGAGGACGATGTATTGAATCGGGACGCAATTTGAGTGTTCCATCGTCATTAGGTGGCCCTGAACGTTACAATTCACTATCAGTTTTTCGTCCCATTCGATAATCTAGACTCACAGCATAACGGCCATTAGGTGCCCGAGGCAGCAATAGACCCATGGAGACAAGTCTGCTGGAGGACGATGTATTGAATCGGGACGCATTTTGAGTGTTCCATCGTCATTAGGAGGCCCTGAACGTTACAATTCACTATCAGTTTTTCGTCCGATTCGAAAATCTTTGACTCACAGCAGAACGGCCATAAGGTGCCCGAGGCAGCAATAGACCCATGGAGACAAGTTGGCTGGATGACGATGTATTGAATCGGGACGCAATTTGAGTGTTCCATCGTCATTAGGTGGCCCTGAACGTTACAATTCACTATCAGTTTTTCGTCCCATTCGATAATCTAGACTCACAGCATAACGGCCATTAGGTGCCCGAGGCAGCAATAGACCCATGGAGACAAGTCTGCTGGAGGACGATGTATTGAATCGGGACGCATTTTGAGTGTTCCATCGTCATTAGGAGGCCCTGAACGTTACAATTCACTATCAGTTTTTCGTCCGATTCGAAAATCTTTGACTCACAGCAGAACGGCCATAAGGTGCCCGAGGCAGCAATAGACCCATGGAGACAAGTTGGCTGGATGACGATGTATTGAATCGGGACGCAATTTGAGTGATCCATCGTCATTAGGTGGCCCTGAACGTTACAATTCACTATCGGTTTTTCGTCCGATTCGAAAATCTTTGAGTCACAGCAGAACGGCGATAATGTGCCCGAGGCAGCGATAGACCCATGGAAACAAGTCTGCTGGAGGACGATGTATTGAATCGGAACGAAATTTGAGTGATCCATCGTCATTATGTGGCCCTGAACGTTACAATTCACTATCAGTTTTTCGTCCGATTCGAAAATCTTTGACTCACAGCAGAACGGCCATAAGGTGCCCGTGGCAGCAATAGACCCATGAAGACAAGTCTGCTGGAGGACGATGTATTGAAACGGGACGCAATTTGAGTGATCCATCGTCATTAGGTGGCCCTGAACGTTACAATTCACTATCAGTTTTTCGTCCGATTCGAAAATCTTTGACTCACAGCAGAACGGCCATAAGGTGCCCGAGGAAGCAATAGACCCATGGAGACAAGTCGGCTGGAAGACGATGTATTGAATCGGGACGCACTTAGAGTGATCCATCGTCATTAGGTGGCCCTGAAAGTTACAATTCATTATCAGTTTTTCGTCCGATTCGGAAATCTTTGACTCACAGCAGAACGGCCATAAGGCGCTCGAGGCAGCAATAGACCCATGGAGACAAGTCTGCTGGATGACGATGTATTGAATCGGGACGCTATTTGAGTGATCAATCGTCATTAGGTGGCCCTGAACGTTACAATTCACTATCAGTTTTTCGTCCCATTCGATAATCTAGACTCACAGCATAACGGCCATAAGGTGCCTGGGGCAGCAATAGACCCATGGAGACCAGTCGGCTAGAGGACGATGTATTGAATCGGGAAGCAATTTGAGTGTTCCATCGTCATTACGTGGCCCTGAATGTTACAATTCACTATCAGTTTTTCGTCCGATTCGAAAATCTTTGACTCACAGCAGAACGGCCATTGGGTGCCCGAGACCCAATGGAGACAGGTCTGCTGGAGGACGATGTATTGAATCGGGACGCAATTTGAGTGATCCATCGTCATTAGGTGGCCCTGAACGTTACAATTCACTATCAGTTTTTCGTCCGATTCGAAAATCTTTGACTCACAGCAGAACGGCCATAAGGTGCCCGAGGCAGTAATAGACCCATGGAGACAAGTCTGCTGGGGGACGATGTATTGAATCGGGACGCAATTTGAGTGTTCCATCGTCATTAGGAGGCCCTGAGCGTTACAATTCACTATCAGTTGTTCGTCCGATTCGAAAATCTTTGACTCACAGCAGAACGGCCATAAGGTGCCCGAGGCAGCAATAGACCCATGGAGACAAGTCTGCTGGAGGACGATGTATTGAATCGGGACGCTATTTGAGTGATCCATCGTCATTAGGAGGCCCTGAACGTTACAATTCACTATCAGTTTTTCGTCCGATTCGAATATCTTTGACTCACAGCAGAACGGCCATAAGGTGCCCGAGGCAGCAATAGACTCATGAAGACAAGTCTGCTGGAGGACGATGTATTGAATCGGGACGCAATTTGAGTGATCCATCGTCATTAGGAGGCCCTGAACGTTACAAATCACTATCAGTTTTTCGTCCGATTCGAAAATCTTTGACTCACAGCAGAACGGCCATAAGGTGCCCGAGGCAGCAATAAACCCATGGAGACAAGTCGGCTGGAGGACGATGTATTGAATCGGGACGCATTTGAGTGATCCATCGTCATTAGGTGGCCCTGAATGTTACAATTCACTATCAGTTTTTCGTCAGATTCGAAAATCTTTGACTCACAGCAGAACGGCCATAAGGTGCCCGAGGCAGCAATAGACCCATGGAGACAAGTCTGCTGGAGGACGATGTATTGAATCGGGACGCAATTTGAGTGTTCCATCGTCATTAGGAGGCCCTGAAAGTTACAATTCACTATCAGTTTTTCGTCCCATTCGATAATTTAGACTCACAGCATAACGGCCATGGAGACAAGTCGGCTGGAGGACGATGTATTGAATCGGGACGCAATTTGAGTGTTCCATCGTCATTAGGAGGCCCTGAACGTTACAATTCACTATCAGTTTTTCGTCAGATTCGAAAATCTTTGACTCACAGCAGAACTTCCATAAGGTGCCCGAGGCAGCAATAGACCCATGGAGACAAGTCTGCTAAAGGACGATGTATTGAATCGGGACGCAATTTGAGTGTTCCATCGTCATTAGGAGGCCCTGAACGTTACAATTCACTATCAGTTTTTCGTCCGATTCGAAAATCTTTGACTCACAGCAGAACGGCCATAAGGTGCCCGAGGCAGCAATAGACCCATGGAGACAAGTCGGCTGGAGGACGATGTATTGAATCGGGACGCAATTTGAGTGATCCATCGTCATTAGGTGGCCCTGAATGTTACAATTCACTATCAGTTTTTCGTCCGATTCGAAAATCTTTGACTCACAGCAGAACGGCCATAAGGTGCCCGAGGCAGCAAAAGACCCATGAAGACAAGTCTGCTGGAGGACGATGTATTGAATCGGGACGCAATTTGAGTGTTCCATCGTCATTAGGAGGCCCTGAACGTTACAATTCACTATCAGTTTTTCGTCCGATTCGAAAATCTTTGACTCACAGCAGAACGGCCATAAGGTGCCCGAGGCAGCAATAGACCCATGGAGACAAGTCGGCTGGAGGACGATGTATTGAATCGGGACGTAATTTGAGTGATCCATCGTCATTAGGTGGCCCTGAATGTTACAAGTCACTATCAGTTTTTCGTCCGATTCGAAAATCTTTGACTCACAGCAGAACGGCCATAAGGTGCCCGAGGCAGCAATAGACCCATGGAGACAGGTCTACTGGAGGACGATGTATTGAATCGGGACGCAATTTGAGTGATCCATCGTCATTAGGTGGCCCTGAACGTTACAATTCACTATCAGATTTTCTTCCGATTCGAAAATCTTTGACTCACAGCAGGAACGGCCATAAGGTGCCCGAGGCAGCAATAGACCCATGGAGACAAGTCCCCTGGAAGACGATGTATTGAATCGGGACGCAATTTGAGTGATCCATCGTCATTAGGTGGCCCTGAATGTTACAATTCACTATCAGTTTTTCGTCCCATTCGATAATTTAGACTCACAGCATAACGGCCGTGGAGACAAGTCGGCTGGAGGACGATGTATTGAATCGGGACGCAATTTGAGTGTTCCATCGTCATTAGGTGGCCCTGAATGTTACAATTCACTATCAGTTTTTCGTCAGATTCGAAAATCTTTGACCCACAGCAGAACGGCCATAAGGTGCCCGAGGCAGCAATAGACCCATGGAGACAAGTCTGCTGGAGGACGATGTATTGAATCGGGACGCAATTTGAGTGTTCCATCGTCATTAGGAGGCCCTGAACGTTACAATTCACTATCAGTTTTTCGTCCGATTCGAAAATCTTTGACTCACAGCAGAACGGCCATAAGGTGCCCGAGGCAGCAATAGACCCATGGAGACAAGTCTGCTGGAGGACGATGTATTGAATCGGGACGCAATTTGAGTGTTCCATCGTCATTAGGTGGCCCTGAACGTTACAATTCACTATCAGTTTTTCGTCCCATTCGATAATCTAGACTCACAGCATAACGGCCATTAGGTGCCCGAGGCAGCAATAGACCCATGGGGACAAGTCTGCTGGAGGACGATGTATTGAATCGGGACGCATTTTGAGTGTTCCATCGTCATTAGGAGGCCCTGAACGTTACAATTCACTATCAGTTTTTCGTCCGATTCGAAAATCCTTGACTCACAGCAGAACGGCCATAAGGTGCCCGAGGCAGCAATAGACCCATGGAGACAAGTTGGCTGGATGACGATGTATTGAATCGGGACGCAATTTGAGTGATCCATCGTCATTAGGTGGCCCTGAACGTTACAATTCACTTTCAGTTTTTCGTCCCATTCGATAATATAGACTCACAGCAGAACGGCCATAAGGTGCCCGAGGCAGCAATAGACCCATGGAGTCAAGTCGGCTGGAGGACGATGTATTGAATCGGGACGCAATTTGAGTGTTCCATCGTCATTAGGAGGACCTGAACGTTACAATTCACTATCGGTTTTTCGTCCGATTCGAAAATCTTTGAGTCACAGCAGAACGGCGATAATGTGCCCGAGGCAGCGATAGACCCATGGTAACAAGTCTGCTGGAGGACGATGTATTGAATCGGAACGCAATTTGAGTGCTCCATCGTCATTATGTGGCCCTGAACGTTACAATTCACTATCAGTTTTTCGTCCGATTCGAAAATCTTTGACTCACAGCAGAACGGCGATAAGGCGCTCGAAGCAGCAATAGACCCATGGAGACAAGTCTGCTGGAGGACGATGTATTGAATCGGGACGCTATTTGAGTGATCAATCGTCATTAGGTGGCCCTGAACGTTACAAATCACTATCAGTTTTTCGTCCCATTCGATAATCTAGACTCACAGCATAACGGCCATAAGGTGCCCGGGGCAGCAATAGACCCATGGAGACCAGTCGGCTGGACGACGATGTATTGAATCGGGACGCAATTTGAGTGTTCCATCGTCATTACGTGGCCCTGAATGTTACAATTCACTATCAGTTTCTCGTCAGATTCGAAAATCTTTGACTCACAGCAGAACGGCCATTGGGTGCCCGAGACCCAATGCTGACAGGTCTGCTGGAGGACGATGTATTGAATCGGGACGCAATTTGAGTGATCCATCGTCATTAGGTGGCCCTGAATGTTACAATTCACTATCAGTTTTTCGTCCCATTCGATAATTTAGACTCACAGCATAACGGCCGTGGAGACAAGTCGGCTGGAGGACGATGTATTGAATCGGGACGCAATTCGAGTGTTCCATCGTCATTAGGTGGCCCTGAATGTTACAATTCACTATCAGTTTTTCGTCAGATTCGAAAATCTTTGACCCACAGCAGAACGGCCATAAGGTGCCCGAGGCAGCAATAGACCCATGGAGACAAGTCTGCTGGAGGACGATGTATTGAATCGGGACGCAATTTGAGTGTTCCATCGTCATTAGGTGGCCCTGAACGTTACAATTCATCATCAGTTTTTCGTCACATTCGATAATCTAGACTCACAGCATAACGGCCATTAGGTGCCCGAGGCAGCAATAGACCCATGGGGACAAGTCTGCTGGAGGACGATGTATTGAATCGGGACGCATTTTGAGTGTTCCATCGTCATTAGGAGGCCCTGAACGTTACAATTCACTATCAGTTTTTCGTCCGATTCGAAAATCTTTGACTCACAGCAGAACGGCCATAAGGTGCCCGAGGCAGCAATAGACCCATGGAGACAAGTTGGCTGGATGACGATGTATTGAATCGGGACGCAATTTGAGTGATCCATCGTCATTAGGTGGCCCTGAACGTTACAATTCACTTTCAGTTTTTCGTCCCATTCGATATTATAGACTCACAGCAGAACGGCCATAAGGTGCCCGAGGCAGCAATAGACCCATGGAGTCAAGTCGGCTGGAGGACGATGTATTGAATCGGGACGCAATTTGAGTGTTCCATCGTCATTAGGAGGACCTGAACGTTACAATTCACTATCGGTTTTTCCTCCGATTCGAAAATCTTTGAGTCACAGCAGAACGGCGATAATGTGCCCGAGGCAGCGATAGACCCATGGAAACAAGTCTGCTGGAGGACGATGTATTGAATCGGAACGCAATTTGAGTGCTCCATCGTCATTATGTGGCCCTGAAGGTTACAATTCGCTATCAGTTTTTCGTCCGATTCGAAAATCTTTGACTCACAGCAGAACGGCCATAAGGTGCCCGAGGCAGCAATAGACCCATGAAGACAAGTCTGCTAAAGGACGATGTATTGAAACGGGACGCAATTTGAGTGATCCATCGTCATTAGGTGGCCCTGAACGTTACAATTCACTATCAGTTTTTCGTCCGATTCGAAAATCTTTGACTCACAGCAGAACGGCCATAAGGTGCCCGAGGCAGCAATAGACCCATGGAGACAAGTCGGCTGGAAGACGATGTATTGAATCGGGACGCACTTAGAGTGATCCATCGTCATTAGGTGGCCCTGAAAGTTACAATTCATTATCAGTTTTTCGTCCGATTCGGTAATCTTTGACTCACAGCAGAACGGCGATAAGGCGCTCGAGGCAGCAATAGACCCATGGAGACAAGTCTGCTGGAGGACGATGTATTGAATCGGGACGCTATTTGAGTGATCAATCGTCATTAGGTGGCCCTGAACGTTACAATTCACTATCAGTTTTTCGTCCCATTCGATAATCTAGACTCACAGCATAACGGCCATAAGGTGCCCGGGGCAGCAATAGACCCATGGAGATCAGTCGGCTGGAGGACGATGTATTGAATCGGGACGCAATTTGAGTGTTCCATCGTCATTAGGAGGCCCTGAGCGTTACAATTCACTATCAGTTGTTCGTCCGATTCGAAAATCTTTGACTCACAGCAGAACGGCCATAAGGTGCCCGAGGCAGCAATAGACCCATGGAGACAAGTCTGCTGGAGGACGATGTATTGAATCGGGACGCAATTTGAGTGTTCCGTCGTCATTAGGAGGCCCTGAAAGTTACAATTCACTATCAGTTTTTCGTCCGATTCCAAAATCTTTGACTCACAGCAGAACGGCCATAAGGTGCCCGAGGCAGCAATAGACCCATGAAGACAAGTCTGCTGGAGGACGATGTATTGAATCGGGACGCAATTTGAGTGTTCCATCGTCATTAGGAGGCCCTGAACGTTACAATTCACTATCAGTTTTTCGTCCGATTCGAAAATCTTTGACTCACAGCAGAACGGCCATAAGGTGCCCGAGGCAGCAATAGACCCATGGAGACAAGTCTGCTGGAGGACGATGTATTGAATCGGGACGCAATTTGAGTGTTCCATCGTCATTAGGTGGCCCTGAACGTTACAATTCACTATCAGTTTTTCGTCCCATTCGATAATCTAGACTCACAGCATAACGGCCATTAGGTGCCCGAGGCAGCAATAGACCCATGGGGACAAGTCTGCTGGAGGACGATGTATTGAATCGGGACGCATTTTGAGTGTTCCATCGTCATTAGGAGGCCCTGAACGTTACAATTCACTATCAGTTTTTCGTCCGATTCGAAAATCCTTGACTCACAGCAGAACGGCCATAAGGTGCCCGAGGCAGCAATAGACCCATGGAGACAAGTTGGCTGGATGACGATGTATTGAATCGGGACGCAATTTGAGTGATCCATCGTCATTAGGTGGCCCTGAACGTTACAATTCACTTTCAGTTTTTCGTCCCATTCGATAATATAGACTCACAGCAGAACGGCCATAAGGTGCCCGAGGCAGCAATAGACCCATGGAGTCAAGTCGGCTGGAGGACGATGTATTGAATCGGGACGCAATTTGAGTGTTCCATCGTCATTAGGAGGACCTGAACGTTACAATTCACTATCGGTTTTTCGTCCGATTCGAAAATCTTTGAGTCACAGCAGAACGGCGATAATGTGCCCGAGGCAGCGATAGACCCATGGTAACAAGTCTGCTGGAGGACGATGTATTGAATCGGAACGCAATTTGAGTGCTCCATCGTCATTATGTGGCCCTGAACGTTACAATTCACTATCAGTTTTTCGTCCGATTCGAAAATCTTTGACTCACAGCAGAACGGCGATAAGGCGCTCGAAGCAGCAATAGACCCATGGAGACAAGTCTGCTGGAGGACGATGTATTGAATCGGGACGCTATTTGAGTGATCAATCGTCATTAGGTGGCCCTGAACGTTACAAATCACTATCAGTTTTTCGTCCCATTCGATAATCTAGACTCACAGCATAACGGCCATAAGGTGCCCGGGGCAGCAATAGACCCATGGAGACCAGTCGGCTGGACGACGATGTATTGAATCGGGACGCAATTTGAGTGTTCCATCGTCATTACGTGGCCCTGAATGTTACAATTCACTATCAGTTTCTCGTCAGATTCGAAAATCTTTGACTCACAGCAGAACGGCCATTGGGTGCCCGAGACCCAATGCTGACAGGTCTGCTGGAGGACGATGTATTGAATCGGGACGCAATTTGAGTGATCCATCGTCATTAGGTGGCCCTGAATGTTACAATTCACTATCAGTTTTTCGTCCCATTCGATAATTTAGACTCACAGCATAACGGCCGTGGAGACAAGTCGGCTGGAGGACGATGTATTGAATCGGGACGCAATTCGAGTGTTCCATCGTCATTAGGTGGCCCTGAATGTTACAATTCACTATCAGTTTTTCGTCAGATTCGAAAATCTTTGACCCACAGCAGAACGGCCATAAGGTGCCCGAGGCAGCAATAGACCCATGGAGACAAGTCTGCTGGAGGACGATGTATTGAATCGGGACGCAATTTGAGTGTTCCATCGTCATTAGGTGGCCCTGAACGTTACAATTCATCATCAGTTTTTCGTCACATTCGATAATCTAGACTCACAGCATAACGGCCATTAGGTGCCCGAGGCAGCAATAGACCCATGGGGACAAGTCTGCTGGAGGACGATGTATTGAATCGGGACGCATTTTGAGTGTTCCATCGTCATTAGGAGGCCCTGAACGTTACAATTCACTATCAGTTTTTCGTCCGATTCGAAAATCTTTGACTCACAGCAGAACGGCCATAAGGTGCCCGAGGCAGCAATAGACCCATGGAGACAAGTTGGCTGGATGACGATGTATTGAATCGGGACGCAATTTGAGTGATCCATCGTCATTAGGTGGCCCTGAACGTTGCAATTCACTTTCAGTTTTTCGTCCCATTCGATATTATAGACTCACAGCAGAACGGCCATAAGGTGCCCGAGGCAGCAATAGACCCATGGAGTCAAGTCGGCTGGAGGACGATGTATTGAATCGGGACGCAATTTGAGTGTTCCATCGTCATTACGAGGACCTGAACGTTACAATTCACTATCGGTTTTTCCTCCGATTCGAAAATCTTTGAGTCACAGCAGAACGGCGATAATGTGCCCGAGGCAGCGATAGACCCATGGAAACAAGTCTGCTGGAGGACGATGTATTGAATCGGAACGCAATTTGAGTGCTCCATCGTCATTATGTGGCCCTGAAGGTTACAATTCGCTATCAGTTTTTCGTCCGATTCGAAAATCTTTGACTCACAGCAGAACGGCCATAAGGTGCCCGAGGCAGCAATAGACCCATGAAGACAAGTCTGCTAAAGGACGATGTATTGAAACGGGACGCAATTTGAGTGATCCATCGTCATTAGGTGGCCCTGAACGTTACAATTCACTATCAGTTTTTCGTCCGATTCGAAAATCTTTGACTCACAGCAGAACGGCCATAAGGTGCCCGAGGCAGCAATAGACCCATGGAGACAAGTCGGCTGGAAGACGATGTATTGAATCGGGACGCACTTAGAGTGATCCATCGTCATTAGGTGGCCCTGAAAGTTACAATTCATTATCAGTTTTTCGTCCGATTCGGTAATCTTTGACTCACAGCAGAACGGCGATAAGGCGCTCGAGGCAGCAATAGACCCATGGAGACAAGTCTGCTGGAGGACGATGTATTGAATCGGGACGCTATTTGAGTGATCAATCGTCATTAGGTGGCCCTGAACGTTACAATTCACTATCAGTTTTTCGTCCCATTCGATAATCTAGACTCACAGCATAACGGCCATAAGGTGCCCGGGGCAGCAATAGACCCATGGAGATCAGTCGGCTGGAGGACGATGTATTGAATCGGGACGCAATTTGAGTGTTCCATCGTCATTAGGAGGCCCTGAGCGTTACAATTCACTATCAGTTGTTCGTCCGATTCGAAAATCTTTGACTCACAGCAGAACGGCCATAAGGTGCCCGAGGCAGCAATAGACCCATGGAGACAAGTCTGCTGGAGGACGATGTATTGAATCGGGACGCAATTTGAGTGTTCCGTCGTCATTAGGAGGCCCTGAAAGTTACAATTCACTATCAGTTTTTCGTCCGATTCCAAAATCTTTGACTCACAGCAGAACGGCCATAAGGTGCCCGAGGCAGCAATAGACCCATGAAGACAAGTCTGCTGGAGGACGATGTATTGAATCGGGACGCAATTTGAGTGTTCCATCGTCATTAGGAGGCCCTGAACGTTACAATTCACTATCAGTTTTTCGTCCGATTCGAAAATCTTTGACTCACAGCAGAACGGCCATAAGGTGCCCGAGGCAGCAATAGACCCATGGAGACAAGTCGGCTGGAGGACGATGTATTGAATCGGGTCGCAATTTGAGTGATCCATCGTCATTAGGTGGCCCTGAATGTTACAATTCACTATCAGTTTTTCGTCCGATTCGAAAATCTTTGACTCACAGCAGAACGGCCATAAGGTGCCCGAGGCAGCAATAGACCCATGGAGACAGGTCTACTGGAAGACGATGTATTGAATCGGGACGCAATTTGAGTGATCCATCGTCATTAGGTGGCCCTGAACGTTACAATTCACTATCAGATTTTCGTCCGATTCGAAAATCTTTGACTCACAGCAGAACGGCCATAAGGTGCCCGAGGCAGCAATAGACCCATGGAGACAAGTCCCCTGGAAGACGATGTATTGAATCGGGACGCAATTTGAGTGATCCATCGTCATTAGGTGGCCCTGAACGTTACAATTCACTATCAGTTTTTCGTCCCATTCGATAATTTAGACTCACAGCATAACGGATATGGAGACAAGTCGGCTGGAGGACGATGTATTGAATCGGGACGCAATTTGAGTGTTCCATCGTCATTAGGTGGCCCTGAATGTTACAATTCACTATCAGTTTTTCGTCCGATTCGAAAATCTTTGACTCACAGCAGAACGGCCATAAGGTGCCCGAGGCAGCAATAGACCCATGAAGACAAGTCTGCTGGAGGACGATGTATTGAAACGGGACGCAATTTGAGTGATCCATCGTCATTAGGTGGCCCTGAACGTTACAATTCACTATCAGTTTTTCGTCCGATTCGAAAATCTTTGACTCACAGCAGAACGGCCATAAGGTGCCCGAGGCAGCAATAGACCAATGGAGACAAGTCGGCTGGAAGACGATGTATTGAATCGGGACGCACTTAGAGTGATCCATCGTCATTAGGTGGCCCTGAAAGTTACAATTCATTATCAGTTTTTCGTCCGATTCGGTAATCTTTGACTCACAGCAGAACGGCCATAAGGCGCTCGAGGCAGCAATAGACCCATGGAGACAAGTCTGCTGGAGGACGATGCATTGAATCGGGACGCTATTTGAGTGATCAATCGTCATTAGGTGGCCCTGAACGTTACAATTCACTATCAGTTTTTCGTCCCATTCGATAATCTAGACTCACAGCATAACGGCCATAAGGTGCCCGGGGCAGCAATAGACCCATGGAGACCAGTCGGCTGGAGGACGATGTATTGAATCGGGACGCAATTTGAGTGTTCCATCGTCATTACGTGGCCCTGAATGTTACAATTCACTATCAGTTTTTCGTCAGATTCGAAAATCTTTGACTCACAGCAGAACGGCCATTGGGTGCCCGAGACCCAATGGAGACAGGTCTGCTGGAGGACGATGTAATGAATCGGGACGCAATTTGAGTGATCCATCGTCATTAGGTGGCCCTGAACGTTACAATTCACTATCAGTTTTTCGTCCGATTCGAAAATCTTTGACTCACAGCAGAACGGCCATAAGGTGCCCGAGGCAGTAATAGACCCATGGAGACAAGTCTGCTGGAGGACGATGTATTGAATCGGGACGCAATTTGAGTGTTCCATCGTCATTAGGAGGCCCTGAGCGTTACAATTCACTATCAGTTGTTCGTCCGATTCGAAAATCTTTGACTCACAGCAGAACGGCCATAAGGTGCCCGAGGCAGCAATAGACCCATGGAGACAAGTCTGCTGGAGGACGATGTATTGAATCGGGACGCAATTGGAGTGATCCATCGTCATTAGGAGGCCCTGAACGTTACAATTCACTATCAGTTTTTCGTCCGATTCGAATATCTTTGACTCACAGCAGAACGGCCATAAGGTGCCCGAGGCAGCAATAGACCCATGAAGACAAGTCTGCTGGAGGACGATGTATTGAATCGGGACGCAATTTGAGTGATCCATCGTCATTAGGAGGCCCTGAACGTTACAAATCACTATCAGTTTTTCGTCCGATTCGAAAATCTTTGACTCACAGCAGAACGGCCATAAGGTGCCCGAGGCAGCAATAGACCCATGGAGACAAGTCGGCTGGAGGACGATGTAATGAATCGGGACGCAATTTGAGTGATCCATCGCCATTAGGTGGCCCTGAATGTTACAATTCACTATCAGTTTTTCGTCAGATTCGAAAATCTTTGACTCACAGCAGAACGGCCATAAGGTGCCCGAGGCAGCAATAGACCCATGGAGACAAGTCTGCTGGAGGACGATGTATTGAATCGGGACGCAATTTGAGTGTTCCATCGTCATTAGGTGGCCCTAAACTTTACAATTCACTATCAGTTTTTCGTCCGATTCCAAAATCTTTGACTCACAGCAGAACGGCCATAAGGTGCCCGAGGCAGCAATTGACCCATAAAGACAAGTCTGCTGGAGGACGATGTATTGAAACGGGACGCAATTTGAGTGACCCATCGTCATTAGGTGGCCCTGAATGTTACAATTCACTATCAGTTTTTCGTCCGATTCGAAAATCTTTGACTCACAGCAGAACGGCCATAAGGTGCCCGAGGGAGCAATAGACCCATGAAGACAAGTCTGCTGGAGGACGATGTATTGAAACGGGACGCAATTTGAGTGACCCATCGTCATTAGGTGGCCCTGAATGTTACAATTCACTATCAGTTTTTCGTCCGATTCGAAAATCTTTGACTCACAGCAGAACGGCCATAAGGTGCCCGAGGCAGCAATAGACCCATGGAGACAAGTCGGCTGGAAAACGATGTATTGAATCGGGACGCACTTAGAGTGATCCATCGTCATTAGGTGGCCCTGAAAGTTACAATTCATTATCAGTTTTTCGTCCGATTCGGTAATCTTTGACTCACAGCAGAACGGCCATAAGGCGCTCGAGGCAGCAATAGACCCATGGAGACAAGTCTGCTGGAGGACGATGCATTGAATTGGGACGCTATTTGAGTGATCAATCGTCATTAGGTGGCCCTGAACGTTACAATTCACTATCAGTTTTTCGTCCCATTCGATAATCTAGACTCACAGCATAACGGCCATAAGGTGCCCGGGGCACCAATAGACCCATGGAGACCAGTCGGCTGGAGGACGATGTATTGAATCGTGACGCAATTTGAGTGTTCCATCGTCATTACGTGGCCCTGAATGTTACAATTCACTATCAGTTTTTCGTCAGATTCGAAAATCTTTGACTCACAGCAGAACGGCCATTGGGTGCCCGAGACCCAATGGAGACAGGTCTGCTGGAGGACGATGTATTGAATCGGGACGCAATTTGAGTGATCCATCGTCATTAGGTGGCCCTGAACGTTACAATTCACTATCAGTTTTTCGTCCGATTCGAAAATCTTTGACTCACAGCAGAACGGCCATAAGGTGCCCGAGGCAGCAATAGACCCATGGAGACAAGTCTGCTGGAGGACGATGTATTGAATCGGGACGCAATTTGAGTGATCCATCGTCATTAGGAGGCCCTGAACGTTACAATTCACTATCAGTTTTTCGTCCGATTCGAATATCTTTGACTCACAGCAGAACGGCCATAAGGTGCCCGAGGCAGCAATAGACCCATGAAGACAAGTCTGCTGGAGGACGATGTATTGAATCGGGACGCAATTTGAGTGATCCATCTTCATTAGGAGGCCCTGAACGTTACAAATCACTATCAGTTTTTCGTCCGATTCGAAAATCTTTGACTCACAGCAGAACGGCCATAAGGTGCCCGAGGCAGCAATTGACCTATGGAGACAAGTCGGCTGGAGGACGATGTAATGAATCGGGACGCAATTTGAGTGATCCATCGTCATTAGGTGGCCCTGAATGTTACAATTCACTATCAGTTTTTCGTCAGATTCGAAAATCTTTGACTCACAGCAGAACGGCCATAAGGTGCCCGAGGCAGCAATAGACCCATGGAGACAAGTCTGCTGGAGGACGATGTATTGAATCGGGACGCAATTTGAGTGATCCATCGTCATTAGGAGGCCCTGAACGTTACAATTCACTATCAGTTTTTCGTCCGATTCGAAAATCTTTGACTCACAGCAGAACGGCCATAAGGTGCCCGAGGCAGCAATAGACCCATGGAGACAAGTCGGCTGGAGTACGATGTATTGAATCGGGACGCAATTTGAGTGATCCATCGTCATTAGGTGGCCCTGAATGTTACAATTCACTATCAGTTTTTCGTCCGATTCGAAAATCTTTGACTCACAGCAGAACGGCCATAAGGTGCCCGAGGCAGCAATAGACCCATGGAGACAGGTCTACTGGAAGACGATGTATTGAATCGGGACGCAATTTGAGTGATCCATCGTCATTAGGTGGCCCTGAACGTTACAATTCACTATCAGATTTTCGTCCGATTCGAAAATCTTTGACTCACAGCAGAACGGCCATAAGGTGCCCGAGGCAGCAATAGACCCATGGAGACAAGTCCCCTGGAAGACGATGTATTGAATCGGGACGCAATTTGAGTGATCCATCGTCATTAGGTGGCCCTGAACGTTACAATTCACTATCAGTTTTTCGTCCCATTCGATAATTTAGACTCACAGCATAACGGCCATGGAGACAAGTCGGTTGGAGGACGATGTATTGAATCGGGACGCAATTTGAGTGTTCCATCGTCATTAGGTGGCCCTGAATGTTACAATTCACTATCAGTTTTTCGTCATATTCGAAAATCTTTGACTCACAGCAGAACGGCCATAAGGTGCACGAGGCAGCAATAGACCCATGGAGACAAGTCTGCTGGAGGACGAGGTATTGAATCGGGACGCAATTTGAGTGATCCATCGTCATTAGGTGGCCCTGAACTTTACAATTCACTATCAGTTTTTCGTCCGATTCGAAAATCTTTGACTCACAGCAGAACGGCCATAAGGTGCCCGAGCAGGCAATAGACGCATGGAGACAAGTCTGCTGGAGGACGATGTATTGAATCGGGACGCAATTTGAGTGTTCCATCGTCATTAGGAGGCCCTGAACGTTACAATTCACTATCAGTTTTTCGTCAGATTCGAAAATCTTTGACTCACAGCAGAACGGCCATAAGGTGGCCGAGGCAGCAATAGACCCATGGAGACAAGTCGGCTGGAGGACGATGTATTGAATCGGGACGTAATTTGAGTGATCCATCGTCATTAGGTGGCCCTGAATGTTACAAGTCACTATCAGTTTTTCGTCCGATTCGAAAATCTTTGACTCACAGCAGAACGGCCATAAGGTGCCCGAGGCAGCAATAGGCCCATGGAGACAGGTCTACTGGAGGACGATGTATTGAATCGGGACGCAATTTGAGTGATCCATCGTCATTAGGTATCCCTGAACGTTACAATTCACTATCAGATTTTCGTCCGATTCGAAAATCTTTGACTCACAGCAGAACGGCCATAAGGTGCCCGAGGCAGCAATAGACCCATGGAGACAAGTCCCCTGGAAGACGATGTATTGAATCGGGACGCAATTTGAGTGATCCATCGTCATTAGTTGGCCCTGAACGTTACAATTCACTATCAGTTTTTCGTCCCATTCGATAATTTAGACTCACAGCATAATGGCCGTGGAGACAAGTCGGCTGGAGGACGATGTATTGAATCGGGACGCAATTTGAGTGTTCCATCGTCATTAGGTGTCCCTGAATGTTACAATTCACTATCAGTTTTTCGTCAGATTCGAAAATCTTTGACCCACAGCAGAACGGCCATAAGGTGCCCGAGGCAGCAATAGACCCATGGAGACAAGTCTGCTGGAGGACGAGGTATTGAATCGGGACGCAATTTGAGTGATCCATCGTCATTAGGTGGCCCTGAACGTTACAATTCACTATCAGTTTTTCGTCCCATTCGATAATTTAGACTCACAGCATAACGGCCATGGAGACAAGTCGGCTGGAGGACGATGTATTGAATCGGGACGCAATTTGAGTGTTTCATCGCCATTAGGTGGCCTGAATGTTACAATTCACTATGAGTTTTACGTCAGATTCGAAAATCTTTGACTCACAGCAGAACGGCCATAAGGTGCCCGAGGCAGCAATAGACCCATGGAGACAAGTCTGCTGGAGGACGATGTATTGAATCGGGACGCAATTTGAGTGATCCATCGTCATTAGGTGGCCTGAATGTTACAATTCACTATCAGTTTTTCGTCCGATTCGAAAATCTTTGACTGACAGCAGAATGGCCATAAGGTGCCCGAGGCAGCAATAGACCCATGGAGTCAGGTCTACTGGAGGACGATGTATTGAATCGGGACGCAAGATGAGTGATCCATCGTCATTAGGTGGCTCTGAACGTTACAATTCACTATCAGATTTTCGTCCGATTCGAAAATCTTTGACTCACAGCAGAACGGCCATAAGGTGCCCGAGGCAGCAATAGACCCATGGAGACAAGTCCCCTGGAAGACGATGTATTGAATCGGGACGCAATTTGATTGATCCATCGTCATTAGGTGGCCCTGAAAGTTACAATTCACTATCAGTTTTTCGTCCCATTCGATAATTTAGACTCACAGCATAACGGCCATGGAGACAAGTCGGCTGGAGGACGATGTATTGAATCGGGACGCAATTTGAGTGATCCATCGTCATTAGGTGGCCCTGAACGTTACAATTCACTATCAGTTTTTCTTCCAATTCGATAATTTAGACTCACAGCATAACGGCCATGGAGACAAGTCGGCTGGAGGACGATGTATTGAATCGGGACGCAATTTGAGTGTTCCATCGTCATTAGGTGGCCCTGAATGTTACAATTCACTATCAGTTTTTCGTCAGATTCGAAAATCTTTGACTCACAGCAGAACGGCCGTAAGGTGCCCGAGGCAGCAATAGACCCATGGAGACAAGTCTGCTGGAGGACGAGGTATTGAATCGGGACGCAATTTGAGTGATCCATCGTCATTAGGTGGCCCTGAACGTTACAATTCACTATCAGTTTTTCGTCCGATTCGGAAATCATTGACTCACAGCAGAACGGCCATAAGGTGCCCGAGCAGGCAATAGACCCATGGAGACAAGTCTGCTGGAGGACGATGTATTGAATCGGGACGCAATTTGAGTGTTCCATCGTCATTAAGAGGCCCTGAACGTTACAATTCACTATCAGTTTTTCGTCAGATTCGAAAATCTTTGACTCACAGCAGAACGGCCATAAGGTGCCCGAGGCAGCAATAGACCCATGGAGACAAGTCGGCTGGAGGACGATGTATTGAATCGAGACGCAATTTGAGTGATCCATCGTCATTAGGTGGCCCTGAATGTTACAATTCACTATCAGTTTTTCGCCAGATTCAAAAATCTTTGACTCACAGCAGAACGGCCATAAGGTGCCCGAGGCAGCAATAGACCCATGGGGACAAGTCTGCTGGAGGACGATGTATTGAATCGGGACGCAATTTGAGTGATCCATCGTCATTAGGTGTCCCTGAACGTTACAATTCACTATCAGTTTTTCGTCCGATTCGAAAATCTTTGACTCACAGCAGAACGGCCATAAGGTGCCCGAGGCAGCAATACACCCATGGAGACAAGTCGGCTGGAGGACGATGTATTGAATTGGGACGCAATTTGAGAGATCCATCGTCATTAGGTGGCCCTGAATGTTACAATTAACTATCAGTTTTTGGTCCCATTCGATAATCTAGACTCACTGCAGAACGGCCATAAGGTGCCCGAGGCAGCAATAGACCCATGGAGTCAAGTTGGCTGGAGGACGATGTATTGAATCGGGACGCAATTTGTGTGGTCCATCGTCATTAGGTGGCCCCGAATGTTACAATTCACTATCAGTTTTTCGTCCGATTCGAAAATCTTAGACTCACAGCATAACGGCCATAAGGTGCCCGAGGGAGCAATAGACCCATGGAGACAAGTCGGATGGAGGACGATGTATTGAATCGGGACGCAATTTGCGTGATCCATCGTCATTAGTTGGCCCTGAAAGCTACAATTCACTATCAGTTTTTCGTCCGATTCGAAAATATTTGACTCACAGCAGAACGGCCATAAGGTGCGCGAGGCAGCAATAGACCCATGGAGACAAGTCTGCTGGAGGACGATGTATTGAATGGGACGCAATTTGAGTGTTCCATCGTCATTAGGAGGCCCTGAACGTTACAATTCACTATCAGTTTTTCGTCCGATTCGAAAATCTTTGACTCACAGCAGAACGGCCATAAGGTGCCCGAGCAGGCAATAGACCCATGGAGACAAGTCTGCTGGAGGACGATGTATTGAATCGGAACGCAATTTGAGTGTTCCATCGTCATTAGGAGGCCGTGAACGTTGCAATTCACTATCAGTTTTTCGTCCGATTCGAAAATCTTTGACTCACAGCAGAACGGCCATAAGGTGCGCGAGGCAGCAATAGACCCATGGAGACCAGTCTGCTGGAGGACGATGTATTGAATCGGGACGCAATTTGAGTGTTCCATCGTCATTAGGAGGCCCTGAACGTTACAATTCACTATCAGTTTTTCGTCCGATTCAAAAATCTTTGACTCACAGCAGAACGGCCATAAGGTGGCATAGGCAGCAATAGACCCATGGAGACAAGTCGGCTGGAGGACGATGTATTGAATCGGGACGTAATTTGAGTGATCCATCGTCATTAGGTGGCCCTGAATGTTACAAGTCACTATCAGTTTTTCGTCCGATTCGAAAATCTTTGACTCACAGCAGAACGGCCATAAGGTGCCCGAGGCAGCAATAGACCCATGGAGACAGGTCTACTGGTGGACGATGTATTGAATCGGGACGCAATTTGAGTGATCCATCGTCATTAGGTCGCCCTGAACGTTACAATTCACTATCAGATTTTCGTCCGATTCGAAAATCTTTGACTCACAGCAGAACGGCCATAAGGTGCCCGAGGCAGCAATAGACCCATGGAGACAAGTCCCCTGGAAGACGATGTATTGAATCGGGACGCAATTTGAGTGATCCATCGTCATTAGGTGGCCCTGAACGTTACAATTCACTATCAGTTTTTCGTCCCATTCGATAATTTAGACTCACAGCATAACGGCCGTGGAGACAAGTCGGCTGGAGGACGATGTATTGAATCGGGAAGCAATTTGAGTGTTCTATCGTCATTAGGTGGCCCTGAATGTTACAATTCACTATCAGTTTTTCGTCCGTTTCGAAAATATTTGAGTCACAGCAGAACGGCCATAAGGTGCCCGAGGCAGCAATAGACCCATGGAGACAAGACGGCTGGAAGACGATGTATTTAATCGGGACGCAATTTGAGTGATCCATCGTCATTAGGTGGCCCTGAATGTTACAATTCACTATCAGTTTTTCGTCCGATTCGAAAATCTTTGACTGACAGCAGAACGGCCATAAGGTGCCCGAGGCAGCAATAGACCCATGAAGACAAGTCTGCTGTAGGACGATGTATTGAATCGGGACGCAATTTGAGTGTTCCATCGTCATTAGGAGGCCCTGAAAGTTACAATTCACTATCAGATTTTCGTCCGATTCGAAAATCTTTGACTCACAGCAGAACGGCAATAAGGTGCCCGAGGCAGCAATAGACCCATGGAGACAAGTCCCCTGGAAGACGATGTATTGAATCGGGACGCAATTTGAGTGATCCATCGTCATTAGGTGGCCCTGAACGTTACAATTCACTATCAGTTTTTCGTCCCATTCGATAATTTAGACTCACAGCATAACGGCCATGGAGACAAGTCGGCTGGAGGACGATGTATTGAATCGGGACGCAATTTGAGTGTTCCATCGTCATTAGGTGGCCCTGAATGTTACAATTCACTATCAGTTTTTCGTCAGATTCGAAAATCTTTGACTCACAGCAGAACGGCCGTAAGGTGCCCGAGGCAGCAATTGACCCATGGAGACAAGTCGGCTGGAGGACGATGTATTGAATCGAGACGCAATTTGAGTGATCCATCGTCATTAGGTGGCCCTGAATGTTACAATTCACTATCAGTTTTTCGCCAGATTCAAAAATCTTTGACTCACAGCAGAACGGCCATAAGGTGCCCGAGGCAGCAATAGACCCATGGTGACAAGTCTGCTGGAGGACGATGTATTGAATCGGGATGCAATTTGAGTGATCCATCGTCATTAGGTGGCCCTGAACGTTACAATTCACTATCAGTTTTTCGTCCGATTCGAAAATCTTTGACTCACAGCAGAACGGCCATAAGGTGCCCGAGGCAGCAATACACCCATGGAGACAAGTCGGCTGGAGGACGATGTATTGAATTGGGACGCAATTTGAGAGATCCATCGTCATTAGGTGGCCCTGAATGTTACAATTCACTATCAGTTTTTCGTCCGATTCGAAAATCTTTGACTCACAGCAGAACGGCCATAAGGTGCCCGAGGCAGCAATAGACCCATGGAGACAAGTCGGCTGGAGTACGATGTATTGAATCGGGACGCAATTTGAGTGTTCCATCGTCATTAGGAGGCCCTGAATGTTACAATTAACTATCAGTTTTTCGTCCCGTTCGATAATCTAGACTCACAGCAGAACGGCCATAAGGTGCCCGAGGCAGAAATAGACCCATGGAGTCCAGTCGGCTGGAGGACGATGTATTGAATCGGGACGCAATTTGTGTGGTCCGTCGTCATTAGGAGGCCCTGAATGTTACAATTAACTATCAGTTTTTGGTCCCATTCGATAATCTAGACTCACTACAGAACGGCCATAAGGTGCCCGAGGCAGCAATAGACCCATGGAGTCAAGTTGGCTGGAGGACGATGTATTGAATCGGGACGCAATTTGTGTGGTCCATCGTCATTAGGTGGCCCTGAATGTTACAATTCACTATCAGTTTTTCGTCCGATTCGAAAATCTTAGACTCACAGCATAACGGCCATAAGGTGCCCGAGGGAGCAATAGACCCATGGAGACAAGTCGGATGGAGGACGATATATTGAATCGGGACGCAATTTGCGTGATCCATCGTCATTAGGTGGCCCTGAAAGCTACAATTCACTATCAGTTTTTCGTCCGATTCGAAAATATTTGACTCACAGCAGAACGGCCATAAGGTGCGCGAGGCAGCAATAGACCCATGGAGACAAGTCTGCTGGAGGACGATGTATTGAATGGGACGCAATTTGAGTGTTCAATCGTCATTAGGAGGCCCTGAACGTTACAATTCACTATCAGTTTTTCGTCCGATTCGAAGATCTTTTACTCACAACAGAACGGCCATAAGGTGCCCGAGCAGGCAATAGACCCATGGAGACAAGTCTGCTGGAGGACGATGTATTGAATCGGAACGCAATTTGAGTGTTCCATCGTCATTAGGAGGCCCTGAACGTTGCAATTCACTATGAGTTTTTCGTCCGATTCGAAAATCTTTGACTCACAGCAGAACGGCCATAAGGTGCGCGAGGCAGCAATAGACCCATGGAGACAAGTCTGCTGGAGGACGATGTATTGAATCGGGACGCAATTTGAGTGTTCCATCGTCATTAGGAGGCCCTGAACGTTACAATTCACTATCAGTTTTTCGTCCGATTCAAAAATCTTTGACTCACAGCAGAACAGCCATAAGGTGGCCGAGGCAGCAATAGACCCATGGAGACAAGTCGGCTGGAGGACGATGTATTGAATCGGGACGTAATTTGAGTGATCCATCGTCATTAGGTGGCCCTGAATGTTACAAGTCACTATCAGATTTTCGTCCGATTCGAAAATCTTTGACTCACAGCAGAACGGCCATAACGTGCCCGAGGCAGCAATAGACCCATGGAGACAAGTCTGCTGGAGGACGAGGTATTGAATCGGGACGCAATTTGAGTGATCCATCCTCATTAGGTGGCCCTGAACGTTACAATTCACTATCAGTTTATCGTCCCATTCGATAATTTAGACTCACAGCATAACGGCCATGGAGACAAGTCGGCTGGAGGACGATGTATTGAATCGGGACGCAATTTGAGTGTTTCATCGCCATTAGGTGGCCCTGAATGTTACAATTCACTATCAGTTTTACGTCAGATTCGAAAATCTTTGACTCACAGCAGAACGGCCATAAGGTGCCCGAGGAAGCAATAGACCCATGGAGACAAGTCTGCTAGAGGACGATGTATTGAATCATGACGCAATTTGAATGTTCCATCGTCATTAGGAGGCCCAGAACGTTACAATTCACTATCAGTTTTTCGTCCGATTCGAAAATCTTTGACTCACAGCAGAACGGCCATAAGGTGCCCGAGGCAGCAATAGACCCATGAAGACAAGTCTGCTGTAGGACGATGTATTGAATCGGGACGCAATTTGAATGTTCCATCGTCATTAGGAGGCCCTGAAAGTTACAATTCACTATCAGTTTTTCGTCCGATTCGAAAATCTTTGACTCACAGCAGAACGGCCGTAAGGTGCCCGAGGCAGCAATAGACCCATGAAGACAAGTCTGCTGGAGGACGATGTATTGAATCGCGACGCAATTTGAGTGTTCCATCGTCATTAGGAGGCCCTGAACGTTACAATTCACTATCAGTTTTTCGTGCGATTCGAAAATCTTTGCCTCACAGCAGAACGGCCATAAGGTGCCCGAGGCAGCAATAGACCCATGGAGACAAGTCGGCTGGAGGACGATGCATTGAATCGGGACGCAATTTGAGTGATCCATCGTCATTAGGTGCCCCTGAATGTTACAATTCACTATCAGTTTTTCGTCCGATTCGAAAATCTTTGACTCACAGCAGAACGGCCATAAGGTGCCCGAGGCAGCAATAGACCCATGGAGACAGGTCTACTGGAGGACGATGTATTGAATCGGGACGCAAGATGAGTGATCCATCGTCATTAGGTGGCCCTGAACGTTACAATTCACTATCAGATTTTCGTCCGATTCGAAAATCTTTGACTCACAGCAGAACGGCCATAAGGTGCCCGAGGCAGCAATAGACCCATGGAGACAAGTCCCCTGGAAGACGATGTATTGAATCGGGACGCAATTTGAGTGATCCATCGTCATTAGGTGGCCCTGAACGTTACAATTCACTATCAGTTTTTCGTCCCATTCGATAATTTAGACTCACAGCATAACGGCCATGGAGACAAGTGGGCTTGAGGACGATGTATTGAATCGGGACGCAATTTGAGTGTTAAATCGTCATTAGGTGGCCCTGAATGTTACAATTCACTATCAGTTTTTCGTCAGATTCGAAATTCTTTGACTCACAGCAGAACGGCCGTAAGGTGCCCGAGGCAGCAATAGACCCATGGAGACCAGTCTGCTGGAGGACGAGGTATTGAATCGGGACGCAATTTGAGTGATCCATCGTCATTAGGTGGCCCTGAACGTTACAATTCACCATTAGTTTTTCGTCCGATTCGGAAATCATTGACTCACAGCAGAACGGCCATAAGGTGCCCGAGCAGGCAATAGACCCATGGAGACAAGTCTGCTGGAGGTCGATGTATTGAATCGGGACGCAATTTGAGTGTTCCGTCGACATTAGGAGGTCCTGAACGTTACAATTCACTATCAGTTTTTCGTCAGATTCGAAAATCTTTGACTCACAGCAGAACGGCCATAAGGTGCCCGAGGCAGCAATAGACCCATGGAGACAAGTCGGCTGGAGGACGATGTATTGAATCGAGATGCAATTTGAGTGATCCATCGTCATTAGGTGGCCCTGAATGTTACAATTCACTATCAGTTTTTCGCCAGATTCAAAAATCTTTGACTCACAGCAGAACGGCCATAAGGTGCCCGAGGCAGCAATAGACCCATGGGGACAAGACTGCTGGAGGACGATGTATTGAATCGGGACGCAATTTGAGTGATCCATCGTCATTAGGTGGCCCTGAACGTTACAATTCACTATCAGTTTTTCGTCCGATTCGAAAATCTTTGACTCACAGCAGAACGGCCATAAGGTGCCCGAGGCAGCAATACACCCATGGAGACAAGTCGGCTGGAGGACGATGTATTGAATTGGGACGCAATTTGAGAGATCCATCGTCATTAGGTGGCCCTGAATGTTACAATTCACTATCAGTTTTTCGTCCGATTCGAAAATCTTTGACTCACAGCAGAACGGCCATAAGGTGCCCGAGGCAGCAATAGACCCATGGAGACAAGTCGGCTGGAGTACGATGTATTGAATCGGGACGCAATTTGAGTGTTCCATCGTCATTAGGAGGCCCTGAATGTTACAATTAACTATCAGTTTTTCGTCCCGTTCGATAATCTAGACTCACAGCAGAACGGCCATAAGGTGCCCGAGGCAGAAATAGACCCATGGAGTCCAGTCGGCTGGAGGACGATGTATTGAATCGGGACGCAATTTGTGTGGTCCGTCGTCATTAGGAGGCCCTGAATGTTACAATTAACTATCAGTTTTTGGTCCCATTCGATAATCTAGACTCACTGCAGAACGGCCATAAGGTGCCCGAGGCAGCAATAGACCCATGGAGTCAAGTTGGCTGGAGGACGATGTATTGAATCGGGACGCAATTTGTGTGGTCTATCGTCATTAGGTGGCCCTGAATGTTACAATTCACTATCAGTTTTTCGTCCGATTCGAAAATCTTAGACTCACAGCATAACGGCCATAAGGTGCCCGAGGGAGCAATAGACCCATGGAGACAAGTCGGATGGAGGACGATGTATTGAATCGGGACGCAATTTGCGTGATCCATCGTCATTAGTTGGCCCTGAAAGCTACAATTCACTATCAGTTTTTCGTCCGATTCGAAAATATTTGACTCACAGCAGAACGGCCATAAGGTGCGCGAGGCAGAAATAGACCCATGGAGACAAGTCTGCTGGAGGACGATGTATTGAATGGGACGCAATTTGAGTGTTCCATCGTCATTAGGAGGCCCTGAACGTTACAATTCACTGTCAGTTTTTCGTCCGATTCGAAAATATTTGACTCACAGCAGAACGGCCGTAAGGTGCCCGAGGCAGCAATAGACCCATGGAGACAAGACGGCAGGAAGACGATGTATTGAATCGGGACGCAATTTGAGTGATCCATCGTTATTAGGTGGCCCTGAAAGTTACAATTCACTATCAGTTCTTCGTCCGATTCGAAAATCTTTGAGTCACAGCAGAACGGTCATAAGGTGCCCGAGGCAGCAATAGACCCATGGAGACAAGTCTGCTGGAGGACGATGTATCGAATCGGGACGCAATTTGAGTGATCCATCGTCATTAGGTGGCCCTGAACGTTACAATTCACTATCAGTTTTTCGTAAAATTCGATAATTTAGACTCACAGCATAACGGCCATGGAGACAAGTCGGCTGGAGGACGATGTATTGAATCGGGACGCAATTTGAGTGTTCCATCGTCATTAGGTGGCCCTGAATGTTACAATTCACTATCAGTTTTTCGTCAGATTCGAAAATCTTTGACTCACAGCAGAACGGCCATAAGGTGCCCGAGGCAGCAATAGACCCATGGAGACAAGTCTGCTGGAGGACGATGTATTGATTCGGGACCCAATTTGAGTGATCCATCGTCATTAGGTGGCCCTGAACGTTACAATTCACTATCAGTTTTTCGTCCGATTCGAAAATCTTTGTCTCACAGCAGAACGGCCATAAGGTGCCCGAGCAGGCAATAGACCCATGGAGACAAGTCTGCTGGAGGACGATGTATTGAATCGGAACGCAATTTGAGTGTTCCATCGTCATTAGGAGGCCCTGAACGTTGCAATTCAATATCAGTTTTTCGTCCGATTCGAAAATCTTTGACTCACAGCAGAACGGCCATAAGGTGCCCGAGGCAGCTATAGACCCATGGAGACAAGTCGGCTGGAGGACGATGTATTGAATCGAGACGCAATTTGAGTGATCCATCGTCATTAGGTGGCCCTGAATGTTAAAATTCACTATCAGCTTTTCGTCAGATTCGAAAATCTTTGACTCACAGCAGAACGGCCATAAGGTGCCCGAGGCAGCAATATACCCATGGAGACAAGTCTGCTGGAGGACGATGTATAGAATCGGGACGCAAGTTGAGTGATCCATCGTCAATAGGTGGCCCTGAACGTTACAATTCACTATCAGTTTTTCGTCCGATTCGAAAATCTTTGACTCACAGCAGAACGGCCATAAGGTGCCCGAGGCAGCAATAGACCCATGGAGACAAGTCTGCTGGTGGACGATGTATTGAATCGGGACGCAATTAGAGAGATCCATCGTCATTAGGTGGCCCTGAATGTTACAATTCACTATCAGTTTTTCGTCCGATTCGAAAATCTTTGACTCACAGCAGAACGGCCATAAGGTGCCCGAGGCAGCAATACATCCATGGAGACAAGTCGGCTGGAGGACGACGTATTGAATGGGACGCAATTTGAGTGTTCCATCATCATTAGGAGGCCCTGAATGTTACAATTAACTATCAGTTTTTCGTCCCATTCGATAATCTAGACTCACAGCAGAACGGCCATAAGGTGCCCGAGGCAGAAATAGACCCATGGAGTCCAGTCGGCTGGAGGACGATGTATTGAATCGGGACGCAATTTGTGTGGTCCATCGTCATTAGGAGGCCATGAATGTTACAATTAACTATCAGTTTTTCGTCCCATTCGATAATCTAGACTCACAGCAGAACGGCCGTAAGGTACCCGAGGCAGCAATAGACCCATGGAGTCAAGTCGGCTGGAGAACGATGTGTTGAATCGGGACGCAATTTGTGTGGTCCATCGTCATTAGGTGGCCCTGAGTGTTACAATTCACTATCAGTTTTTCGTCCGATTCGAAAATCTTAGACTCACAGCATAACGGCCATAAGGTGCCCGAGGGAGCAATAGACCCATGGAGACAAGTCGGATGGAGGACGATGTATTGAATCGGGACGCAATTTGCGTGATCCATCGTCATTAGGTGGCCCTGAAAGCTACAATTCACTATCAGTTTTTCGTCCGATTCGAAAATATTTGAGTCACAGCAGAACGGCCTTAAGGTGCCCGAGGCAGCAATAGACCCATGGAGACAAGACGGCTGGAAGACGATGTATTTAATCGGGACGCAATTTGAGTGATCCATCGTCATTAGGTGGCCCTGAAAGTTACAATTCACTATCAGTTCTTCGTCCGATTCGAAAATCTTTGACTCACAGCAGAACGGTCATAAGGTGCCCGAGGCAGCAATAGACCCATGGAAACAAGTCTGCTGGAGGACGATGTATTGAATCGGGACGCAATTTGAGTGATCCATCGTCATTAGGTGGCCCTGAACGTTACAATTCACTATCAGTTTTTCGTCCCATTCGATAATTTAGACTCACAGCATAACGGCCATGGAGACAAGTCGGCTGGAGGACGATGTATTGAATCGGGAAGCAATTTGAGTGTTCTATCGTCATTAGGTGGCCCTGAATGTTACAATTCACTATCACTTTTTGGTCCGATTCGAAAATCTTTGCCTCACAGCAGAACGGCCATAAGGTGCCCGAGGCAGCAATAGACCCATGGAGACAAGTCGGCTGGAGGACGATGTATTGAATCGGGACGCAATTTGAGTGATCCATCGTCATTAGGTGGCCCTGAATGTTACAATTCACTATCAGTTTTTCGTCCGATTCGAAAATCTTTGACTCACAGCAGAACGGCCATAAGGTGCCCGAGGCAGCAATAGACCCATGGAGACAGGTCTACTGGAGGACGATGTATTGAATCGGGACGCAAGATGAGTGATCCATCGTCATTAGGTGGCCCTGAACGTTACAATTCACTATCAGATTTTCGTCCGATTCGAAAATCTTTGACTCACAGCAGAACGGCCATAAGGTGCCCGAGGCAGCAATAGACCCATGGAGACAAGTCCCCTGGAAGACGATGTATTGAATCGGGACGCAATTTGAGTGATCCATCGTCATTAGGTGGCCCTGAACGTTACAATTCACTATCAGTTTTTCGTCCCATTCGATAATTTAGACTCACAGCATAACGGCCATGGAGACAAGTCGGCTGGAGGACGATGTATTGAATCGGGACGCAATTTGAGTGTTAAATCGTCATTAGGTGGCCCTGAACGTTACAATTCACTATCAGTTTTTCGTCAGATTCGAAAATCTTTGACTCACAGCAGAACGGCCGAAAGGTGCCCGAGGCAGCAATAGACCCATGGAGACAAGTCTGCTGGAGGACGAGTTATTGAATCGGGACGCAATTTGAGTGATCCATCGTCATTAGGTGGCCCTGAACGTTACAATTCACTATCAGTTTTTCGTCCGATTCGGAAATCATTGACTCACAGCAGAACGGCCATAAGGTGCCCGAGCAGGCAATAGACCCATGGAGACAAGTCTGCTGGAGGACGATGTATTGAATCGGGACGCAATTTGAGTGTTCCATCGTCATTAGGAGGCCCTGAACGTTACAATTCACTATCAGTTTTTCGTCAGATTCGAAAATCTTTGACTCACAGCAGAACGGCCGTAAGGTGCCCGAGGCAGCAATAGACCCATGGAGACAAGTCGGCTGGAGGACGATGTATTGAATCGAGACGCAATTTGAGTGATCCATCGTCATTAGGTGGCCCTGAATGTTACAATTCACTATCAGTTTTTCGCCAGATTCAAAAATCTTTGACTCACAGCAGAACGGCCATAAGGTGCCCGAGGCAGCAATAGACCCATGGGGACAAGTCTGCTGGAGGACGATGTATTGAATCGGGACGCAATTTGAGTGATCCATCGTCATTAGGTGGCCCTGAACGTTACAATTCACTATCAGTTTTTCGTCCGATTCCAAAATCTTTGACTCACAGCAGAACGGCCATAAGGTGCCCGAGGCAGCAATACACCCATGGAGACAAGTCGGCTGGAGGACGATGTATTGAATTGGGACGCAATTTGAGAGATCCATCGTCATTAGGTGGCCCTGAATGTTACAATTCAGTATCAGTTTTTCGTCCGATTCGAAAATCTTTGACTCACAGCAGAACGGCCATAAGGTGCCCGAGGCAGCAATAGACCCATGGAGACATGTCGGCTGGAGTACGATGTATTGAATCGGGACGCAATTTGAGTGTTCCATCGTCATTAGGAGGCCCTGAATGTTACAATTAACTATCAGTTTTTCGTCCCGTTCGATAATCTAGACTCACAGCAGAACGGCCATAAGGTGCCCGAGGCAGAAATAGACCCATGGAGTCCAGTCGGCTGGAGGACGATGTATTGAATCGGGACGCAATTTGTGTGGTCCGTCGTCATTAGGAGGCCCTGAATGTTACAATTAACTATCAGTTTTTGGTCCCATTCGATAATCTAGACTCACTGCAGAACGGCCATAAGGTGCCCAAGGCAGCAATAGACCCATGGAGTCAAGTTGGCTGGAGGACGATGTATTGAATCGGGACGCAATTTGTGTGGTCCATCGTCATTAGGTGGCCCTGAATGTTACAATTCACTATCAGTTTTTCGTCCGATTCGAAAATCTTAGACTCACAGCATAACGGCCATAAGGTGCCCGAGGGAGCAATAGACCCATGGAGACAAGTCGGATGGAGGACGATGTATTGAATCGGGACGCAATTTGCGTGATCCATCGTCATTAGTTGGCCCTGAAAGCTACAATTCACTATCAGTTTTTCGTCCGATTCGAAATTATTTGACTCACAGCAGAACGGCCATAAGGTGCGCGAGGCAGCAATAGACCCATGGAGACAAGTCTGCTGGAGGACGATGTATTGAATGGGACGCAATTTGAGTGTTCCATCGTCATTAGGAGGCCCTGAACGTTACAATTCACTATCAGTTTTTCGTCCGATTCGAAAATATTTGACTCACAGCAGAACGGCCATAAGGTGCCCGAGGCAGCAATAGACCCATGGAGACAAGACGGCAGGAAGACGATGTATTGAATCGGGACGCAATTTGAGTGATCCATCGTTATTAGGTGGCCCTGAAAGTTACAATTCACTATCAGTTCTTCGTCCGATTCGAAAATCTTTGAGTCACAGCAGAACGGTCATAAGGTGCCCGAGGCAGCAATAGACCCATGGAGACAAGTCTGCTGGAGGACGATGTATCGAATCGGGACGCAATTTGAGTGATCCATCGTCATTAGGTGGCCCTGAACGTTACAATTCACTATCAGTTTTTCGTAAAATTCGATAATTTAGACTCACAGCATAACGGCCATGTAGACAAGTCGGCTGGAGGACGATGTATTGAATCGGGACGCAATTTGAGTGTTCCATCGTCATTAGGTGGCCCTGAATGTTACAATTCACTATCAGTTTTTCGTCAGATTCGAAAATCTTTGACTCACAGCAGAACGGCCATAAGGTGCCCGAGGCAGCAATAGACCCATGGAGACAAGTCTGCTGGAGGACGATGTATTGAATCGGGACCCAATTTGAGTGATCCATCGTCATTAGGTGGCCCTGAACGTTACAATTCACTATCAGTTTTTCGTCCGATTCGAAAATCTTTGACTCACAGCAGAACGGCCATAAGGTGCCCGAGCAGGCAACAGACCCATGGAGACAAGTCTGCTGGAGGACGATGTATTGAATCGGAACGCAATTTGAGTGTTCCATCGTCATTAGGAGGCCCTGAACGTTGCAATTCAATATCAGTTTTTCGTCCGATTCGAAAATCTTTGACTCACAGCAGATCGGCCATAAGGTGCCCGAGGCAGCTATAGACCCATGGAGACAAGTCGGCTGGAGGACGATGTATTGAATCGAGACGCAATTTGAGTGATCCATCGTCATTAGGTGGCCCTGAATGTTAAAATTCACTATCAGTTTTTCGTCAGATTCGAAAATCTTTGACTCACAGCAGAACGGCCATAAGGTGCCCGAGGCAGCAATATACCCATGGAGACAAGTCTGCTGGAGGACGATGTATAGAATCGGGACGCAATTTGAGTGATCCATCGTCAATAGGTGGCCCTGAACGTTACAATTCACTATCAGTTTTTCGTCCGATTCGAAAATCTTTGACTCACAGCAGAACGGCCATAAGGTGCCCGAGGCAGCAATAGACCCATGGAGACAAGTCTGCTGGTGGACGATGTATTGAATCGGGACGCAATTTGAGAGATCCATCGTCATTAGGTGGCCCTGAATGTTACAATTCACTATCAGTTTTTCGTCCGATTCGAAAATCTTTGACTCACAGCAGAACGGCCATCAGGTGCCCGAGGCAGCAATACACCCATGGAGACAAGTCGGCTGGAGGACGACGTATTGAATGGGACGCAATTTGAGTGTTCCATCATCATTAGGAGGCCCTGATTGTTACAATTAACTATTAGTTTTTCGTCCCATTCGATAATCTAGACTCACAGCAGAACGGCCATAAGGTGCCCGAGGCAGAAATAGACCCATGGAGTCCAGTCGGCTGGAGGACGATGTATTGAATCGGGACGCAATTTGTGTGGTCCATCGTCATTAGGAGGCCCTGAATGTTACAATTAACTATCAGTTTTTCGTCCCATTCGATAATCTAGACTCACAGCAGAACGGCCGTAAGGTACCCGAGGCAGCAATAGACCCATGGAGTCAAGTCGGCTGGAGAACGATGTGTTGAATCGGGACGCAATTTGTGTGGTCCATCGTCATTAGGTGGCCCTGAATGTTACAATTCACTATCAGTTTTTCGTCCGATTCGAAAATCTTAGACTCACAGCATAACGGCCATAAGGTGCCCGAGGGAGCAATAGACCCATGGAGACAAGTCGGATGGAGGACGATGTATTGAATCGGGACGCAATTTGCGTGATCCATCGTCATTAGGTGGCCCTGAAAGCTACAATTCACTATCAGTTTTTCGTCCGATTCGAAAATATTTGAGTCACAGCAGAACGGCCATAAGGTGCCCGAGGCAGCAGTAGACCCATGGAGACAAGACGGCTGGAAGACGATGTATTTAATCGGGACGCAATTTGAGTGATCCATCGTCATTAGGTGGCCCTGAAAGTTACAATTCACTATCAGTTCTTCGTCCGATTCGAAAATCTTTGACTCACAGCAGAACGGTCATAAGGTGCCCGAGGCAGCAATAGACCCATGGAAACAAGTCTGCTGGAGGACGATGTATTGAATCGGGACGCAATTTGAGTGATCCATCGTCATTAGGTGGCCCTGAACGTTACAATTCACTATCAGTTTTTCGTCCCATTCGATAATTTAGACTCACAGCATAACGGCCATGGAGACAAGTCGGCTGGAGGACGATGTATTGAATCGGGAAGCAATTTGAGTGTTCTATCGTCATTAGGTGGCCCTGAATGTTACAATTCACTATCAGTTTTTCGTCAGATTCGAAAATCTTTGACTCACAGCACAACGGCCATGAGGTGCCCTAGGCAGCAATAGACCCATGGAGATAAGTCGGCTGGAGGACGATGTATTGAATCGGGACGCAATTTGAGTGATCCATCGTCATTAGGTGGCCCTGAACGTTACAATTCACTATCAGTTTTTCGTCCGATTCGAAAATCTTTGACTCACAGCAGAACGGCCATAAGGTGCCCGAGCAGGCAATAGACCCATGGACACAAGTCTGCTGGAGGACGATGTCTTGAATCGGGACGCAATTTGAGTGTTCCATCGTCATTAGGAGGCCCTGAATGTTACAATTCACTATCAGTTTTTCGTCCGATTCGAAAATCTTTGACTCACAGCAGAACGGCCATAAGGTGCCCGAGGCAGCTATAGACCCATGGAGACAAGTCAGCTGGAGGACGATGTAATTAATCGAGACGCAATTTGAGTGATCCATCGTCATTAGGTGGCCCTGAATGTTACAATTCACTATCAGTTTTTCGTCAGATTCGAAAATCTTTGACTCACAGCAGAACGGCCATAAGGTGCCCGAGGCAGCAATAGACCCATGGAGACAAGTCTGCTGGAGGACGATGTATATAATCGGGACGCAATTTGAGTGATCCATCGTCATTAGGTGGCCCTGAACGTTACAATTCACTATCAGTTTTTCGTCCGATTCGAAAATCTTTGACTCACAGCAGAACGGCCATAAGGTGCCCGAGGCAGCAATAGACCCATGGTGACAGGTCTGCTGGAGGACAATGTATTGAATCGGGACGCAATTTGAGTGATCCATCGTCATTAGGTGGCCCTGAACGTTACAATTCACTATCAGATTTTCGTCCGATTCGAAAATCTTAGACTCACAGCATAACGGCCATAAGGTGCCCGAGGGAGCAATAGACCCATGGAGACAAGTCGGATAGAGGACGATGTATTGAATCGGGACGCAATTTGCGTGATCCATCGTCATTAGGTGGCCCTGAAAGCTACAATTCACTATCAGTTTTTCGTCCGAATCGAAAATATTTGACTCACAGCAGAACAGCCATAAGGTGCCCGAGGCAGCAATAGACCCATGGAGACAAGTCTGCTGGAGGACGATGTATTGAATGGGACGCAATTTGAGTGTTCCATCGTCATTAGGAGGCCCTGAACGTTACAATTCACTATCAGCTTTTCGTCCGATTCGAAAATATTTGACTCACAGCAGAACGGCCATAAGGTGCCCGAGGCAGCAATAGACCCATGGAGACAAGACGGCTGGAAGACGATGTATTGAATCGGGACGCAATTTGAGTGATCCATCGTTATTAGGTGGCCCTGAAAGTTACAATTCACTATCAGTTTTTCGTCAGATTCGAAAATCTTTGACTCACAGCAGAACGGCCATAAGGTGCCCGAGGCAGCTATAGACCCATGGAAACAAGTCTGCTGGAGGACGATGTATTGAATCGGGACGCAATTTGAGTGATCCATCGTCATTAGGTGGCCCTGAACGTTACAATTCACTATCAGTTTTTCGTCCCATTCGATAATTTAGACTCACAGCATAACGGCCATGGAGACAAGTTGGCTGGAGGACGATGTATTGAATCGGGAAGCAATTTGAGTGTTCTATCGTCATTAGGTGGCCCTGAATGTTACAATTCACTATCAGTTTTTCGTCAGATTCGAAAATCTTTGACTCACAGCAGAACGGCCATGAGGTGCCCTAGGCAGCAATAGACCCATGGAGATAAGTCGGCTGGAGGACGATGTATTGAATCGGGACGCAATTTGAGTGATCCATCGTCATTAGGTGGCCCTGAACGTTACAATTCACTATCAGTTTTTCGTCCGATTCGAAAATCTTTGACTCACAGCAGAACGGCCATAAGGTGCCCGAGCAGGCAATAGACCCATGGACACAAGTCTGCTGGAGGACGATGTCTTGAATCGGGACGCAATTTGAGTGTTCCATCGTCATTAGGAGGCCCTGAATGTTACAATTCACTATCAGTTTTTCGTCCGATTCGAAAATCTTTGACTCACAGCAGAACGGCCATAAGGTGCCCGAGGCAGCTATAGACCCATGGAGACAAGTCAGCTGGAGGACGATGTAATTAATCGAGACGCAATTTGAGTGATCCATCGTCATTAGGTGGCCCTGAATGTTACAATTCACTATCAGTTTTTCGTCAGATTCGAAAATCTTTGACTCACAGCAGAACGGCCATAAGGTGCCCGAGGCAGCAATATACCCATGGAGACAAGTCTGCTGGAGGATGATGTATATAATCGGGACGCAATTTGAGTGATCCATCGTCATTAGGTGGCCCTGAACGTTACAATTCACTATCAGTTTTTCGTCCGATTCGAAAATCTTTGACTCACAGCAGAACGGCCATAAGGTGCCCGAGGCAGCAATAGACTCATGGTGACAGGTCTGCTGGAGGACAATGTATTGAATCGGGACGCAATTTGAGTGATCCATCGTCATTAGGTGGCCCTGAACGTTACAATTCACTATCAGATTTTCGTCCGATTCGAAAATCTTAGACTCACAGCATAACGGCCATAAGGTGCTCGAGGGAGCAATAGACCCATGGAGACAAGTCGGATAGAGGACGATGTATTGAATCGGGACGCAATTTGCGTGATCCATCGTCATTAGGTGGCCCTGAAAGCTACAATTCACTATCAGTTTTTCGTCCGATTCGAAAATATTTGACTCACAGCAGAACGGCCATAAGGTGCCCGAGGCAGCAATAGACCCATGGAGACAAGTCTGCTGGAGGACGATGTATTGAATGGGACGCAATTTGAGTGTTCCATCGTCATTAGGAGGCCCTGAACGTTACAATTCACTATCAGCTTTTCGTCCGATTCGAAAATATTTGACTCACAGCAGAACGGCCATAAGGTGCCCGAGGCAGCAATAGACCCATGGAAACAAGACGGCTGGAAGACGATGTATTGAATCGGGACGCAATTTGAGTGATCCATCGTTATTAGGTGGCCCTGAAAGTTACATTTCACTATCAGTTTTTCGTCAGATTCGAAAATCTTTGACTCACAGCAGAACGGCCATAAGGTGCCCGAGGCAGCTATAGACCCATGGAAACAAGTCTGCTGGAGGACGATGTATTGAATCGGGACGCAATTTGAGTGATCCATCGTCATTAGGTGGCCCTGAACGTTACAATTCACTATCAGTTTTTCGTCCCATTCGATAATTTAGACTCACAGCATAACGGCCATGGAGACAAGTTGGCTGGAGGACGATGTATTGAATCGGGAAGCAATTTGAGTGTTCTATCGTCATTAGGTGGCCCTGAATGTTACAATTCACTATCAGTTTTTCGTCAGATTCGAAAATCTTTGACTCACAGCAGAACGGCCATGAGGTGCCCTAGGCAGCAATAGACCCATGGAGATAAGTCGGCTGGAGGACGATGTATTGAATCGGGACGCAATTTGAGTGATCCATCGTCATTAGGTGGCCCTGAACGTTACAATTCACTATCAGTTTTTCGTCCGATTCGAAAATCTTTGACTCACAGCAGAACGGCCATAAGGTGCCCGAGCAGGCAATAGACCCATGGACACAAGTCTGCTGGAGGACGATGTCTTGAATCGGGACGCAATTTGAGTGTTCCATCGTCATTAGGAGGCCCTGAATGTTACAATTCACTATCAGTTTTTCGTCCGATTCGAAAATCTTTGACTCACAGCAGAACGGCCATAAGGTGCCCGAGGCAGCTATAGACCCATGGAGACAAGTCAGCTGGAGGACGATGTAATTAATCGAGACGCAATTTGAGTGATCCATCGTCATTAGGTGGCCCTGAATGTTACAATTCACTATCAGTTTTTCGTCAGATTCGAAAATCTTTGACTCACAGCAGAACGGCCATAAGGTGCCCGAGGCAGCAATATACCCATGGAGACAAGTCTGCTGGAGGATGATGTATATAATCGGGACGCAATTTGAGTGATCCATCGTCATTAGGTGGCCCTGAACGTTACAATTCACTATCAGTTTTTCGTCCGATTCGAAAATCTTTGACTCACAGCAGAACGGCCATAAGGTGCCCGAGGCAGCAATAGACCCATGGTGACAGGTCTGCTGGAGGACAATGTATTGAATCGGGACGCAATTTGAGTGATCCATCGTCATTAGGTGGCCCTGAACGTTACAATTCACTATCAGATTTTCGTCCGATTCGAAAATCTTAGACTCACAGCATAACGGCCATAAGGTGCCCGAGGGAGCAATAGACCCATGGAGACAAGTCGGATAGAGGACGATGTATTGAATCGGGACGCAATTTGCGTGATCCATCGTCATTAGGTGGCCCTGAAAGCTACAATTCACTATCAGTTTTTCGTCCGATTCGAAAATATTTGACTCACAGCAGAACGGCCATAAGGTGCCCGAGGCAGCAATAGACCCATGGAGACAAGTCTGCTGGAGGACAATGTAATTAATCGAGACGCAATTTGAGTGATCCATCGTCATTAGGTGGCCCTGAACGTTACAATTCACTATCAGTTTTTCGTCAGATTCGAAAATCTTTGACTCACAGCAGAACGGCCATAAGGTGCCCGAGGCAGCAATAGACCCATGGAGACAAGTCTGCTGGAGGACGATGTATTGAATGGGACGCAATTTGAGTGTTCCATCGTCATTAGGAGGCCCTGGACGTTACAATTCACTAACAGCTTTTCGTCCGATTCGAAAATATTTGACTCACAGCAGAACGGCCATAAGGTGCCCGAGGCAGCAATAGACCCATGGAGACAAGACGGCTGGAAGACGATGTATTGAATCGGGACGCAATTTGAGTGATCCATCGTTATTAGGTGGCCCTGAAAGTTACAATTCACTATCAGTTCTTCGTCCGATTCGAAAATCTTTGACTCACAGCAGAACGGTCATAAGGTGCCCGAGGCAGCAATAGACCCATGGAGACAAGTCTGCTGGAGGACGATGTATTGAATCGGGACGCAATTTGAGTGATCCATCATCATTAGGTGGCCCTGAACGTTACAATTCACTATCAGTTTTTCGTCCAATTCGATAATTTAGACTCACAGCATAACGGCCATGGAGACAAGTCGGCTGGAGGACGATGTATTGAATCGGGAAGCAATTTGAGTGTTCCATCGTCATTAGGTGGCCCTGAATGTAACAATTCACTATCAGTTTTTCGTCAGATTCGAAAATCCTTGACTCACAGCAGAACGGCCATAAGGTGCCCGAGGCAGCAATAGACCCATGGAAACAAGTCTGCTGGAGGACGATGTATTGAATCGGGACGCAATTTGAGTGATCCATCGTCATTAGGTGGCCCTGAACGTTACAATTCACTATCAGTTTTTCGTCCGATTCGAAAATCTTTGACTCACAGCAGAACGGCCATAAGGTGCCCGAGCAGGCAATAGACCCATGGACACAAGTCTGCTGGAGGACGATGTCTTGAATCGGGACGCAATTTGAGTGTTCCATCGTCATTAGGAGGCCCTGAATGTTACAATTCACTATCAGTTTTTCGTCCGATTCGAAAATCTTTGACTCACAGCAGAACGGCCATAAGGTGCCCGAGGCAGCTATAGACCCATGGAGACAAGAAAGCTGGAGGACGATGTAATTAATCGAGACGCAATTTGAGTGATCCATCGTCATTAGGTGGCCCTGAATGTTACAATTCACTATCAGTTTTTCGTCAGATTCGAAAATTTTTGACTCACAGCAGAACGGCCATAAGGTGCCCGAGGCAGCAATATACCCATGGAGACAAGTCTGCTGGAGGATGATGTATATAATCGGGACGCAAATTGAGTGAACCATCGTCATTAGGTGGCCCTGAACGTTACAATTCACTATCAGTTTTTCGTCCGATTCGAAAATCTTTGACTCACAGCAGAACGGCCATAAGGTGCCCGAGGCAGCAATAGACCCATGGTGACAGGTCTGCTGGAGGACAATGTATTGAATCGGGACGCAATTTGAGTGATCCATCGTCATTAGGTGGCCCTGAAAGTTACAATTCACTATCAGATTTTCGTCCGATTCGAAAATCTTAGACTCACAGCATAACGGCCATAAGGTGCCCGAGGGAGCAATAGACCCATGGAGACAAGTCGGATAGAGGACGATGAATTGAATCGGGACGCAATTTGCGTGATCCATCGTCATTAGGTGGCCCTGAAAGCTACAATTCACTATCAGTTTTTCGTCCGATTCGAAAATATTTGACTCACAGCAGAACGGCCATAAGGTGCCCGAGGCAGCAATAGACCCATGGAGACAAGTCTGCTGGAGGACGATGTATTGAATGGGACGCAATTTGAGTGTTCCATCGTCATTAGGAGGCCCTGAACGTTACAATTCACTATCAGCTTTTCGTCCGATTCGAAAATATTTGACTCACAGCAGAACGGCCATAAGGTGCCCGAGGCAGCAATAGACCCATGGAGACAAGACGGCTGGAAGACGATGTATTGAATCGGGACGCAATTTGAGTGATCCATCGTTATTAGGTGGCACTGAAAGTTACAATTCACTATCAGTTCTTCGTCCGATTCGAAAATCTTTGACTCACAGCAGAACGGTCATAAGGTGCCCGAGGCAGCAATAGACCCATGGAGACAAGTCTGCTGGAGGACGATGTATTGAATCGGGACGCAATTTGAGTGATCCATCGTCATTAGGTGGCCCTGAACGTTACAATTCACTATCAGTTTTTCGTCCAATTCGATAATTTAGACTCACAGCATAACGGCCATGGAGACAAGTCGGCTGGAGGACGATGTATTGAATCGGGAAGCAATTTGAGTGTTCCATCGTCATTAGGTGGCCCTGAATGTTACAATTCACTATCAGTTTTTCGTCAGATTCGAAAATCTTTGACTCACAGCAGAACGGCCATAAGGTGCCCGAGGCAGCAATAGACCCATGGAGACAAGTCTGCTGGAGGACGATGTATTAAATCGGGACCCAATTTGAGTGATCCATCGTCATTAGGTGGCCCTGAACGTTACAATTCACTATCAGTTTTTCGTCCGATTCGAAAATTTTTGACTCACAGCAGAACGGCCATAAGGTGCCCGAGCAGGCAATAGACCCATGGAGACAAGTCTGCTGGAGGACGATGTATTGAATCGGGACGCAATTTGAGTGTTCCATCGTCATTAGGAGGCCCTGAACGTTACAATTCACTATCAGTTTTTCGTCCGATTCGAAAATCTTTGACTCACAGCAGAACGGCCATAAGGTGCCCGAGGCAGCTATAGACCCATGGAGACAAGTCGGCTGGAGGACGATGTATTGAATCGAGACGCAATTTGAGTGATCCAGCGTCATTAGGTGGCCCTGAATGTTACAATTCACTATCAGTTTTTCGTCAGATTCGAAAATCTTTGACTCACAGCAGAACGGCCATAAGGTGCCCGAGGCAGCAATATACCCATGGAGACAAGTCTGCTGGAGGACGATGTATAGAATCGGGACGCAATTTGAGTGATCCATCGTCATTAGGTGGCCCTGAACGTTACAATTCACTATCAGTTTTTCGTCCGATTCGAAAATCTTTGACTCACAGCAGAACGGCCATAAGGTGCCCGAGGCAGCAATAGACCCATGGAGACAAGTCTGCTGGTGGACGATGTATTGAATCGGGACGCAATTTGAGAGATCCATCGTCATTAGGTGGCCCTGAATGTTACAATTCACTATCAGTTTTTCGTCCGATTCGAAAATCTTTCACTCACAGCAGATCGGCCATAAGCTGCCCGAGGCAGCAATACAACCATGGAGACAAGTCGGCTGGAGGACGACGTATTGAATGGGACGCAATTTGAGTGTTCCATCATCATTAGGAGGCCCTGAATGTTACAATTAACTATCAGTTTTTCGTCCCATTCGATAATCTAGACTCACAGCAGAACGGCCATAAGGTGCCCGAGGCAGAAATAGACCCATGGAGTCCAGTCGGCTGGAGGACGATGTATTAAATCGGGACGCAGTTTGTGTGGTCCATCGTCATTAGGAGGCCCTGAATGTTACAATTAACTATCAGTTTTTCGTCCCATTCGATAATCTAGACTCACAGCAGAACGGCCGTAAGGTACCCGAGGCAGCAATAGACTCATGGAGTCGTGTCGGCTGGAGAACGATGTGTTGAATCGGGACGCAATTTGTGTGGTCCATCGTCATTGGGTGGCCCTGAATGTTACAATTCACTATCAGTTTTTCGTCCGATTCGAAAATCTTAGACTCACAGCATAACGGCCATAAGGTGCCCGAGGGAGCAATAGACCCATGGAGACAAGTCGGATGGAGGACGATGTATTGAATCGGGACGCAATTTGCGTGATCCATCGTCATTAGGTGGCCCTGAAAGCTACAATTCACTATCAGTTATTCGTCCGATTCGAAAATATTTGAGTCACAGCAGAACGGCCATAAGGTGCCCGAGGCAGCAATAGACCCATGGAGACAAGACGGCTGGAAGACGATGTATTTAATCGGGACGCAATTTGAGTGATCCATCGTCATTAGGTGGCCCTGAAAGTTACAATTCACTATCAGTTCTTCGTCCGATTCGAAAATCTTTGACTCACAGCAGAACGGTCATAAGGTGCCCGAGGCAGCAATAGACCCATGGAGACAAGTCTGCTGGAGGACGATGTATTGAATCGGGACGCAATTTGAGTGATCCATCGTCATTAGGTGGCCCTGAACGTTACAATTCACTATCAGTTTTTCGTCCCATTCGATAATTTAGACTCACAGCATAACGGCCATGGAGACAAGTCGGCTGGAGGACGATTTATTGAATCGGGAAGCAATTTGAGTGTTCCATCGTCATTAGGTGGCCCTGAATGTTACAATTCACTATCAGTTTTTCGTCAGATTCGAAAATCTTTGACTCACAGCAGAACGGCCATGAGGTGCCCTAGGCAGCAATAGACCCATGGAGACAAGTCGGCTGGAGGACGATGTATTGAATCGGGACGCAATTTGAGTGATCCATCGTCATTAGGTGGCCCTGAACGTTACAATTCACTATCAGTTTTTCGTCCGATTCGAAAATCTTTGACTCACAGCAGAACGGCCATAAGGTGCCCGAGCAGGCAATAGACCCATGGACACAAGTCTGCTGGAGGACGATGTCTTGAATCGGGACGCAATTTGAGTGTTCCTTCGTCATTAGGAGGCCCTGAATGTTACAATTCACTATCAGTTTTTCGTCCGATTCGAAAATCTTTGACTCACAGCAGAACGGCCATAAGGTGCCCGAGGCAGCTATAGACCCATGGAGACAAGTCAGCTGGAGGACGATGTAATTAATCGAGACGCAATTTGAGTGATCCATCGTCATTAGGTGGCCCTGAATGTTACAATTCACTATCAGTTTTTCGTCAGATTCGAAAATCTTTAACTCACAGCAGAACGGCCATAAGGTGCCCGAGGCAGCAATAGACCCATGGAGACAAGTCTGCTGGAGGACGATGTATATAATCGGGACGCAATTTGAGTGATCCATCGTCATTAGGTGGCCCTGAACGTTACAATTCACTATCAGTTTTTCGTCCGATTCGAAAATCTTTGACTCACAGCAGAACGGCCATAAGGTGCCCGAGGCAGCAATAGACCCATGGTGACAGGTCTGCTGGACGACAATGTATTGAATCGGGACGCAATTTGAGTGATCCATCATCATTAGGTGGCCCTGAACGTTACAATTCACTATTAGTTTTTCGTCCCATTCGATAATTTAGACTCACAGCATAACGGCCATGGAGACAAGTCTGCTGGAGGACGATGTATTGAATCGGGACGCAATTTGAGTGTTCCATCGTCATTAGGATGCCCTGAACGTTACAATTCACTATCAGTTTTTCGTCCGATTCGAAAATCATTGACTCACAGCAGAACGGCCATAAGGTGCCCGAGCAGGCAATAGACCCATGGACACAAGTCTGCTGGAGGACGATGTCTTGAATCGGGACGCAATTTGAGTGTTCCATCGTCATTAGGAGGCCCTGAATGTTACAATTCACTATCAGTTTTTCGTCCGATTCGAAAATCTTTGACTCACAGCAGAACGGCCATAAGGTGCCCGAGGCAGCTATAGACCCATGGAGACAAGTCAGCTGGAGGACGATGTAATTAATCGAGACCCAATTTGAGTGTTCCATCGTCATTAGGAGGCCCTGAACGTTACAATTCACAATCAGTTTTTCGTCCGATTCGAAAATATTTGACTCACAGCAGAACGGCCATAAGGTGCCCGAGGCAGCAATAGACCCATGGAGACAAGACGGCTGGAAGACGATGTATTGAATCGGGACGCAATTTGAGTGATCCATCGTCATTAGGTGGCCCTGAAAGTTACAATTCACTATCAGTTCTTCGTCCGATTCGAAAATCTTTGACTCAGTGCAGAACGGTCATAAGGTGCCCGAGGCAGCAATAGACCCATGGAGACAAGTCTGCTGGAGGACGATGTATTGAATCGGGACGCAATTTGAGTGATCCATCGTCATTAGGTGGCCCTGAACGTTACAATTCACTATCAGTTTTTCGTCCCATTCGATAATTTAGACTCACAGCATAACGGCCATGGAGACAAATCGGCTGGAGGACGATGTATTGAATCGGGACGCAATTTGAGTGTTCCATCGTCATTAGGTGGCCCTGACTGTTACAATTCACTATCAGTTTTTCGTCAGATTCGAAAATCTTTGACTCACAGCAGAACGGCCATAAGGTGCCCGAGGCAGCAATAGACCCAAGGAGACAAGTCTGCTGGAGGACGATGTATATAATCGAGACGCAATTTGAGTGATCCATCGTCATTAGGTGGCCCTGAACGTTACAATTCACTATCAGTTTTTCGTCCAATTCGAAAATCTTTGACTCACAGCAGAACGGCCATAGGGTGCCCGAGGCAGCAATAGACCCATGGAGACAGGTCTGCTGGAGGACAATGTATTGAATCGGGACGCAATTTGAGTGATCCATCGTCATTAGGTGGCCCTGAACGTTACAATTCACTATCAGATTTTCGTCCAATTCGAAAATCTTTGACTCACAGCAGAACGTCCATAAGGTGCCCGAGGCAGCAATAGACCCATGGAGACAAGTCCCCTGGAAGACGATGTATTGAATCGGGACGCAATTTGAGTGATCCATCGTCATTAAGTGGCCCTGAATGTTACAATTCACTATCAGTTTTTTGTCCGATTCGAAAATCTTTGACTCACAGCAGAACGGCCATAAGGTGCCCGAGGCAGCAATAGACCCATGGAGACAAGTCTGCTGGAGGACGATGTATTGAATCGGGACGCAATTTGAGTGATCCATCGTCATTAGGTGGCCCTGAACGTTACAATTCACTGTCAGTTTTTCGTCCCATTCGATAATTTAGACTCACAGCATAACGGCCATGGAAACAAGTCGGCTGGAGGACGATGTATTGAATCGGGACGCAATTTGAGTGTTCCATCGTCATTAGGTGGCCCTGAATGTTAAAATTCACTATCAGTTTTTCGTCCGATTCGAAAATCTTTGACTCACAGCATAACGGCCATAAGGTGCCCGAGGCAGCAATAGACCCATGGAGACAAGTCTGCTGGAGGACGAGGTATTGAATCGGGACGCAATTTGAGTGATCCATCGTCATTAGGTGGCCCAGAACGTTACAATTCACTATCAGTTTTTCGTCCGATACGAAAATCTTTGACTCACAGCAGAACGGCCATAAGGTGCCCGAGCAGGCAATTGACCCATGGAGACAAGTCTGCTGGAGGACGATGTATTGAATCGGGAAGCAATTTGAGTGATCCATCGTCATTAGGAGGCCCTGGACGTTACAATTCACTGTCAGTTTATCTTCCGATTCGAAAATCTTTGACTCACAGCAGAACGGCAATAAGGTGCTCGAGGCAGCAATAGACCCATGGAGACAAGACGGCTGGAAGACGATGTATTGAATCGAGACGCAATTTGAGTGATCCATCGTCATTAGGTGGTCCTGAAAGCTACAATTCACTATCAGTTTTTCGTCCGCGTCGAAAAAATTTGACTCACAGCAGAACGGCCATAAGGTGCCCGAGGCAGCAATAGACCCATGGAGACAAGTCTGCTGGAGGACGATGTTTTGAATGGGACGCAATTTGAGTGTTCCATCGTCATTAGGAGGCCCTGAACGTTACAATTCACTATCAGTTTTTCGTCCGATTCGAAAATCTTTGAGTCACAGCAGAACGGCCATAAGGTGCCCGAGGCAGCAATAGACACATGGAGACAAGTCTGCTGGAGGACGATGTATTGAATCGGGACGCAATTTGAGTGATCCATCGTCATTAGGTGGCCCTGAACGTTACAATTCACTATCAGTTTTTCGTCCGATTCGAAAATCTTTGACTCACAGCAGAACGGCCATAAGGTGCCCGAGCAGGCAATAGACCCATGGAGACAAGTCTGCTGGAGGACGATGTATTGAATCGGGACGCAATTTGAGTGTTCCATCGTCATTAGGAGGCCCTGAACGTTACAATTCACTATCAGTTTTTCGTCCGATTCGAAAATCTTTGACTCACAGCAGAACGGCCATAAGGTGCCCGAGGCAGCTATAGACCCATGGAGACAAGTCGGCTGGAGGACGATGTATTGAATCGAGACGCAATTTGAGTGATCCATCGTCATTAGGTGGCCCTGAATGTTACAATTCACTATCAGTTTTTCGTCAGATTCGAAAATCTTTGACTCACAGCAGAACGGCCATAAGGTGCCCGAGGCAGCAATATACCCATGGAGACAAGTCTGCTGGAGGACGATGTATAGAATCGGGACGCAATTTGAGTGATCCATCGTCATTAGGTGGCCCTGAACGTTACAATTCACTATCAGTTTTTCGTCCGATTCAAAAATCTTTGACTCACAGCAGAACGGCCATAAGGTGCCCGAGGCAGCAATAGACCCATGGAGACAAGTCTGCTGGTGGACGATGTATTGAATCGGGACGCAATTTGAGAGATCCATCGTCATTAGGTGGCCCTGAATGTTACAATTCACTATCAGTTTTTCGTCCGATTCGAAAATCTTTCACTCACAGCAGAACGGCCATAAGGTGCCCGAGGCAGCAATACACCCATGGAGACAAGTCGGCTGGAGGACGACGTATTGAATGGGGCGCAATTTGAGTGTTCCATCATCATTAGGAGGCCCTGAATGTTACAATTAACTATCAGTTTTTCGTCCCATTCGATAATCTAGACTCACAGCAGAACGGCCATAAGGTGCCCGAGGCAGAAATAGACCCATGGAGTCCAGTCGGCTGGAGGACGATGTATTGAATCGGGACGCAGTTTGTGTGGTCCATCGTCATTAGGAGGCCCTGAATGTTACAATTAACTATCAGTTTTTCGTCCCATTCGATAATCTAGACTCACAGCAGAACGGCCGTAAGGTACCCGAGGCAGCAATAGACCCATGGAGTCAAGTCGGCTGGAGGACGATGTGTTGAATCGGGACGCAATTTGTGTGGTCCATCGTCATTAGGTGGCCCTGAATGTTATAATTCACTATCAGTTTTTCGTCCGATTCGAAAATCTTGGACTCACAGCATAACGGCCATAAGGTGCCCGAGGGAGCAATAGACCCATGGAGACAATTCGGATGGAGGACGATGTATTGAATCGGGACGCAATTTGCGTGATCCATCGTCATTAGGTGGCCCTGAAAGCTACAATTCACTATCAGTTTTTCGTCCGATTCGAAAATATTTGACTCACAGCAGAACGGCCATAAGTTACCCGAGGCAGCAATAGACCCATGGAGACAAGTCTGCTGGAGGACGATGTATTGCATCGGGACGCAATTTGAGTGTTCCATCGTCATTAGGAGGCCCTGAACGTTACAATTCACTATCAGTTTTTCGTCCGATTCGAAAATATTTGACTCACAGCAGAACGGCCATAAGGTGCCCGAGGCAGCAATAGACCCATGGAGACAAGACGGCTGGAAGACGATGTATTGAATCGGGACGCAATTTGAGTGATCCATCGTCATTAGGTGGCGCTGAAAGTTACAATTCTTTATCAGTTCTTCGTCCGATTCGAAAATCTTTGACTCAGTGCAGAACGGTCATAAGGTTCCCGAGGCAGCAATAGACCCATGGAGACAAGTCTGCTGGAGGACGATGTATTGAATCGGGACGCAATTTGAGTGATCCATCGTCATTAGGTGGCCCTGAACGTTACAATTCACTATCAGTTTTTCGTCCCATTCGATAATTTAGACTCACAACATAACGGCCATGGAGACAAGTCGGCTGGAGGACGATGTATTGAATCGGGACGCAATCTGAGTGTTCCATCGTCATTAGGTGGCCCTGACTGTTACAATTCACTATCAGTTTTTCGTCAGATTCGAAAATCTTTGACTCACAGCAGAACGGCCATAAGGTGCCCGAGGCAGCAATAGACCCATGGAGACAAGTCTGCTGGAGGACGATGTATATAATCGGGACGCAATTTGAGTGATCCATCGTCATTAGGTGGCCCTGAACGTTACAATTCACTATCAGTTTTTCGTCCAATTCGAAAATCTTTGACTCACAGCAGAACGGCCATAGGGTGCCCGAGGCAGCAATAGACCCATGGAGACAGGTCTGCTGGAGGACAATGTATTGAATCGGGACGCAATTTGAGTGATCCATCGTCATTAGGTGGCCCTGAACGTTACAATTCACTATCAGATTTTCGTCCGATTCGAAAATCTTTGTCTCACAGCAGAACGGCCATAAGGTGCCCGAGGCAGCAATAGACCCATGGAGACAAGTCCCCTGGAAGACGATGTATTGAATCGGGACGCAATTTGAGTGATCCATCGTCATTAAGTGGCCCTGAATGTTACAATTCACTATCAGTTTTTTGTCCGATTCGAAAATCTTTGACTCACAGTAGAACGGCCATAAGGTGCCCGAGGCAGCAATAGACCCATGGAGACAAGTCTGCTGGAGGACGATGTATTGAATCGGGACGCAATTTGAGTGATCCATCGTCATTAGGTGGCCCTGAACGTTACAATTCACTGTCAGTTTTTCGTCCCATTCGATAATTTAGACTCACAGCATAACGGCCATGGAAACAAGTCGGCTGGAGGACGATGTATTGAATCGGGACGCAATTTGAGTGTTCCATCGTCATTAGGTGGCCCTGAATGTTACAATTCACTATCAGTTTTTCGTCCGATTCGAAAATCTTTGACTCACAGCATAACGGCCATAAGGTGCCCGAGGCAGCAATAGACCCATGGAGACAAGTCTGCTGGAGGACGAGGTATTGAATCGGGACGCAATTTGAGTGATCCATCGTCATTAGGTGGCCCAGAACGTTACAATTCACTATCAGTTTTTCGTCCGATACGAAAATCTTTGACTCACAGCAGAACGGCCATAAGGTGCCCGAGCAGGCAATAGACCCATGGAGACAAGTCTGCTGGAGGACGATGTATTGAATCGGGAAGCAATTTGAGTGATCCATCGTCATTAGGAGGCCCTGGACGTTACAATTCACTGTCAGTTTATCTTCCGATTCGAAAATCTTTGACTCACAGCAGAACGGCCATAAGGTGCTCGAGGCAGCAATAGACCCATGGAGACAAGACGGCTGGAAGACGATGTATTGAATCGAGACGCAATTTGAGTGATCCATCGTCATTAGGTGGTCCTGAAAGTTACAATTCACTATCAGTTCTTCGTCCGATTCGAAAATCTTTGACTCACAGCAGAACGGTCATAAGGTGCCCGAGGCAGCAATAGACCCATGGAGACAAGTCTGCTGGAGGACGATGTATTGAATGGGGACATAATTTGAGTGATCCATCGTCATTAGGTGGCCCTGAACGTTACAATTCACTATCAGTTTTTCGTCCCATTCGATAATTTAGACTCACAGCATAACGGCAATGGAGACAAGTCGGCTGGAGAACGATGTATTGAATCGGGACGCAATTTGAGTGTTCCATCGTCATTAGGTGTCCCTGAATGTTACAAATCACTATCAGTTTTTCGTCAGATTCGAAAATCTTTGACTCACAGCAGAACGGCCATAAGGTGCCCGAGGCATCAATAGACCCATGGAGACAAGTCTGCTGGAGGACGATGTATTGAATCGGGACGCAATTTCAGTGATCCATCGTCATTAGGAGGCCCTGAACGTTACAATTCACTATCAGTTTTTCGTCCGATTCGAAAATCTTTGACTCACAGCAGAACGGCCATAAGGTGCCCGAGCAGGCAATAGACCCATGGAGACAAGTCTGCTGGAGGACGATGTATTGAATCGGGACGAAATTTGAGTGTTCCATCGTCATTAGGAGGCCCTGAACGTTACAATTCACTATCAGTTTTTCGTCCGATTCGAAAATTTTTGACTCACAGCAGAACGGCCATTAGGTGCCCGAGGCAGCAATAGACCCATGGAGACAATTCGGCTGGAGGACGATGTATTGAATCGAGACGCAATTAGAGTGATCCATCGTCATTAGGTGGCCCTGAATGTTACAATTCACTATCAGTTTTTCGTCAGATACGAAAATCTTTGACACACAGCAGAACGGCCATAAGGTGCCCGAGGCAGCAATAGACCCATGGTGACAAGTCTGCTGGAGGACGATGTATTGACTCGGGACGCAATTTGAGTGATCCATCGTCATTAGGTGGCCCAGAACGTTACAATTCACTATCAGTTTTTCGTCCGATACGAAAATCTTTGACTCACAGCAGAACGGCCATAAGGTGCCCGAGCAGGCAATAGACCCATGGAGACAAGTCTGCTGGAGGACGATGTATTGAATCGGGAAGCAATTTGAGTGATCCATCGTCATTAGGAGGCCCTGGACGTTACAATTCACTATCAGTTTTTCTTCCGATTCGAAAATCTTTGACTCACAGCAGAACGGCCATAAGGTGCTCGAGGCAGCAATAGACCCATGGAGACAAGACGGCTGGAAGACGATGTATTGAATCGAGACGCAATTTGAGTGATCCATCGTCATTAGGTGGTCCTGAAAGTTACAATTCACTATCAGTTCTTCGTCCGATTCGAAAATCTTTTAATCACAGCAGAACGGTCATAAGGTGCCCGAGGCAGCAATAGATCCATGGAGACAAGTCTGCTGGAGGACGATGTATTGAATGGGGACGTAATTTGAGTGATCCATCGTCATTAGGTGGCCCTGAACGTTACAATTCACTATCAGTTTTTCGTCCCATTCGATAATTTAGACTCACAGCATAACGGCAATGGAGACAAGTCGGCTGGAGAACGATGTATTGAATCGGGACGCAATTTGAGTGTTCCATCGTCATTAGGTGTCCCTAAATGTTACAAATCACTATCAGTTTTTCGTCAGATTCGAAAATTTTTGACTCACAGCAGAACGGCCATAAGGTGCCCGAGGCAGCAATAGACCCATGGAGACAAGTCTGCTGGAAGACGATGTATTGAATCGGGACGCAATTTGAGTGATCCATCGTCATTAGGAGGCCCTGAACGTTACAATTCACTATCAGTTTTTCGTCCGATTCGAAAATCTTTGACTCACAGCAGAACGGCCATAGGGTGCCCGAGCAGGCAATAGACCCATGGAGACAAGTCTGCTGGAGGACGATGTATTGAATCGGGACGCAATTTGAGTGTTCCATCGTCATTAGGAGGCCCTGAACGTTACAATTCACTATCAGTTTTTCGTCCGATTCGAAAATCTTGGACTCACAGCAGAACGGCCATTAGGTGCCCGAGGCAGCAATAGTCCCATGGAGACAATTCGGCTGGAGGACGATGTATTGAATCGAGACGCAATTTCAGTGATCCATCGTCATTAGGTGGCCCTGAATGTTACAATTCACTATTAGTTTTTCGTCAGATTCGAAAATCTTTGACACACAGCAGAACGGCCATAAGGTGCCCGAGGCAGCAATAGACCCATGGAGACAAGTCTGCTGGAGGACGATGTATTGAATCGGGACGCAATTTGAGTGATCCATCGTCATTAGGTGGCCCTGAACGTTACAATTCACTATCAGTTTTTCGTCCCATTCGATAATTTAGACTCACAGCATAACGGCCATGGAAACAAGTCGGCTGGAGGACGATGTATTGAATCGGGACGCAATTTGAGTGTTCCATCGTCATTAGGTGGCCCTGAAAGTTACAATTCACTATCAGTTTTTCGTCCGATTCGAAAATCTTTGACTCACAGCATAACGGCCATAAGGTGCCCGAGGCAGCAATAGACCCATGCAGACAAGTCTGCTGGAGGACGAGGTATTGAATCGGGACGCAATTTGAGTGATCCATCGTCATTAGGTGGCCCTGAACGTTACAATTCACTATCAGTTTTTCGTCCGATTCGAAAATCTTTGACTCACAGCAGAACGGCCATAAGGTGCCCGAGCAGGCAATAGACCCATGGAGACAAGTCTGCTGGAGGACGATGTATTGAATCGGGACGCAATTTGAGTGTTCCATCGTCATTAGGAGGCCCTGAACGTTACAATTCACTATCAGTTTTTCGTCCGATTCGAAAATTTTTGACTCACAGCAGAACGGCCATAAGGTGCCCGAGGCAGCAATAGACCCATGGAGACAAGTCGGCTGGAGGACGATGTATTGAATCGAGACGCAATTTGAGTGATCCATCGTCATTAGGTGGCCCTGAATGTTACAATTCACTATCAGTTTTTCGTCCGATTCGAAAATCTTTGACTCACAGCAGAACGGCCATAAGGTGCCCGAGGCAGCAATAGACCCATGGAGACAAGTCTGCTGGAGGAGGATGTATTGAATCGGGACGCAATTTGAGTGATCCATCGTCATTAGGTGGCCCTGAACGTTACAATTCACTATCAGTTTTTCGTCCGATTCGAAAATCTTTGACTCACAGCAGAACGGCCATAAGGTGCCCGAGGCAGCTATAGACCCATGGAGACAAGTCAGCTGGAGGACGATGTATTGAATCGAGACGCAATTTGAGTGATCCATCGTCATTAGGTGGCCCTGAATGTTACAATTCACTAACAGTTTTTCGTCAGATTCGAAAATCTTTGACTCACAGCAGAACGGCCATAAGGTGCCCGAGGCAGCAATAGACCCATAGAGACAAGTCTGCTGGAGGACGATGTATTGAATCGGGACACAATTTGAGTGATCCATCGTCATTAGGTGGCCCTGAACGTTACAATTCACTATCAGATTTTCGTCCGATTCGAAAATCTTTGACTCACAGCAGAACGGCCATAAGGTGCCCGAGGCAGCAATAGACCCATTGCGACAAGTCCCCTGGAAGACGATGTATTGAATAGGGACGCAATTTGAGTGATCCATCGTCATTAGGTGGCCCTGAAAGTTACAATTCACTATCAGTTTTTCGTCCGATTCGAAAATCTTTGACTCACAGCAGAACGGCCATAAGGTGCCCGAGGCAGCAATAGACCCATGGAGACAAGTCTGCTGGAGGACGATGTATTGAATCGGGACGCAATTTGAGTGATCCATCGTCATTAGGTGGCCCTGAACGTTACAATTCACTATCAGTTTTTCGTCCCATTCGATAATTTAGACTCACAGCATAACGGCAATGGAGACAAGTCGGCTGGAGGACGATGTATTGAATCGGGACGCAATTTGAGTGTTCCATCGTCATTAGGTGGCCCTGAATGTTACAAATCACTATCAGTTTTTCGACAGATTCGAAAATCTTTGACTCACAGCATAACGGCCATAAGGTGCCCGAGGCAGCAATAGACCCATGGAGACAAGTCTGCTGGAGGACGAGGTATTGAATCGGGACGCAATTTGAGTGATCCATCGTCATTAGGTGGCCCTGAACGTTACAATTCACTATCAGTTTTTTGTCCGATTCGAAAATCTTTGACTCACAGCAGAACGGCCATAAGGTGCCCGAGCAGGCAATAGACCCATGGAGACAAGTCTGCTGGAGGACGATGTATTGAATCGGGACGCAATTTGAGTGATCCATCGTCATTAGGAGGCCCTGGACGTTACAATTCACTATCAGTTTTTCTTCCGATTCGAAAATCTTTGACTCACAGCAGAACGGCCATAAGGTGCTCGAAGCAGCAATAGACCCATGGAGACAAGACGGCTGGAAGACGATGTATTGAATCGGCACGCAATTTGAGTGACCCATCGTCATTAGGTGGTCCTGAAAGTTACAATTCACTATCAGTTCATCGTCCGATTCGAAAATCTTTGACTCACAGCAGAACGGTCATAAGGTGCAAGAGGCAGCAATGGACCCATGGAGACAAGTCTGCTGGAGGACGATGTATTGAATCGGGACGCAATTTGAATGATCCATCGTCATTAGGTGGCCCTGAACGTTACAATTCATTATCAGTTTTTCGTCCCATTCGATAATTTAGACTCACAGCATAACGGCAATGGAGACAAGTCGGCTGGAGGACGATGTATTGAATCGGGACGCAATTTGAGTGTTCCATCGTCATTAGGTGGCCCTGAATGTTACAAATCACTATCAGTTTTTCGACAGATTCGAAAATCTTTGACTCACAGCAGAACGGCCATAAGGTGCCCGAGGCAGCAATAGACCCATGGAGACAAGTCTGCTGGAGGACGATGTATTGAATCGGGACGCAATTTGAGTGATCCATCGTCATTAGGAGGCCCTGAACATTACAATTCACTATCAGTTTTTCGTCCGATTCGAAAATCTTTGACTCACAGCAGAACGGCCATAAGGTGCCCGAGCAGGCAATAGACCCATGGAGACAAGTCTGCTGGAGGACGATGTATTGAATCGGGACGCAATTTGAGTGTTCCATCGTCATTAGGAGGCCCTGAACGTTACAATTCACTATCACTTTTTCGTCCGATTCAAAAATTTTTGACTCACAGCAGAACGGCCATTAGGTGCCCGAGGCAGCAATAGACCCATGGAGACAAGTCGGCTGGAGGACGATGTATTGAATCGAGACGCAATTTGAGTGATCCATCGTCATTAGGCGGCCCTGAATGTTACAATTCACTGTCAGTTTTTCGTCAGATTCGAAAATCTTTGACACACAGCAGAACGGCCATAAGGTGCCCGAGGCAGCATTAGACCCATGGAGACAAGTCTGCTGGAGGACGATGTATTGAATCGGGACGCAATTTGAGTGATCCATCGTCGTTAGGTGGCCCTGAACGCTACAATTCACTATCAGTTTTTCGTCCGATTCGAAAATCTTTGACTCACAGCAGAACGGCCATAAGGTGCCCTAGGCAGCAATAGACCCATGGAGACAAGTCTGCTGGAGGACGATGTATTGAATCGGGACGCAATTTGAGAGATCCATCGTCATTAGGTGGCCCTGAACGTTACAATTCACTATCAGTTTTTCGTCCGATTCGAAAATCTTTGACTCACAGCAGAACGCTCATAAGGTGCCCGAGCAGGCAATAGACCCATGGAGACAAGTCTGCTGGAGGACGATGTCTTGAATCGGGACGCAATTTGAGTGTTCCATCGTCATTAGCAGGCCCTGAACGTTACAATTCACTATCAGTTTTTCGTCCGATTCGAAAATCTTTGACTCACAGCAGAACGGCCATAAGGTGCCCGAGGCAGCTATAGACCCATGGAGACAAGTCAGCTGGAGGACGATGTATTGAATCGAGACGCAATTTGAGTGATCCATCGTCATTAGGTGGCCCTGAATGTTACAATTCACTAACAGTTTTTCGTCAGATTCGAAAATCTTTGACTCACAGCAGAACGGCCATAAGGTGCCCGAGGCAGCAATAGACCCATAGAGACAAGTCTGCTGGAGGACGATGTATTGAATCGGGACGCAATTTGAGTGATCCATCGTCATTAGGTGGCCCTGAACGTTACAATTCACTATCAGATTTTCGTCCGATTCGAAAATCTTTGACTCACAGCAGAACGGCCATAAGGTGCCCGAGGCAGCAATAGACCCATTGCGACAAGTCCCCTGGAAGACGATGTATTGAATAGGGACGCAATTTGAGTGATCCATCGTCATTAGGTGGCCCTGAAAGATACAATTCACTATCAGTTTTTCGTCCGATTCGAAAATCTTTGACTCACAGCAGAACGGCCATAAGGTGCCCGAGGCAGCAATAGACCCATGGAGACAAGTCTGCTGGAGGACGATGTATTGAATCGGGACGCAATTTGAGTGATCCATCGTCATTAGGTGGCCCTGAACGTTACAATTCACTATCAGTTTTTCGTCCCATTCGATAATTTAGACTCACAGCATAACGGCAATGGAGACAAGTCGGCTGGAGGACGATGTATTGAATCGGGACACAATTTGAGTGTTCCATCGTCATTAGGTGGCCCTGAATGTTACAAATCACTATCAGTTTTTCGACAGATTCGAAAATCTTTGACTCACAGCATAACGGCCATAAGGTGCCCGAGGCAGCAATAGACCCATGGAGACAAGTCTGCTGGAGGACGAGGTATTGAATCGGGACGCAATTTGAGTGATCCATCGTCATTAGGTGGCCCTGAACGTTACAATTCACTATCAGTTTTTTGTCCGATTCGAAAATCTTTGACTCACAGCAGAACGGCCATAAGGTGCCCGAGCAGGCAATAGACCCATGGAGACAAGTCTGCTGGAGGACGATGTATTGAATCGGGACGCAATTTGAGTGATCCATCGTCATTAGGAGGCCCTGGACGTTACAATTCACTATCAGTTTTTCTTCCGATTCGAAAATCTTTGACTCACAGCAGAACGGCCATAAGGTGCTCGAGGCAGCAATAGACCCATGGAGACAAGACGGCTGGAAGACGATGTATTGAATCGGGACGCAATTTGAGTGACCCATCGTCATTAGGTGGTCCTGAAAGTTACAATTCACTATCAGTTCATCGTCCGATTCGAAAATCTTTGACTCACAGCAGAACGGTCATAAGGTGCAAGAGGCAGCAATAGACCCATGGAGACAAGTCTGCTGGAGGACGATGTATTGAATCGGGACGCAATTTGAGTGATCCATCGTCATTAGGTGGCCCTGAACGTTACAATTCATTATCAGTTTTTCGTCCCATTCGATAATTTAGACTCACAGCATAACGGCAATGGAGACAAGTCGGCTGGAGGACGATGTATTGAATCGGGACGCAATTTGAGTGTTCCATCGTCATTAGGTGGCCCTGAATGTTACAAATCACTATCAGTTTTTCGTCAGATTCGAAAATCTTTGACTCACAGCAGAACGGCCATAAGGTGCCCGAGGCAGCAATAGACCCATGGAGACAAGTCTGCTGGAGGACGATGTATTGAATCGGGACGCAATTTGAGTGATCCATCGTCATTAGGAGGCCCTGAACATTACAATTCACTATCAGTTTTTCGTCCGATTCGAAAATCTTTGACTCACAGCAGAACGGCCATAAGGTGCCCGAGCAGGCAATAGACCCATGGAGACAAGTCTGCTGGAGGACGATGTATTGAATCGGGACGCAATTTGAGTGTTCCATCGTCATTAGGAGGCCCTGAACGTTACAATTCACTATCACTTTTTCGTCCGATTCAAAAATTTTTGACTCACAGCAGAACGGCCATTAGGTGCCCGAGGCAGCAATAGACCCATGGAGACAAGTCGGCTGGAGGACGATGTATTGAATCGAGACGCAATTTGAGTGATCCATCGTCATTAGGTGGCCCTGAATGTTACAATTCACTGTCAGTTTTTCGTCAGATTCGAAAATCTTTGACACACAGCAGAACGGCCATAAGGTGCCCGAGGCAGCATTAGACCCATGGAGACAAGTCTGCTGGAGGACGATGTATTGAATCGGGACGCAATTTGAGTGATCCATCGTCGTTAGGTGGCCCTGAACGCTACAATTCACTATCAGTTTTTCGTCCGATTCGAAAATCTTTGACTCACAGCAGAACGGCCATAAGGTGCCCTAGGCAGCAATAGACCCATGGAGACAAGTCTGCTGGAGGACGATGTATTGAATCGGGACGCAATTTGAGAGATCCATCGTCATTAGGTGGCCCTGAACGTTACAATTCACTATCAGTTTTTCGTCCGATTCGAAAATCTTTGACTCACAGCAGAACGCTCATAAGGTGCCCGAGCAGGCAATAGACCCATGGAGACAAGTCTGCTGGAGGACGATGTCTTGAATCGGGACGCAATTTGAGTGTTCCATCGTCATTAGCAGGCCCTGAACGTTACAATTCACTATCAGTTTTTCGTCCGATTCGAAAATCTTTGACTCACAGCAGAACGGCCATAAGGTGCCCGAGGCAGCTATAGACCCATGGAGACAAGTCAGCTGGAGGACGATGTATTGAATCGAGACGCAATTTGAGTGATCCATCGTCATTAGGTGGCCCTGAAAGTTACAATTCACTATCAATTTTTCGTCCGATTCGAAAATCTTTGACTCACAGCAGAACGGCCATAAGGTGCCCGAGGCAGCAATAGACCCATGGAGACAAGTCTGCTGGAGGACGATGTATTGAATCGGGACGCAATTTGAGTGATCCATCGTCATTAGGTGGCCCTGAACGTTACAATTCACTATCAGTTTTTCGACCCATTCGATAATTTAGACTCACAGCATAACGGCAATGGAGACAAGTCGGCTGGAGGACGATGTATTGAATCGGGACGCAATTTGAGTGTTCCATCGTCATTAGGTGGCCCTGAATGTTACAAATCACTATCAGTTTTTCGACAGATTCGAAAATCTTTGACTCACAGCATAACGGCCATAAGGTGCCCGAGGCAGCAATAGACCCATGGAGACAAGTCTGCTGGAGGACGAGGTATTGAATCGGGACGCAATTTGAGTGATCCATCGTCATTAGGTGGCCCTGAACGTTACAATTCACTATCAGTTTTTTGTCCGATTCGAAAATCTTTGACTCACAGCAGAACGGCCATAAGGTGCCCGAGCAGGCAATAGACCCATGGAGACAAGTCTGCTGGAGGACGATGTATTGAATCGGGACGCAATTTGAGTGATCCATCGTCATTAGGAGGCCCTGGACGTTACAATTCACTATCAGTATTTCTTCCGATTCGAAAATCTTTGACTCACAGCAGAACGGCCATAAGGTGCTCGAGGCAGCAATAGACCCATGGAGACAAGACGGCTGGAAGACGATGTATTGAATCGGGACGCAATTTGAGTGACCCATCGTCATTAGGTGGTCCTGAAAGTTACAATTCACTATCAGTTCATCGTCCGATTCGAAAATCTTTGACTCACAGCAGAACGGTCATAAGGTGCAAGAGGCAGCAATAGACCCATGGAGACAAGTCTGCTGGAGGACGATGTATTGAATCGGGACGCAATTTGAGTGATCCATCGTCATTAGGTGGCCCTGAACGTTACAATTCATTATCAGTTTTTCGTCCCATTCGATAATTTAGACTCACAGCATAACGGCAATGGAGACAAGTCGGCTGGAGGACGATGTATTGAATCGGGACGCAATTTGAGTGTTCCATCGTCATTAGGTGGCCCTGAATGTTACAAATCACTATCAGTTTTTCGTCAGATTCGAAAATCTTTGACTCACAGCAGAACGGCCATAAGGTGCCCGAGGCAGCAATAGACCCATGGAGACAAGTCTGCTGGAGGACGATGTATTGAATCGGGACGCAATTTGAGTGATCCATCGTCATTAGGAGGCCCTGAACATTACAATTCACTATCAGTTTTTCGTCCGATTCGAAAATCTTTGACTCACAGCAGAACGGCCATAAGGTGCCCGAGCAGGCAATAGACCCATGGAGACAAGTCTGCTGGAGGACGATGTATTGAATCGGGACGCAATTTGAGTGTTCCATCGTCATTAGGAGGCCCTGAACGTTACAATTCACTATCACTTTTTCGTCCGATTCAAAAATTTTTGACTCACAGCAGAACGGCCATTAGGTGCCCGAGGCAGCAATAGACCCATGGAGACAAGTCGGCTGGAGGACGATGTATTGAATCGAGACGCAATTTGAGTGATCCATCGTCATTAGGTGGCCCTGAATGTTACAATTCACTGTCAGTTTTTCGTCAGATTCGAAAATCTTTGACACACAGCAGAACGGCCATAAGGTGCCCGAGGCAGCAATAGACCCATGGAGACAAGTCTGCTGGAGGACGATGTATTGAAGCGGGACGCAATTTGAGTGATCCATCGTCATTAGGTGGCCCTGAACGTTACAATTCACTATCAGTTTTTCGTCCGATTCTAAAATCTTTGACTCACAGCAGAACGGCCCTAAGGTACCCTAGGCAGCAATAGACCCATGGAGACAAGTCTGCTGGAGGACGATGTATTGAATCGGGACGCAATTTGAGAGATCCATCATCATTAGGTGGCCCTGAACGTTACAATTCACTATCAGTTTTTCGTCCGATTCGAAAATCTTTGACTCACAGCAGAACGCTCATAAGGAGCCCGAGCAGGCAATAGACCCATGGAGACAAGTCTGCTGGAGGACGATGTCTTGAATCGGGACGCAATTTGAGTGTTCCATCGTCATTAGCAGGCCCTGAACGTTACAATTCACTATCAGTTTTTCGTCCGATTCGAAAATCTTTGACTCACAGCAGAACGGCCATAAGGTGACCGAGGCAGCTATAGACCCATGGAGACAAGTCAGCTGGAGGACGATGTATTGAATCGAGACGCAATTTGAGTGATCCATCGTCATTAGGTGGCCCTGAATGTTACAATTCACTATCAGTTTTTCGTCAGATTCGAAAATCTTTGACTCACAGCAGAACGGCCATAAGGTGCCCGAGGCAGCAATAGACCCATGGAGACAAGTCTGCTGGAGGACGATGTATTGAATCGGGACGCAATTAGATTGATCCATCGTCAATAGGTGGCCCTGAACGTTACAATTCACTATCAGATTTTCGTCCGATTCGAAAATCTTTGACTCACAGCAGAACGGCCATAAGGTGCCCGAGGCAGCAATAGACCCATGGAGACAAGTCTGCTGGAGGACGATGTATTGAATCGGGACGCAATTTCAGTGATCCATCGTCATTAGGTGGCCCTGAACGTTACAATTCACTATCAGTTTTTCGTCCCATTCGATAATTTAGACTCACAGCATAACGGCCATGGAAACAAGTCGGCTGGAGGACGATGTATGGAATCGGGACGCAATTTGTGTGTTCCATCGTCATTAGGTAGCCCTGAATGTTACAATTCACTATCAATTTTTCGTCCGATTCGAAAATCTTTGACTCACAGCATAACGGCCATAAGGTTCCCGAGGCAGCAATAGACCCATGGAGACAAGTCTGCTGGAGGAAGAGGTATTGAATCGGGACGCAATTTGAGTGATCCATCGTCATTAGGTGGCCCTGAACGTTACAATTCACTATCAGTTTTTCGTCCGATTCGAAAATCTTTGACTCACAGCAGAACGGCCATAAGGTGCCCGAGCAGGCAATAGACCCATGGAGACAAGTCTGCTGGAGGACGATGTATTGAATCGGGACGCAATTTGAGTGTTCCATCGTCATTAGGAGGCCCTGAACGTTACAATTCACTATCAGTTTTTCGTCCGATTCGAAAATTTTTGACTCACAGCAGAACGGCCATAAGGTGCCCGAGGCAGCAATAGACCCATGGAGACAAGTCGGCTGGAGGACGATGTATTGAATCGAGACGCAATTTGAGTGATCCATCGTCATTAGGTGGCCCTGAATGTTACAATTCACTATCAGTTTTTCGTCAGATTCGAAAATCTTTGACACACAGCTGAACGGCCATAAGGTGAACGAGGCAGCAATAGACCCATGGAGGCAAGTCTGCTGGAGGACGATGTATTGAATCGGGACGCAATTTGAGTGATCCATCGTCATTAGGTGGCCCTGAACGTTACAATTCACTATCAGTTTTTCGTCTGATTCGAAAATCTTTGACTCACAGCAGAACGGCCATAAGGTGCCCGAGGCAGCAATAGTCCCATGGAGACAAGTCTGCTGGAGGAGGATGTATTGAATCGGGACGCAATTTGAGTGATCCATCGTCATTAGGTGGCCCTGAACGTTACAATTCACTATCAGTTTTTCGTCCGATTCCAAAATCTTTGGCTCACAGCAGAACGGCCATAAGGTGAACGAGGCAGCAATAGACCCATGAAGACAAGTCTGCTGGAGGACGATGTATTGAATCGGGACGCAATTTGAGTGTTCCATCGTCATTAGGAGGCCCTGAACGTTATAATTCACTATCAGTTTTTCGTCCGATTCGAAAATCTTTGACTCACAGCAGAACGGCCATAAGGTGCCCGAGGCAGCAATAGATCCATAGAGACAAGTCTGCTAGAGGTCGATGTATTGAATCGGGACGCAATTTGAGTGTTCCATCGTCATTAGGAGGCCCTGAACGTTATAATTCACTATCAGTTTTTCGTCCGATTCGAAAATCTTTGACTCACAGCAGAACGGCCATAAGGTGCCCGAGGCAGCAATAGACCCATAGAGACAAGTCGGCTGGAGGACGATGTATTGTATCGGGACGCAATTTGAGTGATCCATCGTCATTAGGTGGCCCTGAATGTTACAATTCACTATCAGTTTTTCGTCCGATTCGAAAATCTTTGACTCACAGCAGAACGGCCATAAGGTGCCCGAGGCAGCAATAGACCCATGGAGACAGGCCTGCTGGAGGACGATGTATTGAATCGGGACGCAATTTGAGTGATCCATCGTCATTAGGTGGCCCTGAACGTTACAATTCACTATCAGTTTTTCGTCCGATTCGAAAATCTTTGACTCACAGCAGAACGGCCATAAGGTGCCCGAGGCAGCAATAGACCCATGGAGACAAGTCTGCTGGAGGACGATGTATTGAATCGGGACGCAATTTGAGTCATCCATCGTCATTAGGTGGCCCTGAACGTTACAATTCACTATCAGTTTTTCGTCCCATTCGATAATTTAGACTCACAGCATAACGGCAATGGAGACAAGTCGGCTGGAGGACGATGTATTGAATCGGGACGCAATTTGAGTGTTCCATCGTCATTAGGTGGCCATGAATGTTACAAATCACTATCAGTTTTTCGTCCGATTCGAAAATCTTTGTCTCACAGCAGAACGGCCATAAGGTGCCCGAGCAGGCAATAGACCCATGGAGACAAGTCTGCTGGAGGACGATATATTGAATCGGGACGCAATTTGAGTGTTCCATCGTCATTAGGAGGCCCTGAACGTTACAATTCACTATCAGTTTTTCGTCCGATTCGAAAATCTTTGACTCACAGAACGGCCATAAGGTGCCCGAGGCAGCTATAGACCCATGGAGACAAGTCAGCTGGAGGACGATGTATTGAATCGAGACGCAATTTGAGTGATCCATCGTCATTAGGTGGCCCTGAATGTTACAATTCACTATCAGTTTTTCGTCAGATTCGAAAATCTTTGACTCAAGCCAGAACGGCCATAAGGTGCCCGAGGCAGCAATAGACCCATGGAGACAAGTCTGCTGGAGGACGATGTATATAATCGGGACGCAATTTGAGTGATCCATCGTCATTAGGTGGCCCTGAACGTTACAATTCACTATCAGTTTTTCGTCCGATTCGAAAATCTTTGACTCACAGCAGAACGGCCATAAGGTGCCCGAGGAAGCAATAGACCCATGGAGACAGGTCTGCTGGAGGACGATGTATTGAATCGGGACGCAATTTGAGTGATCCATCGTCATTAGGTGGCCCTGAACGTTACAATTCACTATCAGATTTTCGTCCGATTCGAAAATCTTTGACTCACAGCAGAACGGCCATTAGGTGCCCGAGGCAGCAATAGACCCATGGAGACAAGTCTGCTGGAGGACGATGTATTGAATCGGGACGCAATTTCAGTGATCCATCGTCATTAGGTGGCCCTGAAAGTTACAATTCACTATCAGTTTTTCGTCCGATTCGAAAATCTTTGACTCACAGCAGAACGGCCATAAGGTGCCCGAGGCAGCAATAGACCCATGGAGACAAGTCTGCTGGAGGACGATGTATTGAATCGGGACGCAATTTGAGTGATCCATCGTCATTAGGTGGCCCTGAACGTTACAATTCACTATCAGTTTTTCGTCCCATTCGATAATTTAGACTCACAGCATAACAGCCATGGAAACAAGTCGGCTGGAGGACGATGTATTGAATCGGGACGCAATTTGAGTTTTCCATCGTCATTAGGTGGCCCTGAATGTTACAATTCACTATCAGTTTTTCGTCCGATTCGAAAGTCTTTGACTCACAGCATAACGGCCATAAGGTGCCCGAGGCAGCAATAGACCCATGGAGACAAGTCTGCTGGAGGACGAGGTATTGAATCGGGACGCAATTTGAGTGATCCATCGTCATTAGGTGGCCCTGAACGTTACAATTCACTATCAGTTTTTCGTCCGATTCGAAAATCTTTGACTCACAGCAGAACGGCCATAAGGTGCCCGAGCAGGCAATAGACCCATGGAGACAAGTCTGCTGGAGGACGATGTATTGAATCGGGACGCAATTTGAGTGATCCATCGTCATTAGGAGGCCCTGAACGTTACAATTCACTATCAGTTTTTCTTCCGATTCGAAAATCTTTGACTCACAGCAGAACGGCCATAAGGTGCTCGAGGCAGCAATAGACCCATATAGACAAGACGGCTGGAAGACTATGTATTGAATCGGGACGCAATTTGAGTGATCCATCGTCATTAGGTGGTCCTGAAAGTTACAATTCACTATCAGTTCTTCGTCCGATTCGAAAATCTTTGTTTCACAGCAGAACGGTCATAAGGAGCCCGAGGCAGCAATAGACCCATGGGACAAGTCTGCTGGAAGACGATGTATTGAATCGGGACGCAATTTGAGTGATCCATCGTCATTAGGTGGCCCTGAACGTTACAATTCACTATCAGTTTTTCGTCCCATTCGATAATTTAGACTCACAGCATAACGGCAATGGAGACAAGTCGGCTGGAGGACGATGTATTGAATCGGGACGCAATTTGAGATTTCCATCGTCATTAGGAGGCCCTGAACGTTACAATTCACTATCAGTTTTTCGTCCGATTCGAAAATTTTTGACTCACAGCAGAACGGCCATAAGGTGCCCGAGGCAGCAATAGACCCATGGAGACAAGTCTGCTGGAGGACGATGTATTGAATCGAGACGCAATTTGAGTGTTCCATCGCCATTAGGTGGCCCTGAATGTTACAATTCACTATCAGTTTTTCGTCCTATTCGAAAATCTTTGACACACAGCAGAACTGCCATAAGGTGCCCGAGGCAGCAATAGACCCATGGAGACAAGTCTGCTGGAGGACGATGTATTGAATCGGGACGCAATTTGAGTGATCCATCGTCATTAGGTGGCCCTGAACGTTACAATTCACTATCAGTTTTTCGTCCGATTCCAAAATCTTTGACTCACAGCAGAACGGCCATAAGGTGAACGAGGCAGCAATAGACCCATGAAGACAAGTCTGCTGGAGGACGATGTATTGAATCGGGACGCAATTTGAGTGTTCCATCGTCATTAGGAGGCCCTGAACGTTATAATTCACTTTCAGTTTTTCGTCCGATTCGAAAATCTTTGACTCACAGCAGAACGGCCAGAAGGTGCCCGAGGCAGCAGTAGACCCATAGAGACAAGTCGGCTGGAGGACGATGTATTGAATCGGGACGCAATTTGAGTGATCCATCGTCATTAGGTGGCCCTGAATGTTACAATTCACTATCAGTTTTTCGTCCGATTCGAAAATCTTTGACTCACAGCAGAACGGCCATAAGGTGCCCGAGGCAGCAATAGACCCATGGAGATAGGTCTGCTGGAGGACGATGTATTGAATCGGGACGCAATTTGAGTGATCCATCGTCATTAGGTGGCCCTGAACGTTACAATTCACTATCAGATTTTCGTCCGATTCGAAAATTTTTGACTCACAGCAGAATGGCCATAAGGTGCCCGAGGCAGCAATAGACCCATGGAGACAAGTCTGCTGGAGGACGATGTATTGAATCGGGACGCAATTTGAGTGATCCATCGTAATTAGGTGGCCCTGAACGTTACAATTCACTATCAGTTTTTCGTCCCATTCGATATTTTAGACTCACATCATAACGGCCATGGAGACAAGTCGGCTGGAGGACGATGTATTGAATCGGGACGCAATTTGAGTGTTCCATCGTCATTAGGTGGCCCTGAATGTTACAATTCACTATCAGTTTTTCGTCAGATTCGAAAATCTTTGACTCACAGCAGAACGGCCATAAGGTGCCCTAGGCAGCAATAGACCCATGGAGACAAGTCTGCTGGAGGACGATGTATTGAATCGGGACGCAATTTGAGTGATCCATCGTCATTAGGTGGCCCTGAATGTTACAAATCACTATCAGTTTTTCGTCAGATTCGAAAATCTTTGACTCACAGCAGAACGGCCATAAGGTGCCAGAGGCAGCAATAGACAAATGGAGACAAGTCTGCTGGAGGACGATGTATATAATCGGGACGCAATTTGAGTGATCGATCGTCATTAGTTGGCCCTGAACGTTACAATTCACTATCAGTTTTTCGTCCGATTCGAAAATCTTTGACTCACAGCAGAACGGCCATAAGGTGCCCGAGGAAGCAATAGACCCATGGAGACAGGTCTGCCGGAGGACGATGTATTGAATCGGGACGCAATTTGAGTGATCCATCGTCATTAGGTGGCCCTGAACGTTACAATTCACTATCAGATTTTCGTCCGATTCGAAAATCTTTGACTCACAGCAGAACGGCCATTAGGTGCCCGAGGCAGCAATAAACCCGTGGAGACAAGTCCCCTGAAAGACGATGTTTTGAATCGGGACGCAATTTGAGTGATCCATCGTCATTAGGTGGCCCTGAACGTTACAATTCACTATCAGTTTTTCGTCCCATTCGATAATTTAGACTCAGAGCATAACGGCCATGGAAACAAGTCGGCTGGAGGACGATGTATTGAATCGGGACGCAATTTGAGTCTTCCATCGTCATTAGGTGGCCCTGAATGTTACAATTCACTATCAGTTTTTCGTCCGATTCGAAAATCTTTGACTCACAGCGTAACGGCCATAAGGTGCCCGAGGCAGCAATAGACCCATGGAGACAAGTCTGCTGGAGGACGAGGTATCGAATCGGGACGCAATTTGAGTGATCCATCGTCATTAGGTGGCCCTGAACGTTACAATTCACTATCAGTTTTTCGTCCGATTCGAAAATCTTTGACTCACAGCAGAACGGCCATAAGGTGCCCGAGCAGGCAATAGACCCATGGAGACAAGTCTGCTGGAGGACGATGTATTGAATCGGGACGCAATTTGAGTGATCCATCGTCATTAGGAGGCCCTGAACGTTACAATTCACTATCAGATTTTCGTCCAATTCGAAAATCTTTGACTCACAGCAGAACGGCCATAAGGTGCCCGAGGCAGCAATAGACCCATGGAGACAAGTCCCCTGGAAGACGATGTATTGAATCGGGACGCAATTTGAGTGATCCATCGGCATTAAGTGGCCCTGAAAGTTACAATTCACTATCAGTCTTTCGTCCGATTCGAAAATCTTTGACTCACAGCAGAACGGCCATAAGGTGCCCGAGGCAGCAATAGACCCATGGAGACAAGTCTGCTGGAGGACGATGTATTGAATCGGGACGCAATTTGAGTCATCCATCGTCATTAGGTGGCCCTGAACGTTACAATTCACTATCAGTTTTTCGTCCCATTCGATAATTTAGACTCACAGCATAACGGCAATGGAGACAAGTCGGCTGGAGGACGATGTATTGAATCGGTACGCAATTTGAGTGATCCATCGTCATTAGGTGGCCATGAACGTTACAATTCACTATCAGTTTTCCGTCCGATTCGAAAATCTTTGACTCACAGCAGAACGGCCATAAGGTGCCCGAGCAGGCAATAGACCCATGGAGACAAGTCTGCTGGAGGACGATGTCTTGAATCGGGACGCAATTTGAATGTTCCATCGTCATTAGGAGGCCCTGAACGTTACAATTCACTATCAGTTTTTCGTCCGATTCGAAAATCTTTGACTCACAGCAGAACGGCCATAAGGTTCCCGAGGCAGCTATAGACCCATGGAGACAAGTCAGCTGGAGGACGATGTATTGAATCGAGACGCAATTTGAGTGATCCATCGTCATTAGGTGGCCCTGAATGTTACAATTCACTATCAGTTTTTCGTCATATTCGAAAATCTTTGACTCACAGCAGAACGGCCATAAGGTGCCCGAGGCAGCAATAGACCCATGGAGACAAGTCTGCTGGAGGACGATGTATATAATCGGGACGCAATTTGAGTGATCCATCGTCATTAGGTGGCCCTGAACATTACAATTCACTATCAGTTTTTCGTCCGATTCGAAAATCTTTGACTCACAGCAGAACGGCCATAAGGTGCCCGAGGAAGCAATAGACCCATGGAGACAGGTCTGCTGGAGGACGATGTATTGAATCGGGACGCAATTTGAATGATCCATCGTCATTAGGTGGCCCTGAACGTTACTATTCAATATCAGATTTTCGTCCGATTCGAAAATCTTTGACTCACAGCAGAACGGCCATAAGGTTCCCGAGGCAGCTATAGACCCATGGAGACAAGTCAGCTGGAGGACGATGTATTGAATCGAGACGCAATTTGAGTGATCCATCGTCATTAGGTGGCCCTGAATGTTACAATTCACTATCAGTTTTTCGTCATATTCGAAAATCTTTGACTCACAGCAGAACGGCCATAAGGTGCCCGAGGCAGCAATAGACCCATGGAGACAAGTCTGCTGGAGGACGATGTATATAATCGGGACGCAATTTGAGTGATCCATCGTCATTAGGTGGCCCTGAACATTACAATTCACTATCAGTTTTTCGTCCGATTCGAAAATCTTTGACTCACAGCAGAACGGCCATTAGGTGCCCGAGGAAGCAATAGACCCATGGAGACAGGTCTGCTGGAGGACGATGTATTGAATCGGGACGCAATTTGAGTGATCCATCGTAATTAGGTGGCCCTGAACGTTACAATTCACTATCAGTTTTTCGTCCCATTCGATATTTTAGACTCACATCATAACGGCCATGGAGACAAGTCGGCTGGAGGACGATGTATTGAATCGGGACGCAATTTGAGTGTTCCATCGTCATTAGGTGGCCCTGAATGTTACAATTCACTATCAGTTTTTCGTCAGATTCGAAAATCTTTGACTCACAGCAGAACGGCCATAAGGTGCCCTAGGCAGCAATAGACCCATGGAGACAAGTCTGCTGGAGGACGATGTATTGAATCGGGACGCAATTTGAGTGATCCATCGTCATTAGGTGGCCCTGAATGTTACAATTCACTATCAGTTTTTCGTCAGATTCGAAAATCTTTGACTCACAGCAGAACGGCCATAAGGTGCCAGAGGCAGCAATAGACCCATGGAGACAAGTCTGCTGGAGGACGATGTATATAATCGGGACGCAATTTGAGTGATCCATCGTCATTAGTTGGCCCTGAACGTTACAATTCAGTATCAGTTTTTCGTCCGATTCGAAAATCTTTGACTCACAGCAGAACGGCCATAAGGTGCCCGAGGAAGCAATAGACCCATGGAGACAGGTCTGCTGGAGGACGATGTATTGAATCGGGACGCAATTTGAGTGATCCATCGTCATTAGGTGGCCCTGAACGTTACAATTCACTATCAGATTTTCGTCCGATTCGAAAATCTTTGACTCACAGCAGAACGGCCATTAGGTGCCCGAGGCAGCAATAAACCCATGGAGACAAGTCCCCTGAAAGACGATGTTTTGAATCGGGACGCAATTTGAGTGATCCATCGTCATTAGGTGGTCCTGAACGTTACAATTCACTATCAGTTTTTCTTCCGATTCGAAAATCTTTGACTCACAGCAGAACGGCCATAAGGTGCTCGAGGCAGCAATAGACCCATATAGACAAGACGGCTGGAAGACGATGTATTGAATCGGGTCGCAATTTGAGTGATCCATCGTCATTAGGTAGTCCTGAAAGTTTCAATTCACTATCAGTTCTTCGTCCGATTCGAAAATATTTGTTTCACAGCAGAACGGTCATAAGGTGCCCGAGGCAGCAATACACCCATGGGACAAGTCTGCTGGAGGACGATGTATTGAATCGGGACGCAATTTGAGTGTTCCATCGTCATTAGGAGGCCCTGAACGTTATAATTCACTATCAGTTTTTCGTCCGATTCGAAAATCTTTGACTCACAGCAGAACGGCCATAAGGTGCCCGAGGCAGCAATAGACCCATGGAGACAGGCCTGCTGGAGGACGATGTATTGAATCGGGACGCAATTTGAGTGATCCATCGTCATTAGGTGGCTCTGAACGTTACAATTCAATATCAGATTTTCGTCCGATTCGAAAATCTTTGACTCACAGCAGAACGGCCATTAGGTGCCGGAGGCAGCAATAGACCCATGGAGACAAGTCCCCTGGAAGACGATGTATTGAATCGGGACGCAATTTGAGTGATCCATCGTCATTAGGTGGCCCTGAAAGTTACAATTCACTATCAGTTTTTCGTCCGATTCGAAAATCTTTGACTCACAGCAGAACGGCCATAAGGTGCCCGAGGCAGCAATAGACCCATGGAGACAAGTCTGCTGGAGGACGATGTATTGAATCGGGACGCTATTTGAGTGATCCATCGTCATTAGGTGGCCCTGAACGTTACAATTCACTATCAGTTTTTCGTCCCATTCGATAATTTAGACTCACAGCATAACGGCCATGGAAACAAGTCCGCTGGAGGACGATGTATTGAATCGGGACGCAATTTGAGTGTTCCATCGTCATTAGGTGGCCCTGAACGTTACAATTCACTATCAGTTTTTCGTCCGATTCGAAAATCTTTGACTCACAGCATAACGGCCATAAGGTGCCCGAGGCAGCAATAGACCCATGGGGACAAGTCTGCTGGAGGACGAGGTATTGAATCGGGACGCAATTTCAGTGATCCATCGTCATTAGGTGGCCCTGAACGTTACAATTCACTATCAGTTTTTCGTCTGATTCGAAAATCTTTGACTCACAGCAGAACGGCCATAAGGTGCCCGAGCAGGCAATAGACCCATGGAGACAAGTCTGCTGGAGGACGATGTATTGAATCGGGACGCAATTTGAGTGATCCATCGTCATTAGGAGGCCCTGAACGTTACAATTCACTATCAGTTTTTCTTCCGATTCGAAAATCTTTGACTCACAGCAGAACGGCCATAAGGTGCTCGAGGCAGCAATAGACCCATATAGACAAGACGGCTGGAAGACGATGTATTGAATCGGGACGCAATTTGAGTGATCCATCGTCATTAGGTGGCCCTGAACGTTACAATTCACTATCAGTTTTTCGTCCGATTCCAAAATCTTTGACTCACAGCAGAACGGCCATAAGGTGAACGAGGCAGCAATAGACCCATGAAGACAAGTCTGCTGGAGGACGATGTATTGAATCGGGACGCAATTTGAGTGTTCCATCGTCATTAGGAGGCCCTGAACGTTATAATTCACTTTCAGTTTTTCGTCCGATTCGAAAATCTTTGACTCACAGCAGAACGGCCATAAGGTGCCCGAGGCAGCAGTAGACCCATAGAGACAAGTCGGCTGGAGGACGATGTATTGAATCGGGACGCAATTTGAGTGATCCATCGTCATTAGGTGGCCCTGAATGTTACAATTCACTATCAGTTTTTCGTCCGATTCGAAAATCTTTGACTCACAGCAGAACGGCCATAAGGTGCCCGAGGCAGCAATAGACCCATGGAGACAGGTCTGCTGGAGGACGATGTATTGAATCGGGATGCAATTTGAGTGATCCATCGTCATTAGGTGGCCCTGAACGATACAATTCACTATCAGATTTTCGTCCGATTCGAAAATCTTTGACTCACAGCAGAACGGCCATAGGGTGCCCGAGGCAGAAATAGACCCATGGAGACAAGTCCCCTGGAAGACGATGTATTGAATCGGGACGCAATTTGAGTGATCCATCGTCATTAGGTGGCCCTGAACGTTACAATTCACTATCAGTTTTTCGTCCCATTCGATAATTTAGACTCACAGCATAACGGCCATGGAAACAAGTCGGCTGGAGGACGATGTATTGAATCGGGACGCAATTTGAGTGTTCCATCGTCATTAGGTGGCCCTGAATGTTACAATTCACTATCAGTTTTTCGTCCGATTCGAAAATCTTTGACTCACAGCGTAACGGCCATAAGGTGCCCGAGGCAGCAATAGACCCATGGAGACAAGTCTGCTGGAGGACGAGGTATTGAATCGGGACGCAATTTGAGTGATCCATCGTCATTAGGTGGCCCTGAACGTTACAATTCACTATCAGTTTTTCGTCCGATTCGAAAATCTTTGACTCACAGCAGAACGGCCATAAGGTGCCCGAGCAGGCAATAGACCCATGGAGACAAGTCTGCTGGAGGACGATGTATTGAATCGGGACGCAATTTGAGTGATCCATCGTCATTAGGAGGCCCTGAACGTTACAATTCACTATCAGTTTTTCTTCCGATTCGAAAATCTTTGACTCACAGCAGAACGGCCATAAGGTGCTCGAGGCAGCAATAGACTCATATAGACAAGACGGCTGGAAGACGATGTATTGAATCGGGACGCAATTTGAGTGATCCATCGTCATTAGGTGGTCCTGAAAGTTTCAATTCACTATCAGTTCTTCGTCCGATTCGAAAATCTTTGTTTCAGAGCAGAACGGTCATAAGGTGCCCGAGGCAGCAATACACCCATGGGACAAGTCTGCTGGAGGACGATGTATTGAATCGGGACGCAATTTGAGTGTTCCATCGTCATTAGGAGGCCCTGAACGTTATAATTCACTATCAGTTTTTCGTCCGATTCGAAAATCTTTGACTCACAGCAGAACGGCCATAAGGTGCCCGAGGCAGCAATAGACCCATGGAGACAGGCCTGCTGGAGGACGATGTATTGAATCGGGACGCAATTTGAGTGATCCATCGTCATTAGGTGGCCCTGAACGTTACAATTCACTATCAGATTTTCGTCCGATTCGAAAATCTTTGACTCACAGCAGAACGGCCATAAGGTGCCCGAGGCAGCAATAGACCCATGGAGACAAGTCCCCTGGAAGACGATGTATTGAATCGGGACGCAATTTGAATGATCCATCGTCATTAGGTGGCCCTGAAAGTTACAATTCACTATCAGTCTTTCGTCCGATTCGAAAATCTTTGACTCACAGCAGAACGGCCATAAGGTGCCCGAGGCAGCAATAGACCCATGGAGACAAGTCTGCTGGAGGACGATGTATATAATCGGGACGCAATTTGAGTGATCCATCGTTATTAGGTGGCCCTGAACGTTACAATTCACTATCAGTTTTTCGTCCGATTCGAAAATCTTTGACTCACAGCATAACGGCCATAAGGTGCCCGAGGAAGCAATAGACCCATGGAGACAGGTCTGCTGGAGGACGATGTATTGAATCGGGACGCAATTTGAGTGATCCATCGTCATTAGGTGGCCCTGAACGTTACAATTCAATATCAGATTTTCGTCCGATTCGAAAATCTTTGACTCACAGCAGAACGGCCATTAGGTGCCCGAGGCAGCAATAGACCCATGGAGACAAGTCCCCTGGAAGACGATGTATTGAATCGGGACGCAATTTGAGTGATCCATCGTCATTAGGTGTCCCTGAAAGTTACAATTCACTATCAGTTTTTCGTCCGATTCGAAAATCTTTGACTCACAGCAGAACGGCCATAAGGTGCCCGAGGCAGCAATAGACCCATGGAGACAAGTCTGCTGGAGGACGATGTATTGAATCGGGACGCTATTTGAGTGATCCATCGTCATTAGGTGGCCCTGAACGTTACAATTCACTATCAGTTTTTCGTCCCATTCGATAATTTAGACTCACAGCATAACGGCCATGGAAACTAGTCGGCTGGAGGACGATGTATTGAATCGGGACGCAATTTGAGTGTTCCATCGTCATTAGGTGGCCCTGAATGTTACAATTCACTATCAGTTTTTCGTCCGATTCGAAAATCTTTGACTCACAGCATAACGGCCATAAGGTGCCCGAGGCAGCAATAGACCCATGGGGACAAGTCTGCTGGAGGACGAGGTATTGAATCGGGACGCAATTTGAGTGATCCATCGTCATTAGGTGGCCCTGAACGTTACAATTCACTATCAGTTTTTCGTCCGATTCGAAAATCTTTGACTCACAGCAGAACGGCCATAAGGTGCCCGAGCAGGCAATAGACCCATGGAGACAAGTCTGCTGGAGGACGATGTATTGAATCGGGACGCAATTTGAGTGATCCATCGTCATTAGGAGGCCCTGAACGTTACAATTCACTATCAGTTTTTCTTCCGATTCGAAAATCTTTGACTCACAGCAGAACGGCCATAAGGTGCTCGAGGCAGCAATAGACCCATATAGACAAGACGGCTGGAAGACGATGTATTGAATCGGGACGCAATTTGAGTGATCCATCGTCATTAGGTGGCCCTGAACGTTACAATTCACTATCAGTTTTTCGTCCGATTCCAAAATCTTTGACTCACAGCAGAACGGCCATAAGGTGAACGTGGCAGCAATAGACCCATGAAGACAAGTCTGCTGGAGGACGATGTATTGAATCGGGACGCAATTTGAGTGTTCCATCGTCATTAGGAGGCCCTGAACGTTATAATTCACTTTCAGTTTTTCGTCCGATTCGAAAATCTTTGACTCACAGCAGAACGGCCATAAGGTGCCCGAGGCAGCAGTAGACCCATAGAGACAAGTCGGCTGGAGGACGATGTATTGAATCGGGACGCAATTTGAGTGATCCATCGTCATTAGGTGGCCCTGAATGTTACAATTCACTATCAGTTTTTCGTCCGATTCGAAAATCTTTGACTCACAGCAGAACGGCCATAAGGTGCCCGAGGCAGCAATAGACCCATGGAGACAGGTCTGCTGGAGGACGATGTATTGAATCGGGACGCAATTTGAGTGATCCATCGTCATTAGGTGGCCCTGAACGTTACAATTCACTATCAGATTTTCGTCCGATTCGAAAATCTTTGACTCACAGCAGAACGGCCATAAGGTGCCCGAGGCAGAAATAGACCCATGGAGACAAGTCCCCTGGAAGACAATGTATTGAATCGGGACGCAATTTGAGTGATCCATCGTCATTAGGTGGCCCTGAAAGTTACAATTCACTATCAGTTTTTCGTCCGATTCGAAAATCTTTGACTCACAGCAGAACGGCCATAAGGTGCCCGAGGCAGCAATAGACCCATGGAGACAAGTCTGCTGGAGGACGATGTATTGAATCGGGACGCAATATGAGTGATCCATCGTCATTAGGTGGCCCTGAACGTTACAATTCACTATCAGTTTTTCGTCCCATTCGATAATTTAGACTCACAGCATAACGGCCATGGAGACAAGTCGGCTGGAGGACGTTGTATTGAATCGGGACGCAATTTGAGTGTTCCATCGTCATTAGGTGGCCCTGAAAGTTACAATTCACTATCAGTTCTTCGTCCGATTCGAAATTCTTTGACTCACAGCAGAACGGTCATAAGGTGCCCGAGGCAGCAATAGACCCATGGAGACAAGTCTGCTGGAGGACGATGTATTGAATCGGGACGCAATTTGAGTGATCCATCGTCATTAGGTGGCCCTGAACGTTACAATTCACTATCAGTTTTTATTCCCATTCGATATTTTAGACTCACATCATAACGGCCATGGAGACAAGTCGGCTGGAGGTCGATGTATTGAATCGGGACGCAATTTGAGTGTTCCATCGTCATTAGGTGGCCCTGAATGTTACAATTCACTATCAGTTTTTCGTCAGATTCGAAAATCTTTGACTCACAGCAGAACGGCCATAAGGTGCCCTAGGCAGCAATAGACCGATGGAGACAAGTCTGCTGGAGGACGATGTATTGAATCGGGACGCAATTTGAGTGATCCATCGTCATTAGGTGGCCCTGAATGTTACAATTCACTATCAGTTTTTCGTCAGATTCGAAAATCTTTGACTCACAGCAGAACGGCCATAAGGTGCCCGAGGCAGCAATAGACCCATGGAGACAAGTCTGCTGGAGGACGATGTATATAATCGGGACGCAATTTGAGTGATCCATCGTCATTAGGTGGCCCTGAACGTTATAATTCACTATCAGATTTTCGTCCGATTCGAAAATCTTTGACTCACAGCAGAACGGCCATAGGGTGCCCGAGGAAGCAATAGACCCATGGAGACAGGTCTGCTGGAGGACGATGTATTGAATCGGGACGCAATTTGAGTGATCCATCGTCATTAGGTGGCCCTGAACGTTACAATTCACTATCAGTTTTTCGTCCCATTCGATAATTTAGACTCACAGCATAACGGCCATGGATACAAGTCGGCTGGAGGACGATGTATTGAATCGGGACGCAATTTGAGTGTTCCATCGTCATTAGGTGGCCCTGAATGTTACAATTCACTATCAGTTTTTCGTCCGATTCGAAAATCTTTGACTCACAGCAGAACGGCCATAAGGTGCCGAGCAGGCAATAGACCCATGGAGACAAGTCTGCTGGAGGACGATGTCTTGAATCGGGACGCAATTTGAGTGTTCCATCGTCATTAGGAGGCCCTGAACGTTACAATTCACTATCAGTTTTTCGTCCGATTCGAAAATCTTTGACTCACAGCAGAACGGCCATACGGTGCCCGAGGCAGCTATAGACCCATGGAGACAAGTCAGCTGGAGGACGATGTATTGAATCGAGACGCAATTTGAGTGATCCATCGTCATTAGGTGGCCCTGAATGTTACAATTCACTATCAGTTTTTCGTCATATTCGAAAATCTTTGACTCACAGCAGAACGGCCATAAGGTGCCCGAGGCAGCAATAGACCCATGGAGACAAGTCTGCTGGAGGACGATGTATATAATCGGGACGCAATTTGAGTGATCCATCGTCATTAGGTGGCCCTGAACGTTACAATTCACTATCAGTTTTTCGTCCGATTCGAAAATCTTTGACTCACAGCAGATCGGCCATAAGGTGCCCGAGGAAGCAATAGACCCATGGAGACAGGTCTGCTGGAGGACGATGTATTGAATCGGGACGCAATTTGAGTGATCCATCGTCATTAGGTGGCCCTGAACGTTACAATTCACTATCAGTTTTTCGTCCGATTCGAAAATCTTTGACTCACAGCAGAACGGCCATAGGGTGCCCGAGGAAGCAATAGACCCATGGAGACAGGTCTGCTGGAGGACGATGTATTGAATCGGGACGCAATTTGAGTGATATATTATAATTCACTATCAGTTTTTCGTCCGATTCGAAAACTTTGACTCACAGCAGAACGGCCATAAGGTGCCCGAGGCAGCAATAGACCCATGGAGACAGGCCTGCTGGAGGACGATGTATTGAATCGGGACGCAATTTGAGTGATCCATCGTCATTAGGTGGCCCTGAACGTTACAATTCACTATCAGATTTTCGTCCGATTCGAAAATCTTTGACTCACAGCAGAGCGGCCATAAGGTGCCCGAGGCAGCAATAGACCCATGGAGACAAGTCTGCTGGAGGACGATGTATTGAATCGGGACGCTATTTGAGTGATCCATCGTCATTAGGTGGCCCTGAACGTTACAATTCACTATCAGTTTTTCGTCCCATTCGATAATTTAGACTCACAGCATAACGGCCATGGATACAAGTCGGCTGGAGGACGATGTATTGAATCGGGACGCAATTTGAGTGTTCCATCGTCATTAGGTGGCCCTGAACGTTACAATTCACTATCAGTTTTTCGTCCCATTCGATAATTTAGACTCACAGCATAACGGCCATGGAAACTAGTCGGCTGGAGGACGATGTATTGAATCGGGACGCAATTTGAGTGTTCCATCGTCATTAGGTGGCCCTGAATGTTACAATTCACTATCAGTTTTTCGTCCGATTCGAAAATCTTTGACTCACAGCATAACGGCCATAAGGTGCCCGAGGCAGCAATAGACCCATGGGGACAAGTCTGCTGGAGGACGAGGTATTGAATCGGGACGCAATTTGAGTGATCCATCGTCATTGGGTGGCCCTGAACGTTACAATTCACTATCAGTTTTTCGTCCGATTCGAAAATCTTTGACTCACAGCAGAACGGCCATAAGGTGCCCGAGCAGGCAATAGACCCATGGAGACAAGTCTGCTGGAGGACGATGTATTGAATCGGGACGCAATTTGAGTGATCCATCGTCATTAGGAGGCCCTGAACGTTACAATTCACTATCAGTTTTTCTTCCGATTCGAAAATCTTTGACTCACAGCAGAACGGCCATAAGGTGCTCGAGGCAGCAATAGACCCATATAGACAAGACGGCTGGAAGACGATGTATTGAATCGGGACGCAATTTGAGTGATCCATCGTCATTAGGTGGCCCTGAACGTTACAATTCACTATCAGTTTTTCGTCCGATTCCAAAATCTTTGACTCACAGCAGAACGGCCATAAGGTGAACGAGGCAGCAATAGACCCATGAAGACAAGTCTGCTGGAGGACGATGTATTGAATCGGGACGCAATTTGAGTGTTCCATCGTCATTAGGAGGCCCTGAACGTTATAATTCACTTTCAGTTTTTCGTCCGATTCGAAAATCTTTGACTCACAGCAGAACGGCCATAAGGTGCCCGAGGCAGCAGTAGACCCATAGAGACAAGTCGGCTGGAGGACGATGTATTGAATCGGGACGCAATTTGAGTGATCCATCGTCATTAGGTGGCCCTGAATGTTACAATTCACTATCAGTTTTTCGTCCGATTCGAAAATCTTTGACTCACAGCAGAACGGCCATAAGGTGCCCGAGGCAGCAATAGACCCATGGAGACAGGTCTGCTGGAGGACGATGTATTGAATCGGGACGCAATTTGAGTGATCCATCGTCATTAGGTGGCCCTGAACGTTACAATTCACTATCAGATTTTCGTCCGATTCGAAAATCTTTGACTCACAGCAGAACGGCCATAAGGTGCCCGAGGCAGAAATAGACCCATGGAGACAAGTCCCCTGGAAGACGATGTATTGAATCGGGACGCAATTTGAGTGATCCATCGTCATTAGGTGGCCCTGAAAGTTACAATTCACTATCAGTTTTTCGTCCGATTCGAAAATCTTTGACTCACAGCAGAACGGCCATAAGGTGCCCGAGGCAGCAATAGACCCATGGAGACAAGTCTGCTGGAGGACGATGTATTGAATCGGGACGCAATATGAGTGATCCATCGTCATTAGGTGGCCCTGAACGTTACAATTCACTATCAGATTTTCGTCCCATTCGATAATTTAGACTCACAGCATAACGGCCATGGAGACAAGTCGGCTGGAGGACGTTGTATTGAATCGGGACGCAATTTGAGTGTTCCATCGTCATTAGGTGGCCCTGAAAGTTACAATTCACTATCAGTTCTTCGTCCGATTCGAAATTCTTTGACTCACAGCAGAACGGTCATAAGGTGCCCGAGGCAGCAATAGACCCATGGAGACAAGTCTGCTGGAGGACGATGTATTGAATCGGGACGCAATTTGAGTGATCCATCGTCATTAGGTGGCCCTGAACGTTACAATTCACTATCAGTTTTTATTCCCATTCGATATTTTAGACTCACATCATAACGGCCATGGAGACAAGTCGGCTGGAGGTCGATGTATTGAATCGGGACGCAATTTGAGTGTTCCATCGTCATTAGGTGGCCCTGAATGTTACAATTCACTATCAGTTTTTCGTCAGATTCGAAAATCTTTGACTCACAGCAGAACGGCCATAAGGTGCCCTAGGCAGCAATAGACCGATGGAGACAAGTCTGCTGGAGGACGATGTATTGAATCGGGACGCAATTTGAGTGATCCATCGTCATTAGGTGGCCCTGAATGTTACAATTCACTATCAGTTTTTCGTCAGATTCGAAAATCTTTGACTCACAGCAGAACGGCCATAAGGTGCCCGAGGCAGCAATAGACCCATGGAGACAAGTCTGCTGGAGGACGATGTATATAATCGGGACGCAATTTGAGTGATCCATCGTCATTAGGTGGCCCTGAACGTTACAATTCACTATCAGTTTTTCGTCCGATTCGAAAATCTTTGACTCACAGCAGAACGGCCATAGGGTGCCCGAGGAAGCAATAGACCCATGGAGACAGGTCTGCTGGAGGACGATGTATTGAATCGGGACGCAATTTGAGTGATCCATCGTCATTAGGTGGCCCTGAACGTTACAATTCACTATCAGTTTTTCGTCCCATTCGATAATTTAGACTCACAGCATAACGGCCATGGAAACAAGTCTGCTGGAGGACGATGTATTCAATCGGGACGCAATTTGAGTGTTCCATCGTAATTAGGAGGCCCTGAACGTTATAATTCACTATCAGTTTTTCGTCCGATTCGAAAATCTTTGACTCACAGCAGAACGGCCATAAGGTGCCCGAGGCAGCAATAGACCCATGGAGACAGGCCTGCTGGAGGACGATGTATTGAATCGGGACGCTATTTGAGTGATCCATCGTCATTAGGTGGCCCTGAACGTTACAATTCACTATCAGTTTTTCGTCCCATTCGATAATTTAGACTCACAGCATAACGGCCATGGATACAAGTCGGCTGGAGGACGATGTATTGAATCGGGACGCAATTTGAGTGTTCCATCGTCATTAGGTGGCCCTGAATGTTACAATTCACTATCAGTTTTTCGTCCGATTCGAAAATCTTTAACTCACAGCAGAACGGCCATAAGGTGCCGAGCAGGCAATAGACCCATGGAGACAAGTCTGCTGGAGGACGATGTCTTGAATCGGGACGCAATTTGAGTGTTCCATCGTCATTAGGAGGCCCTGAACGTTACAATTCACTATCAGTTTTTCGTCCGATTCGAAAATCTTTGACTCACAGCAGAACGGCCATAAGGTGCCCGAGGCAGCTATAGACCCATGGAGACAAGTCAGCTGGAGGACGATGTATTGAATCGAGACGCAATTTGAGTGATCCATCGTCATTAGGTGGCCCTGAATGTTACAATTCACTATCAGTTTTTCGTCATATTCGAAAATCTTTGACTCACAGCAGAACGGCCATAAGGTGCCCGAGGCAGCAATAGACCCATGGAGACAAGTCTGCTGGAGGACGATGTATATAATCGGGACGCAATTTGAGTGATCCATCGTCATTAGGTGGCCCTGAACGTTACAATTCACTATCAGTTTTTCGTCCGATTCGAAAATCTTTGACTCACAGCAGAACGGCCATAAGGTGCCCGAGGAAGCAATAGACCCATGGAGACAGGTCTGCTGGAGGACGATGTATTGAATCGGGACGCAATTTGAGTGATCCATCGTCATTAGGTGGCCCTGAACGTTACAATTCACTATCAGTTTTTCGTCCGATTCGAAAATCTTTGACTCACAGCAGAACGGCCATAGGGTGCCCGAGGAAGCAATAGACCCATGGGGACAGGTCTGCTGGAGGACGATGTATTGAATCGGGACGCAATTTGAGTGATATATTATAATTCACTATCAGTTTTTCGTCCGATTCGAAAACTTTGACTCACAGCAGAACGGCCATAAGGTGCCCGAGGTAGCAATAGACCCATGGAGACAGGCCTGCTGGAGGACGATGTATTGAATCGGGACGCAATTTGAGTGATCCATCGTCATTAGGTGGCCCTGAACGTTACAATTCACTATCAGATTTTCGTCCGATTCGAAAATCTTTGACCCACAGCAGAGCGGCCATAAGGTGCCCGAGGCAGCAATAGACCCATGGAGACAAGTCTGCTGGAGGACGATGTATTGAATCGGGACGCTATTTGAGTGATCCATCGTCATTAGGTGGCCCTGAACGTTACAATTCACTATCAGTTTTTCGTCCCATTCGATAATTTAGACTCACAGCATAACGGCCATGGATACAAGTCGGCTGGAGGACGATGTATTGAATCGGGACGCAATTTGAGTGTTCCATCGTCATTAGGTGGCCCTGAATGTTACAATTCACTATCAGTTTTTCGTCCGATTCGAAAATCTTTGACTCACAGCAGAACGGCCATAAGGTGCCCGAGGAAGCAATAGACCCATGGAGACAGGTCTGCTGGAGGACGATGTATTGAATCTGGACGCAATTTGAGTGATCCATCGTCATTAGGTGGCCCTGAACGTTACAATTCAATATCAGATTTTCGTCCGATTCGAAAATCTTTGACTCACAGCAGAACGGCCATTAGGTGCCCGAGGCAGCAATAGACCCATGGAGACAAGTCCCCTGGAAGACGATGTATTGAATCGGGACGCAATTTGAGCGATCCATCGTCATTAGGTGGCCCTGAAAGTTACAATTCACTATCAGTTTTTCGTCCGATTCGAAAATCTTTGACTTACAGCAGAACGGCCATAAGGTGCCCGAGGCAGCAATAGACCCATGGAGACAAGTCTGCTGGAGGACGATGTATTGAATCGGGACGCTATTTGAGTGATCCATCGTCATTAGGTGGCCCTGAACGTTACAATTCACTATCAGTTTTTCGTCCCATTCGATAATTTAGACTCACAGCATAACGGCCATGGATACAAGTCGGCTGGAGGACGATGTATTGAATCGGGACGCAATTTGAGTGTTCCATCGTCATTAGGTGGCCCTGAATGTTACAATTCACTATCAGTTTTTCGTCCGATTCGAAAATCTTTGACTCACAGCATAACGGCCATAAGGTGCCCGAGGCAGCAATAGACCCATGGAGACAAGACTGCTGGAGGACGAGGTATTGAATCGGGACGCAATTTGAGTGATCCATCGTCATTAGGTGGCCCTGAACGTTACAATTCACTATCAGTTTTTCGTCCGATTCGAAAATCTGTGACTCACAGCAGAACGGCCATAAGGTGCCCGAGCAGGCAATAGACCCATGGAGACAAGTCTGCTGGAGGACGATGTATTGAATCGGGACGCAATTTGAGTGATCCATCGTCATTAGGAGGCCCTGAACGTTACAATTCACTATCAGTTTTTCTTCCGATTCGAAAATCTTTGACTCACAGCAGAACGGCCATAAGGTGCTCGAGGCAGCAATAGACCCATATAGACAAGACGGCTGGAAGACGATGTATTGAATCGGGACGCAATTTGAGTGATCCATCGTCATTAGGTGGCCCTGAAAGTTACAATTCACTATCAGTTCTTCGTCCGATTCGAAATTCTTTGACTCACAGCAGAACGGTCATAAGGTGCCCGAGGCAGCAATAGACCCATGGAGACAAGTCTGCTGGAGGACGATGTATTGAATCGGGACGCAATTTGAGTGATCCATCGTCATTAGGTGGCCCTGAACGTTACAATTCACTATCAGTTTTTCGTCCCATTCGATAATTTAGACTCACAGCATAACGGCAATGGAGCCAAGTCGGCTGGAGGACGATGTATTGAATCGGGACGCAATTTCAGTGTTCCATCGTCATTAGGAGGCCCTGAACGTTACAATTCACTATCAGTTTTTCGTCCGATTCGAAAATTTTTGACTTACAGCAGAACGGCCATAAGGTGCCCGAGGCAGCTATAGACCCATGGAGACAAGTCGGCTGGAGGACGATGTATTGAATCTGGACGCAATTTGAGTGATCCATCGTCATTAGGTGGCCCTGAACGTTACAATTCAATATCAGATTTTCGTCCGATTCGAAAATCTTTGACTCACAGCAGAACGGCCATTAGGTGCCCGAGGCAGCAATAGACCCATGGAGACAAGTCCCCTGGAAGACGATGTATTGAATCGGGACGCAATTTGAGCGATCCATCGTCATTAGGTGGCCCTGAAAGTTACAATTCACTATCAGTTTTTCGTCCGATTCGAAAATCTTTGACTTACAGCAGAACGGCCATAAGGTGCCCGAGGCAGCAATAGACCCATGGAGACAAGTCTGCTGGAGGACGATGTATTGAATCGGGACGCTATTTGAGTGATCCATCGTCATTAGGTGGCCCTGAACGTTACAATTCACTATCAGTTTTTCGTCCCATTCGATAATTTAGACTCACAGCATAACGGCCATGGATACAAGTCGGCTGGAGGACGATGTATTGAATCGGGACGCAATTTGAGTGTTCCATCGTCATTAGGTGGCCCTGAATGTTACAATTCACTATCAGTTTTTCGTCCGATTCGAAAATCTTTGACTCACAGCATAACGGCCATAAGGTGCCCGAGGCAGCAATAGACCCATGGAGACAAGACTGCTGGAGGACGAGGTATTGAATCGGGACGCAATTTGAGTGATCCATCGTCATTAGGTGGCCCTGAACGTTACAATTCACTATCAGTTTTTCGTCCGATTCGAAAATCTGTGACTCACAGCAGAACGGCCATAAGGTGCCCGAGCAGGCAATAGACCCATGGAGACAAGTCTGCTGGAGGACGATGTATTGAATCGGGACGCAATTTGAGTGATCCATCGTCATTAGGAGGCCCTGAACGTTACAATTCACTATCAGTTTTTCTTCCGATTCGAAAATCTTTGACTCACAGCAGAACGGCCATAAGGTGCTCGAGGCAGCAATAGACCCATATAGACAAGACGGCTGGAAGACGATGTATTGAATCGGGACGCAATTTGAGTGATCCATCGTCATTAGGTGGCCCTGAACGTTACAATTCACTATCAGTTTTTCGTCCGATTCCAAAATCTTTGACTCACAGCAGAACGGCCATAAGGTGAACGAGGCAGCAATAGACCCATGAAGACAAGTCTGCTGGAGTACGATGTATTGAATCGGGACGCAATTTGAGTGTTCCATCGTCATTAGGAGGCCCTGAACGTTATAATTCACTTTCAGTTTTTCGTCCGATTCGAAAATCTTTGACTCACAGCAGAACGGCCATAAGGTGCCCGAGGCAGCAGTAGACCCATAGAGACAAGTCGGCTGGAGGACGATGTATTGAATCGGGACGCAATTTGAGTGATCCATCGTCATTAGGTGGCCCTGAATGTTACAATTCACTATCAGTTTTTCGTCCGATTCGAAAATCTTTGACTCACAGCAGAACGGCCATAAGGTGCCCGAGGCAGCAATAGACCCATGGAGACAGGTCTGCTGGAGGACGATGTATTGAATCGGGACGCAATTTGAGTGATCCATCGTCATTAGGTGGCCCTGAACGTTACAATTCACTATCAGATTTTCGTCCGATTCGAAAATCTTTGACTCACAGCAGAACGGCCATAAGGTGCCCGAGGCAGAAATAGACCCATGGAGACAAGTCCCCTGGAAGACGATGTATTGAATCGGGACGCAATTTGAGTGATCCATCGTCATTAGGTGGCCCTGAAAGTTACAATTCACTATCAGTTTTTCGTCCGATTCGAAAATCTTTGACTCACAGCAGAACGGCCATAAGGTGCCCGAGGCAGCAATAGACCCATGGAGACAAGTCTGCTGGAGGACGATGTATTGAATCGGGACGCAATATGAGTGATCCATCGTCATTAGGTGGCCCTGAACGTTACAATTCACTATCAGTTTTTCGTCCCATTCGATAATTTAGACTCACAGCATAACGGCCATGGAGACAAGTCGGCTGGAGGACGATGTATTGAATCGGGACGCAATTTGAGTGTTCCATCGTCATTAGGTGGCCCTGAAAGTTACAATTCACTATCAGTTCTTCGTCCGATTCGAAATTCTTTGACTCACAGCAGAACGGTCATAAGGTGCCCGAGGCAGCAATAGACCCATGGAGACAAGTCTGCTGGAGGACGATGTATTGAATCGGGACGCAATTTGAGTGATCCATCGTCATTAGGTGGCCCTGAACGTTACAATTCACTATCAGTTTTTATTCCCATTCGATATTTTAGACTCACATCATAACGGCCATGGAGACAAGTCGGCTGGAGGTCGATGTATTGAATCGGGACGCAATTTGAGTGTTCCATCGTCATTAGGTGGCCCTGAATGTTACAATTCACTATCAGTTTTTCGTCAGATTCGAAAATCTTTGACTCACAGCAGAACGGCCATAAGGTGCCCTAGGCAGCAATAGACCCATGGAGACAAGTCTGCTGGAGGACGATGTATTGAATCGGGACGCAATTTGAGTGATCCATCGTCATTAGGTGGCCCTGAACGTTACAATTCACTATCAGATTTTCGTCCGATTCGAAAATCTTTGACTCACAGCAGAACGGCCATAAGGTGCCCGAGGCAGCAATAGACCCATGGAGACAAGTCTGCTGGAGGACGATGTATTGAATCGGGACGCAATTTGAGTGATCCATCGTCATTAGGTGGCCCTGAACGTTACAATTCACTATCAGTTTTTCGTCCCATTCGATAATTTAGACTCACAGCATAACGGCCATGGAAACAAGTCGGCTGGAGGACGATGTATTGAATCGGGACGCAATTTGAGTGTTCCATCGTCATTAGGTGGCCCTGAATGTTACAATTCACTATCAGTTCTTCGTCCGATTCGAAAATCTTTGACTCACAGCATAACGGCCATAAGGTGCCCGAGGCAGCAATAGACCCATGGAGACAAGTCTGCTGGAGGACGAGGTACTGAATCGGGACGCAATTTGAGTGATCCATCGTCATTAGGTGGCCCTGAACGTTACAATTCACTATCAGTTTTTCGTCCGATTCGAAAATCTTTGACTCACAGCAGAACGGCCATAAGGTGCCCGAGCAGGCAATAGACCCATGGAGACAAGTCTGCTGGAGGACGATGTATTGAATCGGGACGCAATTTGAGTGATCCATCGTCATTAGGTGGCCCTGAACGTTACAATTCACTATCAGTTTTTCTTCCGATTCGAAAATCTTTGACTCACAGCAGAACGGCCATAAGGTGCTCGAGGCAGCAATAGACCCATATAGACAAGACGGCTGGAAGACGATGTATTGAATCGGGACGCAATTTGAGTGATCCATCGTCATTAGGTGGTCCTGAAAGTTACAATTCACTATCAGTTCTTCGTCCGATTCGAAAATCTTTGTTTCACAGCAGAACGGTCATAAGGTGCCCGAGGCAGCAATAGACCCATGGGACAAGTCTGCTGGAGGACGATGTATTGAATCGGGACGCAATTTGAGTGATCCATCGTCATTAGGTGGCCCTGAACGTTACAATTCTCTATCAGTTTTTCGTCCCATTCGATAATTTAGACTCACAGCATAACGGCAATGGAGCCAAGTCGGCTGGAGGACGATGTATTGAATCGGGACGCAATTTCAGTGTTCCATCGTCATTAGGAGGCCCTGAACGTTACAATTCACTATCAGTTTTTCGTCCGATTCGAAAATTTTTGACTTACAGCAGAACGGCCATAAGGTGCCCGAGGCAGCTATAGACCCATGGAGACAAGTCGGCTGGAGGACGATGTATTGAATCGAGACGCAATTTGAGTGATCCATCGTCATTAGGTGGCCCTGAATGTTACAATTCACTATCAGTTTTTCGTCAGATTCGAAAATCTTTGACACACAGCAGAACGGCCATAAGGTGCCCGAGGCAGCAATAGACCCATGGAGACAAGTCTGCTGGAGGACGATGTATTGAATCGGGACGCAATTTGAGTGATCCATCGTCATTAGGTGGCCCTGAACGTCACAAATCACTATCAGTTTTTCGTCCGATTCCAAAATCTTTGACTCACAGCAGAACGGCCATAAGGTGAACGAGGCAGCAATAGACCCATGAAGACAAGTCTGCTGGAGGACGATGTATTGAATCGGGACGCAATTTGAGTGTTCCATCGTCATTAGGGGGCCCTGAACGTTATAATTCACTTTCAGTTTTTCGTCCGATTCGAAAATCTTTGACTCACAGCAGAACGGCCATAAGGTGCCCGAGGCAGCAGTAGACCCATAGAGACAAGTCGGCTGGAGGACGATGTATTGAATCGGGACGCAATTTGAGTGATCCATCGTCATTAGGTGGCCCTGAATGTTACAATTCACTATCAGTTTTTCGTCCGATTCGAAAATCTTTGACTCACAGCAGAACGGCCATAAGGTGCCCGAGGCAGCAATAGACCCATGGAGACAGGTCTGCTGGAGGACGATGTATTGAATCGGGACGCAATTTGAGTGATCCATCGTCATTAGGTGGCCCTGAACTTTACAATTCACTATCAGATTTTCGTCCGATTCGAAAATCTTTGACTCACAGCAGAACGGCCATAAGGTGCCCGAGGCAGCAATAGACCCATGGAGACAAGTCCCCTGGAAGACGATGTATTGAATCGGGACGCAATTTGAGTGATCCATCGTCATTAGGTGGCCCTGAAAGTTAAAATTCACTATCAGTTTTTCGTCCGATTCGAAAATCTTTGACTCACAGCAGAACGGCCATAAGGTGCCCGAGGCAGCAATAGACCCATGGAGACAAGTCTGCTGGAGGACGATGTATTGAATCGGGACGCAATATGAGTGATCCATCGTCATTAGGTGGCCCTGAACGTTACAATTCACTATCAGTTTTTCGTCCCATTCGATAATTTAGACTCACAGCATAACGGCCATGGAGACAAGTCGGCTGGAGGACGATGTATTGAATCGGGACGCAATTTGAGTGTTCCATCGTCATTAGGTGGCCCTGAAAGTTACAATTCACTATCAGTTCTTCGTCCGATTCGATATTCTTTGACTCACAGTAGAACGGTCGTAAGGTGCCCGAGGCAGCAATAGACCCATGGAGACAAGTCTGCTGGAGGACGATGTATTGAATCGGGAGGCAATTTGAGTGATCCATCGTCATTAGGTGGCCCTGAACGTCACAATTCACTATCAGTTTTTCGTCCCATTCGATATTTTAGACTCACATCATAACGGCCATGGAGACAAGTCGGCTGGAGGACGATGTATTGAATCGGGACGCAATTTGAGTGTTCCATCGTCATTAGGTGGCCCTGAATGTTACAATTCACTATCAGTTTTTCGTCAGATTCGAAAATCTTTGACTCACAGCAGAACGGCCATAAGGTGCCCTAGGCAGCAATAGACCCATGGAGACAAGTCTGCTGGAGGACGATGTATTGAATCGGGACGTAATTTGAGTGATCCATCGTCATTAGGTGGCCCTGAACGTTACAATTCACTATCAGTTTTTCGTCCGATTCGAAAATCTTTGACTCACAGCAGAACGGCCATAAGGTGCCCGAGCAGGCAATAGACCCATGGAGACAAGTCTGCTGGAGGACGATGTCTTGAATCGGGACGCAATTTGAGTGTTCCATCGTCATTAGGAGGCCCTGAACGTTACAATTCACTATCAGTTTTTCGTCCGATTCGAAAATCTTTGACTCACAGCAGAACGGCCGTAAGGTGCCCGAGGCAGCTATAGACCCATGGAGACAAGTCAGCTGGAGGACGATGTATTGAATCGAGACGCAATTTGAGTGATCCATCGTCATTAGGTGGCCCTGAATGTCACAATTCACTATAAGTTTTTCGTCAGATTCGAAAATCTTTGACTCACAGCAGAACGGCCATAAGGTGCCCGAGGCAGCAATAGACCCATGGGGACAAGTCCCCTGGAAGACGATGTATTGAATCGGGACGCAATTTGTGTGATCCATCGTCATTAGGTGGCCCTGAAAGTTACAATTCACTATCAGTTTTTCGTCCGATTCGAAAATCTTTGACTCACAGCAGAACGGCCATAAGGTGCCCGAGGCAGCAATAGACCCATGGAGACAAGTCTGCTGGAGGACGATGTATTGAATCGGGACGCAATATGAGTGATCCATCGTCATTAGGTGGCCCTGAACGTTACAATTCACTTTCAGTCTTTCGTCCCATTCGATAATTTAGACTCACAGCATAACGGCCATGGAGGCAAGTCGGGTGGAGGACGATGTATTGAATCGGGACGCAATTTGAGTGTTCCATCGTCATTAGGTGGCCCTGAAAGTTACAATTCACTATCAGTTCTTCGTCCGATTCGATATTCTTTGACTCACAGCAGAACGGTCATAACGTGCCCGAGGCAGCAATAGACCCATGGAGACAAGTCTGCTGGAGGACGATGTATTGAATCGGGACGCATTTTGAGTGATCCATCGTCATTAGGTGGCCCTGAACGTTACAATTCACTATCAGTTTTTCGTCCCATTCGATAATTTAGACTCACAGCATAACGGCCATGGAGACAAGTCGGCTGGAGGACGATGTATTGAATCGGAACGCAATTTGAGTGTTCCATCGTCATTAGGTGGCCCTGAATGTTACAATTCACTATCAGTTTTTCGTCAGATTCGAAAATCTTTGACTCACAGCAGAACGGCCATAAGGTGCCCTAGGCAGAAATAGACCCATGGAGACAAGTCTGCTGGAGGACGATGTATTGAATCGGGACGCAATTTGAGTGATCCATCGTCATTAGGTGGCCCTGAACGTTACAATTCACTATCAGTTTTTCGTCCGAATAGAAAATCTTTGACTCACAGCAGAACGGCCATAAGGTGCCCGAGCAGGCAATAGACCCATGGAGACAAGTCTGCTGGAGGACGATGTCTTGAATCGGGACGCAATTTGAGTGTTCCATCGTCATTAGGAGGCCCTGAACGTTACAATTCACTATCAGTTTTTCGTCCGATTCGAAAATCTTTGACTCACAGCAGAACGGCCATAAGGTGCCCGAGGCAGCAATAGACCCAAGGAGACAAGTCTGCTGGAGGACGATGTATTGAATCGGGACGCAATATGAGTGATCCATCGTCATTAGGTGGCCCTGAACGTTACAATTCACTATCAGTTTTTCGTCCCATTCGATAATTTAGACTCACAGAATAACGGCCATGGAGACAAGTCGGCTGGAGGACGATGTATTGAATCGGGACGCAATTTGAGTGTTCCATCGTCATTAGGTGGCCCTGAAAGTTACAATTCACTATCAGTTCTTCGTCCGATTCGATATTCTTTGACTCACAGCAGAACGGTCATAAGGTGCCCGAGGCAGCAATAGACCCATGGAGACAAGTCTGCTGGAGGACGATGTATTGAATCGGGACGCAATTTGAGTGATCCATCGTCATTAGGTGGCCCTGAACGTTACAATTCACTATCAGTTTTTCGTCCCATTCGATAATTTAGACTCACAGCATAACGGCCATGGAGACAAGTCGGCTGGAGGACGATGTTTTGAATCGGGACGCAATTTGAGTGTTCCATCGTCATTAGGTGGCCCTGAATGTTACAATTCACTATCAGTTTTTCGTCAGATTCGAAAATCTTTGACTCACAGCAGAACGGCCATAAGGTGCCCTAGGCAGCAATAGACCCATGGAGACAAGTCTGCTGGAGGACGATGTATTGAATCGGGACGCAATTTGAGTGATCCATCGTCATTAGGTGGCCCTGAACGTTACAATTCACTATCAGTTTTTCGTCCGATTCGAAAATCTTTGACTCACAGCAGAACGGCCATAAGGTGCCCGAGCAGGCAATAGACCCATGGAGACAAGTCTGCTGGAGGACGATGTCTTGAATCGGGACGCAATTTGAGTGTTCCATCGTCATTAGGAGGCCCTGAACGTTACAATTCACTATCAGTTTTTCGTCCGATTCGAAAATCTTTGACTCACAGCAGAACGGCCATAAGGTGCCCGAGGCAGCTATAGACCCATGGAGACAAGTCTGCTGGAGGACGATGTATTGAATCGGGACGCAATATGAGTGATCCATCGTCATTAGGTGGCCCTGAACGTTACAATTCACTTTCAGTCTTTCGTCCCATTCGATAATTTAGACTCACAGCATAACGGCCATGGAGGCAAGTCGGGTGGAGGACGATGTATTGAATCGGGACGCAATTTGAGTGTTCCATCGTCATTAGGTGGCCCTGAAAGTTACAAATCACTATCAGTTCTTCGTCCGATTCGATATTCTTTGACTCACAGCAGAACGGTCATAACGTGCCCGAGGCAGCAATAGACCCATGGAGACAAGTCTGCTGGAGGACGATGTATTGAATCGGGACGCATTTTGAGTGATCCATCGTCATTAGGTGGCCCTGAACGTTACAATTCACTATCAGTTTTTCGTCCCATTCGATAATTTAGACTCACAGCATAACGGCCATGGAGACAAGTCGGCTGGAGGACGATGTATTGAATCGGAACGCAATTTGAGTGTTCCATCGTCATTAGGTGGCCCTGAATGTTACAATTCACTATCAGTTTTTCGTCAGATTCGAAAATCTTTGACTCACAGCAGAACGGCCATAAGGTGCCCTAGGCAGCAATAGACCCATGGAGACAAGTCTGCTGGAGGACGATGTATTGAATCGGGACGCAATTTGAGTGATCCATCGTCATTAGGTGGCCCTGAACGTTACAATTCACTATCAGTTTTTCGTCCGAATAGAAAATCTTTGACTCACAGCAGAACGGCCGTAAGGTGCCCGAGCAGGCAATAGACCCATGGAGACAAGTCTGCTGGAGGACGATGTCTTGAATCGGGACGCAATTTGAGTGTTCCATCGTCATTAGGAGGCCCTGAACGTTACAATTCACTATCAGTTTTTCGTCCGATTCGAAAATCTTTGACTCACAGCAGAACGGCCATAAGGTGCCCGAGGCAGCAATAGACCCAAGGAGACAAGTCTGCTGGAGGACGATGTATTGAATCGGGACGCAATATGAGTGATCCATCGTCATTAGGTGGCCCTGAACGTTACAATTCACTATCAGTTTTTCGTCCCATTCGATAATTTAGACTCACAGCATAACGGCCATGGAGACAAGTCGGCTGGAGGACGATGTATTGAATCGGGACGCAATTTGAGTGTTCCATCGTCATTAGGTGGCCCTGAAAGTTACAATTCACTATCAGTTCTTCGTCCGATTCGATATTCTTTGACTCACAGCAGAACGGTCATAAGGTGCCCGAGGCAGCAATAGACCCATGGAGACAAGTCTGCTGGAGGACGATGTATTGAATCGGGACGCAATTTGAGTGATCCATCGTCATTAGGTGGCCCTGAACGTTACAATTCACTATCAGTTTTTCGTCCCATTCGATAATTTAGACTCACAGCATAACGGCCATGGAGACAAGTCGGCTGGAGGACGATGTTTTGAATCGGGACGCAATTTGAGTGTTCCATCGTCATTAGGTGGCCCTGAATGTTACAATTCACTATCAGTTTTTCGTCAGATTCGAAAATCTTTGACTCACAGCAGAACGGCCATAAGGTGCCCTAGGCAGCAATAGACCCATGGAGACAAGTCTGCTGGAGGACGATGTATTGAATCGGGACGCAATTTGAGTGATCCATCGTCATTAGGTGGCCCTGAACGTTACAATTCACTATCAGTTTTTCGTCCGATTCGAAAATCTTTGACTCACAGCAGAACGGCCATAAGGTGCCCGAGCAGGCAATAGACCCATGGAGACAAGTCTGCTGGAGGACGATGTCTTGAATCGGGACGCAATTTGAGTGTTCCATCGTCATTAGGAGGCCCTGAACGTTACAATTCACTATCAGTTTTTCGTCCGATTCGAAAATCTTTGACTCACAGCAGAACGGCCATAAGGTGCCCGAGGCAGCTATAGACCCATGGAGACAAGTCAGCTGGAGGACGATGTATTGAATCGAGACGCAATTTGAGTGATCCATCGTCATTAGGTGGCCCAGAATGTTACAATTCACTATCAGTTTTTCGTCAGATTCGAAAATCTTTGACTCACAGCAGAACGGCCATAAGGTGCCCGAGGCAGCAATAGACCCATGGAGACAAGTCCCCTGGAAGACGATGTATTGAATCGGGACGCAATTTGAGTGATCCATCGTCATTAGGTGGCCCTGAACGTTACAATTCACTATCAGTTTTTCGTCCGAATAGAAAATCTTTGACTCACAGCAGAACGGCCATAAGGTGCCCGAGCAGGCAATAGACCCATGGAGACAAGTCTGCTGGAGGACGATGTCTTGAATCGGGACGCAATTTGAGTGTTCCATCGTCATTAGGAGGCCCTGAACGTTACAATTCACTATCAGTTTTTCGTCCGATTCGAAAATCTTTGACTCACAGCAGAACGGCCATAAGGTGCCCGAGGCAGCAATAGACCCAAGGAGACAAGTCTGCTGGAGGACGATGTATTGAATCGGGACGCAATATGAGTGATCCATCGTCATTAGGTGGCCCTGAACGTTACAATTCACTATCAGTTTTTCGTCCCATTCGATAATTTAGACTCACAGCATAACGGCCATGAAGACAAGTCTGCTGGAGGACGATGTATTGAATCGGGACGCAATTTGAGTGTTCCATCGTCATTAGGTTGCCCTGAAAGTTACAATTCACTATCAGTTCTTCGTCCGATTCGATATTCTTTGACTCACAGCAGAACGGTCATAAGGTGCCCGAGGCAGCAATAGACCCATGGAGACAAGTCTGCTGGAGGACGATGTATTGAATCGGGACGCAATTTGAGTGATCCATCGTCATTAGGTGGCCCTGAACGTTACAATTCACTATCAGTTTTTCGTCCCATTCGATAATTTAGACTCACAGCATAACGGCCATGGAGACAAGTCGGCTGGAGGACGATGTTTTGAATCGGGACGCAATTTGAGTGTTCCATCGTCATTAGGTGGCCCTGAATGTTACAATTCACTATCAGTTTTTCGTCAGATTCGAAAATCTTTGACTCACAGCAGAACGGCCATAAGGTGCCCTAGGCAGCAATAGACCCATGGAGACAAGTCTGCTGGAGGACGATGTATTGAATCGGGACGCAATTTGAGTGTTCCATCGTCATTAGGAGGCCCTGAACGTTACAATTCACTATCAGTTTTTCGTCCGATTCGAAAATCTTTGACTCACAGCAGAACGGCCATAAGGTGCCCGAGGCAGCTATAGACCCATGGAGACAAGTCTGCTGGAGGACGATGTATTGAATCGGGACGCAATATGAGTGATCCATCGTCATTAGGTGGCCCTGAACGTTACAATTCACTTTCAGTCTTTCGTCCCATTCGATAATTTAGACTCACAGCATAACGGCCATGGAGGCAAGTCGGGTGGAGGACGATGTATTGAATCGGGACGCAATTTGAGTGTTCCATCGTCATTAGGTGGCCCTGAAAGTTACAATTCACTATCAGTTCTTCGTCCGATTCGATATTCTTTGACTCACAGCAGAACGGTCATAACGTGCCCGAGGCAGCAATAGACCCATGGAGACAAGTCTGCTGGAGGACGATGTATTGAATCGGGACGCATTTTGAGTGATCCATCGTCATTAGGTGGCCCTGAACGTTACAATTCACTATCAGTTTTTCGTCCGAATAGAAAATCTTTGACTCACAGCAGAACGGCCATAAGGTGCCCGAGCAGGCAATAGACCCATGGAGACAAGTCTGCTGGAGGACGATGTCTTGAATCGGGACGCAATTTGAGTGTTCCATCGTCATTAGGAGGCCCTGAACGTTACAATTCACTATCAGTTTTTCGTCCGATTCGAAAATCTTTGACTCACAGCAGAACGGCCATAAGGTGCCCGAGGCAGCTATAGACCCATGGAGACAAGTCAGCTGGAGGACGATGTATTGAATCGAGACGCAATTTGAGTGATCCATCGTCATTAGGTGGCCCTGAATGTTACAATTCACTATCAGTTTTTCGTCCGATTCGAAAATCTTTGACTCACAGCAGAACGGCCATAAGGTGCCCGAGGCAGCAATAGACCCATGGAGACAAGTCCCCTGGAAGACGATGTATTGAATCGGGACGCAATTTGAGTGATCCATCGTCATTAGGTGGCCCTGAAAGTTACAATTCACTATCAGTTTTTCGTCCGATTCGAAAATCTTTGACTCACAGCAGAACGGCCATAAGGTGCCCGAGGCAGCAATAGACCCATGGAGACAAGTGTGCTGGAGGACGATGTATTGAATCGGTACGCAATATGAGTGATCCATCGTCATTAGGTGGCCCTGAACGTTACAATTCACTATCAGTTTTTCGTCCCATTCGATAATTTAGACTCACAGCATAACGGCCATGGAGACAAGTCGGCTGGAGGACGATGTATTCAATCGGGACGCAATTTGAGTGTTCCATCGTCATTAGGTGGCCCTGAAAGTTACAATTCACTATCAGTTCTTCGTCCGATTCGAAAATCTTTGACTCACAGCAGAACGGTCATAAGGTGCCCGAGGCAGCAATAGACCCATGGAGACAAGTCTGCTGGAGGACGATGTATTGAATCGGGACGCAATTTGAGTGATCCATCGTCATTAGGTGGCCCTGAACGTTACAATTCACTATCAGTTTTTCGTCCCATTCGATAATTTAGACTCACAGCATAACGGCCATGGAGACAAGTCGGCTGGAGGATGATGTATTGAATCGGGACGCAATTTGAGTGTTCCATCGTCAATAGGTGGCCCTGAATGTTACAATTCACTATCAGTTTTTCATCAGATTCGAAAATCTTTGACTCACAGCAGAACGGCCATAAGGTGCCCTAGGCAGCAATAGACCCATGGAGACAAGTCTGCTGGCGGACGATGTATTGAATCGGGACGCAATTTGAGTGATCCATCGTCATTAAGTGGCCCTGAACGATACAATTCACTATCAGTTTTTCGTCCGATTCGAAAATCTTTGACTCACAGCAGAACGGCCATAAGGTGCCCGAGCAGGCAATAGACCCATGGAGACAAGTCTGCTGGAGGACGATGTCTTGAATCGGGACGCAATTTGAGTGTTCCATCGTCATTAGGAGGCCCTGAACGTTACAATTCACTATCAGTTTTTCGTCCGATTCGAAAATCTTTGACTCACAGCAGAACGGCCATAAGGTGCCCGAGGCAGCTATAGACCCATGGAGACAAGTCAGCTGGAGGACGATGTATTGAATCGAGACGCAATTTGAGTGATCCATCGCATTAGGTGGCCCTGAATGTTACAATTGACTATCAGTTTTTCGTCCGATTCGAAAATCTTTGACTCACAGCAGAACGGCCATAAGGTGCCCGAGGCAGCAATAGACCCATGGAGACAAGTCCCCTGGAAGACGATGTATTGAATCGGGACGCAATTTGAGTGATCCATCGTCATTAGGTGGCCCTGAAAGTTACAATTCACTATCAGTTTTTCGTCCCATTCCATAATTTAGACTCACAGCATAACGGCCATGGAAACAAGTCGGCTGGAGGAGGATGTATTGAATCGGGACGCAATTTGAGTGATCCATCGTCATTAGGTGGCCCTGAACGTTACAATTCACTATCAGTTTTTCTTCCGATTCGAAAATCTTTGACTCACAGCAGAATGGTCATAAGGTGCCCGAGCAGGCAATAGACCCATGGAGACACGTCTGCTGGAGGACGATGTCTTGAATCGGGACGCAATTTGAGTGTTCCATCGTCATTAGGAGGCCCTGAACGTTACAATTCACTATCAGTTTTTCGTCCGATTCGAAAATCTTTGACTCACAGCAGAACGGCCATAAGGTGCCCGAGGCAGCTATAGACCCATGGAGACAAGTCAGCTGGAGGACGATGTATTGAATCGAGACGCAATTTGAGTGATCCATCGTCATCAGGTGGCCCTGAATGTTACAATTGACTATCAGTTTTTCGTCAGATTCGAAAATCTTTGACTCACAGCAGAACGGCCATAAGGTGCCCGAGGCAGCAATAGACCCATGGAGACAAGTCTGCTGGAGGACGATGTATATAATCGGGACGCAATTTGAGTGATCCATCGTCATTAGGTGGCCCTGAACGTTACAATTCACTATCAGTTTTTCGTCCGATTCGAAAATCTTTGACTCACTGCAGAACGGCCATAAGGTGCCCGAGGCAGCAATAGACCCATGGAGACAGGTCTGCTGCAGGACGATGTATTGAATCGGGACGCAATTTGAGTGATCCATCGTCATTAGGTGGCCCTGAACGTTACAATTCACTATCAGTTTTTCGTCCCATTCGATAATGTAGACTCACAGCATAACGGCCATGGAGACAAGTCGGCTGGAGGATGATGTATTGAATCGGGACGCAATTTGAGTGTTCCATCGTCATTAGGTGACCCTGAATGTTACAATTCACTATCAGTTTTTCATCAGATTCGAAAATCTTTGACTCACAGCAGAACGGCCATAAGGTGCCCTAGGCAGCAATAGACCCATGTAGACAAGTCTGCTGGCGGACGATGTATTGAATCGGGACGCAATTTGAGTGATCCATCGTCATTAAGTGGCCCTGAACGATACAATTCACTATCAGTTTTTCGTCCGATTCGAAAATCTTTGACTCACAGCAGAACGGCCATAAGGTGCCCGAGCAGGCAATAGACCCATGGAGACAAGTCTGCTGGAGGACGATGTCTTGAATCGGGACGCAATTTGAGTGTTCCATCGTCATTAGGAGGCCCTGAACGTTACAATTCACTATCAGTTTTTCGTCCGATTCGAAAATCTTTGACTCACAGCAGAACGGCCTTAAGGTGCCCGAGGCAGCTATAGACCCATGGAGACAAGTCAGCTGGAGGACGATGTATTGAATCGAGACGCAATTTGAGTGATCCATCGTCATTAGGTGGCCCTGAATGTTACAATTGACTATCAGTTTTTCGTCAGATTCGAAAATCTTTGACTCACAGCAGAACGGCCATAAGGTGCCCGAGGCAGCAATAGACCCATGGAGACAAGTCCCCTGGAAGACGATGTATTGAATCGGCACGCAATTTGAGTGATCCATCGTCATTAGGTGGCCCTGAACGTTACAATTCACTGTCAGATTTTCGTCCGATTCGAAAATCTTTGACTCACAGCAGAACGGCCATAAGGTGCCCGAGGCAGCAATAGACCCATGGAGACAAGTCCCCTGGAAGACGATGTATTGAATCGGGACGCAATTTGAGTGATCCATCGTCATTAGGTGGCCATGAAAGTTACAATTCACTATCAGTTTTTCGTCCGATTCGAAAATCTTTGACTCACAGCAGAACGGCCATAAGGTGCCCGAGGCAGCAATAGACCCATGGAGACAAGTCTGCTGGAGGACGATGTATTGAATCGGGACGCAATTTGAGTGATCCATCGTCATTAGGTGGCCCTGAACGATACAATTCACTATCAGTTTTTCGTCCGATTCGAAAATTTTTGACTCACAGCAGAACGGCCATAAGGCGCCCGAGCAGGCAATAGACCCATGGAGACAAGTCTGCTGGAGGACGATGTATTGAATCGGGACGCAATTTGAGTGATCCATCGTCATTAGGTGGCCCTGAACGTTACAATTCACTATCAGTTTTTCGTCCGATTCGAAAATCTTTGACTCACAGCAGAACGGCCATAAGGTGCCCGAGGCAGCAATAGACCCATGGAGACAAGTCAGCTGGAGGACGATGTATTGAATCGAGACGCAATTTGAGTGATCCATCGTCATTAGGTGGCCCTGAATGTTACAATTGACTATCAGTTTTTCGTCCGATTCGAAAATCTTTGACTCACAGCAGAACGGCCATAAGGTGCCCGAGGCAGCAATAGACCCATGGAGACAAGTCCCCTGGAAGACGATGTATTGAATCGGGACGCAATTTGAGTGATCCATCGTCATTAGGTGGCCCTGAAAGTTACAATTCAATATCAGTCTTTCGTCCCATTCGATAATTTAGACTCACAGCATAACGGCCATGGAAACAAGTCGGCTGGAGGAGGATGTAATGAATCGGGACGCAATTTGAGTGATCCATCGTCATTAGGTGGCCCTGAACGTTACAATTCACTATCAGTTTTTCTTCCGATTCGAAAATCTTTGACTCACAGCAGAATGGTCATAAGGTGCCCGAGCAGGCAATAGACCCATGGAGACACGTCTGCTGGAGGACGATGTCTTGAATCGGGACGCAATTTGAGTGTTCCACCGTCATTAGGAGGCCCTGAACGTTACAATTCACTATCAGTTTTTCGTCCGATTCGAAAATCTTTGACTCACAGCAGAACGGCCATAAGGTGCCCGAGGCAGCTATAGACCCATGGAGACAAGTCAGCTGGAGGACGATGTATTGAATCGAGACGCAATTTGAGTGATCCATCGTCATCAGGTGGCCCTGAATGTTACAATTGACTATCAGTTTTTCGTCAGATTCGAAAATCTTTGACTCACAGCAGAACGGCCATAAGGTGCCCGAGGCAGCAATAGACCCATGGAGACAAGTCTGCTGGAGGACGATGTATATAATCGGGACGCAATTTGAGTGATCCATCGTCATTAGGTGGCCCTGAACGTTACAATTCACTATCAGTTTTTCGTCCGATTCGAAAATCTTTGACTCACTGCAGAACGGCCATAAGGTGCCCGAGGCAGCAATAGACCCATGGAGACAGGTCTGCTGCAGGACGATGTATTGAATCGGGACGCAATTTGAGTGATCCATCGTCATTAGGTGGCCCTGAACGTTACAATTCACTATCAGTTTTTCGTCCCATTCGATAATGTAGACTCACAGCATAACGGCCATGGAGACAAGTCGGCTGGAGGATGATGTATTGAATCGGGACGCAATTTGAGTGTTCCATCGTCATTAGGTGGCCCTGAATGTTACAATTCACTATCAGTTTTTCGTCAGATTCGAAAATCATTGACTCACAGCAGAACGGCCATAAGGTGCCCTAGGCAGCAATAGACCCATGGAGACAAGTCTGCTGGCGGACGATGTATTGAATCGGGACGCAATTTGAGTGATCCATCGTCATTAAGTGGCCCTGAACGATACAATTCACTATCAGTTTTTCGTCCGATTCGAAAATCTTTGACTCACAGCAGAACGGCCATAAGGTGCCCGAGCAGGCAATAGACCCATGGGGACAAGTCTGCTGGAGGACGATGTCTTGAATCGGGACGCAATTTGAGTGTTCCATCGTCATTAGGAGGCCCTGAACGTTACAATTCACTATCAGTTTTTCGTCCGATTCCAAAATATTTGACTCACAGCAGAACGGCCATAAGGTGCCCGAGGCAGCTATAGACCCATGGAGACAAGTCAGCTGGAGGACGATGTATTGAATCGAGACGCAATTTGAGTGATCCATCGTCATTAGGTGGCCCAGAATGTTACAATTGACTATCAGTTTTTCGTCAGATTCGAAAATCTTTGACTCACAGCAGAACGGCCATAAGGTGCCCGAGGCAGCAATAGACCCATGGAGACAAGTCTGCTGGAGGACGATGTATATAATCGGGACGCAATTTGAGTGATCCAACGTCATTAGGTGGCCCTGAACGTTACAATTCACTATCAGTTTTTCGTCCGATTCGAAAATCTTTGACTCACAGCAGAACGGCCATAAGGTGCCCGAGGCAGCAATAGACCCATGGAGACAGGTCTGCTGGAGGACGATGTATTGAATCGGCACGCAATTTGAGTGATCCATCGTCATTAGGTGGCCCTGAACGTTACAATTCACTATCAGATTTTCGTCCGATTCGAAAATCTTTGACTCACAGCAGAACGGCCATAAGGTGCCCGAGGCAGCAAAGACCCATGGAGACAAGTCCCCTGGAAGACGATGTATTGAATCGGGACGCAATTTGAGTGATCCATCGTCATTAGGTGGCCCTGAAAGTTACAATTCACTATCAGTTTTTCGTCCGAATCGAAAATCTTTGACTCACAGCAGAACGGCCATAAGGTGCCCGAGGCAGCAATAGACCCATGGAGACAAGTCTGCTGGAGGACGATGTATTGAATCGAGACGCAATTTGAGTGATCCATCGTCATTAGGTGGCCCTGAATGTTACAATTGACTATCAGTTTTTCGTCCGATTCGAAAATCTTTGACTCACAGCAGAACGGCCATAAGGTGCCCGAGGCAGCAATAGACCCATGGAGACAAGTCCCCTGGAAGACGATGTATTGAATCGGGACGCAATTTGAGTGATCCATCGTCATTAGGTGGCCCTGAAAGTTACAATTCAATATCAGTTTTTCGTCCCATTCCATAATTTAGACTCACAGCATAACGGCCATGGAAACAAGTCGGCTGGAGGAGGATGTATTGAATCGGGACGCAAATTGAGTGATCCATCGTCATTAGGTGGCCCTGAACGTTACTATTCACTATCAGTTTTTCGTCCGATTCGAAAATCTTTGACTCACAGCAGAACGGCCATAAGGTGCCCGAGGCAGCTATAGACCCATGGAGAGAAGTCAGCTGGAGGACGATGTATTGAATCGAGACGCAATTTGAGTGATCCATCGTCATTAGGTGGCCCTGAATGTTACAATTGACTATCAGTTTTTCGTCCGATTCGAAAATCTTTGACTCACAGCAGAACGGCCATAAGGTGCCCGAGGCAGCAATAGACCCATGGAGACAAGTCCCCTGGAAGACGATGTATTGAATCGGGACGCAATTTGAGTGATCCATCGTCATTAGGTGGCCCTGAAAGTTACAATTCAATATCAGTTTTTCGTCCCATTCCATAATTTAGACTCACAGCATAACGGCCATGGAAACAAGTCGGCTGGAGGAGGATGTATTGAATCGGGACGCAATTTGAGTGATCCATCGTCATTAGGTGGCCCTGAACGTTACAATTCACTATCAGTTTTTCTTCCGATTCGAAAATCTTTGACTCACAGCAGAATGGTCATAAGGTGCCCGAGCAGGCAATAGACCCATGGAGACACGTCTGCTGGAGGACGATGTCTTGAATCGGGACGCAATTTGAGTGTTCCATCGTCATTAGGAGGCCCTGAACGTTACAATTCACTATCAGTTTTTCGTCCGATTCGAAAATCTTTGACTCACAGCAGAACGGCCATAAGGTGCCCGAGGCAGCTATAGACCCATGGAGACAAGTCAGCTGGAGGACGATGTATTGAATCGAGACGCAATTTGAGTGATCCATCGTCATCAGGTGGCCCTGAATGTTACAATTGACTATCAGTTTTTCGTCAGATTCGAAAATCTTTGTCTCACAGCAGAACGGCCATAAGGTGCCCGAGGCAGCAATAGACCCATGGAGACAAGTCTGCTGGAGGACGATGTATATAATCGGGACGCAATTTGAGTGATCCATCGTCATTAGGTGGCCCTGAACGTTACAATTCACTATCAGTTTTTCGTCCGATTCGAAAATCTTTGACTCACTGCAGAACGGCCATAAGGTGCCCGAGGCAGCAATAGACCCATGGAGACAGGTCTGCTGCAGGACGATGTATTGAATCGGGACGCAATTTGAGTGATCCATCGTCATTAGGTGGCCCTGAACGTTACAATTCACTATCAGTTTTTCGTCCCATTCGATAATGTAGACTCACAGCATAACGGCCATGGAGACAAGTCGGCTGGAGGATGATGTATTGAATCGGGACGCAATTTGAGTGTTCCATCGTCATTAGGTGACCCTGAATGTTACAATTCACTATCAGTTTTTCGTCAGATTCGAAAATCATTGACTCACAGCAGAACGGCCATAAGGTGCCCTAGGCAGCAATAGATCCATGGAGACAAGTCTGCTGGCGGACGATGTATTGAATCGGGACGCAATTTGAGTGATCCATCGTCATTAAGTGGCCCTGAACGATACAATTCACTATCAGTTTTTCGTCCGATTCGAAAATCTTTGACTCACAGCAGAACGGCCATAAGGTGCCCGAGCAGGCAATAGACCCATGGAGACAAGTCTGCTGGAGGACGATGTCTTGAATCGGGACGCAATTTGAGTGTTCCATCGTCATTAGGAGGCCCTGAACGTTACAATTCACTATCAGTTTTTCGTCCGATTCCAAAATCTTTGACTCACAGCAGAACGGCCATAAGGTGCCCGAGGCAGCTATAGACCCATGGAGACAAGTCAGCTGGAGGACGATGTATTGAATCGAGACGCAATTTGAGTGATCCATCGTCATTAGGTGGCCCTGAATGTTACAATTGACTATCAGTTTTTCGTCAGATTCGAAAATCTTTGACTCACAGCAGAACGGCCATAAGGTGCCCGAGGCAGCAATAGACCCATGGAGACAAGTCTGCTGGAGGAGGATGTATATAATCGGGACGCAATTTGAGTGATCCAACGTCATTAGGTGGCCCTGAACGTTACAATTCACTATCAGTTTTTCGTCCGATTCGAAAATCTTTGACTCACAGCAGAACGGCCATAAGGTGCCCGAGGCAGCAATAGACCCATGGAGACAGGTCTGCTGGAGGACGATGTATTGAATCGGCACGCAATTTGAGTGATCCATCGTCATTAGGTGGCCCTGAACGTTACAATTCACTATCAGAATTTCGTCCGATTCGAAAATCTTTGACTCACAGCAGTACGGCCATAAGGTGCCCGAGGCAGCAAAGACCCATGGAGACAAGTCCCCTGGAAGACGATGTATTGAATCGGGACGCAATTTGAGTGATCCATCGTCATTAGGTGGCCCTGAAAGTTACAATTCACTATCAGTTTTTCGTCCGAATCGAAAATCTTTGACTCACAGCAGAACGGCCATAAGGTGCCCGAGGCAGCAATAGACCCATGGAGACAAGTCCCCTGGAAGACGATGTATTGAATCGGGACGCAATTTGAGTGATCCATCGTCATTAGGTGGCCCTGAAAGTTACAATTCACTATCAGTTTTTCGTCCGAATCGAAAATCTTTGACTCACAGCAGAACGGCCATAAGGTGCCCGAGGCAGCAATAGACCCATGGAGACAAGTCAGCTGGAGGACGATGTATTGAATCGAGACGCAATTTGAGTGATCCATCGTCATTAGGTGGCCCAGAATGTTACAATTGACTATCAGTTTTTCGTCAGATTCGAAAATCTTTGACTCACAGCAGAACGGCCATAAGGTGCCCGAGGCAGCAAAGACCCATGGAGACAAGTCCCCTGGAAGACGATGTATTGAATCGGGACGCAATTTGAGTGATCCATCGTCATTAGGTGGCCCTGAAAGTTACAATTCACTATCAGTTTTTCGTCCGAATCGAAAATCTTTGACTCACAGCAGAACGGCCATAAGGTGCCCGAGGCAGCAATAGACCCATGGAGACAAGTCTGCTGGAGGACGATGTATTGAATCGAGACGCAATTTGAGTGATCCATCGTCATTAGGTGGCCCTGAATGTTACAATTGACTATCAGTTTTTCGTCCGATTCGAAAATCTTTGACTCACAGCAGAACGGCCATAAGGTGCCCGAGGCAGCAATAGACCCATGGAGACAAGTCCCCTGGAAGACGATGTATTGAATCGGGACGCAATTTGAGTGATCCATCGTCATTAGGTGGCCCTGAAAGTTACAATTCAATATCAGTTTTTCGTCCCATTCCATAATTTAGACTCACAGCATAACGGCCATGGAAACAAGTCGGCTGGAGGAGGATGTATTGAATCGGGACGCAAATTGAGTGATCCATCGTCATTAGGTGGCCCTGAACGTTACTATTCACTATCAGTTTTTCGTCCGATTCGAAAATCTTTGACTCACAGCAGAACGGCCATAAGGTGCCCGAGGCAGCTATAGACCCATGGAGAGAAGTCAGCTGGAGGACGATGTATTAGATCGAGACGCAATTTGAGTGATCCATCGTCATTAGGTGGCCCTGAATGTTACAATTGACTATCAGTTTTTCGTCCGATTCGAAAATCTTTGACTCACAGCAGAACGGCCATAAGGTGCCCGAGGCAGCAATAGACCCATGGAGACAAGTCCCCTGGAAGACGATGTATTGAATCGGGACGCAATTTGAGTGATCCATCGTCATTAGGTGGCCCTGAAAGTTACAATTCAATATCAGTTTTTCGTCCCATTCCATAATTTAGACTCACAGCATAACGGCCATGGAAACAAGTCGGCTGGAGGAGGATGTATTGAATCGGGACGCAATTTGAGTGATCCATCGTCATTAGGTGGCCCTGAACGTTACAATTCACTATCAGTTTTTCTTCCGATTCGAAAATCTTTGACTCACAGCAGAATGGTCATAAGGTGCCCGAGCAGGCAATAGACCCATGGAGACACGTCTGCTGGAGGACGATGTCTTGAATCGGGACGCAATTTGAGTGTTCCATCGTCATTAGGAGGCCCTGAACGTTACAATTCACTATCAGTTTTTCGTCCGATTCGAAAATCTTTGACTCACAGCAGAACGGCCATAAGGTGCCCGAGGCAGCTATAGACCCATGGAGACAAGTCAGCTGGAGGACGATGTATTGAATCGAGACGCAATTTGAGTGATCCATCGTCATCAGGTGGCCCTGAATGTTACAATTGACTATCAGTTTTTCGTCAGATTCGAAAATCTTTGTCTCACAGCAGAACGGCCATAAGGTGCCCGAGGCAGCAATAGACCCATGGAGACAAGTCTGCTGGAGGACGATGTATATAATCGGGACGCAATTTGAGTGATCCATCGTCATTAGGTGGCCCTGAACGTTACAATTCACTATCAGTTTTTCGTCCGATTCGAAAATCTTTGACTCACTGCAGAACGGCCATAAGGTGCCCGAGGCAGCAATAGACCCATGGAGACAGGTCTGCTGCAGGACGATGTATTGAATCGGGACGCAATTTGAGTGATCCATCGTCATTAGGTGGCCCTGAACGTTACAATTCACTATCAGTTTTTCGTCCCATTCGATAATGTAGACTCACAGCATAACGGCCATGGAGACAAGTCGGCTGGAGGATGATGTATTGAATCGGGACGCAATTTGAGTGTTCCATCGTCATTAGGTGACCCTGAATGTTACAATTCACTATCAGTTTTTCGTCAGATTCGAAAATCATTGACTCACAGCAGAACGGCCATAAGGTGCCCTAGGCAGCAATAGATCCATGGAGACAAGTCTGCTGGCGGACGATGTATTGAATCGGGACGCAATTTGAGTGATCCATCGTCATTAAGTGGCCCTGAACGATACAATTCACTATCAGTTTTTCGTCCGATTCGAAAATCTTTGACTCACAGCAGAACGGCCATAAGGTGCCCGAGCAGGCAATAGACCCATGGAGACAAGTCTGCTGGAGGACGATGTCTTGAATCGGGACGCAATTTGAGTGTTCCATCGTCATTAGGAGGCCCTGAACGTTACAATTCACTATCAGTTTTTCGTCCGATTCCAAAATCTTTGACTCACAGCAGAACGGCCATAAGGTGCCCGAGGCAGCTATAGACCCATGGAGACAAGTCAGCTGGAGGACGATGTATTGAATCGAGACGCAATTTGAGTGATCCATCGTCATTAGGTGGCCCTGAATGTTACAATTGACTATCAGTTTTTCGTCAGATTCGAAAATCTTTGACTCACAGCAGAACGGCCATAAGGTGCCCGAGGCAGCAATAGACCCATGGAGACAAGTCTGCTGGAGGAGGATGTATATAATCGGGACGCAATTTGAGTGATCCAACGTCATTAGGTGGCCCTGAACGTTACAATTCACTATCAGTTTTTCGTCCGATTCGAAAATCTTTGACTCACAGCAGAACGGCCATAAGGTGCCCGAGGCAGCAATAGACCCATGGAGACAGGTCTGCTGGAGGACGATGTATTGAATCGGCACGCAATTTGAGTGATCCATCGTCATTAGGTGGCCCTGAACGTTACAATTCACTATCAGAATTTCGTCCGATTCGAAAATCTTTGACTCACAGCAGTACGGCCATAAGGTGCCCGAGGCAGCAAAGACCCATGGAGACAAGTCCCCTGGAAGACGATGTATTGAATCGGGACGCAATTTGAGTGATCCATCGTCATTAGGTGGCCCTGAAAGTTACAATTCACTATCAGTTTTTCGTCCGAATCGAAAATCTTTGACTCACAGCAGAACGGCCATAAGGTGCCCGAGGCAGCAATAGACCCATGGAGACAAGTCTGCTGGAGGACGATGTATTGAATCGGGACGCAATTTGAGTGATCCATCGTCATTAGGTGGGCCTGAACGTTACAATTCACTATTAGTTTTTCGTCCCATTCCATAATTTAGACTCACAGCATAACGGCCATGGAAACAAGTCGGCTGGAGGAGGATGTATTGAATCGGGACGCAATTTGAGTGATCCATCGTCATTAGGTGGCCCTGAACGTTACAATTCACTATCAGTTTTTCTTCCGATTCGAAAATCTTTGACTCACAGCAGAATGGTCATAAGGTGCCCGAGCAGGCAATAGACCCATGGAGACACGTCTGCTGGAGGACGATGTCTTGAATCGGGACGCAATTTGAGTGTTCCATCGTCATTAGGAGGCCCTGAACGTTACAATTCACTATCAGTTTTTCGTCCGATTCGAAAATCTTTGACTCACAGCAGAACGGCCATAAGGTGCCCGAGGCAGCTATAGACCCATGGAGACAAGTCAGCTGGAGGACGATGTATTGTATCGAGACGCAATTTGAGTGTTCCATCGTCATTAGGTGGCCCTGAATGTTACAATTGACTATCAGTTTTTCGTCAGATTCGAAAATCTTTGACTCACAGCAGAACTGCCATAAGGTGCCCGAAGCATCAATAGACCCATGGAGACAAGTCTGCTGGAGGACGATGTATATAATCGGGACGCAATTTGAGTGATCCATCGTCATTAGGTGCCCCTGAACGTTACAATTCACTATCAGTTTTTCGTCCGATTCGAAAATCTTTGACTCACAGCAGAACGGCCATAAGGTGCCCGAGGCAGCAATAGACCCATGGAGACAGGTCTGCTGGAGGACGATGTATTGAATCGGCACGCAATTTGAGTGATCCATCGTCATTAGGTGGCCCTGAACGTTACAATTCACTATCAGATTTTCGTCCGATTCGAAAATCTTTGACTCACAGCAGAACGGCCATAAGGTGCCCGAGGCAGCAATAGACCCATGGAGACAAGTCCCCTGGAAGACGATGTATTGAATCGGGACGCAATTTGAGTGATCCATCGTCATTAGGTGGCCCTGAAAGTTACAATTCACTATCAGTTTTTCGTCCGATTCGAAAATCTTTGACTCACAGCAGAACGGCCATAAGGTGCCCGAGGCAGCAATAGACCCATAGAGACAAGTCGGCTGAAGGACGATGTATTGAATCGGGACGCAATTTGAGTGATCCATCGTCATTAGGTGGCCCTGAATGTTACAATTCACTATCAGTTATTCGTCCGATTCGAAAATCTTTGACTCACAGCAGAACGTCCATAAGGTGCCCGAGGCAGCAATAGACCCATGGAGACAGGTCTGCTGGAGGACGATGTATTGAATCGGGACGCAATTTGAGTGATCCATCGTCATTAGGTGGCCCTGAACGTTACAATTCACTATCAGATTTTCCTCCGATTCGAAAATCTTTGACTCACAGCAGAACGGCTATAAGGTGCCCGAGGCAGCAATAGACCCATGGAGACAAGTCCCGTGGAAGACGATGTATTGAATCGGGACGCATTTTGAGTGATCCATCGTCATTAGGTGGCCTTGAACGTTACAATTCACTATCAGTTTTTCGTCCGATTCGAAAATCTTTGACTCACAGCAGAACGGCCATAAGGTGCCCGAGGCAGCAATAGACCCATGGAGACAAGTCTGCTGGAGGACGATGTATTGAATCGGGACGCAATTTGAGTGATCCATCGTCATTAGGTGGCCCTGAACGTTACAATTCACTATCTGTTTTTCGTCCCATTCGATAATTTAGACTCACAGCATAACGGCCATGGAGACAAGTCGGCTGGAGGACGATGTATTGAATCGGGACGCAATTTGAGTGTTCCATCGTCATTAGGTGGCCCTGAATGTTACAATTCACTATCAGTTTTTCGTCCGATTCGAAAATCTTTGACTCACAGCATAACGTCCATAAGGTGCCCGAGGGAGCAATAGACCCATGGAGCCAAGTCTGCTGGAGGACGAGGTATTGAATCGGGACGCAATTTGAGTGATCCATCGTCATTAGGTGGCCCTGAACGTTACAATTCACTATCAGTTATTCGTCCGATTCGAAAATCTTCGACTCACAGCAGAACGGCCATACGTTGCCCGAGCAGGCAATAGACCCATGGAGACAAGTCTGCTGGAGGACGATGTATTGAATCGGGACGCAATTTGAGTGATCCATCGTCATTAGGTGGCCCTGAACGTTACAATTCACTATCAGATTTTCGTCCGATTCGAAAATCTTTGACTCACAGCAGAACGGCCATAAGGTGCCCGAGGCAGCAATAGACCCATGGAGACAAGTCTGCTGGAGGACGATGTATATAATCGGGACGCAATTTGAGTGATCCATCGTCATTAGGTGGCCCTGAACGTTACAATTCACTATCTGTTTTTCGTCCCATTCGATAATTTAGACTCACAGCATAACGGCCATGGAGACAAGTCGGCTGGAGGACGATGTATTGAATCGGGACGCAATTTGAGTGTTCCATCGTCATTAGGTGGCCCTGAATGTTACAAATCACTATCAGTTTTTCGTCCGATTCGAAAATCTCTGACTCACAGCAGAACGGCCATAAGGTGCCCGAGGCAGCAATAGACCCATGGAGACAAGTCTGCTGGAGGACGATGTATTGAATCGGGACGCAATTTGAGTGATCCATCGTCATTAGGTGGCCCTGAACGTTACAATTCACTATTAGTTTTTCGTCCCATTCCATAATTTAGACTCACAGCATAACGGCCATGGAAACAAGTCGGCTGGAGGAGGATGTATTGAATCGGGACGCAATTTGAGTGATCCATCGTCATTAGGTGGCCCTGAAAGTTACAATTCACTATCAGTTTTTCGTCCGATTCGAAAATCTTTGACTCACAGCAGAACGGCCATAAGGTGCCCGAGGCAGCAATAGACCCATGGAGACAAGTCTGCTGGAGGACGATGTATTGAATCGGGACGCAATTTGAGTGATCCATCGTCATTAGGTGGCCCTGAACGTTACAATTCACTATCAGTTTTTCGTCCGATTCGAAAATCTTTGACTCACAGCAGAACGGCCATAAGGCGCCCGAGCAGGCAATAGACCCATGGAGATAAGTCTGCTGGAGGACGATGTATTGAATCGGGACGCAATTTGAGTGATCCATCGTCATTAGGAGGCCCTGAACGTTACAATTCACTATCAGTTTTTCTTCCGATTCGAAAATCTTTGACTCACAGCAGAACGGCCATAAGGTGCTCGAGGCAGCAATAGACCCATGGAGACAAGACGGCTGGAAGACGATGTATTGAATCGGGACGCAATTTGAGTGATCCATCGTCATTAGGAGGCCCTGAACGTTACAATTCACTATCAGTTTTTCTTCCGATTCGAAAATCTTTGACTCACAGCAGAATGGTCATAAGGTGCCCGAGGCAGCAATAGACCCATGGAGACAAGTCTGCTGGAGGACGATGTATTGAATCGGGACGCAATTTGAGTGATCCATCGTCATTAGGTGGCTCTGAACGTTACAATTCACTATTAGTTTTTCGTCCGATACCAAAATCTTTGACTCACAGCAGAACGGCCATAAGGTGCCCGAGGCAGCAATAGACCCATAGAGACAAGTCGGCTGAAGGACGATGTATTGAATCGGGACGCAATTTGAGTGATCCATCGTCATTAGGTGGCCCTGAATGTTACAATTCACTATCAGTTTTTCGTCCGATTCGAAAATCTTTGACTCACAGCAGAACGTCCATAAGGTGCCCGAGGCAGCAATAGACCCATGGAGACAGGTCTGCTGGAGGACGATGTATTGAATCGGGACGCAATTTGAGTGATCCATCGTCATTAGGTGGCCCTGAACGTTACAATTCAATATCAGATTTTCCTCCGATTCGAAAATCTTTGACTCACAGCAGAACGGCTATAAGGTGCCCGAGGCAGCAATAGACCCATGGAGACAAGTCCCGTGGAAGACGATGTATTGAATCGGGACGCAATTTGAGTGATCCATCGTCATTAGGTGGCCCTGAACGTTACAATTCACTATCAGTTTTTCGTCCGATTCGAAAATCTTTGACTCACAGCAGAACGGCCATAAGGTGCCCGAGGCAGCAATAGACCCATGGAGACAAGTCTGCTGGAGGACGATGTATTGAATCGGGACGCAATTTGAGTGATCCATCGTCATTAGGTGGCCCTGAACGTTACAATTCACTATCTGTTTTTCGTCCCATTCGATAATTTAGACTCACAGCATAACGGCCATGGAGACAAGTCGGCTGGAGGACGATGTATTGAATCGGGACGCAATTTGAGTGTTCCATCGTCATTAGGTGGCCCTGAATGTTACAATTCACTATCAGTTTTTCGTCCGATTCGAAAATCTTTGACTCACAGCATAACGTCCATAAGGTGCCCGAGGGAGCAATAGACCCATGGAGACAAGTCTGCTGGAGGACGAGGTATTGAATCGGGACGCAATTTGAGTGATCCATCGTCATTAGGTGGCCCTGAACGTTACAATTCACTATCAGTTATTCGTCCGATTCGAAAATCTTCGACTCACAGCAGAACGGCCATACGTTGCCCGAGCAGGCAATAGACCCATGGAGACAAGTCTGCTGGAGGACGATGTATTGAATCGGGACGCAATTTGAGTGATCCATCGTCATTAGGTGGCCCTGAACGTTACAATTCACTATCAGATTTTCGTCCGATTCGAAAATCTTTGACTCACAGCAGAACGGCCATAAGGTGCCCGAGGCAGCAATAGACCCATGGAGACAAGTCTGCTGGAGGACGATGTATATAATCGGGACGCAATTTGAGTGATCCATCGTCATTAGGTGGCCCTGAACGTTACAATTCACTATCAGTTTTTCGTCAGATTCGAAAATCTTTGACTCACAGCAGTACGGCCATAAGGTGCTCGAGGCAGCAATAGACCCATGGAGACAAGTCTGCTGGAGGACGATGTATTGAATCAGGACGCAATTTGAGTGATCCATCGTCATTAGGTGGCCCTGAACGTTACAATTCACTATCAGTTTTTCGTCCGATTCGAAAATCTTTGACTCACAGCAGAACGGCTATAAGGTGCCCGAGGCAGCAATAGACCCAAGGAGACAAGTCTGCTGGAGGAGGATGTATTGAATCGGGACGCAATTTGAGTGATCCATCGTCATTAGGTGGCCCTGAACGTTACAATTCACTATCAGTTTATCGTCCGATTCCAAAATCTTTGACTCACAGCAGAACGGCCATAAGGTGCCCGAGGCAGCAATAGACCCATGAAGGCAGGTCTGCTGGAGGACGATGTATTGAATCGGGACGCAATTTGAGTGATCCATCGTCATTAGGTGGCCCTGAACGTTACAATTCACTATCAGTTTTTCGTCCGATTCGAAAATCTTTGACTCACAGCAGAACGGCCATAAGGTGCCCGAGGAAGCAATAGACCCATGGAGACAAGTCTGCTGGAGGACGATGTATTGAATCGGGACGCAATTTGAGTGTTCCATCGTCATTAGGAGGCCCTGAACGTTACAATTCACTATCAGTTTTTCGTCCGATTCGAAAATCTTTGACTCACAGCAGAACGACCATAAGGTGCCCGAGGCAGCAATAGACCCATGGAGACAAGTCGGCTGGAGGACGATGTATTGAATCGGGACGCAATTTGTGTGGTCCATCGTCATTAGGTGGCCCTGAATGTGACAATTCACTATCAGTTTTTCGTCCGATTCGAAAATCTTAGAGTCACAGCAGAACGGCCATAAGTTGCCCGAGGCAGCAATAGACCCATGGAGACAAGTCTGCTGGAGGACGAAGTATTGAATCGGGACGCAATTTGAGTGATCCATCGTCATTAGGTGGCCCTGAATGTTACAATTCACTATCAGTTTTTCGTCCGATTCGAAAATCTTTGACTCACAGCAGAACGTCCATAAGGTGCCCGAGGCAGCAATAGACCCATGGAGACAGGTCTGCTGGAGGACGATGTATTGAATCGGGACGCAATTTGAGTGATCCATCGTCATTAGGTGGCCCTGAACGTTACAATTCACTATCAGATTTTCCTCCGATTCGAAAATCTTTGACTCACAGCAGAACGGCTATAAGGTGCCCGAGGCAGCAATAGACCCATGGAGACAAGTCCCGTGGAAGACGATGTATTGAATCGGGACGCAATTTGAGTGATCCATCGTCATTAGGTGGCCCTGAACGTTACAATTCACTATCAGTTTTTCGTCCGATTCGAAAATCTTTGACTCACAGCAGAACGGCCATAAGGTGCCCGAGGCAGCAATAGACCCATGGAGACAAGTCTGCTGGAGGACGATGTATTGAATCGGGACGCAATTTGAGTGATCCATCGTCATTAGGTGGCCCTGAACGTTACAATTCACTATCTGTTTTTCGTCCCATTCGATAATTTAGACTCACAGCATAACGGCCATGGAGACAAGTCGGCTGGAGGACGATGTATTGAATCGGGACGCAATTTGAGTGTTCCATCGTCATTAGGTGGCCCTGAATGTTACAATTCACTATCAGTTTTTCGTCCGATTCGAAAATCTTTGACTCACAGCATAACGTCCATAAGGTGCCCGAGGGAGCAATAGACCCATGGAGACAAGTCTGCTGGAGGACGAGGTATTGAATCGGGACGCAATTTGAGTGATCCATCGTCATTAGGTGGCCCTGAACGTTACAATTCACTATCAGTTATTCGTCCGATTCGAAAATCTTCGACTCACAGCAGAACGGCCATACGTTGCCCGAGCAGGCAATAGACCCATGGAGACAAGTCTGCTGGAGGACGATGTATTGAATCGGGACGCAATTTGAGTGATCCATCGTCATTAGGTGGCCCTGAACGTTACAATTCACTATCAGATTTTCGTCCGATTCGAAAATCTTTGACTCACAGCAGAACGGCCATAAGGTGCCCGAGGCAGCAATAGACCCATGGAGACAAGTCTGCTGGAGGACGATGTATATAATCGGGACGCAATTTGAGTGATCCATCGTCATTAGGTGGCCCTGAACGTTACAATTCACTATCAGTTTTTCGTCAGATTCGAAAATCTTTGACTCACAGCAGTACGGCCATAAGGTGCTCGAGGCAGCAATAGACCCATGGAGACAAGTCTGCTGGAGGACGATGTATTGAATCAGGACGCAATTTGAGTGATCCATCGTCATTAGGTGGCCCTGAACGTTACAATTCACTATCAGTTTTTCGTCCGATTCGAAAATCTTTGACTCACAGCAGAACGGCTATAAGGTGCCCGAGGCAGCAATAGACCCAAGGAGACAAGTCTGCTGGAGGAGGATGTATTGAATCGGGACGCAATTTGAGTGATCCATCGTCATTAGGTGGCCCTGAACGTTACAATTCACTATCAGTTTATCGTCCGATTCCAAAATCTTTGACTCACAGCAGAACGGCCATAAGGTGCCCGAGGCAGCAATAGACCCATGAAGGCAGGTCTGCTGGAGGACGATGTATTGAATCGGGACGCAATTTGAGTGATCCATCGTCATTAGGTGGCCCTGAACGTTACAATTCACTATCAGTTTTTCGTCCGATTCGAAAATCTTTGACTCACAGCAGAACGGCCATAAGGTGCCCGAGGAAGCAATAGACCCATGGAGACAAGTCTGCTGGAGGACGATGTATTGAATCGGGACGCAATTTGAGTGTTCCATCGTCATTAGGAGGCCCTGAACGTTACAATTCACTATCAGTTTTTCGTCCGATTCGAAAATCTTTGACTCACAGCAGAACGACCATAAGGTGCCCGAGGCAGCAATAGACCCATGGAGACAAGTCGGCTGGAGGACGATGTATTGAATCGGGACGCAATTTGTGTGGTCCATCGTCATTAGGTGGCCCTGAATGTGACAATTCACTATCAGTTTTTCGTCCGATTCGAAAATCTTAGAGTCACAGCAGAACGGCCATAAGTTGCCCGAGGCAGCAATAGACCCATGGAGACAAGTCTGCTGGAGGACGAAGTATTGAATCGGGACGCAATTTGAGTGATCCATCGTCATTAGGTGGCCCTGAACGTTACAATTCACTATCAGTTTTTCGTCTGATTCGACAATCTTTGACCCACAGCAGAAAGGCCATGAGGTGCCCAAGGCAGCAATAGACCCATGGAGACAAGTCTGCTGGAGGACGATGTATTGAATCGGGACCCAATTTGAGTGTTGCATCGTCATTAGGAGGCCCTGAATTTTACAATTAACTATCAGTTTTTCGTCCCATTCGATAATCTAGACTCACAGCAGAACGGCCATAAGGTGCCCGAGGCACAAATAGACCCATGGAGTCCAGTCGGCTGGAGGACGATGTATTGAATCGGGACGCAATTTGTGTGGTCCATCGTCATTAGGAGGCCCTGAATGTTACAATTAACTATCAGTTTTTCGTCCCATTCGATAATCTAGACTCACAGCGGAACGGCCATAAGGTGCCCGAGGCAGCAATAGACCCATGGAGTCAAGTCGGCTGGAGGACGATGTATTGAATCGGGACGCAATCTGTGTGGTCCATCGTCATTAGGTGGCCCTGAATGTTACAATTCACTATCAGTTTTTCGTCCGATTCGAAAATCTTAGACTCACAGCAGAACGGCCATAAGGTGCTCGAGGCAGCAATAGACCCATGGAGACAAGACGGCTGGAAGACGATGTATTGAATCGGGACGCAATTTGAGTGATCCATCGTCATTAGGAGGCCCTGAACGTTACAATTCACTATCAGTTTTTCTTCCGATTCGAAAATCTTTGACTCACAGCAGAATGGTCATAAGGTGCCCGAGGCAGCAATAGACCCATGGAGACAAGTCTGCTGGAGGACGATGTATTGAATCGGGACGCAATTTGAGTGATCCATCGTCATTAGGTGGCTCTGAACGTTACAATTCACTATTAGTTTTTCGTCCGATACCAAAATCTTTGACTCACAGCAGAACGGCCATAAGGTGCCCGAGGCAGCAATAGACCCATAGAGACAAGTCGGCTGAAGGACGATGTATTGAATCGGGACGCAATTTGAGTGATCCATCGTCATTAGGTGGCCCTGAATGTTACAATTCACTATCAGTTTTTCGTCCGATTCGAAAATCTTTGACTCACAGCAGAACGTCCATAAGGTGCCCGAGGCAGCAATAGACCCATGGAGACAGGTCTGCTGGAGGACGATGTATTGAATCGGGACGCAATTTGAGTGATCCATCGTCATTAGGTGGCCCTGAACGTTACAATTCACTATCAGATTTTCCTCCGATTCGAAAATCTTTGACTCACAGCAGAACGGCTATAAGGTGCCCGAGGCAGCAATAGACCCATGGAGACAAGTCCCGTGGAAGACGATGTATTGAATCGGGACGCAATTTGAGTGATCCATCGTCATTAGGTGGCCCTGAACGTTACAATTCACTATCAGTTTTTCGTCCGATTCGAAAATCTTTGACTCACAGCAGAACGGCCATAAGGTGCCCGAGGCAGCAATAGACCCATGGAGACAAGTCTGCTGGAGGACGATGTATTGAATCGGGACGCAATTTGAGTGATCCATCGTCATTAGGTGGCCCTGAACGTTACAATTCACTATCTGTTTTTCGTCCCATTCGATAATTTAGACTCACAGCATAACGGCCATGGAGACAAGTCGGCTGGAGGACGATGTATTGAATCGGGACGCAATTTGAGTGTTCCATCGTCATTAGGTGGCCCTGAATGTTACAATTCACTATCAGTTTTTCGTCCGATTCGAAAATCTTTGACTCACAGCATAACGTCCATAAGGTGCCCGAGGGAGCAATAGACCCATGGAGACAAGTCTGCTGGAGGACGAGGTATTGAATCGGGACGCAATTTGAGTGATCCATCGTCATTAGGTGGCCCTGAACGTTACAATTCACTATCAGTTATTCGTCCGATTCGAAAATCTTCGACTCACAGCAGAACGGCCATACGTTGCCCGAGCAGGCAATAGACCCATGGAGACAAGTCTGCTGGAGGACGATGTATTGAATCGGGACGCAATTTGAGTGATCCATCGTCATTAGGTGGCCCTGAACGTTACAATTCACTATCAGATTTTCGTCCGATTCGAAAATCTTTGACTCACAGCAGAACGGCCATAAGGTGCCCGAGGCAGCAATAGACCCATGGAGACAAGTCTGCTGGAGGACGATGTATATAATCGGGACGCAATTTGAGTGATCCATCGTCATTAGGTGGCCCTGAACGTTACAATTCACTATCAGTTTTTCGTCAGATTCGAAAATCTTTGACTCACAGCAGTACGGCCATAAGGTGCTCGAGGCAGCAATAGACCCATGGAGACAAGTCTGCTGGAGGACGATGTATTGAATCAGGACGCAATTTGAGTGATCCATCGTCATTAGGTGGCCCTGAACGTTACAATTCACTATCAGTTTTTCGTCCGATTCGAAAATCTTTGACTCACAGCAGAACGGCTATAAGGTGCCCGAGGCAGCAATAGACCCAAGGAGACAAGTCTGCTGGAGGAGGATGTATTGAATCGGGACGCAATTTGAGTGATCCATCGTCATTAGGTGGCCCTGAACATTACAATTCACTATCAGTTTATCGTCCGATTCCAAAATCTTTGACTCACAGCAGAACGGCCATAAGGTGCCCGAGGCAGCAATAGACCCATGAAGGCAGGTCTGCTGGAGGACGATGTATTGAATCGGGACGCAATTTGAGTGATCCATCGTCATTAGGTGGCCCTGAACGTTACAATTCACTATCAGTTTTTCGTCCGATTCGAAAATCTTTGACTCACAGCAGAACGGCCATAAGGTGCCCGAGGAAGCAATAGACCCATGGAGACAAGTCTGCTGGAGGACGATGTATTGAATCGGGACGCAATTTGAGTGTTCCATCGTCATTAGGAGGCCCTGAACGTTACAATTCACTATCAGTTTTTCGTCCGATTCGAAAATCTTTGACTCACAGCAGAACGACCATAAGGTGCCCGAGGCAGCAATAGACCCATGGAGACAAGTCGGCTGGAGGACGATGTATTGAATCGGGACGCAATTTGTGTGGTCCATCGTCATTAGGTGGCCCTGAATGTGACAATTCACTATCAGTTTTTCGTCCGATTCGAAAATCTTAGAGTCACAGCAGAACGGCCATAAGTTGCCCGAGGCAGCAATAGACCCATGGAGACAAGTCTGCTGGAGGACGAAGTATTGAATCGGGACGCAATTTGAGTGATCCATCGTCATTAGGTGGCCCTGAACGTTTCAATTCACTATCAGTTTTTCGTCTGATTCGACAATCTTTGACCCACAGCAGAAAGGCCATGAGGTGCCCAAGGCAGCAATAGACCCATGGAGACAAGTCTGCTGGAGGACGATGTATTGAATCGGGACCCAATTTGAGTGTTGCATCGTCATTAGGAGGCCCTGAATTTTACAATTAACTATCAGTTTTTCGTCCCATTCGATAATCTAGACTCACAGCAGAACGGCCATAAGGTGCCCGAGGCACAAATAGACCCATGGAGTCCAGTCGGCTGGAGGACGATGTATTGAATCGGGACGCAATTTGTGTGGTCCATCGTCATTAGGAGGCCCTGAATGTTACAATTAACTATCAGTTTTTCGTCCCATTCGATAATCTAGACTCACAGCGGAACGGCCATAAGGTGCCCGAGGCAGCAATAGACCCATGGAGTCAAGTCGGCTGGAGGACGATGTATTGAATCGGGACGCAATCTGTGTGGTCCATCGTCATTAGGTGGCCCTGAATGTTACAATTCACTATCAGTTTTTCGTCCGATTCGAAAATCTTAGACTCACAGCATAACGGCCATAAGGTGCCCGAGGGAGCAATAGACCCATGGAGACCAGTCGGCTGGAGGACGATGTATTGAATCGGGACGCAATTTGCGTGATCCATCGTCATTAGGTGGCCCTGAAAGCTACAATTCACTATCAGTTTTTCGTCCGATTCTAAAATATTTGACTCACAACAGAACGGCCATAAGGTGCCGAGGCAGCAATAGACCCATGGAGACAAGTCTGCTGGAGGACGATGTATTGAATCGGGACGCAATTTGAGTGTTCCATCGTCATTATGAGGCCCTGAACGTTACCAATTCACTATCAGTTTTTCGTCCGATTCGAAAATATTTGACTCACAGCAGAACGGCCATAAGGTGTCCGAGGCAGCAATAGACCCATGGAGACAAGTCGGCTGGAGGACGATGTATTGAATAGGGACGCAATTTGAGTGATCCATCGTCATATGGTGGCCCTGAATGTTACAATTCACTATCAGTTTTTCGTCAGATTCGAAAATCTTTGACTCACAGCAGAACGGCCATAAGTGCCCGAGGCAGCAATAGACCCATGGAGACAAGTCTGCTGGAGGACGATGTAATGAATCGGGACGCAATTTGAGTGTTCCATCGTCATTAGGAGTCCCTGAACGTTACAATTCACTATCAGTTTTTCGTCCGATTCGAAAATCTTTGACTCACAGCAGAACGGCCATAAGGTGCCCAAGGCAGCAATAGACCCATGGAGACAAGTCTGCTGGAGGACGATGTATTGAATCGGGACGCAATTTGAGTGTTCCATCGTCATTAGGAGGCCCTGAATTTTACAATTAACTATCAGTTTTTCGTCCCATTCGATAATCTAGACTCACAGCAGAACGGCCATAAGGTGCCCAAGGCAGAAATAGACCCATGGAGTCAAGTCGGCTGGAGGACGATGTATTGAATCGGGACGCAATTTGTGTGGTCCATCGTCATTAGGTGGCCCTGAATGTTACAATTCACTATCAGTTTTTCGTCCGATTCGAAAATCTTAGACTCACAGCATAACGGCCATAAGGTGCCCGAAAGAGCAATAGACCCATGGAGACAAGTCGGCTGGAGGACGATGTATTGAATCGGGACGCAATTTGAGTGATCCATCGTCATTAGGTGGCTCTGAACGTTACAATTCACTATCAGTTTTTCGTCCGATACCAAAATCTTTGACTCACAGCAGAACGGCCATAAGGTGCCCGAGGCAGCAATAGACCCATAGAGACAAGTCGGCTGAAGGACGATGTATTGAATCGGGACGCAATTTGAGTGATCCATCGTCATTAGGTGGCCCTGAATGTTACAATTCACTATCAGTTTTTCGTCCGATTCGAAAATCTTTGACTCACAGCAGAACGGCCATAAGGTGCCCGAGGCAGCATTAGACCCATGGAGACAGGTCTGCTGGAGGACGATGTATTGTATCGGGACGCAATTTGAGTGATCCATCGTCATTAGGTGGCCCTGAACGTTACAATTCACTATCAGATTTTCCTCCGATTCGAAAATCTTTGACTCACAGCAGAACGGCTATAAGGTGCCCGAGGCAGCAATAGACCCATGGAGACAAGTCCCGTGGAAGACGATGTATTGAATCGGGACGCAATTTGAGTGATCCATCGTCATTAGGTGGCCCTGAACGTTACAATTCACTATCAGTTTTTCGTCCGATTCGAAAATCTTTGACTCACAGCAGAACGGCCATAAGGTGGCCGAGGCAGCAATAGACCCATGGAGATAAGTCTGCTGGAGGACGATGTATTGAATCGGGACGCAATTTGAGTGATCCATCGTCATTAGGTGGCCCTGAACGTTACAATTCACTATCTGTTTTTCGTCCCATTCGATAATTTAGACTCACAGCATAACGGCCATGGAGACAAGTCGGCTGGAGGACGATGTATTGAATCGGGACGCAATTTGAGTGTTCCATCGTCATTAGGTGGCCCTGAATGTTACAATTCACTATCAGTTTTTCGTCCGATTCGAAAATCTTTGACTCACAGCATAACGGCCATAAGGTGCCCGAGGGAGCAATAGACCCATGGAGACAAGTCTGCTGGAGGACGAGGTATTGAATCGGGACGCAATTTGAGTGATCCATCGTCATTAGGTGGCCCTGAACGTTACAATTCACTATCAGTTATTCGTCCGATTCGAAAATCTTCGACTCACAGCAGAACGGAAATACGTTGCCCGAGCAGGCAATAGACCCATGGAGACAAGTCTGCTGGAGGACGATGTATTGAATCGGGACGCAATTTGAGTGTTCCATCGTCATTAGGAGGCCCTGAACGATACAATTCACTATCAGTTTTTCGTCCGATTCGAAAATCTTTGACTCACAGCAGAACGGCCATAAGGTGCTCGAGGCAGCAATAGACCCATGGAGACAAGTCGGCTGGAGGACGATGTATCGAATCGGGACGCAATTTGAGTGATCCATCGTCATTAGGTGGCCCTGAATGTTACAATTCACTATCAGTTTTTCGTCAGATTCGAAAATCTTTGACTCACAGCAGTACGGCCATAAGGTGCTCGAGGCAGCAATAGACCCATGGAGACAAGTCTGCTGGAGGACGATGTATTGAATCAGGACGCAATTTGAGTGATCCATCGTCATTAGGTGGCCCTGAACGTTACAATTCACTATCAGTTTTTCGTCCGATTCGAAAATCTTTGACTCACAGCAGAACGGCTATAAGGTGCCCGAGGCAGCAATAGACCCATGGAGACAAGTCTGCTGGAGGAGGATGTATTGAATCGGGACGCAATTTGAGTGATCCATCGTCATTAGGTGGCCCTGAACGTTACAATTCACTATCAGTTTATCGTCCGATTCCAAAATCTTTGACTCACAGCAGAACGGCCATAAGGTGCCCGAGGCAGCAATAGACCCATGAAGGCAGGTCTGCTGGAGGACGATGTATTGAATCGGGACGCAATTTGAGTGATCCATCGTCATTAGGTGGCCCTGAACGTTACAATTCACTATCAGTTTTTCGTCCGATTCGAAAATCTTTGACTCACAGCAGAACGGCCATAAGGTGCCCGAGGAAGCAATAGACCCATGGAGACAAGTCTGCTGGAGGACGATGTATTGAATCGGGACGCAATTTGAGTGTTCCATCGTCATTAGGAGGCCCTGAACGTTACAATTCACTATCAGTTTTTCGTCCGATTCGAAAATCTTTGACTCACAGCAGAACGACCATAAGGTGCCCGAGGCAGCAATTGACCCATGGAGACAAGTCGGCTGGAGGACGATGTATTGAATCGGGACGCAATTTGTGTGGTCCATCGTCATTAGGTGGCCCTGAATGTGACAATTCACTATCAGTTTTTCGTCCCATTCGAAAATCTTTGACTCACTGCAGAACGGCCATAAGGTGCCCCAGGCAGCTATAGACCCATGGAGACAAGTCTGCTGGAGGACGATGTATTGAATCGGGACGCAATTTGAGTGTTCCATCGTCATTAGGAGGCTCTGAACGTTACAATTCACTATCAGTTTTTCGTCCGATTCGAAAATCTTAGAGTCACAGCAGAACGGCCATAAGTTGCCCGAGGCAGCAATAGACCCATGGAGACAAGTCTGCTGGAGGACGATGTATTGAATCGGGACGCAATTTGAGTGATCCATCGTCATTAGGTGGCCCTGAACGTTACAATTCACTATCAGTTTTTCGTCTGATTCGACAATCTTTGACCCACAGCAGAAAGGCCATGAGGTGCCCAAGGCAGCAATAGACCCATGGAGACAAGTCTGCTGGAGGACGATTTATTGAATCGGGACCCAATTTGAGTGTTGCATCGTCATTAGGAGGCCCTGAATTTTACAATTAACTATCAGTTTTTCGTCCTATTCGATAATCTAGACTCACAGCAGAACGGCCATAAGGTGCCCGAGGCACAAATAGACCCATGGAGTCCAGTCGGCTGGAGGACGATGTATTGAATCGGGACGCAATTTGTGTGGTCCATCGTCATTAGGAGGCCCTGAATGTTACAATTAACTATCAGTTTTTCGTCCCATTCGATAATCTAGACTCACAGCGGAACGGCCATAAGGTGCCCGAGGCAGCAATAGACCCATGGAGTCAAGTCGGCTGGAGGACGATGTATTGAATCGGGACGCAATCTGTGTGGTCCATCGTCATTAGGTGGCCCTGAATGTTACAATTCACTATCAGTTTTTCGTCCGATTCGAAAATCTTAGACTCACAGCATAACGGCCATAAGGTTTCCGAGGGAGCAATAGACCCATGGAGACCAGTCGGCTGGAGGACGATGTATTGAATCGGGACGCAATTTGCGTGATCCATCGTCATTAGGTGGCCCTGAAAGCTACAATTCACTATCAGTTTTTCGTCCGATTCTAAAATATTTGACTCACAACAGAACGGCCATAAGGTGCCGAGGCAGCAATAGACCCATGGAGACAAGTCTGCTGGAGGACGATGTATTGAATCGGGACGCAATTTGAGTGTTCCATCGTCATTATGAGGCCCTGAACGTTACCAATTCACTATCAGTTTTTCGTCCGATTCGAAAATATTTGACTCACAGCAGAACGGCCATAAGGTGTCCGAGGCAGCAATAGACCCATGGAGACAAGTCGGCTGGAGGACGATGTATTGAATAGGGACGCAATTTGAGTGATCCATCGTCATATGGTGGCCCTGAATGTTACAATTCACTATCAGTTTTTCGTCAGATTCGAAAATCTTTGACTCACAGCAGAACGGCCATAAGTGCCCGAGGCAGCAATAGACCCATGGAGACAAGTCTGCTGGAGGACGATGTAATGAATCGGGACGCAATTTGAGTGTTCCATCGTCATTAGGAGGCCCTGAACGTTACAATTCACTATCAGTTTTTCGTCCGATTCGAAAATCTTTGACTCACAGCAGAACGGCCATAAGGTGCCCAAGGCAGCAATAGACCCATGGAGACAAGTCTGCTGGAGGACGATGTATTGAATCGGGACGCAATTTGAGTGTTCCATCGTCATTAGGAGGCCCTGAATTTTACAATTAACTATCAGTTTTTCGTCCCATTCGATAATCTAGACTCACAGCAGAACGGCCATAAGGTGCCCGAAGCAGAAATAGACCCATGGAGTCCAGTCGGCTGGAGGACGATGTATTGAATCGGGACGCAATTGGTGTAGTCCATCGTCATTAGGAGACCCTGAATGTTACAATTAACTATCAGTTTTTCGTCCCATTCGATAATCTAGACTCACAGCGGAACGGCCATAAGGTGCAAGAGGCACAATAGACCCATGGAGTCAAGTCGGCTGGAGGACGATGTATTGAATCGGGACGCAATTTGTGTGGTCCATCGTCATTAGGTGGCCCTGAATGTTACAATTCACTATCAGTTTTTCGTCCGATTCGAAAATCTTAGACTCACAGCATAACGGCCATAAGGTGCCCGAAAGAGCAATAGACCCATGGAGACAAGTCGGCTGGAGGACGATGTATTGAATCGGGACGCAATTTGCGTGATCCATCGTCATTAGGTGGCCCTGAAAGCTACAATTCTTTATCAGTTTTTCGTCCGATTCGAAAATATTTGACCCACAAGAGAACGGTCATAAGGTGCCCGAGGCAGCAATAGACCCATGGGGACAAGTCTGCTGGAGGACGATGTATTGTTTCGGGACGCAATTTGAGTGTTCCATCGTCATTAGGAGGCCCTGAACGTTACAATTCACTATCTGTTTTTCGTCCGATTCGAAAATATTTGACTCACAGCAGAACGGTCATAAGGTGCCCAAGGCAGCAATAGACCCATGGGGACAAGTCTGCTGGAGGACGATGTATTGAATCGGTACGCAATTTGAGTGATCCATCGTCATTAGGTGGCCCTGAACGTTACAATTCACTATCAGTTTTTCGTCCCATTCGATAATCTAGACTTACAGCAGAACGGCCATAAGGTGCCGAGGCAGCAATAGACCCATCTAGACAAGTCTGCTGGAGGACGATGTATTGACTCGGGACGCAATTTGAGTGTTCCATCGTCATTAGGTGTCCCTGAATGTTACAATTCACTATCAGTTTTTCGTCCGATTCGAAAGTCTTTGACTCACAGCATAACGGCCATAAGGTGCCCGAGGGAGCAATAGACCCATGGAGACAAGTCTGCTGGAGGACGAGGTATTGAATCGGGACGCAATTTGTGTGATCCATCGTCATTAGGTTGGCCTGAACGTTACAATTCACTATCAGTTTTTCGTCCGATTCGAAAATCTTCGACTCACAGCAGAACGGCCATAAGGTGCCCGAGCAGGCAATAGACCCATGGAGACAAGTCTGCTGGAGGACGATGTATTGAATCGGGACGCAATTTGAGTGTTCCATCGTCATTAGGAGGCCCTGAACGATACAATTCACTGTCAGTTTTTCGTCCGATTCGAAAATCTTTGACTCACAGCAGAACGGCCATAAGGTGCCCGAGGCAGCAATAGACCCATGGAGACAAGTCGGCTGGAGGACGATGTATTGAATCGGGACGCAATTTGAGTGATCCATCGTCATTAGGTGGCCCTGAATGTTACAATTCACTATCAGTTTTTCGTCAGATTCGAAAATCTTTGACTCACAGCAGTACGGCCATAAGGTGCTCGAGGCAGCAATAGACCCATGGAGATAAGTCTGCTGGAGGACGATGTATTGAATCGGGATGCAATTTGAGTGATCCATCGTCATTAGGTGGCCCTGAACGTTACAATTCACTATCAGTTTTTCGTCCGATTCGAAAATCTTTGACTCACAGCAGAACGGCCATAAGGTGCCCGAGGCAGCAATAGACCCATGAAGGCAGGTCTGCTGGAGGACGATGTATTGAATCGGGACGCAATTTGAGTGATCCATCGTCATTAGATGGCCCTGAACGTTACAATTCACTATCAGTGTTTCGTCCGATTCGAAAATCTTTGACTCACAGCAGAACGGCCATAAGGTGCCCGAGGAAGCAATAGACCCATGGAGACAAGTCTGCTGGAGGACGATGTATTGAATCGGGACGCAATTTGAGTGTTCCATCGTCATTAGGAGGCCCTGAACGTTACAATTCACTATCAGTTTTTCGTCCGATTCGAAAATCTTTGACTCACAGCAGAACGACCATAAGGTGCCCGAGGCAGCAATAGACCCATGGAGACAAGTCGGCTGGAGGACGATGTATTGAATCGGGACGCAATTTGAGTGATCCATCGTCATTAGGTGGCCCTGAACGTTACAATTCACTATCAGTTTTTCGTCCGATTCGAAAATCTTTGACTCACAGCAGAACGGCCATAAGGTGCCCGAGGCAGCAATAGACCCATGAAGGCAGGTCTGCTGGAGGACGATGTATTGAATCGGGACGCAATTTGAGTGATCCATCGTCATTAGATGGCCCTGAACGTTACAATTCACTATCAGTGTTTCGTCCGATTCGAAAATCTTTGACTCACAGCAGAACGGCCATAAGGTGCCCGAGGAAGCAATAGACCCATGGAGACAAGTCTGCTGGAGGACGATGTATTGAATCGGGACGCAATTTGAGTGTTCCATCGTCATTAGGAGGCCCTGAACGTTACAATTCACTATCAGTTTTTCGTCCGATTCGAAAATCTTAGAATCACAGCAGAACGGCCATAAGTTGCCCGAGGCAGCAATAGACCCATGGAGAAAAGTCTGCTGGAGGACGATGTATTGAATCGGGACGCAATTTGAGTGATCCATCGTCATTAGGTGGTCCTGAACGTTACAATTCATTATCAGTTTTTCGTCCGATTCGAAAATCTTTGACTCACAGCATAACGGCCATAAGGTGCCCGAGGGAGCAATAGACCCATGGAGACAATTCGGCTGGAGGACGATGTATTGAATCGGGACGCAACTTCCGTGATCCATCGTCATTAGGTGGCCCTGAAAGCTACAATTCACTATCAGTTTTTCGTCCGATTCGAAAATATTTGACTCACAACAGAACGGCCATAAGGTGCCCGAGGCAGCAATAGACCCATGGAGACAAGTCTGCTGGAGGACGATGTATTGAATCGGGACGCAATTTGAGTGTTCCATCGTCATTAGGAGGCCATGAACGTTACAATTCACTATCAGTTTTTCGTCCGATTCGAAAATCTTTGACTCACAGCAGAACGGCCATAAGGTGCTCGAGGCAGCAATAGACCCATGGAGACAAGTCTGCTGGAGGACGATGTATTGAATCGGGACGCAATTTGAGTGATCCATCGTCATTAGGTGGCCCTGAACGTTACAATTCACTATCAGTTTTTCGTCCGATTCCAAAATCTTTGACTCACAGCAGAACGGCCATAAGGTGCCCGAGGCAGCAATAGACCAATGAAGGCAGGTCTGCTGGAGGACGATGTATTGATCGGGACGCAATTTGAGTGATCCTTCGTCATTAGGTGGCCCTGAACGTTACAATTCACTATCAGTGCTTCGTCCGATTCGAAAATCTTTGGCTCACAGCAGAACGGCCATAAGGTGCCCGAGGAAGCAATAGACCCATGGAGACAAGTCTGCTGGAGGACGATGTATTGAATCGGGACGCAATTTGAGTGTTCCATCGTCATTAGGTGGCCCTGAATGTTACAATTCACTATCAGTTTTTCGTCCCATTCGAAAATCTTTGAATCACTGCAGAACGGCCATAAGGTGCCCGAGGCAGCAATAGACCCATGGAGACAAGTCTGCTGGAGGACGATGTATTGAATCGGGACGCAATTTGAGTGTTCCATCGTCATTAGGAGGCCCTGAACGTTACAATTCACTATCAGTTTTTCGTCCGATTCGAAAATCTTAGAGTCACAGCAGAACGGCCATAAGTTGCCCGAGGCAGCAATAGACCCATGGAGACAAGTCTGCTGGAGGACGATGTATTGAATCGGGACGCAATTTGAGTGATCCATCGTCATTAGGTGGCCCTGAACGTTACAATTCACTATCAGTTTTTCGTCCGATTTTAAAATCTTTGACTCACAGCAGAACGGCCATGAGGTGCCCAAGGCAGCAATAGACCCATGGAGACAAGTCTGCTGGAGGACGATGTATTGAATCGGGACGCAATTTGAGTGTTGCATCGTCATTAGGAGGCCCTGAATTTTACAATTAACTATCAGTTTTTCGTCCCATTCGATAATCTAGACTCACAGCAGAACGGCCATAAGGTGCCCGAGGCACAAATAGACCCATGGAGTCCAGTCGGCTGGAGGACGATGTATTGAATCGGGACGCAATTTGTGTGGTCCATCGTCATTAGGAGGCCCTGAATGTTACAAATAACTATCAGTTTTTCGTCCCATTCGATAATCTAGACTCACAGCGGAACGGCCATAAGGTGCCCGTGGCAGCAATAGACCCACGGAGTCAAGTCGGCTGGAGGACGATGTATTGAATCGGGACGCAATTTGTGTGGTCCATCGTCATTAGGTGGCCCTGAATGTTACAATTCACTATCAGTTTTTCGTCCGATTCGAAAATCTTAGACTCACAGCATAACGGCCATAAGGTGCCCGAGGGAGCAATAGACCCATGGAGACAAGTCGGCTGGAGGACGATGTATTGAATCCGGACGCAATTTGCGTGATCCATCGTCATTAGGTGGCCCTGAAAGCTACAATTCACTATCAGTTTTTCGTCCGATTCTAAAATATTTGACTCACAACAGAACGGCCATAAGGTGCCCGAGGCAGCAATAGACCCATGGAGACAAGTCTGCTGGAGGACGATGTATTGAATCGGGACGCAATTTGAGTGTTCCATCGTCATTAGGAGGCCCTGAACGTTACAATTCGCTATCAGTTTTTCGTCCGATTCGAAAATATTTGACTCACAGCAGAACGGCCATAAGGTGCCCGAGGCAGCAATAGACCCATGGAGACAAGTCTGCTGGAGGACGATGTATTGAATCGGGACGCAATTTGAGTGATCCATCGTCATTAGGTGGCCCTGAACGTTACAATTCACTATCAGTTTTTCGTCCCATTCGATAATCTAGACTCACAGCAGAACGGCCATAAGGTGCCTGAGGCAGCAATAGACCCATGGAGACAAGTCGGCTGGAGGACGATGTATTGAATCGGGACGCAATTTGAGTGTTCCATCGTCATTAGGTGGCCCTGAATGTTACAATTTACTATCAGTTTTTCGTCAGATTCGAAAATCTTTGACTCACAGCAGAACGGCCATAAGGTGCCCGAGGCAGCAATAGACCCATGGAGACAAGTCTGCCGGAGGACGATGTATTGAATCGGGACGCAATTTGAGTGATCCATCGTCATTAGGTGGCCCTGAACATTACAATTCACTATCAGTTTTTTGTCCGATTCGAAAATCTTTGACTCACAGCAGAACGGCCATAAGATGCCCGAGGCAGCAATAGACCCATGGAGACAAGTCTGCTGGAGGAGGATGTATTGAATCGGGACGCGATTTGAGTGATCCATCATCATTAGGTGGCCCTGAACGTTACAATTCACTATCAGTTTTTCGTTCGATTCGAAAATCTTTGACTCACAGCAGAACGGCCATAAGGTGCGCGAGGCAGCAATAGACCCATGAAGACAAGTCTGCTGGAGGACGATGTATTGAATCGGGACGCAATTTGAGTGTTCCATTGTCATTAGGAGGCCCTGAACGTTACAATTCAGTGTCAGTTTTTCGTCCGATTCGAAAATCTGTGACTCACAGCAGAACGGCCATAAGGTGCCCGAGGCAGCAATAGACCCATGGAGACAAGTCGGCTGGAGGACGATGTATTGAATAGGGACGCAATTTGAGTGATCCATCGTCATATGGTGGCCCTGATTATTACAATTCACTATCAGTTTTTCGTCAGATTCGAAAATCTTTGACTCACAGCAGAACGGCCATAAGTGCCCGAGGCAGCAATAGACCCATGGAGACAAGTCGGCTGGAGGACGATGTATTTTGAATCGGGACGCAATTTGAGTGATCCATCGTCATTAGGAGGCCCTGAACGTTACAATTCACTATCAGTTTTTCGTCCGATTCGAAAATCTTTGACTCACAGCAGAACGGCCATTGGGTGCCCAAGGCAGCAATAGACCCGTGGAGACAAGTCTGCTGGAGGACGATGTATTGAATCGGGACGCAATTTGAGTGTTCCATCGTCATTAGGAGGCCCTGAACATTACAATTCACTATCAGTTTTTTGTCCGATTCGAAAATCTTTGACTCACAGCAGAACGGCCATAAGATGCCCGAGGCAGCAATAGACCCATGGAGACAAGTCTGCTGGAGGAGGATGTATTGAATCGGGACGCGATTTGAGTGATCCATCATCATTAGGTGGCCCTGAACGTTACAATTCACTATCAGTTTTTCGTTCGATTCGAAAATCTTTGACTCACAGCAGAACGGCCATAAGGTGCGCGAGGCAGCAATAGACCCATGAAGACAAGTCTGCTGGAGGACGATGTATTGAATCGGGACGCAATTTGAGTGTTCCATTGTCATTAGGAGGCCCTGAACGTTACAATTCAGTGTCAGTTTTTCGTCCGATTCGAAAATCTGTGACTCACAGCAGAACGGCCATAAGGTGCCCGAGGCAGCAATAGACACATGAAGACAAGTCTGCTGGAGGACGATGTATTGAATCGGGACGCAATTTGAGTGTTCCATTGTCATTAGGAGGCCCTGAACGTTACAATTCAGTGTCAGTTTTTCGTCCGATTCGAAAATCTGTGACTCACAGCAGAACGGCCATAAGGTGCCCGAGGCAGCAATAGACCCATGGAGACAAGTCGGCTGGAGGACGATGTATTGAATAGGGACGCAATTTGAGTGATCCATCGTCATATGGTGGCCCTGATTATTACAATTCACTATCAGTTTTTCGTCAGATTCGAAAATCTTTGACTCACAGCAGAACGGCCATAAGTGCCCGAGGCAGCAATAGACCCATGGAGACAAGTCGGCTGGAGGACGATGTATTTTGAATCGGGACGCAATTTGAGTGATCCATCGTCATTAGGAGGCCCTGAACGTTACAATTCACTATCAGTTTTTCGTCCGATTCGAAAATCTTTGACTCACAGCAGAACGGCCATTGGGTGCCCAAGGCAGCAATAGACCCGTGGAGACAAGTCTGCTGGAGGACGATGTATTGAATCGGGACGCAATTTGAGTGTTCCATCGTCATTAGGAGGCCCTGAATTTTACAATTAACTATCAGTTTTTCGTCCCATTCGATAATCTAGACTCACAGCAGAACGGCCATAAGGTGCCCGAGGCAGAAATGGACCCATGGAGTCCAGTCGGCTGGAGGACGATGAATTGAATCGGGACGCAATTTGTGTGGTCCATCGTCATTAGGAGAATCTGAATGTTACAATTAACTATCAGTTTTTCGTCCCATTCGATAATCTAGACTCACAGCGGAACGGCCATAAGGTGCCCGAGGCAGCAATAGACCCATGGAGTCAAGTCGGCTGGAGGACGATGTATTGAATCGGGACGCAATTTGTGCGGTCCATCGTCATTAGGAGGCCCTGAATGTTACAATTCACTATCAGTTTTTCGTCCGATTCGAAAATCTTAGACTCACAGCATAACGGCCATAAGGTGCCCGAGGGAGCAATAGACCCATGGAGACAAGTCGGCTGGAGGACGATGTATTGAATCGGGACGCAATTTCCGTGATCCATCGTCATTAGGTGGCCCTGAAAGCTACAATTCACTATCAGTTTTTCGTCCGATTCGAAAATATTTGACTCACAACAGAACGGCCATAAGGTGCCCGAGGCAGCAATAGACCCATGGAGACAAGTCTGCTGGAGGACGATGTATTGAATCAGGACGCAATTTGAGTGTTCCATCGTCATTAGGAGGCCCTGAACGTTACAATTCACTATCTGTTTTTCGACCGAATCGAAAATATTTGACTCACAGCGAAACGGCCATAAGGTGCCAGAGGCAGCAATAGACCCATGGGGACAAGTCTGCTGGAGGACGATGTATTGAATCGGTACGCAATTTGAGTGATCCATCGTCATTAGGTGGCCCTGAACGTTATAATTCACTATCAGTTTTTCGTCCCATTCGATAATCTAGACTCACAGCAGAACGGCCATAAGGTGCCGAGGCAGCAAAAGACCCATGGAGACAAGTCGGCTGGAGCACGATGTATTGAATCGGGACGCAATTTGAGTGTTCCATCGTCATTAGGTGGCCCTGAATGTTACAATTCACTATCAGTTTTTCGTCCGATTCGAAAATCTTTGACTCACAGCAGAACGGCCATAAGGTGCCCGAGGCAGCAATAGACCCATGGAGACAAGTCTGCTGGAGGAGGATGTATTGAATCGGGACGCGATTTGAGAGATCCATCATCATTAGGTGGCCCTGAACGTTACAATTCACTATCAGTTTTTCGTTCGATTCGAAAATCTTTGACTCACAGCAGAACGGCCGTAAGGTGCGCGAGGCAGCAATAGACCATGAAGACAAGTCTGCTGGAGGACGATGTATTGAATCGGGACGCAATTTGAGTGTTCCATAGTCATTAGGAGGCCCTGAACGTTACAATTCAGTGTCAGTTTTTCGTCCGATTCGAAAATCTTTGACTCACAGCAGAACGGCCATAAGGTGCCCGAGGCAGCAATAGACCCATGGAGACAAGTCGGCTGGAGGACGATGTATTGAATAGGGACGCAATTTGAGTGATCCATCGTCATATGGTGGCCCTGAATGTTACAATTCACTATCAGTTTTTCGTCAGATTCGAAAATCTTTGACTCACAGCAGAACGGCCATAAGGTGCCCGAGGCACCAATAGACCCATGGAGACAAGTCGGCTGGAGGACGATGTATTGAATCGGGACGCAATTTGAGTGATCCATCGTCATTAGGTGACCCTGAATGTTACAATTCACTGTCAGTTTTTCGTCCGATTCGAAAATCTTTGACTCACAGCAGAACGGCCATAAGGTGACCGAGGCAGCAATACACCCATGGTGACAAGTCTGCTGGAGGACGATGTATTGAATCGGGACGCAATTTGAGTGTTCCATCGTCATTAGGAGGCCCTGCACGCTACAATTCACTATCAGTTTTTCGTCCGATTCGAAAATCTTTGACTCACAGCAGAACGGCCATAATGTGCCCCAGGCAGCAATAGACCCATGGAGACAAGTGGGCTGGAGGACGATGTAATGAATCGGGACGCAATTTGAGAGGTCCATCGTCATTAGGTGGCCCTGAAAGTTACAATTCCCTATCAGTTTTTCGTCCGATTCGAAAATCTTTGACTCACAGCAGAACGGCCATAAGGTGCCCGAGGCAGCAATAGACCCATGGAGACAAGTCTGCTGGAGGACGATGTATTGAATCGGGACGCAATTTGAGTGATCCATCGTCATTAGGTGGCCCCTGAACGTTACAATTCACTATCAGTTTTTCGTCCGATTCGAAAATCTTTGACTCACAGCAGAACGGCAGTTAAGTGCCCGAGGCAGCAATAGACCTATGAAGACAAGTCGGCTGGAGGACGATGTATTGAATCGGGACGCAATTTGAGTGTTCCATCGTATTTAGGTGGACCTGAATGTTACAATTCACTATCAGTTTTTCGTCAGATTCGAAAATCTTTGTCTCACAGCAGAACGGCCATAAGGTGCCCGAGGCAGCAATAGACCCATGGAGACAAGTCTGCTGGAGGACGATGTATTGAATCGGGACGCAATTTGAGTGATCCATCGTCATTAGGTGACCCTGAACGTTACAATTCACTATCAGTTTTTCGTCCGATTCGAAAATCTTTGACTCACAGCAGAACGGCCATAAGGTGCCCGAGGCAGCAATAGACCCATGGAGACAAGTCTGCTGGAGGAGGATGTTTTGAATCGGGACGCGATTTGAGTGATCCATCGTCATTAGGTGGCCCTGAACGTTACAATTCACTATCAGTTTTTCGTTCGATTCGAAAATCTTTGACTCACAGCAGAACGGCCATAAGGTGCGCGAGGCAGCAATAGACCCATGAAGACAAGTCTGCTGGAGGACGATGAATTGAATCGGGACGCAATTTGAGTGTTCCATTGTCATTAGGAGGCCCTGAACGTTACAATTCAGTGTCAGTTTTTCATCCGATTCGAAAATCTTTGACTCACAGCAGAACAGCCATAAGGTGCCCGAGGCAGCAATAGACCCATGGAGACAAGTCGGCCGGAGGACGATGTATTGAATAGGGACGCAATTTCAGTGATCCATCGTCATATGGTGGCCCTGAATGTTACTATTCACTATCAGTTTTTCGTCAGATTCGAAAATCTTTGACTCACAGCAGAAGGGCCATAAGGTGCCCGAGGCAGCAATAGACCCATGGAGACAAGTCTGCTGGAGGACGATGTATTGAATCGGGACGCAATTTGAGTGATCCATCGTCATTAGGTGGCCCTGAACGTTACAATTCACTATCAGTTTTTCGTCCGATTCGAAAATCTTTGACTCACAGCAGAACGGCCATAAGGTCCCCGAGGCAGCAATAGACCCATGGAGACAAGTCTGCTGGAGGACGATGTATTGAATCGGGACGCAATTTGAGTGTTTCATCGTATTTAGGTGGCCCTGACTGTTACAATTCACTATCAGTTTTTCGTCAGATTCGAAAATTTTTGACTCACAGGAGAACGGCCATAAAGTGCCCGAGGCAGCTATAGACCCACGGAGACAAGTCTGCTGGAGGACGATGTATTGAATCGGGACGCAATTTGAGTGATCCATCGTCATTAGGTGGCCCTGAACGTTACAATTCACTATCAGTTTTTCGTCCGATTCGAAAATCTTTGACTCACAGCAGAACGGCCATAAGGTGCCCGAGGCAGCAATAGACCCATGGAGACAAGTCTGCTGGAGGAGGATGTGTTGAATCGGGACGCGATTTGAGTGATCCATCGTCATTAGGTGGCCCTGAACGTTACAATTCACTATCAATATTTCGTTCGATTCGAAAATCTTTGACTCACAGCAGAACGGCCATAAGGTGCGCGAGGCAGCAATAGACCCATGAAGACAAGTCTGCTGGAGGACGATGTATTGAATCGGGACGCAATTTGAGTGTTCCATTGTCATTAGGAGGCCCTGAAAGTTACAATTCAGTGTCAGTTTTTCGTCCGATTCGAAAATCTTTGACTCACAGCAGAACAGCCAAAGGTGCCCGAGGCAGCAATAGACCCATGGAGACAAGTCGGCTGGAGGACGATGTATTGAATAGGGACGCAATTTGAGTGATCCATCGTCATATGGTGGCCCTGAATGTTACTATTCACTATCAGTTTTTCGTCAGATTCGAAAATCTTTGACTCACAGCAGAACGGCCATAAGGTGCCCAAGGCAGCAATTGACCCATGGAGACAAGTCTGCTGGAGGACGATGTATTGAATCGGGACGCAATTTGAGTGATCCATCGTCATTAGGTGGCCCTGAACGTTACAATTCACTATCAGTTTTTCGTCCGATTCGAAAATCTTTGACTCACAGCAGAACGGCCATAAGGTGCCCGAGGCAGCAATAGACCCATGGAGACAAGTCTGCTGGAGGACGATGTATTGAATCGGGACGCAATTTGAGTGTTCCATCGTCATTAGGAGGCCCTGAACGTTACAATTCACTATCAGTTTTTCGTCCGATTCGAAAATCTTTGACTCACAGAAGAACGGCCATAAGGTGCCCCAGGCAGCAATAGACCCATGGAGACAAGTCGGCTGGAGGACGATGTAATGAATCGGGACGCAATTTGAGAGATCCATCGTCATTAGGTGGCCCTGAAAGTTACAATTCCATATCAGTTTTTCGTCCGATTCGAAAATCTTTGACTCACAGCAGAACGGCCATAAGGTGCCCGAGGCAGCAATAGACCCATGGAGACAAGTCTGCTGGAGGAGGATGTATTGAATCGGGACGCAATTTGAGTGATCCATCGTCATTAGGTGGCCCCTGAAGATTACAATTCACTATCAGTTTTTCGTCCGATTCGAAATTCTTTGACTCACAGCAGAACGGCCATAAGGTGCCCGAGGCAGCAATAGACCCATGGAGACAAGTCTGCTGGAGGACGATGTATTGAATCGGGACGCAATTTGTGTGGTCCATCGTTATTAGGATGCCCTGAATGTTACAATTAACTATCAGTTTTTCGTCCCATTCGATAATCTAGACTCACAGCAGAACGGCCATATGGTGCTCGAGGCAGCAATAGACCCATGGAGTCAAGTCGGCTCGAGGACGATGTATTGAATCGGGACGCAATTGGTGAGGTCCATCGTCATTAGGTGGCCCTGAATGTTACAATTCACTATCAGTTTTTCGTCCGATTCGAAAATCTTTGACTCACAGCAGAACGGCCATAAGGTGACCGAGGTAGCAATAGACACATGGAGACCACCCTGCTGGAGGACGATGTATTGAATCGGGACGCAATTTGAGTCATCCATCGTCATTAGGTGGCCCTGAACGTTACAATTCACTATCAGTTTTTCGTCCGATTCGAAAATCTTTGACTCACAGCTGGACGGCCATAAGGTGCCCGAGGCAGCAATAGACCCATGGAGACAAGTCTGCTGGAGGACGATGTATTGAATCGGGACGCAATTTGAGTGTTCCATCGTCATTAGGAGGCCCTGAACGTTACAATTCACTATCAGTTTTTCGTCCGATTCGAAAATCTTTGACTCACAGCAGAACGGCCATAAGGTGCCCCAGGCAGCAATAGACCCATGGAAACAAGTCGGCTGGAGACGATGTAATGAATCAGGACGCAATTTGAGAGATCCATCGTCATTAGGTGGCCCTGAAAGTTACAATTCCCTATCAGTTTTTCCTACGATTCGAAAATCTTTGACTCACAGCAGAACGGCAATAAGGTGCCCGAGGCAGCAATAGACCCATGGAGACAAGTCGGCTGGAGGACGATGTATTGAATCGGGACGCAATTTGTGTGGTCCATCGTCATTAGGATGCCCTGAATGTTACAATTAACTATCAGTTTTTCGTCCCATTCGATAATCTAGACTCACAGCAGAACGGCCATATGGTGCTCGAGGCAGCAATAGACCCATGGAGTCAAGTCGGCTCGAGGACGATGTATTGAATCGGGACGCAATTTGTGAGGTCCATCGTCATTAGGTGGCCCTGAATGTTACAATTCACTATCAATTTTTCGTCCGATTCGAAAATCTTTGACTCACAGCAGAACGGCCATAAGGTGACCGAGGCAGCAATAGACACATGGAGACCAGCCTGCTGGAGGACGATGTATTGAATCGGGACGCAATTTGAGTGTTCCATCGTCATTAGGAGGCCCTGAACGTTACAATTCACTATCAGTTTTTCGTCCGATTCGAAAATCTTTGACTCACAGCAGAACGGCCATAAGGTGCCCCAGGCAGCAATAGACCCATGGAGTCAAGTCGGCTGGAGACGATGTAATGAATCAGGACGCAATTTGAGAGATCTATCGTCATTAGGTGGCCCTGAAAGTTACAATTCACTATCAGTTTTTCGTACGATTCGAAAATCTTTGACTCACAGCAGAACGGCCATAAGGTGCCCGAGGCAGCAATAGACCCATGGAGACAAGTCTGCTGGAGGACGATGTATTGAATCGGGACGCAATTTGAGTGATCCATCGTCATTAGGTGGCCCCTGAAGATTACAATTCACTATCAGTTTTTCGTCCGATTCGAAAATCTTTGACTCACAGCAGAACGGCCATAAGTGCCCGAGGCAGCAATAGTCCCATGGAGACAAGTCGGCTGGAGGACGATGTATTGAATCGGGACGCAATTTGAGAGATCCATCGTCATTAGGTGGCCCTGAATGTTACAATTCACTATCAGTTTTTCGTCCGATTCGAAAATCTTTGACTCACAGCAGAACGGCCATAAGGTGCCCGAGGCAGCAATAGACCCATGGAGACAAGTCGGCTGGAGGACGATGTATAGAATCGGGACGCAATTTGAGTGTTCCATCGTCATTAGGAGGCCATGAATGTTACAATTAACTATCAGTTTTTCGTCCCATTCGATAATCTAGGCTCACGGGAGAACGACCATAAGGTGCCCGAGGCAGCAATAGACCAATGGAGACAAGTCTGCTGGAGGACGAGGTATTGAATCGGGACGCAATTTGAGTGTTCCAACGTCATTAGAAGGCCCTGAACGTTACAATTCACTATCAGTTTTTCGTCCGATTCGAAAATCTTTGACTCACAGCAGAATGGCTATAAGGTGCCCGAGGCAGCAATAGACCAATGGAGTCAAGTCTGCTGGAGGACGATGTATTGAATCGGGACGCAATTTGAGTGATCCATCGTCATTAGGTGGCCCTGAACGTTACAATTCACTATCAGTTTTTCGTCCGATTCGAAAATCTTTGACTCACAGCAGAACGGCCATAAGGTGCCCGATGTAGCAATAGACCCATGGAGACAAGTCTGCTGGTGGACGATGTATTGAATCGGGACGCAATTTGAGTGTTCCATCGTCATTAGGAGGCCATGAATGTTACAATTAACTATCAGTTTTTCGTCCCATTCGATAATCTAGACTCACAGAAGAACGCCCATATGGTGCCCGAGGCAGCAATAGACCCATGGAGTCAAGTTGGATGGAGGACGATGTATTGAATCGGGACGCAATTTGTGAGGTCCATCGTCATTAGGTGGCCCTGAATGTTAAAATTCACTATCAGTTTTTCGTCCGATTCGAAAATCTTTGACTCACAGCATAACGGCCATAAGGTGCCCGAGGGAGCAATAGACCCATGGAGACAAGTCGGCTGGAGGACGATGTATTGAATCGGGACGCAATTTGAGAGATCCATCGTCATTAGGTGGCCCTGAATGTTACAATTCACTATCAGTTTTTCGTCCGATTCGAAAATCTTTGACTCACAGCAGAACGGCCATAAGGTGCCCGAGGCAGCAATAGACCCATGGAGACAAGTCGGCTGGAGGACGATGTATAGAATCGGGACGCAATTTGAGTGTTCCATCGTCATTAGGAGGCCATGAATGTTACAATTAACTATCAGTTTTTCGTCCCATTCGATAATCTAGACTCACGGGAGAACGACCATAAGGTGCCCGATGCAGCAATAGAACCATGGAGACAAGTCTGCTGGAGGAAGATGTGTTGAATCGGGACGCGATTTGAGTGATCCATCGTCATTAGGTGGCCCTGAACGTTACAATTCACTATCAATTTTTCGTTCGATTCGAAAATCTTTGACTCACAGCAGAACGGCCATAAGGTGCGCGAGGCAGCAATAGACCCATGAAGACAAGTCTGCTGGAGGACGATGTATTGAATCGGGACGCAATTTGAGTGTTCCATTGTCATTAGGAGGCCTGAACGTTACAATTCAGTGTCAGTTTTTCGTCCGATTCGAAAATCTTTGACTCACAGCAGAACAGCCATAAGGTGCCCGAGGCAGCAATAGACCCATGGAGACAAGTCGGCTGGAGGACGATGTATTGAATAGGGACGCAATTTGAGTGATCCATCGTCATATGGTGGCCCTGAATGTTACTATTCACTATCAGTTTTTCGTCAGATTCGAAAATCTTTGACTCACAGCAGAACGGCCATAAGGTGCCCGAGGCAGCAATTGACCCATGGAGACAAGTCTGCTGGAGGACGATGTATTGAATCGGGACGCAATTTGAGTGATCCATCGTCATTAGGTGGCCCTGAACGTTACAATTCACTATCAGTTTTTCGTCCGATTCGAAAATCTTTGACTCACAGCAGAACGGCCATAAGGTGCCCGAGGCAGCAATAGACCCATGGAGACAAGTCTGCTGGAGGACGATGTATTGAATCGGGACGCAATTTGAGTGTTCCATCGTCATTAGGAGGCCCTGAACGTTACAATTCACTATCAGTTTTTCGTCCGATTCGAAAATCTTTGACTCACAGAAGAACGGCCATAAGGTGCCCCAGGCAGCAATAGACCCATGGAGACAAGTCGGCTGGAGGACGATGTAATGAATCGGGACGCAATTTGAGAGATCCATCGTCATTAGGTGGCCCTGAATGTTACAATTCACTATCAGTTTTTCGTCCGATTCGAAAATCTTTGACTCACAGCAGAACGGCCATAAGGTCCCCGAGGCAGCAATAGACCCATGGAGACAAGTCGGCTGGAGGACGATGTATAGAATCGGGACGCAATTTGAGTGTTCCATCGTCATTAGGAGGCCATGAATGTTACAATTAACTATCAGTTTTTCGTCCCATTCGATAATCTAGACTCACGGGAGAACGACCATAAGGTGCCCGATGCAGCAATAGACCCATGGAGACAAGTCTGCTGGAGGAAGATGTGTTGAATCGGGACGCGATTTGAGTGATCCATCGTCATTAGGTGGCCCTGAACGTTACAATTCACTATCAATTTTTCGTTCGATTCGAAAATCTTTGACTCACTGCAGAACGGCCATAAGGTGCGCGAGGCAGCAATAGACCCATGAAGACAAGTCTGCTGGAGGACGATGTATTGAATCGGGACGCAATTTGAGTGTTCCATTGTCATTAGGAGGCCTGAACGTTACAATTCAGTGTCAGTTTTTCGTCCGATTCGAAAATCTTTGACTCACAGCAGAACAGCCATAAGGTGCCCGAGGCAGCAATAGACCCATGGAGACAAGTCGGCTGGAGGACGATGTATTGAATAGGGACGCAATTTGAGTGATCCATCGTCATATGGTGGCCCTGAATGTTACTATTCACTATCAGTTTTTCGTCAGATTCGAAAATCTTTGACTCACAGCAGAACGGCCATAAGGTGCCCGAGGCAGCAATTGACCCATGGAGACAAGTCTGCTGGAGGACGATGTATTGAATCGGGACGCAATTTGAGTGATCCATCGTCATTAGGTGGCCCTGAACGTTACAATTCACTATCAGTTTTTCGTCCGATTCGAAAATCTTTGACTCACAGCAGAACGGCCATAAGGTGCCCGAGGCAGCAATAGACCCATGGAGACAAGTCTGCTGGAGGACGATGTATTGAATCGGGACGCAATTTGAGTGTTCCATCGTCATTAGGAGGCCCTGAACGTTACAATTCACTATCAGTTTTTCGTCCGATTCGAAAATCTTTGACTCACAGAAGAACGGCCATAAGGTGCCCCAGGCAGCAATAGACCCATGGAGACAAGTCGGCTGGAGGACGATGTAATGAATCGGGACGCAATTTGAGAGATCCATCGTCATTAGGTGGCCCTGAAAGTTACAATTCCATATCAGTTTTTCGTCCGATTCGAAAATCTTTGACTCACAGCAGAACGGCCATAAGGTGCCCGAGGCAGCAATAGACCCATGGAGACAAGTCTGCTGGAGGACGATGTATTGAATCGGGACGCAATTTGAGTGATCCATCGTCATTAGGTGGCCCCTGAAGATTACAATTCACTATCAGTTTTTCGTCCGATTCGAAAATCTTTGACTCACAGCAGAACGGCCATAAGGTGCCCGAGGCAGCAATAGACCCATGGAGACAAGTCGGCTGGAGGACGATGTATAGAATCGGGACGCAATTTGAGTGTTCCATCGTCATTAGGAGGCCATGAATGTTACAATTAACTATCAGTTTTTCGTCCCATTCGATAATCTAGACTCACGGGAGAACGACCATAAGGTGCCCGATGCAGCAATAGACCCATGGAGACAAGTCTGCTGGAGGAAGATGTGTTGAATCGGGACGCGATTTGAGTGATCCATCGTCATTAGGTGGCCCTGAACGTTACAATTCACTATCAATTTTTCGTTCGATTCGAAAATCTTTGACTCACAGCAGAACGGCCATAAGGTGCGCGAGGCAGCAATAGACCCATGAAGACAAGTCTGCTGGAGGACGATGTATTGAATCGGGACGCAATTTGAGTGTTCCATTGTCATTAGGAGGCCTGAACGTTACAATTCAGTGTCAGTTTTTCGTCCGATTCGAAAATCTTTGACTCACAGCAGAACAGCCATAAGGTGCCCGAGGCAGCAATAGACCCATGGAGACAAGTCGGCTGGAGGACGATGTATTGAATAGGGACGCAATTTGAGTGATCCATCGTCATATGGTGGCCCTGAATGTTACTATTCACTATCAGTTTTTCGTCAGATTCGAAAATCTTTGACTCACAGCAGAACGGCCATAAGGTGCCCGAGGCAGCAATTGACCCATGGAGACAAGTCTGCTGGAGGACGATGTATTGAATCGGGACGCAATTTGAGTGATCCATCGTCATTAGGTGGCCCTGAACGTTACAATTCACTATCAGTTTTTCGTCCGATTCGAAAATCTTTGACTCACAGCAGAACGGCCATAAGGTGCCCGAGGCAGCAATAGACCCATGGAGACAAGTCTGCTGGAGGACGATGTATTGAATCGGGACGCAATTTGAGTGTTCCATCGTCATTAGGAGGCCCTGAACGTTACAATTCACTATCAGTTTTTCGTCCGATTCGAAAATCTTTGACTCACAGAAGAACGGCCATAAGGTGCCCCAGGCAGCAATAGACCCATGGAGACAAGTCGGCTGGAGGACGATGTAATGAATCGGGACGCAATTTGAGAGATCCATCGTCATTAGGTGGCCCTGAAAGTTACAATTCCATATCAGTTTTTCGTCCGATTCGAAAATCTTTGACTCACAGCAGAACGGCCATAAGGTGCCCGAGGCAGCAATAGACCCATGGAGACAAGTCTGCTGGAGGACGATGTATTGAATCGGGACGCAATTTGAGTGATCCATCGTCATTAGGTGGCCCCTGAAGATTACAATTCACTATCAGTTTTTCGTCCGATTCGAAATTCTTTGACTCACAGCAGAACGGCCATAAGGTGCCCGAGGCAGCAATAGACCCATGGAGACAAGTCGGCTGGAGGACGATGTATTGAATCGGGACGCAATTTGTGTGGTCCATCGTCATTAGGATGCCCTGAATGTTACAATTAACTATCAGTTTTTCGTCCCATTCGATAATCTAGACTCACAGCAGAACGGCCATATGGTGCTCGAGGCAGCAATAGACCCATGGAGTCAAGTCGGCTCGAGGACGATGTATTGAATCGGGACGCAATTTGTGAGGTCCATCGTCATTAGGTGGCCCTGAATGTTACAATTCACTATCAGTTTTTCGTCCGATTCGAAAATCTTTGACTCACAGCAGAACGGCCATAAGGTGACCGAGGTAGCAATAGACACATGGAGACCAGCCTGCTGGAGGACGATGTATTGAATCGGGACGCAATTTGAGTGATCCATCGTCATTAGATGGCCCTGAACGTTACAATTCACTATCAGTTTTTCGTCCGATTCGAAAATCTTTGACTCACAGCAGAACGGCCATAAGGTGCCCGAGGCAGCAATAGACCCATGGAGACAAGTCTGCTGGAGGACGATGTATTGAATCGGGACGCAATTTGAGTGTTCCATCGTCATTAGGAGGCCCTGAACGTTACAATTCACTATCAGTTTTTCGTCCGATTCGAAAATCTTTGACTCACAGCAGAACGGCCATAAGGTGCCCCAGGCAGCAATAGACCCATGGAGACAAGTCGGCTGGAGACGATGTAATGAATCAGGACGCAATTTGAGAGATCCATCGTCATTAGGTGGCCCTGAAAGTTACAATTCCCTATCAGTTTTTCGTACGATTCGAAAATCTTTGACTCACAGCAGAACGGCAATAAGGTGCCCGTGGCAGCAATAGACCCATGGAGACAAGTCTGCTGGAGGACGATGTATTGAATCGGGACGCAATTTGAGTGATCCATCGTCATTAGGTGGCCCCTGAAGATTACAATTCACTATCAGTTTTTCGTCCGATTCGAAAATCTTTGACTCACAGCAGAACGGCCATAAGTGCCCGAGGCAGCAATAGACCCATGGAGACAAGTCGGCTGGAGGACGATGTATTGAATCGGGACGCAATTTGAGAGATCCATCGTCATTAGGTGGCCCTGAATGTTACAATTCACTATCAGTTTTTCGTCCGATTCGAAAATCTTTGACTCACAGCAGAACGGCCATAAGGTGCCCGAGGCAGCAATAGACCCATGGAGACAAGTCGGCTGGAGGACGATGTATAGAATCGGGACGCAATTTGAGTGTTCCATCGTCATTAGGAGGCCATGAATGTTACAATTAACTATCAGTTTTTCGTCCCATTCGATAATCTAGACTCACGGGAGAACGACCATAAGGTGCCCGAGGCAGCAATAGACCCATGGAGACAAGTCTGCTGGAGGACGAGGTATTGAATCGGGACGCAATTTGAGTGTTCCAACGTCATTAGGAGGCCCTGAACGTTACAATTCACTATCAGTTTTTCGTCCGATTCGAAAATCTTTGACTCACAGCAGAATGGCTATAAGGTGCCCGAGGCAGCAATAGACCAATGGAGTCAAGTCTGCTGGAGGACGATGTATTGAATCGGGACGCAATTTGAGTGATCCATCGTCATTAGGTGGCCCTGAACGTTACAATTCACTATCAGTTTTTCGTCCGATTCGAAAATCTTTGACTCACAGCAGAACGGCCATAAGGTGCCCGATGTAGCAATAGACCCATGGAGACAAGTCTGCTGGAGGACGATGTATTGAATCGGGACGCAATTTGAGTGTTCCATCGTCAATAGCAGGCCCTGAATGTTACAATTAACTATCAGTTTTTCGTCCCACTCGATAATCTAGACTCACAGCAGAACGGCCATAAGGTGCCCGAGGCAGCAATAGACCCATTAAGTCAAGTCGGCTGGAGGACGATGTATTGAATCGGGACGCAATTTGTGTGGTCCATCGTCATTAGGATGCCCTGAATGTTACAATTAACTATCAGTTTTTCGTCCCATTCGATAATCTAGACTCACAGAAGAACGCCCATATGGTGCCCGAGGCAGCAATAGACCCATGGAGTCAAGTTGGATGGAGGACGATGTATTGAATCGGGACGCAATTTGTGAGGTCCATCGTCATTAGGTGGCCCTGAATGTTAAAATTCACTATCAGTTTTTCGTCCGATTCGGAAATCTTTGACTCACAGCATAACGGCCATAAGGTGCCCGAGGGAGCAATAGACCCATGGAGACAAGTCGGCTGGAGGACGATGTATTGAATCGGGACGCAATTTGAGAGATCCATCGTCATTAGGTGGCCCTGAATATTACAATTCACTATCAGTTTTTCGTCCGATTCGAAAATCTTTCACTCACAGCGGAACGGCCATAAGGTGCCCGGGGCAGCAATAGACCCATGGAGACAAGTCGGCTGGAGGACGATGTATAGAATCGGGACGCAATTTGAGTGTTCCATCGTCATTAGAAGGCCATGAATGTTACAATTAACTATCAGTTTTTCGTCCCATTCGATAATCTAGACTCACGGGAGAACGACCATAAGGTGCCCGAGGCAGCAATAGACCCATGGAGACAAGTCTGCTGGAGGACGAGGTATTGAATCGGGACGCAATTTGAGTGTTCCAACGTCATTAGGAGGCCCTGAACGTTACAATTCACTATCAGTTTTTCGTCCGTTTCGAAAATCTTTGACTCACAGCAGAATGGCTATAAGGTGCCCGAGGCAGCAATAGACCAATGGAGTCAAGTCTGCTGGAGGACGATGTATTGAATCGGGACGCAATTTGAGTGATCCATCGTCATTAGGTGGCCCTGAACGTTACAATTCACTATCAGTTTTTCGTCCGATTTGAAAATCTTTGACTCACAGCAGAACGGCCATAAGGTGCCCGATGTAGCAATAGACCCATGGAGACAAGTCTGCTGGAGGACGATGTATTGAATCGGGACGCAATTTGAGTGTTCCATCGTCAATAGCAGGCCCTGAATGTTACAATTAACTATCAGTTTTTCGTCCCACTCGATAATCTAGACTCACAGCAGAACGGCCATAAGGTGCCCGAGGCAGCAATAGACCCATTAAGTCAAGTCGGCTGGAGGACGATGTATTGAATCGGGACGCAATTTGTGTGGTCCATCGTCATTAGGATGCCCTGAATGTTACAATTAACTATCAGTTTTTCGTCCCATTCGATAATCTAGACTCACGGGAGAACGACCATAAGGTGCCCGAGGCAGCAATAGACCCATGGAGACAAGTCGGCTGGAGGATGATGTATTGAATCGGGACGCAATTTGAGTCATCCATCGTCATTAGGTGGCCCTGAAGGTTACAACTCACTATCAGTTTTTCGTCCGATTCGAAAATCTTTGGTTCACAGCAGAACGGCCATAAGGTCCCCGAGGCAGCAATAGACCCATGGAGACAAGTCTGCTGGAGGACGATGTATTGAATCGGGACGCAATTTGAGTGATCCATCGTGATTAGGTGGCCCTTGAACGTTACAATTCACTATCAGTTTTTCGTCCGATTCGAAAATCTTTGACTCACAGCAGAACGGCCATAAGGTGCCCGAGGCAGCAATAGACCCATGGAGACAAGTCGGCTGGAGGACGATGTATTGAATCGGGACGCAATTTGAGTGTTCCATCGTCATTAGGTGGCCCTGAATGTTACAATTCACTATCAGTTTTTCGTCCGATTCGAAAATCTTTGACTCACAGCAGAACGGCCATAAGGTGCCCGAGGCAGCAATAGACCCATGGAGACAAGTCGGCTGGAGGAGGATGTATAGAATCGGGACGCAATTTGAGTGTTCCATCGTCATTAGGAGGCCCTGAATGTTACAATTAACTATCAGTTTTTTGTCCCATTCGATAATCTAGACTCAGGGAGAACGACCATAAGGTGCCCGAGGCAGCAATAGACCCTTGGAGACAAGTCTGCTGGAGGACGAGGTATTGAATCGGGACGCAATTTGAGTGATCCATCGTCATTAGGAGGCCCTCAACGTTACAATTGACTATCAGTTTTTCGTCCGATTCGAAAATCTTTGACTCACAGCAGAACGGCCATATGGTGCCCGAGGCAGCAATAGACCAATGGAGACAAGTCTGCTGGAGGACGATGTATTGAATCGGGACGCAATTTGAATGATCCATCGTCATTAGGTCGCCCTGAACGTTACAATTCACTATCAGTTTTTCGTCCGATTCGAAAATCTTTAACTCACTGCACAACGGCCATAAGGTGCCCGAGGCAGCAATAGACCCATGGAGACAAGTCTGCTGGAGGACGTATTGAATCGGGACGCAATTTGAGTCATCCATCGTCATTAGGTGGCCCTGAAAGTTACAATTCACTATCAGTTTTTCGTCCGATTCGAAAATCTTTGATTCACAGCAGAACGGCCATAAGGTCCCCGAGGCAGCAATAGACCCATGGAGACAAGTCTGCTGGAGGACGATGTATTGAATCGGGCCGCAATTTGAGTGTTCCATCGTCATTAGGAGGCCCTGAGCGTTACAATTCACTATCAGTTTTTCGTCCGATTCGAAAATCTTTGACTCTCAGCAGAACGGCCATAAGGTGCCCGAGGCAGCAATAGACCCATGGAGACAAGTCGGCTGGAGGACGATGTATTGAATCGGGACGCTATTTGAGAGATCCATCGTCAATCGGTGGCCCCGAAAGTTACAATTCCCTATCAGTTTTTCGTCCGATTCGAAAGTCTTTGACTCATTGCTGAACGGCCATAAGGTGCCCGAGGCAGCAATAGACCCATGGAGACAAGTCTGCTGGAGGACGATGTATTGAATCGGGACGCAATTTGAGTGATCCATCGTCATTAGGTGGCCCTTGAACGTTACAATTCACTATCAGTTTTTCGTCCGATTCGAAAATCTTTGACTCACAGCAGAACGGCCATAAGGTGCCCGAGGCTGCAATAGACCCATGGAGACAAGACGGCTGGAGGACGATGTATTGAATCGGGACGCAATTTGAGTGTTCCATCGTCATTAGGAGGCCCTGAATGTTACAATTAACTATCAGTTTTTTGTCCCATTCGATAATCTAGACTCAGGGAGAACGACCATAAGGTGCCCGAGACAGCAATAGACCCTTGGAGACAAGTCTGCTGGAGGACGAGGTATTGAATCGGGACGCAATTTGAGTGTTCCATCGTCATTAGGAGGCCCTCAACGTTACAATTCACTATCAGTTTTTCGTCCGATTCGAAAATCTTTGACTCACAGCAGAACGGCCATATGGTGCCCGAGGCAGCAATAGACCAATGGAAACAAGTCTGCTGGAGGACGATGTATTGAATCGGGACGCAATTTGTGTGGTCCATCGTCATTAGGATGCCCCGAATGTTACAATTAACTAACAGTTTTTCGTCCCATTCGATAATCTAGACTCACAGCAGAACGGCCATAAGGTGCCCGAGGCAGCAATAGACCCATGGAGTCTCAAGTCGGCTGGAGGACGATGTATTGAATCGGGACGCAATTTGTGTGGGCCACCGTCATTAGGTGGCCCTGAATGTTACAATTCAGTATCAGTTTTTCGTCCGATTCGAAAATCTTTGACTCACAGCATAACGGCCATAAGGTGCCCGAGGGAGCAATAGACCCATGGAGACAAGTCGGCTGGAGGACGATGTATTGAATCGGGACGCATTTTGCGTGATCCATCGTCATTAGGTGGCCCTGAAAGCTGCAATTCACTATCAGTTTTTCGTCCGATTCGAAAATCTTTGACTCACAGCAGAACGGCCATGAGGTGCCCGAGGCAGCAATAGACCAATGGAGACAAGTCTGCTGGAGGACGTATTGAATCGGGACGCAATTTGAGTGTTCCATCGTCATTAGGAGGCCTTGAATGTTACAATTAACTGTCAGTTTTTCGTCCCATTCGATAATCTAGACTCACGGGAGAACGACCATAAGGTGCCCGAGGTAGCAATAGACCCATGGAGACAAGTCGGCTGGAGGATGATGTATTGAATCGGGACGCAATTTGAGTGTTCCATCGTCATTAGGAGGAACTGAACGTTACAATTCACTATCAGTTTTTCGTCCGATTCGAAAATCTTTGACTCACAGCAGAACGGCCATAAGGTGCCCGAGGCAGCAATAGACCCATGGAGACGAGTCGGCTGGAGGACGATGTATTGAATCGGGACGCAATTTGAGTGATCCATCGTCATTAGGTGGCCTAAAATGTTACAATTCACTATCAGTTTTTCGTCCGATTCGAAAATCTTTGACTCACAGCAGAACGGCCATAAGGTGCACGAGGCAGCAATACACCCATGGAGACAAGTCTGCTGGAGGACGATGTATTGAATCGGGACGCAATTTGTGTGGTCCATCGTCATTAGGAGGCCCTGAATGTTAGAATTAACTATCAGTTTTTCGTCCCATTCGATAATCTAGACTCACAGCAGAACGGCCATAAGGTGCCCGAGGCAGCAATTGACCCATGGAGTCAAGTCGGCTGGAGGACGATGTATTGAATCGGGACGCAATTTGTGTGGTCCATCGTCATTATGTGGCCTTGAATGTTACAATTCACTATCAGTTTTTCGTCCGATTCGAAAATCTTTGACTCACAGCATAACGGCCATAAGGTGCCCGAGGAAGCAATAGACCCATGGAGACAAGTCGGCTGGAGAACGATGTATTGAATCGGGACGCATTTTGCGTGATCCATCGTCATTAGGTGGCCCTGAAAGCTACAATTCACTATCTGTTTTTCGTCCGATTCGAAAATCTTTGACTCACAGCAAAACGGCCATAAGGTGCCCGAGGCAGCAATAGACCCATGGAGTCAAGTCGGCTGGAGGACGATGTATTGAATCGGGACGCAATTTGTGAGGTCCATCGTCATTATGTGGCCTTGAATGTTACAATTCACTATCAGTTTTTCGTCCGATTCGAAAATCTTTGACTCACAGCATAACGGCCATAAGGTGCCCGAGGAAGCAATAGACCCATGGAAACAAGTCTGCTGGAGGACGATGTATTGAATCGGGACGCAATTTGAGTAATCCATCGTCATTAGGTGGCCCTGAACGTTACAATTCACTATCAGTTTTTCGTCCCATTCGATAATCTACACTCACGGGAGAACGACCATAAGGAGCCCGAGGCAGCAATAGACCCATGGAGACAAGTATGCTGGAGGACGAGGTATTGAATCGGGACTCAATTAGAGTGTTCCATCGTCATTAGGAGGCCCTGAACGTTAAAATTCACTATCAGTTTTTCGTCCGATTCGAAAATCTTTGACTAACAGCAGAACAACCATAAGGTGCCCGAGGCAGCAATACACCCATGGAGACAAGTCTGCTGGAGGACAATGTATTGAATCGGGACGCAATTTGAGTGATCCATCGTCATTAGGTGGCCCTGTACGTTACAATTCACTATCAGTTTTTCGTCCGATTCGAAAATCTTTAACTCACAGCAGAACGGCCATAAGTTGCCCGAGGCAGCAATAGACCCATGGAGACAAGTCTGCTGGAGGACGTATTGAATCGGGACGCAATTTGAGTGTTCCATCGTCATTAGGAGGCCCTGAACGTTACAATTCACTATCAGTTTTTCGTCCGATTCGAAAATCTTTGAGTCACAGCAGAACGGCCATAAGGTGCCCGAGACAGCAATAACCCATGGAAACAAGTCTGCTGGAGGACGATGTATTGAATCGCGACGCAATTTGAGAGATCGATCGTCATTAGGTTGCCCTGAGCGTTACAATTCACTATCAGATTTTCGTCCGATTCGAAAATCTTTGACTCACAGCACAACTGCCATAAGGTGCCCGAGGCAGCAATAACCCACGGAGACAAGCCTGCTGGAGGACGAGGTATTGAACCGGGACGCAATTTGAGTGTTCCATCGTCATTAGGAGGCCCTGAACGTTACAATTCACCATCAGTTTTTCGTCCGATACTAAAATCTTTGACTAACAGCAGAATGGCCATAAGGTGCCCGAGGCAGCAATAGACCCATGGAGACAAGTCGGCTGGAGGACGATGTATTGAACCGGGACGCAATTTGAGAGATCCATCGTCATTAGGTAGCCCAAAATGTTACAATTCACTATCAGTTTTTCGTCAGATTCGAAAATCTTTGACTCACAGCAGAACGGCCATAAGGTGCCCGAGGCAGCAATAGAACCATGGAGACAAGGCTGCTGGAGGACGATGTATTGAATCGGGACGCAATTTGAGTGTTCCATCGTCATTAGGATGCCCTGAACGTTACAATTCACTATCAGTTTTTCGTCCGATTCGAAAATCTTTGAGTCACAGCAGGACGGCCATAAGGTGCCCGAGGCAGCAATAACCCATAGAGACAAGTCGGCTGGAGGACGATGTATTGAATCGGGACGCAATTTGAGTGATCCATCGTCATTAGGTGGCCCTGAATGTTACAATTCACTATCAGTTTTTCGTCAGATTCGAAAATCTTTGACTCACAGCAGAACGGCCATAAGGTGCACGAGGCAGCAATACACCCATGGAGACAAGTCTGCTGGAGGACGATGTGTTGAATTGGGACGCAATTTGAGTGTTCCATCGTCATTAGGAGGCCCTGATGTTACAATTAACTATCAGTTTTTCGTCCCATTCGATAATCTAGACCCACAGCAGAACGGCCATAAGGTGCCCGAGGCAGCAATAGACCCATAGAGTCAAGTCGGCTGGAGGACGATGTATTGAATCGGGACGCAATTTGTGTGGTACATCGTCATTAGGAGGCCCTGAATGTTAGAATTAACTATCAGTTTTTCGTCCCATTCGATAATCTAGACTCACAGCAGAACGGCCATAAGGTGCCCGAAGCAGCAATAGAACAATGGAGTCAAGTCGGCTGGAGGACGATGTATTGAATCGGGACGCAATTTGTGTGGTCCATCGTCATTATGTGGCCCTGAATGTTACAATTCACTATCAGTTTTTCGTCCGATTCGAAAATCTTTGACTCACAGCATAACGGCCATAAGGTGCCCGAGGAAGCAATAGACCCATGGAGACAAGTCGGCTGGAGGACGATGTATTGAATCGGGACGCATTTTGCGTGATCCATCGTCATTAGGTGGCCCTGAAAGCTACAATTCACTATCAGTTTTTCGTCCGATTCGAAAATCTTTGACTCACAGCAGAACGGCCATAAGGTGCCCGAGGCAGCAATAGACCTATGAAGACAAGTCTGCTGGAGGACGATGTATTGAATCGGGACGCAATTTGAGTGATCCATCGTCATTAGGTGGCCCTGAACGTTACAATTCACTATCAGTTTTTCGTCCCATTCGATAATCTAGACTCACGGGAGAACGACCATAAGGTGCCCGAGGCAGCAATAGACCCATGGAGACAAGTATGCTGGAGGACGAGGTATTGAATCGGGACTCAATTAGAGTGTTCCATCGTCATTAGGAGGCCTTGAACGTTACAATTCACTATCAGTTTTACGTCCGATTCGAAAATCTTTGACTCACAGCAGACCGGCCATAAGGTGCCCGAGGCAGAAATAGACCCATGGAGACAAGTCGGCTGGTTGACGATGTATTGAATCGGGACGCAATTTGAGTGATCCATCGTCATTAGGTGGCCCTGAATGTTACAATTCACTTCAGTTTTTCGTCTGATTCGAAAATCTTTAACTCACAGCAGAACGGCCATAAGGTGCCCGCAGCAGCAATAGACCCATGGAGACAAGTCTGCTGGAGGACGATGTATTGAATCGGGATCCAATTTGAGTGACCCATCGTCATTAGGTGGCCCTGAAAGTTACAATTCACTATCAGTTTTTCGTCCCATTCGATAACCTAGACTCACAGCAGAACGGCCATAATGTGCCCGAGGCAGCAATAGACCCATGGAGACAAGTCTGCTGGAGGACGATGTATTGAATCGGGACGCAATTTGAGTGTTCCATCGTCATTAGGAGGCCCTGAACGTTACAATTCACTATCAGTTTTTCGTCCGATTCGAAAATCTTTGAGTCACAGCAGAACGGCCATAAGGTGCACGAGGCAGCAATAAGCCATGGAGACAAGTCGGCTGGAGGACGATGTATTGAATCGGGATGCAATTTGAGCGATCCATCGTCAGTAGGTGGCCCTGAATGTTACAATTCACTATCAGTTTTTCGTCAGATTCCAAAATCTTTGACCCACAGCAGAACGGCCATATGGTGCCCGAGGCAGCAACAGACCCAGGAAGACAAGTCTGCTGGAGGACGATGTATTGAATCGGGACGCAGTTTGAGTGTTCCATCGTCATTAGGAGGCCCTGAACGTTACAACTCACTATCAGTTTTCCGTCCGATTCGAAAATCTTTGACACACAGCAGAACGGCCATAAGGTGCCGGAGGCAGCAATAGACCCATGGAGACAAGTCGGCTGGAGGACGATGTATTGAATCGGGACGCAATTTGAGAGATCCATCGTCATTAGGTGGCCCAAAATGTTACAATTCACTATCAGTTTTTCGTCAGATTCGAAAATCTTTGACTCACAGCAGAACGGCCATAAGGTGCCCGAGGCAGCAATAGACCCATGGAGACAAGTCTGCTGCAGGACGATGTATTGAATCGGGACGCAATTTGAGTGATCCATTGTCATTAGGTGGCCCTGAACGTTACAATTCACTATCAGTTTTTCGTCAGATTCAAAAATCTTTGACTCACAGCAGAACGGCCATAAGGTGCACGAGGCAGCAATACACCCATGGAGACAAGTCTGCTGGAGGACGATGTATTGAATTGGGACGCAATTTGAGTGTTCCATCGTCATTAGGAGGCCCTGAATGTTAGAATTAACTATCAGTTTTTCGTCCCATTCGATAATCTAGACTCACAGCAGAACGGCCATAAGGTGCCCGAAGCAGCAATAGAACAGTGGAGTCAAGTCGGCTGGAGGACGATGTTTTGAATCGGGACGCAATTTGTGTGGTCCATCGTCATTATGTGGCCCTGAATGTTACAATTCACTATCAGTTTTTCGTCCGATTCGAAAATCTTTGACTCACAGCATAACGGCCATAAGGTGCCCGAGGAAGCAAGAGACCCATGGAGCCAAGTCGGCTGGAGGACGATGTATTGAATCGGGACGCATTTTGCGTGATCCATCGTCATTAGGTGGCCCTGAAAGCTACAATTCACTATCAGTTTTTCGTCCGATTCGAAAATCTTTGACTCACAGCATAACGGCCATAAGGTGCCCGAGGCAGCAATACACCCATGGAGACAAGTCTGCTGGAGGACGTATTGAATCGGGACGCAATTTGAGTGTTCCATCGTCATTAGGAGTCCCTGAACGTTACAATTCACTATCAGTTTTTCGTCCGATTCGAAAATCTTTGACTAACAGCAGAATGGCCATAAGGTGCGGAGGCAGCAATAGACCAATGGGGACAAGTCTGCTGGACGACGATGTATTGAATCGGGACGCAATTTGAGTGATCCATCGTCATTAGGTGGCCCTGAACGTTACAATTCACTATCAGTTTTTCGTCCGATTCGAAAATCTTTGACTCACAGCAGAACGGCCATAAGGTGCCCGAGGCAGAAATAGACCCATGGAGACAAGTCGGCTGGTTGACGATGTATTGAATCCGGACGCAATTTGAGTGATCCATCGTCATTAGGTGGCCCTGAATGTTACAATTCACTTCAGTTTTTCGTCTGATTCGAAAATCTTTAATTCACAGCAGAACGGCCATAAGGTGCCCGAAGCAGCAATAGACCCATGGAGACAAGTCTGCTGGAGGACGATGTATTGAATCGGGATCCAATTTGAGTGATCCATCGTCATTAGGTGGCCCTGAACGTTACAATTCACTATCAGTTTTTCGTCCCATTCGATAATCTAGACTAACAGCAGAACGGCCATAATGTGCTCGAGGCAGCAATAGACCCATGGAGACAGGTCTGCTGGAGGACGATGTATTGAATCGGGACGCAATTTGAGTGTTCCATCGTCATTAGGAGGCCCTGAACGTTACAATTCACTATCAGTTTTTCGTCCGATTCGAAAATCTTTGAGTCACAGCAGAACGGCCATAAAGTGCACGAGGCAGCAATAAGCCATTGAGACAAGTCGGCTGGAGGACGATGTATTGAATCGGGACGCAATTTGAGCGATCCATCGTCAGTAGGTGGCCCTGAATGTTACAATTCACTATCAGTTTTTCGTCAGATTCCAAAATCTTTGACCCACAGCAGAACGGCCATAAGGTGCCCGAGGCAGCAACAGACCCAGGAAGACAAGTCTGCTGGAGGACGATGTATTGAATCGGGACGCAGTTTGAGTGTTCCATCGTCATTAGGAGGCCCTGAACGTTACAACTCACTATCAGTTTTCCGTCCGATTCGAAAATCTTTGACACACAGCAGAACGGCCATAAGGTGCCGGAGGCAGCAATAGACCCATGGAGACAAGTCGGCTGGAGGACGATGTATTGAATCGGGACGCAATTTGAGAGATCCATCGTCATTAGGTGGCCCAAAATGTTACAATTCACTATCAGTTTTTCGTCAGATTCGAAAATCTTTGACTCACAGCAGAACGGCCATAAGGTGCCCGAGGCATCAATAGACCCATGGAGATAAGTCTGCTGGAGGACGAGGTATTGAAGCGGGACGCAATTTGAGTGTTCCATCGGCATTAGGAGGCCCTGAACGTTACAATTCACTATCAGTTTTTCGTCTGATTCATAAATCTTTGACTAACAGCAGAATGGCCATAAGGTGCCCGAGGCAGCAATAGACCAATGGAGACAAGTCTGCTGGACGACGATGTATTGAATCGGGACGCAATTTGAGTGATCCATCGTCATTAGGTGGCCCTGAGCGTTACAATTCACTATTTCTTTTTCGTCTGATTCGAAAATCTTTGTCTCACAGCAGAACGGCCATAAGGTGCCCGAGGCACAATAGACCCATGGAAACAAGTCTGTTGGTTGACGATGTATTGAATCCGGACGCAATTTGAGTGATCCATCGTCATTAGGTGGCCCTGAACGTTACATTTCACTATCAGTTTTTCGTCCCATTCTATAATCTAGACTCACAGCAGAACGGCCATATTGTGCCCGAGGCAGCAATAGACCCATGGAGACAAGTCTGCTGGAGGACGATGTATTGAATCGGGACGCAATTTGAGTGTTCCATCGTCATTAGGAGGCCCTGAACGTTACAATTCACTATCAGTTTTTCGTCCGATTCGAAAATCTTTGAGTCACAGCAGAACGGCCATAAGGTGCCCGAGGCAGCAATAAGCCATGGAATCAAGTCGGCTGGAGGACTATGTATTGAATCGGGACGAAATTTGAGTGATCCATCGTCATTAGGTGGCCCCGAATGTTACAATTCACTATCAGTTTTTCGTCAGATTCCAAAATCTTTGACCCACAGCAGAACGGCCATAAGGTGCCCGAGGCAGCAATAGACCCAGGAAGACAAGTCTGCTGGAGGACGATGTATTGAATCGGGACGCAGTTTGAGTGTTCCATCGTCATTAGGAGGCCCTGAACGTTACAACTCACTATCAGTTTTTCGTCCGATTCGAAAATCTTTGACACACAGCAGAACGGCCATAAGGTGCCCGAGGCAGCAATAGACCCATGGAGACAAGTCGGCTGGAGGACGACGTATTGAATCGGGACGCAATTTGTGAGATCCATCGTCATTAGGTGGCCCAAAATGTTACAATTCACTATCAGTTTTTCGTCAGATTCGAAAATCTTTGACTCACAGCAGAACGGCCGTAAGGTGCCCGAGGCAGCAATAGACCCATGGAGACAAGTCTGCTGCAGGTCGATGTATTGAATCGGGACGCAATTTGAGTGTTCCATCGTCATTAGGAGGCCCTGAATGTAACAATTCACTATCAGTTTTTCGTCCGATTCGAAAATCTTTGACTCACAGCAAAACGGCCATAAGGTGCCCGAGGGAGCAATAGACCCATGGAGACAAGTCGGCTGGAGGACGATGTATTGAATCGGGACGCGTTTTGCGTGATCCATCGTCATTAGGTGGCCCTGAAAGCTACAATTCACTATCCGTATTTCGTCCCATTCGATAATCTAGACTCACAGCGGAACGGCCATAAGGTAACCGAGGCAGCAATAGACCCTTGGAGTCAAGTCGGCTGGAGGACGATGTATTGAATTGGGACGCAATTTGTGTGGTTCATCGTCATTAGGTGGCCCTGAACGTTACAATTCACTATCAGTTTTTCGTTCGATTCGAAAATCTTTGACTCACAGCAGAACGGCCATAAGTTGCTCGAGGCAGCAATAGACCCATGGAGTCAAGTCGGCTGGAGCACGATGTATTGAATTGGGACGCAATTTGTGTGGTTCATCGTCATTAGGTGTCCAGAATGTTACAACTCACTATCAGTTTTTCGTCCGATTCGAAAATCTTTGACTCACAGCAGAACGGCCACAAGGTGCCCGAGGCAGCAATAGACCCATGGAGACAAGTCTGCTGGAGGACGATGTATTGAATCGGGACGCAATTTGAGTGTTCCATCGTCATTAGGAGGCCCTGAACGTTACAATTCACTATCAGTTTTTCGTCCGATTCGAAAATCTTTGAGTCACAGCAGACCGGCCATAAGGTGCCCGAGGCAGCAATAACCCATGGAGACAAGTCTGCTGGAGGACGATGTATTGAATCGGGACGCAATTTGAGTGATCGTTCGTCATTAGGTGGCCCTGAACGTTACAATTCACTATCAGTTTTTCGTCCGATTCGAAAATCTTTGACTCACAGCAGAACGGCCATAAGGTGCCCGAGGCAGCAATAGACCCATGGAGACAAGTCGGCTGGAGGACGATGTATTGAATCGGGACGCAGTCTGAGTGATCGATCGTCATTAGGTGGCCCTGAACGTTACAATTCAATATCAGTTTTTCGTCCGATTCGAAAATCTTTGACTCACAGCAGAACGGCCATAAAGTGCCCGAGGCAGCAATAGACCCATGGAGATAAGTCTGCTGGAGGACGAGGTATTGAAGCGGGACGCAATTTGAGTGTTCCATCGGCATTAGGAGGCCCTGAACGTTACAATTCACTATCAGTTTTTCGTCCGATTCATAAATCTTTGACTAACAGCAGAATGGCCATAAGGTGCCCGAGGCAGCAATAGACCAATGGAGACAAGTCTGCTGGACGACGATGTATTGAATCGGGACGCAATTTGAGTGATCCATCGTCATTAGGTGGCCCTGAACGTTACAATTCACTATTTCTTTTAGTCCGATTCGAAAATCTTTGTCTCACAGCAGAACGGCCATAAGGTGCCCGAGGCAGCAATAGACCCATGGAGACAAGTCTGCTGGTTGACGATGTATTGAATCCGGACGCAATTTGAGTGATCCATCGTCATTCGGTTGCCCTGAACGTTACAATTCACTATCAGTTTTTCGTCCCATTCGATAATCTAGACTCACAGCAGAACGGCCATAAGGTGCCCGAGGCAGCAATAGACCCATGGAGTCAAGTCGGCTGGAGGACGATGTATTGAATCGGGTCGCAATTTGAGTGATCCATCGTCATTAGGTGGCCCTGAATGTTAAAATTCACTATCAGTTTTTCGTCCGATTCGAAAATCTTTGAGTCACAGCAGAACGGCCATAAGGTGCCCGAGGCAGCAATAGACCCATGGAGTCAAGTCGGCTGGGGGACGATGTATTGAATCGGGACGCAATTTGCATGATCCATCGTCGTTAGCTGGCCCTGAATGTTACAATTCACTATCAGTTTTTCGTCCGATTCGAAAATCTTTGACTAGCAGCAGAACGGCCATAAGGTGCCGACGCAGCAATAGACCCATGGAGACATGTCTGCTGGAGGACGATGTATTGAATCGGGACGCAATTTGAGTGATCCATCGTCATTAGGTGGCTCTGAACGTTACAATTCACTATCAGTTTTTCGTCCGATTCGAAAATCTTTGACTCACAGCAGAACGGCCGTAAGGTGCCCGAGGCAGCAATAGACCCATGGAGATAAGTCTGCTGGAGGACGAGGTATTGAAGCGGGACGCAATTTGAGTGTTCCATCGGCATTAGGAGGCCCTGAACGTTACAATTCACTAACAGTTTTTCGTCCGATTCATAAATCTTTGACTAACAGCAGAATGGCCATAAGGTGCCCGAGGCAGCAATAGACCAATGGAGACAAGTCTGCTGGACGACGATGTATTGAATCGGGACGCAATTTGAGTGATCCATCGTCATTAGGTGGCCCTGAACGTTACAATTCACTATCAGTTATTCGTCCCATTCGATAATCTAGACTCACAGCAGAACGGCCATAAGGTGCCCGAGGCAGCAATTGACCCATGGAGTCAAGTCGGCTGGAGGACGATGTATTGAATCGGGTCGCAATTTGAGTGATCCATCGTCATTAGGTGGCTCTGAATGTTACAATTCACTATCAGTTTTTCGTCCGATTCGAAATTCTTTGACTCTCAGCAGAACGGCCATAAGGTGCCCGAGTCAGCAATAGTCCCATGGAGACAAGTCTGCTGGAGGACGATGTATTGAATCGGGACGCTATTTGGGTGATCCATCGTCATTAGGTGGCCCTGAACGTTACAATTCACTATCAGTTTTTTATCCGATTCGAAAATCTTTGACTCACAGCAGAACGGCCATAAGGTGCCCGAGGCAGCAATAGACCCATGGAGACAAGTCGGCTGGAGGAGGATGTATTGAATCGGGACGCAATTTGCGTGATCCATCGTCATTAGGTGGCCCTGAAAGTTACAATACACTATCAGTTTTTCGCCCGATTCGAAAATCTTTGACTCACAGCAGAACGGCCATAAGGTGCCCGAGGCAGAAATAGACCCATGGAGACAAGTCGGCTGGTGGACAATGTATTGAATCCGGACGCAATTTGAGTGATCCATCGTCATTATGTGGCCCTGAATGTTACAATTCACTTCAGTTTTTCGTCTGATTCGAAAATCTTTAACTCACAGCAGAACGGCCATAAGGTGCCCGAAGCAGCAATAGACCCATGGAGACAAGTCTGCTGGAGGACGATGTATTGAATCGGGACGCAATTTGAGTGATCCATCGTCCTTAAGGGGCCCTGAACGTTACAATTCACTATCAGTTTTTCGTCCCATTCTATAATCTAGACTCACAGCAGAACGGCCATAATGTGCCCGAGGCAGCAATAGACCCATGGAGACAAGTCTGCTGGAGGACGATGTATTGAATCGGGACGCAATTTGAGTGTTCCATCGTCATTAGGAGGCCCTGAACGTTACAATTCACTATCAGTTTTTCGTCCGATTCGAAAATCTTTGAGTCACAGCAGAACGGCCATAAGGTGCCCGAGGCAGCAATAAGCCATGGAGACAAGTCGGCTGGAGGACGATGTATTGAATCGGGACGCAATTTGAGTGATCCATCATCATTAGGTGGCCCCGAATGTTACAATTCACTATCAGTTTTTCGTCAGATTCCAAAATCTTTGACCCACAGCAGAACGGCCATAAGGTGCCCGAGGCAGCAATAGACCCAGGAAGACATGTCTGCTGGAGGACGATGTATTGAATCGGGACGCAGTTTGAGTGTTCCATCGTCATTAGGAGGCCCTGAACGTTACAACTCACTATCAGTTTTTCGTCCGATTCTAAAATCTTTGACACACAGCAGAACGGCCATAAGGTGCCCGAGGCAGCAATAGACCCATGGAGACAAGTCGGCTGGAGGACGACGTATTGAATCGGGACGCAATTTGTGAGATCCATCGTCATTAGGTGGCCCAAAATGTTACAATTCACTATCAGTTTTTCGTCAGATTCGAAAATCTTTGACTCACAGCAGAACGGCCGTAAGGTGCCCGAGGCAGCAATAGACCCATGGAGACAACTCTGCTGCAGGTCGATGTATTGAATCGGGACGAATTTGAGTGTTCCATCGTCATTAGGAGGCCCTGAATGTAACAATTCACTATCAGTTTTTCGTCCGATTCAACAATCTTTGACTCACAGCAAAACGGCCATAAGGTGCCCGAGGGAGCAATAGACCCACGGAGACAAGTCGGCTGGAGGACGATGTATTGAATCGGGACGCAATTTGAGTGATCGATCGTCATTAGGTGGCCCTGAACGTTACAATTCACTATCAGTTTTTCGTCCGATTCGAAAATCTTTGACTCACAGCAGAACGGCCATAAAGTGCCCGAGGCACCAATAGACCCATGGAGATAAGTCTGCTGGAGGACAAGGTATTGAAGCGGGACGCAATTTGAGTGTTCCATCGGCATTAGGAGGCCCTGAACGTTACAATTCACTATCAGTTTTTCGTCCGATTCATAAATCTTTGACTAACAGCAGAATGGCCATAAGGTGCCCGAGGCAGCAATAGACCAATGGAGACAAGTCTGCTGGACGACGATGTATTGAATCGGGACGCAATTTGAGTGATCCATCGTCATTTGGTGGCCCTGAACGTTACAATTCACTATTTCTTTTTCGTCCCATTCGAAAATCTTTGTCTCACAGCAGAACGGCCATAAGGTGCCCGAGGCAGCAATAGACCCATGGAGACAAGTCTGCTGGTTGACGATGTATTGAATCCGGACGCAATTTGAGTGATCCATCGTCATTAGGTTGCCCTGAACGTTACAATTCACTATCAGTTTTTCGTCCCATTCGATAATCTAGACTCACAGCAGAACGGCCATAAGGTGCCCGAGGCAGCAATAGACCCATGGAGTCAAGTCGGCTGGAGGACGATGTATTGAATCGGGTCGCAATTTGAGTGATCCATCGTCATTAGGTGGCCCTGAATGTTACAATTCACTATCAGTTTTTCGTCCGATTAGAAAATCTTTGACTCACAGCAGAACGGCCATAAGGTGCCCGAGGCAGCAATAGATCCATGGAGACAAGTCTGCTGGAGGACGAGGAAGTGAACCGGGACGCAATTTGAGTGTTCCATCGTCATTAGGTGGCCCTGAACGTTACAATTCACTATCAGTTTTTTGTCCGATTCGAAAATCTTTGACTCACAGCAGATCGGCCATAAGGTGCCCGAGGCAGCAATAGACCCATGGACACAAGTCGGCTGGAGGAGGATGTTTTGAATCGGGACGCAATTTGCGTGATCCATCGTCATTAGGAGGCCCAGAATGTTACAATTAACTATCAGTTTTTCGTCCCATGCGATAATCTAGACTCACGGGAGTACGACCATAAGGTGCCCGAGGCAGCAATAGACCCATGGAGACAAGTCGGCTGAAGGACGATGTATTGAATCGGGACGCAATTTGAGTGGTCCATCGTCATTAGGTGGCCCGGAAAGTTACAATTCACTATCAGTTTTTCGTCCGATTCGAAAATCTTTGACTCAGAGCAGAACGGCCATAAGATGCCCGAGGCAGCAATAGACCCATGGAGACAAGTCTGCTGGAGGACGATGTATTGAATCGGAACGCAATTTGAGTGATCCATCGTCATTAGGTGGCCCTGAACGATTCAATTCACTATCAGTTTTTCGTCCCATTCGATAATCTAGACACACAGCAGAACGGCCATAAGGTGCCCGAGGCAGCAATAGACCCATGGAGACAAGTCTCCTGGAGGACGATGTATTGAATCAGGACGCAATTTGAGTGATTCATCGTCATTAGATGGCACTGAACGTTACATTTCACAATCAGTTTTTCGTCCGATTCGAAAATCTTTGACTCACAGCAGAACGGCCATAAGGTGCCCGAGGCAGCAATAGACCCATGGAGACAAGTCGGCTGGAGGACGATGTATTGAATCGGGACGCAATTTGAGTGATCCATCGTCATTAGGTGGCCCTGAACGTTACAATTCACTATCAGTTTTTTGTCCGATTCGAAAATCTTTGACTCACAGCAGAACGGCCATAAGGTGCCCGAGGCTACAATAGACCCATGGAGACAAGTCGGCTGGAGGAAGATGTATTCAATCGGGACGCAATTTGAATGTTCGATCGTCATTAGGATGCCCTGAATGTTACAATTAACTATCAGTTTTTCGTCCCATTCGATAATCTAGACTCACGGGAAAACGACCATAAGGTGCCCGAGGCAGCAATAGACCCACGGAGACAAGTCTGCTGGACGACGAGGTATTGAATCGGGACGCAATTTGAGTGTTCCATCGTCATTAGGAGGCCCTGAACGTTACAATTCACTATCAGTTTTTCGTCCGATTCGAAAATCTTTGACTAGCAGCAGAACGGCCATAAGGTGCCCGAGGCAGCAATAGACCCATGGAGACAAGTCTGCTGGAGGACGATGTATTGAATCGGGACGCAATTTGAGTGGTCCATCGTCATTAGGTGGCCCTGAATGTTACAATTCACTATCAGTTTTTCGTCCGATTCGAAAATCTTTGACACACAGCAGAACGGCCGTAAGGTGCCCGAGGCAGCAATAGACCCATGGAGACAAGTCTGCTGGAAGCCGATGTATTGAATCGAGACGCAATTTGAATGTTCCATCGTCATTAGGAGGCCCTGAACGTTACAATTCACTATCAGGTTTTCGTCCGATTCGAAAATCTTTGACTCACAGGAGAACGGCCATAAGGTGCCCGAGGCAGCAATAGACCCATGGAGACAAGTCGGCTGGAGGATGATGTATTGAATCGGGACGCAATTTGAATGATCCATCGTCATTAGGTGGCCCTGAAAGTTACAATTCACTATCAATTTTTCGTCCGATTCGAAAATCTTTGACTCACAGCAGAACGGCCATAAGGTGCCCGAGGCAGCAATAGACCCATGGAGACAAGTCGGCTGAAGGACGATGTATTGAATCGGGACGCAATTTGAGTGGTCCATCGTCATTAGGTGGCCCTGAACGTTACAATTCACTATTTCTTTTTCGTCCGATTCGAAAATCTTTGTCTCACAGCAGAACGGCCATAAGGTGCCCGAGGCAGCAATAGACCCATGGAGACAAGTCTGCTGGTTGACGATGTATTGAATCCGGACGCAATTTGAGTGATCCATCGTCATTAGGTGGCCCTCAACGTTACAATTCACTATCAGTTTTTCGTCCCATTCGATAATCTAGACTCACAGCAGAACGGCCATAAGGTGCCTGAGGCAGCAATAGACCCATGGAGACAAGTCGGCTGGGGGACGATGTATTGAATCGGGACGCAATTTGCGTGATCCATCGTCGTTAGGTGGCCCTGAATGTTACAATTCACTATCAGTTTTTCGTCCGAATCGAAAATCTTTGACTCACAGCAGAACGGCCATAAGGTGCCCGAGGCAGCAATAGACCCATGGAGACAAGTCGGCTGGAGGACGATGTATTCAATCGGGACGCAATTTGAATGTTCGATCGTCATTACGAGGCCCTGAATGTTACAATTAACTATCAGTTTTTCGTCCCATTCGATAATCTAGACTCACGGGAGAACGACCATAAGGTGCCCGAGGCAGCAATAGACCCACGGAGACAAGTCTGCTGGACGACGAGGTATTGAATCGGGACGCAATTTGAGTGTTCCATCGTCATTAGGAGGCCCTGAATGTTACAATTAACTATCAGTTTTTCGTCCCATTCGATAATCTAGACTCACGGGAGAACGACCATAAGGTGCCCGAGGCAGCAATAGACCCACGGAGACAAGTCTGCTGGACGACGAGGTATTGAATCGGGACGCAATTTGAGTGTTCCATCGTCATTAGGAGGCCCTGAACGTTACAATTCACTATCAGTTTTTCGTCCGATTCGAAAATCTTTGACTAGCAGCAGAACGGCCATAAGGTGCCCGAGGCAGCAATAGACCCATGGAGACAAGTCTGCTGGAGGACGATGTATTGAATCGGGACGCAATTTGAGTGGTCCATCGTCATTAGGTGGCCCTGAATGTTACAATTCACTATCAGTTTTTCGTCCGATTCGAAAATCTTTGACTCACAGCAGAACGGCCGTAAGGTGCCCGAGGCAGCAATAGACCCATGGAGACAAGTCTGCTGGATGCCGATGTATTGAATCGGGACGCAATTTGAATGTTCCATCGTCATTAGGAAGCCCTGAACGTTACAATTCACTATCAGGTTTTCGTCCGATTCGAAAATCTTTGACTCACAGGAGAACGGCCATAAGGTGCCCGAGGCAGCAATAGACCCATGGAGACAAGTCGGCTGGAGGATGATGCATTGAATCGGGACGCAATTTGAATGATCCATCGTCATTAGGTGGCCCTGAAAGTTGCAATTCACTATCAATTTTTCGTCCGATTCGAAAATCTTTGACTCACAGCAGAACGGCCATAAGGTGCCCGAGGCAGCAATAGACCCATGGAGACAAGTCGGCTGAAGGACGATGTATTGAATCGGGACGCAATTTGAGTGGTCCATCGTCATTAGGTGGCCCTGAACGTTACAATTCACTATTTCTTTTTCGTCCGATTCGAAAATCTTTGTCTCACAGCAGAACGGCCATAAGGTGCCCGAGGCTGCAATAGACCCATGGAGACAAGTCTGCTGGTTGACGATGTATTGAATCCGGACGCAATTTGAGTGATCCATCGTCATTAGGTGGCCCTGAACGTTACAATTCACTATCAGTTGTTCGTCCCATTCGATAATCTAGACTCACAGCAGAACGGCCATAAGGTGCCCGAGGCAGCAATAGACCCATGGAGACAAGTCGGCTGGGGGACGATGTATTGAATCGGGACGCAATTTGCGTGATCCATCGTCGTTAGGTGGCCCTGAATGTTACAATTCACTATCAGTTTTTCGTGCGAATCGAAAATCTTTGACTCACAGCAGAACGGCCATAAGGTGCCCGAGGCAGCAATAGACCCATGGAGACAAGTCGGCTGGAGGACGATGTATTCAATCGGGACGCAATTTGAATGTTCGATCGTCATTAGGAGGCCCTGAATGTTACAATTAACTATCAGTTTTTCGTCCCATTCGATAATCTAGACTCACGGGAGAACGACCATAAGGTGCCCGAGGCAGCAATAGACCCACGGAGACAAGTCTGCTGGACGACGAGGTATTGAATCGGGACGCAATTTGAGTGTTCCATCGTCATTAGGAGGCCCTGAACGTTACAATTCACTATCAGTTTTTCGTCCGATTCGAAAATCTTTGACTAGCAGCAGAACGGCCATAAGGTGCCCGAGGCAGCAATAGACCCATGGAGACAAGTCTGCTGGAGGACGATGTATTGAATCGGGACGCAATTTGATTGGTCCATCGTCATTAGGTGGCCCTGAATGTTACAATTCACTATCAGTTTTTCGTCCGATTCGAAAATCTTTGACTCACAGCAGAACGGCCGTAAGGTGCCCGAGGCAGCAATAGACCCATGGAGACAAGTCTGCTGGAAGCCGATGTATTGAATCGGGACGCAATTTGAATGTTCCATCGTCATTAGGAGGCCCTGAACGTTACAATTCACTATCAGGTTTTCGTCCGATTCGAAAATCTTTGACTCACAGGAGAACGGCCATAAGGTGCCCGAGGCAGCAATAGACCCATGGAGACAAGTCGGCTGGAGGATGATGTATTGAATCGGGACGCAATTTGAATGATCCATCGTCATTAGGAGGCCCTGAACGTTACAATTCACTATCAGGTTTTCGTCCGATTCGAAAATCTTTGACTCACAGCAGAACGGCCATAAGGTGCCCGAGGCAGCAATAGACCCATGGAGACAAGTCGGCTGAAGGACGATGTATTGAATTGGGACGCAATTTGAGTGGTCCATCGTCATTAGGTGGCCCTGAACGTTACAATTCACTATTTCTTTTTCGTCCGATTCGAAAATCTTTGTCTCACAGCAGAACGGCCATAAGGTGCCCGAGGCAGCAATAGACCCATGGAGACAAGTCTGCTGGTTGACGATGTATTGAATCCGGACGCAATTTGAGTGATCCATCGTCATTAGGTGGCCCTGAACGTTACAATTCACTATCAGTTTTTCGTCCCATTCGATAATCTAGACTCACAGCAGAACGGCCATAAGGTGCCCGAGGCAGCAATAGACCCATGGAGACAAGCCGGCTGGGGGACGATGTATTGAATCGGGACGCAATTTGCGTGATCCATCGTCGTTAGGTGGCCCTGAATGTTACAATTCACTATCAGTTTTTCGTCCGATTCGAAAATCTTTGACTCACAGCAGAACGGCCATAATGTGCCCGAGGCAGCAATAGACCCATGGAGACAAGTCGGCTGGGGGACGACGTATTGAATCGGGACGCAATTTGCGTGATCCATCGTCGTTAGGTGGCCCTGAATGTTACAATTCACTATCAGTTTTTCGTCCGATTCGAAAATCTTTGACTCACAGCAGAGCGGCCATAAGGTGCCCGAGGCAGCAATAGACCCATGGAGACAAGTCTGCTGGAGGACGAGGTAGTGAACCGGGACGCAATTTGAGTGTTCCATCGGCATTAGGAGGCCCTGAACGTTACAATTCACTATCACTTTTTCGTCCGATTCGAAATTCTTTGACTCTCAGCAGAACGGCCATAAGGTGCCCGAGTCAGCAATAGTCCCATGGAGACATGTCTGCTGGAGGACGATGTATTGAATCGGGACGCAATTTGAGTGATCCATCGTCATTAGGTGGCCCTGAACGTTACAATTCACTATCAGTTTTTTGTCCGATTCGAAAATCTTTGACTCACAGCAGAACGGCCATACGGTGCCCGAGGCAGCAATAGACCCATGGAGACAAGTCGGCTGGAGGAGGATGTATTGAATCGGGACGCAATTTGCGTGATCCATCGTCATTAGGTGGCCCTGAAAGTTACAATACACTATCAGTTTTTCGCCCGATTCGAAAATCTTTGTCTCACAGCAGAACGGCCATAAGGTGCCCGAGGCAGCAATAGACCCATGGAGACAAGTCTGCTGGAGGACGATGTATTCAATCGGGACAACATTTTGAATGTTCCATCGACATTAGGAGGCCCTGAATGTTACAATTAACTATCAGTTTTTCGTCCCATTCGATAATCTAGTCTCACGGGAGAACGACCATAAGGTGCCCGAGGCAGCAATAGACCCACGGAGTCAAGTCGGCTGGAGGATGATGTATTGAATCGGGACGCAATTTGAATGATCCATCGTCATTAGGTGGCCCTGAAAGTTACAATTCACTATCAGTTTTTCGTCCCATTCGAAAATCTTTGACTCACAGCAGAACGGCCATAAGGTGCCCGAGGCAGCAATAGACCCATGGAGACAAGTCGGCTGAAGGACGATGTATTGAATCGGGACGCAATTTGAGTGGTCCATCGTCATTAGGTGGCCCTGAATGTTACAATTCACTATCAGTTTTTCGTCCGATTCGAAAATCTTTGACTCAGAGCAGAACGACCAAAAGATGCCCGAGGCAGCAATAGACCCATGGAGACAAGTCGGCTGGAGGACGATGTATTGAATCGGGACGCAATTTGAGTGGTCCATCGTCATTAGGTGGCCCTGAATGTTACAATTCACTATCAGTTTTTCGTCCGATTCGAAAATCTTTGACTCACAGCAGAACGGCCGTAAGGTGCCCGAGGCAGCAATAGACCCATGGAGACAAGTCTGCTGGAAGCCGATGTATTGAATCGGGACGCAATTTGAATGTTCCATCGTCATTAGGAGGCCCTGAACGTTACAATTCACTATCAGGTTTTCGTCCGATTCGAAAATCTTTGACTCACAGGAGAACGGCCATAAGGTGCCCGAGGCAGCAATAGACCCATGGAGACAAGTCGGCTGGAGGATGATGTATTGAATCGGGACGCAATTTGAATGATCCATCGTCATTAGGTGGCCCTGAAAGTTACAATTCACTATCAATTTTTCGTCCGATTCGAAAATCTTTGACTCACAGCAGAACGGCCATAAGGTGCCCGAAGCAGCAATAGACCCATGGAGACAAGTCGGCTGAAGGACGATGTATTGAATCGTGACGCAGTTTGAGTGGTCCATCGTCATTAGGTGGCCCTGAAAGTTACAATTCACTATCAGTTTTTCGTCCGATTCGAAAATCTTTGACTCAGAGCAGAACGGCCACAAGATGCCCGAGGCAGCAATAGACCCATGGAGACAAGTCTGCTGGAGGACGATGTATTGAATCGGAACGCAATTTGAGTGATCCATCGTCATTAGGTGGCCCTGAACGTTACAATTCACTATCAGTTTTTCGTCCCATTCTATAATCTAGACTCACAGCAGAACGGCCATAAGATGCCCGAGGCAGCAATAGACCCATGGACACAAGTCGGCTGGAGGACGATGTATTGAATCGGGACGCGATTTGAGTGATCCATCGTCATTAGGTGGCCCTGAATGTTACAATTCACTATCACTTTTTCGTGCGATTCGTAAATCTTTGACTCACAGCAGAACGGCCGTAAGGTGCCCGCGGCAGCAATAGACCCATGGAGACAAGTCTGCTGGAGGACGATGTATTGAATCGGGACGCAATTTGAGTGATCCATCGTCATTAGGTGGCCCTGAACGTTACCATTCACTAGCAGTTTTTCGTCCCATTCGATAATCTAGACTCACAGCAGAACGGCCATAAGGTGCCAGAGGCAGCAATAGACCCATGGAGTCAAGTGGGCTGGTGGACGATGTATTGAATCGGGACGCAATTTGAGTGATCCATCGTCATTAGGTGGCCCTGAATGTTACAATTCACTATCAGTTCTTCGTCCGATTCGAAAATCTTTGACTCACAGCAGAACGGCCGTAAGGTGCCCGAGGCAGCAATAGACCCATGGAGACAAGTCGGCTGGAGGACGATGTATTGAATCGGGACGTAATTTGAGTGTTCCATCGTCATTACGTGGCCCTGAATGTTACAATTCACTATCAGTTTTTCGTCCGATTCGAAAATCTTTGACTCACAGCAGAACGGCCATAAGGTACCCGAGGCAGCAATAGACCCATGGAGACAAGTCTGCTGGAGGACGATGTATTAAATCGGAACGCAATTTGAGTGATCCATCGTCTTTAGGTGGCCCTTAACGTAACAATTCACTCTCAGTTTTTCGTCCGATTCGAAAATCTTTGACTCACAGCAGAACTGCCATAAGGTGCCCGAGGCAGCAATAGACCCATGGAAACAAGTCTGCTGGAGGACGAGGTATTGAATCGGGACGCAATTGGAGTGTTCCATCGTCATTAGGAGGCCCTGAACGTTACAATTCACTATCAGTTTTTCGTCCGATTCGAAAATCTTTGACTCACAGTAGAACGGCCATAAGGTGCCCGAGGTAGCAATAGACCCATGGGGACATGTCTGCTGGAGGCCGATGTATTGAATCGGGACGCAATTTGAGTGATCCATCGTCATTAGGTGTCCCTGAACGTTACAATTCACTATCAGTTTTTCGTCCCATTCGATAATCTAGACTCACGGGAGAACGACCGTAAGGTGCCCGAGGCAGCAATAGACCCATGGAGACAAGTCTGCTGGAGGACGATGTATTGATTCGGGACGAAATTTGAGTGATCCATCGTCATTAGGTGGCCCTAAACGTTACAGTTCACTATCAGTTTTTCGTCCGATTCGAAAATCTTTGACTCACAGCAGAACGGCCACAAGGTGCCCGAGGCAGCAATAGACCCATGCAGACAAGTCTGCTGGAGGACGAGGTATTGAATCGGGACGCAATTTGAGTGTTCCGTCGTCATTAGGAGGCCCTGAACGATACAATTCATTATCAGATTTTCGTCCGATTCGAAAATATTTGACTCACATCAGAACGGCCATAAGGTGCCCGAGGCAGCAATTGACCCATGGAGACAAGTCGGCTGGAGGACGATTTAATGAATCGGGACGCAATTTGAGTGATCCATCGTCATTAGGTGGCCCTGAATGTTACAATTCACTATCAGTTTTTCGTCCGATTCGAAAATCTTTGACTCGCAGCAGAACGGCCATAAGGTGCCCGAGGCAGCAATAGACCCATGGAGACAAGTCTGCTGGAGGACGATGTATTGATTCGAGACGCAATTTGAGTGATCCATCGTCATTAGGAGGCCCAGAATGTTACAATTAACTATCAGTTTTTCGTCCCATGCGATAATCTAGACTCACGGGAGTACGACCATAAGGTGCCCGAGGCAGCATTACACCCATGGAGACAAGTCGGCTGGAGGACGATGTATTGAATCAGGACGCAATTTGAGTTTTCCATCGTCAGTAGGAGGCCCTGAAGGTTATAATTCACTATCAGTTTTTCGTCCGATTCGAAAATCTTTGACTCACAGCAGAACGGCCATAAGGTGCCCGAGGCAGCAATAGACCCATTGAGACAAGTCTGCTGGAGGACGATGTATTGAATCGGGACGCAATTTGAGTGATCCATCGTCATTAGGTGGCCCTGAGCGTTACAATTCACTATCATTTTTTCGTCCGATTCGAAAATCTTTGACTCACAGCAGTACGGCCTAAGGTGCCCGAGGCAGCAATAGACCCATGGAGACAAGTCGGCTGGAGGACGATGTATTGAATAGGGACGCAATTTGAGTGATCCATCGTCATTAGGTGGCCCTGAACGTTACAATTCACTATCAGTTTTTCGTCCGATTCGAACATCTTTGACTCACAGCAGAACGGCCATAAGGTGCCCGAGGCAGCAATAGACACATGGAGACAAGTCTGCTGGAGGACGATGTATTGAATCGGGACGCAATTTGAGTGATCCATCGTCATTATGTGGCCCTGAACGTTACAATTCACTATCAGTTTTTCGTCCGATTCGAAAATCTTTGACTCACAGCAGAACGGCCATAAGCTGCCCGAGGCAGCAATAGACCCATGGAGAGAAGTCTGGTGGAGGACGATGTATTGAATCGGGACGCAATTTGAGTGTTCCATCGTCATTAGGAGGCCCTGAACGTTACAAATCACTATCACTTTTTCGTCCGATTCGAAAATCTTTGACTAACAGGAGAACGGCCACAAGGTGCCCGAGGCAGCAATAGACCCATGGACACAAGTCGGCTGGAGGACGATGTATTGAATCGGGACGCAATTTGAGTGATCCATCGTCATTAGGTGGCCCTGAATGCAACAAGTCATTATCAGTTTTTCTTCCGATTCGAAAATCTTTGTCTCACAGCAGAACGGCCATAGGGTGCCCGAGGCAGCAATAGACCCATGGAGACAAGTCTGCTGGAGGACGATGTATTGAATCGGGACGCAATTTGAGTGTTCCATCGTCATTAGGAGGCCCTGAAGGTTATAATTCACTATCTGTTTTTCGTCCGATTCGAAAATCTTTGACTCACAGCAGAACGGCCATAAGGTACCCGAGGCAGCAATAGACCCATGGAGACAAGTCGGCTGGAGGACGATGTATTGAATCGGGACGCAATTTGAGTGATCCATCGTCATTAGGTGGCCCTGAACGTTACAATTCACTATCAGTTTTTTGTCCGATTCGAAAATCTTTGACTCACAGCAGTACGGCCTAAGGTGCCCGAGGCAGCAATAGACCCATGGAGACAAGTCGGCTGGAGGACGATGTATTGAATGGGGACGCAATTTGAGTGATCCATCGTCATTAGGTGGCCCTGAATATTACAATTCACTATCAGTTTTTCGTCCGATTCGAAATACTTTGACTCACAGCAGAACGGCCATAAGGTGCCCGAGGCAGCAATAGACCCATGGAGACAAGTCTGCTGGAGGACGATGTATTGAATCGGGACGCAATTTGAGTGATCCATCGTCATTAGGTGGCCCTGAATGTTACAATTCACTATCAGTTTTTCGTCCGATTCGAACATCTTTGACTCACGGCAGAACGGCCATAAGCTGCCCGAGGCAGCAATAGACCCATGGAGACAAGTCTGCTGGAGGACGATGTAATGAATCGGGAAGCAATTTGAGTGATCCATCGTCATTAGGTGGCCCTGAATGTTACAATTCACTATCAGTTTTTCGTCCGATTCGAACATCTTTGACTCACAGCAGAACGGCCATAAGGTGCCCGAGGCAGCAATAGACCCATGAAGACAAGTCTGCTGGAGGACGATGTATTGAATCGGGACGCAATTTGAGTGATCCATCGTCATTATGTGGCCCTGAACGTTACAATTCACTATCAGTTTTTCGTCCGATTCGAAAATCTTTGACTCACAGCAGAACGGCCATAAGGTGCCCGAGGCAGCAATAGACCCATGGAGAGAAGTCTGCTGGAGGACGATGTATTGAATCGGGACGCAATTTGAGTGTTCCATCGTCATTAGGAGGCCCTGAACGTTACAATTCACTATCACTTTTTCGTCCGATTCGCAAATCTTTGACTAACAGGAGAACGGCCATAAGGTGCCCGAGGCAGCAATAGACCCATGGAGACAAGTCGGCTGGAGGACGATGTATTGAATCGGGACGCAATTTGAGTGATCCATCGTCATTAGGTGGCCCTGAATGTAACAAGTCATTATCAGTTTTTCTTCCGATTCGAAAATCTTTGTCTCACAGCAGAACGGCCATAAGGTGCCCGAGGCAGCAATAGACCCATGGAGACAAGTCTGCTGGAGGACGATGTATTGATTCGGGACGCAATTTGAGTGATCCATCGTCATTAGGAGGCCCAGAATGTTACAATTAACTATCAGTTTTTCGTCCCATGCGATAATCTAGACTCACGGGAGTACGACCATAAGGTGCCCGAGGCAGCATTACACCCATGGAGACAAGTCGGCTGGAGGACGATGTATTGAATCAGGACGCAATTTGAGTTTTCCATCGTCAGTAGGAGGCCCTGAAGGTTATAATTCACTATCAGTTTTTCGTCCGATTCGAAAATCTTTGACTCACAGCAGAACGGCCATAAGGTGCCCGAGGCAGCAATAGACTCATTGAGACAAGTCTGCTGGAGGACGATGTATTGAATCGGGACGCAATTTGAGTGATCCATCGTCATTAGGTGGCCCTGAGCGTTACAATTCACTATCATTTTTTCGTCCGATTCGAAAATCTTTGACTCACAGCAGTACGGCCTAAGGTGCCCGAGGCAGCAATAGACCCATGGAGACAAGTCGGCTGGAGGACGATGTATTGAATAGGGACGCAATTTGAGTGATCCATCGTCATTAGGTGGCCCTGGATGTTACAAATCACTATCAGTTTTTCGTCCGATTCGAAAATCTTTGACTCACAGCAGAACGGCCATAAGGTGCCCGAGGCAGCAATAGACGCATGGAGACAAGTCTGCTGGAGGACGATGTATTGAATCGGGACGCAATTTGAGTGATCCATCGTCATTAGGTGGCCCTGAACGTTACAATTCACTATCAGTTTTTCGTCCGATTCGAACATCTTTGACTCTCAGCAGAACGGCCATAAGGTGCCCGAGGCAGCAATAGACCCATGGAGACAAGTCTGCTGGAGGACGATGTATTGAATCGGGACGCAATTTGAGTGATCCATCGTCATTATGTGGCCCTGAACGTTACAATTCACTATCAGTTTTTCGTCCGATTCGAAAATCTTTGACTCACAGCAGAACGGCCATAAGGTGCCCGAGGCAGCAATAGACCCATGGAGAGAAGTCTGGTGGAGGACGATGTATTGAATCGGGACGCAATTTGAGTGTTCCATCGTCATTAGGAGGCCCTGAACGTTACAAATCACTATCACTTTTTCGTCCGATTCGAAAATCTTTGACTAACAGGAGAACGGCCACAAGGTGCCCGAGGCAGCAATAGACCCATGGACACAAGTCGGCTGGAGGACGATGTATTGAATCGGGACGCAATTTGAGTGATCCATCGTCATTAGGTGGCCCTGAATGCAACAAGTCATTATCAGTTTTTCTTCCGATTCGAAAATCTTTGTCTCACAGCAGAACGGCCATAAGGTGCCCGAGGCAGCAATAGCCCCATGGAGACAAGTCTGCTGGAGGACGATGTATTGAATCGGGACGCAATTTGAGTGTACCATCGTCATTAGGAGGCCCTGAATGTTATAATTCACTATCAGTTTTTCGTCCGATTCGAAAATCTTTGACTCACAGCAGTACGGCCTAAGGTGCCCGAGGCAGCAATAGACCCATGGAGACAAGTCGGCTGGAGGACGATGTATTGAATGGGGACGCAATTTGAGTAATCCATCGTCATTAGGTGGCCCTGAATATTACAATTCACTATCAGTTTTTCGTCCGATTCGAAAATCTTTGACTCACAGCAGAACGGCCATAAGGTGCCCGAGGCAGCAATAGACCCATGGAGACAAGTCTGCTGGAGGACGATGTATTGAATCGGGACGCAATTTGAGTGATCCATCGTCATTAGGTGGCCCTGAATGTTACAATTCACTATCAGTTTTTCGTCCGATTCGAACATCTTTGACTCACAGCAGAACGGCCATAAGCTGCCCGAGGCAGCAATAGACCCATGGAGACAAGTCTGCTGGAGGACGATGTAATGAATCGGGACGCAATTTGAGTGATCCATCGTCATTAGGTGGCCCTGAATGTTACAATTCACTATCAGTTTTTCGTCCGATTCGAACATCTTTGACTCACAGCAGAACGGCCATAAGGTGCCCGAGGCAGCAATAGACCCATGAAGACAAGTCTGCTGGAGGACGATGTATTGAATCTGGACGCAATTTGAGTGATCCATCGTCATTATGTGGCCCTGAACGTTACAATTCACTATCAGTTTTTCGTCCGATTCGAAAATCTTTGACTCACAGCAGAACGGCCATAAGGTGCCCGAGGCAGCAATAGACCCATGGAGAGAAGTCTGCTGGAGGACGATGTATTGAATCGGGACGCAATTTGAGTGTTCCATCGTCATTAGGAGGCCCTGAACGTTACAATTCACTATCACTTTTTCGTCCGATTCGAAAATCTTTGACTAACAGGAGAACGGCCATAAGGTGCCCGAGGCAGCAATAGACCCATGGAGACAAGTCGGCTGGAGGACGATGTATTGAATCGGGACGCAATTTGAGTGATCCATCGTCATTAGGTGGCCCTGAATGTTACAATTCACTATCAGTTTTTCGTCCGATTCGAAAATCTTTGACTCACAGCAGTACGGCCTAAGGTGCCCGAGGCAGCAATAGACCCATGGAGACAAGTCGGCTGGAGGACGATGTATTGAATGGGGACGCAATTTGAGTGATCCATCGTCATTAGGTGGCCCTGAATATTACAATTCACTATCAGTTTTTCGTCCGATTCGAAAATCTTTTACTCACAGCAGAACGGCCATAAGGTGCCCGAGGCAGCAATAGACCCATGGAGACAAGTCTGCTGGAGGACGATGTACTGAATCGGGACGCAATTTGAGTGTTCCATCGTCATTAGGAGGCCCTGAAAGTTACAATTAACTATCAGTTCTTCGTCCCATTCGATAATCTAGACTCACAGCAGAACGGCCATAAGGTGCCCGAGGCAGCAATAGACCCATGGAGACAAGTCTGCTGGAGGACGATGTATTGAATCGGGACGCAATTTGTGTGATCCATCGTCATTAGGTGGCCCTGAACGTTACAATTCACTATCAGTTCTTCGTCCGATTCGAAAATCTTTGACTCACAGCAGAACGGCCATAAGGTGCCCGAGGCAGCAATAGACCCATGGAGACAAGTCGGCTGGAGGACGATGTATTGAATCGGGACGCAATTTGAGTGATCCATCGTCATTAGGTGGCCCTGAACGTTACAATTCACTATCAGTTTTTCGTCCGATTCGAAAATCTTTGACTCACATCAGCACGGCCATAAGGTGCCCGAGGCAGCAATAGACCCATGGAGAGAAGTTTGCTGGAGGACGATGTATTGAATCGGGACGCAATTTGAGTGTTCCATCGTCATTAGGAGGCCCTGATCGTTACAATTCACTATCACTTTTTCGTCCGATTCGAAAATCTTTGACCAACAGGAGAACGGCCATAAAGTGACCGAGGCAGCAATAGACCCATGGACACAAGTCGGCTGGAGGACGATGTATTGAATCGGGACGCAATTTGAGTGATCCATCGTCATTAGGTGGCCCTGAATGTAACATGTCATTATCAGTTTTACTTCCGATTCGAAAATCTTTGTCTCACAGCAGAACGGCCATAAGGTGCCCGAGGCAGCAATAGACCCATGGAGACAAGTCTGCTGGAGGACGATGTATTGAATAGGGACGCAATTTGAGTGTTCCATCGTCATTAGGAGGCCCTGAAGGTTATAATTCACTATCAGTTTTTCGTCCGATTCGAAAATCTTTGACTCACAGCAGAACGGCCATAAGGTGCCCGAGGCAGCAATAGACCCATGGAGACAAGTCTGCTGGAGGACGATGTATTGAATCGGGACGCAATTTGAGTGTTCCATCGTCATTAGGTGGCCCTGAAAGTTACAATTCACTATCAATTTTTCGTCCGATTCGAAAATCTTTGACTCACAGCAGAACGGCCATAAGGTGCCCGAAGCAGCAATAGACCCATGGAGACAAGTCGGCTGAAGGACGATGTATTGAATCGTGACGCAGTTTGAGTGGTCCATCGTCATTAGGTGGCCCTGAAAGTTACAATTCACTATCAGTTTTTCGTCCGATTCGAAAATCTTTGACTCAGAGCAGAACAGCCACAAGATGCCCGAGGCAGCAATAGACCCATGGAGACAAGTCTGCTGGAGGACGATGTATTGAATCGGAACGCAATTTGAGTGATCCATCGTCATTAGGTGGCCCTGAACGTTACAATTCACCATCAGTTTTTCGTCCCATTCTATAATCTAGACTCACAGCAGAACGGCCATAAGATGCCCGAGGCAGCAATAGACCCATGGACACAAGTCGGCTGGAGGACGATGTATTGAATCGGGACGCGATTTGAGTGATCCATCGTCATTAGGTGGCCCTGAATGTTACAATTCACTATCACTTTTTCGTGCGATTCGTAAATCTTTGACTCACAGCAGAACGGCCGTAAGGTGCCCGCGGCAGCAATAGACCCATGGAGACAAGTCTGCTGGAGGACGATGTATTGAATCGGGACGCAATTTGAGTGATCCATCGTCATTAGGTGGCCCTGAACGTTACCATTCACTAGCAGTTTTTCGTCCCATTCGATAATCTAGACTCACAGCAGAACGGCCATAAGGTGCCAGAGGCAGCAATAGACCCATGGAGTCAAGTGGGCTGGTGGACGATGTATTGAATCGGGACGCAATTTGAGTGATCCATCGTCATTAGGTGGCCCTGAATGTTACAATTCACTATCAGTTCTTCGTCCGATTCGAAAATCTTTGACTCACAGCAGAACGGCCGTAAGGTGCCCGAGGCAGCAATAGACCCATGGAGACAAGTCGGCTGGAGGACGATGTATTGAATCGGGACGTAATTTGAGTGTTCCATCGTCATTACGTGGCCCTGAATGTTACAATTCACTATCAGTTTTTCGTCCGATTCGAAAATCTTTGACTCACAGCAGAACGGCCATAAGGTACCCGAGGCAGCAATAGACCCATGGAGACAAGTCTGCTGGAGGACGATGTATTAAATCGGAACGCAATTTGAGTGATCCATCGTCTTTAGGTGGCCCTTAACGTAACAATTCACTCTCAGTTTTTCGTCCGATTCGAAAATCTTTGACTCACAGCAGAACTGCCATAAGGTGCCCGAGGCAGCAATAGACCCATGGAAACAAGTCTGCTGGAGGACGAGGTATTGAATCGGGACGCAATTGGAGTGTTCCATCGTCATTAGGAGGCCCTGAACGTTACAATTCACTATCAGTTTTTCGTCCGATTCGAAAATCTTTGACTCACAGTAGAACGGCCATAAGGTGCCCGAGGTAGCAATAGACCCATGGGGACATGTCTGCTGGAGGCCGATGTATTGAATCGGGACGCAATTTGAGTGATCCATCGTCATTAGGTGTCCCTGAACGTTACAATTCACTATCAGTTTTTCGTCCCATTCGATAATCTAGACTCACGGGAGAACGACCGTAAGGTGCCCGAGGCAGCAATAGACCCATGGAGACAAGTCTGCTGGAGGACGATGTATTGATTCGGGACGAAATTTGAGTGATCCATCGTCATTAGGTGGCCCTAAACGTTACAGTTCACTATCAGTTTTTCGTCCGATTCGAAAATCTTTGACTCACAGCAGAACGGCCACAAGGTGCCCGAGGCAGCAATAGACCCATGCAGACAAGTCTGCTGGAGGACGAGGTATTGAATCGGGACGCAATTTGAGTGTTCCGTCGTCATTAGGAGGCCCTGAACGATACAATTCATTATCAGATTTTCGTCCGATTCGAAAATATTTGACTCACATCAGAACGGCCATAAGGTGCCCGAGGCAGCAATTGACCCATGGAGACAAGTCGGCTGGAGGACGATTTAATGAATCGGGACGCAATTTGAGTGATCCATCGTCATTAGGTGGCCCTGAATGTTACAATTCACTATCAGTTTTTCGTCCGAATCGAAAATCTTTGACTCGCAGCAGAACGGCCATAAGGTGCCCGAGGCAGCAATAGACCCATGGAGACAAGTCTGCTGGAGGACGATGTATTGATTCGAGACGCAATTTGAGTGATCCATCGTCATTAGGAGGCCCAGAATGTTACAATTAACTATCAGTTTTTCGTCCCATGCGATAATCTAGACTCACGGGAGTACGACCATAAGGTGCCCGAGGCAGCATTACACCCATGGAGACAAGTCGGCTGGAGGACGATGTATTGAATCAGGACGCAATTTGAGTTTTCCATCGTCAGTAGGAGGCCCTGAAGGTTATAATTCACTATCAGTTTTTCGTCCGATTCGAAAATCTTTGACTCACAGCAGAACGGCCATAAGGTGCCCGAGGCAGCAATAGACCCATTGAGACAAGTCTGCTGGAGGACGATGTATTGAATCGGGACGCAATTTGAGTGATCCATCGTCATTAGGTGGCCCTGAGCGTTACAATTCACTATCATTTTTTCGTCCGATTCGAAAATCTTTGACTCACAGCAGTACGGCCTAAGGTGCCCGAGGCAGCAATAGACCCATGGAGACAAGTCGGCTGGAGGACGATGTATTGAATAGGGACGCAATTTGAGTGATCCATCGTCATTAGGTGGCCCTGAACGTTACAATTCACTATCAGTTTTTCGTCCGATTCGAACATCTTTGACTCACAGCAGAACGGCCATAAGGTGCCCGAGGCAGCAATAGACACATGGAGACAAGTCTGCTGGAGGACGATGTATTGAATCGGGACGCAATTTGAGTGATCCATCGTCATTATGTGGCCCTGAACGTTACAATTCACTATCAGTTTTTCGTCCGATTCGAAAATCTTTGACTCACAGCAGAACGGCCATAAGCTGCCCGAGGCAGCAATAGACCCATGGAGAGAAGTCTGGTGGAGGACGATGTATTGAATCGGGACGCAATTTGAGTGTTCCATCGTCATTAGGAGGCCCTGAACGTTACAAATCACTATCACTTTTTCGTCCGATTCGAAAATCTTTGACTAACAGGAGAACGGCCACAAGGTGCCCGAGGCAGCAATAGACCCATGGACACAAGTCGGCTGGAGGACGATGTATTGAATCGGGACGCAATTTGAGTGATCCATCGTCATTAGGTGGCCCTGAATGCAACAAGTCATTATCAGTTTTTCTTCCGATTCGAAAATCTTTGTCTCACAGCAGAACGGCCATAGGGTGCCCGAGGCAGCAATAGACCCATGGAGACAAGTCTGCTGGAGGACGATGTATTGAATCGGGACGCAATTTGAGTGTTCCATCGTCATTAGGAGGCCCTGAAGGTTATAATTCACTATCTGTTTTTCGTCCGATTCGAAAATCTTTGACTCACAGCAGAACGGCCATAAGGTACCCGAGGCAGCAATAGACCCATGGAGACAAGTCGGCTGGAGGACGATGTATTGAATCGGGACGCAATTTGAGTGATCCATCGTCATTAGGTGGCCCTGAACGTTACAATTCACTATCAGTTTTTTGTCCGATTCGAAAACCTTTGACTCACAGCAGTACGGCCTAAGGTGCCCGAGGCAGCAATAGACCCATGGAGACAAGTCGGCTGGAGGACGATGTATTGAATGGGGACGCAATTTGAGTGATCCATCGTCATTAGGTGGCCCTGAATATTACAATTCACTATCAGTTTTTCGTCCGATTCGAAATACTTTGACTCACAGCAGAACGGCCATAAGGTGCCCGAGGCAGCAATAGACCCATGGAGACAAGTCTGCTGGAGGACGATGTATTGAATCGGGACGCAATTTGAGTGATCCATCGTCATTAGGTGGCCCTGAATGTTACAATTCACTATCAGTTTTTCGTCCGATTCGAACATCTTTGACTCACGGCAGAACGGCCATAAGCTGCCCGAGGCAGCAATAGACCCATGGAGACAAGTCTGCTGGAGGACGATGTAATGAATCGGGACGCAATTTGAGTGATCCATCGTCATTAGGTGGCCCTGAATGTTACAATTCACTATCAGTTTTTCGTCCGATTCGAACATCTTTGACTCACAGCAGAACGGCCATAAGGTGCCCGAGGCAGCAATAGACCCATGAAGACAAGTCTGCTGGAGGACGATGTATTGAATCGGGACGCAATTTGAGTGATCCATCGTCATTATGTGGCCCTGAACGTTACAATTCACTATCAGTTTTTCGTCCGATTCGAAAATCTTTGACTCACAGCAGAACGGCCATAAGGTGCCCGAGGCAGCAATAGACCCATGGAGAGAAGTCTGCTGGAGGACGATGTATTGAATCGGGACGCAATTTGAGTGTTCCATCGTCATTAGGAGGCCCTGAACGTTACAATTCACTATCACTTTTTCGTCCGATTCGAAAATCTTTGACTAACAGGAGAACGGCCATAAGGTGCCCGAGGCAGCAATAGACCCATGGAGACAAGTCGGCTGGAGGACGATGTATTGAATCGGGACGCAATTTGAGTGATCCATCGTCATTAGGTGGCCCTGAATGTAACAAGTCATTATCAGTTTTTCTTCCGATTCGAAAATCTTTGTCTCACAGCAGAACGGCCATAAGGTGCCCGAGGCAGCAATAGACCCATGGAGACAAGTCTGCTGGAGGACGATGTATTGATTCGGGACGCAATTTGAGTGATCCATCGTCATTAGGAGGCCCAGAATGTTACAATTAACTATCAGTTTTTCGTCCCATGCGATAATCTAGACTCACGGGAGTACGACCATAAGGTGCCCGAGGCAGCATTACACCCATGGAGACAAGTCGGCTGGAGGACGATGTATTGAATCAGGACGCAATTTGAGTTTTCCATCGTCAGTAGGAGGCCCTGAAGGTTATAATTCACTATCAGTTTTTCGTCCGATTCGAAAATCTTTGACTCACAGCAGAACGGCCATAAGGTGCCCGAGGCAGCAATAGACTCATTGAGACAAGTCTGCTGGAGGACGATGTATTGAATCGGGACGCAATTTGAGTGATCCATCGTCATTAGGTGGCCCTGAGCGTTACAATTCACTATCATTTTTTCGTCCGATTCGAAAATCTTTGACTCACAGCAGTACGGCCTAAGGTGCCCGAGGCAGCAATAGACCCATGGAGACAAGTCGGCTGGAGGACGATGTATTGAATAGGGACGCAATTTGAGTGATCCATCGTCATTAGGTGGCCCTGGATGTTACAAATCACTATCAGTTTTTCGTCCGATTCGAAAATCTTTGACTCACAGCAGAACGGCCATAAGGTGCCCGAGGCAGCAATAGACGCATGGAGACAAGTCTGCTGGAGGACGATGTATTGAATCGGGACGCAATTTGAGTGATCCATCGTCATTAGGTGGCCCTGAACGTTACAATTCACTATCAGTTTTTCGTCCGATTCGAACATCTTTGACTCTCAGCAGAACGGCCATAAGGTGCCCGAGGCAGCAATAGACCCATGGAGACAAGTCTGCTGGAGGACGATGTATTGAATCGGGACGCAATTTGAGTGATCCATCGTCATTATGTGGCCCTGAACGTTACAATTCACTATCAGTTTTTCGTCCGATTCGAAAATCTTTGACTCACAGCAGAACGGCCATAAGGTGCCCGAGGCAGCAATAGACCCATGGAGAGAAGTCTGGTGGAGGACGATGTATTGAATCGGGACGCAATTTGAGTGTTCCATCGTCATTAGGAGGCCCTGAACGTTACAAATCACTATCACTTTTTCGTCCGATTCGAAAATCTTTGACTAACAGGAGAACGGCCACAAGGTGCCCGAGGCAGCAATAGACCCATGGACACAAGTCGGCTGGAGGACGATGTATTGAATCGGGACGCAATTTGAGTGATCCATAGTCATTAGGTGGCCCTGAATGCAACAAGTCATTATCAGTTTTTCTTCCGATTCGAAAATCTTTGTCTCACAGCAGAACGGCCATAAGGTGCCCGAGGCAGCAATAGCCCCATGGAGACAAGTCTGCTGGAGGACGATGTATTGAATCGGGACGCTATTTGAGTGTACCATCGTCATTAGGAGGCCCTGAATGTTATAATTCACTATCAGTTTTTCGTCCGATTCGAAAATCTTTGACTCACAGCAGTACGGCCTAAGGTGCCCGAGGCAGCAATAGACCCATGGAGACAAGTCGGCTGGAGGACGATGTATTGAATGGGGACGCAATTTGAGTAATCCATCGTCATTAGGTGGCCCTGAATATTACAATTCACTATCAGTTTTTCGTCCGATTCGAAAATCTTTGACTCACAGCAGAACGGCCATAAGGTGCCCGAGGCAGCAATAGACCCATGGAGACAAGTCTGCTGGAGGACGATGTATTGAATCGGGACGCAATTTGAGTGATCCATCGTCATTAGGTGGCCCTGAATGTTACAATTCACTATCAGTTTTTCGTCCGATTCGAACATCTTTGACTCACAGCAGAACGGCCATAAGCTGCCCGAGGCAGCAATAGACCCATGGAGACAAGTCTGCTGGAGGACGATGTAATGAATCGGGACGCAATTTGAGTGATCCATCGTCATTAGGTGGCCCTGAATGTTACAATTCACTATCAGTTTTTCGTCCGATTCGAACATCTTTGACTCACAGCAGAACGGCCATAAGGTGCCCGAGGCAGCAATAGACCCATGAAGACAAGTCTGCTGGAGGACGATGTATTGAATCTGGACGCAATTTGAGTGATCCATCGTCATTATGTGGCCCTGAACGTTACAATTCACTATCAGTTTTTCGTCCGATTCGAAAATCTTTGACTCACAGCAGAACGGCCATAAGGTGCCCGAGGCAGCAATAGACCCATGGAGAGAAGTCTGCTGGAGGACGATGTATTGAATCGGGACGCAATTTGAGTGTTCCATCGTCATTAGGAGGCCCTGAACGTTACAATTCACTATCACTTTTTCGTCCGATTCGAAAATCTTTGACTAACAGGAGAACGGCCATAAGGTGCCCGAGGCAGCAATAGACCCATGGAGACAAGTCGGCTGGAGGACGATGTATTGAATCGGGACGCAATTTGAGTGATCCATCGTCATTAGGTGGCCCTGAATGTTACAATTCACTATCAGTTTTTCGTCCGATTCGAAAATCTTTGACTCACAGCAGTACGGCCTAAGGTGCCCGAGGCAGCAATAGACCCATGGAGACAAGTCGGCTGGAGGACGATGTATTGAATGGGGACGCAATTTGAGTGATCCATCGTCATTAGGTGGCCCTGAATATTACAATTCACTATCAGTTTTTCGTCCGATTCGAAAATCTTTTACTCACAGCAGAACGGCCATAAGGTGCCCGAGGCAGCAATAGACCCATGGAGACAAGTCTGCTGGAGGACGATGTACTGAATCGGGACGCAATTTGAGTGTTCCATCGTCATTAGGAGGCCCTGAAAGTTACAATTAACTATCAGTTCTTCGTCCCATTCGATAATCTAGACTCACAGCAGAACGGCCATAAGGTGCCCGAGGCAGCAATAGACCCATGGAGACAAGTCTGCTGGAGGACGATGTATTGAATCGGGACGCAATTTGTGTGATCCATCGTCATTAGGTGGCCCTGAACGTTACAATTCACTATCAGTTCTTCGTCCGATTCGAAAATCTTTGACTCACAGCAGAACGGCCATAAGGTGCCCGAGGCAGCAATAGACCCATGGAGACAAGTCGGCTGGAGGACGATGTATTGAATCGGGACGCAATTTGAGTGATCCATCGTCATTAGGTGGCCCTGAACGTTACAATTCACTATCAGTTTTTCGTCCGATTCGAAAATCTTTGACTCACATCAGCACGGCCATAAGGTGCCCGAGGCAGCAATAGACCCATGGAGAGAAGTTTGCTGGAGGACGATGTATTGAATCGGGACGCAATTTGAGTGTTCCATCGTCATTAGGAGGCCCTGATCGTTACAATTCACTATCACTTTTTCGTCCGATTCGAAAATCTTTGACCAACAGGAGAACGGCCATAAAGTGACCGAGGCAGCAATAGACCCATGGACACAAGTCGGCTGGAGGACGATGTATTGAATCGGGACGCAATTTGAGTGATCCATCGTCATTAGGTGGCCCTGAATGTAACATGTCATTATCAGTTTTACTTCCGATTCGAAAATCTTTGTCTCACAGCAGAACGGCCATAAGGTGCCCGAGGCAGCAATAGACCCATGGAGACAAGTCTGCTGGAGGACGATGTATTGAATAGGGACGCAATTTGAGTGTTCCATCGTCATTAGGAGGCCCTGAAGGTTATAATTCACTATCAGTTTTTCGTCCGATTCGAAAATCTTTGACTCACAGCAGAACGGCCATAAGGTGCCCGAGGCAGCAATAGACCCATGGAGACAAGTCTGCTGGAGGACGATGTATTGAATCGGGACGCAATTTGAGTGTTCCATCGTCATTAGGAGGCCCTGAAGGTTATAATTCACTATCAGTTTTTCGTCCGATTCGAAAATCTTTGACTCACAGCAGAACGGCCATAAGGTACCCGAGGCAGCAATAGACCCATGGAGACAAGTCGGCTGGAGGACGATGTATTGAATCGGGACGCAATTTGAGTGATCCATCGTCATTAGGTGGCCCTGAACGTTACAATTCACAATCAGTTTTTCGTCCGATTCGAAAATCTTTGACTCACAGCAGTACGGCCTAAGGTGCCCGAGGCAGCAATAGACCCATGGAGACAAGTCGGCTGGAGGACGATGAATTGAATGGGGACGCAATTTGAGTGATCCATCGTCATTAGGTGGCCCTGAATATTACAATTCACTATCAGTTTTTCGTCCGATTCGAAAATCTTTGACTCACAGAAGAACGGCCATAAGGTGCCCGAGGCAGCAATAGACCCATGGAGACAAGTCTGCTGGAGGACGATGTATTGAATCGGGACGCAATTTGAATGATCCATCGTCATTAGGTGGCCCTGAATGTTACAATTCACTATCAGTTTTTCGTCCGATTCGAACATCTTTGACTCACAGGAGAACGGCCATAAGGTGCCCGAGGCAGCAATAGACCCATGGAGACAAGTCTGCTGGAGGACGATGTATTGAATCGGGACGCAATTTGAGTGATCCATCGTCATTATGTGGCCCTGAACGTTACAATTCACTATCAGTTTTTCGTCCGATTCGAAAATCTTTGACTCACAGCAGAACGGCCATAAGGTGCCTGAGGCAGCAATAGACCCATGGAGACAAGTCTGCTGGAGGACGATGTACTGAATCGGGACGCAATTTGAGTGTTCCATCGTCATTAGGAGGCCCTGAATGTTACAATTAACTATCAGTTTTTCGTCCCATTCGATAATCTAGACTCACAGCAGAACGGCCATAAAGTGCCCGAGGCAGCAATAGACCCATGGAGACAAGTCTGCTGGAGGACGATGTATTGAATCGGGACGCAATTTGAGTGATCCATCGTCATTAGGTGTCCCTGAATGTTACAATTCACTATCAGGTTTTCGTCAGATTCGAAAATCTTTGACTCACAGCAGAACGGCCATAAGGTGCCCGAGGCAGCAATAGACCCATGGAGACAAGTCTGCTGGAGGACGATGTATTGATTCGGGACGCAATTTGAGTGATCCATCGTCATTAGGAGGCCCAGAATGTTACAATTAACTATCAGTTTTTCGTCCCATGCGATAATCTAGACTCACGGGAGTACGACCATAAGGTGCCCGAGGCAGCATTACACCCATGGAGACAAGTCGGCTGGAGGACGATGTATTGAATCAGGACGCAATTTGAGTTTTCCATCGTCAGTAGGAGGCCCTGAAGGTTATAATTCACTATCAGTTTTTCGTCCGATTCGAAAATCTTTGACTCACAGCAGAACGGCCATAAGGTGCCCGAGGCAGCAATAGACTCATTGAGACAAGTCTGCTGGAGGACGATGTATTGAATCGGGACGCAATTTGAGTGATCCATCGTCATTAGGTGGCCCTGAGCGTTACAATTCACTATCATTTTTTCGTCCGATTCGAAAATCTTTGACTCACAGCAGTACGGCCTAAGGTGCCCGAGGCAGCAATAGACCCATGGAGACAAGTCGGCTGGAGGACGATGTATTGAATAGGGACGCAATTTGAGTGATCCATCGTCATTAGGTGGCCCTGGATGTTACAAATCACTATCAGTTTTTCGTCCGATTCGAAAATCTTTGACTCACAGCAGAACGGCCATAAGGTGCCCGAGGCAGCAATAGACGCATGGAGACAAGTCTGCTGGAGGACGATGTATTGAATCGGGACGCAATTTGAGTGATCCATCGTCATTAGGTGGCCCTGAACGTTACAATTCACTATCAGTTTTTCGTCCGATTCGAACATCTTTGACTCTCAGCAGAACGGCCATAAGGTGCCCGAGGCAGCAATAGACCCATGGAGACAAGTCTGCTGGAGGACGATGTATTGAATCGGGACGCAATTTGAGTGATCCATCGTCATTATGTGGCCCTGAACGTTACAATTCACTATCAGTTTTTCGTCCGATTCGAAAATCTTTGACTCACAGCAGAACGGCCATAAGGTGCCCGAGGCAGCAATAGACCCATGGAGAGAAGTCTGGTGGAGGACGATGTATTGAATCGGGACGCAATTTGAGTGTTCCATCGTCATTAGGAGGCCCTGAACGTTACAAATCACTATCACTTTTTCGTCCGATTCGAAAATCTTTGACTCACAGCAGTACGGCCTAAGGTGCCCGAGGCAGCAATAGACCCATGGAGACAAGTCGGCTGGAGGACGATGTATTGAATGGGGACGCAATTTGAGTAATCCATCGTCATTAGGTGGCCCTGAATATTACAATTCACTATCAGTTTTTCGTCCGATTCGAAAATCTTTGACTCACAGCAGAACGGCCATAAGGTGCCCGAGGCAGCAATAGACCCATGGAGACAAGTCTGCTGGAGGACGATGTATTGAATCGGGACGCAATTTGAGTGATCCATCGTCATTAGGTGGCCCTGAATGTTACAATTCACTATCAGTTTTTCGTCCGATTCGAACATCTTTGACTCACAGCAGAACGGCCATTAGCTGCCCGAGGCAGCAATAGACCCATGGAGACAAGTCTGCTGGAGGACGATGTAATGAATCGGGACGCAATTTGAGTGATCCATCGTCATTAGGTGGCCCTGAATGTTACAATTCACTATCAGTTTTTCGTCCGATTCGAACATCTTTGACTCACAGCAGAACGGCCATAAGGTGCCCGAGGCAGCAATAGACCCATGAAGACAAGTCTGCTGGAGGACGATGTATTGAATCTGGACGCAATTTGAGTGATCCATCGTCATTATGTGGCCCTGAACGTTACAATTCACTATCAGTTTTTCGTCCGATTCGAAAATCTTTGACTCACAGCAGAACGGCCATAAGGTGCCCGAGGCAGCAATAGACCCATGGAGAGAAGTCTGCTGGAGGACGATGTATTGAATCGGGACGCAATTTGAGTGTTCCATCGTCATTAGGAGGCCCTGAACGTTACAATTCACTATCACTTTTTCGTCCGATTCGAAAATCTTTGACTAACAGGAGAACGGCCATAAGGTGCCCGAGGCAGCAATAGACCCATGGAGACAAGTCGGCTGGAGGACGATGTATTGAATCGGGACGCAATTTGAGTGATCCATCGTCATTAGGTGGCCCTGAATGTTACAATTCACTATCAGTTTTTCGTCCGATTCGAAAATCTTTGACTCACAGCAGTACGGCCTAAGGTGCCCGAGGCAGCAATAGACCCATGGAGACAAGTCGGCTGGAGGACGATGTATTGAATGGGGACGCAATTTGAGTGATCCATCGTCATTAGGTGGCCCTGAATATTACAATTCACTATCAGTTTTTCGTCCGATTCGAAAATCTTTTACTCACAGCAGAACGGCCATAAGGTGCCCGAGGCAGCAATAGACCCATGGAGACAAGTCTGCTGGAGGACGATGTACTGAATCGGGACGCAATTTGAGTGTTCCATCGTCATTAGGAGGCCCTGAAAGTTACAATTAACTATCAGTTCTTCGTCCCATTCGATAATCTAGACTCACAGCAGAACGGCCATAAGGTGCCCGAGGCAGCAATAGACCCATGGAGACAAGTCTGCTGGAGGACGATGTATTGAATCGGGACGCAATTTGTGTGATCCATCGTCATTAGGTGGCCCTGAACGTTACAATTCACTATCAGTTCTTCGTCCGATTCGAAAATCTTTGACTCACAGCAGAACGGCCATAAGGTGCCCGAGGCAGCAATAGACCCATGGAGACAAGTCGGCTGGAGGACGATGTATTGAATCGGGACGCAATTTGAGTGATCCATCGTCATTAGGTGGCCCTGAACGTTACAATTCACTATCAGTTTTTCGTCCGATTCGAAAATCTTTGACTCACATCAGCACGGCCATAAGGTGCCCGAGGCAGCAATAGACCCATGGAGAGAAGTTTGCTGGAGGACGATGTATTGAATCGGGACGCAATTTGAGTGTTCCATCGTCATTAGGAGGCCCTGATCGTTACAATTCACTATCACTTTTTCGTCCGATTCGAAAATCTTTGACCAACAGGAGAACGGCCATAAAGTGACCGAGGCAGCAATAGACCCATGGACACAAGTCGGCTGGAGGACGATGTATTGAATCGGGACGCAATTTGAGTGATCCATCGTCATTAGGTGGCCCTGAATGTAACAAGTCATTATCAGTTTTACTTCCGATTCGAAAATCTTTGTCTCACAGCAGAACGGCCATAAGGTGCCCGAGGCAGCAATAGACCCATGGAGACAAGTCTGCTGGAGGACGATGTATTGAATAGGGACGCAATTTGAGTGTTCCATCGTCATTAGGAGGCCCTGAAGGTTATAATTCACTATCAGTTTTTCGTCCGATTCGAAAATCTTTGACTCACAGCAGAACGGCCATAAGGTGCCCGAGGCAGCAATAGACCCATGGAGACAAGTCTGCTGGAGGACGATGTATTGAATCGGGACGCAATTTGAGTGTTCCATCGTCATTAGGAGGCCCTGAAGGTTATAATTCACTATCAGTTTTTCGTCCGATTCGAAAATCTTTGACTCACAGCAGAACGGCCATAAGGTACCCGAGGCAGCAATAGACCCATGGAGACAAGTCGGCTGGAGGACGATGTATTGAATCGGGACGCAATTTGAGTGATCCATCGTCATTAGGTGGCCCTGAACGTTACAATTCACAATCAGTTTTTCGTCCGATTCGAAAATCTTTGACTCACAGCAGTACGGCCTAAGGTGCCCGAGGCAGCAATAGACCCATGGAGACAAGTCGGCTGGAGGACGATGTATTGAATGGGGACGCAATTTGAGTGATCCATCGTCATTAGGTGACCCTGAATATTACAATTCACTATCAGTTTTTCGTCCGATTCGAAAATCTTTGACTCACAGAAGAACGGCCATAAGGTGCCCGAGGCAGCAATAGACCCATGGAGACAAGTCTGCTGGAGGACGATGTATTGAATCGGGACGCAATTTGAATGATCCATCGTCATTAGGTGGCCCTGAATGTTACAATTCACTATCAGTTTTTCGTCCGATTCGAACATCTTTGACTCACAGGAGAACGGCAATAAGGTGCCCGAGGCAGCAATAGACCCATGGAGACAAGTCTGCTGGAGGACGATGTATTGAATCGGGACGCAATTTGAGTGATCCATCGTCATTATGTGGCCCTGAACGTTACAATTCACTATCAGTTTTTCGTCCGATTCGAAAATCTTTGACTCACAGCAGAACGGCCATAAGGTGCCTGAGGCAGCAATAGACCCATGGAGACAAGTCTGCTGGAGGACGATGTACTGAATCGGGACGCAATTTGAGTGTTCCATCGTCATTAGGAGGCCCTGAATGTTACAATTAACTATCAGTTTTTCGTCCCATTCGATAATCTAGACTCACAGCAGAACGGCCATAAAGTGCCCGAGGCAGCAATAGACCCATGGAGACAAGTCTGCTGGAGGACGATGTATTGAATCGGGACGCAATTTGAGTGATCCATCGTCATTAGGTGTCCCTGAATGTTACAATTCACTATCAGGTTTTCGTCAGATTCGAAAATCTTTGACTCACAGCAGAACGGCCGTAAGGTGCCCGAGGCAGCAATAGACCAATGGAGACAAGTCTGCTGGAGGACGATGTATTGAATCGTAACGCGATGTGAGTGTTCCATCGTCATTAGGAGACCCTGAACGTTACAATTCACTATCAGTTTTAAGTCCGATTCGAAAATCTTTGAGTCACAGCAGAACGGCCATAAGGTGCCCGAGGCAGCAATAGACCCATGGAGACAAGTCTGCTGGAGGACGATGTATTGAATCGGGACGCAATTTGTGTGATCCATCGTCATTAGGTGGCTCTGAACGTTACAATTCACTATCAGTTCTTCGTCCGATTCGAAAATCTTTGACTCACAGCAGAACGGCCATAAGGGGCCCGAGGCAGCAATAGACCCATGGAGACAAGTCTGCTGGAGGACGATGTATTGAATCGGGACGCAATTTGAGTGATCCATCGTCATTAGGTGGCCCTGAATGTAACAAGTCATTATCAGTTTTTCTTCCGATTCAAAAATCTATGTCTCACAGCAGAACGGCCATAAGGTGCCCGAGGCAGCAATAGACCCATGGAGACAAGTCTGCTGGAGGACGATGTATTGAATCGGGACGCAATTTGAGTGTTCCATCGTCATTAGGAGGCCCTGAAGGTTATAATTCACTATCAGTTTTTCGTCCGATTCGAAAATCTTTGACTCACAGCTGAACGGCCATAAGGTGCCCGAGGCAGCAATAGACCCATGGAGACAAGTCGGCTGGAGGACGATGTATTGAATCGGGACGCAATTTGAGTGATCCATCGTCATTAGGTGGCCCTGAACGTTACAATTCACTATCAGTTTTTCGTCCGATTCGAAAATCTTTGACTCACAGCAGTACGGCCTAAGGTGCCCGAGGCAGCAATAGACCCATGGAGACAAGTCGGCTGGAGGATGATGTATTGAATAGGGACGCAATTTGAGTGGTCCATCGTCATTAGGTGGCCCTGAATGTTACAATTCACTATCAGTTTTTCGTCCGATTCGAAATTCTTTGACTCACAGCAGAACGGCCATAAGGTGCCCGAGGCAGCAATAGACCCATGGAGACAAGTCTGCTGGAGGACGATGTATTGAATCGGGACGCAATTTGTGTGATCCATCGTCATTAGGTGGCTCTGAACGTTACAATTCACTATCAGTTCTTCGTCCGATTCGAAAATCTTTGACTCACAGCAGAACGGCCATAAGGTGCCCGAGGCAGCAATAGACCCATGGAGACAAGTCGGCTGGAGGACGATGTATTGAATCGGGACGCAATTTGAGTGATCCATCGTCATTAGGTGGCCCTGAATGTAACAAGTCATTATCAGTTTTTCTTCCGATTCGAAAATCTATGTCTCACAGCAGAACGGCCATAGAGTGCCTGAGGCAGCAATAGACCCATGGAGACAAGTCTGCTGGAGGACGATGTATTGAATCGGGACGCAATTTGAGTGTTCCATCGTCATTAGGAGGCCCTGAAGGTTATAATTCACTATCAGTTTTTCGTCCGATTTGAAAATCTTTGACTCACAGCTGAACGGCCATAAGGTGCCCGAGGCAGCAATAGACCCATGGAGACAAGTCGGCTGGAGGACGATGTATTGAATCGGGACGCAATTTGAGTGATCCATCGTCATTAGGTGGCCCTGAACGTTACAATTCACTATCAGTTTTTCGTCCGATTCGAAAATCTTTGACTCACAGCAGTACGGCCTAAGGTGCCCGAGGCAGCAATAGACCCATGGAGACAAGTCGGCTGGAGGATGATGTATTGAATAGGGACGCAATTTGAGTGGTCAATCGGCATTAGGTGGCCCTGAATGTTACAATTCACTATCAGTTTTTCGTCCGATTCGTAAATCTTTGACTCACAGCAGAACGGCCATAAGGTGCCTGAGGCAGCAATAGACCCATGGAGACAAGTCTGCTGTAGGACGATGTACTGAATCGGGACGCAATTTGAGTGTTCCATCGTCATTAGGAGGCCCTGAATGTTACAATTAACTATCAGTTTTTCGTCCCATTCGATAATCTAGACTCACAGCAGAACGGCCATAAGGTGCCCGAGGCAGCAATAGACCCACGGAGACAAGTCTGCTGGAGGACGATGTATTGAATCGGGACGCAATTTGAGTGATCCATCGTCATTGGGTGTCCCTGAATGTTACAATTCACTATCAGGTTTTCGTCTGATTCGAAAATCTTTGACTCACAGCAGAACGGCCATAAGGTGCCCGAGGCAGCAATTGACCAATGGAGACAAGTCTGCTGGAGGACGATGTATTGAATCGGGACGCAATGTGAGTGTTCCATCGTCATTAGGAGACCCTGAACGTTACAATTCACTATCAGTTTTTCGTCCGATTCGAAAATCTTTGAGTCACAGCAGAACGGCCATAAGGTGCCCGAGGCAGCAATAGACCCATGGAGACAAGTCTGCTGGAAGACGATGTATTGAATCGGGACGCAATTTGTGTGATCCATCGTCATTAGGTGGCCCTGAACGTTACAATTCACTATCAGTTCTTCGTCCGATTCGAAAATCTTTGACTCACAGCAGAACGGCCATAAGGTGCCCGAGGCAGCAATAGACCCATGGAGAGAAGTCTGCTGGAGGACGATGTATTGAATCGGGACGCAATTTGAGTGTTCCATCGTCATTAGGAGGCCCTGAGCGTTACAATTCACTATCACTTTTTCGTCCGATTCGAAAATCTTTGACCAACAGGAGAACGGCCATAAGGTGACCGAGGCAGCAATAGACCCATGGACACAAGTCGGCTGGAGGACGATGTATTGAATCGGTACGCAATTTGAGTGATCCATCGTCATTAGGTGGCCCTGAATGTAACAAGTCATTATCAGTTTTACTTCCGATTCGAAAATTTTTGTCTCACAGCAGAACGGCCATAAGGTGCCCGAGGCAGCAATAGACCCATGGAGACAAGTCTGCTGGAGGACGATGTATTGAATAGGGACGCAATTTGAGTGTTCCATCGTCATTAGGAGGCCCTGAAGGTTATAATTCACTATCAGTTTTTCGTCCGATTCGAAAATCTTTGACTGACAGCAGAACGGCCATAAGGTGCCCGAGGAAGCAATAGACCCATGGAGACAAGTCTGCTGGAGGACGATGTATTGAATCGGGACGCAATTTGAGTGTTCCAACGTCATTAGGAGGCCCTGAACGTTACAATTCACTATCAGTTTTTCGTCCGATTCGAAAATCTTTGACTCACAGCAGTACGGCCTAAGGTGCCCGAGGCAGCAATAGACCCATGGAGACAAGTCGGCTGGAGGACGATGTATTGAATGGGGACGCAATTTGAGTGATCCATCGTCATTAGGTGGCCCTGAATATTACAATTCACTATCAGTTTTTCGTCCGATTCGAAAATCTTTGACTCACAGAAGAACGGCCATAAGGTGCCCGAGGCAGCAATAGACCCATGGAGACAAGTCTGCTGGAGGACGATGTATTGAATCGGGACGCAATTTGAGTGATCCATCGTCATTAGGTGGCCCTGAATGTGACAATTCACTATCAGTTTTTCGTTCGATCCGAACATCTTTGACTCACAGCAGAATGGCCATAAGGTGCCCGAGGCAGCAATAGACCCATGGAGACAAGTCTGCTGGAGGACGATGTATTGAATCGGGACGCAATTTGAGTGATCCATCGTCATTATGTGGCCCTGAACGTTACAATTCACTATCAGTTTTTCGTACGATTCGAAAATCTTTGACTCACAGCAGAACGGCCATAAGGTGCCTGAGGCAGCAATAGACCCATGGAGACAAGTCTGCTGGAGGACGATGTACTGAATCGGGACGCAATTCGAGTGTTCCATCGTCATTAGGAGGCCCTGAATGTTACAATTAACTATCAGTTTTTCGTCCCATTCGATAATCTAGACTCACAGCAGAACGGCCATAAGGTGCCCGAGGCAGCAATAGACCCATGGAGACAAGTCTGCTGGAGGACGATGTATTGAATCGGGACGCAATTTGAGTGATCCATCGTCATTAGGTGTCCCTGAATGTTACAATTCACTATCAGGTTTTCGTCAGATTCGAAAATCTTTGACTCACAGCAGAACGGCCATAAGGTGCCCGAGGCAGCAATAGACCAATGGAGACAAGTCTGCTGGAGGACGATGTATTGATTCGGGACGCGATGTGAGTGTTCCATCGTCATTAGGAGACCCTGAACGTTACAATTCACTATCAGTTTTAAGTCCGATTCGAAAATCTTTGAGTCACAGCAGAACGGCCATAAGGTGCCCGAGGCAGCAATAGAGCCATGGAGACAAGTCTGCTGGAGGACGATGTATTGAATCGGGACGCAATTTGTGTGATCCATCGTCATTAGGTGGCTCTGAACGTTACAATTCACTATCAGTTCTTCGTCCGATTCGAAAATCTTTGACTCACAGCAGAACGGCCATAAGGTGCCCGAGGCAGCAATAGACCCATGGAGACAAGTCGGCTGGAGGACGATGTATTGAATCGGGACGCAATTTGAGTGATCCATCGTCATTAGGTGGCCCTGAATGTAACAAGTCATTATCAGTTTTTCTTCCGATTCGAAAATCTATGTCTCACAGCAGAACGGCCATAAGGTGCCCGAGGCAGCAATAGACCCCTGGAGACAAGTCAGCTGGAGGACGATGTATTGAATCGGGACGCAATTTGAGTGTTCCATCGTCATTAGGAGGCCATGAAGGTTATAATTCACTATTAGTTTTTCGTCCGATTCGAAAATCTTTGACTCACAGCTGAACGGCCATAAGGTGCCCGAGGCAGCAATAGACCCATGGAGACAAGTCGGCTGGAGGACGATGTATTGAATCGGGACGCAATTTGAGTGATCCATCGTCATTAGGTGGCCCTGAACGTTACAATTCACTATCAGTTTTTCGTCCGATTCGAAAATCTTTGACTCACAGCAGTACGGCCTAAGGTGCCCGAGGCAGCAATAGACCCATGGAGACAAGTCGGCTGGAGGATGATGTATTGAATAGGGACGCAATTTGAGTGGTCCATCGTCATTAGGTGGCCCTGAATGTTACAATTCACTATCAGTTTTTCGTCCGATTCGAAAATCTTTGACTCACAGCAGAACGGCCATAAGGTGCCCGAGGCAGCAATAGACCCATGGAGACAAGCCTGCTGGAGGACGAGGTATTGAACCGGGACGCAATTTGAGTGTTCCATCGGCATTAGGAGGCCCTGAACGTTAAAATTCACTATCAGTTTTTCGTCCGATTTGAAATTCTTTGACTCTCAGCAGAACGGCCATAAGGTGCCCGAGTCAGCAATAGTCCCATGGAGACAAGTCTGATGGAGGACGATGTATTGAATCGGGACGCAATTTGAGTGATCCATCGTCATTAGGTGGCCCTGAACGTTACAATTCACTATCAGTTTTTTGTCCGATTCGAAAATCTTTGACTCACAGCAGAACGGCCATAAGGTGCCCGAGGCAGCAATAGACCCATGGAGACAAGTCGGCTGGAGGAGGATGTATTGAATCGGGACGCAATTTGCGTGATCCATCGTCATTAGGTGGCCCTGAAAGTTACAATACACTATCAGTTTTTCGCCCGATTCGAAAATCTTTGACTCACAGCAGAACGGCCATAAGGTGCCCGAGGCAGCAATAGACCCATGGAGACAAGTCTGCTGGAGGACGATGTATTCAATCGGGACGCAATTTGAATGTTCCATCGTCATTAGGAGGCCCTGAATGTCACAATTAACTATCAGTTTTTCGTCCCATTCGATAATCTAGACTCACGGGAGAACGACCATAAGGTGCCCGAGGCAGCAATAGACCCACGGAGACAAGTCTGCTGGACGACGAGGTAATGAATCGGGACGCAATTTGAGTGTTCCATCGTCATTAGGAGGCCCTGAACGTTACAATTCACTATCAGTTTTTCGACCGATTCGAAAATCTTTGACTAGCAGCAGAATGGCCATAACGTGCCCGAGGCAGCAATAGACCCATGGAGACAAGTCTGCTGGAGGACGATGTATTGAATCGGGACGCAATTTGAGTGATCCATCGTCATTAGGTGGCCCTGAACGTTACAATTCACTGTCAGTTTTTCGTCCGATTCGAAAATCTTTGACTCACAGCAGAACGGCCATAAGGTGCCCGAGGCAGCAATAGACCCATGGAGACAAGTCTGCTGGAAGCCGATGTATTGAATCGGGACGCAATTTGAGTGTTCCATCGTCATTAGGAGGCCCTGAACGTTACAATTCACTATCAGGTTTTCCTCCGATTCGAAAATCTTTGACTCACAGGAGAACGGCCATAAGGTGCCCGAGGCAGCAATAGACCCATGGAGACAAGTCGCCTGGAGGATGATGTATTGATCGGGACGCAATTTGAATGATCCATCGTCATTAGGTGGCCCTGAAAGTTACAATTCACTATCAGTTTTTCGTCCGATTCGAAAATCTTTGACTCACAGCAGAACGGCCATAAGGTGCCCGAGGCAGCAATAGACCCATGGAGACTAGTAGGCTGGAGGACGATGTATTGAATCGGGACGCAATTTGAGTGATCCATCGCCATTAGGAGGCCCAGAATGTTACAATTAACTATCAGTTTTTCGTCCGATTCGAAAATCTTTGACTCAGAGCAGAACGGCCATAAGATGCCCGAGGCAGCAATAGACCCATTGAGTCAAGTCGGCTGGAGGACGATGTATTGAATCGGAACGTAATTTGAGTGATCCATCGTCATTAGGTGGCCCTGAACGTTACAATTCACTATCAGTTTTTCGTCCCATTCGATAATCTAGACTCACAGCAGAACGGCCATAAGGTGCCCGAGGCAGCAATAGACCCATGGAGACAAGTCCCCTGGAGGACGATGTATTGAATCAGGACGCAATTTGAGTGATTCATCGTCATTAGGTGGCACTGAACGTTACAATTCACAATCAGTTTTTCGTCCGATTCGAAAATCTTTGACTCACAGCAGAACGGCCATAAGGTGCCCGAGGCAGCAATAGACCCATGGAGACAAGTCGGCTGGAGGACGATGTATTGAATCGGGACGCAATTTGAGTGATCCATCGTCATTAGGTGGCCCTGAACGATACAATTCACTATCAGTTTTTTGTCCGATTCGAAAATCTTTGACTCACAGCAGAACGGCCATAAGGTGCCCGAGGCAGCAATAGACCCATGGAGACACGTCTGCTGGAGGACGATGTATTCAATCGGGACGCAATTTGAATGTTCCATCGTCATTAGGAGGCCCTGAATGTTACAATTAACTATTAGTTTTTCGTCCCATTCGATAATCTAGACTCACGGGAGAACGACCATAAGGTGCCCGAGGCAGCAATAGACCCACAAAGACAAGTCTGCTGGACGACGAGGTATTGAATCGGGACGCAAGTTGAGTGTTGCATCGTCATTAGGAGGCCCTGAAAGTTACAATTCACTATCAGGTTTTCGTCCGATTCGAAAATCTTTGACTCACAGGAGTACGGCCATAAGGTACCCGAGGCAGTAATAGACCCATGGAGACAAGTCGGCTGGAGGATGATGTATTGAATCGGGACGCAATTTGAATGATCCTTCGTCATTAAGTGGCCCGGAAAGTTACAATTCACTATCAGTTTTTCGTCCGATTCGAAAATCTTTGACTCACAGCAGAACGGCCATAAGGTGCCCGAGGCAGCAATAGACCCATGGAGACAAGTCGGCTGAAGGACGATGTATTGAATCGGGACGCAATTTGAGTGGTCCATCGTCATTAGGTGGCCCTGAAAGTTACAATTCACTATCAGTTTTTCGTCCGATTCGAAAATCTTTGACTCCGAGCAGAACGGCCATAAGATGCCCGAGGCAGCAATAGACCCATGGAGACAAGTCTGCTGGAGGACGATGTATTGAATCGGAACGCAATTTGAGTGATCCATCGTCATTAGGTGGCCCTGAACGTTACAATTCACTATCAGTTTTTCGTCCCATTCGATAATCTAGACTCACAGCAGAACGGCCATAAGGTGCCCGAGGCAGCAATAGACCCATGGAGACAAGTCGGCTGGAGGACGATGTATTGAATCGGGACGCAATTTGAGTGATCCATCGTCATTAGGTGGCCCTGAATGTTACAATTCGCTATCAGTTTTTCGTCAGATTCCAAAATCTTTGACTCACAGCAGAACGGCCATAAGGTTCCCGAGGCAGCAATAGACCCATGAAGACAAGTCTGCTGGAGGACGATGTATTGAATCGGGACGCAATTTGAGTGTTCCATCGTCATTAGGAGGCCCTGAATGTTACAATTCACTATTAGTTATTCGTCCGATTCGAAAATCTTTGACTCACAGCAGAACGGCCATAGGGTGCCCGAGGCAGCAATAGACCCATGGAGACAAGTCGGCTGGAGGACGATGTATTGAATCGGGACGCGATTTGAGTGATCCATCGTCATTAGGTGGCCCTGAATGTTACAATTCACTATCACTTTTTCGTGCGATTCGTAAATCTTTGACTCACAGCAGAACGGCCGTAAGGTGCCCGCGGCAGCAATAGACCCATGGAGACAAGTCTGCTGGAGGACGATGTATTGAATCGGGACGCAATTTGAGTGATCCATCGTCATTAGGTGGCCCTTAACGTTACCATTCACTATCACTTTTTCGTCCGATTCGAAAATCTTTGACTCACAGCAGAACGGCCATAAGGTGCCCGAGGCAGCAATAGACCCATGGAGACAAGTCTGCTGGAGGACGATGTATTGAAGCAGGACGCAATTTGAGTGATCCATCGTCTTTAGGTGGCCCTTAACGTAACAATTCACTATCAGTTTTTCGTCCGATTCGAAAATCTTTGACTCACAGCAGAACGGCCATAAGGTGCCCGAGGCAGCAATAGACCCATGGAAACAAGTCTGCTGGATGACGAGGTATTGAATCGGGCCGCAATTTGAGTGTTCCATCGTCATTAGGAGGCCCTGAACGTTACAATTCACTATCAGTTTTTCGTCCGATTCGAAAATCTTTGACTCACAGCAGAACGGCCATATGGTGCCCGAGGTAGCAATAGACCCATGGGGACATGTCTGCTGGAGGACGATGTATTGAATCGGGACGCAATTTGAGTGATCCATCGTCATTAGGTGGCCCTGAACGTTACAATTCACTATCAGTTTTTCGTCCCATTCGATAATCTAGACTCACGGGAGAACGACCGTAAGGTGCCCGAGGCAGCAATAGACCCATGGAGACAAGTCTGCTGGAGGACGATGTATTGAATCGGGACGCAATTTGAGTGATCCATCGTCATTAGGTGGCCCTAAACGTTACAATTCACTATCAGTTTTTCGTCCGATTCGAAAATCTTTGACTCACAGCAGAACGGCCACAAGGTGCCCGAGGCAGCAATAGACCCATGGAGACAAGTCTGCTGGAGCACGAGGTATTGAATCGGGACGCAATTTGAGTGTTCCGTCGTCATTAGGAGGCCCTGAACGTTAAAATTCACTATCAGTTTTTCGTCCGATTCGAAAATATTTGACTCACAGCAGAACGGCCATAAGGTGCCCGAGGCAGCAATTGACCCATGGAGACAAGTCGGCTGGAGGACGATGTATTGAATCGGGACGCAATTTGAGTGATCCATCGTCATTATGTGGCCCTGAACGTTACAATTCACTATCAGTTTTTCGTCCGATTCGAAAATCTTTGACTCACAACAAAACGGCCATAAGGTGCCTGAGGCAGCAATAGACCCATGGAGACAAGTCTGCTGGAGGACGATGTATTGAATCGGGACGCAATTTGAGTGATCCATCGTCATTAGGTGGCCCTGAACGTTACAATTCACTATCAGTTTATCGTCCCATTCGATAATCTAGACTAACGGGAGAACGACCATAAGGTGCCCGAGGCAGCAATAGACCCATGGAGACAAGTCTGCTGGAGGACGATGTATTGAATCGGGACGCAATTTGAGTGATCCATCGTCATTAGGTGGCCCTAAACGTTACAATTCACTATCAGTTTTTCGTCCCATTCGATAATCTAGACTCACAGCAGAACGGCCATAAGGTGCCCGAGGCAGCAATAGACCCATGGAGACAAATCTGCTGGAGGACGATGTATTGAATCGGGACGCAATTTGAGTGTTCCATCGTCATTAGGAGGCCCTGAACGTTACAATTCACTATCAGTTTTTCGTCCGATTCGAAAATCTTTGACTCACAGCAGAACGGCCATATGGTGCCCGAGGTAGCAATAGACCCATGGGGACATGTCTGCTGGAGGACGATGTATTGAATCGGGACGCAATTTGAGTGCTCCATCGTCATTAGGTGGCCCTGAACGTTACAATTCACTATCAGTTTTTCGTCCCATTCGATAATCTAGACTCACGGGAGAACGACCGTAAGGTGCCCGAGGCAGCAATAGACCCATGGAGACAAGTCTGCTGGAGGACGATGTATTGAATCGGACGCAATTTGAGTGTTCCATCGTCATTAGGAGGCCCATAATGTTACAATTAACTATCAGTTTTTCGTCCCATGCGATAATCTAGACTCACGGGAGTACGACCATAAGGTGCCCGAGGCAGCATTACACCCATGGAGAGAAGTCGGCTGGAGGACGATGTATTGAATCAGGACGCAATTTGAGTGTTCCATCGACAGTAGGAGGCCCTGAAGGTTATAATTCACTATCAGTTTTTCGTCCGATTCAAAAATCTTTGACTCACAGCAGAACGGCCAATAGGTGCCCGAGGCAGCAATAGACCCATTGAGACAAGTCTGCTGGAGGACGATGTATTGAATCAGGACGCAATTTGAGTGATCCATTGTCATTAGGTGGCCCTGAACGTTACAATTCACTATCAGTTTTTCGTCCGATTCGAAAATCTTTGACTCACAGCAGAACGGCCACAAGGTGCCCGAGGCAGCAATAGACCCATGGAGACAAGTCTGCTGGAGGACGAGGTATTGAATCGGGACGCAATTTGAGTGTTCCGTCGTCATTAGGAGGCCCTGAACGTTACAATTCACTATCAGTTTTTCGTCCGATTCGAAAATATTTGACTCACAGCAGAACGGCCATAAGGTGCCCGAGGCAGCAATTGACCCATGGAGACAAGTCGGCTGGAGGACGATGTATTGAATCGGGACGCAATTTGAGTGATCCATCGTCATTAGGTGGCCCTGAATGTTACAATTCACTATCAGTTTTTCGTCCTATTCGAACATCTTTGACTCACAGCAGAACGGCCATAAGGTGCCCGAGGCAGCAATAGACCCATGGAGACAAGTCTGCTGGAGGACGATGTATTGAATCTGGACGCAATTTGAGTGATCCATCGTCATTATGTGGCCCTGAACGTTACAATTCACTATCAGTTTTTCGTCCGATTCGAAAATCTTTGACTCACAGCAGAACGGCCATAAGGTGCCTGAGGCAGCAATAGACCCATGGAGACAAGTCTGCTGGAGGACGATGTATTGAATCGGGACGCAATTTGAGTGTTCCATCGGCATTAGGAGGCCCTGAATGTTACAATTAACTATCAGTTTTTCGTCCCATTCGATAATCTAGACTCACAGCAGAACGGCCATAAGGTGCCCGAGGCAGCAATAGACCCATGGAGACAAATCTGCTGGAGGACGATGTATTGAATCGGGACGCAATTTGAGTGTTCCATCGTCATTAGGAGGCCCTGAACGTTACAATTCACTATCAGTTTTTCGTCCGATTCGAAAATCTTTGACTCACAGCAGAACGGCCATATGGTGCCCGAGGTAGCAATAGACCCATGGGGACATGTCTGCTGGAGGACGATGTATTGAATCGGGACGCAATTTGAGTGATCCATCGTCATTAGGTGGCCCTGAACGTTACAATTCACTATCAGTTTTTCGTCCCATTCGATAATCTAGACTCACGGGAGAACGACCGTAAGGTGCCCGAGGCAGCAATAGACCCATGGAGACAAGTCGGCTGGAGGACGATGTATTGAATCGGGACGCAATTTGAGTGATCCATCGTCATTAGGTGGCCCTGAATGTTACAATTCACTATCAGTTTTTCGTCCTATTCGAACATCTTTGACTCACAGCAGAACGGCCATAAGGTGCCCGAGGCAGCAATAGACCCATGGAGACAAGTCGGCTGGAGGACGATGTATTGAATCTGGACGCAATTTGAGTGATCCATCGTCATTATGTGGCCCTGAACGTTACAATTCACTATCAGTTTTTCGTCCGATTCGAAAATCTTTGACTCACAGCAGAGCGGCCATAAGGTGCCTGAGGCAGCAATAGACCCATGGAGACAAGTCTGCTGGAGGACGATGTATTGAATCGGGACGCAATTTGAGTGTTCCATTGGCATTAGGAGGCCCTGAATGTTACAATTAACTATCAGTTTTTCGTCCCATTCGATAATCTAGACTCACGGGAGAACGACCGTAAGGTGCCCGAGGCAGCAATAGACCCATGGAGACAAGTCTGCTGGAGGACGATGTATTGAATCGGGACGCAATTTGAGTGATCCATCGTCATTAGGTGGCCCTAAACGTTACAATTCACTATCAGTTTTTCGTCCGATTCGAAAATCTTTGACTCACAGCAGAACGGCCACAAGGTGCCCGAGGCAGCAATAGACACATGGAGACAAGTCTGCTGGAGGACGAGGTATTGAATCGGGACGCAATTTGGGTGTTCCGTCGTCATTAGGAGGCTCTGAACGTTACAATTCACTATCAGTTTTTCGTCCGATTCGAAAATATTTGACTCACAGCAGAACGGCCATAAGGTGCCCGAGGCAGCAATTGACCCATGGAGACAAGTCGGCAGGAGGACGATGTATTGAATCGGGACGCAATTTGAGTGATCCATCGTCACTAGGTGGCCCTGAATGTTACAATTCACTATCAGTTTTTCGTCCGATTCGAAAATCTTTGACTCGCAGCAGAACGGCCATAAGGTGCCCGAGGCAGCAATAGACCCATGGAGACAAGTCTGCTGGAGGACGATGTATTGAATCGGGACGCAATTTGAGTGTTCCATCGTCATTAGGAGGCCCAGAATGTTACAATTAACTATCAGTTTTTCGTCCCAGGCGATAATCTAGACTCACGGGAGTACGACCGTAAGGTGCCCGAGGCAGCATTACACCCATGGAGACAAGTCGGCTGGAGGACGATGTATTGAATCAGGACGCTATTTGAGTGTTCCATGGTCAGTAGGAGGCCCTGAAGGTTATAATTCACTATCAGTTTTTCGTCCGATTCGAAAATCTTTGACTCACAGCAGAACGGCCATAAGGTGCCCGAGGCAGCAATAGACCCATTGAGACAAGTCTGCTGGAGGACGATGTATTGAATCGGGACGCAATTTGAGTGATCCATCGTCATTAGGTGGCCCTGAACGTTACAATTCACTATCAGTTTTTCGTCCGATTCGAAAATCTTTGACTCACAGCAGAACGGCCACAAGGTGCCCGAGGCAGCAATAGACCCATGGAGACAAGTCTGCTGGAGGACGAGGTATTGAATCGGGACGCAATTTGGGTGTTCCGTCGTCATTAGGAGGCTCTGAACGTTACAATTCACTATCAGTTTTTCGTCCGATTCGAAAATATTTGACTCACAGCAGAACGGCCATAAGGTGCCCGAGGCAGCAATTGACCCATGGAGACAAGTCGGCAGGAGGACGATGTATTGAATCGGGACGCAATTTGAGTGATCCATCGTCACTAGGTGGCCCTGAATGTTACAATTCACTATCAGTTTTTCGTCCGATTCGAAAATCTTTGACTCGCAGCAGAACGGCCATAAGGTGCCCGAGGCAGCAATAGACCCATGGAGACAAGTCTGCTGGAGGACGATGTATTGAATCGGGACGCAATTTGAGTGTTCCATCGTCATTAGGAGGCCCAGAATGTTACAATTAACTATCAGTTTTTCGTCCCATTCGATAATCTAGACTCACAGCAGAACGGCCATAAGGTGCCCGAGGCAGCAATAGACCCATGGAGACAAATCTGCTGGAGGACGATGTATTGAATCGGGACGCAATTTGAGTGTTCCATCGTCATTAGGAGGCCCTGAACGTTACAATTCACTATCAGTTTTTCGTCCGATTCGAAAATTTTTGACTCACAGCAGAACGGCCATATGGTGCCCGAGGTAGCAATAGACCCATGGGGACATGTCTGCTGGAGGACGATGTATTGAATCGGGACGCAATTTGAGTGATCCATCGTCATTAGGTGGCCCTGAGCGTTACAATTCACTATCAGTTTTTCGTCCCATTCGATAATCTAGACTCACGGGAGAACGACCGTAAGGTGCCCGAGGCAGCAATAGACCCATGGAGACATGTCTGCTGGAGGACGATGTATTGAATCGGGACGCAATTTGAGTGTTCCATCGTCATTAGGAGGCCCATAATGTTACAATTAACTATCAGTTTTTCGTCCCATGCGATAATCTAGACTCACGGGAGTACGACCATAAGGTGCCCGAGGCAGCATTACACCCATGGAGAGAAGTCGGCTGGAGGACGATGTATTGAATCAGGACGCAATTTGAGTGTTCCATCGACAGTAGGAGGCCCTGAAGGTTATAATTCACTATCAGTTTTTCGTCCGATTCAAAAATCTTTGACTCACAGCAGAACGGCCAATAGGTGCCCGAGGCAGCAATAGACCCATTGAGACAAGTCTGCTGGAGGACGATGTATTGAATCAGGACGCAATTTGAGTGATCCATTGTCATTAGGTGGCCCTGAACGTTACAATTCACTATCAGTTTTTCGTCCGATTCGAAAATCTTTGACTCACAGCAGAACGGCCACAAGGTGCCCGAGGCAGCAATAGACCCATGGAGACAAGTCTGCTGGAGGACGAGGTATTGAATCGGGACGCAATTTGAGTGTTCCGTCGTCATTAGGAGGCCCTGAACGTTACAATTCACTATCAGTTTTTCGTCCGATTCGAAAATATTTGACTCAGCAGAACGGCCATAAGGTGCCCGAGGCAGCAATTGACCCATGGAGACAAGTCGGCTGGAGGACGATGTATTGAATCGGGACGCAATTTGAGTGATCCATCGTCATTAGGTGGCCCTGAATGTTACAATTCACTATCAGTTTTTCGTCCTATTCGAACATCTTTGACTCACAGCAGAACGGCCATAAGGTGCCCGAGGCAGCAATAGACCCATGGAGACAAGTCTGCTGGAGAACGATGTATTGAATCTGGACGCAATTTGAGTGATCCATCGTCATTATGTGGCCCTGAACGTTACAATCCACTATCAGTTTTTCGTCCGATTCGAAAATCTTTGACTCACAGCAGAGCGGCCATAAGGTGCCTGAGGCAGCAATAGACCCATGGAGACAAGTCTGCTGGAGGACGATGTATTGAATCGGGACGCAATTTGAGTGTTCCATTGGCATTAGGAGGCCCTGAATGTTACAATTAACTATCAGTTTTTCGTCCCATTCGATAATCTAGACTCACAGCAGAACGGCCATAAGGTGCCCGAGGCAGCAATAGACCCATGGAGACAAATCTGCTGGAGGACGAGGTATTGAATCGGGACGCAATTTGAGTGTTCCGTCGTCATTAGGAGGCCCTGAACGTTACAATTCACTATCAGTTTTTCGTAAGATTCGAAAATCTTTGACTCACAGCAGAACGGCCATAAGGTGCCCGAGGCAGCAGTAGACCCATGGAGACAAGTCGGCTGGAGGACGATGTATTGAATCGGGACGCAGTTTGAGTGATCCATCGTCATTAGGTGGCCCTGAATGTAACAAGTCATTATCAGTTTTTCTTTCGATTCGAAAATCTATGTCTCACAGCAGAACGGCCATAAGGTGCCCGAGGCAGCAATAGACCCATGGAGACAAGTCTGCTGGAGGACGATGTATTGAATCGGGACGCAATTTGATTGTTCCATCGTCATTAGGAGGCCCTGAAGGTTATAATTCACTATCAGTTTTTCGTCCGATTCGAAAATCTTTGACTCACAGCAGAACGGCCATAAGGTGCCCAAGGCAGCAATAGACCCACGGAGACAAGTCTGCTGGACGACGAGGTATTGAATCGGGACGCAATTTGAGTGTTCCATCGTCTTAAGGAGGCCCTGAACGTTACAATTCACTATCAGTTTTTCGTCCGAATCGAAAATCTTTGACTAGCAGCAGAACGGCCATAAGGTGCCCGAGGCAGCAATAGACCCATGGAGACAAGTCTGCTGGAGGACGATGTATTGAATCAGGACGCAATTTGAGTGATCCATTGTCATTAGGTGGCCCTGAACGTTACAATTCACTATCAGTTTTTCGTCCGATTCGAAAATCTTTGACTCACAGCAGAACGGCCACAAGGTGCCCGAGGCAGCAATAGACCCATGGAGACAAGTCTGCTGGAGGACGAGGTATTGAATCGGGACGCAATTTGAGTGTTCCGTCGTCATTAGGAGGCCCTGAACGTTACAATTCACTATCAGTTTTTCGTCCGATTCGAAAATATTTGACTCACAGCAGAACGGCCATAAGGTGCCCGAGGCAGCAATTGACCCATGGAGACAAGTCGGCTGGAGGACGATGTATTGAATCGGGACGCAATTTGAGTGATCCATCGTCATTAGGTGGCCCTGAATGTTACAATTCACTATCAGTTTTTCGTCCTATTCGAACATCTTTGACTCACAGCAGAACGGCCATAAGGTGCCCGAGGCAGCAATAGACCCATGGAGACAAGTCTGCTGGAGGACGATGTATTGAATCTGGACGCAATTTGAGTGATCCATCATCATTATGTGGCCCTGAACGTTACAATTCACTATCAGTTTTTCGTCCGATTCGAAAATCTTTGACTCACAGCAGAGCGGCCATAAGGTGCCTGAGGCAGCAATAGACCCATGGAGACAAGTCTGCTGGAGGACGATGTATTGAATCGGGACGCAATTTGAGTGTTCCATTGGCATTAGGAGGCCCTGAATGTTACAATTAACTATCAGATTTTCGTCCCATTCGATAATCTAGACTCACAGCAGAACGGCCATAAGGTGCCCGAGGCAGCAATAGACCCATGGAGACAAATCTGCTGGAGGACGAGGTATTGAATCGGGACGCAATTTGAGTGTTCCGTCGTCATTAGGAGGCCCTGAACGTTACAATTCACTATCAGTTTTTCGTAAGATTCGAAAATCTTTGACTCACAGCAGAACGGCCATAAGGTGCCCGAGGCAGCAGTAGACCCATGGAGACAAGTCGGCTGGAGGACGATGTATTGAATCGGGACGCAATTTGAGTGATCCATCGTCATTAGGTGGCCCTGAATGTAACAAGTCATTATCAGTTTTTCTTTCGATTCGAAAATCTATGTCTCACAGCAGAACGGCCATAAGGTGCCCGAGGCAGCAATAGACCCATGGAGACAAGTCTGCTGGAGGACGATGTATTGAATCGGGACGCAATTTGATTGTTCCATCGTCATTAGGAGGCCCTGAAGGTTATAATTCACTATCAGTTTTTCGTCCGATTCGAAAATCTTTGACTCACAGCAGAACGGCCATAAGGTGCCCGAGGCAGCAATAGACCCACGGAGACAAGTCTGCTGGACGACGAGGTATTGAATCGGGACGCAATTTGAGTGTTCCATCGTCTTAAGGAGGCCCTGAACGTTACAATTCACTATCAGTTTTTCGTCCGATTCGAAAATCTTTGACTAGCAGCAGAACGGCCATAAGGTGCCCGAGGCAGCAATAGACCCATGGAGACAAGTCTGCTGGAGGACGATGTATTGAATCTGGACGCAATTTGAGTGACCCATCGTCATTATGTGGCCCTGAACGTTACAATTCACTATCAGTTTTTCGTCCGATTCGAAAATCTTTGAATCACAGCAGAACGGCCATAAGGTGCCCGAGGCAGCAATAGACCCATGGAGACAAGTCTGCTGGAAGCCGATGTATTGAATCGGGGCGCAATTTGAGTGTTCCATCGTCATTAGGAGGCCCTGAACGTTACAATTCACTATCAGGTTTTCGTCCGATTCGAAAATCTTTGACTCACAGGAGAACGGCCATAAGGTGCCAGAGGCAGCAATAGACCCATGGAGACAAGTCGGCTGGAGGACGATGTATTGAATCGGGACGCAATTTGAGTGATCCATCGTCATTAGGTGGCCCTGAATGTTACAATTCGCTATCAGTTTTTCGTCAGATTCCATAATCTTTGACTCACAGCAGAACGGTCATAAGGTTCCCGAGGCAGCAATAGACCCATGAAGACAAGTCTGCTGGAGGACGATGTATTGAATCGGGACGCAATTTGAGTGTTCCATCGTCATTAGGAGGCCCTGAACGTTACAATTCACTATTAGTTATTCGTCCGATTCGAAAATCTTTGACTCACAGCAGAACGGCCATAAGGTGCTCGAGGCAGCAATAGACCCATGGAGACAAGTCGGCTGGAGGACGATGTATTGAATCGGGACGCGATTTGAGTGATCAATCGTCATTAGGTGGCCCTGAATGTTACAATTCACTATCACTTTTTCGTGCGATTCGTAAATCTTTGAGTCACAGCAGAACGGCCGTAAGGTGCCCGCGGCAGCAATAGACCCATGGAGACAAGTCTGCTGGAGGACGATGTATTGAATCGGGACGCAATTTGAGTGATCCATCGTCATTAGGTGGCCCTGAACGTTACCATTCACTAGCAGTTTTTCGTCCGATTCGAAAATCTTTGACTCACAGCAGAACGGCCGTAAGGTGCCCGAGGCAGCAATAGACCCATGGAGACAAGTCGGCTGGAGGACGATGTATTGAATCGGGATGTAATTTGAGTGTTCCATCGTCATTAGGTGGCCCTGATTGTTACAATACACTATCAGTTTTTTGTCCGATTCGAAAATCTTTGACTCACAGCAGAACGGCCATAAGGTGCCCGAGGCAGCAATAGACCCATGGAGACAAGTCGGCTGGAGGACGATGTATTGAATCGGGACGTAATTTGAGTGTTCCATCGTCATTAGGTGGCCCTGAATGTTACAATTCACTATCAGTTTTTCGTCCGATTCGAAAATCTTTGACTCACAGCAGAACGGCCATAAGGTGCCCGAGGCAGCAATAGACCCATGGAGACAAGTCTGCTGGAGGCGATGTATTGAATCGGGACGCAATTTGAGTGTTCCATCGTCATTAGGAGGCACTGAATGTTACAATTAACTGTCAGTTTTTCGTCCCATCCGATAATCTAGACTCACGGGAATACGACCGTAAGGTGCCCGAGGCAGCTATAGACCCATGGAGACAAGTCTGCTGGAGGACGATGTATTGAATCGGGACGCAATTTGAGTGATCCATCGTCATTAGGTGGCCCTGAATGTTACAATTCACTATCAGTTTTTCGTCCGATTCGAAAATCTTTGACTCACAGCAGAACGGCCATAAGGTGCCCGAGGCAGCAATAGACCCATGGAGACAAGTCTGCTGGAGGACGATGTATTGAATCGGGACGCAATTTGAGTGATCCATCGTCATTAGGTGGCCCTGAACGTTACAATTCACTATCAGGTTTTCGTCCGATTCGAAAATCTTTGACTCACAGCAGAACGGCCACATGGTGCCCGAGGCAGCAATAGACCCATGGAGACAAGTCTGCTGGAGGACGAGGTATTGAATCGGGACGCAATTTGAAAGTTCCGTCGTCATTAGGAGGCCCTGAACGTTACAATTCACTACCAGTTTTTCGTCCGATTCGAAAATATCTGACTCACAGCAGAACGGCCATAAGGTGCCCGAGGCAGCAATTGACCTATGGAGACAAGTCGGCTGGAGGACGATGTATTGAATCGGGACGCAATTTGAGTGATCCATCGTCATTAGGTGGCCCTGAATGTTACAATTCACTATCAGTTTTTCGTCCGATTCGAACATCTTTGACTCACAGCAGAACGGCCATAAGGTGCCCGAGGCAGCAATAGACCCATGGAGACAAGTCTGCTGGAGGACGATGTATTGAATCGGGACGCAATTTGAGTGATCCATCGTCATTATGTGGCCCTGAACGTTACAATTCACTATCAGTTTTTCGTCCGATTCGAAAATCTTTGACTCACAGCAGAACGGCCATAAGGTGCCTGAGGCAGCAATTGACCCATGGAGACAAGTCTGCTGGAGGACGATGTATTGAATCGGGACGCAATTTGAGTGTTCCATCGGCATTAGGAGGCCCTGAATGTTACAATTAACTATCAGTTTTTCGTCCCATTCGATAATCTAGACTCACAGCAGAACGGCCATAAGGTGCCCGAGGCAGCAATAGACCCATGGAGACAAATCTGCTGGAGGACGATGTATTGAATCGGGACGCAATTTGAGTGTTCCATCGTCATTAGGAGGCCCTGAACGTTACAATTCACTATCAGTTTTTCGTCCGATTCGAAAATCTTTGACTCACAGCAGAACGGCCATATGGTGCCCGAGGTAGCAATAGACCCATGGGGACATGTCTGCTGGAGGACGATGTATTGAATCGGGACGCAATTTGAGTGATCCATCGTCATTAGGTGGCCCTGAACGTTACAATTCACTATCAGTTTTTCGTCCCATTCGATAATCTAGACTCACGGGAGAACGACCGTAAGGTGCCCGAGGCAGCAATAGACCCATGGAGACAAGTCTGCTGGAGGACGATGTATTGAATCGGGACGCAATTTGAGTGTTCCATCGTCATTAGGAGGCCCATAATGTTACAATTAACTATCAGTTTTTCGTCCCATGCGATAATCTAGACTCACGGGAGTACGACCATAAGGTGCCCGAGGCAGCATTACACCCATGGAGACAAGTCGGCTGGAGGACGATGTATTGAATCACGACGCAATTTGAGTGTTCCATCGACAGTAGGAGGCCCTGAAGGTTATAATTCACTATCAGTTTTTCGTCCGATTCAAAAATCTTTGACTCACAGCAGAACGGCCAATAGGTGACCGAAGCAGCAATAGACCCATTGAGACAAGTCTGCTGGAGGACGATGTATTGAATCGGGACGCAATTTGAGTGATCCATCGTCATTAGGTGGCCCTGAACGTTACAATTCACTATCAGTTTTTCGTCCGATTCGAAAATCTTTGACTCACAGCAGAACGGCCACAAGGTGCCCGAGGCAGCAACAGACCCATGGAGACAAGTCTGCTGGAGGACGAGGTATTGAATCGGGACGCAATTTGAGTGTTCCGTCGTCATTAGGAGGCCCTGAACGTTACAATTCACTATCAGTTTTTCGTCCGATTCGAAAATATTTGACTCACAGCAGAACGGCCATAAGGTGCCCGAGGCAGCAATTGACCCATGGAGACAAGTCGGCTGGAGGACGATGTATTGAATCGGGACGCAATTTGAGTGATCCATCGTCATTAGGTGGCCCTGAATGTTACAAATCACTATCAGTTTTTCGTCCGATTCGAAAATCTTTGACTCACAGCAGAACGGCCATAAGGTGCCCGAGGCAGCAATAGACCCATGGAGACAAGTCTGCTGGAGGACGATGTATTGAATCGGGACGCAATTTGAGTGTTCCATCGTCATTAGGAGGCACTGAATGTTACAATTAACTATCAGTTTTTCGTCCCATCCGATAATCTAGACTCACGGGAACACGACCGTAAGGTGCCCGAGGCAGCTATAGACCCATGGAGACAAGTCTGCTGGAGGACGATGTATTGAATCGGGACGCAATTTGAGTGATCCATCGGCATTATGTGGCCCTTAACGTAACAATTCACTATCAGTTTTTCGTCCGATTCGAAAATCTTTGACTCACAGCAGAACGGCCATAAGGTGCCCGAGGCAGCAATAGACCCATGGAAACAAGTCTGCTGGAGGACGAGGTATTGAATCGGGACGCAATTTGAGTGTTCCATCGTCATTAGGAGGCCCTGAACGTTACAATTCACTATCAGTTTTTCGTCCGATTCGAAAATCTTTGACTCACAGCAGAACGGCCATAAGGTGCCCGAGGTAGCAATAGACCCATGGGGACAAGACTGCTGGAGGACGATGTATTGAATCGGGACGCAATTTGAGTGATCCATCGTCATTAGGTGGCCCTGAACGTTACAATTCACTATCAGTTTTTCGTCCCATTCGATAATCTAGACTCACGGGAGAACGACCGTAAGGTGCCCGAGGCAGCAATAGACCCATGGAGACAAGTCTGCTGGAGGACGATGTATTGAATCGGGACGCAATTTGAGTGATCCATCGTCATTAGGTGGCCTTAAACGTTACAATTCACTATCAGTTTTTCGTCCGATTCGAAAATCTTTGACTCACAGCAGAACGGCCACAAGGTGCCCGAGGCAGCAATTGACCCATGGAGACAAGTCGGCAGGAGGACGATGTATTGAATCGGGACGCAATTTGAGTGATCCATCGTCATTAGGTGGCCCTGAATGTTACAATTCACTATCAGTTTTTCGTCCGATTCGAAAATCTTTGACTCGCAGCAGAACGGCCATAAGGTGCCCGAGGCAGCAATAGACCCATGGAGACAAGTCTGCTGGAGGACGATGTATTGAATCGGGACGCAATTTGAGTGATCCATCGTCATTAGGTGGCCCTGAACGTTACAATTCACTATCAGTTTTTCGTCCGATTCGAAAATCTTTGACTCACAGCAGAACGGCCACAAGGTGCCCGAGGCAGCAATAGACCCATGGAGACAAGTCGGCTGGAGGACGATGTATTGAATCGGGACGCAATTTGAGTGATCCATCGTCATTAGGTGGCCCTGAATGTTACAATTCACTATCAGTTTTTCGTCCGATTCGAACATCTTTGACTCACAGCAGAACGGCCATAAGGTGCCCGAGGCAGCAATAGACCCATGGAGACAAGTCTGCTGGAGGACGATGTATTGAATCGGGACGCAATTTGAGTGATCCATCGTCATTATGTGGCCCTGAACGTTACAATTCACTATCAGTTTTTCGTCCGATTCGAAAATCTTTGACTCACAGCAGAACGGCCATAAGGTGCCTGAGGCAGCAATTGACCCATGGAGACAAGTCTGCTGGAGGACGATGTATTGAATCGGGACGCAATTTGAGTGTTCCATCGGCATTAGGAGGCCCTGAATGTTACAATTAACTATCAGTTTTTCGTCCCATTCGATAATCTAGACTCACAGCAGAACGGCCATAAGGTGCCCGAGGCAGCAATAGACCCATGGAGACAAATCTGCTGGAGGACGATGTATTGATTCGGGACGCAATTTGAGTGTTCCATCGTCATTAGGAGGCCCTGAACGTTACAATTCACTATCAGTTTTTCGTCCGATTCGAAAATCTTTGACTCACAGCAGAACGGCCATATGGTGCCCGAGGTAGCAATAGACCCATGGGGACATGTCTGCTGGAGGACGATGTATTGAATCGGGACGCAATTTGAGTGATCCATCGTCATTAGGTGGCCCTGAACGTTACAATTCACTATCAGTTTTTCGTCCCATTCGATAATCTAGACTCACGGGAGAACGACCGTAAGGTGCCCGAGGCAGCAATAGACCCATGGAGACAAGTCTGCTGGAGGACGATGTATTGAATCGGGACGCAATTTGAGTGTTCCATCGTCATTAGGAGGCCCATAATGTTACAATTAACTATCAGTTTTTCGTCCCATGCGATAATCTAGACTCACGGGAGTACGACCATAAGGTGCCCGAGGCAGCATTACACCCATGGAGACAAGTCGGCTGGAGGACGATGTATTGAATCAGGACGCAATTTGAGTGTTCCATCGACAGTAGGAGGCCCTGAAGGTTATAATTCACTATCAGTTTTTCGTCCGATTCAAAAATCTTTGACTCACAGCAGAACGGCCAATAGGTGCCCGAGGCAGCAATAGACCCATTGAGACAAGTCTGCTGGAGGACGATGTATTGAATCGGGACGCAATTTGAGTGATCCATCGTCATTAGGTGGCCCTGAACGTTACAATTCACTATCAGTTTTTCGTCCGATTCGAAAATCTTTGACTCACAGCAGAACGGCCACAAGGTGCCCGAGGCAGCAATAGACCCATGGAGACAAGTCTGCTGGAGGACGAGGTATTGAATCGGGACGCAATTTGAGTGTTCCGTCGTCATTAGGAGGCCCTGAACGTTACAATTCACTATCAGTTTTTCGTCCGATTCGAAAATATTTGACTCACAGCAGAACGGCCATAAGGTGCCCGAGGCAGCAATAGACCCATGGAGACAAGTCTGCTGGAAGCCGATGTATTAAATCGGGACGCAATTTGAGTGTTCCATCGTCATTAGGAGGCCCTGAACGTTACAATTCACTATCAGGTTTTCGTCCGATTCGAAAATCTTTGACTCACAGGAGAACGGCCATAAGGTGCCAGAGGCAGCAATAGACCCATGGAGACAAGTCGGCTGGAGGACGATGTATTGAATCGGGACGCAATTTGAGTGATCCATCGTCATTAGGTGGCCCTGAATGTTACAATTCGCTATCAGTTTTTCGTCAAATTCCAAAATCTTTGACTCACAGCAGAACGGTCATAAGGTTCCCGAGGCAGCAATAGACCCATGAAGACATGTCTGCTGGAGGACGATGTATTGAATCGGGACGCAATTTGAGTGTTCCATCGTCATTAGGAGGCCCTGAACGTTACAATTCACTATTAGTTATTCGTCCGATTCGAAAATCTTTGACTCACAGCAGAACGGCCATAAGGTGCTCGAGGCTGCAATGGACCCATGGAGACAAGTCGGCTGGAGGACGATGTATTGAATCGGGACGCGATTTGAGTGATCAATCGTCATTAGGTGGCCCTGAATGTTACAATTCACTATCACTTTTTCGTGCGATTCGTAAATCTTAGAGTCACAGCAGAACGGCCGTAAGGTGCCCGCGGCAGCAATAGACCCATGGAGACAAGTCTGCTGGAGGACGATGTATTGAATCGGGACGCAATTTGAGTGATCCATCGTCATTAGGTGGCCCTGAACGTTACCATTCACTAGCAGTTTTTCGTCCGATTCGAAAATCTTTGACTCACAGCAGAACGGCCGTAAGGTGCCCGAGGCAGCAATAGACCCATGGAGACAAGTCGGCTGGAGGACGATGTATTGAATCGGGATGTAATTTGAGTGTTCCATCGTCATTAGGTGGCCCTGAATGTTACAATTCACTATCAGTTTTTTGTCCGATTCGAAAATCTTTGACTCACAGCAGAACGGCCATAAGGTGCCCGAGGCAGCAATAGACCCATGGAGACAAGTCGGCTGGAGGACGATGTATTGAATCGGGACGTAATTTGAGTGTTCCATCGTCATTAGGTGGCCCTGAATGTTACAATTCACTATCAGTTTTTCGTCCGATTCGAAAATCTTTGACTCACAGCAGAACGGCCATAAGGTGCCCGAGGCAGCAATAGACCCATGGAGACAAGTCTGCTGGAGGACGATGTATTGAATCGGGACGCAATTTGAGTGTTCCATCGTCATTAGGAGGCACTGAATGTTACAATTAACTATCAGTTTTTCGTCCCATCCGATAATCTAGACTCACGGGAACACGACCGTAAGGTGCCCGAGGCAGCTATAGACCCATGGAGACAAGTCTGCTGGAGGACGATGTATTGAATCGGGACGCAATTTGAGTGATCCATCGTCATTATGTGGCCCTTAACGTAACAATTCACTATCAGTTTTTCGTCCGATTCGAAAATCTTTGACTCACAGCAGAACGGCCATAAGGTGCCCGAGGCAGCAATAGACCCATGGAAACAAGTCTGCTGGAGGACGAGGTATTGAATCGGGACGCAATTTGAGTGTTCCATCGTCATTAGGAGGCCCTGAACGTTACAATTCACTATCAGTTTTTCGTCCGATTCGAAAATCTTTGACTCACAGCAGAACGGCCATAAGGTGCCCGAGGTAGCAATAGACCCAAGGGGACAAGACTGCTGGAGGACGATGTATTGAATCGGGACGCAATTTGAGTGATCCATCGTCATTAGGTGGCCCTGAACGTTACAATTCACTATCAGTTTTTCGTCCCATTCGATAATCTAGACTCACGGGAGAACGACCGTAAGGTGCCCGAGGCAGCAATAGACCCATGGAGACAAGTCTGCTGGAGGACGATGTATTGAATCGGGACGCAATTTGAGTGATCCATCGTCATTAGGTGGCCTTAAACGTTACAATTCACTATCAGTTTTTCGTCCGATTCGAAAATCTTTGACTCACAGCAGAACGGCCACAAGGTGCCCGAGGCAGCAATTGACCCATGGAGACAAGTCGGCAGGAGGACGATGTATTGAATCGGGACGCAATTTGAGTGATCCATCGTCATTAGGTGGCCCTGAATGTTACAATTCACTATCAGTTTTTCGTCCGATTCGAAAATCTTTGACTCGCAGCAGAACGGCCATAAGGTGCCCGAGGCAGCAATAGACCCATGGAGACAAGTCTGCTGGAGGACGATGTATTGAATCGGGACGCAATTTGAGTGTTCCATCGTCATTAGGAGGCCCAGAATGTTACAATTAACTATCAGTTTTTCGTCCCAGGCGATAATCTAGACTCACGGGAGTACGACCATAAGGTGCCCGAGGCAGCATTACTCCCATGGAGACAAGTCGGCTGGAGGACGATGTATTGAATCAGGACGCAATTTGAGTGTTCCATCGTCAGTAGGAGGCCCTGAAGGTTATAATTCACTATCAGTTTTTCGTCCGATTCGAAAATCTTTGACTCACAGCAGAACGGCCATAAGGTGCCCGAGGCAGCAATTGACCCATGGAGACAAGTCTGCTGGAGGACGATGTATTGAATCGGGACGCAATTTGAGTGATCCATCGTCATTAGGTGGCCCTGAACGTTACAATTCACTATCAGTTTTTCGTCCGATTCGAAAATCTTTGACTCACAGCAGAACGGCCACAAGGTGCCCGAGGCAGCAATAGACCCATGGAGACAAGTCTGCTGGAGGACGAGGTATTGAATCGGGACGCAATTTGAAAGTTCCGTCGTCATTAGGAGGCCCTGAACGTTACAATTCACTACCAGTTTTTCGTCCGATTCGAAAATATCTGATTCACAGCAGAACGGCCATAAGGTGCCCGAGGCAGCAATTGACCTATGGAGACAAGTGGGCTGGAGGACGATGTATTGAATCGGGACGCAATTTGAGTGATCCATCGTCATTAGGTGGCCCTGAATGTTACAATTCACTATCAGTTTTTCGTCCGATTCGAACATCTTTGACTCACAGCAGAACGGCCATAAGGTGCCTGAGGCAGCAATTGACCCATGGAGACAAGTCTGCTGGAGGACGATGTATTGAATCGGGACGCAATTTGAGTGTTCCATCGGCATTAGGAGGCCCTGAATGTTACAATTAACTATCAGTTTTTCGTCCCATTCGATAATCTAGACTCACAGCAGAACGGCCATAAGGTGCCCGAGGCAGCAATAGACCCATGGAGACAAATCTGCTGGAGGACGATGTATTGAATCGGGACGCAATTTGAGTGTTCCATCGTCATTAGGAGGCCCTGAACGTTACAATTCACTATCAGTTTCTCGTCCGATTCGAAAATCTTTGACTCACAGCAGAACGGCCATATGGTGCCCGAGGTAGCAATAGACCCATGGGGACATGTCTGCTGGAGGACGATGTATTGAATCGGGACGCAATTTGAGTGATCCATCGTCATTAGGTGGCCCTGAACGTTACAATTCACTATCAGTTTTTCGTCCCATTCGATAATCTAGACTCACGGGAGAACGACCGTAAGGTGCCCGAGGCAGCAATAGACCCATGGAGACAAGTCTGCTGGAGGACGATGTATTGAATCGGGACGCAATTTGAGTGTTCCATCGTCATTAGGAGGCCCATAATGTTACAATTAACTATCAGTTTTTCGTCCCATGCGATAATCTAGACTCACGGGAGTACGACCATAAGGTGCCCGAGGCAGCATTACACCCATGGAGACAAGTCGGCTGGAGGACGATGTATTGAATCAGGACGCAATTTGAGTGTTCCATCGACAGTAGGAGGCCCTGAAGGTTATAATTCACTATCAGTTTTTCGTCCGATTCAAAAATCTTTGACTCACAGCAGAACGGCCAATAGGTGCCCGAGGCAGCAATAGACCCATTGAGACAAGTCTGCTGGAGGACGAAGTATTGAATCGGGACGCAATTTGAGTGATCCATCGTCATTAGGTGGCCCTGAACGTTACAATTCACTATCAGTTTTTCGTCCGATTCGAAAATCTTTGACTCACAGCAGAACGGCCACAAGGTGCCCGAGGCAGCAATAGACCCATGGAGACAAGTCTGCTGGAGGACGAGGTATTGAATCGGGACGCAATTTGAGTGTTCCGTCGTCATTAGGAGGCCCTGAACGTTACAATTCACTATCAGTTTTTCGTCCGATTCGAAAATATTTGACTCACAGCAGAACGGCCATAAGGTGCCCGAGGCAGCAATTGACCCATGGAGACAAGTCGGCTGGAGGACGATGTATTGAATCGGGACGCAATTTGAGTGATCCATCGTCATTAGGTGGCCCTGAATGTTACAATACACTATCAGTTTTTCGTCCTATTCGAACATCTTTGACTCACAGCAGAACGGCCATAAGGTGCCCGAGGCAGCAATAGACCCATGGAGACAAGTCTGCTGGAGGACGATGTATTGAATCTGGACGCAATTTGAGTGATCCATCGTCATTATGTGGCCCTGAACGTTACAATTCACTATCAGTTTTTCGTCCGATTCGAAAATCTTTGACTCACAGAAGAGCGGCCATAAGGTGCCTGAGGCAGCAATAGACCCATGGAGACAAGTCTGCTGGAGGACAATGTATTGAATCGGGACGCAATTTGAGTGTTCCATTGGCATTAGGAGGCCCTGAATGTTACAATTAACTATCAGTTTTTCGTCCCATTCGATAATCTAGACTCACAGCAGAACGGCCATAAGGTGCCCGAGGCAGCAATAGACCCATGGAGACAAATCTGCTGGAGGACGATGTATTGAATCGGGACGCAATTTGAGTGATCCATCGTCATTAGGTGTCCCTGAATGTTACAATTCACTATCAGGTTTTCGTCAGATTCTAAAATCTTTGACTCACAGCAGAACGGCCATAAGGTGCCCGAGGCAGCAATAGACCCATGGAGACAAGTCTGCTGGAGGACAATGTATTGAATCGGGACGCAATGTGAGTGTTCCATCGTCATTAGGAGACCCTGAACGTTACAATTCACTATCAGTTTTTCGTCCGATTCGAAAATCTTTGAGTCACAGCAGAACGGCCATAAGGTGCCCGAGGCAGCAATAGACCCATGGAGACAAGTCTGCTGGAGGACGATGTATTCAATCGGGACGCAATTTGTGTGATCCATCGTCATTAGGTGGCCCTGAACGTTACAATTCACTATCAGTTTTTCGTAAGATTCGAAAATCTTTGACTCACAGCAGAACGGCCATAAGGTGCCCGAGGCAGCAGTAGACCCATGGAGACAAGTCGGCTGGAGGACGATGTATTGAATCGGGACGCAATTTGAGTGATCCATCGTCATTAGGTGGCCCTGAATGTAACAAGTCATAATCAGTTTTTCTTTCGATTCGAAAATCTATGTCTCACAGCAGAACGGCCATAAGGTGCCCGAGGCAGCAATAGACCCATGGAGACAAGTCTGCTGGAGGACGATGTATTGAATCGGGACGCAATTTGAGTGTTCCATCGTCATTAGGAGGCCCTGAAGGTTATAATTCACTATCAGTTTTTCGTCCGATTCGAAAATCTTTGACTCACAGCAGAACGGCCATAAGGTGCCCGAGGCAGCAATAGACCCACGGAGACAAGTCTGCTGGACGACGAGGCATTGAATCGGGACGCAATTTGAGTGTTCCATCGTCTTAAGGAGGCCCTGAACGTTACAATTCACTATCAGTTTTTCGTCCGATTCGAAAATCTTTGACTAGCAGCAGAACGGCCATAAGGTGCCCGTGGCAGCAATAGACCCATGGAGACAAGTCTGCTGGAGGACGATGTATTGAATCGGGACGCAATTTGAGTGATCCATCGTCATTAGGTGGCCCTGAACGTTACAATTCACTATCAGTTTTTCGTCCGATTCGAAAATCTTTGAATCACAGCAGAACGGCCATAAGGTGCCCGTGGCAGCAATAGACCCATGGAGACAAGTCTGCTGGAGGACGATGTATTGAATCGGGACGCAATTTGTGTGATCCATCGTCATTAGGTGGCCCTGAACGTTACAATTCACTATCAGTTTTTCGTAAGATTCGAAAATCTTTGACTCACAGCAGAACGGCCATAAGGTGCCCGAGGCAGCAGTAGACCCATGGAGACAAGTCGGCTGGAGGACGATGTATTGAATCGGGACGCAATTTGAGTGATCCATCGTCATTAGGTGGCCCTGAATGTAACAAGTCATAATCAGTTTTTCTTTCGATTCGAAAATCTATGTCTCACAGCAGAACGGCCATAAGGTGCCCGAGGCAGCAATAGACCCATGGAGACAAGTCTGCTGGAGGACGATGTATTGAATCGGGACGCAATTTGAGTGTTCCATCGTCATTAGGAGGCCCTGAAGGTTATAATTCACTATCAGTTTTTCGTCCGATTCGAAAATCTTTGACTCACAGCAGAACGGCCATAAGGTGCCCGAGGCAGCAATAGACCCACGGAGACAAGTCTGCTGGACGACGAGGCATTGAATCGGGACGCAATTTGAGTGTTCCATCGTCTTAAGGAGGCCCTGAACGTTACAATTCACTATCAGTTTTTCGACCGATTCGAAAATCTTTGACTAGCAGCAGAACGGCCATAAGGTGCCCGTGGCAGCAATAGACCCATGGAGACAAGTCTGCTGGAGGACGATGGATTGAATCGGGACGCAATTTGAGTGATCCATCGTCATTAGGTGGCCCTGAACGTTACAATTCACTATCAGTTTTTCGTCCGATTCGAAAATCTTTGAATCACAGCAGAACGGCCATAAGGTGCCCGAGGCAGCAATAGACCCATGGAGACAAGTCTCCAGGAAGCCGATGTATTGAATCGGGACGCAATTTGAGTGTTCCATCGTCATTAGGAGGCCCTGAACGTTACAATTCACTATCAGGTTTTCGTCCGATTCGAAAATCTTTGACTCACAGGAGAACAGCCATAAGGTGCCAGAGGCAGCAATAGACCCATGGAGACAAGTCGGCTGGAGGACGATGTATTGAATCGGGACGCAATTTGAGTGATCCATCGTCATTAGGTGGCCCTGAATGTTACAATTCGCTATCAGTTTTTCGTCAGATTTCAAAATATGTGACTCACAGCAGAACGGTCATAAGGTTCCCGAGGCAGCAATAGACCCATGAAGACAAGTCTGCTGGAGGACGATGTATTGAATCGGGACGCAATTTGAGTGTTCCATCGTCATTAGGAGGCCCTGAACGTTACAATTCACTATTAGTTATTCGTCCGATTCGAAAATCTTTGACTCACAGCAGAACGGCCATAAGGTGCCCGAGGCAGCAATAGACCCATGGAGACAAGTCGGCTGGAGGACGATGTATTGAATCGGGACGCGATTTGAGTGATCAATCGTCATTAGGTGGCCCTGAATGTTACAATTCACTAGCAGTTTTTCGTCCCATTCGATAATCTAGACTCACAGCAGAACGGCCATAAGGTGCCCGAGGCAGCAATAGACCCATGGAGACAAGTCGGCTGGAGGACGACGTATTGAATCGGGATGTAATTTGAGTGTTCCATCGTCATTAGGTGGCCCTGAATGTTACAATTCACTATCAGTTTTTCGTCCGATTCGAAAATCTTTGACTCACAGCAGAACGTCCATAAGGTGCCCGAGGCAGCAATAGACCCATGGAGACAAGTCGGCTGGAGGACGATGTATTGAATCGGGACGTAATTTGAGTGTTCCATCGTCATTAGGTGGCCCTGAATGTTACAATTCACTATCAGTTTTTCGTCCGATTCGAAAATCTTTGACTCACAGCAGAACGGCCATAAGGTGCCCGAGGCAGCAATAGACCCATGGAGACAAGTCTGCTGGAGGACGATGTATTGAATCGGGACGCAATTTGAGTGTTCCATCGTCATTAGGAGGCCCTGAACGTTACAATTCACTATCAGTTTTTCGTCCGATCCGAAAATCTTTGACTCACAGCAGAACGGCCATAAGGTGCCCGAGGTAGCAATAGACCCATGGGGACAAGACTGCTGGAGGACGATGTATTGAATCGGGACGCAATTTGAGTGATCCATCGTCATTAGGTGGCCCTGAACGTTACAATTCACTATCAGTTTTTCGTCCCATTCGATAATCTAGACTCACGGGAGAACGACCGTAAGGTGCCCGAGGCAGCGATAGACCCATGGAGACAAGTCTGCTGGAGGACGATGTATTGAATCGGGACGCAATTTGAGTGATCCATCGTCATTAGGTGGCCCTAAACGTTACAATTCACTATCAGTTTTTCGTCCGATTCGAAAATCTTTGACTGACAGCAGAACGGCCACAAGGTGCCCGAGGCAGCAATAGACCCATGGAGACAAGTCTGCTGGAGCACGAGGTATTGAATCGGGACGCAATTTGAGTGTTCCGTCGTCATTAGGAGGCCCTGAACGTTACAATTCACTATCAGTTTTTCGTTCGATTCGAAAATATTTGACTCACAGCAGAACGGCCATAAAGTGCCCGAGGCAGCAATAGACCCATGGAGACAAGTCGGCAGGAGGACGATGTATTGAATCGGGACGCAATTTGAGTGATCCATCGTCATTAGGAGGCCCAGAATGTTACAATTAACTATCAGTTTTTCGTCCCATGCGATAAACTAGACTCACGGGAGTACGATCATAAGGTGCCCGAGGCAGCATTACACCCATGGAGACAAGTCGGCTGGAGGATGATGTATTGAATCAGGACGCAATTTGAGTGTTCCATCGTCAGTAGGAGGCCCTGAAGGTTATAATTCACTATCAGTTTTTCGTCCGATTCGAAAATCTTTGACTCACAGCAGAACGGGCATAAGGTGCCCGAGGCAGCAATAGACCCATGGAGACAAGTCTGCTGGAGGACGATGTATTGAATCGGGACGCAATTTCAGTGATCCATCGTCATTAGGTGGCCCTGAATGTTACAATTCACTATCAGTTTTTCGTCCGATTCGAAAATCTTTGACTCACAGCAGAACGGCCATAAGGTGCCCGAGGCAGCAATAGACCCATGGAGACAAGTCTGCTGGAGGACGATGTATTGAATCGGGACGCAATTTGAGTGTTCCATCGTCATTAGGAGGCCCTGAATGTTACAATTAACTATCAGTTTTTCGTCCCATCCGATAATCTAGACTCACGGGAGAACGACCGTAAGGTGCCCGAGGCAGCTATAGACCCATGGAGACAAGTCTGCTGGAGGACGATGTATTGAATCGGGACGCAATTTGAGTGATCCATCGTCATTATGTGGCCCTGAACGTTACAATTCACTATCAGTTTTTCGTCCCATTCGATAATCTAGACTCACGGGTGAACGACCGTAAGGTGCCCGAGGCAGCAATAGACCCATGGAGACAAGTCTGCTGGAGGACGATGTATTGAATCGGGACGCAATTTGAGTGTTCCATCGTCATTAGGAGGCCCATAATGTTACAATTAACTATCAGTTTTTCGTCCCATGCGATAATCTAGACTCACGGGAGTACGACCATAAGGTGCCCGAGGCAGCATTACACCCATGGAGACAAGTCGGCTGGAGGACGATGTATTGAATCAGGACGCAATTTGAGTGTTCCATCGACAGTAGGAGGCCCCGAAGGTTATAATTCACTATCAGTTTTTCGTCCGATTCAAAAATCTTTGACTCACAGCAGAACGGCCAATAGGTGCCCGAGGCAGCAATAGACCCATCGAGACAAGTCTGCTGGAGGACGATGTATTGAATCGGGACGCAATTTGAGTGTTCCGTCGTCATTAGGAGGCCCTGAACGTTACAATTCACTATCAGTTTTTCGTCCGATTCGAAAATATTTGACTCACAGCAGAACGGCCATAAGGTGCCCGAGGCAGCAATAGACCCATGGAGACAAGTCTGCTGGAAGCCGATGTATTGAATCGGGACGCAATTTGAGTGTTCCATCGTCATTAGGAGGCCCTGAACGTTACAATTCACTATCAGGTTTTCGTCCGATTCGAAAATCTTTGACTCACAGGAGAACGGCCATAAGGTGCCAGAGGCAGCAATAGACCCATGGAGACAAGTCGGCTGGAGGACGATGTATTGAATCGGGACGCAATTTGAGTGATCCATCGTCATTAGGTGGCCCTGAATGTTACAATTCGCTATCAGTTTTTCGTCAGATTCCAAAATCTTTGACTCACAGCAGAACGGTCATAAGGTTCCCGAGGCAGCAATAGACCCATGAAGACAAGTCTGCTGGAGGACGATGTATTGAATCGGGACGCAATTTGAGTGTTCCATCGTCATTAGGAGGCCCTGAACGTTACAATTCACTATTAGTTATTCGTCCGATTCGAAAATCTTTGACTCACAGCAGAACGGCCATAAGGTGCTCGAGGCAGCAATAGACCCATGGAGACAAGTCGGCAGGAGGACGATGTATTGAATCGGGACGCGATTTGAGTGATCAATCGTCATTAGGTGGCCCTGAATGATACAATTCACTATCACTTTTTCGTGCGCTTCGTAAATCTTTGAGTCACAGCAGAACGGCCGTAAGGTGCCCGCGGCAGCAATAGACCCATGGAGACAAGTCGGCTGGAGGACGATGTATTGAATCGGGATGTAATTTGAGTGTTCCATCGTCATTAGGTGGCCCTGAATGTTACAATTCACTATCAGTTTTTTGTCCGATTCGAAAATCTTTGACTCACAGCAGAACGGCCATAAGGTGCCCGAGGCAGCAATAGACCCATTGAGACAAGTCGGCTGGAGGACGATGTATTGAATCGGGACGTAATTTGAGTGTTCCATCGTCATTAGGTGGCCCTGAATGTTACAATTCACTATCAGTTTTTCGTCCGATTCGAAAATCTTTGACTCACAGCAGAACGGCCATAAGGTGCCCGAGGCAGCAATAGACCCATGGAGACAAGTCTGCTGGAGGACGATGTATTGAATCGGGACGCAATTTGAGTGTTCCATCGTCATTAGGAGGCACTGAATGTTACAATTAACTATCAGTTTTTCGTCCCATCCGATAATCTAGACTCACGGGAACACGACCGTAAGGTGCCCGAGGCAGCTATAGACCCATGGAGACAAGTCTGCTGGAGGACGATGTATTGAATCGGGACGCAATTTGAGTGATCCATCGTCATTATGTGGCCCTTAACGTAACAATTCACTATCAGTTTTTCGTCCGATTCGAAAATCTTTGACTCACAGCAGAACGGCCATAAGGTGCCCGAGGCAGCAATAGACCCATGGAAACAAGTCTGCTGGAGGACGAGGTATTGAATCGGGACGCAATTTGAGTGTTCCATCGTCATTAGGAGGCCCTGAACGTTACAATTCACTATCAGTTTTTCGTCCGATTCGAAAATCTTTGACTCACAGCAGAACGGCCATAAGGTGCCCGAGGTAGCAATAGACCCATGGGGACAAGACTGCTGGAGGACGATGTATTGAATCGGGACGCAATTTGAGTGATCCATCGTCATTAGGTGGCCCTGAACGTTACAATTCACTATCAGTTTTTCGTCCCATTCGATAATCTAGACTCACGGGAGAACGACCGTAAGGTGCCCGAGGCAGCAATAGACCCATGGAGACAAGTCTGCTGGAGGACGATGTATTGAATCGGGACGCAATTTGAGTGATCCATCGTCATTAGGTGGCCTTAAACGTTACAATTCACTATCAGTTTTTCGTCCGATTCGAAAATCTTTGACTCACAGCAGAACGGCCACAAGGTGCCCGAGGCAGCAATTGACCAATGGAGACAAGTCGGCAGGAGGACGATGTATTGAATCGGGACGCAATTTGAGTGATCCATCGTCATTAGGTGGCCCTGAATGTTACAATTCACTATCAGTTTTTCGTCCGATTCGAAAATCTTTGACTCGCAGCAGAACGGCCATAAGGTGCCCGAGGCAGCAATAGACCCATGGAGACAAGTCTGCTGGAGGACGATGTATTGAATCGGGACGCAATTTGAGTGTTCCATCGTCATTAGGAGGCCCAGAATGTTACAATTAACTATCAGTTTTTCGTCCCAGGCGATAATCTAGACTCACGGGAGTACGACCATAAGGTGCCCGAGGCAGCATTACACCCATGGAGACAAGTCGGCTGGAGGACGATGTATTGAATCAGGACGCAATTTGAGTGTTCCATCGTCAGTAGGAGGCCCTGAAGGTTATAATTCACTATCAGTTTTTCGTCCGATTCGAAAATCTTTGACTCACAGCAGAACGGCCATAAGGTGCCCGAGGCAGCAATAGACCCATGGAGACAAGTCTGCTGGAGGACGATGTATTGAATCGGGACGCAATTTGAGTGATCCATCGTCATTAGGTGGCCCTGAACGTTACAATTCACTATCAGTTTTTCGTCCGATTCGAAATCTTTGACTCACAGCAGAACGGCCACAAGGTGCCCGAGGCAGCAATAGACCCATGGAGACAAGTCTGCTGGAGGACGAGGTATTGAATCGGGACGCAATTTGAAAGTTCCGTCGTCATTAGGAGGCCCTGAACGTTACAATTCACTACCAGTTTTTCGTCCGATTCGAAAATATCTGACTCACAGCAGAACGGCCATAAGGTGCCCGAGGCAGCAATTGACCTATGGAGACAAGTCGGCTGGAGGACGATGTATTGAATCGGGACGCAATTTGAGTGATCCATCGTCATTAGGTGGCCCTGAATGTTACAATTCACTATCAGTTTTTCGTCTGATTCGAACATCTTTGACTCACAGCAGAACGGCCATAAGGTGCCCGAGGCAGCAATAGACCCATGGAGACAAGTCTGCTGGAGGACGATGTATTGAATCGGGACGCAATTTGAGTGATCCATCGTCATTATGTGGCCCTGAACGTTACAATTCACTATCAGTTTTTCGTCCGATTCGAAAATCTTTGACTCACAGCAGAACGGCCATAAGGTGCCTGAGGCAGCTATTGACCCATGGAGACAAGTCTGCTGGAGGACGATGTATTGAATCGGGACGCAATTTGAGTGTTCCATCGGCATTAGGAGGTCCTGAATGTTACAATTAACTATCAGTTTTTCGTCCCATTCGATAATCTAGACTCACAGCAGAACGGCCATAAGGTGCCCGAGGCAGCAATAGACCCATGGAGACAAATCTGCTGGAGGACGATGTATTGAATCGGGACGCAATTTGAGTGTTCCATCGTCATTAGGAGGCCCTGAACGTTACAATTCACTATCAGTTTTTCGTCCGATTCGAAAATCTTTGACTCACAGCAGAACGGCCATATGGTGCCCGAGGTAGCAATAGACCCATGGGGACATGTCTGCTGGAGGACGATGTATTGAATCGGGACGCAATTTGAGTGATCCATCGTCATTAGGTGGCCCTGAACGTTACAATTCACTATCAGTTTTTCGTCCCATTCGATAATCTAGACTCACGGGATAACGACCGTAAGGTGCCCGAGGCAGCAATAGACCCATGGAGACAAGTCTGCTGGAGGACGATGTATTGAATCGGGACGCAATTTGAGTGTTCCATCGTCATTAGGAGGCCCATAATGTTACAATTAACTATCAGTTTTTCGTCCCATTCGATAATCTAGACTCACGGGATAACGACCGTAAGGTGCCCGAGGCAGCAATAGACCCATGGACACAAGTCGGCTGGAGGACGATGTATTGAATCGGGACGCAATTTGAGTGATCCATCGTCATTAGGTGGCCCTGATTGTATCAAGTCATTATCAGTTTTTCTTCCGATTCGAAAATCTTTGTCTCTCAGCAGAACGGCCATAAGGTGCCCGAGGCAGCAATAGACCCATGGAGACAAGTCTGCTGGAGGACGATTAATTGAATCGGGACGCAATTTGAGTTTTCCATCGTCATTATGAGGTCCTGACGGTTATAATTCACTATCAGTTTTTCGTGCGATTCGAAAATCTTTGACTCACAGCAGAACGGCCATAAGGTACCCGAGGCAGCAATAGACCCATGGAGACAAGTCGGCTGGAGGACGATGTATTGAATCGGGACGCAATTTGAGTGATCCTTCGTCATTAGGTGGCCCTGAACGTTACAATTCACTATCAGTTTTTCGTCCGATTCGAAAATCTTTGACTCACAGCAGTACGGCCTAAGGTGCCCGAGGCAGCAGCAGACCAATGGAGACAAGTCGGCTGGAGGACGATGTATTGAATAGGGACGCAATTTGAGTGATCCATCGTCATTAGGTGGCCCTGAATGTTACAATTCACTATCAGTTTTTCGTCCGATTCGAAAATCTTTGACTCACAGCAGAACGGCCATAAGGTGCCCGAGGCAGCAATAGACCCATTGAGACAAGTCTGCTGGAGGACGATGTATTGAATCGGGACGCAATTTGAGTGATCCATCGTCATTAGGTGGCCCTGAATGTTACAATTCACTATCACTTTTTCGTCCGATTCGAACATCTTTGACTCACAGCAGAACGGCCATAAGGTGCCCGAGGCAGCAATAGACACATGGAGACAAGTCTGCTGGAGGACGATGTATTGAATCGGGACGCAATTTGAGTGATCCATCGTCATTATGTGGCCCTGAACGTTACAATTCACTATCAGTTTTTCGTCCGATTCGAAAATATTTGACTCACAGCAGAACGGCCATAAGGTGCCCGAGGCAGCAATAGACCCATGGAGACAAGTCTGCTGGAGGACGATATTTTGAATCGGGACGCAATTTGAGTGTTCCATCGTCATTAAGAGGCCCTGAATGTTACAATTAACTATCAGTTTTTCGTCCCATTCGATAATCTAGACTCACAGCAGAACGGCCATAAGGTGCCCGAGGCAGCAATAGACCCATGGAGACAAGTCTGCTGGAGGACGATGTATTGAATCGGGACGCAATTTGAGTGATCCATCGTCATTAGGTGTCCCTGAATGTTACAATTCACTATCAGGTTTTCGTCAGATTCGAAAATCTTTGACTCACCGCAGAACGGCCATAAGGTGCCCGAGGCAGCACTAGACCAATGGAGACAAGTCTGCTGGAGGACGATGTATTGAATCGGGACGCAATTTGAGTGTTCCATCGTCATTAGGAGACCCTGAACGTTACAATTCACTATCAGTTTTTCGTCCGATTCGAAAATCTTTGAGTCACAGCAGAACGGCCATAAGGTGCCCGAGCCAGCAATAGACCCATGGAGACAAGTCAGCTGGGGGACGATGTATTGAATCGGGACGCAATTTGTGTGATCCATCGGCATTAGGTGGCCCTGAACGTTACAATTCACTATCAGTTTTTCGTCCGATTCGAAAATCTTTGACTCACAGCTGAACGGCCATAAGGTGCCCGAGGCAGCAATAGACCCATGGAGACAAGTCGGCTAGAGGACGATGTATTGAATCGGGACGTTATTTGAGTGATCCATCGTCATTAGGTGGCCCTGAATATAACAAGTCATTATCAGTTTTTCTTCCGATTCGAAAATCTTTGTCTCACAGCAGAACGGCCATAAGGTGCCCGAGGCAGCAATAGACCCATGGAGACAAGTCTGCTGGAGGACGATTAATTGAATCGGGACGCAATTTGAGTGTTCCATCGTCATTATGAGGCCCTGACGGTTATAATTCACTATCAGTTTTTCGTCCGATTCGAAAATCTTTGACTCACAGCAGAACGGCCATAAGGTACCCGAGGCAGCAATAGACCCATGGAGACAAGTCGGCTGGAGGACGATGTATTGAATCGGGACGCAATTTGAGTGATCCATCGTCATTAGGTGGCCCTGAACGTTACAATTCACTATCAGTTTTTCGTCCGATTCGAAAATCTTTGACTCACAGCAGTACGGCCTAAGGTGCCCGAGGCAGCAGTAGACCCATGGAGACAAGTCGGCTGGAGGACGATGTATTGAATAGGGACGCAATTTGAGTGATCCATCGTCATTAGGTGGCCCTGAATGTTACAATTCACTATCAGTTTTTCGTCCGATTCGAAAATCTTAGACTCACAGCAGAACGGCCATAAGGTGCCCGAGGCAGCAATAGACCCAAGGAGACAAGTCTGCTGGAGGACGATGTATTGAATCGGGACGCAATTTGAGTGATCCATCGTCATTAGGTGGCCCTGAATGTTACAATTCACTATCACTTTTTCGTCCGATTCGAACATCTTTGACTCACAGCAGAACGGCCATAAGGTGCCCGAGGCAGCAATAGACACATGGAGACAAGTCTGCTGGAGGACGATGTATTGAATCGGGACGCAATTTGAGTGATCCATCGTCATTATGTGGCCCTGAACGTTACAATTCACTATCAGTTTTTCGTCCGATTCGAAAATCTTTGACTCACAGCAGAACGGCCATAAGGTGCCCGAGGCAGCAATAGACCCATGGAGACAAGTCTGCTGGAGGACGATATTTTGAATCGGGACGCAATTTGAGTGTTCCATCGTCATTAAGAGGCCCTGAATGTTACAATTAACTATCAGTTTTTCGTCCCATTCGATAATCTAGACTCACAGCAGAACGGCCATAAGGTGCCCGAGGCAGCAATAGACCCATGGAGACAAGTCTGCTGGAGGACGATGTATTGAATCGGGACGCAATTTGAGTGATCCATCGTCATTAGGTGTCCCTGAATGTTACAATTCACTATCAGGTTTTCGTCAGATTCGAAAATCTTTGACTCACCGCAGAACGGCCATAAGGTGCCCGAGGCAGCACTAGACCAATGGAGACAAGTCTGCTGGAGGACGATGTATTGAATGGGGACGCAATTTGAGTGTTCCATCGTCATTAGGAGACCCTGAACGTTACAATTCACTATCAGTTTTTCGACCGATTCGAAAATCTTTGAGTCACAGCAGAACGGCCATAAGGTGCCCGAGGCAGCAATAGACCCATGGAGACAAGTCTGCTGGAGGACGCTGTATTGAATCGGGACGCAATTTGTGTGATCCATCGTCATTAGGTGGCCCTGAAAGTTACAATTCACTATCAGTTTTTCGTCCGATTCGAAAATCTTTGACTCACAGCTGAACGGCCATAAGGTGCCCGAGGCAGCAATAGACCCATGGAGACAAGTCGGCTAGAGGACGATGTATTGAATCGGGACGCAATTTGAGTGATCCATCGTCATTAGGTGGCCCTGAATGTTACAATTCACTATCACTTTTTCGTCCGATTCGAACATCTTTGACTCACAGCAGAACGGCCATAAGGTGCCCGAGGCAGCAATAGACACATGGAGACAAGTCTGCTGGAGGACGATGTATTGAATCGGGACGCAATTTGAGTGTTCCATCGTCATTAGGAGGCCCTGAACGTTACAATTCACTATCACTTTTTCGTCCGATTCGAAAATCTTTGACTAACAGGAGAACGGCCATTAGTTGCCCGAGGCAGAAATAGACACATGGACACAAGTCGGCTGGAGGACGATGTATTGAATCGGGACGCAATTTGAGTGATCCATCGTCATTAGGTGGCCCTGAACGTTTCAATTCACTATCAGTTTTTCGTCCGATTCGAAAATCTTTGTCTCACAGCAGTACGGCCTAAGGTGCCCGAGGCAGCAATAGACCCATGGAGACAAGTCGGCTGGAGGACGATGTATTGAATAGGGACGCAATTTGAGTGATCCATCGTCATTAGGTGGCCCTGAATGTTACAATTCACTATCAGTTTTTCGTCCGATTCGAAAATCTTTGACTCACAGCAGAACGGCCATAAGGAACCCGAGGCAGCAATAGACCCATGGAGACAAGTCTGCTGGAGGACGATTAATTGAATCGGGACGCAATTTGAGTGTTCCATCGTCTTTATGAGGCCCTGACGGTTATAATTCACTATCAGTTCTTCGTGCGATTCGAAAATCTTTGACTCACAGCAGAACGGCCATAAGGTGCCCGAGGCAGCAATAGACCCATGGAGACAAGTCTGCTGGAGGACGATTAATTGAATCGGGACGCAATTTGAGTGTTCCATCGTCATTATGAGGCCCTGACGGTTATAATTCACTATCAGTTCTTCGTGCGATTCGAAAATCTTTGACTCACAGCAGAACGGCAATAAGGTACCCGAGGCAGCAATAGACCCATGGAGACAAGTCGGCTGGAGGACGATGTATTGAATCGGGACGCAATTTGAGTGATCCATCGTCATTAGGTGGCCCTGAACGTTACAATTCACTATCAGTTTTTCGTCCGATTCGAAAATCTTTGACTCACAGCAGTACGGCCTAAGGTGCCCGAGGCAGCAATAGACCCATGGAGACAAGTCGGCTGGAGGACGATGTATTGAATAGGGACGCAATTTGAGTGATCCATCGTCATTAGGTGGCCCTGAATGTTACAATTCACTATCAGTTTTTCGTCCGATTCGAAAATCTTTGAGTCACAGCAGAACGGCCATAAGGTGCCCGAGGCAGCAATAGACCCATTGAGACAAGTCTGCTGGAGGACGATGTATTGAATCGGGACGCAATTTGAGTGATCCATCGTCATTAGGTGGCCCTGAATGTTACAATTCACTATCAGTTTTTCGTCCGATTCGAAAATCTTTGACTCACAGCAGAACGGCCATAAGGTGCCCGAGGCAGCAATAGACCCATGGAGACAAGTCTGCTTGAGGACGATGTATTGAATCGGGACGCAATTTGAGTGATCCATCGTCATTATGTGGCCCTGAACGTTACAATTCACTATCACTTTTTCGTCCGATTCGAAAATCATTGACTAACAGGAGAACGGCCATTAGGTGCCCGAGGCAGCAATAGACCCATGGACACAAGTCGGCTGGAGGACGATGTATTGAATCGGGACGCAATTTGAGTGATCCATCGTCATTAGGTGGCCCTGAATGTAACAAGTCATTATCAGTTTTTCTTCCGATTCGAAAATCTTTGTCTCACAGCAGAACGGCCATAAGGTACCCGAGGCAGCAATAGACCCATGGAGACAAGTCTGCTGGAGGACGATGTATTGAATCGGGACGCAATTTGTGTGTTCCATCGTCATTAGGAGGCCCTGAAGGTTATAATTCAATATCAGTTTTTCGTCCGATTCGAAAATCTTTGACTCACAGCAGAACGGCCATAAGGTACCCGAGGCAGCAATAGACCCATGGAGACAAGTCGGCTGGAGGACGATGTATTGAATCGGGACGCATTTGAGTGATCCATCGTCATTAGGTGTCCCTGAACGTTACAATTCACTATCAGTTTTTCGTCCGATTCGAACATCTTTGACTCACAGCAGTACGGCCTAAGGTGCCCGAGACAGCAATAGACCCATGGAGACAAGTCGGCTGGCGGGCGATGTATTGAATAGGGACGCAATTTGAGTGATCCATCGTCATTAGGTGGCCCTGAATGTTACAATTCACTATCAGTTTTTCGTCCGATTCGAAAATCTTTGAGTCACAGCAGAACGGCCATAAGGTGCCCGAGGCAGCAATAGACCCATTGAGACAAGTCTGCTGGAGGACGATGTATTGAATCGGGACGCAATTTGAGTGATCCGTCGTCATTAGGTGGCCCTGAATGTTACAATTCACTATCAGTTTTTCGTCCGATTCGAAAATCTTTGACTCACAGCAGAACGGGCATAAGGTGCCCGAGGCAGCAATAGACCGATGGAGACAAGTCTGCTGGAGGACGATGTATTGAATCTGGACGATATTTGAGTGTTCCATCGTCATTAGGAGGCCCTGAAGGTTATAATTCACTATCAGTTTTTCGTCCGATTCGAAAATCTTTGACTCACAGCAGAACGGGCATAAGGTGCCCGAGGCAGCAATAGATCCATGGAGACAAGTCTGCTGGAGGACGATGTATTGAATCGGGACGCAATTTGAGTGATCCATCGTCATTAGGTGGCCCTGAATGTTACAATTCACTATCAGTTTTTCGTCCGATTCGAACATCTTTGACTCACAGCAGAACGGCCATAAGGTGCCCGAGGCAGCAATAGACCCATGGAGACAAGTCTGCTTGAGGACGATGTATTGAATCGGGACGCAATTTGAGTGATCCATCGTCATTATGTGGCCCTGAACGTTACAATTCACTATCAGTTTTTCGTCCGATTCGAAAATCTTTGACTCACAGCAGAACGGCCATAAGGTGCCCGAGGCAGCAATAGACCCATGGAGACAAGTCTGCTGGAGGACGATGTATTGAATCAGGACGCAATTTGAGTGTTCCATCGTCATTAGGAGGCCCTGAATGTTACAATTAACTATCAGTTTTTCGTCCCATTCGATAATCTAGACTCACAGCAGAACGGCCATTAGGTGCCCGAGGCAGCAATAGACCCATGGAGACAAGTCTGCTGGAGGACGATGTATTGAATCGGGACGCAATTTGAGTGTTCCATCGTCATTAGGAGGCCCTAAACGTTACAATTCACCATCACTTTTTCGTCCGATTCGAAAATCTTTGACTAACAGGAGAACGGCCATTAGGTCCCCGAGGCAGCAATAGACCCATGGACACAAGTCGGCTGGAGGACGATGTATTGAATCGGGACGCAATTTGAGTGATCCATCGTCATTAGGTGGCCCTGAATGTAACAAGTCATTATCAGTTTTTCATCCGATTCGAAAATCTTTGTCTCACAGCAGAACGGCCATAAGGTGCCCGAGGCAGCAATAGACCCATGGAGACAAGTCTGCTGGAGGACGATGTATTGAATCGGGACGCAATTTGAGTGTTCCATCGTCATTAGGAGGCCCTGAAGGTTATAATTCACTATCAGTTTTTCGTCCGATTCGAAAATCTTTGACTCACAGCAGAACGGCCATAAGGTACCCGAATCAGCAATAGACCCATGGAGACAAGTCGGCTGGAAGACGATGTATTGAATCGGGACGCAATTTGAGTGATCCATCGTCATTAGGTGGCCCTGAACGTTACAATTCACTATCAGTTTTTCGTCCGATTCGAAAATCTTTGACTCACAGCAGTACGGCCTAAGGTGCCCGAGGCAGCAATAGACCCATGGAGACAAGTCGGCTGGCGGACGATGTATTGAATAGGGACGCAATTTGAGTGATCCATCGTCATTAGGTGGCCATGATTGTTACAATTCACTATCAGTTTTTCGTCCGATTCGAAAATCTTTGACTAACAGGAGAACGGCCATTAGGTCCCCGAGGCAGCAATAGACCCATGGACACAAGTCGGCTGGAGGACGATGTATTGAATCGGGACGCAATTTGAGTGATCCATCGTCATTAGGTGGCCCTGAATGTAACAAGTCATTATCAGTTTTTCATCCGATTCGAAAATCTTTGTCTCACAGCAGAACGGCCATAAGGTGCCCGAGGCAGCAATAGACCCATGGAGACAAGTCTGCTGGAGGACGATGTATTGAATCGGGACGCAATTTGAGTGTTCCATCGTCATTAGGAGGCCCTGAAGGTTATAATTCACTATCAGTTTTTCGTCCGATTCGAAAATCTTTGACTCACAGCAGAACGGCCATAAGGTACCCGAGGCAGCAATAGACCCATGGAGACAAGTCGGCTGGAAGACGATGTATTGAATCGGGACGCAATTTGAGTGATCCATCGTCATTAGGTGGCCCTGAACGTTACAATTCACTATCAGTTTTTCGTCCGATTCGAAAATCTTTGACTCACAGCAGTACGGCCTAAGGTGCCCGAGGCAGCAATAGACCCATGGAGACAAGTCGGCTGGCGGACGATGTATTGAATAGGGACGCAATTTGAGTGATCCATCGTCATTAGGTGGCCATGATTGTTACAATTCACTATCAGTTTTTCGTCCGATTCGAAAATCTTTGACTCACAGCAGAACGGCCATAAGGTGCCCGAGGCAGCAATAGACCCATTGAGACAAGTCTGCTGGAGGACGATGTATTAAATCGGGACGCAATTTGAGTGATCCATCGTCATTAGGTGTCCCTGAATGTTACAATTCACTATCAGGTTTTCGTCAGATTCGAAAATCTTTGACTCACAGCAGAACGGCCATAAGGTGCCCGAGGCAGCAATAGACCAATGGAGACAAGTCTGCTGGAGGACGATGTATTGAATCGGAACGCAATTTGAGTGTTCCATCGTCATTAGGAGACCCTGAACGTTACAATTCACTATCAGTTTTTCGTCCGATTCGAAAATCTTTGAGTCACAGCAGAACGGCCATAAGGTGCCCGAGGCAGCAATAGACCCATGGAGACAAGTCTGCTGGAGGACGAAGTACTGAATCGGGACGCAATTTGTGTGATCCACCGTCATTAGGTGGCCCTGAACGTTACAATTCACTATCAGTTCTTCGTCCGATTCGAAAATCTTTGACTCACAGCAGAACGGCCATAAGGTGCCCGAGGCAGCAATAGACCCATGGAGACAAGTCTGCTGGAGGACGATGTATTGAATCGGGACGCAATTTGAGTGATCCATCGTCATTAGGTGTCCCTGAATGTTACAATTCACTATCAGGTTTTCGTCAGATTCGAATCTCTTTGACTCACAGCAGAACGGCCATAAGGTGCCCGAGGCAGCAACAGACCAATGGAGACAAGTCTGCTGGAGGACGATGTATTGAATCGGGACGCAATTTGAGTGTTCCATCGTCATTAGGAGACCCTGAACGTTACAATTCACTATCAGTTTTTCGTCCGATTCGAAAATCTTTGAGTCACAGCAGAACGGCCATAAGGTGCCCGAGGCAGCAATAGACCCATGGAGACAAGTCTGCTGGAGGACGATGTATTGAATCTGGACGCAATTTGAGTGTTCCAACGTCATTAGGAGGCCCTGAAGGTTATAATTCACTATCAGTTTTTCGTTCGATTCGAAAATCTTTGACTCACAGCAGAACGGCCATAAGGTGCCCGAGGCAGCAATAGACCCATGGAGACAAGTCGGCTGGAGGACGATGTATTGAATCGGGACGCAATTTGAGTGATCCATCGTCATTAGGTGGCCCTGAAAGTTACAATTCACTATCAGTTTTTCGTCCGATTCGAAAATCTTTGACTCACAGCAGTACGGCCTAAGGTGCCCGAGGCTGCAATAGACCCATGGAGACAAGTCGGCTGGAGGACGATGTATTGAATAGGGACGCAATTTGAGTGATCCATCGTCATTAGGTGGCCCTGAATGTTACAATTCACTATCAGTTTTTCGTCCGATTCGAAAATCTTTGACTCACAGCAGAACGGGCAGAAAGGTACCCGAGGCAGCAATAGACCCATGGAGACAAGTCTGCTGGAGGACGATGTATTGAATCGGGACGCAATTTGAGTGATCCATCGTCATTAGGTGGCCCTGAATGTTAGAATTCACTATCAGTTTTTCGTCAGATTCGAAAATCTTTGACTCACAGCAGAAGGGCCATAAGGTGCCCAAGGCAGCAATAGACCAATGGAGACAAGTCTGCTGGAGGACGATGTATTGAATCGGGACGCAATTTGAGTGTTCCATCGTCGTTAGGAGACCCTGAACGTTACAATTCACTATCAGTTTTTCGTCCGATTCGAAAATCTTTGACTCACAGCAGAACGGCCATAAGGTGCCCGAGGCAGCAATAGACCCATGGAGACAAGTCTGCTGGAGGACGATGTATTGAATCGGGACGCAATTTGAGTGTTCCATCGTCATTAGGAGGCCCTGAACGTTACAATTCACTATCACTTTTTCGTCCGATTCGAAAATCTTTGACTAACAGGAAAACGGCCATTAGGTCCCCGAGGCAGCAATAGACCCATGGACACAAGTCGGCTGGAGGACGATGTATTGAATCGGGACGCAATTTGAGTGATCCATCGTCATTAGGTGTCCCTGAATGTAACAAGTCATTATCAGTTTTTCTTCCGATTCGAAAATCTTTGTCTCACAGAAGAACGGCCATAAGGTGCCCGAGGCAGCAATAGACCCATGGAGACAAGTCTGCTGGAGGACGATGTATTGAATCTGGACGCAATTTGAGTGTTCCATCGTCATTAGGAGGCCCTGCAGGTTATAATTCACTATCAGTTTTTCGTCCGATTCGAAAATCTTTGACTCACAACAGAACGGCCATAAGGTGCCCGAGGCAACAATAGACCCATGGAGACAAGTCGGCTGGAGGACGATGTATTGAATCGGGACGCAATTTGAGTGATCCATCGTCATTAGGTGGCCCTGAACGTTACAATTCACTATCAGTTTTTCGTCCGATTCGAAAATCTTTGACTCACAGCAGAACGGCCATAAGGTGCCCGAGGCAGCAATAGACCCATGGTGACAAGTCTGCTGGAGGACGATGTATTGAATCGGGACGCAATTTGAGTGTTCCATCGTCATTAGGAGGCCCTGAATGTTACTATTAACTATCAGTTTTTCGTCCCATTCGATAATCTAGACTCACGCGAGTACGACCATAAGGTGCCCGAGGCAGCATTACACCCATGGAGACAAGTCGGCAGGAGGACGATGTATTGAATCAGGACGCAATTTGAGTGTTCCATCGTCAGTAGGAGGCCCTGATGGTTATAATTCACTATCAGTTTTTCGTCCGATTCGAAAATCTTTGACTCACAGCAGAACGGCCATAAGGTGCCCGAGGCAGCAATAGACCCATTGAGACAAGTCTGCTGGAGGACGATGTATTGAATCGGGACGCAATTTGTGTGATCCATCGTCATTAGGTGGTCCTGAACGTTACAATTCACTATCAGTTTTTCGTCCGATTCGAAAATCTTTGACTCACAGCAGTACGGCCTAAGGTGCCCGAGGCAGCAATAGACCCATGGAGACAAGTCGGCTGGAGGACGATGTATTGAATAGGGACGCAATTTGAGTGATCCATCGTCATTAGGTGGCCCTGGATGTTACAAGTCACTATCAGTTTTTCGTCCGATTCGAAAATCTTTGACTCACAGCAGAACGGGCATAAGGTGCCCGAGGCAGCAATAGACCCATGGAGACAAGTCTGCTGGAGGACGATGTATTGAATCGGGACGCAATTTGAGTGATCCATCGTCATTAGGTGGCCCTGAATGTTACAATTCACTATCAGTTTTTCGTCCGATTCGAACATCTTTGACTCACAGCAGAACGGCCATAAGGTGCCCGAGGCAGCAATAAACCCATGGAGACAAGTCTGCTGGAGGACGATGTATTGAATCGGGACGCAATTTGAGTGATCCATCGTCATTAGGTGGCCCTGAATGTTACAATTCACTATCAGTTTTTCGTCCGATTCGAACATCTTTGACTCACAGCAGAACGGCCATAAGGTGCCCGAGGCAGCAATAGACCCATGGAGACAAGTCTGCTGGAGGACGATGTATTGATTCGGGACGCAATTTGAGTGATCCATCGTCATTATGTGGCCCTGAACGTTACAATTCACTATCAGTTTTTCGTCCGATTCGAAAATCTTTGACTCACAGCAGAACTGCCATAAGGTGCCCGAGGCAGCAATAGACCCATCGAGAGAAGTCTGCTGGAAGACGATGTATTGAATCGGGACGCAATTTGAGTGTTCCATCGTCATTAGGAGGCCCTGAACGTTACAATTCACTATCACTTTTTCGTCCGATTCGGAAATCTTTGACTAACAGGAGAACGGCCATTAGGTGCCCGAGGCAGCAATTGACCCATGGACACATGTCGGCTGGAGGACGATGTATTGAATCGGGACGCAATTTGAGTGATCCATCGTCATTAAGTGGCCCTGAATGTAACAAGTCATTATCAGTTTTTCTTCCGATTCGAAAATCTTTGTCTCACAGCAGAACGGCCATAAGGTGCCCGAGGCAGCAATAGACCCATGGAGACAAGTCTGCTGGAGGACGATGTATTGAATCGGGACGCAATTTGAGTGTACCATCGTCATTAGGAGGCCCTGAAGGTTATAATTCACTATCAGTTTTTCGTCCGATTCGAAAATCTTTGACTCACAGCAGAACGGCCATAAGGTACCCGAGGCGGCAAGTCGGCTGGAGGACGATGTATTGAATCGGGACGCAATTTGAGTGATCCATCGTCATTATGTGGCCCTGAACGTTACAATTCACTATCAGTTTTTCGTCCGATTCGAAAATCTTTGAATCACAGCAGTACGGCCTAAGGTGCCCGAGGCAGCAATAGACCCATGGAGACAAGTCGGCTGGCGGACGATGTATTGAATAGGGACGCAATTTGAGTGATCCATCGTCATTAGGTGGCCCTGAATGTTCCAATTCACTATCAGTTTTTCGTCCGATTCGAAAATCTTTGGCTCACAGCAGAACGGCCATAAGGTGCCCGAGGCAGCAATAGACCCATTGAGACAAGTCTGCTGGAGGACGATGTATTGAATCGGGACGCAATTTGAGTGTTCCATCGTCATTAGGAGGCCCTGAACGTTACAATTCACTATCACTTTTTCGTCCGATTCGGAAATCTTTGACTAACAGGAGAACGGCCATTAGGTGCCCGAGGCAGCAATTGACCCATGGACACATGTCGGCTGGAGGACGATGTATTGAATCGGGACGCAATTTGAGTGATCCATCGTCATTAGGTGGCCCTGAATGTAACAAGTCATTATCAGTTTTTCTTCCGATTCGAAAATCTTTGTCTCACAGCAGAACGGCCATAAGGTGCCCGAGGCAGCAATAGACCCATGGAGACAAGTCTGCTGGAGGACGATGTATTGAATCGGGACGCAATTTGAGTGTACCATCGTCATTAGGAGGCCCTGAAGGTTATAATTCACTATCAGTTTTTCGTCCGATTCGAAAATCTTTGACTCACAGCAGAACGGCCATAAGGTACCCGAGGCAGCAAGTCGGCTGGAGGACGATGTATTGAATCGGGACGCAATTTGAGTGATCCATCGTCATTAGGTGGCCCTGAACGTTACAATTCACTATCAGTTTTTCGTCCGATTCGAAAATCTTTGACTCACAGCAGTACGGCCTAAGGTGCCCGAGGCAGCAATAGACCCATGGAGACAAGTCGGCTGGCGGACGATGTATTGAATAGGGACGCAATTTGAGTGATCCATCGTCATTAGGTGGCCCTGAATGTTCCAATTCACTATCAGTTTTTCGTTCGATTCGAAAATCTTTGGCTCACAGCAGAACGGCCATAAGGTGCCCGAGGCAGCAATAGACCCATGGAGACAAGTCTGCTGGAGGACGATGTATTGAATCGGGACGCAATTTGAGTGATCCATCGTCATTATGTGGCCCTGAACGTTACAATTCACTATCAGTTTTTCGTCCGATTCGAAAATCTTTGACTCACAGCAGAACGGCCATAAGGTGCCCGAGGCAGCAATAGACCCATGGAGACAAGTCTGCTGGAGGACGATGTATTGAATCGGGACGCAATTTGAGTGTTCCATCGTCATTAGGAGGCCCTGAATGTTACAATTCACTATCAGGTTTTCGTCAGATTCGAAAATCTTTGACTCACAGCAGAACGGCCCTAAGGTGCCCGAGGCAGCAATAGACCAATGGAGACAAGTCTGCTTTAGGACGTTGTATTGAATCGGGACGCAATTTGAGTGTTCCATCGTCGTTAGGAGACCCTGAACGATACAATTCACTATCAGTTTTTCGTCCGATTCGAACATCTTTGACTCACAGCAGAACGGCCATAAGGTGCCCGAGGCAGCAATAGACCCATGGAGACAAGTCTGCTGGAGGACGATGTATTGATTCGGGACGCAATTTGAGTGATCCATCGTCATTATGTGGCCCTGAACGTTACAATTCACTATCAGTTTTTCGTCCGATTCGAAAATCTTTGACTCACAGCAGAACTGCCATAAGGTGCCCGAGGCAGCAATAGACCCATGGAGAGAAGTCTACTGGAAGACGATGTATTGAATCGGGACGCAATTTGAGTGTTCCATCGTCATTAGGAGGCCCTGAACGTTACAATTCACTATCACTTTTTCGTCCGATTCGGGAATCTTTGACTAACAGGAGAACGGCCATTAGGTGCCCGAGGCAGCAATTGACCCATGGACACAAGTCGGCTGGAGGACGATGTATTGATTCGGGACGCAATTTGAGTGATCCATCGTCATTAGGTGGCCCTGAATGTAACAAGTCATTATCAGTTTTTCTTCCGATTCGAAAATCTTTGAGTCACAGCAGAACGGCCATAAGGTGCCCGAGGCAGCAATAGACCCATGGAGACAAGTCTGCTGGAGGACGAAGTACTGAATCGGGACGCAATTTGTGTGATCCACCGTCATTAGGTGGCCCTGAACGTTACAATTCACTATCAGTTCTTCGTCCGATTCGAAAATCTTTGACTCACAGCAGAACGGCCATAAGGTGCCCGAGGCAGCAATAGACCCATGGAGACAAGTCTGCTGGAGGACGATGTATTGAATCGGGACGCAATTTGAGTGATCCATCGTCATTAGGTGTCCCTGAATGTTACAATTCACTATCAGGTTTTCGTCAGATTCGAATCTCTTTGACTCACAGCAGAACGGCCATAAGGTGCCCGAGGCAGCAACAGACCAATGGAGACAAGTCTGCTGGAGGACGATGTATTGAATCGGGACGCAATTTGAGTGTTCCATCGTCATTAGGAGACCCTGAACGTTACAATTCACTATCAGTTTTTCGTCCGATTCGAAAATCTTTGAGTCACAGCAGAACGGCCATAAGGTGCCCGAGGCAGCAATAGACCCATGGAGACAAGTCTGCTGGAGGACGATGTATTGAATCTGGACGCAATTTGAGTGTTCCAACGTCATTAGGAGGCCCTGAAGGTTATAATTCACTATCAGTTTTTCGTTCGATTCGAAAATCTTTGACTCACAGCAGAACGGCCATAAGGTGCCCGAGGCAGCAATAGACCCATGGAGACAAGTCGGCTGGAGGACGATGTATTGAATCGGGACGCAATTTGAGTGATCCATCGTCATTAGGTGGCCCTGAACGTTACAATTCACTATCAGTTTTTCGTCCGATTCGAAAATCTTTGACTCACAGCAGAACGGCCATAAAGTGCCCGAGGCAGCAATAGACCCATAGAGACAAGTCTGCTGGAGGACGATGTATTGAATCGGGACGCAATTTGAGTGTTCCATCGTCATTAGGAGGCCCTGAATGTTACAATTAACTATCAGTTTTTCGTCCCATTCGATAATCTAGACTCACAGCAGAACGGCCATAAGGTGTCCGAGGCAGCAATAGACCCATGGAGACAAGTCTGCTGGAGGACGATGTATTGAATCGGGACGCAATTTGAGTGATCCATCGTCATTAGGTGTCCCTGAATGTTACAATTCACTATCAGGTTTTCGTCAGATTCGAAAATCTTTGACTCACAGCAGAAGGGCCATAAGGTGCCCAAGGCAGCAATAGACCAATGGAGACAAGTCTGCTGGAGGACGATGTATTGAATCGGGACGCAATTTGAGTGTTCCATCGTCGTTAGGAGACCCTGAACGTTACAATTCACTATCAGTTTTTCGTCCGATTCGAAAATCTTTGACTCACAGCAGAACGGCCATAAGGTGCCCGAGGCAGCAATAGACCCATGGAGACAAGTCTGCTGGAGGACGATGTATTGAATCGGGACGCAATTTGAGTGTTCCATCGTCATTAGGAGGCCCTGAACGTTACAATTCACTATCACTTTTTCGTCCGATTCGAAAATCTTTGACTAACAGGAAAACGGCCATTAGGTCCCCGAGGCAGCAATAGACCCATGGACACAAGTCGGCTGGAGGACGATGTATTGAATCGGGACGCAATTTGAGTGATCCATCGTCATTAGGTGTCCCTGAATGTAACAAGTCATTATCAGTTTTTCTTCCGATTCGAAAATCTTTGTCTCACAGAAGAACGGCCATAAGGTGCCCGAGGCAGCAATAGACCCATGGAGACAAGTCTGCTGGAGGACGATGTATTGAATCTGGACGCAATTTGAGTGTTCCATCGTCATTAGGAGGCCCTGCAGGTTATAATTCACTATCAGTTTTTCGTCCGATTCGAAAATTTTTGACTCACAACAGAACGGCCATAAGGTGCCCGAGGCAACAATAGACCCATGGAGACAAGTCGGCTGGAGGACGATGTATTGAATCGGGACGCAATTTGAGTGATCCATCGTCATTAGGTGGCCCTGAACGTTACAATTCACTATCAGTTTTTCGTCCGATTCGAAAATCTTTGACTCACAGCAGAACGGCCATAAGGTGCCCGAGGCAGCAATAGACCCATGGTGACAAGTCTGCTGGAGGACGATGTATTGAATCGGGACGCAATTTGAGTGTTCCATCGTCATTAGGAGGCCCTGAATGTTACTATTAACTATCAGTTTTTCGTCCCATTCGATAATCTAGACTCACGCGAGTACGACCATAAGGTGCCCGAGGCAGCATTACACCCATGGAGACAAGTCGGCAGGAGGACGATGTATTGAATCAGGACGCAATTTGAGTGTTCCATCGTCAGTAGGAGGCCCTGATGGTTATAATTCACTATCAGTTTTTCGTCCGATTCGAAAATCTTTGACTCACAGCAGAACGGCCATAAGGTGCCCGAGGCAGCAATAGACCCATTGAGACAAGTCTGCTGGAGGACGATGTATTGAATCGGGACGCAATTTGTGTGATCCATCGTCATTAGGTGGTCCTGAACGTTACAATTCACTATCAGTTTTTCGTCCGATTCGAAAATCTTTGACTCACAGCAGTACGGCCTAAGGTGCCCGAGGCAGCAATAGACCCATGGAGACAAGTCGGCTGGAGGACGATGTATTGAATAGGGACGCAATTTGAGTGATCCATCGTCATTAGGTGGCCCTGGATGTTACAAGTCACTATCAGTTTTTCGTCCGATTCGAAAATCTTTGACTCACAGCAGAACGGGCATAAGGTGCCCGAGGCAGCAATAGACCCATGGAGACAAGTCTGCTGGAGGACGATGTATTGAATCGGGACGCAATTTGAGTGATCCATCGTCATTAGGTGGCCCTGAATGTTACAATTCACTATCAGTTTTTCGTCCGATTCGAACATCTTTGACTCACAGCAGAACGGCCATAAGGTGCCCGAGGCAGCAATAAACCCATGGAGACAAGTCTGCTGGAGGACGATGTATTGAATCGGGACGCAATTTGAGTGATCCATCGTCATTAGGTGGCCCTGAATGTTACAATTCACTATCAGTTTTTCGTCCGATTCGAACATCTTTGACTCACAGCAGAACGGCCATAAGGTGCCCGAGGCAGCAATAGACCCATGGAGACAAGTCTGCTGGAGGACGATGTATTGATTCGGGACGCAATTTGAGTGATCCATCGTCATTATGTGGCCCTGAACGTTACAATTCACTATCAGTTTTTCGTCCGATTCGAAAATCTTTGACTCACAGCAGAACTGCCATAAGGTGCCCGAGGCAGCAATAGACCCATCGAGAGAAGTCTGCTGGAAGACGATGTATTGAATCGGGACGCAATTTGAGTGTTCCATCGTCATTAGGAGGCCCTGAACGTTACAATTCACTATCACTTTTTCGTCCGATTCGGAAATCTTTGACTAACAGGAGAACGGCCATTAGGTGCCCGAGGCAGCAATTGACCCATGGACACATGTCGGCTGGAGGACGATGTATTGAATCGGGACGCAATTTGAGTGATCCATCGTCATTAAGTGGCCCTGAATGTAACAAGTCATTATCAGTTTTTCTTCCGATTCGAAAATCTTTGTCTCACAGCAGAACGGCCATAAGGTGCCCGAGGCAGCAATAGACCCATGGAGACAAGTCTGCTGGAGGACGATGTATTGAATCGGGACGCAATTTGAGTGTACCATCGTCATTAGGAGGCCCTGAAGGTTATAATTCACTATCAGTTTTTCGTCCGATTCGAAAATCTTTGACTCACAGCAGAACGGCCATAAGGTACCCGAGGCGGCAAGTCGGCTGGAGGACGATGTATTGAATCGGGACGCAATTTGAGTGATCCATCGTCATTATGTGGCCCTGAACGTTACAATTCACTATCAGTTTTTCGTCCGATTCGAAAATCTTTGAATCACAGCAGTACGGCCTAAGGTGCCCGAGGCAGCAATAGACCCATGGAGACAAGTCGGCTGGCGGACGATGTATTGAATAGGGACGCAATTTGAGTGATCCATCGTCATTAGGTGGCCCTGAATGTTCCAATTCACTATCAGTTTTTCGTCCGATTCGAAAATCTTTGGCTCACAGCAGAACGGCCATAAGGTGCCCGAGGCAGCAATAGACCCATTGAGACAAGTCTGCTGGAGGACGATGTATTGAATCGGGACGCAATTTGAGTGTTCCATCGTCATTAGGAGGCCCTGAACGTTACAATTCACTATCACTTTTTCGTCCGATTCGGAAATCTTTGACTAACAGGAGAACGGCCATTAGGTGCCCGAGGCAGCAATTGACCCATGGACACATGTCGGCTGGAGGACGATGTATTGAATCGGGACGCAATTTGAGTGATCCATCGTCATTAGGTGGCCCTGAATGTAACAAGTCATTATCAGTTTTTCTTCCGATTCGAAAATCTTTGTCTCACAGCAGAACGGCCATAAGGTGCCCGAGGCAGCAATAGACCCATGGAGACAAGTCTGCTGGAGGACGATGTATTGAATCGGGACGCAATTTGAGTGTACCATCGTCATTAGGAGGCCCTGAAGGTTATAATTCACTATCAGTTTTTCGTCCGATTCGAAAATCTTTGACTCACAGCAGAACGGCCATAAGGTACCCGAGGCAGCAAGTCGGCTGGAGGACGATGTATTGAATCGGGACGCAATTTGAGTGATCCATCGTCATTAGGTGGCCCTGAACGTTACAATTCACTATCAGTTTTTCGTCCGATTCGAAAATCTTTGACTCACAGCAGTACGGCCTAAGGTGCCCGAGGCAGCAATAGACCCATGGAGACAAGTCGGCTGGCGGACGATGTATTGAATAGGGACGCAATTTGAGTGATCCATCGTCATTAGGTGGCCCTGAATGTTCCAATTCACTATCAGTTTTTCGTTCGATTCGAAAATCTTTGGCTCACAGCAGAACGGCCATAAGGTGCCCGAGGCAGCAATAGACCCATGGAGACAAGTCTGCTGGAGGACGATGTATTGAATCGGGACGCAATTTGAGTGATCCATCGTCATTATGTGGCCCTGAACGTTACAATTCACTATCAGTTTTTCGTCCGATTCGAAAATCTTTGACTCACAGCAGAACGGCCATAAGGTGCCCGAGGCAGCAATAGACCCATGGAGACAAGTCTGCTGGAGGACGATGTATTGAATCGGGACGCAATTTGAGTGTTCCATCGTCATTAGGAGGCCCTGAATGTTACAATTCACTATCAGGTTTTCGTCAGATTCGAAAATCTTTGACTCACAGCAGAACGGCCCTAAGGTGCCCGAGGCAGCAATAGACCAATGGAGACAAGTCTGCTTTAGGACGTTGTATTGAATCGGGACGCAATTTGAGTGTTCCATCGTCGTTAGGAGACCCTGAACGATACAATTCACTATCAGTTTTTCGTCCGATTCGAACATCTTTGACTCACAGCAGAACGGCCATAAGGTGCCCGAGGCAGCAATAGACCCATGGAGACAAGTCTGCTGGAGGACGATGTATTGATTCGGGACGCAATTTGAGTGATCCATCGTCATTATGTGGCCCTGAACGTTACAATTCACTATCAGTTTTTCGTCCGATTCGAAAATCTTTGACTCACAGCAGAACTGCCATAAGGTGCCCGAGGCAGCAATAGACCCATGGAGAGAAGTCTACTGGAAGACGATGTATTGAATCGGGACGCAATTTGAGTGTTCCATCGTCATTAGGAGGCCCTGAACGTTACAATTCACTATCACTTTTTCGTCCGATTCGGGAATCTTTGACTAACAGGAGAACGGCCATTAGGTGCCCGAGGCAGCAATTGACCCATGGACACAAGTCGGCTGGAGGACGATGTATTGATTCGGGACGCAATTTGAGTGATCCATCGTCATTAGGTGGCCCTGAATGTAACAAGTCATTATCAGTTTTTCTTCCGATTCGAAAATCTTTGTCTCACAGCAGAACGGCCATAAGGTGCCCGAGGCAGCAATAGACCCATGGAGACAAGTCTGCTGGAGGACGATGTATTGAATCGGGACGCAATTTGTGTGTTCCATCGTCATTAGGAGGCCCTGAAGGTTATAATTTGCTATCAGTTTTTCGTCCGATTCGAAAATCTTTGACTCACAGCAGAACGGCCATAAGGTACCCGAGGCAGCAATAGACCCATGGAGACAAGTCGGCTGGAGGACGATGTATTGAATCGGGACGCAATTTGAGTGATCCATCGTCATTAGGTGGCCCTGAACGTTACAATTCACTATCAGTTTTTCGTCCGATTCGAAAATCTTTGACTCACAGCAGTACGGCCTAAGGTGCCCGAGGCAGCAGTAGACCCATGGAGACAAGTCGGCTGGCGGACGATGTATTGAATAGGGACGCAATTTGAGTGATCCATCGTCATTAGGTGGCCCTGAATGTTCCAATTCACTATCAGTTTTTCGTCCGATTCGAAAATCTTTGGCTCACAGCAGAACGGCCATAAGGTGCCCGAGGCAGCAATAGACCCATTGAGACAAGTCTGCTGGAGGACGATGTATTGAATCGGCACGCAATTTGAGTGATCCATCGTCATTAGGTGGCCCTGAATGTTACAATTCACTATCAGTTTTTCGTCCGATTCGAACATCTTTGACTCACAGCAGAACGGCCAAAAGGTGCCCGAGGCAGCAATAGACACATATAGACAAGTCTGCTGGAGGACTATGTATTGAATCGGGACGCAATTTGAGTGTTCCATCGTCATTAGGAGGCCCTGAATGTTACAATTAACTATCAGTTTTTCGTCTTATTCGATAAACTAGACTCACAGCAGAACGGCCATAAGGTGCCCGAGGCAGCAATAGACCCATGGAGACAAGTCTGCTGGAGGACGATGTATTGAATCGGGACGCAATTTGAGTGTTCCATCGTCATTAGGAGGCCCTGAATGTTACAATTAACTATCAGTTTTTCGTCCCATTCGATAATCTAGACTCACAGCAGAACGGCCATAAGGTGCCCGAGGCAGCAATAGACCAATGGAGACAAGTCTGCTGGAGGACGTTGTATTGAATCGGGACGCAATTTGAGTGTTCCATCGTCGTTAGGAGACCCTGAACGATACAATTCACTATCAGTTTTTCGTCCGATTCGAAAATCTTTGACTCACAGCAGAACGGCCATAAGGTGCCCGAGGCAGCAATAGACCCATGGAGACAAGTCTGCTGGAGGACGATGTATTGAATCGGGACGCAATTTGAGTGATCCATCGTCATTAGGTGGCCCTGAATGTTACAATTCACTATCAGTTTTACGTGCGATTCGAAAATCTTTGACTCACATCAGAACGGCCGTAAGGTGCCCGCGGCAGCGATAGACCCATGGAGACAAGTCTGCTGGAGGACGATGTATTGAATCGGGACGCAACTTGAGTGATCCATCGTCATTAGGTGGCCCTGAATGTTACAATTAACTATCAGTTTTTCGTCCCATTCGATAATCTAGACTCACAGCAGAACGGCCATAAGGTGCCCGAGGCAGCAATAGACCCATGGAGACAAGTCTGCTGGAGGACGATGTATTGAATAGGGACGCAATTTGAGTGATCCATCGTCATTAGGTGTCCCTGAATGTTACAATTCACTATCAGGTTTTCGTCAGATTCGAAAATCTTTGACTCACAGCAGAACGGCCATAAGGTGCCCGAGGCAGCAATAGACCAATGGAGACAAGTCTGCTGGAGGACGATGTATTGAATCGGGACGCAATTTGAGTGTTCCATCGTCATTAGGAGACCCTGAACGTTACAATTCACTATCAGTTTTTCGTCCGATTCGAAAATCTTTGAGTCACAGCAGAACGGCCATAAGGTGCCCGAGGCAGCAATAGAAACATGGAGACAAGTCTGCTGGAGGACGATGTATTGAATCGGGACGCAATTTGTGTGATCCATCGTCATTAGGTGGCCCTGAACGTTACAATTCACTATCAGTTTTTCGTCCGATTCGAAAATCTTTGACTCACAGCAGAACGGCCATAAGGTTCCCGAGGCAGCAATAGACCCATGGAGACAAGTCGGCTGGAGGACGATGTATTGAATCGGGACGCAATTTGAGTGGTCCATCGTCATTAGGTGGCCCTGAACGTTACAATTCACTGTCAATTTTTTGGCCAATTCGAAAACCTTTGACTCACAGCAGCACGGCCTAAGGTGCCCGAGGCAGCAATAGACCCATGGAGACAAGTCGGCTGGAGGACGATGTATTGAATAGGGACGCAATTTGAGTGATCCATCGTCATTAGGTGGCCCTGAATGTTACAATTCACTATCAGTTTTTCGTCCGATTCGAAAATCTTTGACTCACAGCAGAACGGGCATAAGGTGCCATGGAGACAAGTCTGCTGGAGGACGATGTATTGAATCGGGACGCAATTTGAGTGATCCATCGTCTTTAGGTGGCCCTGAATGTTACAATTCACTATCAGTTTTTCGTCCGATTCGAACATCTTTGACTCACAGCAGAACGGCCATAAGGTGCCCGAGGCAGCAATAGACCCATGGAGACAAGTCTGCTGGAGGACGATGTATTGAATCGGGACGCAATTTGAGTGATCCATCGTCATTATGTGGCCCTGAACGTTACAATTCACTATCAGTTTTTCGTCCGATTCGAAAATCTTTGACTCACAGCAGAACGGCCATAAGGTGCCCGAGGCAGCAATAGACCCATGGAGACAAGTCTGCTGGAGGACGATGTATTGAATCGGGACGCAATTTGAGTGTTCCATCGTCATTAGGAGGCCCTGAATGTTACAATTAACTATCAGTTTTTCGTCCCATTCGATAATCTAGACTCACAGCAGAACGGCCATAAGGTGCCCGAGGCAGCAATAGACCCATGGAGACAAGTCTGCTGGAGGACGATGTATTGAATCGGGACGCAATTTGAGTGATCCATCGTCATTAGGTGTCCCTGAATGTTACAATTCACTACCAGGTTATCGTCAGATTCGAAAATCTTTGACTCACAGCAGAACGGCCATAAGGTGCCCGAGGCAGCAATAGACCAATGGAGACAAGTCTGCTGGAGGACGTTGTATTGAATCGGGACGCAATTTGAGTGTTCCATCGTCGTTAGGAGACCCTGAACGATACAATTCACTATCAGTTTTTCGTCCGATTCGAAAATCTTTGACTCACAGCAGAACGGCCATAAGGTGCCCGAGGCAGCAATAGACCCATGGAGACAAGTCTGCTGGAGGACGATGTATTGAATCGGGACGCAATTTGAGTGATCCATCGTCATTAGGTGGCCCTGAATGTTACAATTCACTATCAGTTTTTCGTGCGATTCGAAAATCTTTGACTCACATCAGAACGGCCGTAAGGTGCCCGCGGCAGCGATAGACCCATGGAGACAAGTCCGCTGGAGGACGATGTATTGAATCAGGACGCAACTTGAGTGATCCATCGTCATTAGGTGGCCCTGAACGTTACAATTCACTATCAGTTTTTCGTCCCATTCGATAATCTAGACTCACAGCAGAACGGCCATAAGGTGCCAGAGGCAGCCATAGACCCATGGAGTCAAGTCGGCTGGAGGACGATGTATTGAATCGGGACGCAATTTGAGTGATCCATCGTCATTAGGTGGCCCTGAATGTTACAATTCACTATCAGTTTTTCGTCCGATTCGAAAATCTTTGACTCACAGCAGAAAGGCCATAAGGTGCCCGAGGCAGCAATAGAACCATGGAGACAAGTCGGCTGGAGGACGATGTATTGAATCGGGACGCAATTTGAGTGTTCCATCGTCATTAGGTGGCCCTGAATGTTACAATTCACTATCAGTTTTTCGTCCGATTCGAAAATCTTTGACTCACAGCAGAACGGCCATAAGGTGCCTGAGGTAACAATAGACCCATGGAGACAAGTCTGCTGGAGGGCGATGTATTGAATCGGGACGCAATTTGAGTGATCCATCGTCATTAGGTGGCCCTGAACGTTACGATTCACTACCAGTTTTTCGTCCGATTCGAAAATCTTTGACTCACAGCAGAACGGCCATAAGGTACCCGAGGCAGCAATAGACCCATGGAGACAAGTCGGCTGGAGGACGATGTATTGAATCGGGACGCAATTTGAGTGATCCATCGTCATTAGGTGGCCCTGAACGTTACAATTCACTATCAGTTTTTCGTCCGATTCGAAAATCTTTGACTCACAGCAGTACGGCCTAAGGTGCCCGAGGCAGCAATAGACCCATGGAGACAAGTCGGCTGGCGGACGATGTATTGAATAGGGACGCAATTTGAGTGATCCATCGTCATTAGGTGGCCCTGAATGTTACAATTCACTATCAGTTTTTCGTCCGATTCAAAAATCTTTGACTCACGGCAGAACGGCCATAAGGTGCCCGAGGCAGCAATAGACCCATTGAGACAAGTCTGCTGGAGGACGATGTATTGAATCGGGACGCAATTTGAGTGATCCATCGTCATTAGGTGGCCCTGAATGTTACAATTCACTATCAGTTTTTCGTCCGATTCGAATATCTTTGACTCACAGCAGAACGGCCATAAGGTGCCCGAGGCAGCAATAGACACATGGAGACAAGTCTGCTGGAGGACGATGTATTTAATCGGGACGCAATTTGAGTGATCCATCGTCATTATGTGGCCCTGAATGTTACAATTCACTATCAGGTTTTCGTCAGATTCGAAAATCTTTGACTCACAGCAGAACGGCCATAAGGTGCCCGAGGCAGCAATAGACCAATGGAGACAAGTCTGCTGGAGGACGTTGTATTGAATCGGGACGCAATTTGAGTGTTCCATCGTCGTTAGGAGACCCTGAACGATACAATTCACTATCAGTTTTTCGTCCGATTCGAAAATCTTTGACTCACAGCAGAACGGCCATAAGGTGCCCGAGGCAGCAATAGACCCATGGAGACATGTCGGCTGGAGGACGATGTATTGAATCGGGACGCAATTTGAGTGATCCATCGTCATTAGGTGGCCCTGAATGTTACAATTCACTATCAGATTTTCGTCCGATTCGAAAATCTTTGACTCACGGCAGAACGGCCATAAGGTCCCCGAGGCATCAATAGACCCATTGAGACAAGTCTGCCGGAGGACGATGTATTGAATCGGGACGCAATTTGAGTGATCCATCGTCATTAGGTGGCCCTGAATGTTACAATTCACTATCAGTTTTTCGTCCGATTCGAATATCTTTGACTCACAGCAGAACGGCCATAAGGTGCCCGAGGCAGCAATAGACACATGGAGACAAGTCTGCTGGAGGACGATGTATTGAATCGGGACGCAAATTGAGTGATCCATCGTCATTATGTGGCCCTGAACGTTACAATTCACTATCAGTTTTTCGTCCGATTCGAAAATCTTTGACTCACAGCAGAACGGCCATAAGGTGCCCGAGGCAGCAATAGACCCATGGAGACAAGTCTGCTGGAGGACGATGTATTGAATCGGGACGCAATTTGAGTGTTCCATCGTCATTTGGAGGCCCTGAATGTTACAATTAACTATCAGTTTTACGTCCCATTCGATAATCTAGACTCACAGCAGAACGGCCATAAGGTGCCCGAGGCAGCAATAGACCCATGGAGACAAGTCGGCTGGAGGACGATGTATTGAATCGGGACGCAATTTGAGTGATCCATCGTCATTAGGTGGCCCTGAATGTTACAATTCACTATCAGTTTTTCGTGCGATTCGAAAATCTTTGACTCACAGCAGAACGGCCATAAGGTGCCCGAGCCAGCAATAGACCAATGGAGACAAGTATGCTGGAGGACGATGTATTGAATCGGGACGCAATTTGGGTGTTCCATCGTCATTAGGAGACCCTGAACGTTACAATTCACTATCAGTTTTTCGTCCGATTCGAAAATCTTTGAGTCACAGCAGAACGGCCATAAGGTGCCCGAGGCAGCAATAGACCCATGGAGACAAGGCTGCTGGAGGACGATGTATTGAATCGGAACGCAATTTGTGTGATCCATCGTCATTAGATGGCCCTGAACGTTACAATTCACTATCAGTTTTTCGTCCGATTCGAAAATCTTTGACTCACAGCAGAACGGCCGTAAGGTGCCCGAGGCAGCAATAGACCCATGGAGACAAGTCGGCTGGAGGACGATGTATTGAATCGGGACGCAATTTGGGTGATCCATCGTCATTAGGTGGCCCTGAACGTTACAATTCACTATCAGTTTTTCGTCCGATTCGAAAATCTTTGACTCACAGCAGTACGGCCTAATGTGCACAAGGCTGCAATAGACCCATGGAGACAAGTCGGCTGGAGGACGATGTATTGAATAGGGACGCAATTTGAGTGATCCATCGTCATTAGGTGGCCCTGAATGTTACAATTCACTATCAGTTTCTCGTCCGATTCGAAAATCTTTGACTCACAGCAGAACGGGCATAAGGTGCCCGAGGCAGCACTAGACCCATGGAGACAAGTCTGCTGGAGGACGATGTATTGAATCGGGACGCAATTTGAGTGATCCATCGTCATTAGGAGACCCTGAACGTTACAATTCACTATCAGTTTTTCGTCCGATTCGAAAATCTTTGAGTCACAGCAGAACGGCCATAAGGTGCCCGAGGCAGCAATAGACCCATGGAGACAAGGCTGCTGGAGGACGATGTATTGAATCGGAACGCAATTTGTGTGATCCATCGTCATTAGGTGGCCCTGAACGTTACAATTCACTATCAGTTTTTCGTCCGATTCGAAAATCTTTGACTCACAGCAGAACGGCCGTAAGGTGCCCGAGGCAGCAATAGACCCATGGAGACAAGTCGGCTGGAGGACGATGTATTGAATCGGGACGCAATTTGGGTGATCCATCGTCATTAGGTGGCCCTGAACGTTACAATTCACTATCAGTTTTTCGTCCGATTCGAAAATCTTTGACTCACAGCAGTACGGCCTAAGGTGCACGAGGCTGCAATAGACCCATGGAGACAAGTCGGCTGGAGGACGATGTATTGAATAGGGACGCAATTTGAGTGATCCATCGTCATTAGGTGGCCCTGAATGTTACAATTCACTATCAGTTTTTCGTCCGATTCGAAAATCTTTGACTCACAGCAGAACGGGCATAAGGTGCCCGAGGCAGCACTAGACCCATGGAGACAAGTCTGCTGGAGGACGATGTATTGAATCGGGACGCAATTTGAGTGATCCATCGTCATTAGGTGGCCCTGAATGTTACAATTCACTATCAGTTTTTCGTCCGATTCGAACATCTTTGACTCACAGCAGAACGGCCATAAGGTGCCCGAGGCAGCAATAGACCCATGGAGACAAGTCTGCTGGAGGACGATGTATTGAATCGGGACGCAATTTGAGTGATCCATCGTCATTATGTGGCCCTGAACGTTACAATTCACTATCAGTTTTTCGTCCGATTCGAAAATCTTTGACTCACAGCAGAACGGCCATAAGGTGCCCGAGGCAGCAATAGACCCATGGAGACAAGTCTGCTGGAGGACGATGTATTGAATCGGGACGCAATTTGAGTGTTCCATCGTCATTAGGAGGCCCTGAATGTTACAATTAACTATCAGTTTTTCGTCCCATTCGATAATCTAGACTCACAGCAGAACGGCCATAAGGTGCCCGAGGCAGCAATAGACCCATTGAGACAAATCTGCTGGAGGACGATGTATTGAATCGGGACGCAATTTGAGTGATCCATCGTCATTAGGTGTCCCTGAATGTTACAATTCACTATCAGGTTTTCGTCAGATTCGAAAATCTTTGACTCACAGCAGAACGGCCATAAGGTGCCCGAGGCAGCAATAGACCAATGGAGACAAGTCTGCTGGAGGACGTTGTACTGAATCGGGACGCAATTTGAGTGTTCCATCGTCGTTAGGAGACCCTGTACGTTACAATTCACTAACAGTTTTTCGTCCGATTCGAAAATCTTTGACTCACAGCAGAACGGCCATAAGGTGCCCGTGGCAGCAATAGACCCATGGAGTCAAGTCTGCTGGAGGACGATGTATTGAATCGGGACGCAATTTGAGTGATCCATCGTCATTAGGTGGCCCTGATTGTTACAATTCACTATCAGTTTTTCGTGCGATTCGAAAATCTTTGACTCACAGCAGAACGGCCGTAAGGTGCCCGCGGCGGCGATAGACCCATGGAGACAAGTCTGCTGGAGGACGATGTATTGAATCGGGACGCAATTTGAGTGATCCATCGTCATTAGGTGGCCCTGAACGTTAGAATTCACTATCAGTTTTTCGTCCCATTCGAAAATCTAGACTCACAGCAGAACGGCCATAAGGTGCCAGAGGCAGCCATAGACCCATTGAGACAAGTCGGCTGGAGGACGATGTATTGAAACGGGACGCAATTTGAGTGATCCATCGTCATTAGGTGGCCCTGAACATTACGATTCACTATCAGTTTTTCGTCCCATGCGATAATCTAGACTCACGGGAGTACGACCATAAGGTGCCCGAGGCAGCATTACACCCATGGAGACAAGTCGGCTGGAGGACGATGTATTGAATCAGGACGCAATTTGAGTGTTCCATCGTCATTAGGAGGCCCTGAAGGTTATAATTCACTATCAGTTTTTCGTCCGATTCGAAAATCTTTGACTCACAGCAGAACGGCCATAAGGTGCCCGAGGCAGCAATAGACCCATGGAGACAAGTCTGCTGGAGGAAGATGTATTGAATCGGGACGCAATTTGAGTGATCCATCGTCATTATGTGGCCCTGAACGTTACAATTCACTATCAGTTCTTCGTCCGATTCGAAAATCTTTGACTCACAGCAGAACGGCCATAAGGTGCCCGAGGCAGGAATAGACCCATGGAGAGAAGTCTGCTGGAGGACGATGTATTGAATCGGGACGCAATTTGAGTGTTCCATCGTCATTAGGAGGCCCTGAACGTTACAATTCACTATCACTTTTTCGTCCGATTCGAAAATCTTTGACTAACAGGAGAACGGCCATAAGGTGCCCGAGGCAGCAATAGACCCATGGACACAAGTCGGCTGGAGGACGATGTATTGAATCGGGACGCAATTTGAGTGATCCATCGTCATTATGTGGCCCTGAACGTTACAATTCACTATCAGTTTTTCGTCCGATTCAAAAATCTTTGACTCACAGCAGAACGGCCATAAGGTGCCCGAGGCAGCAATAGACCCATGGAGACAAGTCTGCTGGAGGACGATGTATTGAATCGGGACGCAATATGAGTGTTCCATCGTCATTAGGAGGCCCTGAATGTTACTATTAACTATCAGTTTTTCGTCCCATTCGATAATCTAGACTCACAGCAGAACGGCCATAAGGTGCCCGAGGCAGCATTAGACCCATGGAGACAAGTCTGCTGGAGGACGATGTATTGAATCGGGACGCAATTTGAGTGATCCATCGTCATTAGGTGTCCCTGAATGTTACAATTCACTATCAGGTTTTCGTCAGATTCGAAAATCTTTGACTCACAGCAGAACGGCCATAAAGTGCCCGAGGCAGCAATAGACCGATGGAGACAAGTCTGCTGGAGGACGATGTATTGAATCGGGACGCAATTTGAGTGATCCATCGTCATTAGGTGGCCCTGAACGTTACAATTCACTATCAGTTTTTCGTCAGATTCGAAAATCTTTGACTCACAGCAGAACGGCCATAAGGTGCCCGAGGCAGCTATAGACCCATGGAGACAAGTCGGCTGGAGGACGATGTATTGAATCGGGACGCAATTTGAGTGATCCATCGTCATTAGGTGGCACTGAATGTAACAAGTCATTATCAGTTTTTCTTCCGATTCGAAAATCTTTGTCTCACAGCAGAACGGCCATAAGGTGCCCGAGGCAGCAATAGACCCATGGAGACAAGTCTGCTGGAGGACGATGTATTGAATCGGGACGCAATTTGAGTGTTCCATCGTCATTAGGAGGCACTGAAGGTTATAATTCACTATCAGTTTTTCGTCCGATTCGAAAATCTTTGACTCACAGCAGAACGGCCATAAGGTGCCCGAGGCAGCAATAGACCCATGGAGACAAGTCGGCTGGAGGACGATGTATTGAATCGGGACGCAATTTGAGTGATCCATCGTCATTAGGTGGCCCTGAACGTTACAATTCACTATCAGTTTTTCGTCCGATTCGAAAATCTTTGACTCACAGCAGTACGGCCTAAGGTGCCCGAGGCAGCAATAGACCCATGGAGACAAGTCGGCTGGAGGACGATGTATTGAATAGGGACGCAATTTGAGTGATCCATCGTCATTAGGTGGCCCTGAATGTTACAATTAACTATCAGTTTTTCGTCCCATTCGATAATCTAGACTCACAGCAGAACGGCCATAAGGTGCCCGTGGCAGCAATAGACCCATGGAGACAAGTCTGCTGGAGGACGATGTATTGAATCGGGACGCAATTTGAGTGATCCATCGTCATTAGGTGTCCCTGAATGTTACAATTCACTATCAGGCTTTCGTCAGATTCGAAAATCTTTGACTCACAGCAGAACGGCCGTAAGGTGCCCGAGGCAGCAATAGACCAATGGAGACAAGTCTGCTGGAGGACGATGTATTGAATCGGGACGCAATTTGAGTGTTCCATCGTCCTTAGGAGACCCTGAACGTTACAATTCACTATCAGTTTTTCGTCCGATTCGAAAATCTTTGAGTCACAGCAGAACGGCCATAAGGTGCCCGAGGCAGCAATAGACCCATGGAGACAAGTCTGCTGGAGGACGATGTATTGAATCGGGACGCAATTTGTGTGATCCATCGTCATTAGGTGGCCCTGAACGTTACAATTCACTATCAGTTTTTCGTCCGATTCGAAAATCTTTGACTCACAGCAGAACGGCCATAAGGTGCCCGAGGCAGCAATAGACCCATGGAGACAAGTCGGCTGGAGGACGATGTATTGAATCGGGACGCAATTTGAGTGATCCATCGTCATGAGGTGGCCCTGAATGTTACAATTCACTATCAGTTTTTCGTCCGATTAGAAAATCTTTGACTCGCAGCAGAACGGCCGTAAGGTGCCCGAGGCAGCAATAGACCCATCGAGACAAGTCTGCTGGAGGACTATGTATTGAATCGGGACGCAATTTGAGTGATCCATCGTCATTAGGTGGCCCTGAATGTTACAATTCACTATCAGTTTTTAGTGCCATTCGAAAGTCTTTGACTCATAGCAGAACAGCCGTAAGGTGCCCGCGGCAGCGATAGACCCATGGAGACAAGTCTGCTGGAGGACGATGTATTGAATCGGGACGCAATTTGAGTGATCCATCGTCATTAGGTGGCCCTGAACGTTACAATTCACTATCAGTTTTTCGTCCCATTCGATAATCTAGACTCACAGCAGAACGACCATAAGGTGGCAGAGGCACCAATAGACCCATGGAGTCAAGTCGGCTGGAGGACGATGTATTGAATCGGGACGCAATTTGAGTGATCCATCGTCATTAGGTGGCCCTGAATGTAACAAGTCACTATCAGTTTATCGTCAGATTCGAAAATCTTTGACTCACAGCAGAACGGCCATAAGGTGCCCGAGGCAGCAATAGACCCATGGAGACAAGTCGGCTAGAGGACGATGTATTGAATATGGACGCAATTTGAGTGATCCATCGTCATTAGGTGGCCCTGAACGTTACAATTCACTATCAGTTTTTCGTCCGATTCGAAAATCTTTGACTCACAGCAGAACGGCCATAAGGTGCCCGCGGCAGCGATAAACCCATGGAGACAAGTCTGCTGGAGGACGATGTATTGAATCGGGACGCAATTTGAGTGATCCATCGTCATTAGGTGGCCCTGAATGTTAGGATTCACTATCAGTTTTTCGTCCGATTCGAAAATCTTTGACTCGCAGCAGAACGGCCATAAGGTGCCCGAGGCAGCAATAGACCCATGGAGACAAGTGTGCTGGAGGACGATGTATTGAATCGGGACGCAATTTGAGTGTTCCATCGTCATTAGGAGGCCCAGAATGTTACAATTAACTATCAGTTTTTCGTCCCATGCGATAATCTAGACTCACGGGAGTACGACCATAAGGTGCCCGAGGCAGCATTACACCCATGGAGACAAGTCGGCTGGAGGACGATGTATTGAATAGGGACGCAATTTGAGTGATCCATCGTCATTAGGTGGCCCTGGATGTTACAAATCACTATCAGTTTTTCGTCCGATTCGAAAATCTTTGACTCACAGCAGAACGGGCATAAGGTGCCCGAGGCAGCAATAGACCCATGGAGACAAGTCTGCTGGAGGACGATGTATTGAATCGGGACGCAATTTGAGTGATCCATCATCATTAGGTGGCCCTGAATGTTACAATTCACTATCAGTTTTTCGTCCGATTCGAACATCTTTGACTCACAGCAGAACGGCCATAAGGTGCCCGAGGCAGCAATAGATCCATGGAGAGAAGTCTGCTGGAGGACGATGTATTGAATCGGGACGCAATTTGAGTGTTCCATCGTCATTAGGAGGCCCTGAACGTTACAATTCACTATCACTTTTTCGTCCGATTCGAAAATCTTTGTCTAACAGGAGAACGGCCATAAGGTGCCCGAGGCAGCAATAGACCCATGGACACAAGTCGGCTGGAGGACGATGTATTGAATCGGGACGCAATTTGAGTGATCCATCGTCATTATGTGGCCCTGAACGTTACAATTCACTATCAGTTTTTCGTCCGATTCGAAAATCTTTGACTCACAGCAGAACGGCCATAAGGTGCCCGAGGCAGCAATAGACCCATGGAGGCAAGTCTGCTGGAGGACGATGTATTGAATCGGAACGCAATTTGAGTGTTCCATCGTCAATAGGAGGCCCTGAATGTTACAATTAACTATCAGTTTTTCGTCCCATTCGGTAATCTAGACTCACAGCAGAACGGCCATAAGGTGCTCGAGGCAGCAATAGACCCATGGAGACAAGTCTGCTGGAGGACGATGTATTGAATCGGGACGCAATTTGAGTGATCCATCGTCATTAGGTGTCCCTGAATGTTACAATTCACTATCAGCTTTCGTCAGATTCGAAAATCTTTGACTCACAGCAGAACGGCCATAAAGTGCCCGAGGCAGCAATAGACCAATGGAGACAAGTCTGCTGGAGGACGATGTATTGAATCGGGACGCAATTTGAGTGTTCCATCGTCATTAGGAGACCCTAAAGGTTACAATTCACTATCAGTTTTTCGTCCGATTCGAAAATCTTTGAGTCACAGCAGAACGGCCGTAAGGTGCCCGAGGCAGCAATAGACCCATGGAGACAAGTCTGCTGGAGGACGATGTATTGAGTCGGGACGCAATTTGTGTGATCCATCATTATTAGGTGGCCCTGAACGTTACAATTCACTATCAGTTTTTCGTCCGATTCGAAAATCTTTGACTCACAGCAGAACGGCCATAAGGTGCCCGAGGCAGCAATAGACCCATGGAGACAAGTCGGCTGGAGGACGATGTATTGAATCGGGACGCAATTTGAGTGATCCATCGTCATTAGGTGGCCCTGAACGTTACAATTCACTATCAGTTTTTCGTCCGATTCGAAAATCTTTGACTCACAGCAGTACGGCCTAAGGTGCCCGAGGCAGCAATAGACCCATGGAGACAAGTCGGCTGGAGGACGATGTATTGAATAGGGACGCAATTTGAGTGATCCATCGTCATTAGGTGGCCCTGAATGTTACAATTCACTATCAGCTTTTCGTCCGATTCGAAAATCTTTGACTCACAGCAGAACGGGATAAGGTGCCCGAGGCAGGAATAGACCCATGGAGACAAGTCTGCTGGAGGACGATGTATTGAATCGGGACGCAATTTGAGTCATCCATCGTCATTAGGTGGCCCTGAATGTTACAATTCACTATCAGTTTTTCGTCCGATTCGAACATCTTTGACTCACAGCAGAACGGCCATAAGGTGCCCGAGGCAGCAATAGACCCATGGAGACAAGTCTGCTGGAGGACGATGTATTGAATCGGGACGCAATTTGAGTGATCCATCGTCATTATGTGGCCCTGAACGTTACAATTCACTATCAGTTTTACGTCCGATTCGAAAATCTTTGACTCACAGCAGAACGGCCATAAGGTGCCCGAGGCAGCAATAGACCCATGGAGACAAGTCTGCTGGAGGACGATGTATTGAATCGGGACGCAATTTGAGTGTTCCATCGTCATTAGGAGGCCCTGAATGTTACAATTAACTATCAGTTTTTCGTCCCATTCCATAATCTAGACTCACAGCAGAACGGCCATAAGGTGCCCGTGGCAGCAATAGACCCATGGAGACAAGTCTGCTGGAGGACGATGTATTGAATCGGGACGCAATTTGAGTGATCCATCGTCATTAGGTGTCCCTGAATGCTACAATTCACTATCAGGTTTTCGTCAGATTCGAAAATCTTTGACTCACAGCAGAACGGCCGTAAGGTGCCCGAGGCAGCAATATACCAATGGAGACAAGTTTGCTGGAGGACGATGTATTGAATCGGGACGCAATTTGAGTGTTCCATCGTCATTAGGAGACCCTGAACGTTACAATTCACTATCAGTTTTTCGTCCGATTCGAAAATCTTTGAGTCACAGCAGAACGGCCATAAGGTGCCCGAGGCAGCAATAGACCCATGGAGACAAGTCTGCTGGAGGACGATGTATTGAATCGGGACGCAATTTGTGTGATCCATCGTCATTAGGTGGCCCTGAACGTTACAATTCACTATCAGTTTTTCGTCCGATTCGAAAATCTTTCACTCACAGCAGTACGGCCATAAGGTGCCCGAGGCAGCAATAGACCCATGGAGACAAGTCGGCTGGAGGACGATGTATTGAATCGGGACGCAATTTGAGTGATCCATCGTCATTAGGTGGCCCTGAATGTTTCAATTCACTATCAGTTTTTCGTCCGATTCGAAAATCTTTGACTCGCAGCAGAACGGCCATAAGGTGCCCGAGGCAGCAATAGACCCATGGAGACAAGTCTGCTGGAGGTCGATGTATTGAATCGGGACGCAATTTGAGTGATCCATTGTCATTAGGTGGTCCTGAATGTTACAATTCACTATCAGTTTTTAGTGCGATTCGAAAATCTTTGACTCACAGCAGAACGGCCGTAAGGTGCCCGCGGCAGCGATAGACCCATGGAGACAAGTCTGCTGGAGGACGATGTATTGAATCGGGACGCAATTTGAGTGATCCATCGTCATTGGGTGGCCCTGAACGTTACAATTCACTATCAGTTTTTCGTCCGATTCGAAAATCTTTGACTCACAGCAGAACGGCCATAAGGTGCCCGAGGCAGCAATAGAACCATGGAGACAAGTCGGCTGGAGGACGATGTATTGAATCGGGACGCAATTTGAGTGTTCCATCGTCATTAGGTGGCCCTGAATGTTACAATTCACTATCAGTTTTTCGTCCGATTCGAAAATCTTTGACTCACAGCAGAGCGGCCATAAGTTGCCCGAGGTAGCAATAGACCCATGGAGACAAGTCTGCTGGAGGACGATGTATTGAATCGGGACGCAATTTGAGTGATCCATCGTCATTAGGTGGCCCTGAACGTTACAATTCACTATCAGTTTTTCGTCCGATTCGAAAATCTTTGACTCACAGCAGAACGGCCATAAGGTGCCCGAGGCAGCAATAGACCCATGGAGAGAAGTCGGCTGGAGGACGATGTATTGAATCGGGACGCAATTTGAGTGATCCATCGTCATTATGTGGCCCTGAACGTTACAATTCACTATCAGTTTTTCGTCCGATTCGAAAATCTTTGACTCACAGCAGAACGGCCATAAGGTGCCCGAGGCAGCAATAGACCCATGGAGACAAGTCTGCTGGAGGACGATGTATTGAATCGGAACGCAATTTGAGTGATCCATCGTCTTTAGGTGTCCCTGAATGTTACAATTCACTATCAGGTTTTCGTCAGATTCGAAAATCTTTGACTCACAGCAGAACGGCCATAAAGTGCCCGAGGCAGCAATAGACCGATGGAGACAAGTCTGCTGGCGGACGATGAATTGAATCGGGACGCAATTTGAGTGTTCCATCGTCATTAGGAGACCCTAAACGTTACAATTCACTATCAGCTTTTCGTCCGATTCGAAAATCTTTGAGTCACAGCAGAACGGCCATGAGGTGCCCGAGGCAGCAATAGACCCATGGAGACAAGTCTGCTGGAGGACGATGTATTGTATCGGGACGCAATTTGTGTGATCCATCGTCATTAGGTGGCCCTGAACGTTACAATTCACTATCAGTTTTTCGTCCGATTCGAAAATCTTTGACTCACAGCAGAACGGCCTAAGGTGCCCGAGGCAGCAATAGACCCATGGAGACAAGTATGCTGGAGGACGATGTATTGAATCGGGACGCATTTTGAGTGTTCCATCGTCATTAGGAGGCCCTGAAGGTTATAATTCACTATCAGTTTTTCGTCCGATTCGAAAATCTTTGACTCACAGCAGAACGGCCATAAGGTGCCCGAGGCAGCAATAGACCCATGGAGACAAGTCGGCTGGAGGACGATGTATTGAATCGGGACGCAATTTGAGTGATCCATCGTCATTAGGTGGCCCTGAACGTTACAATTCACTATCAGTTTTTCGTCCGATTCGAAAATCTTTGACTCACAGCAGTACGGCCTAAGGTGCCCGAGGCAGCAATAGACCCATGGAGACAAGTCGGCTGGAGGACGATGTATTGAATAGGGACGCAATTTGAGTGATCCATCGTCATTAGGTGGCCCTGAATGTAACAATTCACTATCAGTTTTTCATCCGATTCGAAAATCTTTGACTCACAGCAGAACGGCCATAAGGTGCCCGAGGCAGCAATAGACCCATGGAGACAAGTATGCTGGAGGACCATGTATTGAATCGGGACGCAATTTGAGTGATCCATCGTCATTAGGTGGCCCTGAATGTTACAATCACTATCAGTTTTTCGTCCGATTCGAACATCTTTGACTCACAGCAGAACGGCCATAAGGTGCCCGAGGCAGCAATAGACCCATGGAGACAAGTCTGCTGGAGGACGATGTATTGAATCGGGACGCAATTTGAGTGATCCATCGTCATTATGTGGCCCTGAACGTTACAATTCACTATCAGTTTTTCGTCCGATTCGAAAATCTTTGACTCACAGCAGAACGGCCATAAGTTGCCCGAGGCAGCAATAGACCCATGGAGACAAGTCTGCTGGAGGACGATGTATTGAATCGGGACGCAATTTGAGTGTTCCATCGTCATTAGGAGGCCCTGAATGTTACAATTAACTATCAGTTTTTCGTCCCATTCGATAATCTAGACTCACAGCAGAACGGCCATAAGGTGCCCGTGGCAGCAATAGACCCATGGAGACAAGTCTGCTGGAGGACGATGTATTGAATCGGGACGCAATTTGAGTGATCCATCGTCATTAGGTGTCCCTGAATGTTACAATTCACTATCAGGTTTTCGTCAGATTCGAAAATCTTTGACTCACAGCAGAACGGCCGTAAGGTGCCCGAGGCAGCAATAGACCAATGGAGACAAGTCTGCTGGAGGACGATGTATTGAATCGGAACGCAATTTGAGTGTTCCATCGTCATTAGGAGACCCAGAACGTTACAATTCACTATCAGTTTTTCGTCCGATTCGAAAATCTTTGAGTCACAGCAGAACGGCCATAAGGTGCCCGAGGCAGCAATAGACCCATGGAGACAAGTCTGCTGGAGGACGATGTATTGAATCGGGACGCAATTTGAGTGTTCCATCGTCATTAGGAGGCCCAGAATGTTACAATTAACTATCAGTTTTTCGTCCCATTCGATAATCTAGACTCACAGCATAACGACCATTAGGTGCCCGAGGCAGCAATAGACCCATGGAGAGAAGTCTGCTGGAGGACGATGTATTGAATCGGGACGCAATTTGAGTGTTCCATCGTCATTAGGAGGCCCTGAACGTTACAATTCACTATCACTTTTTCGTCCGATTCGAAAATCTTTGACTAACAGGAGAACGGCCATAAGGTGCCCGAGGCAGCAATAGACCCATGGACACAAGTCGGCTGGAGGACGATGTATTGAATCGGGACGCAATTTGAGTGATCCATCGTCATTATGTGGCCCTGAACGTTACAATTGACTATCAGTTTTTCGTCCGATTTGAAAATCTTTGTCTCACAGCAGAACGGCCATAAGGTGCCCGAGGCAGCAATAGACCCATGGAGACAAGTCTGCTGGAGGACGATGTATTGAATCGGGACGCAATTTGAGTGTTCCATCGTCATTAGGAGGCCCTGAATGTTACAATTAACTATCAGTTTTTCGTCCCATTCGATAATCTAGACTCACAGTAGAACGGCCATAAGGTGCCCGAGGCAGCAATAGACCCATGGAGACAAGTCTGCTGGAGGACGATGTATTGAATCGGGACGCAATTTGAGTGATCCATCGTCTTAGGTGTCCCTGAATGTTACAATTCACTATCAGGTTTTCGTCAGATTCGAAAATCTTTGACTCACAGCAGAACGGCCATAAAGTGCCCGAGGCAGCAATAGACCAATGGAGACAAGTCTGCTGGAGGACGATGTATTGAATCGGGACGCAATTTGAGTGTTCCATCGTCATTAGGAGACCCTAAACGTTACAATTCACTATCAGTTTTTCGTCCGATTCGAAAATCTTTGAGTCACAGCAGAACGGCCGTAAGGTGCCCGAGGCAGCAATAGACCCATGGAGACAAGTCTGCTGGAGGACGATGTATTGAATCGGGACGCAATTTGTGTGATCCATCATTATTAGGTGGCCCTGAAGGTTACAATTCACTATCAGTTTTTCGTCCGATTCGAAAATCTTTGACTCACAGCAGAACGGCCAAAAGGTGCCCGAGGCAGCAATAGACCCATGGAGACAAGTCGGCTGGAGGACGATGTATTGAATCGAGACGCAATTTGAGTGATCCATCGTCATTAGGTGGCCCTGAATGTAACAAGTCATTATCAGTTTTTCTTCCGATTCGAAAATCTTTCACTCACAGCAGTACGGCCATAAGGTGCCCGAGGCAGCAATAGACCCATGGAGACAAGTCGGCTGGAGGACGATGTATTGAATCGGGACGCAATTTGAGTGATCCATCGTCATTAGGTGGCCCTGAATGTTTCAATTCACTATCAGTTTTTCGTCCGATTCGAAAATCTTTGACTCGCAGCAGAACGGCCATAAGGTGCCCGAGGCAGCAATAGACCCATGGAGACAAGTCTGCTGGAGGTCGATGTATTGAATCGGGACGCAATTTGAGTGATCCATTGTCATTAGGTGGTCCTGAATGTTACAATTCACTATCAGTTTTTAGTGCGATTCGAAAATCTTTGACTCACAGCAGAACGGCCGTAAGGTGCCCGCGGCAGCGATAGACCCATGGAGACAAGTCTGCTGGAGGACGATGTATTGAATCGGGACGCAATTTGAGTGATCCATCGTCATTGGGTGGCCCTGAACGTTACAATTCACTATCAGTTTTTCGTCCGATTCGAAAATCTTTGACTCACAGCAGAACGGCCATAAGGTGCCCGAGGCAGCAATAGAACCATGGAGACAAGTCGGCTGGAGGACGATGTATTGAATCGGGACGCAATTTGAGTGTTCCATCGTCATTAGGTGGCCCTGAATGTTACAATTCACTATCAGTTTTTCGTCCGATTCGAAAATCTTTGACTCACAGCAGAGCGGCCATAAGGTGCCCGAGGTAGCAATAGACCCATGGAGACAAGTCTGCTGGAGGACGATGTATTGAATCGGGACGCAATTTGAGTGATCCATCGTCATTAGGTGGCCCTGAACGTTACAATTCACTATCAGTTTTTCGTCCGATTCGAAAATCTTTGACTCACAGCAGAACGGCCATAAGGTGCCCGAGGCAGCAATAGACCCATGGAGAGAAGTCGGCTGGAGGACGATGTATTGAATCGGGACGCAATTTGAGTGATCCATCGTCATTATGTGGCCCTGAACGTTACAATTCACTATCAGTTTTTCGTCCGATTCGAAAATCTTTGACTCACAGCAGAACGGCCATAAGGTGCCCGAGGCAGCAATAGACCCATGGAGACAAGTCTGCTGGAGGACGATGTATTGAATCGGAACGCAATTTGAGTGATCCATCGTCTTTAGGTGTCCCTGAATGTTACAATTCACTATCAGGTTTTCGTCAGATTCGAAAATCTTTGACTCACAGCAGAACGACCATAAAGTGCCCGAGGCAGCAATAGACCGATGGAGACAAGTCTGCTGGCGGACGATGTATTGAATCGGGACGCAATTTGAGTGTTCCATCGTCATTAGGAGACCCTAAACGTTACAATTCACTATCAGCTTTTCGTCCGATTCGAAAATCTTTGAGTCACAGCAGAACGGCCATGAGGTGCCCGAGGCAGCAATAGACCCATGGAGACAAGTCTGCTGGAGGACGATGTATTGTATCGGGACGCAATTTGTGTGATCCATCGTCATTAGGTGGCCCTGAACGTTACAATTCACTATCAGTTTTTCGTCCGATTCGAAAATCTTTGACTCACAGCAGAACGGCCTAAGGTGCCCGAGGCAGCAATAGACCCATGGAGACAAGTATGCTGGAGGACGATGTATTGAATCGGGACGCATTTTGAGTGTTCCATCGTCATTAGGAGGCCCTGAAGGTTATAATTCACTATCAGTTTTTCGTCCGATTCGAAAATCTTTGACTCACAGCAGAACGGCCATAAGGTGCCCGAGGCAGCAATAGACCCATGGAGACAAGTCGGCTGGAGGACGATGTATTGAATCGGGACGCAATTTGAGTGATCCATCGTCATTAGGTGGCCCTGAACGTTACAATTCACTATCAGTTTTTCGTCCGATTCGAAAATCTTTGACTCACAGCAGTACGGCCTAAGGTGCCCGAGGCAGCAATAGACCCATGGAGACAAGTCGGCTGGAGGACGATGTATTGAATAGGGACGCAATTTGAGTGATCCATCGTCATTAGGTGGCCCTGAATGTTACAATTCACTATCAGTTTTTCATCCGATTCGAAAATCTTTGACTCACAGCAGAACGGCCATAAGGTGCCCGAGGCAGCAATAGACCCATGGAGACAAGTATGCTGGAGGACCATGTATTGAATCGGGACGCAATTTGAGTGATCCATCGTCATTAGGTGGCCCTGAATGTTACAATCACTATCAGTTTTTCGTCCGATTCGAACATCTTTGACTCACAGCAGAACGGCCATAAGGTGCCCGAGGCAGCAATAGACCCATGGAGACAAGTCTGCTGGAGGACGATGTATTGAATCGGGACGCAATTTGAGTGATCCATCGTCATTATGTGGCCCTGAACGTTACAATTCACTATCAGTTTTTCGTCCGATTCGAAAATCTTTGACTCACAGCAGAACGGCCATAAGGTGCCCGAGGCAGCAATAGACCCATGGAGACAAGTCTGCTGGAGGACGATGTATTGAATCGGGACGCAATTTGAGTGTTCCATCGTCATTAGGAGGCCCTGAATGTTACAATTAACTATCAGTTTTTCGTCCCATTCGATAATCTAGACTCACAGCAGAACGGCCATAAGGTGCCCGTGGCAGCAATAGACCCATGGAGACAAGTCTGCTGGAGGACGATGTATTGAATCGGGACGCAATTTGAGTGATCCATCGTCATTAGGTGTCCCTGAATGTTACAATTCACTATCAGGTTTTCGTCAGATTCGAAAATCTTTGACTCACAGCAGAACGGCCGTAAGGTGCCCGAGGCAGCAATAGACCAATGGAGACAAGTCTGCTGGAGGACGATGTATTGAATCGGAACGCAATTTGAGTGTTCCATCGTCATTAGGAGACCCAGAACGTTACAATTCACTATCAGTTTTTCGTCCGATTCGAAAATCTTTGAGTCACAGCAGAACGGCCATAAGGTGCCCGAGGCAGCAATAGACCCATGGAGACAAGTCTGCTGGAGGACGATGTATTGAATCGGGACGCAATTTGAGTGTTCCATCGTCATTAGGAGGCCCAGAATGTTACAATTAACTATCAGTTTTTCGTCCCATTCGATAATCTAGACTCACAGCATAACGACCATTAGGTGCCCGAGGCAGCAATAGACCCATGGAGAGAAGTCTGCTGGAGGACGATGTATTGAATCGGGACGCAATTTGAGTGTTCCATCGTCATTAGGAGGCCCTGAACGTTACAATTCACTATCACTTTTTCGTCCGATTCGAAAATCTTTGACTAACAGGAGAACGGCCATAAGGTGCCCGAGGCAGCAATAGACCCATGGACACAAGTCGGCTGGAGGACGATGTATTGAATCGGGACGCAATTTGAGTGATCCATCGTCATTATGTGGCCCTGAACGTTACAATTGACTATCAGTTTTTCGTCCGATTCGAAAATCTTTGTCTCACAGCAGAACGGCCATAAGGTGCCCGAGGCAGCAATAGACCCATGGAGACAAGTCTGCTGGAGGACGATGTATTGAATCGGGACGCAATTTGAGTGTTCCATCGTCATTAGGAGGCCCTGAATGTTACAATTAACTATCAGTTTTTCGTCCCATTCGATAATCTAGACTCACAGTAGAACGGCCATAAGGTGCCCGAGGCAGCAATAGACCCATGGAGACAAGTCTGCTGGAGGACGATGTATTGAATAGGGACGCAATTTGAGTGATCCATCGTCTTAGGTGTCCCTGAATGTTACAATTCACTATCAGGTTTTCGTCAGATTCGAAAATCTTTGACTCACAGCAGAACGGCCATAAAGTGCCCGAGGCAGCAATAGACCAATGGAGACAAGTCTGCTGGAGGACGATGTATTGAATCGGGACGCAATTTGAGTGTTCCATCGTCATTAGGAGACCCTAAACGTTACAATTCGCTATCAGTTTTTCGTCCGATTCGAAAATCTTTGAGTCACAGCAGAACGGCCGTAAGGTGCCGAGGCAGCAATAGTCCCATGGAGACAAGTCTGCTGGAGGACGATGTATTGAATCGGGACGCAATTTGTGTGATCCATCATTATTAGGTGGCCCTGAAGGTTACAATTCACTATCAGTTTTTCGTCCGATTCGAAAATCTTTGACTCACAGCAGAACGGCCATAAGGTGCCCGAGGCAGCAATAGACCCATGGAGACAAGTCGGCTGGAGGACGATGTATTGAATCGAGACGCAATTTGAGTGATCCATCGTCATTAGGTGGCCCTGAATGTAACACGTCATTATCAGTTTTTCTTCCGATTCGAAAATCTTTGTCTCACAGCAGAACGGCCATAAGGTGCCCGAGGCAGCAATAGACCCATGGAGACAAGTCTGCTGGAGGACGATGTATTGAATCGGGGCGCAATTTGTGTGTTCCATCGTCATTAGGAGGCCCTGAAGGTTATAATTCACTATCAGATTTTCGTCCGATTCGAAAATCTTTGACTCACAGTAGAACGGCCATAAGGTGCCCGAGGCAGCAATAGACCCATGGAGACAAGTCGGCTGGAGGACGATGTATTGAATCGGGACGCAATTTGATTCATCCATCGTCATTAGGTGGCCCTGAACGTTACAATTCACTATCAGTTTTTCGTCCGATTCGAAAATCTTTGACTCACAGCAGTACGGCCTAAGGTGCCCGAGGCACCAATAGACCCATGGAGACAAGTCGGCTGGAGGACGATGTATTGAATAGGGACGCAATTTGAGTGATCCATCGTCATTAAGTGGCCCTGAATGTTACAATTCACTATCAGCTTTTCGTCCGATTCGAAAATCTTTGACTCACAGTTGAACGGGCATAAGGTGCCCGAGGCAGCAATAGACCCATGGAGACAAGTCTGCTGGAGGACGATGTATTGAATCGGGACGCAATTTGAGTGATCCATCGTCATTAGGTGGCCGTGAATGTTACAATTCACTATCAGTTTTTCGTCCGATTCGAACATCTTTGACTCACAGCAGAACGGCCATAAGGTGCCCGAGGCAGCAATAGACCCATGGAGACAAGTCTGCTGGAGGACGATGTATTGAATCGGGACGCAATTTGAGTGATCCATCGTCATTATGTGGCCCTGAACGTTACAATTCACTATCAGTTTTTCGTCCGATTCGAAAATCTTTGACTCACAGCAGAACGGCCATAAGGTGCCCGAGGCAGCAATAGACCCATGGAGACAAGTCTGCTGGAGGACGATGTATTGAATCGGGACGCAATTTGAGTGTTCCATCGTCATTAGGAGGCCCTGAATGTTACAATTAACTATCAGTTTTTCGTCCCATTCGATAATCTAGACTCACAGCAGAACGGCCATAAGGTGCCCGTGGCAGCAATAGACCCATGGAGACAAGTCTGCTGGAGGACGATGTATTGAATCGGGACGCAATTTGAGTGATCCATCGTCATTAGGTGTCCCTGAATGTTACAATTCACTATCAGGTTTTCGTCAGATTCGAAAATCTTTGACTCACAGCAGAACGGCCGTAAGGTGCCCGAGGCAGCAATAGACCAATGGAGACAAGTTTGCTGGAGGACGATGTATTGAATCGGGACGCAATTTGAGTGTTCCATCGTCATTAGGAGACCCTGAACGTTACAATTCACTATCAGTTTTTCGTCCGATTCGAAAATCTTTGACACACAGCAGAACGGCCATAAGGTGCCCGAGGCAGCAATAGACACATGGAGACAAGTCGGCTGGAGGACGATGTATTGAATCGGGACGCAATTTGAGTGATCCATCGTCATTAGGTGGCCCTGAATGTTACAATTCACTATCAGTTTTTAGTGCGATTCGAAAATCTTTGACTCACAGCAGATCGGCCGTAAGGTGCCCGCGGCAGCGATAGACCCATGGAGACAAGTCTGCTGGAGGACGATGTATTGAATCGGGACGCAATCTGAGTGTTCCATCGTCATTAGGAGGCCCTGAACGTTACAATTCACTATCACTTTTTCGTCCGATTCTAAAATCTTCGACTAACAGGAGAACGGCCATAAGGTGCCCGAGGCAGCAATAGACCCATGGAGACAAGTCGGCTGGAGGACGATGTATTGAATCGGGACGCAATTTGAGTGATCCATCGTCATTATGTGGCCCTGAACGTTACAATTCACTATCAGTTTTTCGTCCGATTCGAAAATCTTTGACTCACAGCAGAACGGCCATAAGGTGCCTGAGTCAGCAATAGACCCATGGAGACAAGTCTGCTGGAGGACGATGTATTGAATCGGGACGCAATATGAGTGTTCCATCGTCATTAGGAGGCCCTGAATGTTACTATTAACTATCAGTTTTTCGTCCCATTCGATAATCTAGACTCACAGCAGAACGGCGATAAGGTGCCCGAGACAGCAATAGACCCATGGAGACAAGTCTGCTGGAGGACGATGTATTGAATAGGGACGCAATTTGAGTGATCCATCGTCATTAGGTGTCCCTGAATGTTACAATTCACTATCAGGTTTTCGTCAGATTCGAAAATCTTTGACTCACAGCAGAACGGCCATAAAGTGCCCGAGGCAGCAATAGACCGATGGAGACAAGTCGGCTGGAGGACGATGTATTGAATCGGGACGCAATTTGAGTGTTCCATCGTCATTGGGAGACCCTAAACGTTACAATTCACTATCAGTTTTTCGTCCGATTCGAAAATCTTTGAGTCACAGCAGAACGGCCATGAGGTGCCCGAGGCAGCAATAGACCCATGGAGACAAGTCTGCTGGAGGACGATGTATTGAATCGGGACGCAATTTGTGTGATCCATCGTCATTAGGTGGCCCTGAACGTTACAATTCACCTTCAGTTTTTCGTCCGATTCGAAAATCTTTGACTCACAGCAGAACGGCCATAAGGTGCCCGAGGCAGCAATAGACCCATGGAGACAAGTCGGCTGGAGGACGATGTATTGAATCGGGACGCAATTTGAGTGATCCATCGTCATTAGGTGGCACTCAATGTAACAAGTCATTATCAGTTTTTCTTCCGATTCGAAAATCTTTGTCTCACAGCAGAACGGCCATAAGGTGCCCGAGGCAGCAATAGACCCATGGAGACAAGTCTGCTGGATGACGATGTATTGAATCGGGACGCAATTTGAGTGTTCCATCGTCATTAGGAGGCCCTGAAGGTTATAATTCACTATCAGTTTTTCGTCCGATTCGAAAATCTTTGACTCACAGCAGAACGGCCATAAGGTGCCCGAGGCAGCAATAGACCCATGGAGACAAGTCGGCTGGAGGACGATGTATTGAATCGGGACGCAATTTGAGTGATCCATCGTCATTAGGTGGCCCTGAACGTTACAATTCACTATCAGTTTTTCGTCCGATTCGAAAATCTTTGACTCACAGCAGTACGGCCTAAGGTGCCCGAGGCAGCAATAGACCCATGGAGACAAGTCTGCTGGAGGACGATGTATTGAATCGGGACGCAATTTGAGTGATCCATCGTCATTAGGTGGCCCTGAACGTTACAATCACTATCAGTTTTTCGTCCGATTCGAACATCTTTGACTCACAGCAGAACGGCCATAAGGTGCCCGAGGCAGCAATAGACCCATGGAGACAAGTCTGCTGGAGGACGATGTATTGAATCGGGACGCAATTTGAGTGATCCATCGTCATCATGTGGCCCTGAACGTTACAATTCACTATCAGTTTTTCGTCCGATTCGAAAATCTTTGACTCACAGCAGAACGGCCATAAGGTGCCCGAGGCAGCAATAGACCCATGGAGACAAGTCTGCTGGAGGACGATGTATTGAATCGGGACGCAATTTGAGTGTTCCATCGTCATTAGGAGGCCCTGAATGTTACAATTAACTATCAGTTTTTCGTCCCATTCGATAATCTAGACTCACAGCAGAACGGCCATAAGGTGCCCGTGGCAGCAATAGACCCATGGAGACAAGTCTGCTGGAGGACGATGTATTGAATCGGGACGCAATTTGAGTGATCCATCGTCATTACGTGTCCCTGAATGTTACAATTCACTATCAGGTTTTCGTCAGATTCGAAAATCTTTGACTCACAGCAGAACGGCCGTAAGGTGCCCGAGGCAACAATAGACCAATGGAGACAAGTCTGCTGGAGGACGATGTATTGAATCGGGACGCAATTTGAGTGTTCCATCGTCATTAGGAGACCCAGAATGTTACAATTCACTATCAGTTTTTCGTCCGATTCGAAAATCTTTGAGTCACAGCAGAACGGCCATAAGGTGCCCGAGGCAGCAATAGACCCATGGAGACAAGTCTGCTGGAGGACGATGTATTGAATCGGGACGCAATTTGTGTGATCCATTGTCATTAGGTGGCCCTGAACATTACAATTCACTATCAGTTTTTCGTCCGATTCGAAAATCTTTGACTCACAGCAGAACGGCCATAAGGTGCCCGAGGCAGCAATAGACCCATGGAGACAAGTCGGCTGGAGGACGATGTATTGAATCGGGACGCAATATGAGTGATCCATCGTCATTAGGTGGCCCTGAATGTTACAATTCAATATCAGTTTTTCGTCCGATTCGAAAATCTTTGACTCGCTGCAGAACGGCCATAAGGTGCCCGAGGCAGCAATAGACCCATGGAGACAAGTCTGCTGGAGGACGATGTATTGAATCGGGACGCAATTTGAGTGATCCATCGTCATTAGGTGGCCCTGAATGTTACAATTCACTATCAGTTTTTAGTGCGATTCGAAAATCTTTGACTCACAGCAGAACGGCCGTAAGGTGCCCGCGGCAGCGATAGACCCATGGAGACAAGTCTGCTGGAGGACGATGTATTGAATCGGGACGCAATTTGAGTGATCCATCGTCATTAGGTGGCCCTGAACGTTACAATTCACTATCAGTTTTTCGTCCGATTCGAAAATCTTTGACTCACAGCAGAACGGCCATAAGGTGCCCGAGGCAGCAATAGAACCATGGAGACAAGTCGGCTGGAGGACGATGTATTGAATCGGGACGCAATTTGAGTGTTCCATCGTCATTAGGTGGCCCTGAATGTTACAATTCACTATCAGATTTTCGTCCGATTCGAAAATCTTTGACTCACAGCAGAGCGGCCATAAGGTGCCCGAGGTAGCAATAGACCCATGGAGACAAGTCTGCTGGAGGACGATGTATTGAATCGGGACGCAATTTGAGTGGTCCATCGTCATTAGGTGGCCCTGAACGTTACAATTCACTATCAGTTTTTCGTCAGATTCGAAAATCTTTGACTCACAGCAGAACGGCCATAAGGTGCCCGAGGCAGCAATAGACCCATGGAGAGAAGTCTGCTGGAGGACGATGTATTGAATCGGGACGCAATCTGAGTGTTCCATCGTCATTAGGAGGCCCTGAACGTTACAATTCACTATCACTTTTTCGTCCGATTCAAAAATCTTTGACTAACAGGAGAACGGCCATAAGGTGCCCGAGGCAGCAATAGACCCATGGACACAAGTCGGCTGGAGGACGATGTATTGAATCGGGACGCAATTTGAGTGATCCATCGTCATTATGTGGCCCTGAACGTTACAATTCACTATCAGTTTTTCGTCCGATTCGAAAATCTTTGACTCACAGCAGAACGGCCATAAGGGGCCCGAGGCAGCAATAGACCCATGGAGACAAGTCTGCTGGAGGACGATGTAATGAATCGGGACGCAATATGAGTGTTCCATCGTCATTAGGAGGCCCTGAATGTTACTATTAACTATCAGTTTTTCGTCCCATTCGATAATCTAGACTCACAGCAGAACGGCCATAAGGTGCCCGAGGCAGCAATAGACCCATGGAGACAAGTCTGCTGGAGGACGATGTATTGAATCGGGACGCAATTTGTGTGATCCATCGTCATTAGGTGGCCCTGAACGTTACAATTCACCTTCAGTTTTTCGTCCGATTCGAAAATCTTTGACTCACAGCAGAACGGCCATAAGGTGCCCGAGGCAGCAATAGACCCATGGAGACAAGTCGGCTGGAGGACGATGTATTGAATCGGGACGCAATTTGAGTGATCCATCGTCATTAGGTGGCACTGAATGTAACAAGTCATTATCAGTTTTTCTTCCGATTCGAAAATCTTTGTCTCACAGCAGAACGGCCATAAGGTGCCCGAGGCAGCAATAGACCCATGGAGACAAGTCTGCTGGAGGACGATGTATTGAATCGGGACGCAATTTGAGTGTTCCATCGTCATTAGGAGGCCCTGAAGGTTATAATTCACTATCAGTTTTTCGTCCGATTCGAAAATCTTTGACTCACAGCAGAACGGCCATAAGGTGCCCGAGGCAGCAATAGACCCATGGAGACAAGTCGGCTGGAGGACGATGTATTGAATCGGGACGCAATTTGAGTGATCCATCGTCATTAGGTGGCCCTGAACGTTACAATTCACTATCAGTTTTTCGTCCGATTCGAAAATCTTTGACTCACAGCAGTACGGCCTAAGGTGCCCGAGGCAGCAATAGACCCATGGAGACAAGTCGGCTGGAGGACGATGTATTGAATAGGGACGCAATTTGAGTGATCCATCGTCATTAGGTGGCCCTGAATGTTACAATTCACTATCAGTTTTTCGTCCGATTCGAAAATCTTTGACTCACAGCAGAACGGGCATAAGGTGCCCGAGGCAGCAATACACCCATGGAGACAAGTCTGCTGGAGGACGATGTATTGAATCGGGACGCAATTTGAGTGATCCATCGTCATTAGGTGGCCCTGAATGTTACAATCACTATCAGTTTTTCGTCCGATTCGAACATCTTTGACTCACAGCAGAACGGCCATAAGGTGCCCGAGGCAGCAATAGACCCATGGAGACAAGTCTGCTGGAGGACGATGTATTGAATCGGGACGCAATTTGAGTGATCCATCGTCATTATGTGGCCCTGAACGTTACAATTCACTATCAGTTTTTCGTCCGATTCGAAAATCTTTGACTCACAGCAGAACGGCCATAAGGTGCCCGAGGCAGCAATAGACCCATGGAGACAAGTCTGCTGGAGGACGATGTACTGAATCGGGACGCAATTTGAGTGTTCCATCGTCATTAGGAGGCCCTGAATGTTACAATTAACTATCAGTTTTTCGTCCCATTCGATAATCTAGACTCACAGCAGAACGGCCATAAGGTGCCCGTGGCAACAATAGACCCATGGAGACAAGTCTGCTGGAGGACGATGTATTGAATCGGGACGCAATTTGAGTGATCCATCGTCATTACGTGTCCCTGAATGTTACAATTCACTATCAGGTTTTCGTCAGATTCGAAAATCTTTGACTCACAGCAGAACGGCCGTAAGGTGCCCGAGGCAACAATAGACCAATGGAGACAAGTCTGCTGGAGGACGATGTATTGAATCGGGACGCAATTTGAGTGTTCCATCGTCATTAGGAGACCCAGAACGTTACAATTCACTATCAGTTTTTCGTCCGATTCGAAAATCTTTGAGTCACAGCAGAACGGCCATAAGGTGCCCGAGGAAGCAATAGACCCATGGAGACAAGTCTGCTGGAGGACGATGTATTGAATCGGGACGCAATTTGTGTGATCCATTGTCATTAGGTGGCCCTGAACGTTACAATTCACTATCAGTTTTTCGTCCGATTCGAAAATCTTTGACTCACAGCAGAACGGCCATAAGGTGCCCGAGGCAGCAATAGACCCATGGTGACAAGTCGGCTGGAGGACGATGTATTGAATCGGGACGCAATTTGAGTGATCCATCGTCATTAGGTGGCCCTGAATGTTACAATTCACTATCAGTTTTTCGTCCGATTCGAAAATCTTTGACTCGCAGCAGAACGGCCATAAGGTGCCCGAGGCAGCAATAGACCCATGGAGACAAGTCTGCTGGAGGACGATGTATTGAATCGGGACGCAATTTGAGAGATCCATCGTCATTAGGTGGCCCTGAATGTTACAATTCACTATCAGCTTTTAGTGCGATTCGAAAATCTTTGACTCACAGCAGAACAGCCGTAAGGTGCCCGCGGCAGCGATAGACCCATGGAAACAAGACTGCTGGAGGACGATGTATTGAATCGGGACGCAATTTGACTGATCCATCGTCATTAGGTGGCCCTGAACGTTACAATTCACTATCAGTTTTTCGTCCCATTCGATAAACTAGACTCACAGCAGAACGACCATAAGGTGGCAGAGGCAGCAATAGACCCATGGAGTCAAGTCGGCTGGAGGACGATGTATTGAATCGGGACGCAATTTGAGTGATCCATCGTCATTAGGTGGCCCTGAATGTTACAATTCACTATCAGTTTTTCGTCCGATTCGAAAATCTTTGACTCGCAGCAGAACGGCCATAAGGTGCCCGAGGCAGCTATAGACCCATGGAGACAAGTCTGCTGGAGGACGATGTATTGAATCGGGACGCAATTTGAGCGATCCATCGTCATTAGGTGGCCCTGAACGTTACGATTCACTATCAGTTTTTCGTCCGATTCGAAAATCTTTGACTCACAGCAGAACGGCCATAAGGTTCCCAAGGCAGCAATAGACCCATGGAGACAAGTCGGCTGGAGGGCGATGTATTGAATCGGGACGCAATTTGAGTGATCCATCGTCATTAGGTGGCCCTGAATGTTACAATTCACTGTCAGTTTTTCGTCCGATTCGAAAATCTTTCACTCGCAGCAGAACGGCCATAAGGTGCCCGAGGCAGCGATAGACCCATGGAGACAAGTCTGCTGGAGGACGATGTATTGAATCGGGACGCAATTTGAGTGTTCCATCGTCATTAGGAGGCCCTAAATGTTACAATTAACTATCAGTTTTTCGTCTCATTCGATAACCTAGACTCACGGGAGAACGACCATAAGGTGCCCGAGGCAGCAATAGACCCATGGAGACAAGTCGGCTGGAGGACCATGTATTGAATCGGGACGAAATTTGAGTGATCCATCGTCATTAGGTGGCCCTGAATGTAACAAGTCACTATCAGTTTTTCGTCCGATTCGAAAATCTTTGACTCACAGCAGAACGGCCATAAGGTGCCTGAGGCAGCAATAGACCCATGGAGACAAGTCAGCTGGAGGACGATGTATTGAATATGGACGCAATTTGAGTGATCCATCGTCATTAGGTGGCCCTGAACGTTACAATTCACTATCAGTTTTTCGTCCGATTCGAAAATCTTTGACTCACAGCAGAACGGCCATGAGGTGCCCGCGGCAGCGATAGACCCATGGAGACAAGTCTGCTGGAGGACGATGTATTGAATCGGGACGCAATTTTAGTGATCCATCGTCATTAGGTGGCCCTGAACGTTACAATTCACTATCAGTTTTTCGTCCCATTCGATAATCTAGACTCACAGCAGAACGACCATAAGGTGCCAGAGGCAGCAATAGACCCACGGAGTCAAGTCGGCTGGAGGACGATGTATTGAATCGGGACGCAATTTGAATGATCCATCGTCATTAGGTGGCCCTGAATGTTAGAATTCACTATCAGTTTTTCGTCCGACTCGAAAATCTTTAACTCGCAGCAGAACGGCCATAAGGTGCCCGAGGCAGCAATAGACCCATGGAGACAAGTCTGCTGGAGGACGATGTATTGAATCGGGACGCAATTTGAGTTATCCATCGTCATTAGGAGGCCCAGAATGTTACAATTAACTATCAGATTTTCGTCCCATGCGATAATCTAGACTCACGGGAGTACGACCATAAGGTGCCCGAGGCAGCATTACACCCATGGAGACAAGTCGGCTGGAGGACGATGTATTGAATCGGGACGCAATTTGAGTGTTCCATCGTCATTAGGAGGCCCTGAACGTTACAATTCACTATCACTTTTCCGTCCGATTCGAAAATCTTTGACTCACAGCAGAACGGCCATAAGGTGCCCGAGGCAGCAATAGACCCATTGAGACAAGTCTGCTGGAGGACGATGTATTGAATAGGGACGCAATTTGGGTGATCCATCGTCATTAGGTGGCCCTGGATGTTACAAATCACTATCAGTTTTTCGTCCGATTCGAAAATCTTTGACTCACAGCAGAACGGGCATAAGGTGCCCGAGGCAGCAATAGACCCATGGAGACAAGTCTGCTGGAGGACGATGTATTAAATCGGGACGCAATTTGAGTGTTCCATCGTCATTAGGAGGCCCTGAACGTTACAATTCACTATCACTTTTTCGTCCGATTCGAAAATCTTTGACTAACAGGAGAACGGCCATAAGGTGCCCGAGGCAGCAATAGACCCATGGACACAAGTCGGCTGGAGGACGATGTATTGAATCGGTACGCAATTTGAGTGATACATCGTCATTATGTGGCCCTGAACGTTACAATTCACCATCAGTTTTTCGTCCGATTCGAAAATCTTTGACTCACAGCAGAACGGCCATAAGGTGCCCGAGGCAGCAATAGACCCATGGAGACAAGTCGGCTGGAGGACGATGTATTGAATCGGGACGCAATTTGAGTCATCCATCGTCATTAGGTGTCCCTGAATGTTACAATTCACTATCAGGTTTTCGTCAGATTCGAAAATCTTTGACTCACAGCAGAACGGCCATAAAGTGCCAGAGGCAGCAATAGACCAATGGAGACAAGTCTGCTGGAGGACGATGTATTGAATCGGGACGCAATTTGAGTGTTCCATCGTCATTAGGAGACCCTAAACGTTACAATTCACTATCAGTTTTTCATCCGATTCGAAAATCTTTGAGTCACAGCAGAACGGCCATAAGGTGCCCGAGGCAGCAATAGACCCATGGAGACAAGTCTGCTGGAGGACGATGTATTGAATCGGGACGCAATTTGTGTGATCCATCATTATTAGGTGGCCCTGAACGTTACAATTCACTATCAGTTATTCGTCCGATTCGAAAATCTTTGACTCACAGCAGAACGGCCATAAGGTGCCCGAGGCAGCAATAGACCCATGGAGACAAGTCGGCTGGAGGACGATGTATTGAATCGGGACGCAATTTGAGTGATCCATCGTCATTAGGTGGCCCTGAATGTAACAAGTCATTATCAGTTTTTCTTCCGATTCGAAAATCTTTGTCTCACAGCAGAACGGACATAAGGTGCCCGAGGCAGCAATAGACCCATGGAGACAAGTCTGCTGGAGGACGATGTATTGAATCGGGACGCAATTTGAGTGTTCTATCGTCATTAGGAGGCTCTAAATGTTATAATTCACTATCAGTATTTCGTCCGATTCGAAAACCTTTGACTCACAGCAGAACGGCCATAAGGTGCCCGAGGCAGCAATAGACCCATGGAGACAAGTCGGTTGAGGACGATGTATTGAATCGGGACGCAATTTGAGTCATCCATCGTCATTAGGTGGCCCTGAACGTTACAATTCACTATCAGTTTTTCGTCCGATTCGAAAATCTTTGACTCGCAGCAGAACGGCCATAAGGTGCCCGAGGCAGCAATAGACCCATGGAAACAAGTCTGCTGGAGGACGATGTATTGAATCGGGACGCAATTTGAGTGATCCATCGTCATTAGGTGGCCCTGAATGTTACAATTCACTATCAGTTTTTCGTCCGATTCGAAAATCTTTGACTCACAGCAGAGCGGCCATAAGTTGCCCGAGGTAGCAATAGACCCATGGAGACAAGTCTGCTGGAGGACGATGTGTTGAATCGGGACGCAATTTGAGTGATCCATCGTCGTTAGGTGGCCCTGAACGTTACAATTCACTATCAGTTTTTCGTCCCATTCGATAATCTAGACTCACAGCATAACGGCCATAAGGTGCCAGAGGCAGCAATAGACCCATTGAGTCAAGTCGGCTGGAGGACGATGTATTGAATCGGGACGCAATTTGAGTGATCCATCGTCATTAGGTGGCCCTGAATGTTACAATTCACTATCAGTTTTTCGTCCGATTCGAAAATCTTTGTCTCACAGCAGAACGGCCATAAGGTGCCCGAGGCAGCAATAGAACCATGGAGACAAGTCGGCTGGAGGACGATGTATTGAATCGGGACGCAATTTGAGTGTTCCATCGTCATTAGGTGGCCCTGAATGTTACAATTCACTATCAGTTTTTCGTCCGATTCGAAAATCTTTGACTCACAGCAGAGCGGCCATAAGGTGCCCGAGGTAGCAATAGACCCATGGAGACAAGTCTGCTGGAGGACGATGTATTGAATCGGGACGCAATTTGAGTGATCCATCGTCATTAGGTGGCCCTGAACGTTACAATTCACTATCAGTTTTTCGTCCGATTCGAAAATCTTTGACTCACAGCAGAACGGCCATAAGGTGCCCGAGGCAGCAATAGACCCATGGAGACAAGTCGGCTGGAGGACGATGTATTGAATCGGGACGCAATTTGAGTGATCCATCGTCATTAGGTGGCCCTGAATGTTACAATTCACTATCAGTTTTTCGTCCGATTCGAAAATCTTTGACTCGCAGCCGAACGGCCATAAGGTGCCCGAGGCAGCAATAGACCCATGGAGACAAGTCTGCTGGAGGACGATGTATTGAATCGGGACGCAATTTGAGTGATCCATCATTTGGAGGCCCTAAATGTTACAATTAACTATCAGTTTTTCGTCCCATTCGATAATCTAGACTCACGGGAGAACGACCATAAGGTGCCCGAGGCAGCATTACACCCATGGAGACAAGTCGGCTGGAGGACGATGTATTGAATCGGGACGCAATTTGAGTGATCCATCGTCATTAGGTGGCCCTGAAAGTTACAATTCACTATCAGTTTTTTGTCCGATTCGAAAATCTTTCACTCACAGCAGTACGGCCATAAGGTGCCCGAGGCAGCAATAGACCCATGGAGACAAGTCGGCTGGAGGACGATGTATTGAATCGGAACGCGATTTGAGTGATCCATCGTCATTAGGTGGCCCTGAATGTTACAATTCACTATCAGTTTTCCGTGCGATTCGAAAATCTTTGACTCACAGCAGAACGGCATAAGGTGCCCGCGGCAGCGATAGACCCATGGAGACAAGTCTGCTGGAGGTCGATGTATTGAATGGGAACGCAATTTGAGTGATCCATCGTCATTAGGTGGCCCTGAACGTTACAATTCACTATCAGGTTTTCTTCCGATTCGAAAATCTTTGACTCACAGGAGAACGGCCATAAGGTGCCCGAGGCAGCAATAGACCCATGGAGACAAGTCGGCTGGAGGACGATGTAATGAATCGTGACGAAATTTGAGTGATCCATCGTCATTAGGTGGCCCTGAATGTAACAAGTCACTATCAGTTTTTCGTCCGATTCGAAAATCTTTGTCTCACAGCAGAACGGCCATACGGTGCCCGAGGCAGCAATAGACCCATGGAGACAAGTCTGCTGGAGGACGGTGTATTGAATCGGGACGCAATTTGAGTGTTCCATCGTCATTAGGAGGCCCTCAAAGTTACAATTCACAATCAGTATTTCGTCCGATTCGAAAATCTTTGACTCACAGCAGAACGGCCATAAGGTGCCCGAGGCAGCAATAGACCCATGGAGACAAGTCGGCTGGAGGACGATGTATTGAATCGGGACGCAATTTGAGTGATCCATCGTCATTAGGTGGCCCTGAATGTTACAATTCACTATCAGTTTTTCGTCCGATTCGAAAATCTTTGACTCGCAGCAGAACGGCCATAAGGTGCCCGAGGCAGCAATAGACCCATGGAGACAAGTCTGCTGGAGGACGATGTATTGAATCGGGACGCAATTTGAGTGATCCATCATTTGGAGGCCCTAAATGTTACAATTAACTATCAGTTTTTCGTCCCATTCGATAATCTAGACTCACGGGAGAACGACCATAAAGTGCCCGAGGCAGCATTACACCCATGGAGACAAGTCGGCTGGAGGACGATGTATTGAATCGGGACGCAATTTGAGTGATCCATCGTCATTAGGTGGCCCTGAAAGTTACAATTCACTATCAGTTTTTTGTCCGATTCGAAAATCTTTCACTCACAGCAGTACGGCCATAAGGTGTCCGAGGCAGCAATAGACCCATGGAGACAAGTCGGCTGGAGGACGATGTATTGAATCGGAACGCGATTTGAGTGATCCATCGTCATTAGGTGGCCCTGAATGTTACAATTCACTATCAGTTTTCCGTGCGATTCGAAAATCTTTGACTCACAGCAGAACGGCATAAGGTGCCAGCGGCAGCGATAGACCCATGGAGACAAGTCTGCTGGAGGTCGATGTATTGAATGGGAACGCAATTTGAGTGATCCATCGTCATTAGGTGGCCCTGAACGTTACAATTCACTATCAGGTTTTCTTCCGATTCGAAAATCTTTGACTCACAGGAGAACGGCCATAAGGTGCCCGAGGCAGCAATAGACCCATGGAGACAAGTCGGCTGGAGGACGATGTAATGAATCGTGACGAAATTTGAGTGATCCATCGTCATTAGGTGGCCCTGAATGTAACAAGTCACTATCAGTTTTTCGTCCGATTCGAAAATCTTTGTCTCACAGCAGAACGGCCATACGGTGCCCGAGGCAGCAATAGACCCATGGAGACAAGTCTGCTGGAGGACGGTGTATTGAATCGGGACGCAATTTGAGTGTTCCATCGTCATTAGGAGGCCCTCAAAGTTACAATTCACAATCAGTATTTCGTCCGATTCGAAAATCTTTGACTCACAGCAGAACGGCCATAAGGTGCACGAGGCAGCAATAGACCCATGGAGACAAGTCGGCTGGAGGACGATGTATTGAATCGGGACGCAATTTGAGTGATCCATCGTCATTAGGTGGCCCTGACGATACAATTCACTATCAGTTTTTCGTCCGATTCGAAAATCTTAGACTCACAGCAGTACGGCCTAAGGTGCCTGAGGCAGCAATTGACCCATGGAGACAAGTCGGCTGGAGGACGATGTTTTGAATAGGGACGCAATTTGAGTGATCCATCGTCATTAGGTGGCCCTGAACGTTACAATTCACTATCAGTTTTTCGTCCGATTCGAAAATCTTTGACTCACAGCAGAACGGCCATAAGGTGCCCGAGGCAGCAATAGACCCATGGAGACAAATCTGCTGGAGGACGATGTATTGAATCGGGACGCAATTTTAATGTTCCATCGTCATTTGGAGGCCCTGAATGTTACAATTAACTATCAGTTTTTCGTCCCATTCGACAATCTAGACTCACAGCAGAACGGCCATAAGGTGCCCGAGGCAGCAATAGACCCATGGAGACAAGTCTGCTGGAGGACGATGTATTGAATCGGGACGCAATTTGAGTGATCCATCGTCATTAGGTGTCCCTGAATGTTACAATTCACTATCAGATTTTCGTCAGATTCGAAAATCTTTGACTCACAGCAGAACGGCCATAAGGTGCCCGAGGCAGCAATAGACCAATGGAGACAAGTCTGCTGGAGGACGATGTACTGAATCGAGACGCAATTTGAGTGTTCCATCGTCATTGGGAGACCCTGAACGTTACAATTCACTATCAGTTTTTTGTCCGATTCGATAATCTTTGAGTCACAGCAGAACGGCCATAAGGTGCCCGAGGCAGCAATAGACCCATGGAGACAAGTCTGCTGGAGGACGATGTATTGAATCGGGACGCAATTTGTGTGATCCATCGTCATTAGGTGGCCCTGAACGTTACAATTCACTATCAGTTTTTCGTCCGATTCGAAATACTTTGACTCACAGCAGAACGGCCATAAGGTGCCCGAGGCAGCAATAGACCCATGGAGACAAGTCGGCTGGAGGACGATATATTGAATCGGGACGCAATTTGAGTGATCCATCGTCATTAGGTGGCGCTGAATGTTACAATTCACTATCAGTTTTTCGTCCGATTCAAAAATCTATGACTCACAGCAGAACAGCCATAATGTGCCCGAGGCAGCAATAGACCCATGGAGACAAGTTGGCTGGAGGACGATGTATTGAATCGGGACGCGATTTCAGTGATCCATCGTCATTAGGTGGCCCTGAATGTTACAATTCACTATCAGTTTTTCGTGCGATTCGAAAATCTTTGACTCACAGCAGAACGGCCGTAAGGTGCCCGCGGCAGCGATAGACCCATGGAGACAAGTCTGCTGGAGGACGATGTATTGAATCGGGACGCAATCTGAGTGATCCATCGCCATTAGGTGGCCCTGAACGTTACAATTCACTATCAGTTTTTCGTCCCATTCGATAATCTAGACTCACAGCAGAACGGCCATAAGGTGCCAGAGGCAGCAATAGACCCATGGAGTCAAGTCGGCTGGAGGACGATGTTTTGAATAGGGACGCAATTTGAGTGATCCATCGTCATTAGGTGGCCCTGAACGTTACAATTCACTATCAGTTTTTCGTCCGATTCGAAAATCTTTGACTCACAGCAGAACGGCCACAAGGTGCCCGAGGCAGCAATAGACCCATGGAGACAAGTCTGCTGGAGGACGATGTATTGAATCGGGACGCAATTTGAGTGTTCCATCGTCATTAGGAGGCCCGGAATGTTACAATTAACTATCAGTTTTTCGTCCCATTCGACAATCTAGACTCACAGCAGAACGGCCATAAGGTGCCCGAGGCAAAAATAGACCCATGGAGACAAGTCTGCTGGAGGACGATGTATTGAATCGGGACGCAATTTGAGTGTTCCATCGTCATTAGGAGGCTCTAAAGGTTATAATTCACTATCAGTATTTCGTCCGATTCGAAAATCTTTGACTCACAGCAGAACGGCCATAAGGTGCCCGAGGCAGCAATAGACCCATGGAGACAAGTCGGCTGGAGGACGATGTATTGAATCGGGACGCAATTTGAGTCATCCATCGTCATTAGGTGGCCCTGAACGTTACAATTCACTATCAGTTTTTCGTCCGATTCGAAAATCTTTGACTCGCAGCAGAACGGCCATAAGGTGCCCGAGGCAGCAATAGACCCATGGAGACAAGTCTGCTGGAGGACGATGTATTGAATCGGGACGCAATTTGAGTGATCCATCGTCATTAGGTGGCCCTGAATGTTACAATTCACTATCAGTTTTTCGTCCGATTCGAAAATCTTTGACTCACAGCAGAGCGGCCATAAGGTGCCCGAGGTAGCAATAGACCCATGGAGACAAGTCTGCTGGAGGACGATGTATTGAATCGGGACGCAATTTGAGTGATCCATCGTCATTAGGTGGCCCTGAACGTTAAAATTCACTATCAGTTTTTCGTCCCATTCGATAATCTAGACTCACAGCATAACGGCCATAAGGTTCCAGAGGCAGCAATAGACCCATTGAGTCAAGTCGGCTGGAGGACGATGTATTGAATCGGGAGGCAATTTGAGTGATCCATCGTCATTAGGTGGCCCTGAATGTTACAATTCACTATCAGTTTTTCGTCCGATTCGAAAATCTTTGTCTCACAGCAGAACGGCCATAAGGTGCCCGAGGCAGCAATAGAACCATGGAGACAAGTCGGCTGGAGGACGATGTATTGAATCGGGACGCAATTTGAATCATCCGTCGTCATTAGGTGGCCCTGAATGTTACAATTCACTATCAGTTTTTCGTCCCATTCGATAATCTAGACTCACAGCATAACGGCCATAAGGTTCCAGAGGCAGCAATAGACCCATTGAGTCAAGTCGGCTGGAGGACGATGTATTGAATCGGGACGCAATTTGAGTGTTCCATCGTCATTAGGTGGCCCTGAATGTTACAGTTCACTATCAGTTTTTCGTCCGATTCGAAAATCTTTGACTCACAGCAGAACGGCCATAAGGTGCCCGAGGCAGCAATAGACCCATGGAGACAAGTCGGCTGGAGGACGATGTATTGAATCGGGACGCAATTTGAATCATCCATCGTCATTAGGTGGCCCTGAATGTTACAATTCACTATCAGTTTTTCGTCCGATTCGAAAATCTTTGACTCGCAGCCGAACGGCCATAAGGTGCCCGAGGCAGCAATAGACCCATGGAGACAAGTCTGCTGGAGGACGATGTATTGAATCGGGACGCAATTTGAGTGATCCATCGTCATTTGGAGGCCCTAAATGTTACAATTAACTATCAGTTTTTCGTCCCATTCGATAATCTAGACTCACGGGAGAACGACCATAAGGTGCCCGAGGCAGCATTACACCCATGGAGACAAGTCGGCTGGAGGACGATGTATTGAATCGGGACGCAATTTGAGTGATCCATCGTCATTAGGTGGCCCTGAAAGTTACAATTCACTATCAGTTTTTTGTCCGATTCGAAAATCTTTCACTCACAGCAGTACGGCCATAAGGTGCCCGAGGCAGCAATAGACCCATGGAGACAAGTCGGCTAAGGGACGATGTATTGAATCGGAACGCGATTTGAGTGATCCATCGTCATTAGGTGGCCCTGAATGTTACAATTCACTATCAGTTTTCCGTGCGATTCGAAAATCTTTGACTCACAGCAGAACGGCCGTAAGGTGCCCGCGGCAGCGATAGACCCATGGAGACAAGTCTGCTGGAGGTCGATGTATTGAATGGGAACGCAATTTGAGTGATCCATCGTCATTAGGTGGCCCTGAACGTTACAATTCACTATCAGGTTTTCTTCCGATTCGAAAATCTTTGACTCACAGGAGAACGGCCATAAGGTGCCCGAGGCAGCAATGGACCCATGGAGACAAGTCGGCTGGAGGACGATGTAATGAATCGTGACGCAATTTGAGTGATCCATCGTCATTAGGTGGCCCTGAATGTAACAAGTCACTATCAGTTTTTCGTCCGATTCGAAAATCTTTGTCTCACAGCAGAACGGCCATACGGTGCCCGAGGCAGCAATAGACCCATGGAGACAAGTCTGCTGGAGGACGATGTATTGAATCGGGACGCAATTTGAGTGTTCCATCGTCATTAGGAGGCCCTCAAAGTTACAATTCACAATCAGTATTTCGTCCGATTCGAAAATCTTTGACTCACAGCAGAACGGCCATAAGGTGCCCGACGCAGCAATAGACCCATGGAGACAAGTCGGCTGGAGGACGATGTATTGTATCGGGACGCAATTTGAGTGATCCATCGTCATTAGGTGGCCCTGAACGATACAATTCACTATCAGTTTTTCGTCCGATTCGAAAATCTTAGACTCACAGCAGTACGGCCTAAGGTGCCTGAGGCAGCAATTGACCCATGGAGACAAATCTGCTGGAGGACGATGTATTGAATCGGGACGCAATTTTAATGTTCCATCGTCATTAGGAGGCCCTGAATGTTACAATTAACTATCAGTTTTTCGTCCCATTCGACAATCTAGACTTACAGCAGAACGGCCATAAGGTGCCCGAGGCAGCAATAGACCCATGGAGACAAGTCTGCTGGAGGACGATGTATTGAATCGGGACGCAATTTGAGTGATCCATCGTCATTAGGTGTCCCTGAATGTTACAATTCACTATCAGATTTCCGTCAGATTCGAAAATCTTTGACTCACAGCAGAACGGCCATAAGGTGCCCGAGGCAGCAATAGACCAATGGAGACAAGTCTGCTGGAGGACGATGTACTGAATCGAGACGCAATTTGAGTGTTCCATCGTCATTAGGAGACCCTGAACGTTACAATTCACTATCAGGTTTTTGTCCGATTCGATAATCTTTGAGTCACAGCAGAACGGCCGTAAGGTGCCCGAGGCAGCAATAGACCCATGGAGACAAGTCTGCTGGAGGACGATGTATTCAATCGGGACGCAATTTGTGTGATCCATCGTCATTAGGTGGCCCTGAACGTTACAATTCACTATCAGTTTTTCGTCCGATTCGAAATACTTTGACTCACAGCAGAACGGCCATAAGGTGCCCGAGGCAGCAATAGACCCATGGAGACAAGTCGGCTGGAGGACGATATATTGAATCGGGACGCAATTTGAGTGATCCATCGTCATTAGGTGGCCCTGAACGTTACAATTCACTATCAGTTTTTCGTCCGATTCAAAAATCTATGACTCACAGCAGAACAGCCATAATGTGCCCGAGGCAGCAATAGACCCATGGAGACAAGTTGGCTGGAGGACGATGTATTGAATCGGGACGCGATTTCAGTGATCCATCGTCATTAGGTGGCCCTGAATGTTACAATTCACTATCAGTTTTTCGTGCGATTCGAAAATCTTTGACTCACAGCAGAACGGCCGTAAGGTGCCCGCGGCAGCGATAGACCCATGGAGACAAGTCTGCTGGAGGACGATGTATTGAATCGGGACGCAATCTGAGTGATCCATCGCCATTAGGTGGCCCTGAACGTTACAATTCACTATCAGTTTTTCGTCCCATTCGATAATCTAGACTCACAGCAGAACGGCCATAAGGTGCCAGAGGCAGCAATAGACCCATGGACTCAAGTCGGCTGGAGGACGATGTTTTGAATAGGGACGCAATTTGAGTGATCCATCGTCATTAGGTGGCCCTGAACGTTACAATTCACTATCAGTTTTTCGTCCGATTCGAAAATCTTTGACTCACAGCAGAACGGCCATAAGGTGCCCGAGGCAGCAATAGACCCATGGAGACAAGTCTGCTGGAGGACGATGTATTGAATCGGGACGCAATTTGAGTGTTCCATCGTCATTAGGAGGCCCTGAATGTTACAATTAACTATCAGTTTTTCGTCCCATTCGACAATCTAGACTCACAGCAGAACGGCCATAAGGTGCCCGAGGCAAAAATAGACCCATGGAGACAAGTCTGCTGGAGGACGATGTATTGAATCGGGACGCAATCTGAGTGATCCATCGTCATTAGGTGTCCCTGAATGTTACAATTCACTATCAGATTTTCGTCAGATTCGAAAATCTTTGACTCACAGCAGAACGGCCATAAGGTGCCCGAGGCAGCAATAGACCAATGGAGACAAGTCTGCTGGAGGACGATGTACTGAATCGAGACGCAATTTGAGTGTTCCATCGTCATTAGGAGACCCTGAACGTTACACTTCACTATCAGTTTTTTGTCCGATTCGAAAATCTTTGAGTCACAGCAGAACGGCCATAAGGTGCCCGAGGCAGCAATAGACCCATGGAGTCAAGTCTGCTGGAGGACGATGTATTGAATCGGGACGCAATCTGAGTGATCCATCGCCATTAGGTGGCCCTGAACGTTACAATTCACTATCAGTTTTTCGTCCCATTCGAAAATTTTTGACTCACAGCAGAACGGCCATAAGGTGCCCGAGGCAGCAATAGACCCATGGAGACAAGTCGGCTGGAGGACGATGTATTGAATCGGGACGCAATTTGAGTGATCCATCGTCATTAGGTGGCCCTGAATGTTACAATTCACTATCAGTTTTTCGTCCGATTCGAAAATCTTTGACTCACAGCAGAACGGCCATAAGGTGCCCGAGGCAGCAATAGAACCATGGAGACAAGTCGGCTGGAGGACGATGTATTGAATCGGGACGCAATTTGAGTGTTCCATCGTCATTATGTGGCCCTGAATGTTACAATTCACTATCAGTTTTTCGTCCGATTCGGAAATCTTTGACTCACAGCAGAACGGCCATAAGGTGCCCGAGGCAGCAATAGGCCCATGGAGACAAGTCTGCTGGAGGACGATGTATTGAATCGGGACGCAATTTGACTGTTCCATCGTCATTAGGAGGCCCTGAATGTTACAATTAACTATCAGTTTTTCGTCCCATCCGATAATCTAGACTCACGGGAGAACGACCGTAAGGTGCCCGAGGCAGCAATAGACCCATGGAGACAAGTCTGGTGGAGGACGATGTATTGAATCGGGACGCAATTTGAGTGTTCCACCGTCATTAGGAGGCCCTGTACGTTACAATTCACTATGTTTTTCGTCCGATTCGAAAATCTTTGACTCACAGCAGAACGGCCATAAGGTGCCCGAGGCAGCAATAGACCCATGTAGACAAGTCGGCTGGAGGACGATGTATTTAATCGGGACGCAATTTGAGTGATCCATCGTCATTAGGTGGCCCTGAAAGTTACAATTCACTATCAGTTTTTCGACCGATTCGAAAATCTTTGACTCACAGCAGAACGGCCATAAGGTGCCCGAGGCAGCAATAGACCCATGGAGACAAGTCTGCTGGAGGACGATGTATTGAATCGGGACGCAATTTGAGTGATCCATCGTCATTAGGTGGCCCTGAACGTTACAATTCACTATCAGTTTTTCGTCCCATTCGAAAATTTTTGACTCACAGCAGAACGGCCATAAGGTGCCCGAGGCAGCAATAGACCCATGGAGACAAGTCGGCTGGAGGACGATGTATTGAATCGGGACGCAATTTGAGTGATCCATCGTCATTAGGTGGCCCTGAATGTTACAATTCACTATCAGTTTTTCGTCCGATTCGAAAACCTTTGACTCACAGCAGAACGGCCATAAGGTGCCCGAGGCAGCAATAGACCCATGGAGACAAGTCGGCTGGAGGAATATGTATTGAATCGGGACGCGATTTGAGTGATTTATCGTCATTAGGTGGCCCTGAATGTTACAATTCACTATCAGTTTTTCGTGCGATTCGAAATTCTTTGACTCACAGCAGAACGGCCGTAAGTTGCCCGCGGCAGCAATAGACCCATGGAGCCAAGTCTGCTGAAGGACGATGTATTGAATTCGGGACGCAATTTGAGTGATCCATCGTCATTAGGTGGCCCTGAACGTTACAATTCACTATCAGTTTTTCGTCCCATTCGATAATCTAGACTAACAGCAGAACGGCCATAAGGTGCCAGAGGCAGCAATAGACCCATGGAGTCAAGTCGGCTGGAGGACGATGTATTGAATCGGGACGCAATTTGAGTGATCCATCGTCATTAGGTGGCCCTGAATGTTACAATTCACTATCAGTTTTTCGAGCGATTCGAAAATCTTTGACTCACAGCAGAACGGCCATAAGGTGCCCGAGGCAGCAATAGACCCATGGAGACAAGTCGGCTGGAGGACGATGTATTGAATCGGGACGCAATTTGAGTATTCCATCGTCATTAGGTGGCCCTGAATGTTACAATTCACTATCAGTTTTTCGTCCGATTCGAAAATCTTTGACTCACAGCAGAACGGCCATAAGGTGCCCGAGGCAGCAATAGACCCATGGAGACAAGTCTGCTGGAGGACGATGTATTGAATCGGGACGCAATTTGACTGTTCCATCGTCATTAGGAGGCCCTGAATGTTACAATTAACTATCAGTTTTTCGTCCCATCCGATAATCTAGACTCACGGGAGAACGACCGTAAGGAACCCGAGGTAGCAATAGACCCATGGAGACAAGTCTGCTGGAGGACGATGTATTGAATCGGGACGCAATTTGAGTGATCCATCGTCATTAGGTGGCTCTGAACGTTACAATTCACTATCAGTTTTTCGTCCGATTCGAAAATCTTTGACTCACAGCAGAACGGCCATTAGGTTTCCGAGGCAGCAATAGACCCATGGAGACAAGTCGGCTGAAGGACGATGTATTGAATCGGGACGCAATTTGAAAGATCCATCGTCATTAGGTGGCCCTGAATTTTACAATTCACTATCAGTTTTTCGTCCGATTCGAAAATCTTTGACCCACAGCAGAACTGCCATAAGGTGCCCGAGGCAGCAATAGACCCATGGAGAGAAGTCGGCTGGAGGACGATGTATTGAATCGGGACGCAATTTGAGTGATCCATCGTCATTAGGTGGCCCTGATTGTTACAATTCACTATCAGTTTTTCGTGCGATTCGAAAATCTTTGACTCACAGCAGAACGGCCGTAAGGTGCACGCGGCAGCAATAGACCCATGGAGACAAGTCTGCTGGAGGACGATGAATTGAATCGGGACGCAATTTGAGTGATCCATCATCATTAGGTGGCCCTGAACGTTAGAATTCACTATCAGTTTTCCGTCCCATTCGATAATCTAGACTCACAGCAGAACGGCCATAAGGTGCCAGAGGCAGCAATTGACCCATGGAGTCAAGTCGGCTGGAGGACGATGTATTGAATCGGGACGCAATTTGAGTGATCCGTCGTCATTAGGTGGCTCTGAATGTTACAATTCACTATCAGTTTTTCGTCCGATTCGAAAATCTTTGTCTCACATCAGAACGGCCATAAGGTGCCCGAGGCAGCAATAGACCCATGGAGACAAGGCGGCTGGAGGACGATGTATTGAATCTGGACGCAATTTGAGTGATCCATCGTCATTAGGTGGCCCTGAATGTTACAATTCACTATCAGTTTTTCGTCCGATTCGAAAATCTTTGACTCACAGCAGAACGGCCATAAGGTGCCCGAGGCAGCAATAGACCCATGGAAACAAGTCGGCTGGAGGAATATGTATTGAATCGGGACGCGATTTGAGTGATCCATCGTCATTAGGTGGCCCTGAATGTTACAATTCACTACCAGTTTTTCGTGCGATTCGAAATTCTTTGACTCACAGCAGAACAGCCGTAAGGTGCCCGCGGCAGCAATAGACCCATGGAGACAAGTCTGCTGAAGGACGATGTATTGAATCGGGACGCAATTTGAGTGATCCATCGTCATTAGGTGGCCCTGAACGTTACAATTCACTATCAGTTTTTCGTCCCATTCGATAATCTAGACTCACAGCAGAACGGCCATAAGGTGCCAGAGGCAGTAATAGACCCATTAAGTCAAGTCGGCTGGAGGACGATGTATTGAATCGGGACGCAATTTGAGTGATCCATCGTCATTAGGTGGCCCTGAATATTACAATTCACTATCAGTTTTTCGACCGATTCGAAAATCTTTGACTCACAGCAGAACGGCCATAAGGTGCCCGAGGCAGCAATAGACCCATGGAGACAAGTCGGCTGGAGGACGATGTATTCTATCGGGACGCAATTTGAGTGTTCCATCGTCATTAGGTGGCCCTGAATGTTACAATTCACTATCAGTTTTTCGTCCGATTCGAAAATCTTTGACTCACAGCAGAACGGCCATAAGGTGCCCGAGGCAGCAATAGACCCATGGAGACAAGTCTGCTGGAGGACGATGTATTGAATCGGGACGCAATTTGAGTGTTCCATCGTCATTAGGAGGCCCTGAATGTTACAATTACCTATCAGTTTTTCGTCCCATCCGATAATCTAGACTCACGGGAGAACGACCGTAAGGTGCCCGAGGCAGCAATAGACCCATGGAGACAAGTCTGCTGGAGGACGATGTATTGAATCGGGACGCAATTTGAGTGATCCATCGTCATTAGGTGGCCCTGAACGTTACAATTCACTATCAGTTTTTCGTCCGATTCGAAATTCTTTGACTCACAGCAGAACAGCCATAAGGTGCCCGAGGCAGCAATAGACCCATGGAGGCAAGTCTGGTGGAGGACGAGGTATTGAATCGGGACGCAATTTGAGTGTTCCATCGTCATTAGGAGGCCCTGAACGTTACAATTCACTATCAGTTTTTCGTCCGATTCGAAAATCTTTGACTCACAGCAGACGGCCATAAGGATCCCGAGGTAGCAATAGACCTATGGAGACAAGTCTTCTGGAGGACGATGTATTGAATCGGGACGCAATTTGAGTGATCCATCGTCATTAGGTGGCTCTGAACGTTACAATTCACTATCAGTTTTTCGTCCCATTCGAAAATCTTTGACTCACAGCAGAACGGGCAAAAGGTGCCCGAGGCAGCAATAGACCCATGGAGACAAGTCGGCTGGAGGACGATGTATTGAATCGGGACGCAATTTGAGTGATCCATCGTCATTAGGTGGCCCTGAATTTTACAATTAACTATCAGTTTTTCGTCCCATCCGATAATCTAGACTCACGGGAGAACGACCGTAAGGAACCCGAGGTAGCAATAGACCCATGGAGACAAGTCTGCTGGAGGACGATGTATTGAATCGGGACGCAATTTGAGTGATCCATCGTCATTAGGTGGCTCTGAACGTTACAATTCACTATCAGTTTTTCGTCCGATTCGAAAATCTTTGACTCACAGCAGAACGGCCATTAGGTTTCCGAGGCAGCAATAGACCCATGGAGACAAGTCGGCTGAAGGACGATGTATTGAATCGGGACGCAATTTGAAAGATCCATCGTCATTAGGTGGCCCTGAATTTTACAATTCACTATCAGTTTTTCGTCCGATTCGAAAATCTTTGACCCACAGCAGAACTGCCATAAGGTGCCCGAGGCAGCAATAGACCCATGGAGAGAAGTCTGCTGGAGGACGATGAATTGAATCGGGACGCAATTTGAGTGATCCATCATCATTAGGTGGCCCTGAACGTTAGAATTCACTATCAGTTTTCCGTCCCATTCGATAATCTAGACTCACAGCAGAACGGCCATAAGGTGCCAGAGGCAGCAATTGACCCATGGAGTCAAGTCGGCTGGAGGACGATGTATTGAATCGGGACGCAATTTGAGTGATCCATCGTCATTAGGTGGCCCTGAAAGTTACAATTCACTATCAGTTTTTCGACCGATTCGAAAATCTTTGACTCACAGCAGAACGGCCATAAGGTGCCCGAGGCAGCAATAGACCCATGGAGACAAGTCTGCTGGAGGACGATGTATTGAATCGGGACGCAATTTGAGTGATCCATCGTCATTAGGTGGCCCTGAACGTTACAATTCACTATCAGTTTTTCGTCCCATTCGAAAATTTTTGACTCACAGCAGAACGGCCATAAGGTGCCCGAGGCAGCAATAGACCCATGGAGACAAGTCGGCTGGAGGACGATGTATTGAATCGGGACGCAATTTGAGTGATCCATCGTCATTAGGTGGCCCTGAATGTTACAATTCACTATCAGTTTTTCGTCCGATTCGAAAACCTTTGACTCACAGCAGAACGGCCATAAGGTGCCCGAGGCAGCAATAGACCCATGGAGACAAGTCGGCTGGAGGAATATGTATTGAATCGGGACGCGATTTGAGTGATTTATCGTCATTAGGTGGCCCTGAATGTTACAATTCACTATCAGTTTTTCGTGCGATTCGAAATTCTTTGACTCACAGCAGAACGGCCGTAAGTTGCCCGCGGCAGCAATAGACCCATGGAGCCAAGTCTGCTGAAGGACGATGTATTGAATTCGGGACGCAATTTGAGTGATCCATCGTCATTAGGTGGCCCTGAACGTTACAATTCACTATCAGTTTTTCGTCCCATTCGATAATCTAGACTAACAGCAGAACGGCCATAAGGTGCCAGAGGCAGCAATAGACCCATGGAGTCAAGTCGGCTGGAGGACGATGTATTGAATCGGGACGCAATTTGAGTGATCCATCGTCATTAGGTGGCCCTGAATGTTACAATTCACTATCAGTTTTTCGAGCGATTCGAAAATCTTTGACTCACAGCAGAACGGCCATAAGGTGCCCGAGGCAGCAATAGACCCATGGAGACAAGTCGGCTGGAGGACGATGTATTGAATCGGGACGCAATTTGAGTATTCCATCGTCATTAGGTGGCCCTGAATGTTACAATTCACTATCAGTTTTTCGTCCGATTCGAAAATCTTTGACTCACAGCAGAACGGCCATAAGGTGCCCGAGGCAGCAATAGACCCATGGAGACAAGTCTGCTGGAGGACGATGTATTGAATCGGGACGCAATTTGACTGTTCCATCGTCATTAGGAGGCCCTGAATGTTACAATTAACTATCAGTTTTTCGTCCCATCCGATAATCTAGACTCACGGGAGAACGACCGTAAGGAACCCGAGGTAGCAATAGACCCATGGAGACAAGTCTGCTGGAGGACGATGTATTGAATCGGGACGCAATTTGAGTGATCCATCGTCATTAGGTGGCTCTGAACGTTACAATTCACTATCAGTTTTTCGTCCGATTCGAAAATCTTTGACTCACAGCAGAACGGCCATTAGGTTTCCGAGGCAGCAATAGACCCATGGAGACAAGTCGGCTGAAGGACGATGTATTGAATCGGGACGCAATTTGAAAGATCCATCGTCATTAGGTGGCCCTGAATTTTACAATTCACTATCAGTTTTTCGTCCGATTCGAAAATCTTTGACCCACAGCAGAACTGCCATAAGGTGCCCGAGGCAGCAATAGACCCATGGAGAGAAGTCGGCTGGAGGACGATGTATTGAATCGGGACGCAATTTGAGTGATCCATCGTCATTAGGTGGCCCTGATTGTTACAATTCACTATCAGTTTTTCGTGCGATTCGAAAATCTTTGACTCACAGCAGAACGGCCGTAAGGTGCACGCGGCAGCAATAGACCCATGGAGACAAGTCTGCTGGAGGACGATGAATTGAATCGGGACGCAATTTGAGTGATCCATCATCATTAGGTGGCCCTGAACGTTAGAATTCACTATCAGTTTTCCGTCCCATTCGATAATCTAGACTCACAGCAGAACGGCCATAAGGTGCCAGAGGCAGCAATTGACCCATGGAGTCAAGTCGGCTGGAGGACGATGTATTGAATCGGGACGCAATTTGAGTGATCCGTCGTCATTAGGTGGCTCTGAATGTTACAATTCACTATCAGTTTTTCGTCCGATTCGAAAATCTTTGTCTCACATCAGAACGGCCATAAGGTGCCCGAGGCAGCAATAGACCCATGGAGACAAGGCGGCTGGAGGACGATGTATTGAATCTGGACGCAATTTGAGTGATCCATCGTCATTAGGTGGCCCTGAATGTTACAATTCACTATCAGTTTTTCGTCCGATTCGAAAATCTTTGACTCACAGCAGAACGGCCATAAGGTGCCCGAGGCAGCAATAGACCCATGGAAACAAGTCGGCTGGAGGAATATGTATTGAATCGGGACGCGATTTGAGTGATCCATCGTCATTAGGTGGCCCTGAATGTTACAATTCACTACCAGTTTTTCGTGCGATTCGAAATTCTTTGACTCACAGCAGAACAGCCGTAAGGTGCCCGCGGCAGCAATAGACCCATGGAGACAAGTCTGCTGAAGGACGATGTATTGAATCGGGACGCAATTTGAGTGATCCATCGTCATTAGGTGGCCCTGAACGTTACAATTCACTATCAGTTTTTCGTCCCATTCGATAATCTAGACTCACAGCAGAACGGCCATAAGGTGCCAGAGGCAGTAATAGACCCATTAAGTCAAGTCGGCTGGAGGACGATGTATTGAATCGGGACGCAATTTGAGTGATCCATCGTCATTAGGTGGCCCTGAATATTACAATTCACTATCAGTTTTTCGACCGATTCGAAAATCTTTGACTCACAGCAGAACGGCCATAAGGTGCCCGAGGCAGCAATAGACCCATGGAGACAAGTCGGCTGGAGGACGATGTATTCTATCGGGACGCAATTTGAGTGTTCCATCGTCATTAGGTGGCCCTGAATGTTACAATTCACTATCAGTTTTTCGTCCGATTCGAAAATCTTTGACTCACAGCAGAACGGCCATAAGGTGCCCGAGGCAGCAATAGACCCATGGAGACAAGTCTGCTGGAGGACGATGTATTGAATCGGGACGCAATTTGAGTGTTCCATCGTCATTAGGAGGCCCTGAATGTTACAATTACCTATCAGTTTTTCGTCCCATCCGATAATCTAGACTCACGGGAGAACGACCGTAAGGTGCCCGAGGCAGCAATAGACCCATGGAGACAAGTCTGCTGGAGGACGATGTATTGAATCGGGACGCAATTTGAGTGATCCATCGTCATTAGGTGGCCCTGAACGTTACAATTCACTATCAGTTTTTCGTCCGATTCGAAATTCTTTGACTCACAGCAGAACAGCCATAAGGTGCCCGAGGCAGCAATAGACCCATGGAGGCAAGTCTGGTGGAGGACGAGGTATTGAATCGGGACGCAATTTGAGTGTTCCATCGTCATTAGGAGGCCCTGAACGTTACAATTCACTATCAGTTTTTCGTCCGATTCGAAAATCTTTGACTCACAGCAGACGGCCATAAGGATCCCGAGGTAGCAATAGACCTATGGAGACAAGTCTTCTGGAGGACGATGTATTGAATCGGGACGCAATTTGAGTGATCCATCGTCATTAGGTGGCTCTGAACGTTACAATTCACTATCAGTTTTTCGTCCCATTCGAAAATCTTTGACTCACAGCAGAACGGGCAAAAGGTGCCCGAGGCAGCAATAGACCCATGGAGACAAGTCGGCTGGAGGACGATGTATTGAATCGGGACGCAATTTGAGTGATCCATCGTCATTAGGTGGCCCTGAATTTTACAATTAACTATCAGTTTTTCGTCCCATCCGATAATCTAGACTCACGGGAGAACGACCGTAAGGAACCCGAGGTAGCAATAGACCCATGGAGACAAGTCTGCTGGAGGACGATGTATTGAATCGGGACGCAATTTGAGTGATCCATCGTCATTAGGTGGCTCTGAACGTTACAATTCACTATCAGTTTTTCGTCCGATTCGAAAATCTTTGACTCACAGCAGAACGGCCATTAGGTTTCCGAGGCAGCAATAGACCCATGGAGACAAGTCGGCTGAAGGACGATGTATTGAATCGGGACGCAATTTGAAAGATCCATCGTCATTAGGTGGCCCTGAATTTTACAATTCACTATCAGTTTTTCGTCCGATTCGAAAATCTTTGACCCACAGCAGAACTGCCATAAGGTGCCCGAGGCAGCAATAGACCCATGGAGAGAAGTCTGCTGGAGGACGATGAATTGAATCGGGACGCAATTTGAGTGATCCATCATCATTAGGTGGCCCTGAACGTTAGAATTCACTATCAGTTTTCCGTCCCATTCGATAATCTAGACTCACAGCAGAACGGCCATAAGGTGCCAGAGGCAGCAATTGACCCATGGAGTCAAGTCGGCTGGAGGACGATGTATTGAATCGGGACGCAATTTGAGTGATCCATCGTCATTAGGTGGCCCTGAATATTACAATTCACTATCAGTTTTTCGACCGATTCGAAAATCTTTCACTCACAGCAGAACGGCCATAAGGTGCCCGAGGCAGCAATAGACCCATGGAGACAAGTCGGCTGGAGGACGATGTATTCTATCGGGACGCAATTTGAGTGTTCCATCGTCATTAGGTGGCCCTGAATGTTACAATTCACTATCAGTTTTTCGTCCGATTCGAAAATCTTTGACTCACAGCAGAATTGCCATAAGGTGCCCGAGGCAGCAATAGACCCATGGAGACAAGTCTGCTGGAGGACGATGTATTGAATCGGGACGCAATTTGAGTGTTCCATCGTCATTAGGAGGCCCTGAATGTTACAATTACCTATCAGTTTTTCGTCCCATCCGATAATCTAGACTCACGGGAGAACGACCGTAAGGTGCCCGAGGCAGCAATAGACCCATGGAGACAAGTCTGCTGGAGGACGATGTATTGAATCGGGACGCAATTTGAGTGATCCATCGTCATTAGGTGGCCCTGAACGTTACAATTCACTATCAGTTTTTCGTCCGATTCGAAATTCTTTGACTCACAGCAGAACAGCCATAAGGTGCCCGAGGCAGCAATAGACCCATGGAGGCAAGTCTGGTGGAGGACGAGGTATTGAATCGGGACGCAATTTGAGTGTTCCATCGTCATTAGGAGGCCCTGAACGTTACAATTCACTATCAGTTTTTCGTCCGATTCGAAAATCTTTGACTCACAGCAGACGGCCATAAGGATCCCGAGGTAGCAATAGACCTATGGAGACAAGTCTTCTGGAGGACGATGTATTGAATCGGGACGCAATTTGAGTGATCCATCGTCATTAGGTGGCTCTGAACGTTACAATTCACTATCAGTTTTTCGTCCCATTCGAAAATCTTTGACTCACAGCAGAACGGGCAAAAGGTGCCCGAGGCAGCAATAGACCCATGGAGACAAGTCGGCTGGAGGACGATGTATTGAATCGGGACGCAATTTGAGTGATCCATCGTCATTAGGTGGCCCTGAATTTTACAATTCACTATCAGTGTTTCGTCCGATTCGAATATCTTTGACTCGCAGCAGAACGGCCATAAGGTGCCCGAGGCAGCAATAGACCCATGGAGACAAGTCTGTTGGAGGACGATGTATTGAATCGGGACGCAATTTGAGTGATCCATCGTCATTAGGTGGCCCTGAACGTTGCAATTCACTATCAGTTTTTCGTCCGATTCGAAAATCTTTGACCCACAGCAGAACGGCCATAAGGTGCCCGAGGCAGCAATAGACCCATGGAGACAAGTAGGCTGGAGGACGATGTATTGAATCGGGACGCAATTTGAGTGATCCATCGTCATTAGGTGGCCCTGAACGTTACAATTCACTATCAGTTTTTCGTCCCATTCGATAATCTAGACTCACAGCAGAACGACCATAAGGTGCCAGAGGCAGCAATAGACCCATGGAGTCAAGTCGGCTGGAGGACGATGTATTGAATCGGGACGCAATTTGAGTGATCCATCGTCATTAGGTGGCCCTGAATGATACAATTAACAATCAGTTTTTCGTCCCATCCGATAATCTAGACTCAAGGGAGAACGACCGTAAGGTGCCCGAGGCAGCAATAGACCCATGTAGACAAGTCTGCTGGAGGACGATGTATTGAATCGGGACGCAATTTGAGTGATCCATCGTCATTAGGTGGCCCTGAACGTTACAATTCACCATCAGTTTTTCGTCCGATTCGAAAATCTTTGAGTCACAGCAGAACGGCCATAAGGTGCCCGCGGCAGCTATAGACCCATGGAGACAAGTCTGCTGGAGGACGAGGTATTGAATCGGGACGCAATTTGAGTGTTCCATCGTCATTAGGAGTCCCTGAACGATACAATTCACTATCAGTTTTTCGTCCGATTCGAAAATCTTTGACTCACAGCAGAACGGCCATAAGGTGCTCGAGGTAGCAATAGACCCATGGAGACAAGTCTGCTGGAGGACGATGTATTGAATCGGGACGCAATTTGAGTGATCCATCGTCATTACGTGGCCCTGAACGTTACAATTCACTATCAGTTTTTCGTCCGATTCGAAAATCTTTGACTCATAGCAGAACGGCCATAAGGTGCCCGAGGCAGCAATAGACCCATGGAGACAAGTCGGCTGGAGGACGATGTATTGAATCGGTACGCAATGTGAGTGATCCATCGTCATTAGGTGGCCTTGAATGTTACAATTCACTACCAGTTTTTCGTCCGATTCGAAAATCTTTGACTCGCAGCAGAACGGGCATAAGTTGCCCGAGGCAGCAATAGACCCATGGAGACAAGTCTGCTGGAGGACGATGTATTAAATCGGGACGCAATTTGAGTGATCCATCGTCATTAGGTGGCCCTGAACGTTACAATTCACTATCAGTTTTTCGTCCGATTCGAAAATCTTTGACTCACAGCAGAACGGCCATAAGGTGCCCGAGGCAACAATAGACCCATGGAGACAAGTCGGCTGGAGGACGATGTATTGAATCGGGACGCAATTTGAGTGATCCATCGTCATTAGGTGGCCCTCAACGTACAATTCACTATAAGTTTTTCGTCCGATTCGAAAATTTTGACTCACAGCAGAACGGCCATAAGGTGCCCGAGGCAGCAATAGACCCATGGAGACTAGTCGGCTGGTGGTCGATGTATTGAATCGGGACGCGATGTGAGTGATCCATCGTCATTAGGTGGCCCTGAATGTTAGAATTCACTATCAGTTTTTCGTGCGATTCGAAAATCTTGACTCACAGCAGAACGGCCGTAAGGTGCCCGCGGCAGCAATAGACCCATGGAGACAAGTCTGCTGGAGGACGATGTATTGAATCGGGACGCAATTTGAGTGATCCATCGTCATTAGGTGGCCCTGAACGTTACAATTCACTATCAGTTTTGCGTCCCATTCGATTATCTAGACTCACAGCAGAACGGCCATACGGTGCCAGAGGCAGCAATAGACCCATGGAGTCAAGTCGGCTGGAGGACGATGTATTGAATCGGGACGCAATTTGAGTGAGCCATCGTCATTAGGTGGCCCTGAATGTTACAATTCACTATCAGTTTGTCGTCCGATTCGAAAAGCTTTGACTCACAGCAGAACGGCCATAAGGTGCCCGAGGCAGCAATAGACCCATGGAGACAAGTCGGCTGGAGGACGATGTATTGAATCGGGACGCAATTTGAGTGTTCCATCGTCATTAGGTGGCCCTGAATGTTACAATCCACTATCAGTTTTTCGTCCCATCCGATAATCTAGACTCACGAGAGAACGACTGTAAGGTGCCCGAGGCAGCAATGGACCCATGGAGACAAGTCTGCTGGAGGAAGATGTATTGAATCGGGACGCAATTTGAGTGATCCATAGTCATTAGGTGGCCCTGAACGTTACAATTCACTATCAGTTTTTCGTTCGATTCGAAAATCTTTGACTCACAGCAGAACGGCCATAAGGTGCCCGAGGCAGCAATAGACCCATGGAGACAAGTCTGCTGGATGATGAGGTATGGAATCGGGACGCAATTTGAGTGTTCCATCGTCATTAGGAGGCCCTGAGCGTAACAATTCACTATCAGTTTACCGTCCGAATCGAAAATCTCTGACTCACAGCAGAACGACCATAAGGTGCCCGAGGCAGCATTACACCCATGGAGACAAGTCGGCTGGAGGACGATGTATTGAATCGGGACGCAATTTGAGTGATCCATCGTCATTAGGTGGCCCTGAAAGTTACAATTCACTATCAGTTTTTTGTCCGATTCGAAAATCTTTGGTCACAGCAGAACGGCCATAAGGTGCCCGAGGCAGCAATAGACCTATGGAGACAAATCTGCTGGAGGACGATGTATTGAATCGGGACGCAATTTGAGTGTTCCATCGTCATTAGGTGGCCCTGAATGTTACAATTCACTACCAGTTTTTCGTCCGATTCGAAAATCTTTGACTCGCTGCAGAACGGTCATAAGGTGCCCGAGGCAGCAATAGACCCTAGGAGACAAGTCTGCTGGAGGACAATGTATTGAATCGGGACGCAATTTGAGTGATCCATCGTCATTAGGTGGCCCTGAACGTTACAATTCACTATCAGTTTTTCGTCCGATTCGAAAATCTTTGACTCACAGCAGAACGGCCTTAAGGTGCCCGAGGCAGCAATAGACCCATGGAGACAAGTCGGCTGGAGGACGATGTATTGAATCGGGACGCAATTTGAGTGATCCATCGTCATTAGGTGGCCCTCAACGTTACAATTCACTATCAGTTTTTCGTCCGATTCGAAAATCTTTGACTCACAGCAGAACGGCCATAAGGTGCCCGAGGCAGCAATAGACCCATGGAGACTAGTCGGCTGGTGGTCGATGTATTGAATCGGGACGCGATGTGAGTGATCCATCGTCATTAGGTGGCCCTGAATGTTAGAATTCACTATCAGTTTTTCGTGCGATTCGAAAATCTTGACTCACATCAGGACGGCCGTAAGGTGCCCGCGGCAGCAATAGACCCATGGAGACAAGTCTGCTGGAGGACGATGTATTGAATCGGGACGCAATTTGAGTGATCCATCGTCATTAGGTGGCCCTGAACGTTACAATTCACTATCAGTTTTGCGTCCCATTCGATTATCTAGACTCACAGCAGAACGGCCATACGGTGCCAGAGGCAGCAATAGACCCATGGAGTCAAGTCGGCTGGAGGACGATGTATTGAATCGGGACGCAATTTGAGTGATCCATCGTCATTTGGTGGCCCTGAATGTTACAATTCACTATCAGTTTTTCGTCCGATTCGAAAATCTTTGACTCACAGCAGAACGGCCATAAGGTGCCCGAGGCAGCAATAGACCCATGGAGACAAGTCGGCTGGAGGACGATGTATTGAATCGGGACGCAATTTGAGTGTTCCATCGTCATTACGTGGCCCTGAATGTTACAATTCACTATCAGTTTTTCGTCCCATCCGATAATCTAGACTCACGGGAGAACGACCGTAAGGTGCCCGAGGCAGCAATGGACCCATGGAGACAAGTCTGCTGGAGGAAGATGTATTGAATCGGGACGCAATTTCAGTGATCCATCGTCATTAGGTGGCCCTGAACGTTACAATTCACTATCAGTTTTTCGTTCGATTCGAAAATCTTTGACTCACAGCAGAACGGCCATAAGGTGCCCGAGGCAGCAATAGACCCATGGAGACAAGTCTGCTGGAGGACGAGGTATTGAATCGGGACGCAATATGAGTGATCCATCGTCATTAGGTGGCCCTGAATGTTACAATTCACTAACAGTTTTTCGTCCCATTCGAAAATCTTTGACTCGCTGCAGAACGGCCATAAGGTGCCCGAGGCAGCAATAGACCAATGGAGACAAGTCTGCTGGAATACGATGTATTGAATCGGGACGCAATTTGAGTGTTCCATCGTCATTAGGAGGCACTAAATGTTACAATTAACTATCAGTTTTTCGTCCCATTCGATAATCTAGACTCACGGGAGAACGACCATAAGGTGCCCGAGGCAGCATTACACCCATGGAGAAAAGTCGGCTGGAGGACGATGTATTGAATCGGGACGCAATTTGAGTGATCAATCGTCATTAGGTGGCCCTGAACGTTACAATTCACTATCAGTTTTTCGTCCGATTCGAAAATCTTTGACCCACAGCAGAACGGCCATAAGGTGCCCGAGGCAGCAATAGACCCATGGAGACAAGTCTGCTGGAGGACGATGTATTGAATTTGGACGCAATTTGAGTGTTCCAACGTCATTAGGAGGCCCAGAATGTTACAATTAACTATCAGTTTTTCGTCCCATTCGATAATCTAGACTCACGGTAGTACGACCATAAGGTGCCCGAGGCAGCAATAGACCCATGGAGAGAAGACTGCTGGAGGACGATGTATTGAATCGGTACGCAATTTGAGTGATCCATCGTCATTAGGTGGCCCTGAACGTTACAATTCACTTTCAGTTTTTCGTCCGATTCGAAAATCTTTGACTCACAGCAGAACGGCCATAAGGTGCCCGAGGCAGCAATAGACCCATGGAGACAAGTCTGCTGGAGGACGATGTATTGAATCGGGACGCAATTTGAGTGATCCATCGTCATTAGGTGGCCCTGAACGTTACAATTCACTATCAGTTTTTCGTCCGATTCGAAAATCTTTGACTCACAGCAGAACGGCCATAAGGTGCCCGAGGCAGCAATAGACCCATGGAGACAAGTCGGCTGGAGGATGATGTATTGAATCGGGACGCAATTTGAGTGATCCATCGTCATTAGGTGGCCCTGAATGCTACAATTCACTAACAGTTTTTCGTCCGATTCGAAAATCTTTGACTCGCAGCAGAACGGCCATAAGGTGCCCGAGGCAGCAATAGACCCATGGGGACAAGTCTGCTGGAAGACGATGTATTGAATCGGGACGCAATTTGAGTGTTCCATCGTCATTAGGAGGCCCTAAATGTTACAATTAACTATCAGTTTTTCGTCCCATTCGATAATCTAGACTCACGGGAGAACGACCATAAGGTGCCCGAGGCAGCATTACACCCATGGAGACAAGTCGGCTGGAGGACGATGTATTGAATCGGGACGCAATTTGAGTGATCCATTGTCATTAGGTGGCCCTGAAAGTTACAATTCACTATCAGTTTTTTGTCCGATTCGAAAATCTTTGACTCACAGCAGAACGGCCATAAGGTGCCCGAGGCAGCAATAGACCCATGGAGACAAGACTGCTGGAGGACGATGTATTGAATCGGGACGCAATTTGAGTGTTCCATCGTCATTAGGAGGCCCAGAATGTTACAATTAACTATCAGTTTTTCGTCCCATTCGATAATCTAGACTCACGGGAGTACGACCATAAGGTGCCCGAGGCAGCAATAGACCCATGGAGACAAGTCTGCTGGAGGACGAGGTATTGAATCGGGACGCAATTTGAGTGTTCCATTGTCATTAGGAGGCCCCTGAACGTTACAATTCACTATCACTTTTTCGTCCGATTCGAAAATCTTTGTCTCACAGCAGAACGGCCATAAGGTGATCGAGGCAGCAATAGACCCATGGAGACAAGTCTGCTGGAGGACGATGTATTGAATCGGAACGCAAATTGAGTGTTCCATCGTCATTAGGACGCCCTGTACGTTACAATTCACAATCAGTTTTTCGTCCGATTCGAAAATCTTTGACTCACAGGAGAACGGCCATAAGGTGCCCGAGGCAGCAATAGACCCATGGAGACAAGTCGGCTGGAGGACGATGTATTGAATCGGGACGCAATTTGAGTGATCCATCTTCATTAGGTGGTCCTGAATGTTACAAGTCACTATCAGTTTTTCGTCCGATTCGAAAATCTTTGTCTCACAGCAGAACGGCCATAAGGTGCTCGAGGCAGCAATAGACCCATGGAGACAAGTCTGCTGGAGGACGATGTATTGAATCGGACCGCAAATTGAGTGTTCCATCGTCATTAGGAAGCCCTGTACGTTACAATTCACTATCAGTTTTTCGTCCGATTCGAAAATCTTTGACACTTAGCAGAACGGCCATAAGGTGCCCGAGGCAGCAATAGACCCATGGAGACAAGTCGGCTGGAGGACGATGTATTGAATCGTGACGCAATTTGAGTGATCCATCGTTATTAGGTGGCCCTGAATGTTACAATTCACTATCAGTTTTTCGCGCGATTCGAAAATCTTTGACTCACAGCAGAACGACCGTAAGGTACCCGCGGCAGCAATAGACCCATTGAGACAAGTCTGCTGGAGGACGATGTATTGAATCGGGACGCAATTTGAGTGATCCATCGTCATTAGGTGGCCCTGAACGTTACAATCCACTATCAGTTTTTCGTCCCATTCGATAATCTAGACTCACAGCAGAACGGCCATAAGGTGCCAGAGGCAGCAATAGACCCATGGAGTCAAGTCGGCTGGAGGACGATGTATTGAATCGGGACGCAATTTGAGTGATCCATCGTCATTAGGTGGCCCTGAAAGTTACAATTCACTATCAGTTTTTCGTCCGATTCGAAAATCTTTGACTCACAGCTGAACGGCCATAAGGTGCCCGAGGCAGCAATAGACCCATGGAGACAAGTCTGCTGGAGGACGATGTATTGAATCGGGACGCAATTTGAGTGATCCATCGTCATTAGGGGGCCCTGAACGTTACAATTCACTATCAGTTCTTCGTCCGATTCGAAAATCTTTGACTCACAGCAGAACGGTAATAAGGTGCCCGAGGCAGCAATAGAACCATGGAGACAAGTCGGCTGGAGGATGATGTATTGAATCGGGACGCAATTTGAGTGTCCCATCGTCATTAGGTGGCCCTGAATGTTACAATTCACTATCAGTTTTTCGTCCGATTCGAAAATCTTTGACTCACAGCAGAACGGCCATAAGGTGCCCGAGGCAGCAATAGACCCATGGAGACAAGTCTGCTGGAGGACGATGTATTGAATCGGGACGCAATTTGAGTGATCCATCGTCATTAGGTGGCACTGAACGTTACAATTCACTATCAGTTTTTCGACCGATTCGAATATCTTTGACTCACAGCAGAACGGCCAAAAGGTGCCCGAGGCAGCAATAGACCCATGGAGACAAGTCTGCTGGAGGACGAGGTATTGAATCGGAACGCAATTTGAGTGTTCCATCGTCATTAGGAGGCCCTGAACGTTACAATTCACTATCAGTTTCTCGTCCGATTCGAATATCTTTGACTCACAGCAGAACGGCCATAAGGTGCCCGAGGCAGCAATTGACCCATGGAGACAAGTCGGCTGGAGGACGATGTATTGAATCGGGACGCAATTTGAGTGATCCATCGTCATTAGGTGGCCCTGAATGTTACAAGTCACTATCAGTTTTTCGTCCGATTCGAAAATCTTTGTCTAACAGCAGAACGGCCATAAGGTGCCCGAGGCAGCAATAGACCCATGGAGACAAGTCTGCTGGAGGACGATGTATTGAATCGGGACGCAAATTGAGTGTTCCATCGTCATTAGGAGGCCCTGTACGTTACAATTCACTATCAGTTTTTCGTCCGATTCGAAAATCTTTGACTCACAGGAGAACGGCCATAAGGTGCCCGAGGCAGCAATAGACCCATGGAGACAAGTCGGCTGGAGGACGATGTATTGAATCGGGACGCAATTTGAGTGATCCATCGTCATTAGGTGGTCCTGAATGTTACAAGTCACTATCAGTTTTTCGTCCGATTCGAAAATCTTTGTCTCACAGCAGAACGGCCATAAGGTGCCCGAGGCAGCAATAGACCCATGGAGACAAGTCTGCTGGAGGACGATGTATTGAATCGGACCGCAAATTGAGTGTTCCATCGTCATTAGGAAGCCCTGTACGTTACAATTCACTATCAGTTTTTCGTCCGATTCGAAAATCTTTGACTCACTTCAGAACGGCCATAAGGTGCCCGAGGCAGCAATAGACCCATGGAGACAAGTCGGCTGGAGGACGATGTATTGAATCGGGACGCAATTTGAGTGATCCATCGTTATTAGGTGGCCCTGAATGTTACAATTCACTATCAGTTTTTCGCGCGATTCGAAAATCTTTGACTCACAGCAGAACGGCCGTAAGGTGCCCGCGGCAGCAATAGACCCATTGAGACAAGTCTGCTGGAGGACGATGTATTGAATCGGGACGCAATTTGAGTGATCCATCGTCATTAGGTGGCCCTGAACGTTACAATCCACTATCAGTTTTTCGTCCCATTCGATAATCTAGACTCACAGCAGAACGGCCATAAGGTGCCAGAGGCAGCAATAGACCCATGGAGTCAAGTCGGCTGGAGGACGATGTATTGAATCGGGACGCAATTTGAGTGATCCATCGTCATTAGGTGGCCCTGAATGTTACAATTCACTATCAGTTTTTCGTCCGATTCGAAAATCTTTGACTCACAGCTGAACGGATATAAGGTGCCCGAGGCAGCAATAGACCCATGGAGACAAGTCTGCTGGAGGACGATGTATTGAATCGGGACGCAATTTGAGTGATCCATCGTCATTAGGTGGCACTGAACGTTACAATTCACTATCAGTTTTTCGACCGATTCGAATATCGTTGACTCACAGCAGAACGGCCATAAGGTGCCCGAGGCAGCAATTGACCCATGGAGACAAGTCTGCTGGAGGACGAGGTATTGAATCGGAACGCAATTTGAGTGTTCCATCGTCATTAGGAGGCCCTGAACGTTACAATTCACTATCAGTTTCTCGTCCGATTCGAAAATCTTTGACTCACAGCAGAACGGCCATAAGGTGCCCGAGGCAGCAATTGACCCATGGAGACAAGTCGGCTGGAGGACGATGTATTGAATCGGGACGCAATTTGAGTGATCCATCGTCATTAGGTGGCCCTGAATGTTACAAGTCACTATCAGTTTTTCGTCCGATTCGAAAATCTTTGTCTAACAGCAGAACGGCCATAAGGTGCCCGAGTCAGCAATAGACCCATGGAGACAAGTCTGCTGGAGGACGATGTATTGAATCGGGACGCAAATTGAGTGTTCCATCGTCATTAGGAGGCCCTGTACGTTACAATTCACTATCAGTTTTTCGTCCGATTCGAAAATCTTTGACTCACAGCAGAACGGCCATAAGGTGCTCGAGGCAGCAATAGACCCATGGAGACAAGTCGGCTGGAGGACGATGTATTGAATCGGGACGCAATTTGAGTGTTCCATTGTCATTAGGAGGCCCTGAACGTTACAATTCACTATCAGTTTTTCGTCCCATTCGATAATCTAGACTCACGGGAGTACGACCATAAGGTGCCCGAGGCAGCAATAGACTCATGGAAACAAGTCTGCTGGAGGACGATGTATTGAATAGGGACGCAATTTGAGTGATCCATCGTCATTAGGTGGCCCTGAACGTTACAATTCACAATTAGTTTTTCGTCCGATTCGAAAATCTTTGACTCACAGCAGAACGGCCATCAGGTGCCCGAGGCAGCAATAGACCCATGGAGACAAGTCTGTTGGAGGACGATGTATTGAATCGGGACGCAATTTGAGTGATCCATCGTCATTAGGTGGCCCTGAACATTACAATTCACTATCAGTTTTTCGTCCGATTCGAAAATCTTTGACTCACAGCAGAACGGCCATAAGGTGCCCGAGGCAGCAATAGACCCATGGAGACAAGTCTGCTGGAGGACGATGTATTGAATCGGGACGCAATTTGACTGTTCTATCGTCATTAGGAGGCCCTGAATGTTACAATTAACTATCAGTTTTTCGTCCCATCCGATAATCTAGACTCACGGGAGAACGACCGTAAGGTGCCCGAGGCAGCAATAGCCCCATGGAGACAAGTCTGCTGGAGGACGATGTATTGAATCGGGACGCAATTTGAGTGATCCATCGTCATTAGGTGGCCCTGAATGTTACAATTCACTATAAGTTTTTCGTCCGATTCGAAAATCTTTGACTCGCAGCAGAACGGCCATAAGGTGCCCGAGGCAGCAATTGACCCATGGAGACAAGTCTGCTGGAGGACGAGGTATTGAATCGGAACGCAATTTGAGTGTTCCATCGTCAATAGGAGGCCCTGAACGTTACAATTCACTATCAGTTTCTCGTCCGATTCGAAAATCTTTGACTCACAGCAGAACGGCCATAAGGTGCCCGAGGTAGCAATAGACCCATGGAGACAAGTCTGCTGGAGGACGATGTATTGAATCGGGACGCAATTTGAGTGATCCATCGTCATTAGGTGGCCCTGAATGTTACAATTCACTATAAGTTTTTCGTCCGATTCGAAAATCTTTGACTCGCAGCAGAACGGCCATAAGGTGCCCGAGGCAGCAATTGACCCATGGAGACAAGTCTGCTGGAGGACGAGATATTGAATCGGAACGCAATTTGAGTGTTCCATCGTCAATAGGAGGCCCTGAACGTTACAATTCACTATCAGTTTCTCGTCCGATTCGAAAATCTTTGACTCACAGCAGAACGGCCATAAGGTGCCCGAGGTAGCAATAGACCCATGGAGACAAGTCTGCTGGAGGACGATGTATTGAATCGGGACGCAATTTGAGTGATCCATCGTCATTAGGTGGCCCTGAATGTTACAATTCACTATCAGTTTTTCGTCCGATTCGAAAATCTTTGACTCGCAGCAGAACGGCCATAAGGTACCCGAGGCAGCAATTGACCCATGGAGACAAGTCTGCTGGAGGACGATGTATTGAATCGGGACGCAATTTGAGTGTTCCATCGTCATTAGGAGGCACTGAACGTTACAATTCACTATCAGGTTTTTGTCCGATTCGAAAATCTTTGACTCACAGGAGAACGGCCATAAGGTGCCCGAGGCAGCAATAGACCCATGGAGACAAGTCGGCTGGAGGACGATGTATTGAATCGGGACGCAATTTGAGTGATCCATCGTCATTAGGTGGCCCTGAATGTTACAAGTCACTATCAGTTTTTCGTCCGATTCGAAAATCTTTGTCTAACAGCAGAACGGCCATAAGGTGCCCGAGGCAGCAATAGACCCATGGAGACAAGTCTGCTGGAAGACGATGTATTGAATCGGGACGCAAATTGAGTGTTCCATCGTCATTAGGAGGCCCTGTACGTTACAATTCACTATCAGTTTTTCGTCCGATTCGAAAATCTTTGACTCACAGCAGAACGGCCATAAGGTGCTCGAGGCAGCAATAGACCCATGGAGACAAGTCGGCTGGAGGACGATGTATTGAATCGGGACGCAATTTGAGTGTTCCATTGTCATTAGGAGGCCCTGAACGTTACAATTCACTATCAGTTTTTCGTCCCATTCGATAATCTAGACTCACGGGAGTACGACCATAAGGTGCCCGAGGCAGCAATAGACTCATGGAAACAAGTCTGCTGGAGGACGATGTATTGAATCGGGAAGCAATTTGAGTGATCCATCGTCATTAGGTGGCCCTGAACGTTACAATTCACAATCAGTTTTTCGTCCGATTCGAAAATCTTTGACTCACAGCAGAACGGCCATCAGGTGCCCGAGGCAGCATTAGACCCATGGAGACAAGTCTGCTGGAGGACGATGTATTGAATCGGGACGCAATTTGAGTGATCCATCGTCATTAGGTGGCCCTGAACGTTACAATTCACTATCAGTTTTTCGTCCGATTCGAAAATCTTTGACTCACAGCAGAACGGCCATAAGGTGCCTGAGGCAGCAGTAGACCCATGGAGACAAATCTGCTGGAGGACGATGTATTGAATCGGGACGCAATTTGAGTGTTCCATTGTCATTAGGAGGCCCTGAACGTTACAATTCACTATCACTTTTTCGTCCGATTCGAAAATCTTTGACTAACAGCAGAACGGCCATAAGGTGCCCGAGGCAGCAATAGACCCATGGAGACAAGTCTGCTGGAGGACGAGGTATTGAATCGGGACGCAATTTGAGTGTTCCATTGTCATTAGGAGGCCCTGAATGTTACAATTCACTATTAGTTTTTCGTCCGATTCGAAAATCTTTGACTAACAGCAGAACGGCCATAATGTGCCCGAGGCAGCAATAGACCCATGGAGACAAGTCTGCTGGAGGACGATGTATTGAATCGGGACGCAATTTGAGTGATCCATCGTCATTAGGTGGCCCTGAACGTTACAATTCACTATCAGTTTTTCATCCGATTCGAAAATTTTTGACTCACAGCAGAACGGTAATAAGGTGCCCGAGGCAGCAATAGAACCATGGAGACAAGTCGGCTGGAGGACGATGTATTGAATCGGGACGCAATTTGAGTGTCCCATCGTCATTAGGTGGCCCTGAATGTTACAATTCACTATCAGTTTTTCGTCCGATTCGAAAATCTTTGACTCACAGCAGAACGGCCATAAGGTGCCCGAGGCAGCAATAGACCCATGGAGACAAGTCTGCTGGAGGACGATGTATTGAATCGGGACGCAATTTGACTGTTCTATCGTCATTAGGAGGCCCTGAATGTTACAATTAACTATCAGTTTTTCGTCCCATCCGATAATCTAGACTCACGGGAGAACGACCGTAAGGTGCCGGAGGCAGCAATAGCCCCATGGAGAAAAGTCTGCTGGAGGACGATGTATTGAATCGGGACGCAATTTGAGTGATCCATCGTAATTAGGTGGCACTGAACGTTACAATTCACTATAAGTTTTTCGTCCGATTCGAAAATCTTTGACTCACAGCAGAACGGCCATAAGGTGCCCGAGGCAGCAATAGACCCATGGAGACAAGTCTGCTGGAGGACGAGGTATTGAATCGGAACGCAATTTGAGTGTTCCATCGTCATTAGGAGGCCCTGAACGTTACAATTCACTATCAGTTTCTCGTCCGATTCGAAAATCTTTGACTCACAGCAGAACGGCCATAAGGTGCCCGAGGCAGTAATAGACCCATGGAGACAAGCCTGCTGGAGGATGATGTATTGAATCGGGACGCAATTTGAGTGATCCATTGTCATTAGGTGGCCCTGAATGTTACAATTCACTATCAGTTTTTCGAACGATTCGAAAATCTTTGACTCACAGCAGAACGGCCATAAGGTGCCCGAGGCAGCAATAGACCCATGGAGACAAGTCTGCTGGAGGACGATGTATTGAGTCGCGACGCAATTTGACTGTTCCATCGCCATTAGGAGGCCCTGAATGTTACAATTAACTATCAGTTTTTCGTCCCATCCGATAATCTAGACTCACGGGAGAACGACCGTAAGGTGCCCGAGGCAGCAATAGACCCATGGAGACAAGTCTGCTGGAGGACGTGTATTGAATCGGGACGCAATTTGAGTGATCCATCGTCATTAGGTGGCCCTGAACGTTACAATTCACTATCAGATTTTCGTCCGATACGAAAATCCTTGACTCACAGCAGAACGGCCATAAGGTGCCCGAGGTAGCAATAGACCCATGGAGACAAGTCTGCTGGAGGACGATGTATTGAATCGGGACGCAATTTGAGTGATCCATCGTCATTAGGTGGCCCTGAACGTTACAATTCACTATCAGTTTTTCGTCCGATTCGAAAATCTTTGACTCACAGCAGATCGGCCATAAGGTGCCCGAGGCAGCAATAGCCCCATGGAGACAAGTCTGCTGGAGGACGATGTATTGAATCGGGACGCAATTTGAGTGATCCATTGTCATTAGGTGGCCCTGAATGTTACAATTCACTATCAGTTTTTCGTCCGATTCGAAAATCTTTGACTCGCAGCAGAACGGCCATAAGGTGCCCGAGGCAGTAATAGACCCATGGAGACAAGCCTGCTGGAGGATGATGTATTGAATCGGGACGCAATTTGAGTGTTCCATCGTCATTAGGAGGCACTGAACGTTACAATTCACTATCAGGTTTTCGTCCGATTCGACAATCTTTGACTCACAGGAGAACGGCCATAAGGTGCCCGAGGCAACAATAGACCCATGGAGACAAGTCGGCTAAAGGACGATGTATTGAATCGGGAAGCAATTTGAGTGATCCATCGTCATTAGGTGGCCCTGAATGTTACAAGTCACTATCAGTTTTACGTCCGATTCGAAAATCTTTGACTCACAGCAGAACGGCCGTAAGGTGCCCGAGGCAGCAATAGACCCATGGAGACAAGTCTGCTGGAGGACGATGTATTGAATCGGGACGCAAATTGAGTGTTCCATCGTCATTAGGAGGCCCTGTACGTTACAATTCACTATCAGTTTTTCGACCGATTCGAAAATCTTTGACTCACAGCAGAACAACCATAAGGTGCCCGAGGCAGCAATAGACCCATGGAGACAAGTCGGCTGGAGGACGATGTATTGAATCGGGACGCAATTTGAGTGATCCATCGTCATTAGGTGGCCCTGAATGTTACAATTCACTATCAGTTTTTCGACCGATTCGAAAATCTTTGACTCACAGCAGAACGGCCATAAAGTGCCCGAGGCAGCAATAGACCCGTGGAGACAAGTCTGCTGGAGGACGATGTATTGAATCGGGACGCAATTTGACTGTTCCATCGTCATTAGGAGGCCCTGAATGTTACAATTAACTATCAGTTTTTCGTCCCATCCGATAATCTAGACTCACGGGAGAACCACCGTAAGGTGCCCGAGGCAGCAATAGACCCATGGAGACAAGTCTGCTGGAGGACGATGTATTGAATCGGGACGCAATTTGAGTGATCCATCGTCATTAGGTGGCCCTGAACGTTACAATTCACTATCAGTTTTTCGTCCGATTCGAAAATCTTTGACTCACAGCAGAACGGCCATAAGGTGCCCGAGGTTGCAATAGACCCATGGAGACAAGTCTGCTGGAGGACGATGTATTGAATCGGAACGCAATTTGAGTGATCCATCGTCATTAGGTGGCCCTGAACGTTACAATTCACTATAAGTTTTTCGTCCGATTCGAAAATCTTTGACTCACAGCAGAACGGCCATAAGGTGCCCGAGGCAGCAATAGACCCATGGAGACAAGTCTGCTGGAGGACGATGTATTGAATCGGGACACAATTTGAGTGATCCATTGTCATTAGGTGGCCCTGAATGTTACAATTCACTATCAGTTTTTCGTCCGATTCGAAAATCTTTGACTCGCAGCAGAACAGCCATAAAGTGCCCGAGGCAGCAATAGACCCATGGAGACAAGTCTGTTGGAGGACGATGTATTGAATCGGGACGCAATGTGAGTGTTCCATCGTCATTAGGAAGCCCAGAATGTTACAATTAACGATCAGTTTTTCGTCCCATTCGATAATCTAGACTCACGGCAGTACGACCATTAGGTGCCCGAGGCAGCAATAGCCCCATGGAGAAAAGGCTGCTGGCGGACGATGTATTGAATCGGGACGCAATTTGAGTGTTCCATCGTCATTAGGAGGCACTGAAGGTTACAATTTACTATCAGGTTTTCATCCGATTCGAAAATCTTTGACTCACAGGAGAACGGCCTTAAGGTGGCCACGCAGCAATAGACCTATGGAGACAAGTCGGCTGGATGACGATGTATTGAATCGGGACGCAATTTGAGTGATCCATCGTCATTAGGTGGCCCTGAATGTTACAATTCACTATCAGTTTTTCGTCCGATTCGAAAATCTTTGTCTCACAGCAGAACGGCCATAAGGTGCCCGAGGCAGCAATAGACCCATGGAGACAAGGCTACTGAAGGACGATGTATTGAATCGGGACGCAAATTAAGTGTTCCATCGTCATTAGGAGGCCCTGTACGTTACAATTCTCTATCAGTTTTTCGACCGATTCGAAAATCTTTGACTCACAGCAGAATGGCCATAAGGTGCCCGAGGCAGCAATAGACCCATGGAGACAAGTCGGATGGAGGACGATGTATTGAATCGGGACGCAATTTGAGTGATCCATCGTCATTAGGTGGCCCTGAAAGTTTCAATTCACTATCATTTTTTCGACCGATTCGAAAATCTTTGTCTCACAGCAGAACGGCCATAAGGTGCCCGAGGCAGCAATAGACCCATGGAGACAAGTCTGCTGGAGGACGATGTATTGAATCGGGACGCAATTTGACTGTTCCATCGTCATTAGGAGGCCCTGAATGTTACAATTAACTATCAGTTTTTCGTCCCATCCGATAATCTAGACTCACGGTAGAACGACCGTAAGGTGCCCTAGGCAGCAATAGACCCATGGAGACAAGTCTGCTGGAGGACGATGTGTTGAATCGGGACGCAATTTCAGTGATCCATCGTCATTAGGTGGCCCTGAACGCTACAATTCACTATCAGTTTTTCGTCCGATTCGAAAATCTTTGACTCGCAGCAGAACGGCCATAAGGTGCCCGAGGCAGCAATAGACCCATGGTGACAAGTCTGCTGGAGGACGATGTATTGAATCGGGACGCAATTTGACTGTTCCATCGTCATTAGGAGGCCCTGAATGTTACAATTAACTATCAGTTTTTCGTCCCATCCGATAATCTAGACTCACGGGAGAACGACCGTAAGGTGCCCGAGGCAGCAATAGACCCATGGAGACAAGTCTGCTGGAGGACGATGTATTGAATCGGGACCCAAATTGAGTGTTCCATCGTCATTAGGAGGCCCTGTACGTTACAATTCACTATCAGTTTTTCGACCGATTCGAAAATCTTTGACTCACAGCAGAACAACCATAAGGTGCCCGAGGCAGCAATAGACCCATGGAGACAAGTCGGCTGGAGGACGATGTATTGAATCGGGACGCAATTTGAGTGATCCATCGTCATTAGGTGGCCCTGAATGTTACAATTCACTATCAGTTTTTCGACCGATTCGAAAATCTTTGACTCACAGCAGAACGGCCATAAGGTGCCCGAGACAGCAATAGACCCATGGAGACAAGTCGGCTGGAGGACGATGTATTGAATCGGGACGCTATTTGAGTGATCCATTGTCATTAGGTGGCCCTGAATGTTACAATTCACTATCAGTTTTTCGAACGATTCGAAAATCTTTGACTCACAGCAGAACGGCCATAAGGTGCCCGAGGCAGCAATAGACCCATGGAGACAAGTCTGCTGGAGGACGATGTATTGAATCGCGACGCAATTTGACTGTTCCATCGTCATTAGGAGGCCCTGAATGTTACAATTAACTATCAGTTTTTCGTCCCATCCGATAATCTAGACTCACGGGAGAACGACCGTAAGGTGCCCGAGGCAGCAATAGACCCATGGAGACAAGTCTGCTGGAGGACGATGTATTGAATCGGGACGCAATTTGAGTGATCCATCGTCATTAGGTGGCCCTGAACGTTACAATTCACTATCAGTTTTTCGTCCGATTCGAAAATCTTTGACTCACAGCAGAACGGCTATAAGGTGCCCGAGGCAGCAATAGACCCATGGAGACAAGTCTGCTGGAGGACGAGGTATTGAATCGGGACGCAATTTGAGTGTTCCATCGTCATTAGGAGGCCCTGAACGTTACAATTCACTATCAGTTTTTCGTCCGATTCGAAAATCTTTGACTCACAGCAGAACGGCCATAAGGTGCCCGAGGTAGCAATAGACCCATGGAGACAAGTCTGCTGGAGGACGATGTATTGAATCGGAACGCAATTTGAGTGATCCATCGTCATTAGGTGGCCCTGAACGTTACAATTCACTATAAGTTTTTCGTCCGATTCGAAAATCTTTGACTCACAGCAGCACGGCCATAAGGTGCCCGAGGCAGCAATAGACCCATGGAGACAAGTCTGCTGGAGGACGATGTATTGAATCGGGACGCAATTTGAGTGATCCATTGTCATTAGGTGGCCCTGAATGTTACAATTCACTATCAGTTTTTCGTCCGATTCGAAAATCTTTGACTCGCAGCAGAACAGCCATAAAGTGCCCGAGGCAGCAATAGACCCATGGAGACAAGTCTGCTGGAGGACGATGTATTGAATCGGGACGCAATTTGAGTGTTCCATCGTCATTAGGAGGCCCAGAATGTTACAATTAACGATCAGTTTTTCGTCCCATTCGATAATCTAGACTCACGGCAGTACGACCATAAGGTGCCCGAGGCAGCAATAGCCCCATGGAGAAAAGGCTGCTGGCGGACGATGTATTGAATCGGGACGCAATTTGAGTGTTCCATCGTCATTAGGAGGCACTGAAGGTTACAATTTACTATCAGGTTTTCGTCCGATTCGAAAATCTTTGACTCACAGGAGAACGGCCATAAGGTGGCCAGGCAGCAATAGACCCATGGAGACAAGTCGGCTGGAGGACGATGTATTGAATCGGGACGCAATTTGAGTGATCCATCGTCATTAGGTGGCCCTGAATGTTACAATTCACTATCAGTTTTTCGTCCGATTCGAAAATCTTTGTCTCACAGCAGAACGGCCATAAGGTGCCCGAGGCAGCAATAGACCCATGGAGACAAGGCTGCTGAAGGACGATGTATTGAATCGGGACGCAAATTAAGTGTTCCATCGTCATTAGGAGGCCCAGTACGTTACAATTCACTATCAGTTTTTCGACCGATTCGAAAATCTTTGACTCACAGCAGAATGGCCATAAGGTGCCCGAGGCAGCAATAGTCCCATGGAGACAAGTCGGATGGAGGACGATGTATTGAATCGGGACGCAATTTGAGTGATCCATCGTCATTAGGTGGCCCTGAAAGTTTCAATTCACTATCATTTTTTCGACCGATTCGAAAATCTTTGTCTCACAGCAGAACGGCTGTAAGGTGCCCGAGGCAGCAATAGACCCATGGAGACAAGTCTGCTGGAGGACGATGTATTGAATCGGGACGCAATTTGACTGTTCCATCGTCATTAGGAGGCCCTGAATGTTACAATTAACTATCAGTTATTCGTCCCATCCGATAATCTAGACTCACGGTAGAGCGACCGTAAGGTGCCCTAGGCAGCAATAGACCCATGGAGACAAATCTGCTGGAGGACGATGTATTGAATCGGGACGCAATTTCAGTGATCCATCGTCATTAGGTGGCCCTGAACGCTACAATTCACTATCAGTTTTTCGTCCGATTCGAAAATCTTTGACTCGCAGCAGAACGGCCATAAGGTGCCCGAGGCAGCAATAGACCCATGGTGACAAGTCTGCTGGAGGACGATGTATTGAATCGGGACGCAATTTGACTGTTCCATCGTCATTAGGAGGCCCTGAATGTTACAATTAACTATCAGTTTTTCGTCCCATCCGATAATCTAGACTCACGGGAGAACGACCGTAAGGTGCCCGAGGCAGCAATAGACCCATGGAGACAAGTCTGCTGGAGGACGATGTATTGAATCGGGACGCAATTTGAGTGATCCATCGTCATTAGGTGGCCCTGAACGTTACAATTCACTATCATTTTTTCGACCGATTCGAAAATCTTTGTCTCACAGCAGAACGGCCATAAGGTGCCCGAGGCAGCAATAGACCCATGGAGACAAGTCTGCTGGAGGACGATGTATTGAATCGGGACGCAATTTGACTGTTCCATCGTCATTAGGAGGCCCTGAATGTTACAATTAACTATCAGATTTTCGTCCCATCCGATAATCTAGACTCACGGTAGAACGACCGTAAGGTGCCCTAGGCAGCAATAGACCCATGGAGACAAGTCTGCTGGAGGACGATGTGTTGAATCGGGACGCAATTTCAGTGATCCATCGTCATTAGGTGGCCCTGAACGCTACAATTCACTATCAGTTTTTCGTCCGATTCGAAAATCTTTGACTCGCAGCAGAACGGCCATAAGGTGCCCGAGGCAGCAATAGACCCATGGTGACAAGTCTGCTGGAGGACGATGTATTGAATCGGGACGCAATTTGACTGTTCCATCGTCATTAGGAGGCCCTGAATGTTACAATTAACTATCAGTTTTTCGTCCCATCCGATAATCTAGACTCACGGGAGAACGACCGTAAGGTGCCCGAGGCAGCAATAGACCCATGGAGACAAGTCTGCTGGAGGACGATGTATTGAATCGGGACCCAAATTGAGTGTTCCATCGTCATTAGGAGGCCCTGTACGTTACAATTCACTATCAGTTTTTCGACCGATTCGAAAATCTTTGACTCACAGCAGAACAACCATAAGGTGCCCGAGGCAGCAATAGACCCATGGAGACAAGTCGGCTGGAGGACGATGTATTGAATCGGGACGCAATTTGAGTGATCCATCGTCATTAGGTGGCCCTGAATGTTACAATTCACTATCAGTTTTTCGACCGATTCGAAAATCTTTGACTCACAGCAGAACGGCCATAAGGTGCCCGAGACAGCAATAGACCCATGGAGACAAGTCGGCTGGAGGACGATGTATTGAATCGGGACGCTATTTGAGTGATCCATTGTCATTAGGTGGCCCTGAATGTTACAATTCACTATCAGTTTTTCGAACGATTCGAAAATCTTTGACTCACAGCAGAACGGCCATAAGGTGCCCGAGGCAGCAATAGACCCATGGAGACAAGTCTGCTGGAGGACGATGTATTGAATCGCGACGCAATTTGACTGTTCCATCGTCATTAGGAGGCCCTGAATGTTACAATTAACTATCAGTTTTTCGTCCCATCCGATAATCTAGACTCACGGGAGAACGACCGTAAGGTGCCCGAGGCAGCAATAGACCCATGGAGACAAGTCTGCTGGAGGACGATGTATTGAATCGGGACGCAATTTGAGTGATCCATCGTCATTAGGTGGCCCTGAACGTTACAATTCACTATCAGTTTTTCGTCCGATTCGAAAATCTTTGACTCACAGCAGAACGGCTATAAGGTGCCCGAGGCAGCAATAGACCCATGGAGACAAGTCTGCTGGAGGACGAGGTATTGAATCGGGACGCAATTTGAGTGTTCCATCGTCATTAGGAGGCCCTGAACGTTACAATTCACTATCAGTTTTTCGTCCGATTCGAAAATCTTTGACTCACAGCAGAACGGCCATAAGGTGCCCGAGGTAGCAATAGACCCATGGAGACAAGTCTGCTGGAGGACGATGTATTGAATCGGAACGCAATTTGAGTGATCCATCGTCATTAGGTGGCCCTGAACGTTACAATTCACTATAAGTTTTTCGTCCGATTCGAAAATCTTTGACTCACAGCAGCACGGCCATAAGGTGCCCGAGGCAGCAATAGACCCATGGAGACAAGTCTGCTGGAGGACGATGTATTGAATCGGGACGCAATTTGAGTGATCCATTGTCATTAGGTGGCCCTGAATGTTACAATTCACTATCAGTTTTTCGTCCGATTCGAAAATCTTTGACTCGGAGCAGAACAGCCATAAAGTGCCCGAGGCAGCAATAGACCCATGGAGACAAGTCTGCTGGAGGACGATGTATTGAATCGGGACGCAATTTGAGTGTTCCATCGTCATTAGGAGGCCCAGAATGTTACAATTAACGATCAGTTTTTCGTCCCATTCGATAATCTAGACTCACGGCAGTACGACCATAAGGTGCCCGAGGCAGCAATAGCCCCATGGAGAAAAGGCTGCTGGCGGACGATGTATTGAATCGGGACGCAATTTGAGTGTTCCATCGTCATTAGGAGGCACTGAAGGTTACAATTTACTATCAGGTTTTCGTCCGATTCGAAAATCTTTGACTCACAGGAGAACGGCCATAAGGTGGCCAGGCAGCAATAGACCCATGGAGACAAGTCGGCTGGAGGACGATGTATTGAATCGGGACGCAATTTGAGTGATCCATCGTCATTAGGTGGCCCTGAATGTTACAATTCACTATCAGTTTTTCGTCCGATTCGAAAATCTTTGTCTCACAGCAGAACGGCCATAAGGTGCCCGAGGCAGCAATAGACCCATGGAGACAAGGCTGCTGAAGGACGATGTATTGAATCGGGACGCAAATTAAGTGTTCCATCGTCATTAGGAGGCCCTGTACGTTACAATTCACTATCAGTTTTTCGACCGATTCGAAAATCTTTGACTCACAGCAGAATGGCCATAAGGTGCCCGAGGCAGCAATAGTCCCATGGAGACAAGTCGGATGGAGGACGATGTATTGAATCGGGACGCAATTTGAGTGATCCATCGTCATTAGGTGGCCCTGAAAGTTTCAATTCACTATCATTTTTTCGACCGATTCGAAAATCTTTGTCTCACAGCAGAACGGCTGTAAGGTGCCCGAGGCAGCAATAGACCCATGGAGACAAGTCTGCTGGAGGACGATGTATTGAATCGGGACGCAATTTGACTGTTCCATCGTCATTAGGAGGCCCTGAATGTTACAATTAACTATCAGTTTTTCGTCCCATCCGATAATCTAGACTCACGGTAGAGCGACCGTAAGGTGCCCTAGGCAGCAATAGACCCAAGGAGACAAATCTGCTGGAGGACGATGTATTGAATCGGGACGCAATTTCAGTGATCCATCGTCATTAGGTGGCCCTGAACGCTACAATTCACTATCAGTTTTTCGTCCGATTCGAAAATCTTTGACTCGCAGCAGAACGGCCATAAGGTGCCCGAGGCAGCAATAGACCCATGGTGATAAGTCTGCTGGAGGACGATGTATTGAATCGGGACGCAATTTGACTGTTCCATCGTCATTAGGAGGCCCTGAATGTTACAATTAACTATCAGTTTTTCGTCCCATCCGATAATCTAGACTCACGGGAGAACGACCGTAAGGTGCCCGAGGCAGCAATAGACCCATGGAGACAAGTCTGCTGGAGGACGATGTATTGAATCGGGACGCAATTTGAGTGATCCATCGTCATTAGGTGGCCCTGAACGTTACAATTCACTATCAGTTTTTCGTCCGATTCGAAAATCTTTGATTCACAGCAGAACTGCCATAAGGTGCCCGAGGCAGCAATAGACCCATGGAGACAAGTCTGCTGGAGGACGAGGTACTGAATCGCGACGCAATTTGAGTGTTCCATCGTCATTAGGAGGCCCTGAACGTTACAATTCACTATCAGATTATCGTCCGATACGAAAATCTTTGACTCACAGCAGAACGGCCATAAGGTGCCCGAGGTAGCAATAGACCCATGGAGACAAGTCTGCTGGAGGACGATGTATTGAATCGGGACGCAATTTGAGTGATCCATCGTCATTAGGTGGCCCTGAACGTTACAATTCACTATCAGTTTTTCGTCCGATTCGAAAATCTTTGACTCACAGCAGAACGGCCATAAGGTGCCCGAGGCAGCAATAGACCCATGGAGACAAGTCTGCTGGAGGACTATGTATTGAATTCTGGACGCAATTTGAGTGATCCATTGTCATTAGGTGGCCCTGAATGTTACAATTCACTATCAGTTATTCGTCCGAATCGAAAATCTTTGACTCGCAGCAGAACGGCCATAAGGTGCCCGAGGCAGCAATAGACCCATGGAGACAAGCCTGCTGGAGGATGATGTATTGAATCGGGACGCAATTTGAGTGTTCCATCGTCATTAGGAGGCCCAGAATGTTACAATTAACTATCAGTTTTTCGTCCCATTCGATAATCTAGACTCACGGCAGTACGACCATAAGGTGCCCGAGGCAGCAATAGACCCATGGAGACAAGTCTGCTGGAGGACGATGTATTGAATCGGGACGCAATTTCAGTAATCCATCGTCATTAGGTGGCCCCGAACGCTACAATTCACTATCAGTTTTTCGTCCGATTCGAAAATCTTTATCTCACAGCAGAACGGCCATAAGGTGCCCCCTGCAGCAATAGACCCATGGAGACAAGGCTGCTGGCGGACGATGTATTGAATCGGGACGCAATTTGAGTGTTCCATCGTCATTAGGAGGCACTGAACGTTACAATTTACTATCAGGTTTTCGTCCGATTCGAAAATCTTTGACTCACAGGAGAACGGCCATAAGGTGGCCAGGCAGCAATAGACCCATGGAGACAAGTCTGCTGGAGGACGATGTATTGAATCGGGACGCAATTTGACTGTTCCATCGTCATTAGGAGGCCCTGAATGTTACAATTAACTATCAGTTTTTCGTCCCATCCGATAATCTAGACTCACGGGAGAACGACCGTAAGGTGCCCGAGGCAGCTATAGACCCATGGAGACAAGTCTGCCGGAGGACGATGTATTGAATCGGGACGCAATTTGAGTGATCCATCGTCATTAGGTGGCCCTGAACGTTACAATTCACTATCAGTTTTTCGTCCGATTCGAAAATCTTTGACTCACAGCAGAACGGCCATAAGGTGCCCGAGGTAGCAATAGACCCATGGAGACAAGTCTGCTGGAGGACGATGTATTGATTCGGGACGCAATTTGAGTGATCCATCGTCATTAGGTGGCCCTGAACGTTACATTTCACTATCAGTTTTTCGTCCGATTCGAAAATCTTTGACTCACAGCAGAACGGCCGTAAGGTGCCGGAGGCAGCAATAGACCCATGGAGACAAGTCTGCTGGAGGACGAGGTATTGAATCGGGACGCAATTTGAGTGTTCCATCGTCATTAGGAGGCCCTGAACGTTACAATTCACTATCAGTTTTTCGTCCGATTCGAAAATCTTTGACTCACAGCAGAACGGCCATAAGGTGCCCGAGGTAGCAATAGACCCATGGAGACAAGTCTGCTGGAGGACGATGTATTGAATCGGAACGCAATTTGAGTGATCCATCGCCATTAGGTGGCCCTGAACGTTACAATTCACTATAAGTTTTTCGTCCGATTCGAAAATCTTTGACTCACAGCAGAATGTCCATAAGGTGCCCGAGGCAGCAATAGACCCATGGAGACAAGTCTGCTGGAGGACGATGTATTGAATCGGGACGCAATTTGAGAGATCCATTGTCATTAGGTGGCCCTGAATGTTACAATTCACTATCAGTTTTTCGTCCGATTCGAAAATCTTTGACTCGCAGCAGAACAGCCATAAAGTGCCCGAGGCAGCAATAGACCCATGGAGACAAGTCTGCTGGAGGACGATGTATTGAATCGGGACGCAATTTGAGTGTTCCATCGTCATTAGGAGGCCCAGAATGTTACAATTAACGATCAGTTTTTCGTCCCATTCGATAATCTAGACTCACGGCAGTACGACCATAAGGTGCCCGAGGCAGCAATAGCCCCATGGAGAAAAGGCTGCTGGCGGACGATGTATTGAATCGGGACGCAATTTGAATGTTCCATCGTCATTAGGAGGCACTGAAGGTTACAATTTACTATCAGGTTTTCGTCCGATTCGAAAATCTTTGACTCACAGGAGAACGGCCATAAGGTGGCCAGGCAGCAATAGACCCATGGAGACAAGTCGGCTGGATGACGATGTATTGAATCGGGACGCAATTTGAGTGATCCATCGTCATTAGGTGGCCCTGAATGTTACAATTCACTATCAGTTTTTCGTCCGATTCGAAAATCTTTGTCTCACAGCAGAACGGCCATAAGGTGCCCGAGGCAGCAATAGACCCATGGAGACAAGGCTGCTGAAGGACGATGTATTGAATCGGGACGCAAATTAAGTGTTCCATCGTCATTAGGAGGCCCTGTACGTTACAATTCACTATCAGTTTTTCGACCGATTCGAAAATCTTTGACTCACAGCAGAATGGCCATAAGGTGCCCGAGGCAGCAATAGACCCATGGAGACAAGTCGGATGGAGGACGATGTATTGAATCGGGACGCAATTTGAGTGATCCATCGTCATTAGGTGGCCCTGAAAGTTTCAATTCACTATCATTTTTTCGACCGATTCGAAAATCTTTGTCTCACAGCAGAACGGCCATAAGGTGCCCGAGGCAGCAATAGACCCATGGAGACAAGTCTGCTGGAGGACGATGTATTGAATCGGGACGCAATTTGACTGTTCCATCGTCATTAGGAGGCCCTGAATGTTACAATTAACTATCAGTTTTTCGTCCCATCCGATAATCTAGACTCACGGTAGAACGACCGTAAGGTGATCTAGGCAGCAATAGACCCATGGAGACAAGTCTGCTGGAGGACGATGTATTGAATCGGGACGCAATTTCAGTGATCCATCGTCATTAGGTGGCCCTGAACGCTACAATTCACTATCAGTTTTTCGTCCGATTCGAAAATCTTTGACTCGCAGCAGAACGGCCATAAGGTGCCCGAGGCAGCAATAGACCCATGGTGACAAGTCTGCTGGAGGACGATGTATTGAATCGGGACGCAATTTGACTGTTCCATCGTCATTAGGTGGCCCTGAACGCTACAATTCACTATCAGTTTTTCGTCCGATTCGAAAATCTTTGACTCGCAGCAGAACGGCCATAAGGTGCCCGAGGCAGCAATAGACCCATGGAGACAAGTCTGCTGGAGGACGATGTATTGAATCGGGACGCAATTTGAGTGATCCATCGTCATTAGGTGGCCCTGAGTGTTACAATTCACTATCAGTTTTTCGTCCGATTCGAAAATCTTTGACTCGCAGCAGAACGGCCATAAGGTGCCCGAGGCAGCAATAGACCCATGGAGACAAGTCTGCTGGAGGACGATGTATTGAATCGGGACGCAATTTGACTGTTCCATCGTCATTAGGAGGCCCTGAGTGTTACAATTAACTATCAGTTTTTCGTCCCATCCGATAATCTAGACTCACGGGAGAACGACCGTAAGGTGCCCGAGGCAGCTATAGACCCATGGAGACAAGTCTGCCGGAGGACGATGTATTGAATCGGGACGCAATTTGAGTGATCCATCGTCATTAGGTGGCCCTGAACGTTACAATTCACTATCAGTTTTTCGTCCGATTCGAAAATCTTTGACTCGCAGCAGAACGGCCATAAGGTGCCCGAGGCAGCAATAGACCCATGGTGACAAGTCTGCTGGAGGACGATGTATTGAATCGGGACGCAATTTGACTGTTCCATCGTCATTAGGAGGCCCTGAATGTTACAATTAACTATCAGTTTTTCGTCCCATCCGATAATCTAGACTCACGGGAGAACGACCGTAAGGTGCCCGAGGCAGCAATAGACCCATGGAGACAAGTCTGCTGGAGGACGATGTATTGAATCGGGACGCAAATTGAGTGTTCCATCGTCATTAGGAGGCCCTGTACGTTACAATTCACTATCAGTTTTTCGACCGATTCGAAAATCTTTGACTCACAGCAGAACAACCATAAGGTGCCCGAGGCAGCAATAGACCCATGGAGACAAGTCTGCTGGAGGACGATGTATTGAATCGGGACGCAATTTGAGTGATCCATCGTCATTAGGTGGCCCTGAATGTTACAATTCACTATCAGTTTTTCGACCGATTCGAAAATCTTTGACTCACAGCAGAACGGCCATAAGGTGCCCGAGGCAGCAATAGACCCGTGGAGACAAGTCTGCTGGAGGACGATGTATTGAATCGGGACGCAATTTGACTGTTCCATCGTCATTAGGAGGCCCTGAATGTTACAATTAACTATCAGTTTTTCGACCGATTCGAAAATCTTTGCCTCACAGCAGACTGGCCATAAGGTGCCCGAGGCAGCAATAGACCCATGGAGACAAGTCGGATGGAGGACGATGTATTGAATCGGGACGCAATTTGAGTGATCCATCGTCTTTAGGTGGCCCTGAAAGTATCAATTCACTATCATTTTTTCGACCGATTCGAAAATCTTTGTCTCACAGCAGAACGGCCGTAAGGTGCCCGAGGCAGCAATAGACCCATGGAGACAAGTCTGCTGGAGGACGATGTATTGAATCGGGACTCAATTTGACTGTTCCATCGTCATTAGGAGGCCCTGAATGTTACAATTAACTATCAGTTTTTCGTCCCATCCGATAATCTAGACTCACGGTAGAACGACCGTAAGGTGCCCTAGGCAGCAATAGACCCATGGAGACAAGTCTGCTGGAGGACGATGTATTGAATCGGGACGCAATTTCAGTGATCCATCGTCATTAGGTGGCCCTGAACGCTACAATTCACTATCAGTTTTTCGTCCGATTCGAAAATCTTTGACTCGCAGCAGAACGGCCATAAGGTGCCCGAGGCAGCAATAGACCCATGGTGACAAGTCTGCTGGAGGACGATGTATTGAATCGGGACGCAATTTGACTGTTCCATCGTCATTAGGAGGCCCTGAATGTTACAATTAACTATCAGTTTTTCGTCCCATCCGATAATCTAGACTCACGGGAGAACGACCGTAAGGTGCCCGAGGCAGCAATAGACCCATGGAGACAAGTCTGCTGGAGGACGAGGTATTGAATCGGGACGCAATTTGAGTGTTCCATCGTCATTAGGAGGCCCTGAACGTTACAATTCACTATCAGTTTTTCGTCCGATTCGAAAATCTTTGACTCACAGCAGAACGGCCATAAGGTGCCCGAGGTAGCAATAGACCCATGGAGACAAGTCTGCTGGAGGACGATGTATTGAATCGGAACGCAATTTGAGTGATCCATCGTCATTAGGTGGCCCTGAACGTTACAATTCACTATAAGTTTTTCGTCCGATTCGAAAATCTTTGACTCACAGCAGAACGGCCATAAGGTGCCCGAGGCAGCAATAGACCCATGGAGACAAGTCTGCTGGAGGACGATGTATTGAATCGGGACGCAATTTGAGTGATCCATTGTCATTAGGTGGCCCTGAATGTTACAATTCACTATCAGTTTTTCGTCCGATTCGAAAATCTTTGACTCGGAGCAGAACAGCCATAAAGTGCCCGAGGCAGCAATAGACCCATGGAGACAAGTCTGCTGGAGGACGATGTATTGAATCGGGACGCAATTTGAGTGTTCCATCGTCATTAGGAGGCCCAGAATGTTACAATTAACGATCAGTTTTTCGTCCCATTCGATAATCTAGACTCACGGCAGTACGACCATAAGGTGCCCGAGGCAGCAATAGCCCCATGGAGAAAAGGCTGCTGGCGGACGATGTATTGAATCGGGACGCAATTTGAGTGTTCCATCGTCATTAGGAGGCACTGAAGGTTACAATTTACTATCAGGTTTTCGTCCGATTCGAAAATCTTTGACTCACAGGAGAACGGCCATAAGGTGGCCAGGCAGCAATAGACCCATGGACACAAGTCGGCTGGAGGACGATGTATTGAATCGGGACGCAATTTGAGTGATCCATCGTCATTAGGTGGCCCTGAATGTTACAATTCACTATCAGTTTTTCGTCCGATTCGAAAATCTTTGTCTCACAGCAGAACGGCCATAAGGTGCCCGAGGCAGCAATAGACCCATGGAGACAAGGCTGCTGAAGGACGATGTATTGAATCGGGACGCAAATTAAGTGTTCCATCGTCATTAGGAGGCCCTGTACGTTACAATTCACTATCAGTTTTTCGACCGATTCGAAAATCTTTGACTCACAGCAGAATGGCCATAAGGTGCCCGAGGCAGCAATAGACCCATGGAGCCAAGTCGGATGGAGGACGATGTATTGAATCGGGACGCAATTTGAGTGATCCATCGTCTTTAGGTGGCCCTGAAAGTTTCAATTCACAATCATTTTTTCGACCGATTCGAAAATCTTTGTCTCACAGCAGAACGGCCGTAAGGTGCCCGAGGCAGCAATAGACCCATGGAGACAAGTCTGCTGGAGGACGATGTATTGAATCGGGACGCAATTTGACTGTTCCATCGTCATTAGGAGGCCCTGAATGTTACAATTAACTATCAGTTTTTCGTCCCATCCGATAATCTAGACTCGCGGTAGAACGACCGTAAGGTGCCCTAGGCAGCAATAGACCCATGGAGACAAGTCTGCTGGAGGACGATGTATTGAATCGGGACGCAATTTCAGTGATCCATCGTCATTAGGTGGCCCTGAACGCTACAATTCACTATCAGTTTTTCGTCCGATTCGAAAATCTTTGACTCGCAGCAGAACGGCCATAAGGTGCCCGAGGCAGCAATAGACCCATGGTGACAAGTCTGCTGGAGGACGATGTATTGAATCGGGACGCAATTTGACTGTTCCATCGTCATTAGGAGGCCCTGAATGTTACAATTAACTATCAGTTTTTCGTCCCATCCGATAACCTAGACTCACGGGAGAACGACCGTAAGGTGCCCGAGGCAGCAATAGACCCATGGAGACAAGTCTGCTGGAGGACGATGTATTGAATCGGGACGCAATTTGAGTGATCCATCGTCATTAGGTGGCTCTGAACGTTACAATTCACTATCAGTTTTTCGTCCGATTCGAAAATCTTTGATTCACAGCAGAACTGCCATAAGGTGCCCGAGGCAGCAATAGACCCATGGAGACAAGTCTGCTGGAGGACGAGGTACTGAATCGGGACGCAATTTGAGTGTTCCATCGTCATTAGGAGGCCCTGAACGTTACAATTCACTATCAGATTATCGTCCGATACGAAAATCTTTGACTCACAGCAGAACGGCCATAAGGTGCCCGAGGTAGCAATAGACCCATGGAGACAAGTCTGCTGGAGGACGATGTATTGAATCGGGACGCAATTTGAGTGATCCATCGTCATTAGGTGGCCCTGAACGTTACAATTCACTATCAGTTTTTCGTCCGATTAGAAAATCTTTGACTCACAGCAGAACGGCCATAAGGTGCCCGAGGCAGCAATAGACCCATGGAGACAAGTCTGCTGGAGGACGATGTATTGAATCGGGACGCAATTTGAGTGATCCATTGTCATTAGGTGGCCCTGAATGTTACAATTCACTATCAGTTATGCGTCCGATTCGAAAATTTTTGTCTCACAGCAGAACGGCCATAAGGTGCCCGAGGCAGCAATAGACCCATAGAGACAAGACGGCTGGAGGACGATGTATTGAATCGGGACGCAATTTGACTGTTCCATCGTCATTAGGAGGCTCTGAATGTTACAATTAACTATCAGTTTTTCGTCCCATCCGATAATCTAGACTCACGGGAGAACGACCGTAAGGTGCCCTAGGCAGCAATAGGTCCATGGAGACAAGTCTGCTGGAGGACGATGTATTGAATCGGGACGCAATTTGAGTGATCCATCGTCATTAGGTGGCCCTGAGTGTTACAAATCACTATCAGTTTTTCGTCCGATTCGAAAATCTTTGACTCGCAGCAGAACGGCCATAAGGTGCCCGAGGCAGCAATAGACCCATGGAGACAAGTCTGCTGGAGGACGATGTATTGAATCGGGACGCAATTTGACTGTTCCATCGTCATTAGGAGGCCCTGAATGTTACAATTAACTATCAGTTTTTCGTCCCATCCGATAATCTAGACTCACGGGAGAACGACCGTAAGGTGCCCGAGGCAGCTATAGACCCATGGAGACAAGTCTGCTGGAGGACGATGTATTGAATCGGGACGCAATTTGAGTGATCCATCGTCATTAGGTGGCCCTGAACGTTACAATTCACTATCAGTTTTTCGTCCGATTCGAAAATCTTTGACTCACAGCAGAACGGCCATAAGGTGCCCGAGGTAGCAATAGACCCATGGAGACAAGTCTGCTGGAGGACGATGTATTGAATCGGGACGCAATTTGAGTGATCCATTGTCATTAGGTGGCCCTGAATGTTACAATTCACTATCAGTTTTTCGTCCGATTCGAAAATCTTTGACTCGGAGCAGAACAGCCATAAAGTGCCCGAGGCAGCAATAGACCCATGGAGACAAGTCTGCTGGAGGACGATGTATTGAATCGGGACGCAATTTGAGTGTTCCATCGTCATTAGGAGGCCCAGAATGTTACAATTAACGATCAGTTTTTCGTCCCATTCGATAATCTAGACTCACGGCAGTACGACCATAAGGTGCCCGAGGCAGCAATAGCCCCATGGAGAAAAGGCTGCTGGCGGGCGATGTATTGAATCGGGACGCAATTTGAGTGTTCCATCGTCATTAGGAGGCACTGAAGGTTACAATTTACTATCAGGTTTTCGTCCGATTCGAAAATCTTTGACTCACAGGAGAACGGCCATAAGGTGGCCAGGCAGCAATAGACCCATGGACACAAGTCGGCTGGAGGACGATGTATTGAATCGGGACGCAATTTGAGTGATCCATCGTCATTAGGTGGCCCTGAATGTTACAATTCACTATCAGTTTTTCGTCCGATTCGAAAATCTTTGTCTCACAGCAGAACGGCCATAAGGTGCCCGAGGCAGCAATAGACCCATGGAGACAAGGCTGCTGAAGGACGATGTATTGAATCGGGACGCAAATTAAGTGTTCCATCGTCATTAGGAGGCCCTGTACGTTACAATTCACTATCAGTTTTTCGACCGATTCGAAAATCTTTGACTCACAGCAGAATGGCCATAAGGTGCCCGAGGCAGCAATAGACCCATGGAGCCAAGTCGGATGGAGGACGATGTATTGAATCGGGACGCAATTTGAGTGATCCATCGTCTTTAGGTGGCCCTGAAAGTTTCAATTCACAATCATTTTTTCGACCGATTCGAAAATCTTTGTCTCACAGCAGAACGGCCGTAAGGTGCCCGAGGCAGCAATAGACCCATGGAGACAAGTCTGCTGGAGGACGATGTATTGAATCGGGACGCAATTTGACTGTTCCATCGTCATTAGGAGGCCCTGAATGTTACAATTAACTATCAGTTTTTCGTCCCATCCGATAATCTAGACTCGCGGTAGAACGACCGTAAGGTGCCCTAGGCAGCAATAGACCCATGGAGACAAGTCTGCTGGAGGACGATGTATTGAATCGGGACGCAATTTCAGTGATCCATCGTCATTAGGTGGCCCTGAACGCTACAATTCACTATCAGTTTTTCGTCCGATTCGAAAATCTTTGACTCGCAGCAGAACGGCCATAAGGTGCCCGAGGCAGCAATAGACCCATGGTGACAAGTCTGCTGGAGGACGATGTATTGAATCGGGACGCAATTTGACTGTTCCATCGTCATTAGGAGGCCCTGAATGTTACAATTAACTATCAGTTTTTCGTCCCATCCGATAACCTAGACTCACGGGAGAACGACCGTAAGGTGCCCGAGGCAGCAATAGACCCATGGAGACAAGTCTGCTGGAGGACGATGTATTGAATCGGGACGCAATTTGAGTGATCCATCGTCATTAGGTGGCTCTGAACGTTACAATTCACTATCAGTTTTTCGTCCGATTCGAAAATCTTTGATTCACAGCAGAACTGCCATAAGGTGCCCGAGGCAGCAATAGACCCATGGAGACAAGTCTGCTGGAGGACGAGGTACTGAATCGGGACGCAATTTGAGTGTTCCATCGTCATTAGGAGGCCCTGAACGTTACAATTCACTATCAGATTATCGTCCGATACGAAAATCTTTGACTCACAGCAGAACGGCCATAAGGTGCCCGAGGTAGCAATAGACCCATGGAGACAAGTCTGCTGGAGGACGATGTATTGAATCGGGACGCAATTTGAGTGATCCATCGTCATTAGGTGGCCCTGAACGTTACAATTCACTATCAGTTTTTCGTCCGATTAGAAAATCTTTGACTCACAGCAGAACGGCCATAAGGTGCCCGAGGCAGCAATAGACCCATGGAGACAAGTCTGCTGGAGGACGATGTATTGAATCGGGACGCAATTTGAGTGATCCATTGTCATTAGGTGGCCCTGAATGTTACAATTCACTATCAGTTATGCGTCCGATTCGAAAATTTTTGTCTCACAGCAGAACGGCCATAAGGTGCCCGAGGCAGCAATAGACCCATAGAGACAAGACGGCTGGAGGACGATGTATTGAATCGGGACGCAATTTGACTGTTCCATCGTCATTAGGAGGCTCTGAATGTTACAATTAACTATCAGTTTTTCGTCCCATCCGATAATCTAGACTCACGGGAGAACGACCGTAAGGTGCCCTAGGCAGCAATAGGTCCATGGAGACAAGTCTGCTGGAGGACGATGTATTGAATCGGGACGCAATTTGAGTGATCCATCGTCATTAGGTGGCCCTGAGTGTTACAAATCACTATCAGTTTTTCGTCCCATTCGAAAATCTTTGACTCGCAGCAGAACGGCCATAAGGTGCCCGAGGCAGCAATAGACCCATGGAGACAAGTCTGCTGGAGGACGATGTATTGAATCGGGACGCAATTTGACTGTTCCATCGTCATTAGGAGGCCCTGAATGTTACAATTAACTATCAGTTTTTCGTCCCATCCGATAATCTAGACTCACGGGAGAACGACCGTAAGGTGCCCGAGGCAGCTATAGACCCATGGAGACAAGTCTGCTGGAGGACGATGTATTGAATCAAGACGCAATTTGAGTGATCCATCGTCATTAGGTGGCCCTGAACGTTACAATTCACTATCAGTTTTTCGTCCGATTCGAAAATCTTTGACTCACAGCAGAACGGCCATAAGGTGCCCGAGGCAGCAATAGACCCATGGAGACAAGTCTGCTGGAGGACGATGTATTGAATCGGGACGCAATTTGAGTGATCCATTGTCATTAGGTGGCGCTGAATGTTACAATTCACTATCAGTTTTTCGTCCGATTCGAAAATCTTTGACTCGCAGCAGAACGGCCATAATGTGCCCGAGGCAGCAATAGACCCATGGAGACAAGCTTGCTGGAGGACGAAGTATTGAATCAGGACGCAATTTGAGTGTTCCATCGTCATTAGGAGGCCCAGAATGTTACAATTAACTAACGGTTTTTCGTCCCATTCGATAATCTAGACTCACGGCAGTACGACCATAAGGTGCCCGAGGCAGCAATAGACCCATGGTGACAAGTCTGCTGGAGGACGATGTATTGAATCGGGACGCAATATCAGTGATCGATCGTCATTAGGTGGCCCTGAACGCTACAATTCACTATCAGTTTTTCGTCCGATTCGAAAATCTTTGACTCACAGCAGAACGGCCATAAGGTGCCCCCGGCAGCAATAGACCCATGGAGACAAGGATGCTGGCGGACGATGTATTGAATCCGGACGCAATTTGAGTGTTCCATCGTCATTAGGAGGCACTGAACGTTTCAATTTACTATCAGGTTTTCGTCCGAGTCGAAAATCTTTGACTCTCGGCCATAAGGTGGCCAGGCAGCAATAGACCCGTGGAGACAAGTCGGCTGGAGGACGATGTATTGAATCGGGACGCAATTTGAGTGATCCATCGTCATTAGGTGGCCCTGAATGTTACAATTCACTATCAGTTTTTCGTCCGATTCGAAAATCTTTGACTCGCAGCAGAACGGCCATAAGGTGCCCGAGGCAGCAATAGACCCATGGAGACAAGTCTGCTGGAGGACGATGTATTGAATCGGGACGCAATTTGACTGTTCCATCGTCATTAGGAGGCCCTGAATGTTACAATTAACTATCAGTTTTTCGTCCCATCCGATAATCTAGACTCACGGGAGAACGACCGTAAGGCGCCCGAGGCAGCAATAGACCCATGGAGACAAGTCTGCTGGTGGACGATGTATTGAATCGGGACGCAATTTGAGTGATCCATCGTCATTAGGTGGCCCTGAAAGTTACAATTCACTATCAGTTTTTCGTCCGATTCGAAAATCTTTGACTCACAGCAGAACTGCCATAAGGTGCCCGAGGCAGCAATAGACCCATGGAGACAAGTCTGCTGGAGGACGAGGTATTGATTCGGGACGCAATTTGAGTGTTCCATCGTCATTAGGAGGCCCTGAACGTTACAATTCACTATCAGTTTTTCGTCCGATTCGAAAATCTTTGACTCACAGCAGAACGGCCATAAGGTGCCCGAGGTAGCAATAGACCCATGGAGACAAGTCTGCTGGAGGACGATGTATTGAATCGGGACGCAATTTGAGTGATCCATCGTCATTAGGTGGCCCTGAACGTTACAATTCACTATCAGTTTTTCGTCCGATTCGAAAATCTTTGACTCACAGCAGAACGGCCATAAGGTGCCCGAGGCAGCAATAGACCCATGGAGACAAGTCTGCTGGAGGACGATGTATTGAATCGGGACGCAATTAGAGTGATCCATTGTCATTAGGTGGCGCTGAATGTTACAATTCACTATCAGTTTTTCGTCCGATTCGAAAATCTCTGACTCGCAGCAGAACGGCCATAATGTGCCCGAGGCAGCAATAGACCCATGGAGACAAGCCTGCTGGAGGACGATGTATTGAATCAGGACGCAATTTGAGTGTTCCATCGTCATTAGCAGGCCCAGAATGTTACAATTAACTAACAGTTTTTCGTCCCATTCGATAATCTAGACTCACGGCAGTACGACCATAAGGTGCCCGAGGCAGCAATAGACCCATGGAGACAAGTCTGCTGGAGGACGATGTATTGAATCGGGACGCAATTTCAGTGATCGATCGTCATTAGGTGGCCCTGAACGCTACAATTCACTATCAGTTTTTCGTCCGATTCGAAAATCTTTGACTCACAGCAGAACGGCCATAAGGTGCCCCCGGCTGCAATAGACCCATGGAGACAAGGCTGCTGGCGGACGATGTATTGAATCCGGACGCAATTGCAGTGTTCCATCGTCATTAGGAGGCACTGAAGGTTACAATTTACTATCAGGTTTTCGTCCGATTCGAAAATCTTTGACTCACAGGAGAACGGCCATAAGGTGGCCAGGCAGCAATAGACCCATGGACACAAGTCGGCTGGAGGACGATGTATTGAATCGGGACGCAATTTGAGTGATCCATCGTCATTAGGTGGCCCTGAATGTTACAATTCACTATCAGTTTTTCGTCCGATTCGAAAATCTTTGTCTCACAGCAGAACGGCCATAAGGTGCCCGAGGCAGCAATAGACCCATGGAGACAAGGCTGCTGAAGGACGATGTATTGAATCGGGACGCAAATTAAGTGTTCCATCGTCATTAGGAGGCCCTGTACGTTACAATTCACTATCAGTTTTTCGACCGATTCGAAAATCTTTGACTCACAGCAGAATGGCCATAAGGTGCCCGAGGCAGCAATAGACCCATGGAGCCAAGTCGGATGGAGGACGATGTATTGAATCGGGACGCAATTTGAGTGATCCATCGTCTTTAGGTGGCCCTGAAAGTTTCAATTCACAATCATTTTTTCGACCGATTCGAAAATCTTTGTCTCACAGCAGAACGGCCGTAAGGTGCCCGAGGCAGCAATAGACCCATGGAGACAAGTCTGCTGGAGGACGATGTATTGAATCGGGACGCAATTTGACTGTTCCATCGTCATTAGGAGGCCCTGAATGTTACAATTAACTATCAGTTTTTCGTCCCATCCGATAATCTAGACTCGCGGTAGAACGACCGTAAGGTGCCCTAGGCAGCAATAGACCCATGGAGACAAGTCTGCTGGAGGACGATGTATTGAATCGGGACGCAATTTCAGTGATCCATCGTCATTAGGTGGCCCTGAACGCTACAATTCACTATCAGTTTTTCGTCCGATTCGAAAATCTTTGACTCGCAGCAGAACGGCCATAAGGTGCCCGAGGCAGCAATAGACCCATGGTGACAAGTCTGCTGGAGGACGATGTATTGAATCGGGACGCAATTTGACTGTTCCATCGTCATTAGGAGGCCCTGAATGTTACAATTAACTATCAGTTTTTCGTCCCATCCGATAACCTAGACTCACGGGAGAACGACCGTAAGGTGCCCGAGGCAGCAATAGACCCATGGAGACAAGTCTGCTGGAGGACGATGTATTGAATCGGGACGCAATTTGAGTGATCCATCGTCATTAGGTGGCTCTGAACGTTACAATTCACTATCAGTTTTTCGTCCGATTCGAAAATCTTTGATTCACAGCAGAACTGCCATAAGGTGCCCGAGGCAGCAATAGACCCATGGAGACAAGTCTGCTGGAGGACGAGGTACTGAATCGGGACGCAATTTGAGTGTTCCATCGTCATTAGGAGGCCCTGAACGTTACAATTCACTATCAGATTATCGTCCGATACGAAAATCTTTGACTCACAGCAGAACGGCCATAAGGTGCCCGAGGTAGCAATAGACCCATGGAGACAAGTCTGCTGGAGGACGATGTATTGAATCGGGACGCAATTTGAGTGATCCATCGTCATTAGGTGGCCCTGAACGTTACAATTCACTATCAGTTTTTCGTCCGATTAGAAAATCTTTGACTCACAGCAGAACGGCCATAAGGTGCCCGAGGCAGCAATAGACCCATGGAGACAAGTCTGCTGGAGGACGATGTATTGAATCGGGACGCAATTTGAGTGATCCATTGTCATTAGGTGGCCCTGAATGTTACAATTCACTATCAGTTATGCGTCCGATTCGAAAATTTTTGTCTCACAGCAGAACGGCCATAAGGTGCCCGAGGCAGCAATAGACCCATAGAGACAAGACGGCTGGAGGACGATGTATTGAATCGGGACGCAATTTGACTGTTCCATCGTCATTAGGAGGCTCTGAATGTTACAATTAACTATCAGTTTTTCGTCCCATCCGATAATCTAGACTCACGGGAGAACGACCGTAAGGTGCCCTAGGCAGCAATAGGTCCATGGAGACAAGTCTGCTGGAGGACGATGTATTGAATCGGGACGCAATTTGAGTGATCCATCGTCATTAGGTGGCCCTGAGTGTTACAAATCACTATCAGTTTTTCGTCCCATTCGAAAATCTTTGACTCGCAGCAGAACGGCCATAAGGTGCCCGAGGCAGCAATAGACCCATGGAGACAAGTCTGCTGGAGGACGATGTATTGAATCGGGACGCAATTTGACTGTTCCATCGTCATTAGGAGGCCCTGAATGTTACAATTAACTATCAGTTTTTCGTCCCATCCGATAATCTAGACTCACGGGAGAACGACCGTAAGGTGCCCGAGGCAGCTATAGACCCATGGAGACAAGTCTGCTGGAGGACGATGTATTGAATCAAGACGCAATTTGAGTGATCCATCGTCATTAGGTGGCCCTGAACGTTACAATTCACTATCAGTTTTTCGTCCGATTCGAAAATCTTTGACTCACAGCAGAACGGCCATAAGGTGCCCGAGGCAGCAATAGACCCATGGAGACAAGTCTGCTGGAGGACGATGTATTGAATCGGGACGCAATTTGAGTGATCCATTGTCATTAGGTGGCGCTGAATGTTACAATTCACTATCAGTTTTTCGTCCGATTCGAAAATCTTTGACTCGCAGCAGAACGGCCATAATGTGCCCGAGGCAGCAATAGACCCATGGAGACAAGCTTGCTGGAGGACGAAGTATTGAATCAGGACGCAATTTGAGTGTTCCATCGTCATTAGGAGGCCCAGAATGTTACAATTAACTAACGGTTTTTCGTCCCATTCGATAATCTAGACTCACGGCAGTACGACCATAAGGTGCCCGAGGCAGCAATAGACCCATGGTGACAAGTCTGCTGGAGGACGATGTATTGAATCGGGACGCAATATCAGTGATCGATCGTCATTAGGTGGCCCTGAACGCTACAATTCACTATCAGTTTTTCGTCCGATTCGAAAATCTTTGACTCACAGCAGAACGGCCATAAGGTGCCCCCGGCAGCAATAGACCCATGGAGACAAGGATGCTGGCGGACGATGTATTGAATCCGGACGCAATTTGAGTGTTCCATCGTCATTAGGAGGCACTGAACGTTTCAATTTACTATCAGGTTTTCGTCCGAGTCGAAAATCTTTGACTCTCGGCCATAAGGTGGCCAGGCAGCAATAGACCCGTGGAGACAAGTCGGCTGGAGGACGATGTATTGAATCGGGACGCAATTTGAGTGATCCATCGTCATTAGGTGGCCCTGAATGTTACAATTCACTATCAGTTTTTCGTCCGATTCGAAAATCTTTGACTCGCAGCAGAACGGCCATAAGGTGCCCGAGGCAGCAATAGACCCATGGAGACAAGTCTGCTGGAGGACGATGTATTGAATCGGGACGCAATTTGACTGTTCCATCGTCATTAGGAGGCCCTGAATGTTACAATTAACTATCAGTTTTTCGTCCCATCCGATAATCTAGACTCACGGGAGAACGACCGTAAGGCGCCCGAGGCAGCAATAGACCCATGGAGACAAGTCTGCTGGTGGACGATGTATTGAATCGGGACGCAATTTGAGTGATCCATCGTCATTAGGTGGCCCTGAAAGTTACAATTCACTATCAGTTTTTCGTCCGATTCGAAAATCTTTGACTCACAGCAGAACTGCCATAAGGTGCCCGAGGCAGCAATAGACCCATGGAGACAAGTCTGCTGGAGGACGAGGTATTGATTCGGGACGCAATTTGAGTGTTCCATCGTCATTAGGAGGCCCTGAACGTTACAATTCACTATCAGTTTTTCGTCCGATTCGAAAATCTTTGACTCACAGCAGAACGGCCATAAGGTGCCCGAGGTAGCAATAGACCCATGGAGACAAGTCTGCTGGAGGACGATGTATTGAATCGGGACGCAATTTGAGTGATCCATCGTCATTAGGTGGCCCTGAACGTTACAATTCACTATCAGTTTTTCGTCCGATTCGAAAATCTTTGACTCACAGCAGAACGGCCATAAGGTGCCCGAGGCAGCAATAGACCCATGGAGACAAGTCTGCTGGAGGACGATGTATTGAATCGGGACGCAATTAGAGTGATCCATTGTCATTAGGTGGCGCTGAATGTTACAATTCACTATCAGTTTTTCGTCCGATTCGAAAATCTCTGACTCGCAGCAGAACGGCCATAATGTGCCCGAGGCAGCAATAGACCCATGGAGACAAGCCTGCTGGAGGACGATGTATTGAATCAGGACGCAATTTGAGTGTTCCATCGTCATTAGCAGGCCCAGAATGTTACAATTAACTAACAGTTTTTCGTCCCATTCGATAATCTAGACTCACGGCAGTACGACCATAAGGTGCCCGAGGCAGCAATAGACCCATGGAGACAAGTCTGCTGGAGGACGATGTATTGAATCGGGACGCAATTTCAGTGATCGATCGTCATTAGGTGGCCCTGAACGCTACAATTCACTATCAGTTTTTCGTCCGATTCGAAAATCTTTGACTCACAGCAGAACGGCCATAAGGTGCCCCCGGCTGCAATAGACCCATGGAGACAAGGCTGCTGGCGGACGATGTATTGAATCCGGACGCAATTGCAGTGTTCCATCGTCATTAGGAGGCACTGAACGTTACAATTTACTATCAGGTTTTCGTCCGATTCGAAAATCTTTCACTCTCGGCCATAAGGTGGCCAGGCAGCAATAGACCCATGGAGACAAGTCGGCTGGAGGACGATGTATTGAATCGGGACGCAATTTGAGTGATCCATCGTCATTAGGTGGCCCTGAATGTTACAATTCACTATCAGTTTTTCGTCCGATTCGAAAATCTTTGACTCGCAGCAGAACGGCCATAAGGTGCCCGAGGCAGCAATAGACCCATGGAGACAAGTCTGCTGGAGGACGATGTATTGAATCGGGACGCAATTCGACTGTTCCATCGTCATTAGGAGGCCCTGAATGTTACAATTAACTATCAGTTTTTCGTCCCATCCGATAATCTAGACTCACGGGGGAACGACCGTAAGGTGCCCGAGGCAGCAATAGACCCATGGAGACAAGTCTGCTGGTGGACGATGTATTGAATCGGGACGCAATTTGAGTGATCCATCGTCATTAGGTGGCCCTGAACGTTACAATTCACTTTCAGTTTTTCGTCCGATTCGAAAATCCTTGACTCACAGCAGAACTGCCATAAGGTGCCCGAGGCAGCAATAGACCCATGGAGACAAGTCTGCTGGAGGACGAGGTATTGATTCGGGACGCAATTTGAGTGTTCCATCGTCATTAGGAGGCCCTGAACGTTACAATTCACTATCAGTTTTTCGTCCGATTCGAAAATCTTTGACTCACAGCAGAACGGCCATAAGGTGCCCGAGGTAGCAATAGACCCATGGAGACAAGTCTGCTGGAGGACGATGTATTGAATCGGGACGCAATTTGAGTGATCCATCGTCATTACGTGGCCCTGAACGTTACAATTCACTATCAGTTTTTCGTCCGATTCGAAAATCTTTGACTCACAGCAGAACGGCCATAAGGTGCCCGAGGCAGCAATAGACCCATGGAGACAAGTCTGCTGTAGGACGATGTATTGAATCGGGACGCAATTTGAGTGATCCATTGTCATTAGGTGGCGCTGAATGTTACAATTCACTATCAGTTTTTCGTCCGATTCGAAAATCTGTGACTCGCAGCAGAACGGCCATAATGTGCCCGAGGCAGCAATAGACCCATGGAGACAAGCCTGCTGGAGGACGATGTATTGAATCAGGACGCAATTTGAGTGTTCCATCGTCATTAGCAGGCCGAGAATGTTACAATTAACTAACAGTTTTTCGTCCCATTCGATAATCTAGACTCACGGCAGTACGACCATAAGGTGCCCGAGGCAGCAATAGACCCACGGAGACAAGTCTGCTGGAGGACGATGTATTGAATCGGGACGCAATTTCAGTGATCGATCGACATTTGGTGGCCCTGAACGCTACAATTCACTATCAGTTTTTCGTCCGATTCGAAAATCTTTGACTCACAGCAGAACGGCCATAAGGTGCCCCCGGCAGCAATAGACCCATGGAGACAAGGCTGCTGGCGGACGATGTATTGAATCCGGACGCAATTTGAGTGTTCCATCGTCATTAGGAGGCACTGAACGTTACAATTTACTATCAGGTTTTCGTCCGATTCGAAAATCTTTGTCTCTCGGCCATAAGGTGGCCAGGCAGCAATAGACCCATGGAGACAAGTCGGCTGGAGGACGATGTATTGAATCGGGACGCAATTTGAGTGATCCATCGTCATTAGGTGGCCCTGAATGTTACAATTCACTATCAGTTTTTCGTCCGATTCGAAAATCTTTGTCTCACAGCAGAACGGCCATAAGGTGCCAGAGGCAGCAATAGACCCATGGAGACAAGGCTGCTGGAGGACGATGTATTGAATCGGGACGCAAATTGGGTGTTCCATCGTCATTAGGAGGCCCTGTACGTTACAATTCACTATCAGTTTTTCGACCGATTCGAAAATCTTTGACTCACAGCAGAATGGCCATGAGGTGCCTGAGGCAGCAATAGACCCGTGGAGACAAGTCTGCTGGAGGACGATGTATTGAATCGGGACGCAATTTGACTATTCCATCGTCATTAGGAAGCCCTGAATGTTACAATTAACTATCAGTTTTTCGTCCCATCCGATAATCTAGACTCACGGGAGAACGACCGTAAGGTGCCCTAGGCAGCAATAGACCCATGGAGACAAGTCTGCTGGAGGACGATGTATTGAATCGTGACGCAATTTGAGTGATCCATCGTCATTAGGTGGCCCTGAATGTTACAATTCACTATCAGTTTTTCGTCCGATTCGAAAATCTTTGACTCGCAGCAGAACGGCCATAAGGTGCCCGAGGCAGCAATAGACCCATGGAGACAAGTCTGCTGGAGGACGATGTATTGAATCGGGACGCACTTTGACTGTCCCATCGTCATTAGGAGGCCCAGAATGTTACAATTAACTATCAGTTTTTCGTCCCATTCGATAATCTAGACCCACGGGAGAACGACCATAAGGTGCCCGAGGCAGCAATAGACCCATCTAGACAAGTCTGCTGGAGAACGATGTATTGAATCGGGACGCAATTTGAGTGATCCATCGTCATTAGGTGGCCCTGAACGTTACAATTCACTATCACTTTTTCGTCCGATTCGAAAATCTTTGACTCACAGCAGAACGGCCATAAGGTGCCCGAGGCAGAAATAGACCCATGGAGACAAGTCTGCTGGAGGACGAGGTATTGAATCAGGACGCAATTTGAGTGTTCCATTGTCATTAGGAGGCCCTGAACGTTACAATTCACTATCACTTTTTCGTCCGATTCGAAAATCTTTGTCTCACAGCAGAACGGCCATAAGGTGCCCGAGGCAGCAATAGACCCATGGAGACAAGGCTGCTGGAGGACGATGTATTGAATCGGGACGCAAATTGAGTGTTCCATCGTCATTAGGAGGCCCTGTACGTTACAATTCACTATCAGTTTTTCGACCGATTCGAAAATCTTTGACTCACAGCAGAATGGACATAAGGTGCCCGAGGCAGCAATAGACCCATGGAGACAAGTCGGCTGGAGGACGATGTATTGAATCGGGACGCAATTTGAGTGATCCATCGTCATTAGGTGGCCCTGAAAGTTACAATTCACTATCAGTTTTTCGACCGATTCGAAAATCTTTGTCTCACAGCAGAACGGTCATAAGGTGCCCGAGGCAGCAATAAACCCATGGAGACAAGTCTGCTGGAGGACAATGTATTGAATCGGGACGCAATTTGAGTGATCCATTGTCATTAGGTGGCCCTGAATGTTACAATTCACTATCAGTTTTTCGTCCGATTCGAAAATCTTTGACTCGCAGCAGAACGGCCATAAGGTGCCCGAGGCAGCAATAGACCCATGGAGACAAGTCTGCTGGAGGACGATGTATTGAATCGGGACGCAATTTGAGTGTTCCATCGTCATTATGACGCCCAGAATGTTACAATTAACTATCAGTTTTTCGTCCCATTCGATAATCTAGACTCACGGCAGTACGACCATAAGGTGCCCGAGGCAGCAATAGACCCATGGGGACAAGTCTGCTGGAGGACGATGTATTGAATCGGGACGCAATTTCAGTGATCCATCGTCATTAGGTGGCCCTGAACGCTACAATTCACTATCAGTTTTTCGTCCGATTCGAAAATCTTTGACTCACAGCAGAACGGCCATAAGGTTCCCGAGGCAGCAATAGACCCATGGAGACAAGTCTGCTGGAGGACGAGGTATTGAATCGGGACGCAATTTGAGTGTTCCATTGTCATTAGGAGGCCCTGAACGTTACAATTCACTATCAGTTTTTCGACCGATTAAAAAATCTTTGACTCACAGCAGAACGGCCATAAGGTGCCCGAGGCAGCAATAGACCCATGGAGACAAGTCTGCTGGAGGACGATGTATTGAATCGGGACGCAAATTGAGTGTTCCATCGTCATTAGGAGGCCCTGTACGTTACAATTCACTATCAGTTTTTCGACCGATTCGAAAATCTTTGACTCACAGCAGAATGGACATAAGGTGCCCGAGGCAGCAATAGACCCATGGTGACAAGTCGGCTGGAGGACGATGTATTGAATCGGGAAGCAATTTGAGTGATCCATCGTCATTAGGTGGCCATGAAAGTTACAATTCACTATCAGTTTTTCGTCCGATTCGAAAATCTTTGTCTCACAGCAGAACGGTCATAAGGTGCCCGAGGCAGCAATAGACCCATGGAGACAAGGCTGCTGGAGGACGATGTATTGAATCGGGACGCAATTTGAGTGTTCCATCGTCATTAGGAGGCACTGAACGTTACAATTTACTATCACTTTTTCGTCCGATTCGAAAATCTTTGACTAACATCAGAACGGCCATAAGGTGCCCAAGGCAGCAATAGACCCATGGAGACAAGTCTGCTGGAGGACGATGTATTGAAACGGGAAGCAATTTGAGTGATCCATCGTCATTAGGTGGCCCTGAATGTTACAAGTCACTATCAGTTTTTCGTCCGATTCGAAAATCTTTGTCTCACAGCAGAACGGCCATAAGGTGCCCGAGGCAGCAATAGACCCATGGAGTCAAAGCTGCTGGAGGATGATGTATTGAATCGGGACGCAAATTGAGTGTTCCATCGTCATTAGGAGGCCCTGTACGTTACAATTCACTATCAGTTTTTCGACCGATTCGAAAATCTTTGACTCACAGCAGAATGGCCATAAGGTGCCCGAGGCAGCAATAGACCTATGGAGACAAGTCGGCTGGAGGACGATGTATTGAATCGGGAAGCAATTTGAGTGATCCATCGTCATTAGGTGGCCCTGAAAGTTACAATTCACTATCAGTTTTTCGACCGATTCGAAAATCTTTGTCTCACAGCAGAACAGCCATAAGGTGCCCGAGGCAGCAATAAACCCATGGAGACAAGTCTGCTGGAGGACATTGTATTGAATCGGTACGCAATTTGAGTGATCCATTGTCATTAGGCGGCCCTGAATGTTACAATTCACTATCAGTTTTTCGTCCGATTCGAAAATCTTTGACTCGCAGCAGAACGGCCATAACGTGCCCGAGGCAGCAATAGACCCATGGAGACAAGGCTGCTGGAGGACGATGTATTGAATCGGGACGCAATTTGAGTGTTCCATCGTCATTAGGAGGCCCAGAATGTTACTAATAACTATCAGTTTTTCGTCCCATTCGATAATCTAGACTCACGGCAGTACGACAATAAGGTGCCCGAGGCAGCAATAGACCCATGGGGACAAGTCTGCTGGAGGACGATGTATTGAATCGGGACGCAATTTCAGTGATCCGTCGTCATTAGGTGGCCCTGAACGCTACAATTCACTATCAGTTTTTCGTCCGATTCGAAAATCTTTGACTCACAGCAGAACGGCCATAAGGTGCCCGAGGCAGCAATAGACCCATGGAGACAAGTCTGCTGGAGGACTAGGTATTGAATCGGGACGCAATTTGAGTGATCCATTGTCATTAGGGGCCCTGAATGTTACAATTCACTATCAGTTTTTCGTCCGATTCGAAAATCTTTGACTCGCAGCAGAACGGCCATAAGGTGCCCGAGGCAGCAATAGACCCATGGAGACAAGTCTGCTGGAGGACGATGTATTGAATCGGGACGCAATTTGAGTGTTCCATCGTCATTAGGAGGCCCAGAATGTAACAATTAACTATCAGTTTTTCGTCCCATTCGATAATCTAGACTCACGGCACTACGACCATAAGGTGCCCGAGGCAGCAATAGACCCATGGAGACAAGTCTGCTGGAGGACGATGTATTGAATCGGGACGCAATTTCAGTGATCCATCGTCATTTGGTGGCCCTGAACGCTACAATTCACTATCAGTTTTTCGTCTGATTCGAAAATCTTTGACTCACAGCAGAACGGCCATAAGGTGCCCGAGGCAGCAATAGACCCATGGAGACAAGTCTGCTGGAGGACGAGGTATTGAATCGGGACGCAATTTGAGTGTTCCATTGTCATTAGGAGGCCCTGAACGTTACAATTCACTATCACTTTTTCGTATGATTCGAAAATCTTTGACTAACAGCAGTACTGCCGTAAGGTGCCCGAGGCAGCAATAGACCCATGGAGACAAGTCTGCTGGAGGACGATGTATTGAATCGGGACGCAATTTGAGTGATCCATCGTCATTAGGTGGCCCTGAACGTTACAATTCACTATCAGTTTTTCTTCCGATTCGAAAATCTTTGACTCACAGCAGAACGGCCATAAGGTGCCCGAGGCAGCAATAGACCCATGGAGACAAGGCTGCTGGAGGACGATGTATTGAATCGGGACGCAATTTGAGTGTTCCATCGTCATTAGGAGGCACTGAACGTTACAGTTTACTATCAGGTTTTCGTCCGATTCGAAAATCTTTGACTCACAGGAGAACGGCCATAAGGTGCCCAAGCAGCAATAGACCCATGGAGACAAGTCTGCTGGAGGACGATGTATTGAATCGGGACGCAATTTGAGTGATCCATCGTCATTAGGTGGCCCTGAACGTTACAATTCACTGTCAGTTTTTCGTCCGATTCGAAAATCTTTGACTCACAGCAGAACGGCCATAAGGTGCCCGAGGCAGCAATAGACCCATGGAGACAAGTCTGCTGGAGGACGATGTATTGAAACGGGCCGCAAATTGAGTGTTCCATCGTCATTAGGAGGCCCTGAATGTTACAATTAACTATCAGTTATTAGTCCCATTCGATAATCTAGACTCACGGGAGAACGACCATAAGGTGCCCGAGGCAGCAATAGACCCATCTAGACAAGTCTGCTGGAGGACGATGTATTGAATCGGGACGCAATTTGAGTGATCCATCGTCATTAGTGGCCCTGAACGTTACAATTCACTATCAGTTTTTCGTCCGATTCGAAAATCTTTGACTCACAGCTGAACGGCCATAAGGTGCCCGAGGCAGCAATAGATCCATGGAGGCAAGGCTGCTGGAGGACGATGTATTGAATCGGGACGCAAATTGAGTGTTCCATCGTCATTAGGAGGCACTGAACGTTACAATTTACTATCAGGTTTTCGTCCGATTCGAAAATCTTTGACTCTCAGGAGAACGGCCATAAGGTGCCCAGGCAGCAATAGACCCATGGAGAAAAGTCGGCTGGAGGACGATGTATTGAATCGGGACGCAATTTGAGTGATCCATCGTCATTAGGTGGCCCTGAATGTTACAAGTCACTATCAGTTTTTCGTCCGATTCGAAAATCTTTGTCTCACAGCAGAACGGCCATAAGGTGCCCGAGGCAGCAATAGACCCATGGAGACAAGTCTGCTGGAGGACGATGTATTGAAACGGGACGCAAATTGAGTGTTCCATCGTCATTAGGAGGCTCTGAATGTTACAATTAACTATCAGTTTTTCGTCCCATCCGATAATCTAGACTCACGGGAGAACGACCGTAAGGCGCCCGAGGCAGCAATAGACCCATGGAGACAAGTCTGCTGGAGGACGATGTATTGAATCGGGACGCAATTTGAGTGATCCATCGTCATTAGGTGGCCCTGAACGGTACAATTCACTATCAGTTTTTCGTCCGATTCGAAAATCTTTGACTCACAGCAGAACGGCCATAAGGTGCCCGAGGCAGCAATAGACCCATGGAGACAAGTCTGCTGGAGGACGAGGTATTGAATCGGGACGCAATTTGAGTGTTCCATCGTCATTAGGAGGCCCTGAACGTTACAATTCACTTTCAGTTTTTTGTCCGATTCGAAAATCTTTGACTCACAGGAGAACGGCCATAAGGTGCCCGAGGCAGCAGTAGACCCATGTAGACAAGTCGGCTGGAGGACGATGTATTGAATCGGGACGCAATTTGAGTGATCCATCGTCATTAGGTGGCCCGGAATGCTACAAGTAACTATCAGTTTTTCGTCTGATTTGAAAATCTTTGTCTCACAGCAGAACGGCCATAAGGTGCCCGAGGTAGCAACAGACCCATGGAGACAAGTCTGCTGGAGGACGATGTATTGAATCGGGACGCAATTTGAGTGTTCCATCGTAATTAGGAGGCCCTGAACGTTACAATTCACTATTAGTTTTTCGTCCGATTCGAAAATCTTTGACTCACAGCAGAACGGCCATAAGGTGCCCGCGGCAGCAATAGACCCATGGAGACAAGTCGGCTGGAGGACGATGTATTGAATCGGGACGCAATTTGAGTGTTCCATCGTCATTAGGAGGCCCAGAATGTTACAATTAACTATCAGTTTTTCGTCCCATTCGATAATCTAGACTCACAGCAGTACGACCATAAGATGCCCGAGGCAGCAATAGACCCATGGAGACAAGTCTGCTGGAGGACGATGTATTGAATCGGGACGCAATTTCAGTGATCCATCGTCATTAGGTGGCCCTGAACGCTACAATTCACTATCAGTTTTTCGTCCGATTCGAAAATCTTTGACTCACAGCAGAACGGCCATAAGGTGCCCGAGGCAGCAATAGACCAATCGAGACAAGTCTGCTGGAGGACGAGGTATTGAATCGGGACGCAATTTGAGTGTTCCATTGTCATTAGGAGGCCCTGAACGTTACAATTCACTATCACTTTTTCGTCCGATTCGAAAATCTTTGACTAACATCAGAACGGCCATAAGGTGCCCGAGGCAGCAATAGACCCATGGAGACAAGTCTGCTGGAGGACGATGTATTGAAACGGGACGCAATTTGAGTGATCCATCGTCATTAGGTGGCCCTGAATGTTACAAGTCACTATCAGTTTTTCGTCCGATTCGAAAATCTTTGTCTCACAGCAGAACGGCCATAACGTGCCCGAGGCAGCAATAGACCCATGGAGACAAGTCTGCTGGAGGACGATGTATTGAATCGGGACGCAAATTGAGTGTTCCATCGTCATTAGGAGGCCCTGTACGTTACAATTCACTATCAGTTTTTCGACCGATTCGAAAATCTTTGACTCACAGCAGAATGGCCATAAGGTGCCCGAGGCAGCAATAGACCCACGGAGACAAGTCGGCTGGAGGACGATGTATTGAATCGGGAAGCAATTTGAGTGATCCATCGTCATTAGGTGGCCCTGAAAGTTACAATTCACTATCAGTTTTTCGACCGATTCGAAAATCTTTGACTCACAGCAGAACGGCCATAAGGTGCCCGAGGCAGCAATAGACCCATGGAGACAAGTCTGCTGGAGGACGATGTATTGAATCGAGACGCAATTTGACTGTTCCATCGTCATTAGGAGGCCCTGAATGTTACAATTAACTATCAGTTTTTCGTCCCATCCGATAATCTAGACTCACGGGAGAACGACCGTAAGGTGCCCGAGGCAGCAATAGACCCATGGAGACAAGTCTGCTGGAGGACGATGTATTGAATCGGGACGCAATGTGAGTGTTCCATCGTCATTAGGAGGCCCTCAACGTTACAATTCACTATCAGTTTTTCGTCCCATTCGAAAATCTTTGACTCACAGCAGAACGGCCATAAGGTGCCCGAGGTAGCAATAGACCCATGGAGACAAGTCTGCTGGAGGACGATGTATTGAATCGGGACGCAATTTGAGTGATCCATCGTCATTAGGTGACCCTGAACGTTACAATTCACTATCAGTTTTTCGTCCGATTCGAAAATCTTTGACTCACAGCAGAACGGCCATAAGGTGCCCGAGACAGCAATAGACCCATGGAGACAAGTCTGCTGGAGGACGATGTATTGACTCAGGACGCAATTTGAGTTATCCATTGTCATTAGGTGGCCCTGAATTTTACAATTCACTATCAGTTTTTCGTCCGATTCGAAAATCTTTGACTCGCAGCAGAACGGCCATAAGGTGCCCGAGGCAGCAATAGACCCATGGAGACAAGTCTGCTGGAGGACGATGTATTGAATCGGGACGCAATTTGAGTGTTCCATCGTCATTAGGAGGCCCTAAATGTTGCAATTAACTATCAGTTATTCGTCCCATTCGATAATCTAGACTCACGGGAGAACGACCATAAGGTGCCCGAGGCAGCAATAGACCCATCTAGACAAGTCTGCTGGAGGACGATGTATTGAATCGGGACGCAATTTGAGTGATCCATCGTTATTAGGTGGCCCTGAACGTTACAATTCACTATCAGTTTTTCGTTCGATTCGAAAATCTTTGACTCACAGCAGAACGGCCATAAGGTGCCAGAGGCAGCAATAGACCCATGGAGACAAGTCTGCTGGAGGACGAGGTATTGAATCGGGTCGCAATTTGAGTGTTCCATTGTCGATAGGAGGCCCGGAACGTTACAATTCACTATCACTTTTTCGTCCGATTCGAAAATCTTTGACCCACAGGAGAACGGCCATAAGGTGCCCGAGGCAGCAATAGACCCATGGAGACAAGTCGGCTGGAGGACGATGTATTGAATCGGGACGCAATTTGAGTGATCCATCGTCATTAGGTGGCCCTGAACGTTACAATTCACTATCAGTTTTTCGACCGATTCGAAATTCTTTGACCCACAGCAGAACGGCCATAAGGTGCCCAAGGCAGCAATAGACCCATGGAGACAAGTCTGCTGGAGGACGATGTATTGAATCGGGACGCAATTTGAGTGTTCCATCGTCATTAGGAGGCCCTGAATGTTACAATTCACTATCAGTTTTTCGTCCCATTCGATAATCTAGACTCACGGAAGAACGACCATAAGGTGCCCGAGGCAGCATTACACCCATGGAGACAAGTCTGCTGGAGGACGATGTATTGAATCGGGACGCAATTTGAGTGTTCCATCGTCATTAGGAGGCCCAGAATGTTACAATTAACTATCAGTTTTTAGTCCCATTCGATAATCTAGACTCACGGGAGAACGACCTTAAGGTGCCCGAGGCAGCAATAGACCCATGTAGACAAGTCGGCTGGAGGACGATGTATTGAATCGGGACGCAATTTGAGTGATCCATCGTCATTAGGTGGCCCTGAATGTTACAAGTAACTATCAGTTTTTCGTCCGATTTGAAAATCTTTGTCTCACAGCAGAACGGCCATAAGGTGCCCGAGGTAGCAACAGACCCATGGAGACAAGACTGCTGGAGGACGATGTATTGAATCGGGACGCAATTTGAGTGTTCCATCGTAATTAGGAGGCCCTGAACGTTACAATTCACTATTAGTTTTTCGTCCGATTCGAAAATCTTTGACTCACAGCAGAACGGCCATAAGGTTGCCGAGGCAGCAATAGACCCATGGAGACAAGTCGGCTGGAGGACGATGTATTGAATCGGGACGCAATTTGAGTGTTCCATCGTCATTAGGAGGCCCAGAATGTTACAATTAACTATCAGTTTTTCGTCCCATTCGATAATCTAGACTCACGGCAGTACGACCATAAGGTGCCCGAGGCAGCAATAGACCCATGGAGACAAGTCTGCTGGATGACGATGTATTGAATCGGGACGCAATTTCAGTGATCCATCGTCATTAGGTGGCCCTGAACGCAACAATTCACTATCAGTTTTTCGTCCGATTCGAAAATCTTTGACTCACAGCAGAACGGCCGTAAGGTGCCCGAGGCAGCAATAGACCAATGGAGACAAGTCTGCTGGAGGACGAGGTATTGAATCGGGACGCAATTTGAGTGTTCCATTGTCATTAGGAGGCTCTGAACGTTACAATTCACTATCACTTTTTCGTCCGATTCGAAAATCTTTGACTAACAGCAGAACGGCCATAAGGTGCCCGAGGCAGCAATAGACCCATGGAGACAAGACTGCTGGAGGACGATGTATTGAATCGGGACGCAATTTGAGTGATCCATCGTCATTAGGTGGCCCTGAATGTTACAAGTCACTATCAGTTTTTCGTCCGATTCGAAAATCTTTGTCTCACAGCAGAACGGCCATAAGGTGCCCGAGGCAGCAATAGACCCATGGAGACAAGTCTGCTGGAGGACGATGTATTGAATCGGGACGCATTTTGAGTGTTCCATCGTCATTAGGAGGCCCTGTACGTTACAATTCACTATCAGTTTTTCGACCGATTCGAAAATCTTTGACTCACAGCAGAATGGCCATAAGGTGCCCTAGGCAGCAATAGACCCATGGAGACAAGTCGGCTGGAGGACGATGTATTGAATCGGGAAGCAATTTGAGTGATCCGTCGTCATTAGGTGGCCCTGAATGTTACAATTCACTATCAGTTTTTCGACCGATTCGAAAATCTTTGACTCACAGCAGAACGGCCGTAAGGTGCCCGAGGCAGCAATAGACCCATGGAGACAAGTCTGCTGGAGGACGATGTATTGAATCGGGACGCAATTTGACTGTTCCATCGTCATTAGGAGGCCCTGAATGTTACAATTAACTATCAGTTTTTCGTCCCATCCGATAATCTAGACTCACGGGAGAACGACCGTAAGGTGCCCGAGGCAGCAATAGACCCATGGAGACAAGTCTGCTGGAGGACGATGTATTGAATCGGGACGCAATTTGAGTGTTCCATCGTCATTAGGAGGCCCTGAACGTTACAATTCACTATCAGTTTTTCGTCCGATTCGAAAATCTTTGACTCACAGCAGAACGGCCATAAGGTGCCCGAGGTAGCAATAGACCCATGGAGACAAGTAGGCTGGAGGACGATGTATAGAATCGGGACGCAATTTGAGTGATCCATCGTCATTAGGTGACCCTGAACGTTACAATTCACTATCAGTTTTTCGTCCGATTCGAAAATCTTTGACTCACAGCAGAACGGCCATAAGGTGCCCGAGGCAGCAATAGACCCATGGAGACAAGTCTGCTGGAGGACGATGTATTGAATCGGGACGCAATTTGAGTTATCCATTGTCATTAGGTGGCCCTGAATGTTACAATTCACTATCAGTTTTTCGTCCGATTCGAAAATCTTTGACTCGCAGCAGAACGGCCATAAGGTGCCCAAGGCAGCAATAGACCCATGGAGACAAGTCTGCTGGAGGACGATGTATTCAATCGGGACGCAATTTGAGTGTTCCATCGTCATTAGGAGGCCCTAAATGTTACAATTAACTATCAGTTATTCGTCCCATTCGATAATCTAGACTCACGGGAGAACGACCATAAGGTGCCCGAGGCAGCAATAGACCCATCTAGACAAGTCTGCTAGAGGACGATGTATTGAATCGGGACGCAATTTGAGTGATCCATCGTCATTAGGTGGCCCTGAACGTTACAATTCACTATCAGTTTTTCGTCCGATTCGAAAATCTTTGACTCACAGCAGAACGGCCATAAGGTGCCAGAGGCAGCAATAGACCCAAGGAGACAAGTCTGCTGGAGGACGAGGTATTGAATCGGGACGTAATTTGAGTGTTCCATTGTCGATAGGAGGCCCTGAACGTTACAATTCACTACCACTTTTTCGTCCGATTCGAAAATCTTTGACTCACAGGAGAACGGCCATAAGGTGCCCGAGGCAGCAATAGACCAATGGAGACAAGTCGGCTGGAGGACGATGTATTGAATCGGGACGCAATTTGAGTGATCCATCGTCATTAGGTGGCCCTGAACGTTACAATTCACTATCAGTTTTTCGACCGATTCGAAATTCTTTGACTCACAGCAGAACGGCCATAAGGTGCCCAAGGCAGCAATAGACCCATGGAGACAAGTCTGCTGGAGGACGATGTATTGAATCGGGACGCAATTTGAGTGTTCCATCGTCATTAGGAGGCCCTGAATGTTACAATTCACTATCAGTTTTTCGTCCCATTCGATAATCTAGACTCACGGGAGAACGTCCATAAGGTGCCCGAGGCAGCATTACACCCATGGAGACAAGTCGGCTGGAGGACGATGTATTGAATCGGGACGCAATGTGAGTGCTACATCGACATTAGGTGGCCCTGAAAGTTACAATTCACTATCAGTTTTTTGTCCGATTCGAAAATCTTTGACTCACAGCAGAACGGTCATAAGGCGCCCGAGGCAGCAATAGACCCATGGAGACAAGTCTGCTGGAGGACGATGTATTGAATCGGGACGCAATTTGAGTGTTCCATCGTCATTAGGAGGCCCAGAATGTTACAATTAACTATCAGTTTTTCGTCCCATTTGATAATCTAGACTCACGGCAGTACGACCATAAGGTGTCCGAGGCAGCAATAGACCCATGGAGACAAGTCGGCTGGAGGACGATGTATTGAATAGGGACGCAATTTGAGTGATCCATCGTCATTAGGCGGCCCTGAATGTTACAATTCTCTATCAGTTTTTCGACCGATTCGAAATTCTTTGACTCACAGCAGAACGGCCATACGGTGTCCAAGGCAGCAATTGACCAATGGAGACATGTCTGCTGGAGGACGATGTATTGAATCGGGACGCAATTTGAGTGTTCCATCGTCATTAGGAGGCACTGAACGTTACAATTCACTATCAGGTTTTCGTCCGATTCGAAAATCATTGACTCACAGGAGAACGGCAATAAGGTGCCCGAGGCAGCAATAGACCCATGGAGACAAGTCGGCTGGAGGACGATGTATTCAATCGGGACGCAATTTGAGTGATCCATCGTCATTAGGTGGCCCTGAATGTTACAAGTCACTATCAGTTTTTCGTCCGATTCGAAAATCTTTGTCTTACAGCAGAACGGCCATAAGGTGCCCGAGGCAGCAATAGACCCATGGAGACAAATCTGCTGGAGGACGATGTATTGAATCGGGACGCAATTTGAGTGTTCCATCGTCATTAGGAGGCCCTGTACGTTACAATTCACTATAAGTTATTCGTCCGATTCGAAAATCTTTGAGTCACAGCAGAACGGCCATAAGGTGCCCGAGGCAGCAATAGACCCATGGAGACAAGTCGGCTGGAGGACGATGTATTGAATAGGGACGCAATTTGAGTGATCCATCGTCATTAGGTGACCCTGAATATTACAATACACTATCAGTTTTTCGTCCGATTCGAAAATCTTTGACTCACAGCAGAACGGGAACAAGGTGCCCGAGGCAGCAATAGACCCATGGAGACAAGTCTGCTGGAGGACGATGTATTGAATCGGGACGCAATTTGAGTGATCCATCGTCATTAGGTGGCCCTGAATCTTTCAATTCACTATCAGTTTTTCGTCCGATTCGAAAATCTTTGACTCACAGCAGAACGGCCATAAGGGCCCGAGGCAGCAATAGACCCATGGAGACAAGTCTGCTGGAGGACGATGTATTGAATAGGGACGCAATTTGAGTGATCCATCGTCATTAGGTGACCCTGAATTTTACAATTCACTATCAGTTTTTCGTCCCATTCGATAATCTAGACTCACAGCAGAACGGCCATAAGGTGCCCGAGGCAGCAATAGACCCATGGAGACAAGTCTGCTGGAGGACGATGTATTGAATCGGGACGCAATTTGAGTTATCCATTGTGATTAGGTGGCCCTGAATGTTACAATTCACTATCAGTTTTTCGTCCGATTCGAAAATCTTTGACTCGCAGCAGAACGGCCATAAGGGCCCGAGGCAGCAATAGACCCATGGAGACAAGTCTGCTGGAGGACGATGTATTGAATCGGGACGCAATTTGGGTGTTCCATCGTCATTAGGAGGCCCTAAATGTTACAATTAACTTTCAGTTTTTCGTCCCATTCGATAATCTAGACTCACGGGAGAACGACCATAAGGTGCCCGAGGCAGCAATAGACCCATCTAGACAAGTCTGCTGGAGGACGATGTATTGAATCGGGACGCAATTTGAGTGATCCATCGTCATTAGGTGGCCCTGAACGTTACAATTCACTATCAGTTTTTCGTCCGATTCGAAAATCTTTGACTCACAGCAGAACGGCCATAAGGTGCCAGAGGCAGCAATAGACCCATGGAGACAAGTCTGCTGGAGGACGAGGTATTGAATCGTTACGCAATTTGAGTGTTCTATCGTCATTAAGAGGCCCTGAACGTTACAATTCACTATCACTTTTTCATCCGATTCGAAAATCTTTGACTCACAGGAGAACGGCCATAAGGTGCCCGAGGCAGCAATAGACCCATGGAGACAAGTCGGCTGGAGGACGATGTATTGAATCGGGACGCAATTTGAGTGATCCATCGTCATTAGGTGGCCCTGAACGTTACAATTCACTATCAGTTTTTCGACCGATTCGAAATTCTTTGACTCACAGCAGAACGGCCATAAGGTGCCCAAGGCAGCAATAGACCCATGGAGACAAGTCTGCTGGAGGACGATGTATTGAATCGGGACGCAATTTGAGTGTTCCATCGTCATTAGGAGGCCCTGAATGTTACAATTCACTATCAGTTTTTCGTCCCATTCGATAATCTAGACTCACGGGAGAACGGCCATAAGGTGCCCGAGGCAGCATTACACCCATGGAGACAAATCGGCTGGAGGACGATGTATTGAACCGGGACGCAATTTGAGTGCTACATCGTCATTAGGTGGCCCTGAAAGTTACAATTCACTATCTGTTTTTTGTCCGATTCGAAAATCTTTGTCTCACAGCAGAACGGCCATAAGGTGCCCGAGGCAGCAATAGACCCATGGAGACAAGTCTGCTGGAGGACGATGTATTGAAACGGGACGCAAATTGAGTGTTCCATCGTCATTAGGAGGCTCTGAATGTTACAATTAACTATCAGTTTTTCGTCCCATCCGATAATCTAGACTCACGGGAGAACGACCGTAAGGCGCCCGAGGCAGCAATAGACCCATGGAGACAAGTCTGCTGGAGGACGATGTATTGAATCGGGACGCAATTTGAGTGATCCATCGTCATTAGGTGGCCCTGAACGTTACAATTCACTATCAGTTTTTCGTCCGATTCGAAAATCTTTGACTCACAGCAGAACGGCCATAAGGTGCCCGAGGCAGCAATAGACCCATGGAGACAAGTCTGCTGGAGGACGAGGTATTGAATCGGGACGCAATTTGAGTGTTCCATCGTCATTAGGAGGCCCTGAACGTTACAATTCACTTTCAGTTTTTCGTCCGATTCGAAAATCTTTGACTCACAGGAGAACGGCCACAAGGTGCCCGAGGCAGCAGTAGACCCATGTAGACAAGTCGGCTGGAGGACGATGTATTGAATCGGGACGCAATTTGAGTGATCCATCGTCATTAGGTGGCCCGGAATGCTACAAGTAACTATCAGTTTTTCGTCTGATTTGAAAATCTTTGTCTCACAGCAGAACGGCCATAAGGTGCCCGAGGTAGCAACAGACCCATGGAGACAAGTCTGCTGGAGGACGATGTATTGAATCGGGACGCAATTTGAGTGTTCCATCGTAATTAGGAGTCCCTGAACGTTACAATTCACTATTAGTTTTTCGTCCGATTCGAAAATCTTTGACTCACAGCAGAACGGCCATAAGGTGCCCGCGGCAGCAATAGACCCATGGAGACAAGTCGGCTGGAGGACGATGTATTGAATCGGGACGCAATTTGAGTGTTCCATCGTCATTAGGAGGCCCAGAATGTTACAATTAACTATCAGTTTTTCGTCCCATTCGATAATCTAGACTCACAGCAGTACGACCATAAGATGCCCGAGGCAGCAATAGACCCATGGAGACAAGTCTGCTGGAGGACGATGTATTGAATCGGGACGCAATTTCAGTGATCCATCGTCATTAGGTGGCCCTGAACGCTACAATTCACTATCAGTTTTTCGTCCGATTCGAAAATCTTTGACTCACAGCAGAACGGCCATAAGGTGCCCGAGGCAGCAATAGACCAATCGAGACAAGTCTGCTGGAGGACGAGGTATTGAATCGGGAAGCAATTTGAGTGTTCCATTGTCATTAGGAGGCCCTGAACGTTACAATTCACTATCACTTTTTCGTCCGATTCGAAAATCTTTGACTAACATCAGAACGGCCATAAGGTGCCCGAGGCAGCAATAGACCCATGGAGACAAGTCTCCTGGAGGACGATGTATTGAAACGGGACGCAATTTGAGTGATCCATCGTCATTAGGTGGCCCTGAATGTTACAAGTCACTATCAGTTTTTCGTCCGATTCGAAAATCTTTGTCTCACAGCAGAACGGCCATAACGTGCCCGAGGCAGCAATAGACCCATGGAGACAAGTCTGCTGGAGGACGATGTATTGAATCGGGACGCAAATTGAGCGTTCCATCGTCATTAGGAGGCCCTGTACGTTACAATTCACTATCAGTTTTTCGACCGATTCGAAAATCTTTGACTCACAGCAGAATGGCCATAAGGTGCCCGAGGCAGCAATAGACCCACGGAGACAAGTCGGCTGGAGGACGATGTATTGAATCGGGAAGCAATTTGAGTGATCCATCGTCATTAGGTGGCCCTGAAAGTTACAATTCACTATCAGTTTTTCGACCGATTCGAAAATCTTTGACTCACAGCAGAACGGCCATAAGGTGCCCGAGGCAGCAATAGACCCATGGAGACAAGTCTGCTGGAGGACGATGTATTGAATCGAGACGCAATTTGACTGTTCCATCGTCATTAGGAGGCCCTGAATGTTACAATTAACTATCAGTTTTTCGTCCCATCCGATAATCTAGACTCACGGGAGAACGACCGTAAGGTGCCCGAGGCAGCAATAGACCCATGGAGACAAGTCTGCTGGAGGACGATGTATTGAATCGGGACGCAATGTGAGTGTTCCATCGTCATTAGGAGGCCCTCAACGTTACAATTCACTATCAGTTTTTCGTCCCATTCGAAAATCTTTGACTCACAGCAGAACGGCCATAAGGTGCCCGAGGTAGCAATAGACCCATGGAGACAAGTCTGCTGGAGGACGATGTATTGAATCGGGACGCAATTTGAGTGATCCATCGTCATTAGGTGACCCTGAACGTTACAATTCACTATCAGTTTTTCGTCCGATTCGAAAATCTTTGACTCACAGCAGAACGGCCATAAGGTGCCCGAGACAGCAATAGACCCATGGAGACAAGTCTGCTGGAGGACGATGTATTGACTCGGGACGCAATTTGAGTTATCCATTGTCATTAAGTGGCCCTGAATGTTACAATTCACTATCAGTTTTTCGTCCGATTCGAAAATCTTTGACTCGCAGCAGAACGGCCATAAGGTGCCCGAGGCAGCAATAGACCCATGGAGACAAGTCTGCTGGAGGACGATGTATTGAATCGGGACGCAATTTGAGTGTTCCATCGTCATTAGGAGGCCCTAAATGTTGCAATTAACTATCAGTTATTCGTCCCATTCGATAATCTAGACTCACGGGAGAACGACCATAAGGTGCCCGAGGCAGCAATAGACCCATCTAGACAAGTCTGCTGGAGGACGATGTATTGAATCGGGACGCAATTTGAGTGATCCATCGTTATTAGGTGGCCCTGAACGTTACAATTCACTATCAGTTTTTCGTTCGATTCGAAAATCTTTGACTCACAGCAGAACGGCCATAAGGTGCCAGAGGCAGCAATAGACCCATGGAGACAAGTCTGCTGGAGGACGAGGTATTGAATCGGGTCGCAATTTGAGTGTTCCATTGTCGATAGGAGGCCCGGAACGTTACAATTCACTATCACTTTTTCGTCCGATTCGAAAATCTTTGACCCACAGGAGAACGGCCATAAGGTGCCCGAGGCAGCAATAGACCCATGGAGACAAGTCGGCTGGAGGACGATGTATTGAATCGGGACGCAATTTGAGTGATCCATCGTCATTAGGTGGCCCTGAACGTTACAATTCACTATCAGTTTTTCGACCGATTCGAAATTCTTTGACTCACAGCAGAACGGCCATAAGGTGCCCAAGGCAGCAATAGACCCATGGAGACAAGTCTGCTGGAGGACGATGTATTGAATCGGGACGCAATTTGAGTGTTCCATCGTCATTAGGAGGCCCTGAATGTTACAATTCACTATCAGTTTTTCGTCCCATTCGATAATCTAGACTCACGGAAGAACGACCATAAGGTGCCCGAGTCAGCATTACACCCATGGAGACAAGTCTGCTGGAGGACGATGTATTGAATCGGGACGCAATTTGAGTGTTCCATCGTCATTAGGAGGCCGAGAATGTTACAATTAACTATCAGTTTTTAGTCCCATTCGATAATCTAGACTCACGGGAGAACGACCATAAGGTGCCCGAGGCAGCAATAGACCCATGTAGACAAGTCGGCTGGAGGACGATGTATTGAATCGGGACGCAATTTGAGTGATCCATCGTCATTAGGTGGCCCTGAATGTTACAAGTAACTATCAGTTTTTCGTCCGATTTGAAAATCTTTGTCTCACAGCAGAACGGCCATAAGGTGCCCGAGGTAGCAACAGACCCATGGAGACAAGACTGCTGGAGGACGATGTATTGAATCGGGACGCAATTTGAGTGTTCCATCGTAATTAGGAGGCCCTGAACGTTACAATTCACTATTAGTTTTTCGTCCGATTCGAAAATCTTTGACTCACAGCAGAACGGCCATAAGGTTGCCGAGGCAGCAATAGACCCATGGAGACAAGTCGGCTGGAGGACGATGTATTGAATCGGGACGCAATTTGAGTGTTCCATCGTCATTAGGAGGCCCAGAATGTTACAATTAACTATCAGTTTTTCGTCCCATTCGATAATCTAGACTCACGGCAGTACGACCATAAGGTGCCCGAGGCAGCAATAGACCCATGGAGACAAGTCTGCTGGATGACGATGTATTGAATCGGGACGCAATTTCAGTGATCCATCGTCATTAGGTGGCCCTGAACGCAACAATTCACTATCAGTTTTTCGTCCGATTCGAAAATCTTTGACTCACAGCAGAACGGCCGTAAGGTGCCCGAGGCAGCAATAGACCAATGGAGACAAGTCTGCTGGAGGACGAGGTATTGAATCGGGACGCAATTTGAGTGTTCCATTGTCATTAGGAGGCTCTGAACGTTACAATTCACTATCACTTTTTCGTCCGATTCGAAAATCTTTGACTAACAGCAGAACGGCCATAAGGTGCCCGAGGCAGCAATAGACCCATGGAGACAAGACTGCTGGAGGACGATGTATTGAATCGGGACGCAATTTGAGTGATCCATCGTCATTAGGTGGCCCTGAATGTTACAAGTCACTATCAGTTTTTCGTCCGATTCGAAAATCTTTGTCTCACAGCAGAACGGCCATAAGGTGCCCGAGGCAGCAATAGACCCATGGAGACAAGTCTGCTGGAGGACGATGTATTGAATCGGGACGCAAATTGAGTGTTCCATCGTCATTAGGAGGCCCTGTACGTTACAATTCACTATCAGTTTTTCGACCGATTCGAAAATCTTTGACTCACAGCAGAATGGCCATAAGGTGCCCGAGGCAGCAATAGACCCATGGAGACAAGTCGGCTGGAGGACGATGTATTGAATCGGGAAGCAATTTGAGTGATCCATCGTCATTAGGTGGCCCTGAATGTTACAATTCACTATCAGTTTTTCGACCGATTCGAAAATCTTTGACTCACAGCAGAACGGCCGTAAGGTGCCCGAGGCAGCAATAGACCCATGGAGACAAGTCTGCTGGAGGACGATGTATTGAATCGGGACGCAATTTGACTGTTCCATCGTCATTAGGAGGCCCTGAATGTTACAATTAACTATCAGTTTTTCGTCCCATCCGATAATCTAGACTCACGGGAGAACGACCGTAAGGTGCCCGAGGCAGCAATAGACCCATGGAGACAAGTCTGCTGGAGGACGATGTATTGAATCGGGACGCAATTTGAGTGTTCCATCGTCATTAGGAGGCCCTGAACGTTACAATTCACTATCAGTTTTTCGTCCGATTCGAAAATCTTTGACTCACAGCAGAACGGCCATAAGGTGCCCGAGGTAGCAATAGACCCATGGAGACAAGTAGGCTGGAGGACGATGTATAGAATCGGGACGCAATTTGAGTTATCCATTGTCATTAGGTGGCCCTGAATGTTACAATTCACTATCAGTTTTTCGTCCGATTCGAAAATCTTTGACTCGCAGCAGAACGGCCATAAGGTGCCCGAGGCAGCAATAGACCCATGGAGACAAGTCTGCTGGAGGACGATGTATTGAATCGGGACGCAATTTGAGTGTTCCATCGTCATTAGGAGGCCCTAAATGTTGCAATTAACTATCAGTTATTCGTCCCATTCGATAATCTAGACTCACGGGAGAACGACCATAAGGTGCCCGAGGCAGCAATAGACCCATCTAGACAAGTCTGCTGGAGGACGATGTATTGAATCGGGACGCAATTTGAGTGATCCATCGTTATTAGGTGGCCCTGAACGTTACAATTCACTATCAGTTTTTCGTTCGATTCGAAAATCTTTGACTCACAGCAGAACGGCCATAAGGTGCCAGAGGCAGCAATAGACCCATGGAGACAAGTCTGCTGGAGGACGAGGTATTGAATCGGGTCGCAATTTGAGTGTTCCATTGTCGATAGGAGGCCCGGAACGTTACAATTCACTATCACTTTTTCGTCCGATTCGAAAATCTTTGACCCACAGGAGAACGGCCATAAGGTGCCCGAGGCAGCAATAGACCCATGGAGACAAGTCGGCTGGAGGACGATGTATTGAATCGGGACGCAATTTGAGTGATCCATCGTCATTAGGTGGCCCTGAACGTTACAATTCACTATCAGTTTTTCGACCGATTCGAAATTCTTTGACTCACAGCAGAACGGCCATAAGGTGCCCAAGGCAGCAATAGACCCATGGAGACAAGTCTGCTGGAGGACGATGTATTGAATCGGGACGCAATTTGAGTGTTCCATCGTCATTAGGAGGCCCTGAATGTTACAATTCACTATCAGTTTTTCGTCCCATTCGATAATCTAGACTCACGGAAGAACGACCATAAGGTGCCCGAGGCAGCATTACACCCATGGAGACAAGTCTGCTGGAGGACGATGTATTGAATCGGGACGCAATTTGAGTGTTCCATCGTCATTAGGAGGCCGAGAATGTTACAATTAACTATCAGTTTTTAGTCCCATTCGATAATCTAGACTCACGGGAGAACGACCATAAGGTGCCCGAGGCAGCAATAGACCCATGTAGACAAGTCGGCTGGAGGACGATGTATTGAATCGGGACGCAATTTGAGTGATCCATCGTCATTAGGTGGCCCTGAATGTTACAAGTAACTATCAGTTTTTCGTCCGATTTGAAAATCTTTGTCTCACAGCAGAACGGCCATAAGGTGCCCGAGGTAGCAACAGACCCATGGAGACAAGACTGCTGGAGGACGATGTATTGAATCGGGACGCAATTTGAGTGTTCCATCGTAATTAGGAGGCCCTGAACGTTACAATTCACTATTAGTTTTTCGTCCGATTCGAAAATCTTTGACTCACAGCAGAACGGCCATAAGGTTGCCGAGGCAGCAATAGACCCATGGAGACAAGTCGGCTGGAGGACGATGTATTGAATCGGGACGCAATTTGAGTGTTCCATCGTCATTAGGAGGCCCAGAATGTTACAATTAACTATCAGTTTTTCGTCCCATTCGATAATCTAGACTCACGGCAGTACGACCATAAGGTGCCCGAGGCAGCAATAGACCCATGGAGACAAGTCTGCTGGATGACGATGTATTGAATCGGGACGCAATTTCAGTGATCCATCGTCATTAGGTGGCCCTGAACGCAACAATTCACTATCAGTTTTTCGTCCGATTCGAAAATCTTTGACTCACAGCAGAACGGCCGTAAGGTTCCCGAGGCAGCAATAGACCAATGGAGACAAGTCTGCTGGAGGACGAGGTATTGAATCGGGACGCAATTTGAGTGTTCCATTGTCATTAGGAGGCTCTGAACGTTACAATTCACTATCACTTTTTCGTCCGATTCGAAAATCTTTGACTAACAGCAGAACGGCCATAAGGTGCCCGAGGCAGCAATAGACCCATGGAGACAAGACTGCTGGAGGACGATGTATTGAATCGGGACGCAATTTGAGTGATCCATCGTCATTAGGTGGCCCTGAATGTTACAAGTCACTATCAGTTTTTCGTCCGATTCGAAAATCTTTGTCTCACAGCAGAACGGCCATAAGGTGCCCGAGGCAGCAATAGACCCATGGAGACAAGTCTGCTGGAGGACGATGTATTGAATCGGGACGCAAATTGAGTGTTCCATCGTCATTAGGAGGCCCTGTACGTTACAATTCACTATCAGTTTTTCGACCGATTCGAAAATCTTTGACTCACAGCAGAATGGCCATAAGGTGCCCGAGGCAGCAATAGACCCATGGAGACAAGTCGGCTGGAGGACGATGTATTGAATCGGGAAGCAATTTGAGTGATCCATCGTCATTAGGTGGCCCTGAATGTTACAATTCACTATCAGTTTTTCGACCGATTCGAAAATCTTTGACTCACAGCAGAACGGCCGTAAGGTGCCCGAGGCAGCAATAGACCCATGGAGACAAGTCTGCTGGAGGACGATGTATTGAATCGGGCGCAATTTGACTGTTCCATCGTCATTAGGAGGCCCTGAATGTTACAATTAACTATCAGTTTTTCGTCCCATCCGATAATCTAGACTCACGGGAGAACGACCGTAAGGTGCCCGAGGCAGCAATAGACCCATGGAGACAAGTCTGCTGGAGGACGATGTATTGAATCGGGACGCAATTTGAGTGTTCCATCGTCATTAGGAGGCCCTGAACGTTACAATTCACTATCAGTTTTTCGTCCGATTCGAAAATCTTTGACTCACAGCAGAACGGCCATAAGGTGCCCGAGGTAGCAATAGACCCATGGAGACAAGTAGGCTGGAGGACGATGTATAGAATCGGGACGCAATTTGAGTGATCCATCGTCATTAGGTGACCCTGAACGTTACAATTCACTATCAGTTTTTCGTCCGATTCGAAAATCTTTGACTCACAGCAGAACGGCCATAAGGTGCCCGAGGCAGCAATAGACCCATGGAGACAAGTCTGCTGGAGGACGATGTATTGAATCGGGACGCAATTTGAGTTATCCATTGTCATTAGGTGGCCCTGAATGTTACAATTCACTATCAGTTTTTCGTCCGATTCGAAAATCTTTGACTCGCAGCAGAACGGCCATAAGGTGCCCAAGGCAGCAATAGACCCATGGAGACAAGTCTGCTGGAGGACGATGTATTGAATCGGGACGCAATTTGAGTGTTCCATCGTCATTAGGAGGCCCTAAATGTTACAATTAACTATCAGTTATTCGTCCCATTCGATAATCTAGACTCACGGGAGAACGACCATAAGGTGCCCGAGGCAGCAATAGACCCATCTAGACAAGTCTGCTGGAGGACGATGTATTGAATCGGGACGCAATTTGAGTGATCCATCGTCATTAGGTGGCCCTGAACGTTACAATTCACTATCAGTTTTTCGTCCGATTCGAAAATCTTTGACTCACAGCAGAACGGCCATAAGGTGCCAGAGGCAGCAATAGACCCAAGGAGACAAGTCTGCTGGAGGACGAGGTATTGAATCGGGACGTAATTTGAGTGTTCCATTGTCGATAGGAGGCCCTGAACGTTACAATTCACTACCACTTTTTCGTCCGATTCGAAAATCTTTGACTCACAGGAGAACGGCCATAAGGTGCCCGAGGCAGCAATAGACCCATGGAGACAAGTCGGCTGGAGGACGACGTATTGAATCGGGACGCAATTTGAGTGATCCATCGTCATTAGGTGGCCCTGAACGTTACAATTCACTATCAGTTTTTCGACCGATTCGAAATTCTTTGACTCACAGCAGAACGGCCATAAGGTGCCCAAGGCAGCAATAGACCCATGGAGACAAGTCTGCTGGAGGACGATGTATTGAATCGGGACGCAATTTGAGTGTTCCATCGTCATTAGGAGGCCCTGAATGTTACAATTCACTATCAGTTTTTCGTCCCATTCGATAATCTAGACTCACGGGAGAACGTCCATAAGGTGCCCGAGGCAGCATTACACCCATGGAGACAAGTCGGCTGGAGGACGATGTATTGAATCGGGACGCAATGTGAGTGCTACATCGACATTAGGTGGCCCTGAAAGTTACAATTCACTATCAGTTTTTTGTCCGATTCGAAAATCTTTGACTCACAGCAGAACGGTCATAAGGCGCCCGAGGCAGCAATAGACCCATGGAGACAAGTCTGCTGGAGGACGATGTATTGAATCGGGACGCAATTTGAGTGTTCCATCGTCATTAGGAGGCCCTGAATGTTACAATTAACTATCAGTTTTTCGTCCCATTTGATAATCTAGACTCACGGCAGTACGACCATAAGGTGTCCGAGGCAGCAATAGACCCATGGAGACAAGTCGGCTGGAGGACGATGTATTGAATAGGGACGCAATTTGAGTGATCCATCGTCATTAGGCGGCCCTGAATGTTACAATTCTCTATCAGTTTTTCGACCGATTCGAAATTCTTTGACTCACAGCAGAACGGCCATACGGTGCCCAAGGCAGCAATTGACCAATGGAGACATGTCTGCTGGAGGACGATGTATTGAATCGGGACGCAATTTGAGTGATCCATCGTCATTAGGTGGCCCTGAATGTTACAAGTCACTATCAGTTTTTCGTCCGATTCGAAAATCTTTGTCTCACAGCAGAACGGCCATAAGGTGCCCGAGGCAGCAATAGACCCATGGAGACAAGTCTGCTGGAGGACGATGTATTGAATCGGGACGCAAATTGAGTGTTCCATCGTCATTAGGAGGCCCTGTACGTTACAATTCACTATCAGTTTTTCGACCGATTCGAAAATCTTTGACTCACAGCAGAATGGCCATAAGGTGCCCGAGGCAGCAATAGACCCATGGAGACAAGTCGGCTGGAGGACGATGTATTGAATCGGGAAGCAATTTGAGTGATCCATCGTCATTAGGTGGCCCTGAATGTTACAATTCACTATCAGTTTTTCGACCGATTCGAAAATCTTTGACTCACAGCAGAACGGCCGTAAGGTGCCCGAGGCAGCAATAGACCCATGGAGACAAGTCTGCTGGAGGACGATGTATTGAATCGGGCGCAATTTGACTGTTCCATCGTCATTAGGAGGCCCTGAATGTTACAATTAACTATCAGTTTTTCGTCCCATCCGATAATCTAGACTCACGGGAGAACGACCGTAAGGTGCCCGAGGCAGCAATAGACCCATGGAGACAAGTCTGCTGGAGGACGATGTATTGAATCGGGACGCAATTTGAGTGTTCCATCGTCATTAGGAGGCCCTGAACGTTACAATTCACTATCAGTTTTTCGTCCGATTCGAAAATCTTTGACTCACAGCAGAACGGCCATAAGGTGCCCGAGGTAGCAATAGACCCATGGAGACAAGTAGGCTGGAGGACGATGTATAGAATCGGGACGCAATTTGAGTGATCCATCGTCATTAGGTGACCCTGAACGTTACAATTCACTATCAGTTTTTCGTCCGATTCGAAAATCTTTGACTCACGGCAGAACGGCCATAAGGTGCCCGAGGCAGCAATAGACCCATGGAGACAAGTCTGCTGGAGGACGATGTATTGAATCGGGACGCAATTTGAGTTATCCATTGTCATTAGGTGGCCCTGAATGTTACAATTCACTATCAGTTTTTCGTCCGATTCGAAAATCTTTGACTCGCAGCAGAACGGCCATAAGGTGCCCAAGGCAGCAATAGACCCATGGAGACAAGTCTGCTGGAGGACGATGTATTGAATCGGGACGCAATTTGAGTGTTCCATCGTCATTAGGAGGCCCTAAATGTTACAATTAACTATCAGTTATTCGTCCCATTCGATAATCTAGACTCACGGGAGAACGACCATAAGGTGCCCGAGGCAGCAATAGACCCATCTAGACAAGTCTGCTGGAGGACGATGTATTGAATCGGGACGCAATTTGAGTGATCCATCGTCATTAGGTGGCCCTGAACGTTACAATTCACTATCAGTTTTTCGTCCGATTCGAAAATCTTTGACTCACAGCAGAACGGCCATAAGGTGCCAGAGGCAGCAATAGACCCAAGGAGACAAGTCTGCTGGAGGACGAGGTATTGAATCGGGACGTAATTTGAGTGTTCCATTGTCGATAGGAGGCCCTGAACGTTACAATTCACTACCACTTTTTCGTCCGATTCGAAAATCTTTGACTCACAGGAGAACGGCCATAAGGTGCCCGAGGCAGCAATAGACCCATGGAGACAAGTCGGCTGGAGGACGACGTATTGAATCGGGACGCAATTTGAGTGATCCATCGTCATTAGGTGGCCCTGAACGTTACAATTCACTATCAGTTTTTCGACCGATTCGAAATTCTTTGACTCACAGCAGAACGGCCATAAGGTGCCCAAGGCAGCAATAGACCCATGGAGACAAGTCTGCTGGAGGACGATGTATTGAATCGGGACGCAATTTGAGTGTTCCATCGTCATTAGGAGGCCCTGAATGTTACAATTCACTATCAGTTTTTCGTCCCATTCGATAATCTAGACTCACGGGAGAACGTCCATAAGGTGCCCGAGGCAGCATTACACCCATGGAGACAAGTCGGCTGGAGGACGATGTATTGAATCGGGACGCAATGTGAGTGCTACATCGACATTAGGTGGCCCTGAAAGTTACAATTCACTATCAGTTTTTTGTCCGATTCGAAAATCTTTGACTCACAGCAGAACGGTCATAAGGCGCCCGAGGCAGCAATAGACCCATGGAGACAAGTCTGCTGGAGGACGATGTATTGAATCGGGACGCAATTTGAGTGTTCCATCGTCATTAGGAGGCCCTGAATGTTACAATTAACTATCAGTTTTTCGTCCCATTTGATAATCTAGACTCACGGCAGTACGACCATAAGGTGTCCGAGGCAGCAATAGACCCATGGAGACAAGTCGGCTGGAGGACGATGTATTGAATAGGGACGCAATTTGAGTGATCCATCGTCATTAGGCGGCCCTGAATGTTACAATTCTCTATCAGTTTTTCGACCGATTCGAAATTCTTTGACTCACAGCAGAACGGCCATACGGTGCCCAAGGCAGCAATTGACCAATGGAGACATGTCTGCTGGAGGACGATGTATTGAATCGGGACGCAATTTGAGTGTTCCATCGTCATTAGGAGGCACTGAACGTTACAATTCACTATCAGGTTTTCGTCCGATTCGAAAATCATTGACTCACAGGAGAACGGCAATAAGGTGCCCGAGGCAGCAATAGACCCATGGAGACAAGTCGGCTGGAGGACGATGTATTGAATCGGGACGCAATTTGAGTGATCCATCGTCATTAGGTGGCCCTGAATGTTACAAGTCACTATCAGTTTTTCGTCCGATTCGAAAATCTTTGTCTTACAGCAGAACGGCCATAAGGTGCCCGAGGCAGCAATAGACCCATGGAGACAAGTCTGCTGGAGGACGATGTATTGAATCGGGACGCAATTTGAGTGTTCCATCGTCATTAGGAGGCCCTGTACGTTACAATTCACTATAAGTTATTCGTCCGATTCGAAAATCTTTGAGTCACAGCAGAACGGCCATAAGGTGCCCGAGGCAGCAATAGACCCATGGAGACAAGTCGGCTGGAGGACGATGTATTGAATAGGGACGCAATTTGAGTGATCCATCGTCATTAGGTGACCCTGAATATTACAATACACTATCAGTTTTTCGTCCGATTCGAAAATCTTTGACTCACAGCAGAACGGGAACAAGGTGCCCGAGGCAGCAATAGACCCATGGAGACAAGTCTGCTGGAGGACGATGTATTGAATCGGGACGCAATTTGAGTGATCCATCGTCATTAGGTGGCCCTGAATCTTTCAATTCACTATCAGTTTTTCGTCCGATTCGAAAATCTTTGACTCACAGCAGAACGGCCATAAGGTGCCCGAGGCAGCAATAGACCCATGGAGACAAGTCGGCTGGAGGACGATGTATTGAATCGGGACGCAATTTGAGTGATCCATCGGCATTAGGTGACCCTGAACGTTACAATTCACTATCAGTTTTTCGTCCCATTCGATAATCTAGACTCACAGCAGAACGGCCATAAGGTGCCCGAGGCAGCAATAGACCCATGGAGACAAGTCTGCTGGAGGACGATGTATTGAATCGGGACGCAATTTGAGTTATCCATTGTGATTAGGTGGCCCTGAATGTTACAATTCACTATCAGTTTTTTGTCCGATTCGAAAATCTTTGACTCGCAGCAGAACGGCCATAAGGGCCCGAGGCAGCAATAGACCCATGGAGACAAGTCTGCTGGAGGACGATGTATTGAATCGGGACGCAATTTGGGTGTTCCATCGTCATTAGGAGGCCCTAAATGTTACAATTAACTTTCAGTTTTTCGTCCCATTCGATAATCTAGACTCACGGGAGAACGACCATAAGGTGCCCGAGGCAGCAATAGACCCATCTAGACAAGTCTGCTGGAGGACGATGTATTGAATCGGGACGCAATTTGAGTGATCCATCGTCATTAGGTGGCCCTGAACGTTACAATTCACTATCAGTTTTTCGTCCGATTCGAAAATCTTTGACTCACAGCAGAACGGCCATAAGGTGCCAGAGGCAGCAATAGACCCATGGAGACAAGTCTGCTGGAGGACGAGGTATTGAATCGGGACGCAATTTGAGTGTTCTATCGTCATTAAGAGGCCCTGAACGTTACAATTCACTATCACTTTTTCGTCCGATTCGAAAATCTTTGACTCACAGGAGAACGGCCATAAGGTGCCCGAGGCAGCAATAGACCCATGGAGACAAGTCGGCTGGAGGACGATGTATTGAATCGGGACGCAATTTGAGTGATCCATCGTCATTAGGTGGCCCTGAACGTTACAATTCACTATCAGTTTTTCGACCGATTCGAAATTCTTTGACTCACAGCAGAACGGCCATAAGGTGCCCAAGGCAGCAATAGACCCATGGAGACAAGTCTGCTGGAGGACGATGTATTGAATCGGGACGCAATTTGAGTGTTCCATCGTCATTAGGAGGCCCTGAATGTTACAATTCACTATCAGTTTTTCGTCCCATTCGATAATCTAGACTCACGGGAGAACGGCCATAAGGTGCCCGAGGCAGCATTACACCCATGGAGACAAATCGGCTGGAGGACGATGTATTGAACCGGGACGCAATTTGAGTGCTACATCGTCATTAGGTGGCCCTGAAAGTTACAATTCACTATCTGTTTTTTGTCCGATTCGAAAATCTTTGACTCACAGCATAACGGCCATAAGGCGCCCGAGGCAGCAATAGACACATGGAGACAAGTCTGCTGGAGGACGATGTATTGAATCGGGACGCAATTTGAGTGTTCCATCGTCATTAGGAGGCCCAGAATGTTACAATTAACTATCAGTTTTTCGTCCCATTCGGTAATCTAGACTCACGGCAGTACGACCATAAGGTGTCCGAGGCAGCTATAGACCCATGGAGACAAGTCGGCTGGAGGACGATGTATTGAATAGGGACGCAATTTGAGTGATCCATCGTCATTAGGCGGCCCTGAATGTTACAATTCTCTATCAGTTTTTCGACCGATTCGAAATTCTTTGACTCACAGCAGAACGGCCATAAGGTGCCCAAGGCAGCAATTGACCCATGGAGACATGTCTGCTGGAGGACGATGTATTGAATCGGGACGCAATTTGAGTGTTCCATCGTCATTAGGAGGCACTGAACGTTACAATTCACTATCAGGTTTTCGTCCGATTCGAAAATCATTGACTCACAGGAGAACGGCCATAAGGTGCCCGAGGCAGCAATAGACCCATGGAGACAAGTCGGCTGGAGGACGATGTATTGAATCGGGACGCAATTTGAGTGATCCATCGTCATTAGGTGGCCCTGAATGTTACAAGTCACTATCAGTTTTTCGTCCGATTCGAAAATCTTTGTCTTACAGCAGAACGGCCATAAGGTGCCCGAGGCAGCAATAGACCCATGGAGACAAGTCTGCTGGAGGACGATGTATTGAATCGGGATGCAATTTGAGTGTTCCATCGTCATTAGGAGGCCCTGTACGTTACAATTCACTATTAGTTATTTGTCCGATTCGAAAATCATGGACTCACAGCAGAACGGCCATAAGGTGCCCGAGGCAGCAATAGACCCATGGAGACAAGTCGGCTGGAGGACGATGTATTGAATAGGGACGCAATTTGAATGATTCATCGTCATTAGGTGGCCCTGAATGTTGCAATACACTATCAGTTTTTCGTCAGATTCGAAAATCTTTGACTCACAGCAGAACGGGAATAAGGTGCCCGAGGCAGCAATAGACCCATGGAGACAGGTCTGCTGGAGGACGATGTATTGAATCGGGACGCAATTTGAGTGATCCATCGTCATTAGGTGGCCCTGAATCTTTCAATTCACTATCAGTTTTTCGTCCGATTCAAAAATCTTTGACTCACAGCAGAACGGCCATAAGGTGCCCGAGGCAGCAATAATCCCATGGAGACAAGTCTGCTGGAGGACGATGTATTGAATCGGGACGCAATTTGAGTGATCCATCGTCATTAGGTGACCCTGAACGTTACAATTCACTATCAGTTTTTCGTCCCAATCGATAATCTAGACTCACAGCAGAACGGCCATAAAGTGCCCGAGGCAGCAATAGATCTATGGAGACTAGTCGGCTGGAGGTCGATGTATTGAATCGGGACGCAATTTGAGTGTTCCATCGTCATTAGGAGGCCCTGAACGTTACAATTCACTATCAGTTTTTCGTCCGATTCGAAAATCTTTGACTCACAGCAGAACGGCCATAAGGTGCCCGAGGTAGCAATAGATCCATGGAGACAAGTCTGCTGGAGGACGATGTATTGAATCGGGACGCAATTTGAGTGATCCATCGTCATTAGGTGGCCCTGAACGTTACAATTCACTATCAGTTTTTCGTCCGATTCGAAAATCTTTGACTCACAGCAGAAGGGCCATAAGGTGCCCAAAGCAGCAATAGACCCATGGAGACAAGTCGGCTGGAGGACGATGTATTGAATAGGGACGCAATTTGAGTGATCCATCGTCATTAGGTGGCCCTGAATGTTACAATTCAATATCAGTTTTTCGTCAGATTCGAAAATCTTTGACTCACAGAAGAACGGGCATAAGGTGCCCGAGGCAGCAATAGACCCATGGAGACAAGTCTGCTGGAGGACGATGTATGAATCGGGACGCAATTTGAGTGATCCATCGTCATTAGGTGGCCCTGAATGTTACAATTCACTATCAGTTTTTCGTCAGATTCGAAAATCTTTGACTCGCAGCAGAACGGCCATAAGGTGCCCGAGGCAGCAATAGACCCATGGAGACAAGGTTGCTGGAGGACGATGTATTGAATCGGGACGCAATTTGAATGATCCATCGTCATTAGGAGGCCCTGAATGTTAAAATTAACTATCAGTTTTTCGTCCCATCCGATACCTTGGACTCACGGGAGAAGGCCTGTAAGGTGCCCGAGGCAGCCATAGACCCATGGAGACAAGTCTGCTGGAGGACGATGTATTGAATCGGGAGGCAATTTGAGTGATCCATCGTCATTAGGTGGCCCTGAACGTTACAATTCACTATCAGTTTTTCGTCCGATTCGAAAATCTTTGACTCACAGCAGAACGGCCATAAGGTGCCCGAGGCAGCAATAGACCCATGGAGACAAGTCTGCTGGAGGACGAGGTATTGAATCGGGACGCAATTTGAGTGTTCCATCGTCATTAGGAGGCCATGAACGTTACAATTCACTATCAGTTTTTCGTCCGATTCGAAAATCTTTGACTCACAGCAGAACGGGCATAAGGTGACTGAGGTAGCAATAGACCCATGGAGACAAGTCTGCTGGAGGACGATGTATTGAATCGGGACGCAATTTGAGAGATCCATCGTCATTAGGTGGCCCTGAACGTTACAATTCACTATCAGTTTTTCGTTTGTTTCGAAAATCTTTGACTCACAGCAGAACGGCCATAAGGTGCCCGAGGCAGCAATAGACCCATGGAGACAAGTCGGCTGGAGGACGATGTATTGAATCGGGACGCAATTGGAGTGATCCATCGTCATTAGGTGGCCCTGAACGTTACAATTCACTATCAGTTTTTCGTCCGATTCGAAAATCTTTGACTCACAGCAGAACGGCCATAAGGTGCCAGAGGCAGCAATAGACCCATGGAGACAAGTCTGCTGGAGGACGAGGTATTGAATCGGGACACAATTTGAGTGTTCCATTGTCATTAGGAGGCCCTGAACGTTACAATTCACTATCACTTTTTCGTCCGATTCGAAAATCTTTGACTCACAGGAGAACGGCCATAAGGTGCCCGAGGCAGCAATAGACCCATGGAGACAAGTCGGCTGGAGGACGATGTATTGAATCGGGACGCAATTTGAGTGATCCATCCTCATTAGGTGGCCCTGAACGTTACAATTCACTATCAGTTTTTCGACCGATTCGAAATTCTTTGACTCACAGCAGAACGGCCATAAGGTGCCCAAGGCAGCAATAGACCCATGGAAACAAGTCTGCTGGAGGACGGTGTATTGAATCGGGACGCAATTTGAGTGTTCCATCGTCATTAGGAGGCCCTGAATGTTACAATTCACTATTAGTTTTTCGTCCCATTCGATAATCTAGACTCACGGGAGAAACGACCATAAGGTGCCCGAGGCAGCATTACACCCATGGAGACAAGTCGGCTGGAGGACGATGTATTGAATAGGGACGCAATTTGAGTGATCCATCGTCATTAGGTTGCCTTGAATGTTACAATTCACTATCAGGTTTTCGTCCGATTCGAAAATCATTGACTCACAGGAGAACGGCCATAAGGTGCCCGAGACAGCAATAGACACATGGAGACATGTCGGCTGGAGGACGATGTATTGAATCGGGACGCAATTTGAGTGATCCATCGTCATTAGGTGGCCCTGAATGTTACAAGTCACTATCAGTTTTTCGTCCGATTCGAAAATCTTTGACTCACAGCAGAACGGCCATAAGGTGCCCGAGGTAGCAATAGACCCATGGAGACAAGTCTGCTGGAGGACGATGTATTGAATCGGGACGCAATTTGAGTGATCCATCGTCATTAGGTAGCCCTGAATGTTACAATTCACTATCAATTTTTCGTCCGATTCGAAAATCTTTGACTCACAGCAGAACGGCCATAAGGTGCCCGAGGCAGCAATAGACCCATGGAGACAATTCGGCTGGAGGACGATGTATTGAATCGGGACGCAATTTGAGTGTTCCGGCGTTATTAGGTGGCCCTGAACGTTACAATTCACTATCAGTTTTTCGTCCCATTCGATAATCTAGACTCACAGCAGAACGGCCATAAGGTGCCCGAGGCAGAAATAGACCCATGGAGACAAGTCGGCTGGAGGACGATGTATTGAATCGGGACGCAATTTGAGTGTTCCATCGTCATTAGGAGGCCCTGAATGTTACAATTAACTATGAGTTTTTCGTCCCATTCGATAATCTAGACTCACGGGAGAACGACCGTAAGGTGCCCGAGGCAGCAATAGACCCATGGAGACAAGACTGCTGGAGGACGATGTATTGAATCGGGACGCAATTTGAATGATCCATCGTCATTAGTTGGCCCTGAACGTTACAATTCACTATCAGTTTTTCGTCCGATTCGAAAATCTTTGACTCACAGCAGAACGGCCATAAGGTGCCCGAGGCAGCAATAGACCCATGGAGACAAGTCTGCTGGAGGACGAGGTATTGAATCGGGACGCAATTTGAGTGTTCCATCGTCATTAGGAGGCCATGAACGTTACAATTCACTATCAGTTTTTCGTCCGATTCGAAAATCTTTGACTCACAGCAGAACGGGCATAAGGTGACCGAGGTAGCAATAGACCCATGGAGACAAGTCTGCTGGAGGACGATGTATTGAATCGGGACGCAATTTGAGAGATCCATCGTCATTAGGTGCCCCTGAACGTTACAATTCACTATCAGTTTTTCGTCCGATTCGAAAACCTTTGACTCACAGCATAAGGTGCCTGAGGCAGCAATAGACCCATGGAGACAAGTCGGCTGGAGGACGATATATTGAATCGGGACGCAATCTGAGTGATCCATCGTCATTAGGTGGCCCTGAATGTTACAATTCACTATCAGTTTTTCGTCCGATTCGAAAATCTTTGACTCGCAGCAGAACGGCCATAAGGTGCCCGAGGCAGCAATAGACCCATGGAGACAAGTCTGCTGGAGTTCGATGTATTGAATCGGGACGCAATTTGAGTGTTCCATCGTCATTAGGAGGCCCTAAATGTTACGGTTAACTATCAGTTTTTCGTCCCATTCGATAATCTAGACTCACGGGAGAACGACCATAAGGTGCCCGAGGCAGCATTACACCCATGGAGACAAGTCGGCTGGAGGACGATGTATTGAATCGGGTCGCAATTTGAGTGATCCATCGTCATTAGGTGGCCCTGAAAGTTACAATTCACTATCAGTTTTTTGTCCGATTCGAAAATCTTTGACTCACAGCAGAACGGCCATAAGGTGCCCGAGGCAGCAATAGACCCATGGAGACAAGTCTGCTGGAGGACGATGTATTGAATCGGGACGCAATTTGAGTGTTCCATCGCCATTAGGAGGCCCAGAATGTTACAATTAACTATCAGTTTTTCGTCCCATTCGATAATCTAGAATCACGGCAGTACGACCATAAGGTGCCCGAGGCAGCAATAGACCCATGGAGACAAGTCTGCTGGAGGACGATGTATTGAATCGGGATGCAATTTGAGTGATCCATCGTCATTAGGTGGCCCTGAACGTTACAATTCACTATCAGTTTTTCGTCCGATTCGAAAATCTTTGACTCACAGCAGAACAGCCATAAGGTGCCCGAGGCAGCAATAGACCCATGGAGACAATTCGCCTGGAGGACGATGTATTGAATAGGGACGCAATTTGAGTGTTCCGGCGTCATTAGGTGGCCCTGAACGTTACAATTCACTATCAGTTTTTCGTACCATTCGATAATCTAGACTCACAGCAGAACGGCCATAAGGTGCCCGAGGCAGCAATTGACCCATGGAGACAAGTCGGCTGGAGGACGATGTATTGAATCGGGACGCAATTTGAGTGTTCCATCGTCATTAGGAGGCCCTGAACGTTACAATTCACTATCAGTTTTTCGTCCGATTCGAAAATCTTTGACTCACAGCAGAACGGCCATAAGGTGCCCGAGGTAGCAATAGACTCATGGATACATGTCTGCTGGAGGACGATGTATTGAATCGGGCCGCAATTTGAGTGAACCATCGTCATTAGGTGGCCGTGAACGTTACAATTCACTATCAGTTTTTCGTCCGATTCAAAAATCTTTGACTCACAGCAGAACGGCCATTAGGTGCCCGAGGCAGCAATGACCCATGGAGACAAGTCTGCTGGAGGACGATGTATTGAGTCGGGACGCAATTTGAGTGTTCCATCGTCATTAGGAGGCCCTGAATGTTACAATTAACTATCAGTTTTTCGTCCCATTCGATAATCTAGACTCACGGGAGAACGACCGTAAGGTGCCCGAGGCAGCAATAGACCCATGGAGACAAGACTGCATGAGGACGATGTATTGAATCGGGACGCAATTTGTGTGATCCATCGTCATTAGGTGGCCCTGAACGTTACAATTCACTATCAGTTTTTCGTCCGATTCGAAAATCTTTGACTCACAGCAGAAGGGCCATAAGGTGCCCGAGGCAGCAGTAGACCCATGGAGACAAGTCTGCTGGAGGACGAGGTATTGAATCGGGACGCAATTTGAGTGTTCCATCGTCATTAGGAGGCCTTGAACGTTACCATTCACTATCAGTTTTTCGTCCGATTCGAAATTATTTGACTCACAGCAGAACGGCCATAAGGTGCCCGAGGCAGCAATAGACCCATGGAGACAAGTCTGCTGGAGGACGATGTATTGAATCGGGACGCAATTTGAGTGATCCATCGTCATTATGTGGCCCTGAACGTTACAATTCACTATCAGTTTTTCGTCCGATTCGAAAATCTTTGACTCGCAGCAGAACGGCCATAAGGTGCCCGAGGCAGCAATAGACCCATGGAGACAAGTCGGCTGGAGGACGATGTATTGAATCGGGACGCAACTTGAGTGTTCCATCGTCATTAGGAGGCCCTGAACGTTACAATTCACTATCAGTTTTTCGTCCGATTCGAAAATGTTTGACTCACAGCAGAACGGCCATACGGTGCCCGAGGTAGCAATAGACTCATGGATACAAGTCTGCTGGAGGACGATGTATTGAATCGGGCCGCAATTTGAGTGATCCGTCGTCATTAGGTGGCCGTGAACGTTACAATTCACTATCAGTTTTTCGTCCGATTCAAAAATCTTTGACTCACAGCAGAACGGCCATTAGGTGCCCGAGGCAGCAATGACCCATGGAGACAAGTCTGCTGGAGGACGATGTATTGAATCGGGACGCAATTTGAGTGTTCCATCGTCATTAGGAGGCCCTGAATGTAACAATTAACTATGAGTTTTTCGTCCCATTCGATAATCTAGACTCACGGGAGAACGACCGTAAGGTGCCCGAGGCAGCAATAGACCCATGGAGACAAGACTGCTGGAGGACGATGTAATGAATCGGGACGCAATTTGAGTGATCCATCGTCATTAGGTGGCCCTGAACGTTACAATTCACTATCAGTTTTTCGTCCGATTCGAAAATCTTTGACTCACAGCAGAACGGCCATAAGGTGCCCGAGGGAGCAATAGACCCATGGAGACAAGTCTGCTGGAGGACGAGGTATTGAATCGGGACGCAATTTGAGTGTTCCATCGTCATTAGGAGGCCATGAACGTTACAATTCACTATCAGTTTTTCGTCCGATTCGAAAATCTTTGACTCACAGCATAAGGTGCTCGAGGCAGCAATAGACCCATGGAGACAAGTCGGCTGGAGGACGATGTATTGAATCGGGACGTAATCTGAGTGATCCATCGTCATTAGGTGGCCCTGAATGTTACAATTCACTATCAGTTTTTCGTCCGATTCGAAAATCTTTGACTCGCAGCAGAACGGCCATAAGGTGCCCGAGGCAGCAATAGACCCATGGAGACAAGTCTGCTGGAGTTCGATGTATTGAATCGGGACGCAATTTGAGTGTTCCATCGTCATTAGGAGGCCCTAAATGTTACGGTTAATTATCAGTTTTTCGTCCCATTCGATAATCTAGACTCACGGGAGAACGACCATAAGGTGCCCGAGGCAGCATTACACCCATGGAGACAAGTCGGCTGGAGGACGATGTATTGAATCGGGTCGCAATTTGAGTGATCCATCGTCATTAGGTGGCCCTGAAAGTTACAATTCACTATCAGTTTTTTGTCCGATTCGAAAATCTTTGACTCACAGCAGAACGGCCATAAGGTGCCCGAGGCAGCAATAGACCCATGGAGACAAGTCTGCTGGAGGACGATGTATTGAATCGGGACGCAATTTGAGTGTTCCATCGCCATTAGGAGGCCCAGAATGTTACAATTAACTATCAGTTTTTCGTCCCATTCGATAATCTAGACTCACGGCAGTACGACCATAAGGTGCCCGAGGCAGCAATAGACCCATGGAGACAGGTCTGCTGGAGGACGATGTATTGAATCGGGATGCAATTTGAGTGATCCATCGTCATTAGGTGGCCCTGAACGTTACAATTCACTATCAGTTTTTCGTCCGATTCGAAAATCTTTGACTCACAGCAGAACGGCCATAAGGTGCCCGAGGTAGCAATAGACTCATGGATACATGTCTGCTGGAGGACGATGTATTGAATCGGGCCGCAATTTGAGTGAACCATCGTCATTAGGTGGCCGTGAACGTTACAATTCACTATCAGTTTTTCGTCCGATTCAAAAATCTTTGACTCACAGCAGAACGGCCATTAGGTGCCCGAGGCAGCAATGACCCATGGAGACAAGTCTGCTGGAGGACGATGTATTGAATCGGGACGCAATTTGAGTGTTCCATCGTCATTAGGAGGCCCTGAATGTTACAATTAACTATCAGTTTTTCGTCCCATTCGATAATCTAGACTCACGGGAGAACGACCGTAAGGTGCCCGAGGCAGCAATAGACCCATGGAGACAAGACTGCTGGAGGACGATGTATTGAATCGGGACGCAATTTGTGTGATCCATCGTCATTATGTGGCCCTGAACGTTACAATTCACTATCAGTTTTTCGTCCGATTCGAAAATCTTTGACTCACAGCAGAAGGGCCATAAGGTGCCCGAGGCAGCAGTAGACCCATGGAGACAAGTCTGCTGGAGGACGAGGTATTGAATCGGGACGCAATTTGAGTGTTCCATCGTCATTAGGAGGCCTTGAACGTTACAATTCACTATCAGTTTTTCGTCCGATTCGAAATTATTTGACTCACAGCAGAACGGCCATAAGGTGCCCAAGGCAGCAATAGACCCATGGAGACAAGTCTGCTGGAGGACGATGTATTGAATCGGGACGCAATTTGAGTGATCCATCGTCATTATGTGGCCCTGAACGTTACAATTCACTATCAGTTTTTCGTCCAATTCGAAAATCTTTGACTCACAGCAGAACGGCCATAAGGTGCCCGAGGCAGCAATAGACCCATGGAGACAAGTCGGCTGGAGGACGATGTATTGAATCGAGACGCAATTTGTGTGATCCATCGTCATTAGGTGGCCCTGAATGTCACAATTCACTATCAGTTTTTCGTCCGATTCGAAAATCTTTGACTCGCAGCAGAACGGCCATAAGGTGCCCGAGGCAGCAATAGACCCATGTAGACAAGTCTGCTGGAGGACGATGTATTGAATCGGGACGCAATTTGAGTGTTCCATCGTCATTAGGAGGCCCTGAATGTTACCATTAACTATCAGATTTTCGTCCCATTCGATAATGTAGACTCACGGGAGAACGACCATAAGGTGCCCGAGGCAGCATTACACCCCTGGAGACAAGTCGGCTGGAGGACGATGTATTGAATCGGGACGCAATTTGAGTGATCCATCGTCATTAGGTGGCCCTGAAAGTTACAATTCACTATCAGTTTTTTGTCCGATTCGAAAATCTTTGACTCACAGCAGAACGGCCATAAGGTGCCCGAGGCAGCAATAGACCCATGGAGACAAGTCTGCTGGAGGACGGTGTATTGAATCGGGACGCAATTTGAGTGTTCCATCGCCATTAGGAGGCCCAGAATGTTACAATTAACTATCAGTTTTTCGTCCCATTCGATAATCTAAACTCACGGCAGTACGACCATAAGGTGCCCGAGGCAGCAATAGAGCCATGGAAACAATTCTGCTGGAGTACGATGTATTGAATCGGGATGCAATTTGAGTGATCCATCGTCATTAGGTGGCCCTGAACGTTACAATTCACTATCAGTTTTTCGTCCGATTCGAAAATCTTTGACTCACAGCAGAACGGCCATAAGGTGCCCGAGGCAGCAATAGACCCATGGAGACAATTTGGCTGGAGGACGATGTATTGAATCGGGACGCAATTTGAGTGTTCCGGCGTTATTAGGTGGCCCTGAACGTTACAATTCACTATCAGTTTTTCGTCCATTCGATAATCTATACTCACAGCAGAACGGCCATAAGGTGCCCGAGGCAGCAATAGACCCATGGAGACAAGTCGGCTGGAGGACGATGTATTGAATCGGGACGCAATTTGAGTGTTCCATCGTCATTAGGAGGCCCTGAACGTTACAATTCACTATCAGTTTTTCGTCCGATTCGAAAATGTTTGACTCACAGCAGAACGGCCATACGGTGCCCGAGGTAGCAATAGACTCATGGATACAAGTCTGCTGGAGGACGATGTATTGAATCGGGCCGCAATTTGAGTGATCCATCGTCATTAGGTGGCCGTGAACGTTACAATTCACTATCAGTTTTTCGTCCGATTCAAAAATCTTTGACTCACAGCAGAACGGCCATTAGGTGCCCGAGGCAGCAATGACCCATGGAGACAAGTCTGCTGGAGGACGATGTATTGAATCGGGACGCAATTTGAGTGTTCCATCGTCATTAGGAGGCCCTGAATGTTACAATTAACTATGAGTTTTTCGTCCCATTCGATAAACTAGACTCACGGGAGAACGACCGTAAGGTGCCCGAGGCAGCAATAGACCCATAGAGACAAGACTGCTGGAGGACGATGTAATGAATCGGGACGCAATTTGAGTGATCCATCGTCATTAGGTGGCCCTGAACGTTACAATTCACTATCAGTTTTTCGTCCGATTCGAAAATCTTTGACTCACAGCAGAACGGCCATAAGGTGCCCGAGGCAGCAATAGACCCATGGAGACAAGTCTGCTGGAGGACGAGGTATTGAATCGGGACGCTATTTGAGTGTTCCATCGTCATTAGGAGGCCATGAACGTTACAATTCACTATCAGTTTTTCGTCGGATTCGAAAATCTTTGACTCACAGCAGAACGGGCATAAGGTGACCGAGGTAGCAATAGACCCATGGAGACAAGTCTGCTGGAGGACGATGTATTGAATCGGGACGCAATTTGAGAGATCCATCGTCATTAGGTGGCCCTGAAAGTTACAATTCACTATCAGTTTTTCGTCCGATTCGAAAATGTTTGACTCACAGCAGAACGGCCATAAGGTGCCCGAGGCAGCAATAGACCCATGGAGACAAGTCTGCTGGAGGACGATGTATTGAATCGGGACGCAATTTTAGGGTTTCCATCGTCATTAGGTGGCCCTGAATGTTACAATTCACTATCAGTTTTTCGTCCGATTCGAAAATCTTTGACTCGCAGCAGAACGGCCATAAGGTGCCCGAGGCAGCAATAGACCCATGAAGACAAGTCTGCTGGAGTTCGATGTATTGAATCGGGACGCAATTTGAGTGTTCCATCGTCATTAGGAGGCCCTAAATGTTACGATTAACTATCAGTTTTTCGTCCCATTCGATAATCTAGACTCACGGGAGAACGACCATAAGGTGCCCGAGGCAGCATTACACCCATGGAGACAAGACTGCTGGAGGACGATGTAATGAATCGGGACGCAATTTGAGTGATCCATCGTCATTAGGTGGCCCTGAACGTTACAATTCACTATCAGTTTTTCGTCCGATTCGAAAATCTTTGACTCACAGCAGAACGGCCATAAGGTGCCCGAGGCAGCAATAGACCCATGGAGACAAGTCTGCTGGAGGACGAGGTATTGAATCGGGACGCTATTTGAGTGTTCCATCGTCATTAGGAGGCCATGAACGTTACAATTCACTATCAGTTTTTCGTCGGATTCGAAACTCTTTGACTCACAGCAGAACGGGCATAAGGTGACCGAGGTAGCAATAGACCCATGGAGACAAGTCTGCTGGAGGACGATGTATTGAATCGGGACGCAATTTGAGAGATCCATCGTCATTAGGTGGCCCTGAAAGTTACAATTCACTATCAGTTTTTCGTCCGATTCGAAAATCTTTGACTCACAGCAGAACGGCCATAAGGTGCCCGAGGCAGCAATAGACCCATGGAGACAGGTCTGCTGGAGGACGATGTATTGAATCGGGACGCAATTTTAGGGTTTCCATCGTCATTAGGTGGCCCTGAATGTTACAATTCACTATCAGTTTTTCGTCCGATTCGAAAATCTTTGACTCGCAGCAGAACGGCCATAAGGTGCCCGAGGCAGCAATAGACCCATGAAGACAAGTCTGCTGGAGTTCGATGTATTGAATCGGGACGCAATTTGAGTGTTCCATCGTCATTAGGAGGCCCTAAATGTTACGATTAACTATCAGTTTTTCGTCCCATTCGATAATCTAGACTCACGGGAGAACGACCATAAGGTGCCCGAGGCAGCATTACACCCATGGAGACAAGTCGGCTGGAGGACGATGTATTGAATCGGGACGCAATTTGAGTGATTCATCGTCATTAGGTGGCCCTGAAAGTTACAATTCACTATCAGTTTTTTGTCCGATTCGAAAATCTTTGACTCACAGCAGAACGGCCATAAGGTGCCCGAGGCAGCAATAGACCCATGGAGACAAGTCTGCTGGAGGACGATGTATTGAATCGGGACGCAATTTGAGTGTTCCATCGCCATTAGGAGGCCCAGAATGTTACAATTAACTATCAGTTTTTCGTCCCATTCGATAATCTAGACTCACGGCAGTACGACATTAAGGTGCCCGAGGCAGCAATAGACCCATGGAGACAAGTCTGCTGGAGGACGATGTATTGAATCGGGATGCAATTTGAGTGATCCATCGTCATTAGGTGGCCCTGAACGTTACAATTCACTATCAGTTTTTCGTCCGATTCGAAAATCTTTGACTCACAGCAGAACGGCCATAGGGTGCCCGAGGCAGCAATAGACCCATGGAGACAATTCGGCTGGAGGACGATGTATTGAATCGGGACGCAATTTGAGTGTTTCGGCGTCATTAGGTGGCCCTGAAAGTTACAATTCACTATCAGTTTTTCGTCCCATTCGATAATCTATACTCACAGCAGAACGGCCATAAGGTGCCCGAGGCAGCAATAGACCCATGGAGACAAGTCGGCTGGAGGACGATGTATTGAATCGTGACGCAATTTGAGTGTTCCATCGTCATTAGGAGGCCCTGAACGTTACAATTCACTATCAGTTTTTGGTCCGATTCGAAAATCTTTGACTCACAGCAGAACGGCCATAAGGTGCCCGAGGCAGCAATAGACCCATGGAGACAATTTGGCTGGAGGACGATGTATTGAATCGGGACACAATTTGAGTGTTCCGGCGTTATTAGGTGGCCCTGAACGTTACAATTCACTATCAGTTTTTCGTCCCATTCGATAATCTAGACTCACAGCAGAACGGCCATAAGGTGCCCGAGGCAGTAATAGACCCATGGAGACAAGTCGGCTGGAGGACGATGTATTGAATCGGGACGCAATTTGAGTGTTCCATCGTCATTAGGAGGCCCTGAACGTTACAATTCACTATCAGTTTTTCGTCCGATTCGAAAATGTTTGACTCACAGCAGAACGGCCATACGGTGCCCGAGGTAGCAATAGACTCATGGATACAAGTCTGCTGGAGGACGATGTATTGAATCGGGCCGCAATTTGAGTGATCCATCGTCATTAGGTGGCCGTGAACGTTACAATTCACTATCAGTTTTTCGTCCGATTCAAAAATCTTTGACTCACAGCAGAACGGCCATTAGGTGCCCGAGGCAGCAATGACCCATGGAGACAAGTCTGCTGGAGGACGATGTATTGAATCGGGACGCAATTTGAGTGTTCCATCGTCATTAGGAGGCCCTGAATGTTACAATTAACTATGAGTTTTTCGTCCCATTCTATAATCTAGACTCACGGGAGAACGACCGTAAGGTGCCCGAGGCAGCAATAGACCCATAGAGACAAGACTGCTGGAGGACGATGTAATGAATCGGGACGCAATTTGAGTGATCCATCGTCATTAGGTGGCCCTGAACGTTACAATTCACTATCAGTTTTTCGTCCGATTCGAAAATCTTTGACTCACAGCAGAACGGCCATAAGGTGCCCGAGGCAGCAATAGACCCATGGAGACAAGTCTGCTGGAGGACGAGGTATTGAATCGGGACGCTATTTGAGTGTTCCATCGTCATTAGGAGGCCATGAACGTTACAATTCACTATCAGTTTTTCGTCGGATTCGAAAATCTTTGACTCACAGCAGAACGGGCATAAGGTGACCGAGGTAGCAATAGACCCATGGAGACAAGTCTGCTGGAGGACGATGTATTGAATCGGGACGCAATTTGAGAGATCCATCGTCATTAGGTGGCTCTGAAAGTTACAATTCACTATCAGTTTTTCGTCCGATTCGAAAATCTTTGACTCACAGCAGAACGGCCATAAGGTGCCCGAGGCAGCAATAGACCCATGGAGACAAGTCTGCTGGAGGACGATGTATTGAATCGGGACGCAATTTGAGTGATCCATCGTCATTAGGTGGCCCTGAATGTTACAATTCACTATCAGTTTTTCGTCCGATTCGAAAATCTTTGACTCGCAGCAGAACGGCCATAAGGTGCCCGAGGCAGCAATAGACCCATGAAGACAAGTCTGCTGGATTTCGATGTATTGAATCGGGACGCAATTTGAGTGTTCCATCGTCATTAGGAGGCCCTAAATGTTACGATTAACTATCAGTTTTTCGTCCCATTCGATAATCTAGACTCACGGGAGAACGACCATAAGGTGCCCGAGGCAGCATTACACCCATGGAGACAAGTCGGCTGGAGGACGATGTATTGAATCGGGACGCAATTTGAGTGATTCATCGTCATTAGGTGGCCCTGAAAGTTACAATTCACTATCAGTTTTTTGTCCGATTCGAAAATCTTTGACTCACAGCAGAACGGCCATAAGGTGCCCGAGGCAGCAATAGACCCATGGAGACAAGTCTGCTGGAGGACGATGTATTGAATCGGGACGCAATTTGAGTGTTCCATCGCCATTAGGAGGCCCAGAATGTTACAATTAACTATCAGTTTTTCGTCCCATTCGATAATCTAGACTCACGGCAGTACGACAATAAGGTGCCCGAGGCAGCAATAGACCCATGGAGACAAGTCTGCTGGAGGACGATGTATTGAATCGGGATGCAATTTGAGTGATCCATCGTCATTAGGTGGCCCTAGACGTTACAATTCACTATCAGTTTTTCGTCCGATTCGAAAATCTTTGACTCACAGCAGAACGGCCATAAGGTGCCCGAGGCAGCAATAGACCCATGGAGACAATTCGGGTGGAGGACGATGTATTGAATCGGGACGCAATTTGAGTGTTCCGGCGTCATTAGGTGGCCCTGAACGTTACAATTCACTATCAGTTTTTCGTCCCATTCGATAATCTAGACTCACAGCAGAACGGCCATAAGGTGCCCGAGGCAGCAATAGACCCATGGAGACAAGTCGGCTGGAGGACGATGTATTGAATCGTGACGCAATTTGAGTGTTCCATCATCATTAGGTGGCCCTGAACGTTACAATTCACTATCAGTTTTTCGTCCCATTCGATAATCTAGACTCACAGCAGAACGGCCATAAGGTGCCCGAGGCAGCAATAGACCCATGGAGACAATTCGGCTGGAGGACGATGTATTGAATCGGGACGCAATTTGAGTGTTCCGGCGTCATTAGGTGGCCCTGAACGTTACAATTCACTATCAGTTTTTCGTCCCATTCGATAATCTAGACTCACAGCAGAACGGCCATAAGGTGCCCGAGGCAGCAATAGACCCATGGAGACAATTCGGCTGGAGGACGATGTATTGAATCGGGATGCAATTTGAGTGTTCCATCGTCATTAGGAGGCCCTGAATGTTACAATTAACTATCAGTTTTTCGTCCCATTCAATAATCTAGACTCACGGGAGAACGACCGTAAGGTGCCCGAGGCAGCAATAGACCCATGGAGACAAGACTGCTGGAGGACGATGTATTGAATCGGGACGCAATTTGAGTGATCCATTGTCATTAGGTGGCCCTGAACGTTACTATTCACTATCAGTTTTTCGTCCGATTCGAAAATATTTGACTCACTGCAGAAGGGCCATAAGGTGCCCGAGGCAACAATAGACCCATGGAGACAAGTCTGCTGGAGGACGATGTATTGAATCGGGACGCAATTTGAGTGTTCCATCGTCATTAGGAGGCCCAGAATGTTACAATTAACTATCAGTTTTTCGTCCCATTCGATAATCTAGACTCACGGGAGTACGACCATAAGGTGCCCGAGGCAGCAATAGACCCATGTAGACAAGTCTGCTGGACGACGATGTATTGAATCGGGACGCAATTTGAGTGATCCATCGTCTATAGGTGGCCCTGAACGTTACAATTCACTATCAGTTTTTCGTCCGATTCGAAAATCTTTGACTCACAGCAGAACGGCCATAAGGTGCCCGAGGCAGCAATAGACCCATGGAGACAAGGCTGCTGGAGGTTGTTGTATTGAATCGGGACGCAATTTGAGTGTTCCATCGTCATTAGGAGGCCCTGAACGTTACAATTCACTATCAGTTTTTCGTCAGATTCGAAAATCTTTGACTCACAGCAGAACGGGCATAAGGTGCCCGAGGCAGCAATAGACCCGTGGAGACAAGTCTGCTGGAGGACGATGTATTGAATCGGGACGCAATTTGAGTGATCCATCGTCATCAGGTGGCCCTGAATGTTACAATTCACTATCAGTTTTTCGTCCGATTCGAAAATCTTTGACTCACAGCAGAACGGCCATAAGGTGCCCGAGGCAGCAATAGACCCATGGAGACTAGTCGGCTGGAGGACGATGTATTGAATCGGGACGCAATTTGAGTGATCCATCGTCATTAGGTGGCCTTGAAAGTTACAATTCACTATCAGTTTTTCGTCCGATTCGAAAATCTTTGACTCACAGCAGAACGGCCGCAAGGTGCCTGAGGCAGCAATAGACCCTTGGAGACAAGTCTGCTGGAGGACGATGTATTGAATCGGGACACAATTTCAGTGTTCCATCGTCATTAGGAGGCCCAGAATGTTACAATTAACTATCAGTTTTTCGTCCCATTCGATAATCTAGACTCACGGGAGAACGACCATAAGGTGCCCGAGGCAGCAATAGACCCATGGAGACAAGTCGGCTGGAGGACGAGGTATTTAATCGGGACGCAATTTGAGTGTTCCATCGTCATTAGGAGGCCCTGAACGTTACAATTCACTATCAGTTTTCGTCCGATTCGAAAATCTTTGACTAACAGCAGAACGGCCATAAGGTGCCCGAGGCAGCAATAGACCCATGGAGACAAGTCTGCTGGAGGACGATGTATTGAATCGGGAAGCAATTTGAGTGATCCATCGTCATTAGGTGGCCCTGAACGTTACAATTCACTATCAGTTTTTCGTCCGATTCGAGAATCTTTGACTCACAGCAGAACGGCCATTAGGTGCCCGAGGCAGCAATAGACCCATGGAGACAAGTCTACTGGAGGACCATGTATTGAATCGTGACGCAATTTTAGTGTTCCATCGTTATTAGGGGGCCCTGAACGTTACAATTCACTATCAGGTTTTCGTCCGATTCGAAAATCTTTGACACACAGCAGAACGGCCATAAGGTGCCCGAGGCATGGAGACAAGTCGGCTGGAGGACGATGTATTGAATCGGGACGCAATTTGAGTGATCCATCGTCATTAGGTGGCCCTGAACGTTACAATTCACTATCAGTTTTTCGACCGATTCGAAAATCTTTGACTCACAGCAGAACGGCCATAAGGTGCCGTGGCAGCAATAGACCCATGGAGACAAGTCTGCTGGAGGACGATGTATTGAATGGGACGCAATTTGAGTGATCCATCGTCTTTAGGTGGCCCTGAACGTTACAATTCACTATCAGTTTTTCGTCCCATTCGATAATCTAAACTCACAGCAGAACGGCCATAAGGTGCCCGAGGCAGCAATAGACCCATGGAGTCAAGACGGCTGGAGGACGATGTATTGAATCAGGACGCAATTTGTGTGGTCCATCGTCAATAGGTGGCCCTGAACAATACAATTCACTATCAGTTTTTCGTCCGATTCGAAAAACTTTGACTAACACCAGAACGGCCATAAGGTGCCCGAGGCAGCAATAGACCCATGGAGACAAGTCTGCTGGAGGACGATGTATTGAATCGGGACGCAATTTGAGTGATCCATCGTCTATAGGTGACCCTGAACGTTACAATTCACTATCAGTTTTTCGTCCGATTCGAAAATCTTTGACTCACAGCAGAACGGCCATAAGGTGCCCGAGGCAGCAATAGACCCATGGAGACAAGGCTGCTGGAGGACGATGTATTGAATCGGGACGCAATTTGGGTGTTCCATCGTCATTAGGAGGCACTGAAAGTTACAATTCACTATCAGGTTTTCGTCCGATTCGAAAATCTTTGACTCAGAGCAGAACGGCCATAAGGTGCCCGAGGCAGCAATAGACCCATGGAGACAAGTCGGCTGGAGGACGATGTATTGAATCGGGACGCAATTTGAGTGTTCCATCGTCATTAGGAGGCTCTGAAAGTTACAATTCACTATCAGGTTTTCGTCCGATTCGAAAATCATTGACTCACAGGAGAACGGCCATAAGGTGCCCGAGGCAGCAATAGACCCATGGAGACAAGTCGGCTGGAGGACGATGTATTGAATCGGGACGCAATTTGAGTGATCCATCGTCATTAGGTGGCCCTGAATGTTACAAGTCACTATCAGTTTTTCGTCCGATTCGAAAATCTTTGTCTTACAGCAGAACGGCCATAAGGTGCCCGAGGCAGCAATAGACCCATGGAGACAAGTCGGCTGGAGGACGATGTATTGAATCGGGACGCAATTTGAGTGATCCATCGTCATTAGGTGGCCCTGAAAGTTACAATTCACTATCTGTTTTTTGTCCGATTCGAAAATCTTTGACTCACAGCAGAACGGCCATAAGGTGCCCGAGGCAACAATAGACCCATGGAGACAAGTCTGCTGGAGGACGATGTATTGAATCGGGACGCAATTTGAGTGTTCCATCGTCATTAGGAGGCCCAGAATATTACAATTAACAATAAGTTTTTCGTCCCATTCGATAATCTAGACTCACGGGAGTACGACCATAAGGTGCCCGAGGCAGCAATAGACCCATGTAGACAAGTCTGCTGGACGACGATGTATTGAATCGGGACGCAATTTGAGTGATCCATCGTGTATAGGTGGCCCTGAACGTTACAATTCACTATCAGTTTTTCGTCCGAATCGAAAATCTTTGACTCACAGCACAACGGCCATAAGGTGCCCGAGGCAGCAATAGACCCATGGAGACAAGGCTGCTGGAGGTTGATGTATTGAATCGGGACGCAATTTGAGTGTTCCATCGTCATTAGGAGGCCCTGAACGTTACAATTCACTATCAGTTTTTCGTCCGATTCGAAAATCTTAGACTCACAGCAGAACGGCCATAAGGTGCCCGAGGCAGCAATAGACCCATGGAGACAAGTCTGCTGGAGGACGATGTATTGAATCGTGACGCAATTTTAGTGTTCCATCGTTATTAGGGGGCCCTGAACGTTACAATTCACTATCAGGTTTTCGTCCGATTCGAAAATCTTTGACACACAGCAGGACGGCCATAAGGTGCCCGAGGCATGGAGACAAGTCGGCTGGAGGACGATGTATTGAATCGGGACGCAATTTGAGTGATCCATCGTCATTAGGTGGCCCTGAACGTTGCAATTCAGTATCAGTTTTTCGACCGATTCGAAAATCTTTAACTCACAGCAGAACGGCCATAAGGTGCCGAGGCAGCAATAGACCCATGGAGACAAGTCTGCTGGAGGACGATGTATTGGATCGGGACGCAATTTGAGTGATCGATCGTCTATAGGTGGCCCTGAACGTTACAAATCACTCAGTTTTTAGTCCCATTCGATAATCTAGACTCACAGCAGAACGGCCATAAGGTGCCCGAGGCAGCAATAGACCCATGGAGTCAAGACGGCTGGAGGACGATGTATTGAATCAGGACGCAATTTGTGTGGTCCATCGTCAATAGGTGGCCCTGAACAATACAATTCACTATCAGTTTTTCGTCCGATTCGAAAAACTTTGACTAACACCAGAACGGCCATAAGGTGCCCGAGGCAGCAATAGACCCATGGAGACAAGTCTGCTGGAGGACGATGTATTGAATCGGGACGCAATTTGAGTGATCCATCGTCTATAGGTGACCCTGAACGTTACAATTCACTATCAGTTTTTCGTCCGATTCGAAAATCTTTGACTCACAGCAGAACGGCCATAAGGTGCCCGAGGCAGCAATAGACCCATGGAGACAAGGCTGCTGGAGGACGATGTATTGAATCGGGACGCAATTTGGGTGTTCCATCGTCATTAGGAGGCACTGAAAGTTACAATTCACTATCAGGTTTTCGTCCGATTCGAAAATCTTTGACTCAGAGCAGAACGGCCATAAGGTGCCCGAGGCAGCAATAGACCCATGGAGACAAGTCGGCTGGAGGACGATGTATTGAATCGGGACGCAATTTGAGTGATCCATCGTCATTAGGTGGCCCTGAATGTTACAAGTCACTATCAGTTTTTCGTCCGATTCGAAAATCTTTGACTCACAGCAGAACGGCCATAAGGTGCCCGAGGCAGCAATAGACCCATGGAGACAAGTCTGCTGGAGCACGATGTATTGAATCGGGACGCAATTTGAGTGTTCCATCGTCATTAGGAGACCCTGAACGTTACAATTCACTATCAGTTTTTCGTCCGATTCGAAAATCTTTGACTCACAGCAGAACGGCTATAAGGTGCCCGAGGCAGAATTAGACCCATGGAGACAAGTCTGCTGGAGGACGATGTATTGAATCGGGACGCAATTTGAGTGTTCCATCGTCATAAGGAGGCCCTGAACGTTACAATTCACTATCAGGTTTTCGTCCGAATCGAAAATCATTGACTCACAGGAGAACGGTCATAAGGTGCCCGAGGCAGCAATAGACCCATGGAGACATGTCGGCTGGAGGACGATGTATTGAATCGGGACGCAATTTGAGTGATCCATCGTCATTAGGAGGCCCTGAATGTTACAAGTCACTATCAGTTTTTCGTCCGATTCGAAAATCTTTGTCTTACAGCAGAACGGCCATAAGGTGCCCGAGGCAGCAATAGACCCATGGAGACAAGTCTGCTGGAGGACGATGTATTGAATCGGGACGCAATTTGAGTGTTCCATCGTCATTAGGAGGCCCTGTACGTTACAATTCACTATAAGTTATTCGTCCGATTCGAAAATCTTTGACTCACAGCAGAACGGCCATAAGGTGCCCGAGGCAGCAATAGACCCATGGAGACAAGTCGGCTGGAGGACGATGTATTGAATAGGGACGCAATTTGAGTGATCCATCGTCATTAGGTGGCCCTGAATGTTACAATACACTATCAGTTTTTCGTCAGATTCGAAAATCTTTGACTCACAGCAGAACGGGAATAAGGTGCCCGAGGCAGCAATAGACCCATGGAGACAGGTCTGCTGGAGGACGATGTATTGAATCGGGACGCAATTTGAGTGATCCATCGTCATTAGGTGGCCCTGAATCTTTCAATTCACTATCAGTTTTTCGTCCGATTCGAAAATCTTTGACTCACAGCAGAACGGCCATAAGGTGCCCGAGGCAGCAATAGACCCATGGAGACAAGTCGGCTGGAGGACGATGTATTGAATCGGGACGCAATTTGAGTGATCCATCGTCATTAGGTGACCCTGAACGTTACAATTCACTATCAGTTTTTCGTCCCATTCGATAATCTAGACTCACAGCAAAACGGCCATAAGGTGCCCGAGGCAGCAATAGACCCATGGAGACTAGTCGGCTGGAGGACGATGTATTGAATCGGGACGCAATTTGAGTGATCCATCGTCATTACGTGGCCCTGAATGTTATAATTGACTATCAGTTTTTCGTCAGATTCGAAAATCTTTGACTCACAGCAGAACGGGAATAAGGTGCCCGAGGCAGCAATAGACCCATGGAGACAGGTCTGCTGGAGGACGATGTATTGAATCGGGACGCAATTTGAGTGATCCATCGTCATTAGGTGGCCCTGAATCTTTCAATTCACTATCAGTTTTTCGTCCGATTCGAAAATCTTTGACTCACAGCAGAACGGCCATAAGGTGCCCGAGGCAGCAATAGACCCATGGAGACAAGTCTGCTGGAGGACGATGTATTGAATCGGGACGCAATTTGAATGATCCATCGTCATTAGGAGGCCCTGAATGTTACAATTAACTATCAGTTTTTCGTCCCATCCGATAACCTAGACTCACGGGAGAAGGACCGTAAGGTGCGAGGCAGCAATAGACCCATGGAGACAAGTCTGCTGGAGGACGATGTATTGAATCGGGAGGCAATTTGAGTGATCCATCGTCATTAGGTGGCCCTGAACGTTACAATTCACTATCAGTTTTTCGTCCGATTCGAAAATCTTTGACTCACAGCAGAACGGCCATAAGGTGCCCGAGGCAGCAATAGACCCATGGAGACAAGTCTGCTGGAGGACGAGGTATTGAATCGGGACGCAATTTGAGTGTTCCATCGTCATTAGGAGGCCATGAACGTTACAATTCACTATCAGTTTTTCGTCCGATTCGAAAATCTTTGACTCACAGCAGAACGGCATAAGGTGACCGAGGCAGCAATAGACCCATGGAGACAAGTCGGCTGGAGGACGATGTATTGAATCGGGACGCAATTTGAGTGATCCATCGTCATTAGGTGGCCCTGAACGTTACAATTCACTATCAGTTTTTCGTCCGATTCGAAAATCTTTGACTCACAGCAGAACGGCCATAAGGTGCCAGAGGCAGCAATAGACCCATGGAGACAAGTCTGCTGGAGGACGAGGTATTGAATCGGGACGCAATTTGAGTGTTCCATTGTCATTAGGAGGCCCTGAACGTTACAATTCACTATCACTTTTTCGTCCGATTCGAAAATCTTTGACTCACAGGAGAACGGCCATAAGGTGCCCGAGGCAGCAATAGACCCAAGGAGACAAGTCGGCTGGAAAACGATGTATTGAATCGGGACGCAATTTGAGTGATCCATCGTCATTAGGTGGCCCTGAACGTTACAATTCACTATCAGTTTTTCGACCGATTCGAAATTCTTTGACTCACAGCAGAACGGCCATAAGGTGCCCAAGGCAGCAATTGACCCATGGAGACAAGTCTGCTGGAGGACGATGTATTGAATCGGGACGCAATTTGAGTGTTCCATCGTCATTAGGAGGCCCTGAATGTTACAATTAACTATGAGTTTTTCGTCCCATTCGATAATCTAGACTCACGGGAGAACGACCGTAAGGTGCCCGAGGCAGCAATAGACCCATGGAGACAAGACTGCTGGAGGACGATGTATTGAATCGGGACGCAATTTGAGTGATCCATCGTCATTAGGTGGCCCTGAACGTTACAATTCACTATCAGTTTTTCGTCCGATTCGAAAATCTTTGACTCACAGCAGAACGGCCATAAGGTGCCCGAGGCAGCAATAGACCCATGGAGACAAGTCTGCTGGAGGACGAGGTATTGAATCGGGACTTAATTTGAGTGTTCCATCGTCATTAGGAGGCCATGAACGTTACAATTCACTATCAGTTTTTCGTCCGATTCGAAAATCTTTGACTCACAGCAGAACGGGCATAAGGTGACCGAGGTAGCAATAGACCCATGGAGACAAGTCTGCTGGAGGACGATGTATTGAATCGGGACGCAATTTGAGAGATCCATCGTCATTAGGTGCCCCTGAACGTTACAATTCACTATCAGTTTTTCGTCCGATTCGAAAATCTTTGACTCGCAGCAGAACGGCCATAAGGTGCCCGAGGCAGCAATAGACCCATGGAGACAAGTCTGCTGGAGTTCGATGTATTGAATCGGGACGCAATTTGAGTGTTCCATCGTCATTAGGAGGCCCTAAATGTTACGATTAACTATCAGTTTTTCGTCCTATTCGATAATCTAGACTCACGGGAGAACGACCATAAGGTGCCCGAGGCAGCATTACACCCATGGAGACAAGTCGGCTGGAGGACGATGTATTGAATCGGGACGCAATTTGAGTGTTCCATCGTCATTAGGTGGCCCTGAAAGTTACAATTCACTATCAGTTTTTTGTCCGATTCGAAAATCTTTGACCCACAGCAGAACGGCCATAAGGTGCCCGAGGCAGCAATAGACCCATGGAGACAAGTCTGCTGGAGGACGATGTATTGAATTGGGACGCAATTTGAGTGTTCCATCGCCATTAGGAGGCCCAGAATGTTACAATTAACTATCAGTTTTTCGTCCCATTCGATAATCTAGACACACGGCAGTACGACCATAAGGTGCCCGAGGCAGCAATAGACCCATGGAGACAAGTCTGCTGGAGGACGATGTATTGAATCGGGATGCAATTTGAGTGATCCATCGTCATTAGGTGGCCCTGAACGTTACAATTCACTATCAGTTTTTCGTCCGATTCGAAAATCTTTGACTCACAGCAGAACGGCCATAAGGTGCCCGAGGCAGCAATAGACCCATGGAGACAATTCGGCTGGAGGACGATGTATTGAATCGGGACGCAATTTGAGTGTTTCGGCGTCATTAGGAGGCCCTGAATGTTACAATTAACTATCAGTTTTTCGTCCCATTCGATAATCTAGACTCACGGGAGAACGACCGTAAGGTGCCCGAGGCAGCAATAGACCCATGGAGACAAGACTGCTGGAGGACGATGTATTGAATCGGGACGCAATTTGAGTGATCCATCGTCATTAGGTGGCCCTGAACGTTACAATTCACTATCAGTTTTTCGTCCGATTCGAGAATCTTTGACTCACAGCAGAAGGGCCATAAGGTGCCCGAGGCAGCAGTAGACCCATGGAGACAAGTCTGCTGGAGGACGAGGTATTGAATCGGGACGCAATTTGAGTGTTCCATCGTCATTAGGAGGCCTTGAACGTTACAATTCACTATCAGTTTTTCGTCCGATTTGAAATTAATTGACTCACAGCAGAACGGCCATAAGGTGCCCGAGGCAGCAATAGACCCATGGAGACAAGTCTGCAGGAGGACGATGTATTGAATCGGGACGCAATTTGAGTGATCCATCTTCATTATGTGGCCCTGAAAGTTACAATTCACTATCAGTTTTTCGTCCGATTCGAAAATCTTTGACTCACAGCAGAACGGCCATAAGGTGCCCGAGGCAGCAATAGACCCATGGAGACAAGTCGGCTGGAGGACGATGTATTGAATCGAGACGCAATTTGTGTGATCCATCGTCATTAGGTGGCCCTGAATGTTACAATTCACTATCAGTTTTTCGTCCGATTCGAAAATCTTTGACTCGCAGCAGAACGGCCATAAGGTGCCCGAGGCAGCAATAGACCCATGGAGACAAGTCTGCTGGAGGACGATGTATTGAATCGGGACGCAATTTGAGTGTTCCATCGTCATTAGGAGGCCCTGAATGTTATCATTAACTATCAGATTTTCGTCCCATTCGATAATGTAGACTCACGGGAGAACGACCATAAGGTGCCCGAGGCAGCATTACACCCATGGAGACAAGTCGGCTGGAGGACGATGTATTGAATCGGGACGCAATTTGAGTGATCCATCGTCATTAGGTGGCCCTGAAAGTTACAATTCACTATCAGTTTTTTGTCCGATTCGAAAATCTTTGACTCACAGCAGAACGGCCATAAGGTGCCCGAGGCAGCAATAGACCCATGGAGACAAGTCTGCTGGAGGACGATGTATTGAATCGGGACGCAATTTCAGTGTTCCATCGCCATTAGGAGGCCCAGAATGTTACAATTAACTATCAGTTTTTCGTCCCATTCGATAATCTAGACTCACGGCAGTACGACCATAAGGTGCCCGAGGCAGCAATAGAGCCATGGAGACAAGTCTGCTGGAGGACGATGTATTGAATCGGGATGCAATTTGAGTGATCCATCGTCATTAGGTGGCCCTGAACGTTACAATTCACTATCAGCTTTTCGTCCGATTCGAAAATCTTTGACTCACAGCAGAACGGCCATAAGGTGCCCGAGGCAGCAATAGACCCATGGAGACAATTCGGCTGGAGGACGATGTATTGAATCGGGACGCAATTTGAGTGTTCCGGCGTTATTAGGTGGCCCTGAACGTTACAATTCACTATCAGTTTTTCGTCCCATTCGATAATCTAGACTCACAGCAGAACGGCCATAAGGTGCCCGAGGCAGCAATAGACCCATGGAGACAAGTCGGCTGGAGGACGATGTATTGAATCGGGACGCAATTTGAGTGTTCCATCGTCATTAGGAGGCCCTGAACGTTACAATTCACTATCAGTTTTTCGTCCGATTCGAAAATGTTTGACTCACAGCAGAACGGCCATACGGTGCCCGAGGTAGCAATAGACTCATGGATACAAGTCTGCTGGAGGACGATGTATTGAATCGGGCCGCAATTTGAGTGATCCATCGTCATTAGGTGGCCGTGAACGTTACAATTCACTATCAGTTTTTCGTCCGATTCAAAAATCTTTGACTCACAGCAGAACGGCCATTAGGTGCCCGAGGCAGCAATGACCCACGGAGACAAGTCTGCTGGAGGACGATGTATTGAATCGGGACGCAATTTGAGTGTTCCATCGTCATTAGGAGGCCCTGAATGTTACAATTAACTATGAGTTTTTCGTCCCATTCGATAATCTAGACTCACGGGAGAACGACCGTAAGGTGAACGAGGCAGCAATAGACCCATGGAGACAAGACTGCTGGAGGACGATGTATTGAATCGGGACGCAATTTGAGTGATCCATCGTTATTAGGTGGCCCTGAACGTTACAATTCACTATCAGTTTTTCGTCCGATTCGAAAATCTTTGACTCACAGCAGAACGGCCATAAGGTGCCCGAGGCAGCAATAGACCCATGGAGACAATTCGGCTGGAGGACGATGTATTGAATCGGACCCAATTTGAGTGTTCCGGCGTTATTAGGTGGCCCTGAACGTTACAATTCACTATCAGTTTTTCGTCCCATTCGATAATCTAGACCCGCAGCAGAACGGCCATAATGTGCCCGAGGCAGCAATAGACCCATGGAGACAAGTCGGCTGGAGGACGATGTATTGAATCGGGACGCTATTTGAGTGTTCCATCGTCATTAGGAGGCCCTGAACGTTACAATTCACTATCAGTTTTTCGTCCGATTCGAAAATGTTTTACTCACAGCAGAACGGCCATACGGTGCCCGAGGTAGCAATAGACTCATGGATACAAGTCTGCTGGAGGACGATGTATTGAATCGGGCCGCAATTTGAGTGATCAATCGTCATTAGGTGGCCGTGAACGTTACAATTCACTATCAGTTTTTCGTCCGATTCAAGAATCTTTGACTCACAGCAGAACGGCCATTAGGTGCCCGAGGCAGCAATGACCCATGGGGACAAGTCTGCTGGAGGACGATGTATTGAATCGGGACGCAATTTGAGTGTTCCATCGTCATTAGGAGGCCCTGAATGTTACAATTAACTATGAGTTTTTCGTCCCATTCGAAAATCTAGACTCACGGGAGAACGACCGTAATGTGCCCGAGGCAGCAATAGACCCATGGAGACAAGACTGCTGGAGGACGATGTATTGAATCGGGACGCAATTTGAGTGATCCATCGTCATTAGGTGGCCCTGAACGTTACAATTCACTATCAGTTTTTCGTCCGATTCGAAAATCTTTGACTCACAGCAGAACGGCCATAAGGTGCCCGAGGCAGCAATAGACCCATGGAGACAAGTCTGCTGGAGGACGAGGTATTGAATCGGGACGCTATTTGAGTGTTCCATCGTCATTAGGAGGCCATGAACGTTACAATTCACTATCAGTTTTTCGTCCGATTCGAAAATCTTTGACTCACAGCAGAACGGGCATAAGGTGACCGAGGAAGCAATAGACCCATGGAGACAAGTCTGCTGGAGGACGATGTATTGAATCGGGACGCAATTTGAGAGATCCATCGTCATTAGGTGGCCCTGAACGTTACAAATCATTATCAGTTTTTCGTCCGATTCGAAAATCTTTGACTCACAGCAGAACGGCCATAAGGTGCCCGAGGCAGCAATAGACCCATGGAGACAAGTCTGCTGGAGGACGATGTATTGAATCGGGACGCAACTTTAGGGTTTCCATCGTCATTAGGTGGCGTTGAATGTTACAATTCACTATCAGTTTTTCGTCCGATTCGAAAATCTTTGACTCGCAGCAGAACGGCCATAAGGTGCCCGAGGCAGCAATAGACCCATGAAGACAAGTCTGCTGGAGTTCGATGTATTGAATCGGGACGCAATTTGAGTGTTCCATCGTCATTAGGAGGCCCTAAACGTTACGATTAACTATCAGTTTTTCGTCCCATTCGATAATCTAGACTCACGGGAGAACGACCATAAGGTGCCCGAGGCAGCATTACACCCATGGAGACAAGTCGGCTGGAGGACGATGTATTGAATCGGGACGCAATTTGAGTGATTCATCGTCATTAGGTGGCCCAGAAAGTTACAATTCACTATCAGTTTTTTGTCCGATTCGAAAATCTTTGACTCACAGCAGAACGGCCATAAGGTGCCCGAGGCAGCAATAGACCCATGGAGACAAGTCTGCTGGAGGACGATGTATTGAATCGGGACGCAATTTGAGTGTTCCATCGCCATTAGGAGGCCCAGAATGTTACAATTAACTATCAGTTTTTCGTCCCATTCGATAATCTAGACTCACGGCAGTACGACAATAAGGTGCCCGAGGCAGCAATAGACCCATGGAGACAAGTCTGCTGGAGGACGATGTATTGAATCGGGATGCAATTTGAGTGATCCATCGTCATTAGGTGGCCCTGAACGTTACAATTCACTATCAGTTTTTCGTCCGATTCGAAAATCTTTGACTCACAGCAGAACGGCCATAAGGTGCCCGAGGCAGCAATAGACCCATGGAGACAATTCGGCTGGAGGACGATGTATTGAATCGGGACGCAATTTGAGTGTTCCGGCGTCATTAGGTGGCCCTGAACGTTACAATTCACTATCAGTTTTTCGTCCCATTCGATAATCTAGACTCACAGCAGAACGGCCATAAGGTGCCCGAGGCAGCAATAGACCCATGGAGACAAGTCGGCTGGAGGACGATGTATTGAATCGGGACGCAATTTGAGTGTTCCATCGTCGTCAGGAGGCCCTGAACGTTACAATTCACTATCAGTTTTTCGTCCGATTCGAAAATCTTTGACTCACAGCAGAACGGCCACAAGGTGCCCGAGGTAGCAATAGACTCATGGATACAAGTCTGCTGGAGGACGATGTATTGAATCGGGACGCAATTTGAGTGTTCCATCGTCATTAGGTGGCCCTGAACGTTACAATTCACTATCAGTTTTTCGTCCGATTCGAAAATATTTGACTCACTGTAGAAGGGCCATAAGGTGCCCGAGGCAACAATAGACCCATGGAGACATGTCTGCTGGAGGACGATGTATTGAATCGGGACGCAATTTGAGTGTTCCATCGTCATTAGGAGGCCCAGAATGTTACAATTAACTATCAGTTTTTCGTCCCATTCGATAATCTAGACTCACGGGAGTAGGACCATAAGGTGCCCGAGGCAGCAATAGACCCATGTAGACAAGTCTGCTGGACGACGATGCATTGAATCGGGACGCAATTTGAGTGATCCATCGTCTATAGGTGGCCCTGAACGTTACAATTCACTATCAGTTTTTCGTCCGATTCGAAAATCTTTGACTCACAGCAGAACGGCCATAAGGTGCCCGAGGCAGAAATAGACGCATGGAGACAAGTCTGCTGGAGGACGATGTATTGAATCGGGACGCAATTTGAGTGTTCCATCGTCATTAGGAGGCTCTGAACGTTACAATTCACTATCAGGTTTTCGTCCGATTCGAAAATCCTTAACTCACAGGAGAACGGCCATAAGGTGCCTGAGGCAGCAATAGACCCATGGAGACAAGTCGGCTGGAGGACGATGTATTGAATCGGGACGCAATTTGAGTGATCCATCGTCATTAGGTGGCCCTGAATGTTACAAGTCACTATCAGTTTTTCGTCCGATTCGAAAATGTTTGTCTTTCAGCAGAACGGCCATAAGGTGCCCGAGGCAGCAATAGACCCATGGAGACAAGTCGGCTGGAGGACGATGTATTGAATCGGGACGCAATTTGAGAGATCCATCGTCATTAGGTGGCCCTGAAAGTTACAATTCACTATCTGTTTTTTGTCCGATTCGAAAATCTTTGACTCACAGCAGAACGGCCATAAGGTGCCCGAGGCAACAATAGACCCATGGAGACAATGTACTGGAGGACGATGTATTGAATCGGGACGCAATTTGAGTGTTCCATCGTCATTAGGAGGCCCAGAATGTTACAATTAACAATCAGTTTTTCGTCCCATTCGATAATCTAGACTCACGGGAGTACGACCATAAGGTGCCCGAGGCAGCAATAGACCCATGTAGACAAGTCTGCTGGACGACGATGTATTGAATCGGGACGCAATTTGAGTGATCCATCGTGTATAGGTGGCCCTGAACGTTACAATTCACTATCAGTTTTTCGTCCGATTCGAAAATCTTTGACTCACAGCAGAACGGCCATTAGGTGCCCGAGGCTGCAATGACCCATGGAGACAAGTCTGCTGGAGGACGATGTATTGAATCGGGACGCAATTTGAGTGTTTCATCGTCATTAGGAGGCCCGGAATGTTACAATTAACTATGAGTTTTTCGTCCCATTCGATAATCTAGACTCACGGGAGAACGACCGTAAGGTGCCCGAGGCAGCAATAGACCCATGGAGACAAGACTGCTGGAGGACGATGTATTGAATCGGGACGCAATTTGAGTGATCCATCGTCATTAGGTGGCCCTGAACGTTACAATTCACTATCAGTTTTTCGTCCGATTCGAAAATCTTTGACTCACAGCAGAACGGCCATAAGGTGCCCGAGGCAGCAATAGACCCATGGAGACAAGTCTGCTGGAGGACGAGGTATTGAATCGGGACGCTATTTGAGTGTTCCATCGTCATTAGGAGGCCATGAACGTTACAATTCACTATCAGTTTTTCGTCCGATTCGAAAATCTTTGACTCACAGCAGAACGGGCATAAGGTGACCGAGGTAGCAATAGACCCATGGAGACAAGTCTGCTGGAGGACGATGTATTGAATCGGGACGCAATTTGAGAGATCCATCGTCATTAGGTGGCCCTGAACGTTACAAATCATTATCAGTTTTTCGTCCGATTCGAAAATCTTTGACTCACAGCAGAACGGCCATAAGGTGCCCGAGGCAGCAATAGACCCATGGAGACAAGTCTGCTGGAGGACGATGTATTGAATCGGGACGCAATTTTAGGGTATCCATCGTCATTAGGTGGCGTTGAATGTTACAATTCACTATCAGTTTTTCGTCCGATTCGAAAATCTTTGACTCGCAGCAGAACGGCCATAAGGTGACCGAGGCAGCAATAGACCCATGAAGACAAGTCTGCTGGAGTTCGATGTATTGAATCGGGACGCAATTTGAGTGTTCCATCGTCATTAGGAGGCCCTAAACGTTACGATTAACTATCAGTTTTTCGTCCCATTCGATAATCTAGACTCACGGGAGAACGACCATAAGGTGCCCGAGGCAGCATTACACCCATGGAGACAAGTCGGCTGGAGGACGATGTATTGAATCGGGACGCAATTTGAGTGATTCATCGTCATTAGGTGGCCCTGAAAGTTACAATTCACTATCAGTTTTTTGTCCGATTCGAAAATCTTTGACTCACAGCAGAACGGCCATAAGGTGCCCGAGGCAGCAATAGACCCATGGAGACAAGTCTGCTGGAGGACGATGTATTGAATCGGGACGCAATTTGAGTGTTCCATCGCCTTTAGGAGGCCCAGAATGTTACAATTAACTATCAGTTTTTCGTCCCATTCGATAATCTAGACTCACGGCAGTACGACAATAAGGTGCCCGAGGCAGCAATAGACCCATGGAGACAAGTCTGCTGGAGGGCGATGTATTGAACCGGGATGCAATTTGAGTGATCCATCGTCATTAGGTGGCCCTGAACGTTACAATTCACTATCAGTTTTTCGTCCGATTCGAAAATTTTTGACTCACAGCAGAACGGCCATAAGGTGCCCGAGGCAGCAATAGACCCATGGAGACAATTCGGCTGGAGGACGATGTATTGAATCGGGACGCAATTTGAGTGTTCCGGCGTCATTAGGTGGCCCTGAACGTTACAATTCACTATCAGTTTTTCGTCCCATTCGATAATCTAGACTCACAGCAGAACGGCCATAAGGTGCCCGAGGCAGCAATAGACCCATGGAGACAAGTCGGCTGGAGGACGATGTATTGAATCGGGACGCAATTTGAGTGTTCCATCGTCATTAGGAGGCCCTGAACGTTACAATTCACTATCAGTTTTTCGTCCGATTCGAAAATCTTTGACTCACAGCAGAACGGCCACAAGGTGCCCGAGGTAGCAATAGACTCATGGATACAAGTCTGCTGGAGGACGATGTATTGAATCGGGACGCAATTTGAGTGTTCCATCGTCATTAGGAGGCCCTGAATGTTACAATTAACTATCAGTTTTTCGTCCCATTCGATAATCTAGACTCACGGGAGAACGACCGTAAGGTGCCCGAGGCAACAATAGACCCATGGAGACAAGTCTGCTGGAGGACGATGTATTGAATCGGGACGCAATTTGAGTGTTCCATCGTTATTAGGAGGCCCAGAATGTTACAATTAACTATCAGTTTTTCGTCCCATTCGATAATCTAGACTCACAGCAGAACGGCCATAAGGTGCCCGAGGCAGCAATAGACCCATGGAGACAAGTCTGCTGGAGGGCGATGTATTGAATCGGGACGCAATTTGAGTGATCCATCGTCAATAGGTGGCCCTGAATGTTACAATTCACTATCAGTTTTTCGTCCGATTCGAAAATCTTTGACTCACAGCTGAACGGCCATAAGGTGCCCGAGGCAGCAATAGACCCATGGAGACAAGGCTGCTGGAGGACGATGTATTGAATCGGGACGCAATTTGAGTGTTCCATCGTCATTAGGAGGCCCTGAACGTTACAATTCACTATCAGTTTTTCGTCCGATTCGAAAATCTTTGACTCACAGCAGAACGGCCATAAGGTGCCCGAGGCAGAAATAGACGCATGGAGACAAGTCTGCTGGAGGACGATGTATTGAATCGGGACGCAATTTGAGTGTTCCATCGTCATTAGGAGGCTCTGAACGTTACAATTCACTATCAGGTTTTCGTCCGATTCGAAAATCATTGACTCACAGGAGAACGGCCATAAGGTGCCCGAGGCAGCAATAGACCCATGGAGACAAGTCGGCTGGAGGACGATGTATTGAATCGGGACGCAATTTGAGTGATCCATCGTCATTAGGTGGCCCTGAATGTTACAAGTCACTATCAGTTTTTCGTCCGATTCGAAAATCTTTGTCTTTCAGCAGAACGGCCATAAGGTGCCCGAGGCAGCAATAGACCCATGGAGACAAGTCGGCTGGAGGACGATGTATTGAATCGGGACGCAATTTGAGAGATCCATCGTCATTAGGTGGCCCTGAAAGTTACAATTCACTATCTGTTTTTTGTCCGATTCGAAAATCTTTGACTCACAGCAGAACGGCCATAAGGTGCCCGAGGCAACAATAGACCCATGGAGACAAGTCTGCTGGAGGACGATGTATTGAATCGGGACGCAATTTGAGTGTTCCATCGTCATTAGGAGGCCCAGAATGTTACAATTAACAATCAGTTTTTCGTCCCATTCGATAATCTAGACTCACGGGAGTACGACCATAAGGTGCCCGAGGCAGCAATAGACCCATGTAGACAAGTCTGCTGGACGACGATGTATTGAATCGGGACGCAATTTGAGTGATCCATCGTGTATAGGTGGCCCTGAACGTTACAATTCACTATCAGTTTTTCGTCCGATTCGAAAATCTTTGACTCACAGCAGAACGGCCATAAGGTGCCCGAGGCAGCAATAGACCCATGGAGACAAGGCTGCTGGAGGTTGATGTATTGAATCGGGACGCAATTTGAGTGTTCCATCGTCATTAGGAGGCCCTGAACGTTACAATTCACTATCAGTTTTTCGTCCGATTCGAAAATCTTTGACTCACCGCAGAACGGCCGTAAGGTGTCCGAGGCAGCAATAGACCCATGGAGACAAGTCGGCTGGAGGACGATGTATTGAATCGGGACTCAATTTGAATGTTTCATCGTCATTAGGAGGCCCTGAACGTTACAATTCACTATCAGTTTTTCGTCCGATTCGATAATCTTAGACTCACAGCAGAACGGCCATAAGGTGCCCGAGGCAGCAATAGACCCATGGAGACAAGTCTGCTGGAGGACGATGTATTGAATCGTGACGCAATTTTAGTGTTCCATCGTTATTAGGGGGCCCTGAACGTTACAATTCACTATCAGGTTTTCGTCCGATTCGAAAATCTTTGACACACAGCAGAACGGCCATAAGGTGCCCGAGGCATGGAGACAAGTCGGCTGGAGGACGATGTATTGAATCGGGACGCAATTTGAGTGATCCATCGTCATTAGGTGGCCCTGAACGTTACAATTCACTATCAGTTTTTCGACCGATTCGAAAATTTTTGACTCACAACAGAACGGCCATAAGGTGCCGAGGCAGCAATAGACCCATGGAGACAAGTCTGCTGGAGGACGATGTATTGAATCGGGACGCAATTTGAGTGATCCATCGTCTTTAGGTGGCCCTGAACGTTACAATTCACTATCAGTTTTTCGTCCCATTCGATAATCTAGACTCACAGCAGAACGGCCATAAGGTGCCCGAGGCAGCAATAGACCCATGGAGTCAAGACGGCTGGAGGACGATGTATTGAATCGGGACGCAATTTGTGTGGTCCATCGTCAATCGGTGGCCCTGAACGTTACAATTCACTATCAGTTTTTTGTCCGATTCGAAAAACTTTGACTAACACCAGAACGGCCATAAGGTGCCCGAGGCAGCAATAGACCCATGGAGACAAGTCTGCTGGAGGGCGATGTATTGAATCGGGACGCAATTTGAGTGATCCATCGTCTATAGGTGGCCCTGAATGTTACAATTCACTATCAGTTTTTCGTCCGATTCGAAAATCTTTGACTCACAGCTGAATGGCCATAAGGTGCCCGAGGCAGCAATAGACCCATGGAGACAAGGCTGCTGGAGGACGATGTATTGAATCGGGACGCAATTTGAGTGTTCCATCGTCATTAGGAGGCCCTGAACGTTACAATTCACTATCAGTTTTTCGTCCCATTCGATAATCTAGACTCACGGGAGTACGACCATAAGGTGCCCGAGGCAGCAATAGACCCATGTAGACAAGTCTGCTGGACGACGATGTATTGAATCGGGACGCAATTTGAGTGATCCATCGTGTATAGGTGGCCCTGAACGTTACAATTCACTATCAGTTTTTCGTCCGATTCGAAAATCATTGACTCACAGGAGAACGGCCATAAGGTGCCCGAGGCAGAAATAGACGCATGGAGACAAGTCTGCTGGAGGACGATGTATTGAATCGGGACGCAATTTGAGTGTTCCATCGTCATTAGGAGGCTCTGAACGTTACAATTCACTATCAGGTTTTCGTCCGATTCGAAAATCATTGACTCACAGGAGAACGGCCATAAGGTGCCCGAGGCAGCAATAGACCCATGGAGACAAGTCGGCTGGAGGACGATGTATTGAATCGGGACGCAATTTGAGTGATCCATCGTCATTAGGTGGCCCTGAATGTTACAAGTCACTATCAGTTTTTCGTCCGATTCGAAAATCTTTGTCTTACAGCAGAACGGCCATAAGGTGCCCGAGGCAGCAATAGACCCATGGAGACAAGTCGGCTGGAGGACGATGTATTGAATCGGGACGCAATTTGAGTGATCCATCGTCATTAGGTGGCCCTGAAAGTTACAATTCACTATCTGTTTTTTGTCCGATTCGAAAATCTTTGACTCACAGCAGAACGGCCATAAGGTGCCCGAGGCAACAATAGACCCATGGAGACAAGTCTGCTGGAGGACGATGTATTGAATCGGGACGCAATTTGAGTGTTCCATCGTCATTAGGAGGCCCAAAATGTTACAATTAACAATCAGTTTTTCGTCCCATTCGATAATCTAGACTCACGGGAGTACGACCATAAGGTGCCCGAGGCAGCAATAGACCCATGTAGACAAGTCTGCTGGACGACGATGTATTGAATCGGGACGCAATTTGAGTGATCCATCGTGTATAGGTGGCCCTGAACGTTACAATTCACTATCAGTTTTTCGTCCGATTCGAAAATCTTTGACTCACAGCAGAACGGCCATAAGGTGCCCGAGGCAGCAATAGACCCATGGAGACAAGGCTGCTGGAGGTTGATGTATTGATTCGGGACGCAATTTGAGTGTTCCATCGTCATTAGGAGGCCCTGAACGTTACAATTCACTATCAGTTTTTCGTCCGATTCGAAAATCTTTGACTCACCGCAGAACGGCCGTAAGGTGTCCGAGGCAGCAATAGACCCATGGAGACAAGTCGGCTGGAGGACGATGTATTGAATCGGGACGCAATTTGAATGTTCTATCGTCATTAGGAGGCCCTGAACGTTACAATTCACTATCAGTTTTCCGTCCGATTCGAAAATCTTAGACTCACAGCAGAACGGCCATAAGGTGCCCGAGGCAGCAATAGACCCATGGAGACAAGTCTGCTGGAGGACGATGTATTGAATCGTGACGCAATTTTAGTGTTCCATCGTTATTAGGGGGCCGTGAACGTTACAATTCACTATCAGGTTTTCGTCCGATTCGAAAATCTTTGACACACAGTAGAACGGCCATAAGGTGCCCGAGGCATGGAGACAAGTCGGTTGGAGGACGATGTATTGAATCGGGACGCAATTTGAGTGATCCATCGTCATTAGGTGGCCCAGAACGTTGCAATTCAGTATCAGTTTTTCGACCGATTCGAAAATCTTTGACTCACATCAGAACGGCCATAAGGTGCCGAGGCAGCAATAGACCCATGGAGTCAAGACGGCTGGAGGACGATGTATTGAATCAGGACGCAATTTGTGTGGTCCATCGTCAATAGGTGGCCCTGAACAATACAATTCACTATCAGTTTTTCGTCCGATTCGAAAAACTTTGACTAACACCAGAACGGCCATAAGGTGCCCGAGGCAGCAATAGACCCATGGAGACAAGTCTGCTGGAGGACGATGTATTGAATCGGGACGCAATTTGAGTGATCCATCGTCTATAGGTGGCCCTGAACGTTACAATTCACTATCAGTTTTTCGTCCGATTCGAAAATCTTTGACTCACAGCAGAACGGCCATAAGGTGCCCGAGGCAGCAATACACCCATGGAGACAAGGCTGCTGGAGGACGATGTATTGAATCGGGACGCAATTTGGGTGTTCCATCGTCATTAGGAGGCACTGAACGTTACAATTCACTATCAGGTTTTCGTCCGATTCGAAAATCTTTGACTTAGAGCAGAACGGCCATAAGGTGCCCGAGGCAGCAATAGACCCATGGAGACAAGTCGGCTGGAGGACGATGTATTGAATCGGGACGCAATTTGAGTGATCCATCGTCATTAGGTTGCCCTGAATGTTACAAGTCACTATCAGTTTTTCGTCCGATTCGAAAATCTTTGACTCACAGCAGAACGGCCATAAGGTGCCCGAGGCAGCAATAGACCCATGGAGACAAGTCTGCTGGAGGACGATGTATTGAATCGGGACGCAATTTGAGTGTTCAATCGTCATTAGGAGGCCCTGTACGTTACAATTCACTATAAGTTATTCGTCCCATTCGAAAATCTTTGACTCACAGCAGAACGGCCATAAGGTGCCCGAGGCAGCAATAGACCCATGGAGACAAGTCGGCTGGAGGACGATGTATTGAATAGGGACGCAATTTGAGTGATCCATCGTCATTAGGTGGCCCTGAATGTTACAATACACTATCAGTTTTTCGTCAGATTCGAAAATCTTTGACTCACAGCAGAACGGGAATAAGGTGCCCGAGGCAGCAATAGACCCATGGAGACAAGTCTGCTGGAGGACGATGTATTGAATCGGAACGCAATTTGAGTGATCCATCGTCATTAGGTGGCCCTGAATCTTTCAATTCACTATCAGTTTTTCGTCCGATTCGAAAATCTTTGACTCACAGCAGAACGGCCATAAGGTGCCCGAGGCAGCAATAGACCCATGGAGACAAGTCGGCTGGAGGACGATGTATTGAATCGGGACGCAATTTGAGTGATCCATCGTCATTAGGTGGCCCTGAACGTTACAATTCACTATCAGTTTTTCGTCCCATTCGATAATCTAGACTCACAGCAAAACGGCCATAAGGTGCCCGAGGCAGCAATAGACCCATGGAGACTAGTCGGCTGGAGGACGATGTATTGAATCGGGACGCAATTTGAATGTTCCATCGTCATTAGGAGGCCCTGAACGTTACAATTCACTATCAGTTTTTTGTCCGATTCGAAAATCTTTGACTCACAGCAGAACGGCCATAAGGTGCTCGAGGTAGCAATAGACCCATGGAGACAAGTCTGCTGGAGGACGATGTATTGAATCGGGACGCAATTTGAGTGATCCATCGTCATTAGGTGGCCCTGAACGTTACAATTCACTATCAGTTTTTCGTCCGATTCGAAAATCTTTGACTCACAGCAGAAGGGCCGTAAAGTGCCCGAGGCAGCAATAGACCCATGGAGACAAGTCGGCTGGAGGACGATGTATTGAATAGGGTCGCAATTTGAGTGATCCATCGTCATTAGGTGGCCCTGAATGTTATAATTCACTATCAGTTTTTCGTCAGATTCGAAAATCTTTGACTCACAGAAGAACGGGCATAAGGTGCCCGAGGCAGCAATAGACCCATGGAGACAAGTCGGCTGGAGGACGATGTATTGAATCGGGACGCAATTTGAGTGATCCATCGTCATTAGGTGGCCCTGAATGTTACAATTCACTATCAGTTTTTCGTCAGATTCGAAAATCTTTGACTCGCAGCAGAACGGCCATAAGGTGCCCGAGGCAGCAATAGACGCATGGAGACAAGTCTGCTGGAGGACGATGTATTGAATCGGGACGCAAGTTGAGTGTTCCATCGTCATTAGGAGGCCATGAACGTTACAATTCACTATCAGTTTTTCGTCCGATTCGAAAATCTTTGACTCACAGCAGAACGACCATAAGGTGCCCGAGGCAGCATTACACCCATGGAGACAAGTCGGCTGGAGGACGATGTATTGAATCGGGACGCAATTTGAGTGATCCATCGTCATTAGGTGGCCCTGAAAGTTACAATTCACTATCAGTTATTTGTCCGATTCGAAAATCTTTGACTCACAGCAGAACGGCCATAAGGTGCCCGAGGCAGCAATAGACCCATGGAGACAAGTCTGCTGGAGAACGATGTATTGAATCGGGACGCAATTTGAGTGTTCCATCGTCATTAGGAAGCCCAGAATGTTACAATTAACTATCAGTTTTTCGTCGCATTCGATAATCTAGACTCACGGCAGTACGACCATAAGGTGCCCGAGGCAGCAATAGACTCATGGAGACAAGTCTGCTGGAGGACGATGTATTGAATCGGGATGCAATTTGAGTGATCCATCGTCATTAGGTGGCCCTGAACGTTACAATTCACTATCAGTTTTTCGTCCGATTCGAAAATCTTTGACTCACAGCAGAACGGCCATAAGGTGCCCGAGGCAGCAATAGACCCATGGAGACAATTCGGCTGGAGGACGATGAATTGAATCGGGACGCAATTTGAGTGTTCCGGCGTCATTAGGTGGCCCTGAACGTTACAATTCACTATCAGTTTTTCGTCCCATTCGATAATCTAGACTGACAGCAGTACGGCCATAAGTTGCCCGAGGCAGCAATAGACCCATGGAGACAAGTCGGCTGGAGGACGATGTATTGAATCGGGACGCAATTTGAGTGTTCCATCGTCATTAGGAGGCCCTGAACGTTAATATTCACTATCAGTCTTTCGTCCGATTCGAAAATCTTTGACTCACAGCAGAACGGCCATAAGGTGCCCGAGGTAGCAATAGACTCATGGATACAAGTCTGCTGGAGGACGATGTATTGAATCGGGCCGCAATTTGAGTGATCCATCGTCATTAGGTGGCCGTGAACGTTACAATTCACTATCAGTTTTTCGTCCGATTCAAAAATCTTTGACTCACAGCAGAACGGCCATTAGGTGCCCGAGGCAGCAATGACCCATGGAGACAAGTCTGCTGGAGGACGATGTATTGAATAGGGACGCAATTTGAGTGTTACATCGTCATTAGGAGGCCCTGAATGTTACAATTAACTATCAGTTTTTCGTCCCATTCGATAATCTAGACTCACGGGAGAACGAACGTAAGGTGCCCGAGGCAACAATAGACCCATGGAGACAAGACTGCTGGAGGACGATGTATTGAATCGGGACGCAATTTGAGTGATCCATCGTCATTAGGTGGCCCTGAACGTTACAATTCACTATCAGTTTTTCGTCCGATTCGAAAATCTTTGACTCACAGCAGAAGGGCCATAAGGTGCCCGAGGCAGCAATATACCCATGGAGACAAGTCTGCTGGAGGACGAGGTATTGAATCGGGACGCAATTTGAGTGTTCCATCGTCATTAGGAGGCCCTGAACGTTACAATTCACTATCAGATTTTCGTCCGATTCGAAAATTTTTGACTCACAGCAGAACGGCCATAAGGTGCCCGAGGCAGCAATAGACCCATGGAGACAAGTCTGCTGGAGGACGATGTATTGAATCGGGACGCAATTTGAGTGATCCATCGTCATTATGTGGCCCTGAACGTTACAATTCACTATCAGTTTTTCGTCCGATTCGAAAATCTTTGACTCACAGCAGTACGGCCATAAGGTGCCCGAGGCAGCAATAGACCCATGGAGACAAGTCGGCTGGAGGACGAAGTATTGAATCGGGACGCAATTTGTGTGATCCATCGTCATTAGGTGGCCCTGAATGTTACAATTTACTATCAGTTTTTCGTCCGATTCGAAAATCTTTGACTCGCAGCAGAACGGCCATAAGGTGCCCGGGGCAGCAATAGACCCATGGAGACAAGTCTGCTGGAGGACGATGTATTGAATCGGGACGCAATTTGAGTGTTCCATCGTCATTAGGAGGCCCTGAATGTTACCATTAACTATCAGATTTTCGTCCCGTTCGATAATGTAGACTCACGGGAGAACGACCATAAGGTGCCCGAGGCAGCATTACACCCATGGAGACAAGTCGGCTGGAGGACGATGTATTGAATCAGGACGCAATTTGAGTGATCCATCGTCATTAGGTGGCCCTGAAAGTTACAATTCAATATCAGTTTTTTGTCCGATTCGAAAATCTTTGATTTACAGCAGAACGGCCATAAGGTGCCCGAATCAACAATAGACCCATGGAGACAAGTCTGCTGGAGGACGATGTATTGAATCGGGACGCAATTTGAGTGTTCCATCGTCATTAGGAGGCCCAGAATGTTACAATTAACTATCAGTTTTTCGTCCCATTCGATAATCTAGACTCACGGGAGTACGACCATAAGGTGCCCGAGGCAGCAATAGACCCATGTAGACAAGTCTGCTGGACGACGATGTATTGAATCGGGACGCAATTTGAGTGATTCATCGTCTATAGGTGGCCCTGAACGTTACAATTCACTATCAGTTTTTCGTCCGATTCGAAAATCTTTGACTCACAGCAGAACGGCCATAAGGTGCCGAAGGCAGCAATAGACCCATGGAGACAAGGCTGCTGGAGGTTGATGTATTGAATCGGGACGCAATTTGAGTGTTCCATCGTCATTAGGAGGCCCTGAACGTTACAATTCATTATCAGTTTTTCGTCCGATTCGAGAATCTTTGACTCACAGCAGAACGGCCATAAGGTGCCCGAGGCAGCAATAGACCCATGGAGACAAGTCGGCTGGAGGACGATGTATTGAATCGGGACGCAATTTGAGTGTTCCATCGTCATTAGGAGGCCCTGAAAGTTACAATTCACTATCAGTTTTTCGTCCGATTCGAAAATCTTAGACTCACAGCAGAACGGCCATAAGGTGCCCGAGGCAGCAATAGACCCATGGAGACTAGTCGGCTGGAGGACGATGTATTTAATCGGGACGCAATTTGAGTGATCCATCGTCATTAGGTGGCCTTGAAAGTTACAATTCACTATCAGTTTTTCGTCCGATTCGAAAATCTTTGACTCACAGTAGAACGGCCACAAGGTGCCCGAGGCAGCAATAGACCCTTGGAGACAAGTGTGCTGGAGGACGATGTATTGAATCGGGACGCAATTTCAGTGTTCCATCGTCATTAGGAGGCCCAGAATGTTACAATTAACTATCAGTTTTTCGTCCCATTCGATAATCTAGACTCACGGGAGAACGACCATAAGGTGCCCGAGGCAGCAATAGACCCATGGAGACAAGTCGGCTGGAGGACGAGGTATTTAATCGGGACGCAATTTGAGTGTTCCATCGTCATTAGGAGGCCCTGAACGTTACAATTCACTATCAGTTTTTCGTCCGATTCGAAAATCTTAGACTAACAGCAGAACGGCCATAAGGTGCCCGAGGCAGCAATAGACCCATGGAGACAAGTCTGCTGGAGGACGATGTATTGAATCGGGACGCAATTTGAGTGATCCATCGTCATTAGGTGGCCCTGAACGTTACAATTCACTATCAGTTTTTCGTCCGATTCGAGAATCTTTGACTCACAGCAGAACGGCCATTAGGTGCCCGCGGCAGCAATAGACCCATGGAGACAAGTCTGCTGGAGGACCATGTATTGAATCGTGACGCAATTTTAGTGTTCCATCGTTATTAGGGGGCCCTGAACGTTACAATTCACTATCAGGTTTTCGTCCGATTCGAAAATCTATGACACACAGCAGAACGGCCATAAGGTGCCCGAGGCATGGAGACAAGTCGGCTGGAGGACGATGTATTGAATCGGGACGCAATTTGAGTGATCCATCGTCATTAGGTGGCCCTGAACGTTACAATTCAGTATCAGTTTTTCGACCGATTCGAAAATCTTTGACTCACAGCAGAACGGCCATAAGGTGCCGAGGCAGCAATAGACCCATAGAGACAAGTCTGCTGGAGGACGATGTATTGAATCGGGACGCAATTTGAGTGATCCATCGTCTTTAGGTGGCCCTGAACGTTACAATTCACTATCAGTTTTTCGTCCCATTCGATAATCTAGACTCACAGCAGAACGGCCATAAGGTGCCCGAGGCAGCAATAGACCCATGGAGACAAGTCTGCTGGAGGACGATGTATTGAATCGGGACGCAATTTGAGTGATCCATCGTCTATAGGTGGCCCTGAACGTTACAATTCACTATCAATTTTTCGTCCGATTCGAAAATCTTTGACTCACAGCAGAACGGCCATAAGGTGCCCGAGGCAGCAATAGACCCATGGAGACAAGGCTGCTGGAGGACGATGTATTGAATCGGGACGCAATTTGAGTGTTCCATCGTCATTAGGAGGCACTGAACGTTACAATTCACTATCAGTTTTTCGTCCGATTCGAAAATCTTTGACTCACAGCAGACCGGGCATAAGGTGCCCGAGCCAGCAATAGACCCATGGAGACAAGTCTGCTGGAGGACGATGTATTGAATCGGGACGCAATTTGAGTGATCCATCGTCATTAGGTAGCCCTGAATGTTACAATTCACTATCAGTTTTTGGTCCGATTCGAAAATCTTTGACACACAGCAGAACGGCCATAAGGTGCCCGAGGCAGCAATACACCAATGGAGACTAGTCGGCTGGAGGACAATGTATTGAATCGGGACGCAATTTGAGTGATCCATCGTCATTAGGTGGCCTTGAAAGTTACAATTCACTATCAGTTTTTCGTCCGATTCGAAAATCTTTGACTCACAGGAGAACAGCCATAAGGTGCCCGAGGCAGCAATAGACCCATGGAGACAAGGCTGCTGGAGGACGATGTATTGAATCGGGACGCAATTTGAGTGTTCCATCGTCATTAGGAGGCCCTGAACGTAACAATTCACTATCAGTTTTTCGTCCGATTCGAAAATCTTTGACTGACAGCAGAACGGAAATAAGGTGCCCGAGGCAGCAATAGACCCATGGAGACAAGTCTGCTGGAGGAAGATGTATTGAATCGGGACGCAATTTGATTGATCCATCGTCATTAGGTGGCCCTGAATGTTACAATTAACTATCAGTTTTTCGTCAGATTCGAAAATCTTTGACTCACAGCAGAACGGCCATAAGGTGCCCGAGGCAGCAATAGACCCATGAAGTCTGCTGGAGGACGATGTATTGAATCGGGACGCAATTTGAGTGTTCCATCGTCATTAGGAGTCCCTGAACGTTACAATCACTATCAGTTTTTCGTCCGATTCGAAAATCTTTGAGTCACACCAGAACGGCCATAAGGTGCCCGAGGCAGCAATAGACCCATGGAGACAAGTCTGCTGGAGGACGATGTATTGAATCGGGACGCAATTTGAGTGATCCATCGTCATTATGTGGCCCTGAACGTTACAATTCACTATCAGTTTTTCGTCCGATTCGAAAATCTTTGACTCACAGCAGTACGGCCATAAGGTGCCCGAGGCAGGAATAGACCCATGGAGACAAGTCGGCTGGAGGACGAAGTATTGAATCGGGACGCAATTTGTGTGATCCATCGTCATTAGGTGGCCCTGAATGTTACAATTTACTATCAGTTTTTCGTCCGATTCGAAAATCTTTGACTCGCAGCAGAACGGCCATAAGGTGCCCGGGGCAGCAATAGACCCATGGAGACAAGTCTGCTGGAGGACGATGTATTGAATCGGGACGCAATTTGAGTGTTCCATCGTCATTAGGAGGCCCTGAATGTTACCATTAACTATCAGATTTTCGTCCCATTCGATAATGTAGACTCACGGGAGAACGACCATAAGGTGCCCGAGGCAGCATTACACCCATGGAGACAAGTCGGCTGGAGGACGATGTATTGAATCAGGACGCAATTTGAGTGATCCATCGTCTATAGGTGGCCCTGAACGTTACAATTCACTATCAGTTTTTCGTCCGATTCGAAAATCTTTGACTCACAGCAGAACAGCCATAAGGTGCCGAAGGCAGCAATAGACCCATGGAGACAAGGCTGCTGGAGGTTGATGTATTGAATCGGGACGCAATTTGAGTGTTCCATCGTCATTAGGAGGCCCTGAACGTTACAATTCATTATCAGTTTTTCGTCCGATTCGAGAATCTTTGACTCACAGCAGAACGGCCATAAGGTGCCCGAGGCAGCAATAGACCCATGGAGACAAGTCGGCTGGAGGACGATGTATTGAATCGGGACGCAATTTGAGTGTTCCATCGTCATTAGGAGGCCCTGAAAGTTACAATTCACTATCAGTTTTTCGTCCGATTCGAAAATCTTAGACTCACAGCAGAACGGCCATAAGGTGCCCGAGGCAGCAATAGACCCATGGAGACTAGTCGGCTGGAGGACGATGTATTGAATCGGGACGCAATTTGAGTGATCCATCGTCATTAGGTGGCCTTGAAAGTTACAATTCACTATCAGTTTTTCGTCCGATTCGAAAATCTTTGACTCACAGCAGAACGGCCACAAGGTGCCCGAGGCAGCAATAGACCCTTGGAGACAAGTGTGCTGGAGGACGATGTATTGAATCGGGACGCAATTTCAGTGTTCCATCGTCATTAGGAGGCCCAGAATGTTACAATTAACTATCAGTTTTTCGTCCCATTCGATAATCTAGACTCACGGGAGAACGACCATAAGGTGCCCGAGGCAGCAATAGACCCATGGAGACAAGTCGGCTGGAGGACGAGGTATTTAATCGGGACGCAATTTGAGTGTTCCATCGTCATTAGGAGGCCCTGAACGTTACAATTCACTATCAGTTTTTCGTCCGATTCGAAAATCTTAGACTAACAGCAGAACGGCCATAAGGTGCCCGAGGCAGCAATAGACCCATGGAGACAAGTCTGCTGGAGGACGATGTATTGAATCGGGACGCAATTTGAGTGATCCATCGTCATTAGGTGGCCCTGAACGTTACAATTCACTATCAGTTTTTCGTCCGATTCGAGAATCTTTGACTCACAGCAGAACGGCCATTAGGTGCCCGCGGCAGCAATAGACCCATGGAGACAAGTCTGCTGGAGGACCATGTATTGAATCGTGACGCAATTTTAGTGTTCCATCGTTATTAGGGGGCCCTGAACGTTACAATTCACTATCAGGTTTTCGTCCGATTCGAAAATCTTTGACACACAGCAGAACGGCCATAAGGTGCCCGAGGCATGGGGACAAGTCGGCTGGAGGACGATGTATTGAATCGGGACGCAATTTGAGTGATCCATCGTCATTAGGTGGCCCTGAACGTTACAATTCAGTATCAGTTTTTCGACCGATTCGAAAATCTTTGACTCACAGCAGAACGGCCATAAGGTGCCGAGGCAGCAATAGACCCATAGAGACAAGTCTGCTGGAGGACGATGTATTGAATCGGGACGCAATTTGAGTGATCCATCGTCTTTAGGTGGCCCTGAACGTTACAATTCACTATCAGTTTTTCGTCCCATTCGATAATCTAGACTCACAGGAGAACGGCCATAAGGTGCCCGAGGCAGCAATAGACCCATGGAGACAAGTCTGCTGGAGGACGATGTATTGAATCGGGACGCAATTTGAGTGATCCATCGTCATTAGGTGGCCCTGAACGTTACAATTCACTATCAGTTTTTTGTCCGATTCGAAAATATTTGACTCACAGCAGAACGGCCATAAGGTGCCCGAGGCAGCAATAGACCCATGGAGACAAGTCGGCTGGAAGACGATGTATTGAATAGGGACGCAATTTGAGTGATCCATCGTCATTAGGTGGCCCTGAATGTTACAATTCACTATCAGTTTTTCGTCCGAATCGAAAATCTTTGACTCACAGCAGACCGGGCATAAGGTGCCCGAGCCAGCAATAGACCCATGGAGACAAGTCTGCTGGAGGACGATGTATTGAATCGGGACGCAATTTGAGTGATCCATCGTCATTAGGTAGCCCTGAATGTTACAATTCACTATCAGTTTTTGGTCCGATTCGAAAATCTTTGACACACAGCAGAACGGCCATAAGGTGCCCGAGGCAGCAATACACCAATGGAGACTAGACGGCTGGAGGACAATGTATTGAATCGGGACGCAATTTGAGTGATCCATCGTCATTAGGTGGCCTTGAAAGTTACAATTCACTATCAGTTTTTCGTCCGATTCGAAAATCTTTGACTCACAGGAGAACAGCCATAAGGTGCCCGAGGCAGCAATAGACCCATGGAGACAAGTCTGCTGGAGGACGATGTATTGAATCGGGACGCAATTTGAGTGTTCCATCGTCATTAGGAGGCCCTGAACGTAACAATTCACTGTCAGTTTTTCGTCCGATTCGAAAATCTTTGACTCACAGCAGAACGGCCATAAGGTGTCCGAGTCAGCAATAGACCCATGGAGTCAAGACGGCTGGAGGACGATGTATTGAATCGGGACGCAATTTGAGTGTTCCATCGTCATTAGGAGGCCCTGAACGTAACAATTCACTATCAGTTTTTCGTCCGATTCGAAAATCTTTGACTGACAGCAGAACGGAAATAAGGTGCCCGAGGCAGCAATAGACCCATGGAGACAAGTCTGCTGGAGGAAGATGTATTGAATCGGGACGCAATTTGATTGATCCATCGTCATTAGGTGGCCCTGAATGTTACAATTAACTATCAGTTTTTCGTCAGATTCGAAAATCTTTGACTCACAGCAGAACGGCCATAAGGTGCCCGAGGCAGCAATAGACCCATGAAGTCTGCTGGAGGACGATGTATTGAATCGGGACGCAATTTGAGTGTTCCATCGTCATTAGGAGGCCCTGAACGTTAAAATTCACTATCAGTTTTTCGTCAGATTCGAAAATCTTTGACTCACAGCAGAACGGCCATAAGGTGCCCGAGGCAGCAATAGACGCATGGAGACAAGTCGGCTGGAGGACGATGTATTGAATCGGGACGCAATTTGAGTGATCCATCGTCATTAGGTGTCCCTGAATGTTACAATTCACTATCAGTTTTTCGTCAGATTCGAAAATCTTTGACTCACAGCAGAGCGGCCATAAGGTGCCCGAGGCAGCAATAGACCCATGGAGACAAGTCTGCTGGAGGTCGATGTATTGAATCGGGACGCAATTTGAGGGTTCCATCGTCATTAGGAGTCCCTGAACGTTACAATCACTATCAGTTTTTCGTCCGATTCGAAAATCTTTGAGTCACACCAGAACGGCCATAAGGTGCCCGAGGCAGCAATAGACCCATGGAGACAAGTCGGCTGGAGGATGATGTATTGAATCGGGACGCAATTTGAGTGATCCATCGTCATTAGGTGGCCCTGAACGTTACAATCCAATATCAGTTTTTCGTCCGATTCGAAAATCTTTGACTCACAGCAGAAAGGCCATAAGGTGCCAGAGGCAGCAATAGACCAATGGATTCAAGTCTGCTGGAGAACGATGTATTGAATCGGGAAGCAATTTGAGTGATCCATCGTCATTAGGTGGCCCTGAACGTTACAATTCACTATCAGTTTTTCGTCCGATTCGAAAATCTTTGACTCGCAGCAGAACGGCTATAAGGTGCCGAGGCAGCAATAGACCCATGGAGACAAGTCTGCTGGAGGACGATGTATTGAATCGGGACGCAATTTGAGTGATCCATCGTCATTAGGAGGCCCTGAACGTTACAATTCACTATCAGTTTTTCGTGCCATTCGATAATCTAGACTCACAGCAGAACGGCCATAAGGTGTCCGAGGCAGCAATAGACCCATGGAGTCAAGACGGGTGGAGGACGATGTATTGAATCGGGACGCAATTTGTGTGGTCCATCGTCATTAGGTGGCCCTGAATGTTACAATCCACTATCAGTTTTTGGTCCGATTCGAAAATCTTTGACTCACAGCAGAGCGGCCATAAGGTGCCCGAGGCAGCAATAGACGCATGGAGAAAGGTCTGCTGGAGGTCGATGTATTGAATGGGGACGCAATTTGAGTGCTCCATCGTCATTAGGAGGCCCTGAACGTTACAATTCACTATCAGGTTTTCGTCCGATTCGAAAATCTTTGAATAACACCAGAACGGCCATAAGGTGCCCGAGGCAGCAATAGACCCATGGAGTCAAGACGGCTGGAGGACGATGTATTGATCGGGACGCAATTTGTGTGGTCCATCTTCATTAGGTGGCCCTGAACGTTACAATTCACTAACAGTTTTTCGTCCGATTCGAAAATCTTTGACTCACAGCAGAGCGGCCATAAGGTGCCCGAGGCAGCAATAGACCCATGGAGAAAGGTCTGCTGGAGGTCGATGTATTGAATGGGGACGCAATTTGAGTGCTCCATCGTCATTAGGAGGCCCTGAACGTTACAATTCACTATCAGGTTTTCGTCCGATTCGAAAATCTTTGAATAACACCAGAACGGCCATAAGGTGCCCGAGGCAGCAATAGACCCATGGAGTCAAGACGGCTGGAGGACGATGTATTGATCGGGACGCAATTTGTGTGGTCCATCTTCATTAGGTGGCCCTGAACGTTACAATTCACTAACAGTTTTTCGTCCGATTCGAAAATCTTTGACTCACAGCAGAGCGGCCATAAGGTGCCCGAGGCAGCAATAGACCCATGGAGACAAGTCTGCTGGAGGTCGATGTATTGAATCGGGACGCAATTTGAGGGTTCCATCGTCATTAGGAGTCCCTGAACGTTACAATCACTATCAGTTTTTCGTCCGATTCGAAAATCTTTGAGTCACACCAGAACGGCCATAAGGTGCCCGAGGCAGCAATAGACCCATGGAGACAAGTCGGCTGGAGGATGATGTATTGAATCGGTACGCAATTTGAGTGATCCATCGTCATTAGGTGGCCCTGAACGTTACAATCCAATATCAGTTTTTCGTCCGATTCGAAAATCTTTGACTCACAGCAGAACGGCCATAAGGTGCCCGAGGCAGCAATAGACCCATGGATTCAAGTCTGCTGGAGAACGATGTATTGAATCGGGAAGCAATTTGAGTGATCCATCGTCATTAGGTGGCCCTGAACTTTACAATTCACTATCAGTTTTTCGTCCGATTCGAAAATCTTTGACTCGCAGCAGAACGGCTATAAGGTGCCGAGGCAGCAATAGACCCATGGAGACAAGTCTGCTGGAGGACGATGTATTGAATCGGGACGCAATTTGAGTGATCCATCGTCATTAGGAGGCCCTGAACGTTACAATTCACTATCAGTTTTTCGTCCCATTCGATAATCTAGACTCACAGCAGAACGACCATAAGGTGTCCGAGGCAGCAATAGACCCATGGAGTCAAGACGGGTGGAGGACGATGTATTGAATCGGGACGCAATTTGTGTGGTCCATCGTCATTAGGTGGAGCTGAATGTTACAATCCACTAACAGTTTTTGGTCCGATTCGAAAATCTTTGACTCACAGCAGAGCGGCCATAAGGTGCCCGAGGCAGCAATAGACGCATGGAGAAAGGTCTGCTGGAGGTCGATGTATTGAATGGGGACGCAATTTGAGTGTTCCATCGTCATTAGGAGGCCCTGAACGTTACAATTCACTATCAGGTTTTCGTCCGATTCGAAAATCTTTGAATAACACCAGAACGGCCATAAGGTGCCCGAGGCAGCAATAGACCCATGGAGTGAAGACGGCTGGAGGACGATGTATTGAATCGGGACGCAATTTGTGTGGTCCATCTTCATTAGGTGGCCCTGAACGTTACAATTCACTAACAGTTTTTCGTCCGATTCGAAAAACTTTGACTAACAGCAGGACGGCCATATGGTGCCCGAGGCAGCAATAGCCCCATGGAGTCAAGTTTGCTGGAGGACGATGTATTGAATCGGGACGCAATTTGAGTGTTCCATCGTCATTAGGAGGCCCTGAACGTTACAATTCACTATCAGGTTTTCGTCCGATTCGAAAATCTTTGACTCACCGGAGAACGGCCATAAGGTGCCCGAGGGAGCAATAGACCCAAGCAGACAAGTCGGCTGGAGAACGATGTATTGAATCGGGACGCAATTTGAGTGATCCATCGTCATTAGGTGGCCCTGAACTTTACAATTCACTATCAGTTTTTCGTCCGATTCGAAAATCTTTGACTCGCAGCAGAACGGCTATAAGGTGCCGAGGCAGCAATAGACCCATGGAGACAAGTCTGCTGGAGGACGATGTATTGAATCGGGACGCAATTTGAGTGATCCATCGTCATTAGGAGGCCCTGAACGTTACAATTCACTATCAGTTTTTCGTCCCATTCGATAATCTAGACTCACAGCAGAACGACCATAAGGTGTCCGAGGCAGCAATAGACCCATGGAGTCAAGACGGGTGGAGGACGATGTATTGAATCGGGACGCAATTTGTGTGGTCCATCGTCATTAGGTGGCCCTGAATGTTACAATCCACTAACAGTTTTTGGTCCGATTCGAAAATCTTTGACTCACAGCAGAGCGGCCATAAGGTGCCCGAGGCAGCAATAGACGCATGGAGAAAGGTCTGCTGGAGGTCGATGTATTGAATGGGGACGCAATTTGAGTGTTCCATCGTCATTAGGAGGCCCTGAACGTTACAATTCACTATCAGGTTTTCGTCCGATTCGAAAATCTTTGAATAACACCAGAACGGCCATAAGGTGCCCGAGGCAGCAATAGACCCATGGAGTGAAGACGGCTGGAGGACGATGTATTGAATCGGGACGCAATTTGTGTGGTCCATCTTCATTAGGTGGCCCTGAACGTTACAATTCACTAACAGTTTTTCGTCCGATTCGAAAAACTTTGACTAACAGCAGGACGGCCATATGGTGCCCGAGGCAGCAATAGCCCCATGGAGTCAAGTTTGCTGGAGGACGATGTATTGAATCGGGACGCAATTTGAGTGTTCCATCGTCATTAGGAGGCCCTGAACGTTACAATTCACTATCAGGTTTTCGTCCGATTCGAAAATCTTTGACTCACCGGAGAACGGCCATAAGGTGCCCGAGGGAGCAATAGACCCAAGCAGACAAGTCGGCTGGAGAACGATGTATTGAATCGGGACGCAATTTGAGTGATCCATCGTCATTAGGTGGCCCTGAATGTTACAATTCAGTATCAGTTTTTCGTCCGATTCGAAAATCTTTGACTCACAGCAGAACGGCCATAAGGTGCCCCAGGCAGCAATAGACCCATGGAGGCAAGTGTGCTGGAGGACTATGTATTGAATCGGGACGCAATTTGAGTGTTCCATCGTCATTAGGAGGCCCTGTACGTTACAATTCACTATCAGTTTTTCGTCCGATTCGAAAAACTTTGACTCACAGCAGAACGGCCATAAGGTGCCCGAGGCAGCAATAGACCCATGGAGACAAATCTGCTGGAGGACGATGTATTGAATCGGGACGCAATTTGATTGATCCGTCGTCATTATGTGGCCCTGAATGTTACAATTCACTATCAGTTTTTCGTCAGATTCGAAAATCTTTGACTCACAGCAGAACGGCCATAAGGTGCCCGAGGCAGCAATAGACCCATGAAGACAAGTCTGCTGTAGGACGATGTATTGAATCGGGACGCAATTTGAGTGTTCCATCGTCATTAGGAGGCCCTGAACGTTAGAATTCACTATCAGTTTTTCGTCAGATTCGAAAATCTTTGACTCACAGCAGAACGGCCATAAGGTGCCCGAGGCAGCAATAGACCCATGGAGTCAAGTCGGCTGGAGGACGATGTATTGAATCAGGGCGCAATTTGTGTGGTCCATCGTCATTAGGTGGCCCTGAACGTTACAATTCACTATCAGTTTTTCGTCCGATTCGAAAATCTTTGACTCGCAGCAGAACGGCTATAAGGTGCCGAGGCAGCAATAGACCCATGGAGACAAGTCTGCTGGAGGACGATGTATTGAATCGGGACGCAATTTGAGTGATCCATCGTCATTAGGAGGCCCTGAACGTTACAATTCACTATCAGTTTTTCGTCCCATTCGATAATCTAGACTCACAGCAGAACGACCATAAGGTGTCCGAGGCAGCAATAGACCCATGGAGTCAAGACGGGTGGAGGACGATGTATTGAATCGGGACGCAATTTGTGTGGTCCATCGTCATTAGGTGGCCCTGAATGTTACGATCCACTAACAGTTTTTGGTCCGATTCGAAAATCTTTGACTAACAGCAGAGCGGCCATAAGGTGCCCGAGGCAGCAATAGACGCATGGAGAAAGGTCTGCTGGAGGTCGATGTATTGAATGGGGACGCAATTTGAGTGTTCCATCGTCATTAGGAGGCCCTGAACGTTACAATTCACTATCAGGTTTTCGTCCGATTCGAAAATCTTTGAATAACACCAGAACGGCCATAAGGTGCCCGAGGCAGCAATAGACCCATGGAGTGAAGACGGCTGGAGGACAATGTATTGAATCGGGACGCAATTTGTGTGGTCCATCTTCATTAGGTGGCCCTGAACGTTACAATTCACTAACAGTTTTTCGTCCGATTCGAAAAACTTTGACTAACAGCAGGACGGCCATATGGTGCCCGAGGCAGCAATAGCCCCATGGAGTCAAGTTTGCTGGAGGACGATGTATTGAATCGGGAAGCAATTTGAGTGTTCCATCGTCATTAGGAGGCCCTGAACGTTACAATTCACTATCAGGTTTTCGTCCGATTCGAAAATCTTTGACTCACCGGAGAACGGCCATAAGGTGCCCGAGGGAGCAATAGACCCAAGCAGACAAGTCGGCTGGAGAACGATGTATTGAATCGGGACGCAATTTGAGTGATCCATCGTCATTAGGTGGCCCTGAATGTTACAATTCAGTATCAGTTTTTCGTCCGATTCGAAAATCTTTGACTCACAGCAGAACGGCCATAAGGTGCCCCACAGCAGCAATAGACCCATGGAGGCAAGTGTGCTGGAGGACTATGTATTGAATCGGGACGCAATTTGAGTGTTCCATCGTCATTAGGAGGCCCTGTACGTTACAATTCACTATCAGTTTTTCGTCCGATTCGAAAAACTTTGACTCACAGCAGAACGGCCATAAGGTGCCCGAGGCAGCAATAGACCCATGGAGACAAATCTGCTGGAGGACGATGTATTGAATCGGGACGCAATTTGATTGATCCGTCGTCATTATGTGGCCCTGAATGTTACAATTCACTATCAGTTTTTCGTCAGATTCGAAAATCTTTGACTCACAGCAGAACGGCCATAAGGTGCCCGAGGCAGCAATAGACCCATGAAGACAAGTCTGCTGTAGGACGATGTATTGAATCGGGACGCAATTTGAGTGTTCCATCGTCATTAGGAGGCCCTGAACGTTAAAATTCACTATCAGTTTTTCGACAGATTCGAAAATCTTTGACTCACAGCAGAACGGCCATAAGGTGCCCGAGGCAGCAATAGACCCATGGAGTCAAGTCGGCTGGAGGACGATGTATTGAATCAGGGCGCAATTTGTGTGGTCCATCGTCATTAGGTGGCCGTGAACGTTACGATTCACTATCAGTTTTGCGTCCGATTCGAAAATCTTTGACTCACAGCAGAACGTCCATAAGGTGCCCGAGGTAGCAATAGACCCATGGAGACAAGTCTGCTGGAGGACGATGTATTGAATCGGGACGCAATTAGAGTGATCCATCGTCATTAGGTGGCCCTGAACGTTACAATTCACTATCAGCTTTTCGTCCGATTAGAAAATCTTTGACTCACAGCAGAACGGCCATAAGGTGCCGAGGAAGCAATACACCCACGGAGACAAGTCTGCTGGAGGACGATGTATTGAATCGGAACGCAATTTGAGTGATCCATCGTCATTAGGTGGCCCTGAACGTTACAATTCACTATCAGTTTTTCGTCTCATTCGATAATCTAGACTCACAGCAGAACGGCCATAAGGTGCCCGAGGCAGCAATAGACCTATGGAGTCAAGACGGCTGGAGGACGATGTATTGAATCGGGACTCAATTTGTGTGGTCCATCGTCATTAGGTGGCCCTGAACGTTACAATTCACTATCAGTTTTTCGTCCGATTCGAAAAACTTTGACTAACACCAGAACGGCCATAAGGTGCCCGAGGCAGCAATAGACCCATGGAGACAAGTCTGCTGGAGGACGATGTATTGAATCGGGACGCAATTTGAGTGATCCATCGTCATTAGGTGGCCCTGAATGTTACAATTCACTATCAGTTTTTCGTCAGATTCGAAAATCTTTGACTCACAGCAGAGCGGCCATAAGGTGCCCGAGGCAGCAATAGACCCATGGAGACAAGTCTGCTCGAGGTCGATGTATTGTATCGGGACGCAATTTGTGTGTTCCATCGTCATTAGGAGGCCCTGAACGTTACAATTCACTATCAGGTTTTCGTCCGATTCGAAAAACTTTGACTAACAGCAGAACGAACATAAGGTGCCCGAGGCAGCAATAGCCCCATGGAGTCAAGTCTGCTGGAGGACGATGTATAGAATCGGGACGGAATTTGATTGATCCATCGTCATTAGGTGGCCCTGAATGTTACAATTCACTATCAGTTTTTCGTCAGATTCGAAAATCTTTGACTCACAGCAGAATGGCCATAAGGTGCCCGAGGCAGCAATAGACCCATGGAGACAAGTCTGCTCGAGGTCGATGTATTGTATCGGGACGCAATTTGAGTGCTCCATCGTCATTAGGAGGCCCTGAACGTTACAATTCACTATCAGGTTTTCGTCCGATTCGAAAATCTTTGACTCACCGGAGAACGGCCATAAGGTGCCCGAGGCAGCAATAGACCCAAGGAGACAAGTCGGCTGGAGGACGATGTATTGAATCGGGGTGCAATTTGTGAGGTCCATCGTCATTAGGTGGCCGTGAACGTTACAATTCACTATCAGGTTTTCGTCCGATTCGAAAATTTTTGACTCAGAGGAGAACGGCCATAAGGTGCCCGAGGCAGCAATAGACCCATGGAGACAAGTCGGCTGCAGGACGATGTATTGAATCGGGACGCAATTTGAGTGTTCCATCGTCATTAGGACGCCCTGAACGTAACAATTCACTATCAGTTTTTCGACCGATTAGAAAATCATTGACTCACAGCAGAACGGTCATAAGGTGCCCGAGGCAGCAATAGACCCATGGACACAAGTCTGCTGGAGGACGATGTATAGAATCGGGACGCAATTTGAGTGATCCATCGTCATTATGTGGCCCTGAAAGTTACAATTCACTATCGGTTTTCCGTCCGATTCGAAAATCGTTGGCTCACAGGAGAACGGCCATAAGGTGCCCGAGGCAGCAATAGACCCATAGAGATAATTCTGCTGGAGGACGATGTATTGAATCGGGACGCAATTTGAGTGTTCCATCGTCATTAGGAGGCCCTGAACGTTACAATTCACTATCAGTTTTTCGTCCGATTCGAAAATCTTTGAGTCACAGCAGAACGGCCATAAGGTGCCCGAGGCAGCAATAGACCCATGGAGACAAGTCGGCTGGAGGACGATGTATTGAATCGGGACGCAATTTGAGTGATCCATCGTCATTAGGTGGCCCTGAATGTTACAAATCAGTATCAGTTTTTCGTCAGATTCGAAAATCTTTGACTCACAGCAGAGCGGCCATAAGGTGCCCGACGCAGCAATAGACCCATGGAGACAAGTCTGCTCGAGGTCGATGTATTGAATCGGGACGCAATTTGAGTGCTCCATCGTCATTAGGAGGCCCTGAACGTTACAATTCACTATCAGGTTTTCGTCCGATTCGAAAATCTTTGACTCACCGGAGAACGGCCATAAGGTGCCCGAGGCAGCAATATATCAAAGGAGACAAGTCGGCTGGAGAACAATGTATTGAATCGGGACGGAATTTGAGTGTTCCATCGTCATTAGGTGGCCCTGAATGTTACAATTCAATATCAGTTTTTCGTCCGATTCGAAAATCTTTGACTCACAGCAGAACGGCCATAAGGTGCCCCAACCAGCAATAGACCCATGGAGGCAAGTCTGCTGGAGGACGATGTATTGAATCGGGACTTAATTTGAGTGTTCCATCGTCATTAGGAGGCCCTGAACGTTACAATTCACTATCAGTTTTTCGTCCGATTCGAAAATCTTTGACTCACAGCAGAACGGCCATAAGGTGCCCGAGGCAGCAATAGACACATGGAGACAAGTCTGCTGGAGGACGATGTATTGAATCGGGACGCAATTTGTGTGTTCCATCGTCATTAGGAGGCCCTGAACGTTAGAATTCACTATCAGTTTTTCGTCAGATTCGAAAATCTTTGACTCACAGCAGAACGGCCATAAGGTGCCCGAGGCAGCAATAGACCCATGGAGACAAGTCGGCTGGAGGACGATGTATTGAATCGGGACGCAGTTTGAGGGTTCCATCGTCATTAGGAGTACCTGAACGTTACAATCGCTATCAGTTTTTCGTCCGATTCGAAAATCTTTGAGTCACAGCAAAACGGCCATAAGGTGCCCGAGGAAGCAATAGACCCATGGCGACAAGTCGCCTGGAGGACGATGTATTGAATCGGAACGCAATTTGAGTGATCCATCGTCATTAGGTGGCCCTGAACGTTACAATTCAGTATCAGTTTTTCGTCCTTTTCGAAAATCTTTGACTCACAGCAGAACGGCCTTAAGGTGCCCGAGGCAGCAATAGACCCATGGATTCAAGTCTGCTGGAGGACGATGTATTGAATCGGGACGCAATTTGAGTGATCCATCGTCATTAGGTGGCCCTGATCGTTACAATTCACTATCAGTTTTTCGTCCGATTCGAAAATCTTTGACTCACAGCAGAACGGCCATAAGGTGCCCGAGGCAGCAATAGACCCATGGAGACAAGTCGGCTGGAGGACGATGTATTGAATAGGGACGCAATTTGAGTGATCCATCGTCATTAGGTGGCCCTGAATGTTACAATTCACTATCAGTTTTTCGTCCGATTCGAAAATCTTTGACTCACAGCAGAACGGGCATAAGGTGCCCGAGGCAGCAATAGACCCATGGAGACAAGTCTGCTGGAGGACGATGTATTGAATCGGGACGCAATTTGAGTGATCCATCGTCATTAGATGGCCCTGAATGTTACAATTCACTATCAGTTTTTCGTCCGATTCGAAAATCTTTGACTCACAGCAGAACCGCCATAAGGTTCCCGAGGCAGCAATAGACCCATGGAGTCAAGACGGCTGGAGGACGATGTATTGAATCGGGACGCAATTTGAGTGATCCATCGTCATTAGATGGCCCTGAACGTTACAATTCATTATCAGTTTTTCGTCCGATTCGAAAATCTTTGACTCACAGCAGAACGGCTATAAGGTGCCCGAGGGAGCAATAGACCCATGAAGACAAGTCTGCTGGAGGACGATGTATTGAATCGGGACGCAATTTGAGTGTTCCATCGTCATTAGGAGGCCATGAACGTTACAATTCACTATCAGGTTTTCGTCCGATTCGAAAATCTTTGACTCACAAGAGAACGGCCATAAGGTGCCCGAGGCAGCAATAGACCCATGGAGACAAGTCTGCTGGAGGACGATGTATTGAATCGGGACGCAATTTGAGTGATCCATCGTCATTAGGTGGTCCTGAACGTTACAATTCACTATCAGTTTTTCGTCCCATTCGATAATCTAGACTCACAGGAGAACGGCCATAAGGTGCCCGAAGCAGCAATAGACCAATGGAGTCAAGTCGGCTGGAGGACGATGTATTGAATCGGGGCGCAATTTGTGTGGTCCATCGTGATTAGGTGGCCGTGAACGTTACAAGTCACTATCAGTTTTTCGTCCGATTCGAAAATCTTTGACTCACAGCAGAATGCGATAAGGTGCCCGAGGCAGCAATAGACCCATGAAGACAAGTCTGCTGGTTGACGATGTATTGAATCGGGACGCAATTTGAGTGTTCCATCGTCATTAGGAGGCCCAGAACGTTACAATTCACTATCAGTTTTTCGTCCGAACCGAAAATCTTTGACTCACAGCAGAACGGCCATAAGGTGCCCGAGGCAGCAATAGACCCATGGAGACAAGTCGGCTGGAGGACGATGTATTGAATCGGGACGCAATTTGAGTGATCCATCGTCATTAGGTGGCCCTGAATGTTACAATTCAGTATCAGTTTTTCGTCAGATTCGAAAATCTTTGACTCACAGCAGAGCGGCCATAAGGTGCCCGACGCAGCAATAGACCCATGGAGACAAGTCTGCTCGAGGTCGATGGATTGAATCGGGACGCAATTTGAGTGCTCCATCGTCATTAGGAGGCCCTGAACGTTACAATTCACTATCAGGTTTTCGTCCGATTCGAAAATCTTTGACTCACCGGAGAACGGCCATAAGGTGCCCGAGGCAGCAATATACCAAAGGAGACAAGTCGGCTGGAGAACGATGTATTGAATCGGGACGGAATTTGAGTGTTCCATCGTCATTAGGTGGCCCTGAATGTTACAATTCAATATCAGTTTTTCGTCCGATTCGAAAATCTTTGACTCACAGCAGAACGGCCATAAGGTGCCCCAGGCAGCAATAGACCCATGGAGGCAAGTCTGCTGGAGGACGATGTATTGAATCGGGACTTAATTTGAGTGTTCCATCGTCATTAGGAGGCCCTGAACGTTACAATTCACTATCAGTTTTTCGTCCGATTCGAAAATCTTTGACTCACAGCAGAACGGCCATAAGGTGCCCAAGGCAGCAATAGACACATGGAGACAAGTCTGCTGGAGGACGATGTATTGAATCGGGACGCAATTTGTGTGTTCCATCGTCATTAGGAGGCCCTGAACGTTAGAATTCACTATCAGTTTTTCGTCAGATTCGAAAATCTTTGACTCACAGCAGAACGGCCATAAGGTGCCCGAGGCAGCAATAGACCCATGGAGACAAGTCGGCTGGAGGACGATGTATTGAATCGGGACGCAGTTTGAGGGTTCCATCGTCATTAGGAGTACCTGAACGTTACAATCGCTATCAGTTTTTCGTCCGATTCGAAAATCTTTGAGTCACAGCAAAACGGCCATAAGGTGCCCGAGGAAGCAATAGACCCATGGCGACAAGTCGCCTGGAGGACGATGTATTGAATCGGAACGCAATTTGAGTGATCCATCGTCATTAGGTGGCCCTGAACGTTACAATTCAGTATCAGTTTTTCGTCCTTTTCGAAAATCTTTGACTCACAGCAGAACGGCCATAAGGTGCCCGAGGCAGCAATAGACCCATGGATTCAAGTCTGCTGGAGGACGATGTATTGAATCGGGACGCAATTTGAGTGATCCATCGTCATTAGGTGGCCCTGAACGTTACAATTCACTATCAGTTTTTCGTCCGATTCGAAAGTCTTTGACTCACAGCAGAACGGCCATAAGGTGCCCGAGGCAGCAATAGACCCATGGAGACAAGTCGGCTGGAGGACGATGTATTGAATAGGGACGCAATTTGAGTGATCCATCGTCATTAGGTGGCCCTGAATGTTACAATTCACTATCAGTTTTTCGTCCGATTCGAAAATCTTTGACTCACAGCAGAACGGCCATAAGGTGCCCGAGGGAGCAATAGACCCATGAAGACAAGTCTGCTGGAGGACGATGTATTGAATCGGGACGCAATTTGAGTGTTCCATCGTCATTAGGAGGCCATGAACGTTACAATTCACTATCAGGTTTTCGTCCGATTCGAAAATCTTTGACTCACAAGAGAACGGCCATAAGGTGCCCGAGGCAGCAATAGACCCATGGAGACAAGTCGGCTGGAGGACGATGTATTGAATCGGGACGCAGTTTGAGGGTTCCATCGTCATTAGGAGTACCTGAACGTTACAATCGCTATCAGTTTTTCGTCCGATTCGAAAATCTTTGAGTCACAGCAAAACGGCCATAAGGTGCCCGAGGAAGCAATAGACCCATGGCGACAAGTCGCCTGGAGGACGATGTATTGAATCGGAACGCAATTTGAGTGATCCATCGTCATTAGGTGGCCCTGAACGTTACAATTCAATATCAGTTTTTCGTCCTTTTCGAAAATCTTTGACTCACAGCAGAACGGCCATAAGGTGCCCGAGGCAGCAATAGACCCATGGATTCAAGTCTGCTGGAGGACGATGTATTGAATCGGGACGCAATTTGAGTGATCCATCGTCATTAGGTGGCCCTGAACGTTACAATTCACTATCAGTTTTTCGTCCGATTCGAAAATCTTTGACTCACAGCAGAACGGCCATAAGGTGCCCGAGGCAGCAATAGACCCATGGAGACAAGTCGGCTGGAGGACGATGTATTGAATAGGGACGCAATTTGAGTGATCCATCGTCATTAGGTGGCCCTGAATGTTACAATTCACTATCAGTTTTTCGTCCGATTCGAAAATCTTTGACTCACAGCAGAACGGGCATAAGGTGCCCGAGGCAGCAATAGACCCATGGAGACAAGTCTGCTGGAGGACGATGTATTGAATCGGGACGCAATTTGAGTGATCCATCGTCATTAGATGGCCCTGAATGTTACAATTCACTATCAGTTTTTCGTCCGATTCGAAAATCTTTGACTCACAGCAGAACGGCCATAAGGTTCCCGAGGCAGCAATAGACCCATGGAGTCAAGACGGCTGGAGGACGATGTATTGAATCGGGACGCAATTTGAGTGATCCATCGTCATTAGATGGCCCTGAACGTTACAATTCATTATCAGTTTTTCGTCCGATTCGAAAATCTTTGACTCACAGCAGAACGGCTATAAGGTGCCCGAGGGAGCAATAGACCCATGAAGACAAGTCTGCTGGAGGACGATGTATTGAATCGGGACGCAATTTGAGTGTTCCATCGTCATTAGGAGGCCATGAACGTTACAATTCACTATCAGGTTTTCGTCCGATTCGAAAATCTTTGACTCACAAGAGAACGGCCATAAGGTGCCCGAGGCAGCAATAGACCCATGGAGACAAGTCTGCTGGAGGACGATGTATTGAATCGGGACGCAATTTGAGTGATCCATCGTCATTAGGTGGTCCTGAACGTTACAATTCACTATCAGTTTTTCGTCCCATTCGATAATCTAGACTCACAGGAGAACGGCCATAAGGTGCCCGAAGCAGCAATAGACCAATGGAGTCAAGTCGGCTGGAGGACGATGTATTGAATCGGGGCGCAATTTGTGTGGTCCATCGTGATTAGGTGGCCGTGAACGTTACAATTCACTATCAGTTTTTCGTCCGATTCGAAAATCTTTGACTCACAGCAGAATGCGATAAGGTGCCCGAGGCAGCAATAGACCCATGAAGACAAGTCTGCTGGTTGACGATGTATTGAATCGGGACGCAATTTGAGTGTTCCATCGTCATTAGGAGGCCCAGAACGTTACAATTCACTATCAGTTTTTCGTCCGAACCGAAAATCTTTGACTCACAGCAGAACGGCCATAAGGTGCCCGAGGCAGCAATAGACCCATGGAGACAAGTCGGCTGGAGGACGATGTATTGAATCGGGACGCAATTTGAGTGATCCATCGTCATTAGGTGGCCCTGAATGTTACAATTCAGTATCAGTTTTTCGTCAGATTCGAAAATCTTTGACTCACAGCAGAGCGGCCATAAGGTGCCCGACGCAGCAATAGACCCATGGAGACAAGTCTGCTCGAGGTCGATGGATTGAATCGGGACGCAATTTGAGTGCTCCATCGTCATTAGGAGGCCCTGAACGTTACAATTCACTATCAGGTTTTCGTCCGATTCGAAAATCTTTGACTCACCGGAGAACGGCCATAAGGTGCCCGAGGCAGCAATATACCAAAGGAGACAAGTCGGCTGGAGAACGATGTATTGAATCGGGACGGAATTTGAGTGTTCCATCGTCATTAGGTGGCCCTGAATGTTACAATTCAATATCAGTTTTTCGTCCGATTCGAAAATCTTTGACTCACAGCAGAACGGCCATAAGGTGCCCCAGGCAGCAATAGACCCATGGAGGCAAGTCTGCTGGAGGACGATGTATTGAATCGGGACCTAATTTGAGTGTTCCATCGTCATTAGGAGGCCCTGAACGTTACAATTCACTATCAGTTTTTCGTCCGATTCGAAAATCTTTGACTCACAGCAGAACGGCCATAAGGTGCCCGAGGCAGCAATAGACACATGGAGACAAGTCTGCTGGAGGACGATGTATTGAATCGGGACGCAATTTGTGTGTTCCATCGTCATTAGGAGGCCCTGAACGTTAGAATTCACTATCAGTTTTTCGTCAGATTCGAAAATCTTTGACTCACAGCAGAACGGCCATAAGGTGCCCGAGGCAGCAATAGACCCATGGAGACAAGTCGGCTGGAGGACGATGTATTGAATCGGGACGCAGTTTGAGGGTTCCATCGTCATTAGGAGTACCTGAACGTTACAATCGCTATCAGTTTTTCGTCCGATTCGAAAATCTTTGAGTCACAGCAAAACGGCCATAAGGTGCCCGAGGAAGCAATAGACCCATGGCGACAAGTCGCCTGGAGGACGATGTATTGAATAGGGACGCAATTTGAGTGATCCATCGTCATTAGGTGGCCCTGAACGTTACAATTCACTATCAGTTTTTCGTCCGATTCGAAAGTCTTTGACTCACAGCAGAACGGCCATAAGGTGCCCGAGGCAGCAATAGACCCATGCAGACAAGTCGGCTGGAGGACGATGTATTGAATAGGGACGCAATTTGAGTGATCCATCGTCATTAGGTGGCCCTGAATGTTACAATTCACTATCAGTTTTTCGTCCGATTCGAAAATCTTTGACTCACAGCAGAACGGCCATAAGGTTCCCGAGGCAGCAATAGACCCATGGAGTCAAGACGGCTGGAGGACGATGTATTGAATCGGGACGCAATTTGAGTGATCCATCGTCATTAGATGGCCCTGAACGTTACAATTCATTATCAGTTTTTCGTCCGATTCGAAAATCTTTGACTCACAGCAGAACGGCCATAAGGTGCCCGAGGGAGCAATAGACCCATGAAGACAAGTCTGCTGGAGGACGATGTATTGAATCGGGACGCAATTTGAGTGTTCCATCGTCATTAGGAGGCCATGAACGTTACAATTCACTATCAGGTTTTCGTCCGATTCGAAAATCTTTGACTCACAAGAGAACGGCCATAAGGTGCCCGAGGCAGCAATAGACCCATGGAGACAAGTCTGCTGGAGGACGATGAATTGAATCGGGACGCAATTTGAGTGATCCATCGTCATTAGGTGGCCCTGAACGTTACAATTCACTATCAGTTTTTCGTCCCATTCGATAATCTAGACTCACAGGAGAACGGCCATAAGGTGCCCGAAGCAGCAATAGACCAATGGAGTCAAGTCGGCTGGAGGACGATGTATTGAATCGGGGCGCAATTTGTGTGGTCCATCGTGATTAGGTGGCCGTGAACGTTACAATTCACTATCAGTTTTCCGTCCGATTCGAAAACCTTTGACTCACAGCAGAACGGCCATAAGGTGCCCGAGGCAGCAATAGACCCATGGAGACAAGTCTGCTGGAGGACGATGTATTGAATCGGGACGCAATTTGAGTATTCCATCGTCATTAGGAGGCCCTGAACGTTACAATTCACTATCAGTTTTTCGTCCGATTCGAAAATCTTTGAGTCACAGCAGAACAGCCATAAGGTGCCCGAGGCAGCAATAGACCCATGGAGACAAGTCGGCTGGAGGACGATGTATTGAATCGGGACGCATTTTGAGTGATCCATCGTCATTAGGTGGCCCTCAATGTTACAATTCACTATCAGTTTTTCGTCCCATTCGATAATCTAGACTCACGGGAGAACGACCATAAGGCGCCCGAGGCAGCAATAGACCCAAGGAGACAAGTCTCCTGGAGGACGATGTATTGAATCGGGACGCAATTTGAGTGATCCATCGTCATTAGGTGGCACAGAACGTTACAATTCACTATCAGTTTTTCGTTCGATTCGAAAATCTTTGACTCACAGCAGAACGGCCATAAGGTGCCCGAGGCAGCAATAGACCCATGAAGACAAGTCTGCTGGTTGACGATGTATTGAATCGGGACGCAATTTGAGTTTTCCATCGTCATTAGGAGGCCCAGAACGTTACAATTCACTATCAGTTTTTCGTCCGATCCGAAAATCTTTGACTCACAGCAGAACGGCCATAAAGTGCCCGAGGCAGCAATAGACCCATGGAGACAAGTCGGCTGGTGGACGATGTATTGAATCGGGACGCAATTTGAGTGATCCATCGTCATTAGGTGGCCCTGAATGTTACAATTCAGTATCAGTTTTTCGTCAGATTCAAAAAAATTTGACTCACAGCAGAGCGGCCATAAGGTGCCCGAGGCAGCAATAGACCCATGGAGACAAGTCTGCTCGAGGTCGATGTATTGAATCGGGACGCAGTTTGAGTGTTCCATCGTCATTAGGAGGCCCTGAACGTTACAATTCACTATCAGGTTTTCGTCCGATTCGAAAATCTTTGACTCACCGGAGAACGGCCATAAGGTGCCCGAGGCAGCAATATACCAAAGGAGACAAGTCGGCTGGAGAACGATGTATTGAATCGGGACGGAATTTGAGTGTTCCATCGTCATTAGGTGGCCCTGAATGTTACAATTCAATATCAGTTTTTCGTCCGATTCGAAAATCTTTGACTCACAGCAGAACGGCCATAAGGTGCCCGAGGCAGCAATAGACACATGGAGACAAGTCGGATGGAGGACGATGTATTGAATCGGGACGCAATTTGAGGGTTCCATCGTCATTAGGAGTCCCTGAACGTTACAATCGCAATCAGTTTTTCGTCCGATTCGAAAATCTTTGAGTCACAGCAGAACGGCCATAAGGTGCCCGAGGCAGCAATAGACCCATGGCGACAAGTCGGCTGGAGGACGATGTATTGAATCGGAACGCAATTTGAGTGATCCATCGTCATTAGGTGGCCCTGAACGTTACAATTCAATATCACTTTTTCGTCCGATTCGAAAATCTTTGACTCACAGCAGAACGGCCATAAGGTGTCCGAGGCAGCAATAGACCCATGGATTCAAGTCTGCTGGAGGACGATGTATTGAATCGGGACGCAATTTGAGTGATCCATCGTCATTAGGTGGCCCTGATCGTTACAATTACTATCAGTTTTTCGTCCGATTCGAAAATCTTTGACTCACAGCAGAACGGCCATAAGGTGCCCGAGGCAGCAATAGACCCATGGAGACAAGTCGGCTGGAGGACGATGTATTGAATAGGGACGCAATTTGAGTGATCCATCGTCATTAGGTGGCCCTGAATGTTACAATTCACTATCAGTTTTTCGTCCGATTCGAAAATGTTTGACTCACAGCAGAACGGGCATAAGGTGCCCGAGGCAGCAATAGACCCATGGAGACACGTCTGCTGGAGGACGATGTATTGAATCGGGACGCAATTTGAGTGATCCATCGTCATTAGGTGGCCCTGAATGTTACAATTCACTATCAGTTTTTCGTCCGATTCGAAAATCTCTGACTCACAGCAGAACGGCCATAAGGTTCCCGAGGCAGCAATAGACCCATGGAGTCAAGACGGCTGGAGGACGATGTATTGAATCGGGACGCAGTTTGAGTGATCCATCGTCATTAGATGGCCCTGAACGTTACAATTCACTATCATTTTTCCGTCCGATTCGAAAATCTTTGACTCACAGCAGAACGGCCATAAGGTGCCCGAGGGAGCAATAGACCCACGAAGACAAGTCTGCTGGAGGACGATGTATTGAATCGGGACGCAATTTGAGTGTTCCATCGTCATTAGGAGGCCATGAACGTTACAATTCACTATCAGGTTTTCGTCCGATTCGAAAATCTTTGACTCACAAGAGAACGGCCATAAGGTGCCCGAGGCAGCAATAGACCCATGGAGACAAGTCTGCTGGAGGACGATGTATTGAATCGGGACGCAATTTGAGTGATCCATCGTCATTAGGTGGCCCTGAACGTTACAATTCACTATCAGTTTTTCGTCCCATTCGATAATCTAGACTCACAGCAGAACGGCCATAAGGTGCCCGAAGCTGCAATAGACCAATGGAGTCAAGTCGGCTGGAGGACGATGTATTGAATCGGGGCGCAATTTGTGTGGTCCATCGTGATATCGTGGCCGTGAACGTTACAATTCACTATCAGTTTTCCGTCCGATTCGAAAATCTTTGACTCACAGCAGAATGGCCATAAGGTGCCCGAGGCAGCAATAGACCCATGGAGACAAGTCTGCTGGAGGACGATGTATTGAATCGGGACGCAATTTGAGTGTTCCATCGTCATTAGGAGGCCCTGAACGTTACAATTCAATATCAGTTTTTCGTCCGATTCGAAAGTCTTTGAGTCACAGCAGAACAGCCATAAGGTGCCCGAGGCAGCAATAGACCCATGGAGACAAGTCGGCTGGAGGACGATGTATTGAATCGGGACGCATTTTGAGTGATCCATCGTCATTAGGTGGCCCTCAATGTTACAATTCACTATCAGTTTGTCGTCCCATTCGATAATCTAGACTCACGGGAGAACGACCAGAAGGTGGCCGAGGCAGCAATAGACCCATGGAGACAAGTCTGCTGGAGGACGATGTATTGAATCGGGACGCAATTTGAGTGATCCATCGTCATTAGGTGGCACAGAACGTTACAATTCACTATCAGTTTTTCGTCCGATTCGAAAATCTTTGACTCACAGCAGAACGGCCATAAGGTGCCCGAGGCAGCAATAGACCCATGAAGACAAGTCTGCTGGTTGACGATGTATTGAATCGGGACGCAATTTGAGTGTTCCATCGTCATTAGGAGGCCCAGAACGTTACAATTCACTATCAGTTTTTCGTCCGATCCGAAATCCTTTGACTCACAGCAGAACGGCCATAAAGTGGCCGAGGCAGCAATAGACCCATGGAGACAAGTCGGCTGGAGGACGATGTATTGAATCGGGACGCAATTTGAGTGTTCCATCGTCATTAGGAGGCCCTGAACGTTACAATTCACTATCAGTTTTTCGTCCGATTCGAAAATCTGTGAGTCACAGCAGAAAGGCCATTAGGTGCCCGAGGCAGCAATAGACCCATGGAGACAAGTCTGCTGGAGGACGATGTATTGAATCGGGACGCAATTTGAGTGATCCATCGTCATTAGGTGGCCCTGAACGTTACAATTCACTATCAGTATTTCGTCCCATTCGATAATCTAGACTCACGGGAGAACGACCATAACGTGCCCGAGGCAGCAATAGACCCATAGAGACAAGTCTGCTGGAGGACGATGTATTGAATCGGGACGCAATTTGAGTGATCCATCGTCATTAGGTGGCACAGAACGTTACAATTCACTATCAGTTTTTCGTCCGATTCGAAAATCTTTGACTCACAGCAGAACGGCCATAAGGTGCCCGAGGCAGTATAAACCCATGAAGACAAGTCTGCTGGTTGACGATGTATTGAATCGGGACGCAATTTGAGTGTTCCATCGGCATTAGGAGGCCCTGGACGTTACAATTCACTATCAGTTTTTCGTCCGATCCGAAAATCTTTGACTCACAGCAGAACGGCCATAAGGTGCCCGAGGCAGTAATAGACCCATGGAGAGAAGTCGGCTGGAGGACGATGAATTGAATCGGGACGCAATTTGAGTGATCCATCGTCATTAGGTGGCCCTGAATGTTACAATTCACTATCAGTTTTTCGTCAGATTCGAAAATCTTTGACTCACAGCAGAGCGGCCATAAGGTGCCCGAGGCAGCAATAGACCCATGGAGACAAGTCTGCTGGAGGACGATGTATTGAATCGGGACGCAATTTGAGTGTTCCATCGTCATTAGGAGGCCCTGAACGTTACAATTGACTATCAGTTTTTCGTCCGATTCGAAAATCTTTGACTAACTGCAGGACGGCCATAAGGTGCCCGATGCAGCAATAGACCCATGGAGACAAGTTTGCTGGAGTACGATGTATTGAATCGGGACGCAATTTGAGTGTTCCATCGTCGTTAGGTGGCCCTGAACGTTACAATTCACTATCAGTTTTTCGTCCGATTCGAAAATCTTTGACTCACTGCAGAACGGCCATAAGGTGCCTGAGGCAGCAATAGACCCATCGAGACAAGTCTGCTGGAGGACCATGTATTGAATCGGGACTCAATTTGAGTGTTCCATTGTCATTAGGAGGCCCTGAATGTTACAATTAACTATCAGTTTTTCGTCCCATTCGATAATCTAGACTCACAGCAGAACGGCCATAAGGTGCCCGAGGCAGCAATTGACCCATGGAGTCAAGTCGGCTGGAGGACGACGTATTGAATCCGGACGCAATTTGTGTGGTCCATCGTCATTAGGTGGCTCTGAACGTTACAATTCACTATCAGTTTTTCGTCCGATTCGAAAATCTTTGAGTCACAGCAGAACAGCCATAAGGTGCCCGAGGCAGCAATAGACCCATGGAGACAAGTCGGCTGGAGGACGATGTATTGAATCGGGACGCATTTTGAGTGATCCATTGTCATTAGGTGGCCCTCAATGTTACAATTCACTATCAGTTTTTCGTCCCATTCGATAATCTAGACTCACGGGAGAACGACCATAACGTGCCCGAGGCAGCAATAGACCCATAGAGACAAGTCTGCTGGAAGACGAAGTATTGAATCGGGACGCAATTTGAGTGATCCATCGTCATTAGGTGGCACAGAACGTTACAATTCACTATCAGTTTTTCGTCCGATTCGAAAATCTTTGACTCACAGCAGAACGGCCATAAGGTGCCCGAGGCAGCATAACACCCATGAAGACAAGTCTGCTGGTTGACGATGTATTGAATCGGGACGCAATTTGAGTGTTCCATCGGCATTAGGAGGCCCTGAACGTTACAATTCACTATCAGTTTTTCGTCCGATCCGAAAATCTTTGACTCACAGCAGAACGGCCATAAGGTGCCCGAGGCAGCAATAGACACATGGAGACAAGTCGGCTGGATCACGATGTATTGAATCGGGACGCAATTTGAGTGATCCATCGTCATTAGGTGGCCCTGAATGTTACAATTCACTATCAGTTTTTCGTCAGATTCGAAAATCTTTGACTCACAGCAGAGCGGCCATAAGGTGCCCGAGGCAGCAATAGACCCATGGAGACAAGTCTGCTGGAGGACGATGTATTGAATCGGGACGCAATTCGAGTGTTCCATCGTCATTAGGAGGCCCTGAACGTTACAATTGACTATCAGTTTTTCGTCCGATTCGAAAATCTTTGACTAACAGCAGGACGGCCATAAGGTGCCCGAGGCAGCAATAGACCCATGGAGACAAGTCTGCTGGAGGACGATGTATTGAATCGGGACGCAATTTGAGTGTTCCATCGTCGTTAGGTGGCCCTGAACGTTACAATTCACTATCAGTTTTTCGTCCGATTCCCAAATCTTTGACTCACTGCAGAACGGCCATAAGGTGCCTGAGGCAGCAATAGACCCATCGAGACAAGTCTGCTGGAGGACCATGTTTTGAATCGGGACTCAATTTGAGTGTTCCATCGTCATTAGGAGGCCCTGAACGTTACAATTCACTATCAGTTTTTCGTCCGATTCGAAAATCTTTGAGTCACAGCAGAACAGCCATAAGGTGCCCGAGGCAGCAATAGACCCATGGAGACAAGTCGGCTGGAGGACGATGTATTGAATCGGGACGCATTTTGAGTGATCCATCGTCATTAGGTGGCCCTCAATGTTACAATTCACTATCAGTTTTTCGTCCCATTCGATAATCTAGACTCACGGGAGAACGACCATAAGGTGCCCGATGCAGCAATAGACCCAAGGAGACAAGTCTGCTGGAGGACGATGTATTGAATCGGGACGCAATTTGAGTGATCCATCGTCATTAGGTGGCACAGAACGTTACAATTCACTATCAGTTTTTCGTTCGATTCGAAAATCTTTGACTCACAGCAGAACGGCCATAAGGTGCCCGTGGCAGCAATAGACCCATGAAGACAAGTCTGCTGGTTGACGATGTATTGAATCGGGACGCAATTTGAGTTTTCCATCGTCATTAGGAGGCCCAGAACGTTACAATTCACTATCAGTTTTTCGTCCGATCCGAAAATCTTTGACTCACAGCAAAACGGCCATAAGGTGCCCGAGGCAGCAATAGACCCATGGAGACAAGTCGGCTGGTGGACGATGTATTGAATCGGGACGCAATTTGAGTGATCCATCGTCATTAGGTGGCACAGAACGCTACAATTCACTATCAGTTTTTCGTCCGATTCGAAAATCTTTGACTCACAGCAGAACGGCCATAAGGTGCCCGAGGCAGCATAAGACCCATGAAGACAAGTCTGCTGGTTGACGATGTATTGAATTGGGACGCAATTTGAGTGTTCCATCGGCATTAGGAGGCCCTGAACGTTACAATTCACTATCAGTTTTTCGTCCGATCCGAAAATCTTTGACTCACAGCAGAACGGCCATAAGGTGCCCGAGGCAGCAATAGACACATGGAGACAAGTCGGCTGGATCACGATGTATTGAATCGGGACGCAATTTGAGTGATCCATCGTCATTAGGTGGCCCTGAATGTTACAATTCACTATCAGTTTTTCGTCAGATTCGAAAATCTTTGACTCACAGCAGAGCGGCCATAAGGTGCCCGAGGCAGCAATAGACCCATGGAGACAAGTCTGCTGGAGGACGATGTATTGAATCGGGACGCAATTTGAGTGTTCCATCGTCATTAGGAGGCCCTGAACGTTACAATTGACTATCAGTTTTTCGTCCGATTCGAAAATCTTTGACTAACAGCAGGACGGCCATAAGGTGCCCGAGGCAGCAATAGACCCATGGAGACAAGTCTGCTGGAGGACGATGTATTGAATCGGGACGCAATTTGAGTGTTCCATCGTCGTTAGGTGGCCCTGAACGTTACAATTCACTATCAGTTTTTCGTCCGATTCGCAAATCTTTGACTCACTGCAGAACGGCCATAAGGTGCCTGAGGCAGCAATAGACCCATCGAGACAAGTCTGCTGGAGGACCATGTTTTGAATAGGGACTCAATTTGAGTGTTCCATCGTCATTAGGAGGCCCTGAACGTTACAATTCACTATCAGTTTTTCGTCCGATTCGAAAATCTTTGAGTCACAGCAGAACAGCCATAAGGTGCCCGAGGCAGCAATAGACCCATGGAGACAAGTCGGCTGGAGGACGATGTATTGAATCGGGACGCATTTTGAGTGATCCATCGTCATTAGGTGGCCCTCAATGTTACAATTCACTATCAGTTTTTCGTCCCATTCGATAATCTAGACTCACGGGAGAACGACCATAAGGTGCCCGATGCAGCAATAGACCCAAGGAGACAAGTCTGCTGGAGGACGATGTATTGAATCGGGACGCAATTTGAGTGATCCATCGTCATTAGGTGGCACAGAACGTTACAATTCACTATCAGTTTTTCGTTCGATTCGAAAATCTTTGACTCACAGCAGAACGGCCATAAGGTGCCCGTGGCAGCAATAGACCCATGAAGACAAGTCTGCTGGTTGACGATGTATTGAATCGGGACGCAATTTGAGTTTTCCATCGTCATTAGGAGGCCCAGAACGTTACAATTCACTATCAGTTTTTCGTCCGATCCGAAAATCTTTGACTCACAGCAGAACGGCCATAAGGTGCCCGAGGCAGCAATAGACCCATGGAGACAAGTCGGCTGGTGGACGATGTATTGAATCGGGACGCAATTTGAGTGATCCATCGTCATTAGGTGGCCCTGAATGTTACAATTCAGTATCAGTTTTTCGTCAGATTCGAAAATCTTTGACTCACAGCAGAGCGGCCATAAGGTGCCCGAGGCAGCAATAGACCCATGGAGACAAGTCTGCTCGAGGTCGATGTATTGAATCGGGACGCAATTTGAGTGTTCCATCGTCATTAGGAGGCCCTGAACGTTACAATTCACTATCAGGTTTTCGTCCGATTCGAAAATCTTTGACTCACCGGAGAACGGCCATAAGGTGCCCGAGGCAGCAATATACCAAAGGAGACAAGTCGGCTGGAGAACGATGTATTGAATCGGGACGGAATTTGAGTGTTCCATCGTCATTAGGTGGCCCTGAATGTTACAATTCAATATCAGTTTTTCGTCCGATTCGAAAATCTTTGACTCACAGCAGAACGGCCATAAAGTGCCCGAGGCAGCAATAGACACATGGAGACAAGTCTGCTGGAGGACGATGTATTGAATCGGGACGCAATTTGAGTGTTCCATCGTCATAAGGAGGCCCTGAACGTTAAAATTCACTATCAGTTTTTCGTCAGATTCGAAAATCTTTGACTCACAGCAGAACGGCCATAAGGTGCCCGAGGCAGCAATAGACCCATGGAGACAAGTCGGCTGGAGGACGATGTATTGAATCGGGACGCAATTTGAGGGTTCCATCGTCATTAGGAGTCCCTGAACGTTACAATCGCAATCAGTTTTTCGTCCGATTCGAAAATCTTTGAGTCACAGCAGAACGGCCATAAGGTGCCCGAGGCAGCAATAGACCCATGGCGACAAGTCGGCTGGAGGACGATGTATTGAATCGGAACGCAATTTGAGTGATCCATCGTCATTAGGTGGCCCTGAACGTTACAATTCAATATCAGTTTTTCGTCCGATTCGAAAATCTTTGACTCACAGCAGAACGGCCATAAGGTGTCCGAGGCAGCAATAGACCCATGGATTCAAGTCTGCTGTAGGACGATGTATTGAATCGGGACGCTATTTGAGTGATCCATCGTCATTAGGTGGCCCTGATCGTTACAATTCACAATCAGTTTTTCGTCCGATTCGAAAATCTTTGACTCACAGCAGAACGGCCATAAGGTGCCCGAGGCAGCAATAGACCCATGGAGACAAGTCGGCTGGAGGACGATGTATTGAATAGGGACGCAATTTGAGTGATCCATCGTCATTAGGTGGCCCTGAATGTTACAATTCACTATCATTTTTTCGTCAGATTCGAAAATCTTTGACTCACAGCAGAACGGCCATAAGGTTCCCGAGGCAGCAATAGACCCATGGAGTCAAGACGGCTGGAGGACAATGTATTGAATCGGGACGCAATTTGAGTGATCCATCGTCATTAGATGGCCCTGAACGTTACAATTCACTATCAGTTTTTCGTCCGATTCGAAAATCTTTGCCTCACAGCAGAACGGCCATAAGGTGCCCGAGGGAGCAATAGACCCATGAAGACAAGTCTGCTGGAGGACGATGTATTGAATCGGGACGCAATTTGAGTGTTCCATCGTCATTAGGAGGCCATGAACGTTACAATTCACTATCAGGTTTTCGTCCGATTCGAAAATCTTTGACTCACAAGAGAACGGCCATAAGGTGCCCGAAGCAGCAATAGACCAATGGAGTCAAGTCGGCTGGAGGACGATGTATTGAATCGGGGCGCAATTTGTGTGGTCCATCGTGATATCGTGGCCGTGAACGTTACAATTCACTATCAGTTTTCCGTCCGATTCGAAAATCTTTGACTCACAGCAGAATGGCCATAAGGTGCCCGAGGCAACAATAGACCCATGGAGACAAATCAGCTGGAGGACGATGTATTGAATCGGGACGCAATTTGAGTGTTCCATCGTCATTAGGAGGCCCTGAACGTTACAATTCACTATCAGTTTTTCGTCCGATCCGAAATCCTTTGACTCACAGCAGAACGGCCATAAAGTGGCCGAGGCAGCAATAGACCCATGGAGACAAGTCGGCTGGAGGACGATGTATTGAATCGTGACGCAATTTGAGTGTTCCATCGTCATTTGGAGGCCCTGAACGTTACAATTCACTATCAGTTTTTCGTCCGATTCGAAAATCTGTGAGTCACAGCAGAAAGGCCATTAGGTGCCCGAGGCAGCAATAGACCCATGGAGACAAGTCTGCTGGAGGACGATGTATTGAATCGGGACGCAATTTGAGTGATACATCGTCATTAGGTGGCCCTGAACGTTACAATTCACTATCAGTATTTCGTCCCATTCGATAATCTAGACTCACGGGAGAACGACCATAACGTGCCCGAGGCAGCAATAGACCCATAGAGACAAGTCTGCTGGAGGACGATGTATTGAATCGGGACGCAATTTGAGTGATCCATCGTCATTAGGTGGCCCTGAATGTTACAATTAACTATCAGTTTTTCGTCAGATTCGAAAATCTTTGACTCACAGCAGAGCGGCCATAAGGTGCCCGAGGCAGCAATAGACCCATGGAGACAAGTCTGCTGGAGGACGATGTATTGAATCGGGACGCAATTTGAGTGTTCCATCGTCATTAGGAGGCCCTGAACGTTACAATTGACTATCAGTTTTTCGTCCGATTCGAAAATCTTTGACTAACTGCAGGACGGCCATAAGGTGCCCGAGGCAGCAATAGACCCATGGAGACAAGTCTGCTGGAGGACGATGTATTGAATCGGGACGCAATTTGAGTGTTCCATCGTCGTTAGGTGGCCCTGAACGTTACAATTCACTATCAGTTTTTCGTCCGATTCGCAAATCTTTGACTCAATGCAGAACGGCCATAAGGTGCCTGAGGCAGCAATAGACCCATCGAGACAAGTCTGCTGGAGGACCATGTATTGAATCGGGACTCAATTTGAGTGTTCCATTGTCATTAGGAGGCCCTGAATGTTACAATTAACTATCAGTTTTTCGTCCCATTCGATAATCTAGACTCACAGCAGAACGGCCATAAGGTGCCCGAGGCAGCAATAGACCCATGGAGTCAAGTCGGCTGGAGGACGACGTATTGAATCCGGACGCAATTTGTGTGGTCCATCGTCATTAGGTGGCTCTGAATGTTACAATTCACTATCAGTTTTTCGTCAGATTCGAAAATCTTTGACTCACAGCAGAACGGCCATAAGGTGCCCGAGGCAGCAATAGACCCATGGAGACAAGTCTCCTGGAGGACGATGCATTGAATCGGGGCGCAATTTGTGTGGTCCATCGTGATATCGTGGCCGTGAACGTTACAATTCTCTATCAGTTTTCCGTCCGATTCGAAAATCTTTGACTCACACCAGAATGGCCATAAGGTGCCCGAGGCAGCAATAGACCCATGGAGACAAGTCTGCTGGAGGACGATGTATTGAATCGGGACGCAATTTGAGTGTTCCATCGTCATTAGGAGGCCCTGAATGTTACAATTCACTATCAGTTTTTCGTCCGATTCGAAAATCTTTGAGTCGCAGCAGAACAGCCATAAGGTGCCCGAGGCAGCAATAGACCCATGGAGACTAGTCGGCTGGAGGACGATGTATTGAATCGGGACGCATTTTGAGTGATCCATCGTCATTAGGTGGCCCTCAATGTTACAATTCACTATCAGTTTTTCGTCCCATTCGATAATCTAGACTCACGGGAGAACGACCATAAGGTGCCCGAGGCAGCAATAGACCCATGGAGACAAGTCTGCTGGAGGACGATGTATTGAATCGGGACGCAATTTGAGTGATCCATCGTCATTAGGTGGCACAGAACGTTACAATTCACTATCAGTTTTTCGTCCGATTCGAAAATCTTTGACTCACAGCAGAACGGCCATAAGGTGCCCGAGGCAGCAATAGACCCCTGAAGACAAGTCTGCTGTTTGACGATGTATTGAATCGGGACGCAATTTGAGTGTTCCATCGTCTTTAGGAGGCCCAGAACGTTACAATTCACTATCAGTTTTTCGTCCGATTCGAAAATCTGTGAGTCACAGCAGAAAGGCCATTAGGTGCCCGAGGCAGCAATAGACCCATGGAGACAAATCTGCTGGAGGACGATGTATTGAATCGGGACGCAATTTGAGAGATCCATCGTCATTAGGTGACCATGAACGTTACAATTCACTATCAGTTTTTCGTCCCATTCGATAATCTAGACTCACGGGAGAACGACCATAACGTGCCCGAGGCAGCAATAGACCCATAGAGACAAGTCTGCTGGAGGACGATGTATTGAATCGGGACGCAATTTGAGTGATCCATCGTCATTAGGTGGCACAGAACGTTACAATTCACTATCAGTTTTTCGTCCGATTCGAAAATCTTTGACTCACAGCAGAACGGCCATAAGGTGCCCGAGGCAGCATAAGACCCATGAAGACAAGTCTGCTGGTTGACGATGTATTGAATCGGGACGCAATTTGAGTGTTCCATCGGCATTAGGAGGCCCTGAACGTTACAATTCACTATCAGTTTTTCGTCCGATCCGAAAATCTTTCACTCAGAGCAGAACGGCCATAAGGTGCCAGAGGCAGCAATAGACACATGGAGAGAAGTCGGCTGGATCACGATGTATTGAATCGGGACGCAATTTGAGTGATCCATCGTCATTAGGAGGCCCTGAATGTTACAATTCACTATCAGTTTTTCGTCAGATTCGAAAATCTTTGACTCACAGCAGAGCGGCCATAAGGTGCCCGAAGCAGCAATAGACCTATGGAGACAAGTCTGCTGGAGGACGATGTATTGAATCGGGACGCAATTTGAGTGTTCCATCGTCATTAGGAGGCCCTGAACGTTACAATTGACTATCAGTTTTTCGTCCGATTCGAAAATCTTTGACTAACAGCAGGACGGCCATAAGGTGCCCGAGGCAGCAATAGACCCATGGAGACAAGTCTGCTGGAGGACGATGTATTGAATCGGGACGCAATTTGAGTGTTCCATCGTCGTTAGGTGGCCCTGAACGTTACAATTCACTATCAGTTTTTCGTCCGATTCACAAATCTTTGACTCACTGCAGAACGGCCATAAGGTGCCTGAGGCAGCAATAGACCCATCGAGACAAGTCTGCTGGAGGACCATGTTTTGAATCGGGACTCAATTTGAGTGTTCCATTGTCATTAGGAGGCCCTGAATGTTACAATTAACTATCAGTTTTTCGTCCCATTCGATAATCTAGACTCACAGCAGAACGGCCATAAGGTGCCCGAGGCAGCAATAGACCCATGGAGTCAAGTCGGCTGGAGGACGACGTATTGAATCCGGACGCAATTTGTGTGGTCCATCGTCATTAGGTGGCTCTGAATGTTGCAATTCACTATCAGTTTTTCGTCAGATTCGAAAATCTTTGACTCACAGCAGAACGGCCATAAGGTGCCCGAGGCAGCAATAGACCCATGGAGACAAGTCTGCTGGAGGACGATGCATTGAATCGGGACGCAATTTGAGTGTTCATCATCATTTAGAGGCCCTGAACGATACAATTCACTATCAGTTTTTCGTCGATTCGATTATCTTTGACTCACAGCAGAACGGCCATAAGGTGCCCGAGGCAGCAATAGACCCATGGAGACAAGTCGGCTGGAGGACGATGTATTGAATCGGGACGCAATTTGAGTGATCTATCGTCATTAGGTGGCCCTGAAAGTTACAATTCCCTATCAGTTTTTCGTCCGATTAGAAAATCTTTGACTCATAGCAGAACGGCCATAAGGTGCCTGAGGCAGCCATAGACCCATGGAGACAAGTCGGCTGGAGGACGATGTATTGAATCGGGACGCAATTTGAGTGATCCATCGTCATTAGGGGGCACTGAAAGTTACAATTCACTATCAGTTTTTCGTCCCATGCGATAATCTAAACTCACAGCAGAACGGCCATAAGGTGCCCAGGCAGCAATAGACCCATGGAGACAAGTCTGCTGGAGGACGATGTATTGAATCGGGACGCTATTTGAATGATCCATCGTCATTAGATGGCCCTGAACGTTACAATTCACTATCAGTTTTTCGTCCGATTCGAAAATCTTTGACTCACAGCAGAACGGCCATAAGGTGCCCGACGGAGCAATAGACCCATGAAGACAAGTCTGCTGGAGGACGATGTATTGAATCGGGACGCAATTTGAGTGTTCCATCGTCATTAGGAGGCCCTGAACGTTACAATTCACTATCAGGTTGTCACCCGATTCGAAAATCTTTGACTCACAGGAGAACGGCCATAAGGTGCCCGAGGCAGCAATAGACCCATGGAGACAAGTCGGCTGGAGGACGATGTATTGAATCGGGACGCAATTTGAGTGTTCCATCGTCATTAGGAGGCCCTGAACGTAACAATTCACTATCAGTTTTTCGTCCGATTCGAAAATCTTTGATTCCCAGCAGAACGGCCATAAGGTGCCCGAGGCAGCAATAGACCCATGAAGGCAAGTCTGCTGGTTGACGATGTATTGAATCGGGACGCAATTTGAGTGTTCCATCGGCATTAGGAGGCCCTGAACGTTACAATTCACTATCAGTTTTTCGTCCGATCCGAAAATCTTTGACTCACAGCAGAACGGCCATAAGGTGCCCGAGGCATAAATAGACCCATGGAGACAAGTCTGCTGGAGGACGAGGTATTGAATCGGGACGCAATTTGAGTGTTCCATCGCCATTAGGAGGCCCTGAACGTTACAATTTACTATCAGTTTTTCGTCCGATTCGAAAATCTTTGACTAACAGCAGAACGGCCATAAGGTGCCCGAGGCAGCAATAGACCCATGGAGACAAATCTGCTGGAGGACGATGTATTGAATCGGGACGCAATTTGAGTGTTCCATCGTCGTTAGGTGGCCCTGAACGCTACAATTCACTATCAGTTTCTCGTCCGATTCGCAAATCTTTGACTCACTGCAGAACGGCCATAAGGTGCCTGAGGCAGCAATAGACCCATCGAGACAAGTCTGCTGGAGGACCATGTATTGAATCGGGACTCAATTTGAGTGTTCCATTGTCATTAGGAGGCCCTGAATGTTACAATTAACTATCAGTTTTTCGTCCCATTCGATAATCTAGACTCACAGCAGAACGGCCATAAGGTGCCCGAGGCAGCAATAGACCCATGGAGTCAAGTCGGCTGGAGGACGACGTATTGAATCGGGACGCAATTTGTGTGATCCATCGTCATTAGGTGGCTCTGAATGTTACAATTCACTATCAGTTTTTCGTCCGATTCGAAAATCTTTGACTCACAGCAGAACGGCCATAAGGTGCCCGAGGCAGCAATAGACCCATGGAGACAAGTCGGCTGGAGGACGATGTATTGAATCGGGACGCAATTTGAGTGATCCATCGTCATTAGGTGGCCCTGAAAGTTACAATTCCCTATCAGTTTTTCGTCCGATTAGAAAATCTTTGACTCACAGCAGAACGGCCATAAGGTTCCTGAGGCAGCAATAGACCCATGGAGACAAGTCGGCTGGAGGACGATGTATTGAATCGGGACGCAATTTGAGTGATCCATCGTCATTAGGGGGCACTGAAAGTTACAATTCACTATCAGTTTTTCGTCCCATGCGATAATCTAAACTCACAGCACAACGGCCATAAGGTGCCCAGGCAGCAATATACCCATGGAGACAAGTCTGCTGGAGGACGATGTATTGAATCGGGACGCTATTTGAATGATCCATCGTCATTAGGTGGCCCTGAACGTTACAATTCACTATCAGTTTTTCGTCCGATTCGAAAATGTTTGACTCACAGCAGAACGGCCATAAGGTGCACGAGGGAGCAATAGACCCATGAAGACAAGTCTGCTGGAGGACGATGTATTGAATCGGGACGCAATTTGAGTGTTCCATCGTCATTAGGAGGCCCTGAACGTTACAATTCACTATCAGGTTTTCGTCCGATTCGAAAATCTTTGACTCACAGGAGAACGGCCATAAGGTGCCTGAGGCAGCAATAGACCCATGGAGACAAGTCGGCTGGAGGACGATGTATTGAATCGGGACGCAATTTGAGTGTTCCATCGTCATTAGGAGGCCCTGAACGTAACAATTCACTATCAGTTTTTCGTCCGATTCGAAAATCTTTGATTCCCAGCAGAACGGCCATAAGGTGCCCGAGGCAGCAATAGACCCATGAAGACAAGTCTGCTGGAGGACGATGTATTGAATCGGGACGCAATTTGAGTGATCCATCGTCATTAGGTGGCCCTGATCGTTACAATTCTCTATCAGTTTTTCGTCCCATTCGATAATCTAGACTCACAGCAGAACGGCCATAAGGTGCCCGAAGCAGCAATAGACCAATGGAGTCAAGTCGGCTGGAGGACGATGTATTGAATCGGGGCACAATTTGTGTGGTCCATCGTGATTAGGTGGCCGTGAACGTTACAATTCACTATCAGTTTTCCGTCCGATTCGAAAACCTTTGACACACAGCAGAACGGCCAAAAGGTGCCCGAGGCAGCAATAGACCCATGGAGACAAGTCTGCTTGAGAACGATGTATTGAATCGGGACGCAATTTGAGTGTTCCATCGTCATTAGGAGGCCCTGAACGTTACAATTCACTATCAGTTTTTCGTCCGATTCGAAAATCTTTGAGTCACAGCAGAACGGCCATATGGTGCCCGAGGCAGCAATAGACCCATGGAGAGAAGTCTGCTGGAGGACGATGTATTGAATCGGGACGCAATTTGAGTGATCCATCGTCATTAGGTGGCCCTGAACGTTACAATTCACTATCAGTTTTTCGTCCCATTCTATAATCTAGACTCACGGGAGAACGACCATAACGTGCCCGAGGCAGCAATAGACCCATGGAGACAAGTCTGCTGGAGGACGATGTATTGAATCGGGACGCAATTTGAGTGATCCATCGTCATTAGGTGGCACAGAACGTTACAATTCACTATCAGTTTTTCGTCCGATTCGAAAATCTTTGACTCACAGCAGAACGGCCATAAGGTGCCCGAGGCAGCATAAGACCCATGAAGACAAGTCTGCTGGTTGACGATGTATTGAATTGGGACGCAATTTGAGTGTTCCATCGGCATTAGGAGGCCCTGAACGTTACAATTCACTATCAGTTTTTCGTCCGATCCGAAAATCTTTGACTCACAGCAGAACGGCCATAAGGTGCCCGAGGCAGCAATAGACACATGGAGACAAGTCGGCTGGATCACGATGTATTGAATCGGGACGCAATTTGAGTGATCCATCGTCATTAGGTGGCCCTGAATGTTACAATTCACTATCAGTTTTTCGTCAGATTCGAAAATCTTTGACTCACAGCAGAGCGGCCATAAGGTGCCCGAGGCAGCAATAGACCCATGGAGACAAGTCTGCTGGAGGACGATGTATTGAATCGGGACGCAATTTGAGTGTTCCATCGTCATTAGGAGGCCCTGAACGTTACAATTGACTATCAGTTTTTCGTCCGATTCGAAAATCTTTGACTAACAGCAGGACGGCCATAAGGTGCCCGAGGCAGCAATAGACCCATGGAGACAAGTCTGCTGGAGGACGATGTATTGAATCGGGACGCAATTTGAGTGTTCCATCGTCGTTAGGTGGCCCTGAACGTTACAATTCACTATCAGTTTTTCGTCCGATTCGCAAATCTTTGACTCACTGCAGAACGGCCATAAGGTGCCTGAGGCAGCAATAGACCCATCGAGACAAGTCTGCTGGAGGACCATGTTTTGAATAGGGACTCAATTTGAGTGTTCCATCGTCATTAGGAGGCCCTGAACGTTACAATTCACTATCAGTTTTTCGTCCGATTCGAAAATCTTTGAGTCACAGCAGAACAGCCATAAGGTGCCCGAGGCAGCAATAGACCCATGGAGACAAGTCGGCTGGAAGACGATGTATTGAATCGGGACGCATTTTGAGTGATCCATCGTCATTAGGTGGCCCTCAATGTTACAATTCACTATCAGTTTTTCGTCCCATTCGATAATCTAGACTCACGGGAGAACGACCATAAGGTGCCCGATGCAGCAATAGACCCAAGGAGACAAGTCTGCTGGAGGACGATGTATTGAATCGGGACGCAATTTGAGTGATCCATCGTCATTAGGTGGCACAGAACGTTACAATTCACTATCAGTTTTTCGTTCGATTCGAAAATCTTTGACTCACAGCAGAACGGCCATAAGGTGCCCGTGGCAGCAATAGACCCATGAAGACAAGTCTGCTGGTTGACGATGTATTGAATCGGGACGCAATTTGAGTTTTCCATCGTCATTAGGAGGCCCAGAACGTTACAATTCACTATCAGTTTTTCGTCCGATCCGAAAATCTTTGACTCACAGCAGAACGGCCATAAGGTGCCCGAGGCAGCAATAGACCCATGGAGACAAGTCGGCTGGTGGACGATGTATTGAATCGGGACGCAATTTGAGTGATCCATCGTCATTAGGTGGCCCTGAATGTTACAATTCAGTATCAGTTTTTCGTCAGATTCGAAAATCTTTGACTCACAGCAGAGCGGCCATAAGGTGCCCGAGGCAGCAATAGACCCATGGAGACAAGTCTGCTCGAGGTCGATGTATTGAATCGGGACGCAATTTGAGTGTTCCATCGTCATTAGGAGGCCCTGAACGTTACAATTCACTATCAGGTTTTCGTCCGATTCGAAAATCTTTGACTCACCGGAGAACGGCCATAAGGTGCCCGAGGCAGCAATATACCAAAGGAGACAAGTCGGCTGGAGAACGATGTATTGAATCGGGACGGAATTTGAGTGTTCCATCGTCATTAGGTGGCCCTGAATGTTACAATTCAATATCAGTTTTTCGTCCGATTCGAAAATCTTTGACTCACAGCAGAACGGCCATAAAGTGCCCGAGGCAGCAATAGACACATGGAGACAAGTCTGCTGGAGGACGATGTATTGAATCGGAACGCAATTTGAGTGTTCCATCGTCATAAGGAGGCCCTGAACGTTAAAATTCACTATCAGTTTTTCGTCAGATTCGAAAATCTTTGACTCACAGCAGAACGGCCATAAGGTGCCCGAGGCAGCAATAGACCCATGGAGACAAGTCGGCTGGAGGACGATGTATTGAATCGGGACGCAATTTGAGGGTTCCATCGTCATTAGGAGTCCCTGAACGTTACAATCGCAATCAGTTTTTCGTCCGATTCGAAAATCTTTGAGTCACAGCAGAACGGCCATAAGGTGCCCGAGGCAGCAATAGACCCATGGCGACAAGTCGGCTGGAGGACGATGTATTGAATCGGAACGCAATTTGAGTGATCCATCGTCATTAGGTGGCCCTGAACGTTACAATTCAATATCAGTTTTTCGTCCGATTCGAAAATCTTTGACTCACAGCAGAACGGCCATAAGGTGTCCGAGGCAGCAATAGACCCATGGATTCAAGTCTGCTGTAGGACGATGTATTGAATCGGGACGCTATTTGAGTGATCCATCGTCATTAGGTGGCCCTGATCGTTACAATTCACAATCAGTTTTTCGTCCGATTCGAAAATCTTTGACTCACAGCAGAACGGCCATAAGGTGCCCGAGGCAGCAATAGACCCATGGAGACAAGTCGGCTGGAGGACGATGTATTGAATAGGGACGCAATTTGAGTGATCCATCGTCATTAGGTGGCCCTGAATGTTACAATTCACTATCATTTTTTCGTCAGATTCGAAAATCTTTGACTCACAGCAGAACGGCCATAAGGTTCCCGAGGCAGCAATAGACCCATGGAGTCAAGACGGCTGGAGGACAATGTATTGAATCGGGACGCAATTTGAGTGATCCATCGTCATTAGATGGCCCTGAACGTTACAATTCACTATCAGTTTTTCGTCCGATTCGAAAATCTTTGCCTCACAGCAGAACGGCCATAAGGTGCCCGAGGGAGCAATAGACCCATGAAGACAAGTCTGCTGGAGGACGATGTATTGAATCGGGACGCAATTTGAGTGTTCCATCGTCATTAGGAGGCCATGAACGTTACAATTCACTATCAGGTTTTCGTCCGATTCGAAAATCTTTGACTCACAAGAGAACGGCCATAAGGTGCCCGAAGCAGCAATAGACCAATGGAGTCAAGTCGGCTGGAGGACGATGTATTGAATCGGGGCGCAATTTGTGTGGTCCATCGTGATATCGTGGCCGTGAACGTTACAATTCACTATCAGTTTTCCGTCCGATTCGAAAATCTTTGACTCACAGCAGAATGGCCATAAGGTGCCCGAGGCAACAATAGACCCATGGAGACAAATCAGCTGGAGGACGATGTATTGAATCGGGACGCAATTTGAGTGTTCCATCGTCATTAGGAGGCCCTGAACGTTACAATTCACTATCAGTTTTTCGTCCGATCCGAAATCCTTTGACTCACAGCAGAACGGCCATAAAGTGGCCGAGGCAGCAATAGACCCATGGAGACAAGTCGGCTGGAGGACGATGTATTGAATCGTGACGCAATTTGAGTGTTCCATCGTCATTTGGAGGCCCTGAACGTTACAATTCACTATCAGTTTTTCGTCCGATTCGAAAATCTGTGAGTCACAGCAGAAAGGCCATTAGGTGCCCGAGGCAGCAATAGACCCATGGAGACAAGTCTGCTGGAGGACGATGTATTGAATCGGGACGCAATTTGAGTGATACATCGTCATTAGGTGGCCCTGAACGTTACAATTCACTATCAGTATTTCGTCCCATTCGATAATCTAGACTCACGGGAGAACGACCATAACGTGCCCGAGGCAGCAATAGACCCATAGAGACAAGTCTGCTGGAGGACGATGTATTGAATCGGGACGCAATTTGAGTGATCCATCGTCATTAGGTGGCCCTGAATGTTACAATTAACTATCAGTTTTTCGTCAGATTCGAAAATCTTTGACTCACAGCAGAGCGGCCATAAGGTGCCCGAGGCAGCAATAGACCCATGGAGACAAGTCTGCTGGAGGACGATGTATTGAATCGGGACGCAATTTGAGTGTTCCATCGTCATTAGGAGGCCCTGAACGTTACAATTGACTATCAGTTTTTCGTCCGATTCGAAAATCTTTGACTAACTGCAGGACGGCCATAAGGTGCCCGAGGCAGCAATAGACCCATGGAGACAAGTCTGCTGGAGGACGATGTATTGAATCGGGACGCAATTTGAGTGTTCCATCGTCGTTAGGTGGCCCTGAACGTTACAATTCACTATCAGTTTTTCGTCCGATTCGCAAATCTTTGACTCAATGCAGAACGGCCATAAGGTGCCTGAGGCAGCAATAGACCCATCGAGACAAGTCTGCTGGAGGACCATGTATTGAATCGGGACTCAATTTGAGTGTTCCATTGTCATTAGGAGGCCCTGAATGTTACAATTAACTATCAGTTTTTCGTCCCATTCGATAATCTAGACTCACAGCAGAACGGCCATAAGGTGCCCGAGGCAGCAATAGACCCATGGAGTCAAGTCGGCTGGAGGACGACGTATTGAATCCGGACGCAATTTGTGTGGTCCATCGTCATTAGGTGGCTCTGAATGTTACAATTCACTATCAGTTTTTCGTCAGATTCGAAAATCTTTGACTCACAGCAGAACGGCCATAAGGTGCCCGAGGCAGCAATAGACCCATGGAGACAAGTCTCCTGGAGGACGATGCATTGAATCGGGGCGCAATTTGTGTGGTCCATCGTGATATCGTGGCCGGGAACGTTACAATTCTCTATCAGTTTTCCGTCCGATTCGAAAATCTTTGACTCACACCAGAATGGCCATAAGGTGCCCGAGGCAGCAATAGACCCATGGAGACAAGTCTGCTGGAGGACGATGTATTGAATCGGGACGCAATTTGAGTGTTCCATCGTCATTAGGAGGCCCTGAATGTTACAATTCACTATCAGTTTTTCGTCCGATTCGAAAATCTTTGAGTCGCAGCAGAACAGCCATAAGGTGCCCGAGGCAGCAATAGACCCATGGAGACTAGTCGGCTGGAGGACGATGTATTGAATCGGGACGCATTTTGAGTGATCCATCGTCATTAGGTGGCCCTCAATGTTACAATTCACTATCAGTTTTTCGTCCCATTCGATAATCTAGACTCACGGGAGAACGACCATAAGGTGCCCGAGGCAGCAATAGACCCATGGAGACAAGTCTGCTGGAGGACGATGTATTGAATCGGGACGCAATTTGAGTGATCCATCGTCATTAGGTGGCACAGAACGTTACAATTCACTATCAGTTTTTCGTCCGATTCGAAAATCTTTGACTCACAGCAGAACGGCCATAAGGTGCCCGAGGCAGCAATAGACCCCTGAAGACAAGTCTGCTGTTTGACGATGTATTGAATCGGGACGCAATTTGAGTGTTCCATCGTCTTTAGGAGGCCCAGAACGTTACAATTCACTATCAGTTTTTCGTCCGATTCGAAAATCTGTGAGTCACAGCAGAAAGGCCATTAGGTGCCCGAGGCAGCAATAGACCCATGGAGACAAATCTGCTGGAGGACGATGTATTGAATCGGGACGCAATTTGAGAGATCCATCGTCATTAGGTGACCATGAACGTTACAATTCACTATCAGTTTTTCGTCCCATTCGATAATCTAGACTCACGGGAGAACGACCATAACGTGCCCGAGGCAGCAATAGACCCATAGAGACAAGTCTGCTGGAGGACGATGTATTGAATCGGGACGCAATTTGAGAGATCCATCGTCATTAGGTGACCATGAACGTTACAATTCACTATCAGTTTTTCGTCCCATTCGATAATCTAGACTCACGGGAGAACGACCATAACGTGCCCGAGGCAGCAATAGACCCATAGAGACAAGTCTGCTGGAGGACGATGTATTGAATCGGGACGCAATTTGAGTGATCCATCGTCATTAGGTGGCACAGAACGTTACAATTCACTATCAGTTTTTCGTCCGATTCGAAAATCTTTGACTCACAGCAGAACGGCCATAAGGTGCCCGAGGCAGCATAAGACCCATGAAGACAAGTCTGCTGGTTGACGATGTATTGAATCGGGACGCAATTTGAGTGTTCCATCGGCATTAGGAGGCCCTGAACGTTACAATTCACTATCAGTTTTTCGTCCGATCCGAAAATCTTTCACTCAGAGCAGAACGGCCATAAGGTGCCAGAGGCAGCAATAGACACATGGAGAGAAGTCGGCTGGATCACGATGTATTGAATCGGGACGCAATTTGAGTGATCCATCGTCATTAGGAGGCCCTGAATGTTACAATTCACTATCAGTTTTTCGTCAGATTCGAAAATCTTTGACTCACAGCAGAGCGGCCATAAGGTGCCCGAAGCAGCAATAGACCTATGGAGACAAGTCTGCTGGAGGACGATGTATTGAATCGGGACGCAATTTGAGTGTTCCATCGTCATTAGGAGGCCCTGAACGTTACAATTGACTATCAGTTTTTCGTCCGATTCGAAAATCTTTGACTAACAGCAGGACGGCCATAAGGTGCCCGAGGCAGCAATAGACCCATGGAGACAAGTCTGCTGGAGGACGATGTATTGAATCGGGACGCAATTTGAGTGTTCCATCGTCGTTAGGTGGCCCTGAACGTTACAATTCACTATCAGTTTTTCGTCCGATTCACAAATCTTTGACTCACTGCAGAACGGCCATAAGGTGCCTGAGGCAGCAATAGACCCATCGAGACAAGTCTGCTGGAGGACCATGTTTTGAATCGGGACTCAATTTGAGTGTTCCATTGTCATTAGGAGGCCCTGAATGTTACAATTAACTATCAGTTTTTCGTCCCATTCGATAATCTAGACTCACAGCAGAACGGCCATAAGGTGCCCGAGGCAGCAATAGACCCATGGAGTCAAGTCGGCTGGAGGACGACGTATTGAATCCGGACGCAATTTGTGTGGTCCATCGTCATTAGGTGGCTCTGAATGTTGCAATTCACTATCAGTTTTTCGTCAGATTCGAAAATCTTTGACTCACAGCAGAACGGCCATAAGGTGCCCGAGGCAGCAATAGACCCATGGAGACAAGTCTGCTGGAGGACGATGCATTGAATCGGGACGCAATTTGAGTGTTCATCATCATTTAGAGGCCCTGAACGATACAATTCACTATCAGTTTTTCGTCGATTCGATTATCTTTGACTCACAGCAGAACGGCCATAAGGTGCCCGAGGCAGCAATAGACCCATGGAGACAAGTCGGCTGGAGGACGATGTATTGAATCGGGACGCAATTTGAGTGATCTATCGTCATTAGGTGGCCCTGAAAGTTACAATTCCCTATCAGTTTTTCGTCCGATTAGAAAATCTTTGACTCATAGCAGAACGGCCATAAGGTGCCTGAGGCAGCCATAGACCCATGGAGACAAGTCGGCTGGAGGACGATGTATTGAATCGGGACGCAATTTGAGTGATCCATCGTCATTAGGGGGCACTGAAAGTTACAATTCACTATCAGTTTTTCGTCCCATGCGATAATCTAAACTCACAGCAGAACGGCCATAAGGTGCCCAGGCAGCAATAGACCCATGGAGACAAGTCTGCTGGAGGACGATGTATTGAATCGGGACGCTATTTGAATGATCCATCGTCATTAGATGGCCCTGAACGTTACAATTCACTATCAGTTTTTCGTCCGATTCGAAAATCTTTGACTCACAGCAGAACGGCCATAAGGTGCCCGACGGAGCAATAGACCCATGAAGACAAGTCTGCTGGAGGACGATGTATTGAATCGGGACGCAATTTGAGTGTTCCATCGTCATTAGGAGGCCCTGAACGTTACAATTCACTATCAGGTTGTCACCCGATTCGAAAATCTTTGACTCACAGGAGAACGGCCATAAGGTGCCCGAGGCAGCAATAGACCCATGGAGACAAGTCGGCTGGAGGACGATGTATTGAATCGGGACGCAATTTGAGTGTTCCATCGTCATTAGGAGGCCCTGAACGTAACAATTCACTATCAGTTTTTCGTCCGATTCGAAAATCTTTGATTCCCAGCAGAACGGCCATAAGGTGCCCGAGGCAGCAATAGACCCATGAAGGCAAGTCTGCTGGTTGACGATGTATTGAATCGGGACGCAATTTGAGTGTTCCATCGGCATTAGGAGGCCCTGAACGTTACAATTCACTATCAGTTTTTCGTCCGATCCGAAAATCTTTGACTCACAGCAGAACGGCCATAAGGTGCCCGAGGCATAAATAGACCCATGGAGACAAGTCTGCTGGAGGACGAGGTATTGAATCGGGACGCAATTTGAGTGTTCCATCGCCATTAGGAGGCCCTGAACGTTACAATTTACTATCAGTTTTTCGTCCGATTCGAAAATCTTTGACTAACAGCAGAACGGCCATAAGGTGCCCGAGGCAGCAATAGACCCATGGAGACAAATCTGCTGGAGGACGATGTATTGAATCGGGACGCAATTTGAGTGTTCCATCGTCGTTAGGTGGCCCTGAACGCTACAATTCACTATCAGTTTCTCGTCCGATTCGCAAATCTTTGACTCACTGCAGAACGGCCATAAGGTGCCTGAGGCAGCAATAGACCCATCGAGACAAGTCTGCTGGAGGACCATGTATTGAATCGGGACTCAATTTGAGTGTTCCATTGTCATTAGGAGGCCCTGAATGTTACAATTAACTATCAGTTTTTCGTCCCATTCGATAATCTAGACTCACAGCAGAACGGCCATAAGGTGCCCGAGGCAGCAATAGACCCATGGAGTCAAGTCGGCTGGAGGACGACGTATTGAATCGGGACGCAATTTGTGTGATCCATCGTCATTAGGTGGCTCTGAATGTTACAATTCACTATCAGTTTTTCGTCCGATTCGAAAATCTTTGACTCACAGCAGAACGGCCATAAGGTGCCCGAGGCAGCAATAGACCCATGGAGACAAGTCGGCTGGAGGACGATGTATTGAATCGGGACGCAATTTGAGTGATCCATCGTCATTAGGTGGCCCTGAAAGTTACAATTCCCTATCAGTTTTTCGTCCGATTAGAAAATCTTTGACTCACAGCAGAACGGCCATAAGGTTCCTGAGGCAGCAATAGACCCATGGAGACAAGTCGGCTGGAGGACGATGTATTGAATCGGGACGCAATTTGAGTGATCCATCGTCATTAGGGGGCACTGAAAGTTACAATTCACTATCAGTTTTTCGTCCCATGCGATAATCTAAACTCACAGCACAACGGCCATAAGGTGCCCAGGCAGCAATATACCCATGGAGACAAGTCTGCTGGAGGACGATGTATTGAATCGGGACGCTATTTGAATGATCCATCGTCATTAGGTGGCCCTGAACGTTACAATTCACTATCAGTTTTTCGTCCGATTCGAAAATGTTTGACTCACAGCAGAACGGCCATAAGGTGCACGAGGGAGCAATAGACCCATGAAGACAAGTCTGCTGGAGGACGATGTATTGAATCGGGACGCAATTTGAGTGTTCCATCGTCATTAGGAGGCCCTGAACGTTACAATTCACTATCAGGTTTTCGTCCGATTCGAAAATCTTTGACTCACAGGAGAACGGCCATAAGGTGCCCGAGGCAGCAATAGACCCATGGAGACAAGTCGGCTGGAGGACGATGTATTGAATCGGGACGCAATTTGAGTGTTCCATCGTCATTAGGAGGCCCTGAACGTAACAATTCACTATCAGTTTTTCGTCCGATTCGAAAATCTTTGATTCCCAGCAGAACGGCCATAAGGTGCCCGAGGCAGCAATAGACCCATGAAGACAAGTCTGCTGGAGGACGATGTATTGAATCGGGACGCAATTTGAGTGATCCATCGTCATTAGGTGGCCCTGATCGTTACAATTCTCTATCAGTTTTTCGTCCCATTCGATAATCTAGACTCACAGCAGAACGGCCATAAGGTGCCCGAAGCAGCAATAGACCAATGGAGTCAAGTCGGCTGGAGGACGATGTATTGAATCGGGGCACAATTTGTGTGGTCCATCGTGATTAGGTGGCCGTGAACGTTACAATTCACTATCAGTTTTCCGTCCGATTCGAAAACCTTTGACACACAGCAGAACGGCCAAAAGGTGCCCGAGGCAGCAATAGACCCATGGAGACAAGTCTGCTTGAGAACGATGTATTGAATCGGGACGCAATTTGAGTGTTCCATCGTCATTAGGAGGCCCTGAACGTTACAATTCACTATCAGTTTTTCGTCCGATTCGAAAATCTTTGAGTCACAGCAGAACGGCCATATGGTGCCCGAGGCAGCAATAGACCCATGGAGAGAAGTCTGCTGGAGGACGATGTATTGAATCGGGACGCAATTTGAGTGATCCATCGTCATTAGGTGGCCCTGAACGTTACAATTCACTATCAGTTTTTCGTCCCATTCTATAATCTAGACTCACGGGAGAACGACCATAACGTGCCCGAGGCAGCAATAGACCCATGGAGACAAGTCTGCTGGAGGACGATGTATTGAATCGGGACGCAATTTGAGTGATCCATCGTCATTAGGTGGCACAGAACGTTACAATTCACTATCAGTTTTTCGTCCGATTCGAAAATCTTTGACTCACAGCAGAACGGCCATAAGGTGCCCGAGGCAGCAATAGACCCATGAAGGCAAGTCTGCTGGTTGACGATGTATTGAATCGGGACGCAATTTGAGTGTTCCATCGGCATTAGGAGGCCCTGAACGTTACAATTCACTATCAGTTTTTCGTCCGATCCGAAAATCTTTGACTCACAGCAGAACGGCCATAAGGTGCCCGAGGCATAAATAGACCCATGGAGACAAGTCTGCTGGAGGACGAGGTATTGAATCGGGACGTAATTTGAGTGTTCCATCGTCGTTAGGTGGCCCTGAACGCTACAATTCACTATCAGTTTCTCGTCCGATTCGCAAATCTTTGACTCACTGCAGAACGGCCATAAGGTGCCTGAGGCAGCAATAGACCCATCGAGACAAGTCTGCTGGAGGACCATGTATTGAATCGAGACTCAATTTGAGTGTTCCATTGTCATTAGGAGGCCCTGAATGTTACAATTAACTATCAGTTTTTCGTCCCATTCGATAATCTAGACCCACAGCAGAACGGCCATAAGGTGCCCGAGGCAGCAATAGACCCATGGAGTCAAGTCGGCTGGAGGACGACGTATTGAATCCGGACGCAATTTGTGTGGTCCATCGTCATTAGGTAGCTCTGAATGTTACAATTCACTATCAGTTTTTCGTCCGATTCGAAAATCTTTGACTCACAGCAGAACGGCCATAAGGTGCCCGAGGCAGCAATAGACCCATGGAGACAAGTCGGCTGGAAGACGATGTATTGAATCGGGACGCAATTTGAGTGATCCATCGTCATTAGGTGGCCCTGAAAGTTACAATTCCCAATCAGTTTTTCGTCCGATTAGAAAATCTTTGACTCACAAGAGAACGGCCATAAGGTGCCTGAGGCAGCAATAGACCCATGGAGACAAGTCGGCTGGAGGACGATGTATTGAATCGGGACGCAATTTGAGTGATCCATCGTCATTAGGGGGCACTGAAAGTTACAATTCACTATCAGTTTTTCGTCCCAAGGGATAATCTAAACTCACAGCACAACGGCCATAAGGTGCCCAGGCAGCAATATACCCATGGAGACAAGTCTGCTGGAGGACGATGTATTGAATCGGGACGCTATTTGAATGATCCATCGTCATTAGGTGGCCCTGAACGTTACAATTCACTATCAGTTTTTCGTCCGATTCGAAAATGTTTGACTCACAGCAGAACGGCCATAAGGTGCACGAGGGAGCAATAGACCCATGAAGACAAGTCTGCTGGAGGACGATGTATTGAATCGGGACGCAATTTGAGTGTTCCATCGTCATTAGGAGGCCCTGAACGTTACAATTCACTATCAGGTTTTCGTCCGATTCGAAAATCTTTGACTCACAGGAGAACGGCCATAAGGTGCCCGAGGCAGCAATAGACCCATGGAGACAAGTCGGCTGGAGGACGATGTATTGAATCGGGACGCAATTTGAGTCTTCCATCGTCATTAGGAGGCCCTGAACGTAACAATTCACTATCAGTTTTTCGTCCGATTCGAAAATCTTTGATTCACAGCAGAACGGCCATAAGGTGCCCGAGGCAGCAATAGACCCATGGAGACAAGTCTGCTGGAGGACGATGTATTGAATCGGGACGGATTTTGATTGATCCATCGTCATTAGGTGGCCCTGAACGTTACAATTCACTATCAGTTTTTCGTCCCATTCGATAATCTAGACTCACAGCAGAACGGCCATAAGGTGCCCGAAGCAGCAATAGACCAATGGAGTCAAGTCGGCTGGAGGACGATGTATTGAATCGGGGCGCAATTTGTGTGGTTCATCGTGATTAGGTGGCCGTGAACGTTACAATTCACTATCAGTTTTCCGTCCGATTCGAAAATCTTTGACTCACAGCAGAACGGCCAAAAGGTGCCCGAGGAAGCAATAGACCCATGGAGACAAGTCTGCTGGAGGACGATGTATTGAATCGGGACGCAATTTGAGTGTTCCATCGTCATAAGGAGGCCCTGAACGTTACAATTCACTATCAGTTTTTCGTCCGATTCGAAAATCTTTGAGTCACAGCAGAACGGCCATATGGTGCCCGAGGCAGCAATAGACCCATGGAGACAAGTCGGCTGGAGGACGATGTATTGAATCGGGACGCAATTTGAGTGATCCATCGTCATTAGGTGGCCCTGAATGTTACAATTCACTATCAGTTTTTCGTCAGATTCGAAAATCTTTGACTCACAGCAGAGCGGCCATAAGGTGCCCGAGGCAGCAATAGACCCATGGAGACAAGTCTGCTGGAGGACGATGTATTGAATCGGGACGCAATTTGAGTGTTCCATCGTCATTAGGAGGCCCTGAACGTTACAATTCACTATCAGTTTTTCGTCCGATTCGAAAATCTTTGAGTCACTGCAGAAAGGCCATTAGGTGCCCGAGGCAGCAATAGACCCATGAAGACAAGTCTGCTGGAGGACGATGTATTGAATCGGGACGCAATTCAAGTGATCCATCGTCATTAGGTGGCCCTGAATGTTACAATTCACTATCAGTTTTTCGTCAGATTCGAAAATCTTTGACTCACAGCAGAGCGGCCATAAGGTGCCCGAGGCAGCAATAGACCCATAGAGACAAGTCTGCTGGAGGACGATGTATTGAATCGGGACGCAATTTGAGTGTTCCATCGTCATTAGGAGGCCCTGAACGTTACAATTCACTATCAGTTTTTCGTGCGATTCGAAAATCTTTGAGTCACAGCAAAACGGCCATTAGGTGCCCGAGGCAGGAATAGACCCATGGAGACAAGTCGGCTGGAGGACGAAGTATTGAATCGAGACGCAATTTGAGTGATCCATCGTCATTAGGTGGCCCTGAACGTTACAATCCACTATCAGTTTTTCGAACCATTCGAAAATCTTTGACTCACAGCAGAACGGCCATAAGGTGCCCGAGGCAGAAATAGACCCATGGAGACAAGTCTGCTGGAGGACGAGGTATTGAATTGGGACGCAATTTGAGTGTTCCATCGCCATTAGGAAGCCCTGAAAGTTACAATTGACTATCAGTTTTTCGTCCGATTCGAAAATCTTTGACTAACAGCAGAACGGCCATAAGGTGCCTGAGGCAGCAATAGACCCATCGAGACAAGTCTGCTGGAGGAGCATGTATTGAATCGGGACTCAATTTGAGTGTTCCATTGTCATTAGGAGGCCCTGAATGTTACAATTAACTATCAGTTTTTCGTCCCATTCGATAATCTAGACTCACAGCAGAACGGCCATAAGGTGCCCGAGGCAGCAATAGACCCATGGAGTCAAGTCGGCTGGAGGACGACGTATTGAATCCGGACGCAATTTGTGTGGTCCATCGTCATTAGGTGGCTCTGAAAGTTACAATTCACTATCAGTTTTTCGTCCGATTCGAAAATCTTTGACTCACAGCAGAACGGCCATAAGGTGCCCGGGGGAGCAATAGACCCATGAAGACAAGTCTGCTGGAGGACGATGTATTGAATCGGGACGCAATTTGAGTGTTCCATCGTCATTAGGAGGCCCTGAACGTTACAATTCACTATCAGGTTTTCGTCCGATTCGAAAATCTTTGACTCACAGGAGAACGGCCATAAGGTGCCCGAGGCAGCAATAGACCCATGGAGACAAGTCGGCTGGAGGACGATGTATTGAATCGGGACGCAATTTGAGTGTTCCATCGTCATTAGGAGGCCCTGAACGTAACAATTCACTATCAGTTTTTCGTCCGATTCGAAAATCTTTGATTCACAGCAGAACGGCCGTAAGGTGCCCGAGGCAGCAATAGACCCATGGAGACAAGTCTGCTGGAGGACGAAGTATTGAATAGGGACGCAATTTTAGTGATCCATCGTCATTAGGTGGCCCTGAACGTTACAATTCACTATCAGTTTTTCGTCCCATTCGATAATCTAGACTCACAGCAGAACGGCCATAAGGTGCCCGAAGCAGCAATAGACCAATGGAGTCATGTCGGCTGGAGGACGATGTATTAAATCGGGGCGCAATTTGAGTGGTCCATCGTGATTAGGTGGCCGTGAACGTTACAATTCACTATCAGTTTTCCGTCCGAATCGAAAATCTTTGACTCACAGCAGAACGGCCATAAGGTGCCCGAGGCAGCAATAGACCCATGGAGACAAGTCGGCTGGAGGACGATGTATTGAATCGGGACGCAATTTGAGTGATCCATCGTCATTAGGTGGCCCTGAATGTTACAATTCACTATCAGTTTTTCGTCAGATTCGAAAATCTTTGACTCACAGCAGAGCGGCCATAAGGTGCCCGAGGCACCAATAGACCCATGGAGACAAGTCTGCTGGAGGACGATGTATTGAATCGGGAAGCAATTTGAGTGTTCCATCGACATTAGGAGGCCCTGAACGTTACAATTCACTATCAGTTTTTCGTCCGATTCGAAAATCTTTGAGTCACAGCAGAAAGGCCATTAGGTGCCCGAGGCAGCAATAGACCCATGGAGACAAGTCGGCTGGAGGACGATGTATTGAATCGAGACGCAATTTGAGTGATCCATCGTCATTAGGTGGCCCTGAACGTTACAGTTCTTTATCAGTTTTTCGTCCGAATCGAAAATCTTTGACTCACAGCAGAACGGCCATAAAGTGCCCGAGGCAGCAATAGACCCATGGAGACAAGTCTGCTGGAGGACGATGTATTCAATCGGGACGCAATTTGAGTCTTCCATCGTCGTTAGGTGGCCCTGAACGTTAAAATTCACTATCAGTTTTTCGTCCGATTCGAAAATCTTTGTCTCACTGCAGAACGGCCATAAGGTGCCCGAGGCAGAAATAGACCCATGGAGACAAGTCTGCTGGAGGACGAGGTATTGAATCGGGACGCAATTTGAGTGTTCCATCGCCATTAGGAGGCCCTGAACGTTACAATTGACTATCAGTTTTTCGTCCAATTCGAAAATCTTTGACTAACAGCAGAACGGCCATAAGGTGCCTGAGGCAGCAATAGACCCATCGAGACAAGTCTGCTGGAGGACCATGTATTGAATCGGGACTCAATTTGAGTGTTCCATTGTCATTAGGAGGCCCTGAACGTTACAATTCACTATCAGTTTTCCGTCCGAATCGAAAATCTTTGACTCACAGCAGAACGGCCATAAGGTGCCCGAGGCAGCAATAGACCAATGGAGACAAGTCGGCTGGAGGACGATGTATTGAATCGGGACGCAATTTGAGTGATCCATCGTCATTAGGTGGCCCTGAATGTTACAATTCACTATCAGTTTTTCGTCAGATTCGAAAATCTTTGACTCACAGCAGAGCGGCCATAAGGTGCCCGAGGCACCAATAGACCCATGGAGACAAGTCGGCTGGAGGACGATGTATTGAATCGGGAAGCAATTTGAGTGTTCCATCGTCATTAGGAGGCCCTGAACGTTACAATTCACTATCAGTTTTTCGTCCGATTCGAAAATCTTTGAGTCACAGCAGAAAGGCCATTAGGTGCCCGAGGCAGAAATAGACCCATGGAGACAAGTCTGCTGGAGGACGATGTATTCAATCGGGACGCAATTTGAGTCTTCCATCGTCGTTAGGTGGCCCTGAACGTTAAATTTCACTATCAGTTTTTCGTCCGATTCGAAAATCTTTGTCTCACTGCAGAACGGCCATAAGGTGCCCGAGCCAGCAATAGACCCATGAAGACAAGTCTGCTGGAGGACGATATATTGAATCGGGACGCAATTTGAGTGATCCATCGTCATTAGGTGGCCCTGAATGTTACAATTCACTATCAGTTTTTCGTCAGATTCGAAAATCTTTGACTCACAGCAGAGCGCCCATAAGGTGCCCGAGGCAGCAATAGACCCATGGAGACAAGTCTGCTGGAGGACGATGTAGTGAATCGGGACGCAATTTGAGTGTTCCATCGTCATTAGGAGGCCCTGAACGATACAATTCACTACCAGTTTTTCGTCCGAGTCGAAAATCTTTGAGCCACAGCAGAACGGCCATTAGGTGCCCGAGGCAGCAATAGACCCATGGAGACAAGTCGGCTGGAGGACGATGTATTGAATCGAGACGCAATTTGAGTGATCCATCGTCATTAGGGGCCCTGAACGTTACAATTCACTATCAGTTTTTCGTCCGATTCGAAAATCTTTGACTCACAGCAGAACGGCCATAAGGTGCCCGAGGCAGAAATAGACCCATGGAGACAAGTCTGCTGGAGGACGAGGTATTGAATCGGGACGCAATTTGAGTGTTCCATCGCCATTAGGAGGCCCTGAACGTTACAATTGACTATCAGTTTTTCGTCCGATTCGAAAATCTTTGACTAACAGCAGAACGGCCATAAGGTGCCTGAGGCAGCAATAGACCCATCGAGACAAGTCTGCTGGAGGACCATGTATTGAATCGGGACTCAATTTGAGTGTTCCATTGTCATTAGGAGGCCCTGAACGTTACAATTCACCATCAGTTTTCCGTCCGAATCGAAAATATTTGACTCACAGCAGAACGGCCATAAGGTGCCCGAGGCGGCAATAGACCCATGGAGACAAGTCGGCCGGAGGACGATGTATTGAATCGGGACGCAATTTGAGTGATCCATCGTCATTAGGTGGCCCTGAATGTTACAATTCACTATCAGTTTTTCGTCAGATTCGAAAATCTTTGACTCACAGCAGAGCGGCCATAAGGTGCCCGAGGCACCAATAGACCCATGGAGACAAGTCTGCTGGAGGACGATGTATTGAATCGGTAAGCAATTTGAGTGTTCCATCGTCATTAGGAGGCCCTGAACGTTACATTTCACTATCAGTTTTTCGTCCGATTCGAAAATCTTTGAGTCACAGCAGAAAGGCCATTAGGTGCCCGAGGCAGCAATAGACCCATGGAGACAAGTCGGCTGGAGGACGATGTATTGAATCGAGACGCAATTTGAGTGATCCATCGTCATTAGGTGGCCCTGAACGTTACAATTCTTTATCAGTTTTTCGTCCGAATCGAAAATCTTTGACTCACAGCAGAACGGCCATAAAGTGCCCGAGGCAGAAATAGACCCATGGAGACAAGTCTGCTGGAGGACGATGTATTCAATCGGGACGCAATTTGAGTCTTCCATCGTCGTTAGGTGGCCCTGAACGTTAAAATTCACTATCAGTTTTTCGTCCGATTCGAAAATCTTTGTCTCACTGCAGAACGGCCATAAGGTGCCCGAGCCAGCAATAGACCCATGAAGACAAGTCTGCTGGAGGACGATGTATGGATTCGGGACGCAATTTGAGTGATCCATCGTCATTAGGTGGCCCTGAATGTTACAATTCACTATCAGTTTTTCGTCAGATTCGAAAATCTTTGACTCACAGCAGAGCGCCCATAAGGTGCCCGAGGCAGCAATAGACCCATGGAGACAAGTCTGCTGGAGGACGATGTATTGAATCGGGACGCAATTTGAGTGTTCCATCGTCATTAGGAGGCCCTGAACGATACAATTCACTATCAGTTTTTCGTCCGAGTCGAAAATCTTTGAGCCACAGCAGAACGGCCATTAGGTGCCCGAGGCAGCAATAGACCCATGGAGACAAGTCGGCTGGAGGACGATGTATTGAATCGAGACGCAATTTGAGTGATCCATCGTCATTAGGGGCCCTGAACGTTACAATTCACTATCAGTTTTTCGTCCGATTCGAAAATCTTTGACTCACAGCAGAACGGCCATAAGGTGCCCGAGGCAGAAATAGACCCATGGAGACAAGTCTGCTGGAGGACGAGGTATTGAATCGGGACGCAATTTGAGTGTTCCATCGCCATTAGGAGGCCCTGAACGTTACAATTGACTATCAGTTTGTCGTCCGATTCGAAAATCTTTGACTAACAGCAGAACGGCCATAAGGTGCCTGAGGCAGCAATAGACCCATCGAGACAAGTCTGCTGGAGGACCATGTATTGAATCGGGACTCAATTTGAGTGTTCCATTGTCATTAGGAGGCCCTGAACGTTACAATTCACTATCAGTTTTTCGTCCGATTCGAAAATCTTTGAGTCACAGCAAAACGGCCATTAGGTGCCCGAGGCAGCAATAGACCCATGGAGACAAGTCGGCTGGAGGACGAAGTATTGAATCGAGACGCAATTTGAGTGATCCATCGTCATTAGGTGGCCCTGAACGTTACAATCCACTATCAGTTTTTCGACCGATTAGAAAATCTTTGACTCACAGCAGAACGGCCATAAGGTGCCCGAGGCAGAAATAGACCCATGGAGACAAGTCTGCTGGAGGACGAGGTATTGAATCGGGACGCAATTTGAGTGTTCCATCGCCATTAGGAAGCCCTGAAAGTTACAATTGACTATCAGTTTTTCGTCCGATTCGAAAATCTTTGACTAACAGCAGAACGGCCATAAGGTGCCTGAGGCAGCAATAGACCCATCGAGACAAGTCTGCTGGAGGAGCATGTAATGAATCGGGACTCAATTTGAGTGTTCCATTGTCATTAGGAGGCCCTGAATGTTACAATTAACTATCAGTTTTTCGTCCCATTCGATAATCTAGACTCACAGCAGAACGGCCATAAGGTGCCCGAGGCAGCAATAGACCCATGGAGTCAAGTCGGCTGGAGGACGACGTATTGAATCCGGACGCAATTTGTGTGGTCCATCGTCATTAGGTGGCTCTGAAAGTTACAATTCACTATCAGTTTTTCGTCCGATTCGAAAATCTTTGACTCACAGCAGAACGGCCATAAGGTGCCCGAGGGAGCAATAGACCCATGAAGACAAGTCTGCTGGAGGACGATGTATTGAATCGGGACGCAATTTGAGTGTTCCATCGTCATTAGGAGGCCCTGAACGTTACAATTCACTATCAGGTATTCGTCCGATTCGAAAATCTTTGACTCACAGGAGAACGGCCGTAAGGTGCCCGAGGCAGCAATAGACCCATGGAGACAAGTCGGCTGGAGGACGATGTATTGAATCGGGACGCAATTTGAGTGTTCCATCGTCATTAGGAGGCCCTGAACGTAACAATTCACTATCAGTTTTTCGTCTGATTCGAAAATCTTTGATTCACAGCAGAACGGCCGTAAGGTGCCCGAGGCAGCAATAGACCCATGGAGACAAGTCTGCTGGAGGACGAAGTATTGAATCGGGACGCAATTTGAGTGATCCATCGTCATTAGGTGGCCCTGAACGTTACAATTCACTATCAGTTTTTCGTCCCATTCGATAATCTAGACTCACAGCAGAACGGCCATAAGGTGCCCGAAGCAGCAATAGACCAATGGAGTCAAGTCGGCTGGAGGACGATGTATTGAATCGGGGCGCAATTTGAGTGGTCCATCGTGATTAGGTGGCCGTGAACGTTACAATTCACTATCAGTTTTCCGTCCGAATCGAAAATCTTTGACTCACAGCAGAACGGCCATAAGGTGCCCGAGGCAGCAATAGACCCATGGAGACAAGTCGGCTGGAGGACGATGTATTGAATCGGGACGCAATTTGAGTGATCCATCGTCATTAGGTGGCCCTGAATGTTACAATTCACTATCAGTTTTTCGTCAGATTCGAAAATCCTTGACTCACAGCAGAGCGGCCATAAGGTGCCCGAGGCACCAATAGACACATGGAGACAAGTCTGCTGGAGGACGATGTATTGAATCGGGAAGCAATTTGAGTGTTCCATCGTCATTAGGAGGCCCTGAACGTTACAATTCACTATCAGTTTTTCGTCCGATTCGAAAATCTTTGAGTCACAGCAGAAAGGCCATTAGGTGCCCGAGGCAGCAATAGACCCATGGAGACAAGTCAGCTGGAGGACGATGTATTGAATCGAGACGCAATTTGAGTGTTCCATCGTCATTAGGTGGCCCTGAACGTTACAATTCACTATCAGTTTTTCGTCCGATCCGAAAATCTTTGACTCACAGCAGAACGGCCATAAGGTGCCCGAGGCAGCAATAGACCCATGGAGACAAGTCGGCTGGAGGACGATGTATTGAATCGGGACGCAATTTGAGTGATCCATCGTCATTAGGTGGCCCTGAATGTTACAATTCACTATCAGTTTTTCGTCCGATCCGAAAATCTTTGACTCACAGCAGAACGGCCATAAGGTGCCCGAGGCAGCAATAGACCCATGGAGACAAGTCGGCTGGAGGACGATGTATTGAATCGGGACGCAATTTGAGTGATCCATCGTCATTAGGTGGCCCTGAACGTTACAATTCACTATCAGTTTTTCGTCCGATTCGAAAATCTTTGAGTCACAGCAGAAAGGCCATTAGGTGCCCGAGGCAGCAATAGACCCAAGGAGACAAGTCGGCTGGTGGACGATGTATTGAATCGAGACGCAATTTGAGTGATCCATCGTCATTAGGTGGCCCTGAACGTTACAATTCTTTATCAGTTTTTCGTCCGAATCGAAAATCTTTGACTCACAGCAGAACGGCCATAAAGTGCCCGAGGCAGAAATAGACCCATGGAGACAAGTCTGCTGGAGGACGATGTATTCAATCGGGACGCAATTTGAATCTTCCATCGTCGTTAGGTGGCCCTGAACGTTAAAATTCACTATCAGTTTTTCGTCCGATTCGAAAATCTTTGACTCACTGCAGAACGGCCATAAGGTGCCCGAGGCAGCAATAGACCCATGAAGACAAGTCTGCTGGAGGACGATGTATTGAATCGGGACGCAATTTGAGTGATCCATCGTCATTAGGTGGCCTTGAATGTTACAATTCACTATCAGTTTTTCGTCAGATTCGAAAATCTTTGACTCACAGCAGAGCGCCCATAAGGTGCCCGAGGCAGCAATAGACCCATGGAGACAAGTCGGCTGGAGGACGATGTATTGAATCGGGACGCAATTTGAGTGTTCCATCGTCATTAGGAGGCCCTGAACGTAACAATTCACTATCAGTTTTTCGTCCGATTCGAAAATCTTTGATTCACAGCAGAACGGCCGTAAGGTGCCCGAGGCAGCAATAGACCCATGGAGACAAGTCTGCTGGAGGACGAAGTATTGAATAGGGACGCAATTTTAGTGATCCATCGTCATTAGGTGGCCCTGAACGTTACAATTCACTATCAGTTTTTCGTCCCATTCGATAATCTAGACTCACAGCAGAACGGCCATAAGGTGCCCGAAGCAGCAATAGACCAATGGAGTCATGTCGGCTGGAGGACGATGTATTAAATCGGGGCGCAATTTGAGTGGTCCATCGTGATTAGGTGGCCGTGAACGTTACAATTCACTATCAGTTTTCCGTCCGAATCGAAAATCTTTGACTCACAGCAGAACGGCCATAAGGTGCCCGAGGCAGCAATAGACCAATGGAGACAAGTCGGCTGGAGGACGATGTATTGAATCGGGACGCAATTTGAGTGATCCATCGTCATTAGGTGGCCCTGAATGTTACAATTCACTATCAGTTTTTCGTCAGATTCGAAAATCTTTGACTCACAGCAGAGCGGCCATAAGGTGCCCGAGGCAGCAATAGACCCATGGAGACAAGTCTGCTGGAGGACGATGTATTGAATCGGGAAGCAATTTGAGTGTTCCAACGTCATTAGGAGGCCCTGAACGTTACAATTCACTATCAGTTTTTGTCCGATTCGAAAATCTTTGAGTCACAGCAGAAAGGCCATTAGGTGCCCGAGGCAGCAATAGACCCATGGAGACAAGTCGGCTGGAGGACGATGTATTGAATCGAGACGCAATTTGAGTGATCCATCGTCATTAGGTGGCCCTGAACGTTACAATTCTTTATCAGTTTTTCGTCCGAATCGAAAATCTTTGACTCACAGCAGAACGGCCATAAAGTGCCCGAGGCAGAAATAGACCCATGGAGACAAGTGTGCTGGAGGACGATGTATTCAATCGGGACGCAATTTGAGTCTTCCATCGTCGTTAGGTGGCCCTGAACGTTAAAATTCACTATCAGTTTTTCGTCCGATTCGAAAATCTTTGTCTCACTGCAGAACGGCCATAAGGTGCCCGAGCCAGCAATAGACCCATGAAGACAAGTCTGCTGGAGGACGATGTATTGAATCGGGACGCAATTTGAGTGATCCATCGTCATTAGTTGGCCCTGAATGTTACAATTCACTATCAGTTTTTCGTCAGATTCGAAAATCTTTGACTCACAGCAGAGCGCCCATAAGGTGCCCGAGGCAGCAATAGACCCATGGAGACAAGTCTGCTGGAGGACGATGTATTGAATCGGGACGCAATTTGAGTGTTCCATCGTCATTAGGAGGCCCTGAACGATACAATTCACTATCAGTTTTTCGTCCGAGTCGAAAATCTTTGAGTCACAGCAGAACGGCCATTAGGTGCCCGAGGCAACAATAGACCCATGGAGACAGGTCGGCTGGAGGACGATGTATTGAATCGAGACGCAATTTGAGTGATCCATCGTCATTAGGTGGCCCTGAACGTTACAATTCACTATCAGTTTTTCGTCCGATTCGAAAATGTTTGACTCACAGCAGAACGGCCATAAGGTGCCCGAGGCAGAAATAGACCCATGGAGACAAGTCTGCTGGAGGACGAGGTATTGAATCGGGACGCAATTTGAGTGTTCCATCGCCATTAGGAGGCCCTGAACGTTACAATTGACTATCAGTTTTTCGTCCGATTCGAAAATCTTTGACTAACAGCAGAACGGCCATAAGGTGCCTGAGGCAGCAATAGACCCATCGAGACAAGTCTGCTGGAGGACCATGTATTGAATCGGGACTCAATTTGAGTGTTCCATTGTCATTAGGAGGCCCTGAACGTTACAATTCACTATCAGTTTTTCGTCCGATTCTAAAATCTTTGAGTCACAGCAAAACGGCCATTAGGTGCCCGAGGCAGCAATAGACCCATGGAGACAAGTCGGCTGGAGGACGAAGTATTGAATCGAGACGCAATTTGAGTGATCCATCGTCATTAGGTGGCCCTGAACGTTACAATCCACTATCAGTTTTTCGACCGATTCGAAAATCTTTGACTCACAGCAGAACGGCCATAAGGTGCCCGAGGCAGAAGTAGACCCATGGAGACAAGTCTGCTGGAGGACGAGGTATTGAATCGGGACGCAATTTGAGTGTTCCATCGCCATTAGGAAGCCCTGAAAGTTACAATTGACTATCAGTTTTTCGTCCGATTCGAAAATCTTGGACTAACAGCAGAACGGCCATAAGGTGCCTGAGGCAGCAATAGACCCATCGAGACAAGTCTGCTGGAGGAGCATGTATTGAATCGGGACTCAATTTGAGTGTTCCATTGTTATTAGGAGGCCCTGAATGTTACAATTAACTATCAGTTTTTCGTCCCATTCGATAATCTAGACTCACAGCAGAACGGCCATAAGGTGCCCGAGGCAGCAATAGACCCATGGAGTCAAGTCGGCTGGAGGACGATGTATTGAATCCGGACGCAATTTGTGTGGTCCATCGTCATTAGGTGGCTCTGAACGTTACAATTCACTATCAGTTTTTCGTCCGATTCGAAAATCTTTGACTCACAGCAGAACGGCCATAAGGTGCCCGAGGGAGCAATAGACCCATGAAGACAAGTCTGCTGGAGGACGATGTATTGAATCGGGACGCAATTTGAGTGTTCCATCGTCATTAGGAGACCCTGAACGTTACAATTCACTATCAGGTTTTCGTCCGATTCGAAAATCTTTGACTCACAGGAGAACGGCCATAAGGTGCCCGAGGCAGCAATAGACCCATGGAGACAAGTCGGCTGGAGGACGATGTATTGAATCGGGACGCAATTTGAGTGTTCCATCGTCATTAGGAGGCTCTGAACGTAACAATTCACTATCAGTTTTTCGTCCGATTCGAAAATCTTTGATTCACAGCAGAACGGCCGTAAGGTGCCCGAGGCAGCAATAGACCCATGGAGACAAGTCTGCTGGAGGACGAAGTATTGAATCGGGACGCAATTTGAGTGATCCATCGTCATTAGGTGGCCCTGAACGTTACAATTCACTATCAGTTTTTCGTCCCATTCGATAATCTAGACTCACAGCAGAACGGCCATAAGGTGCCCGAAGCAGCAATAGACCAATGGAGTCATGTCGGATGGAGGACGATGTATTGAATCGGGGCGCAATTTGAGTGGTCCATCGTGATTAGGTGGCCATGAACGGTACAATTCACTATCAGTTTTCCGTCCGAATCGAAAATCTTTGACTAACAGCAGAACGGCCATAAGGTGCCCGAGGCAGCAATAGACCCATGGAGACAAGTCGGCTGGAGGACGATGTATTGAATCGGGACGCAATTTGAGTGATCCATCGTCATTAGGTGGCCCTGAATGTTACAATTCACTATCAGTTTTTCGTCAGATTCGAAAATCTTTGACTCACAGCAGAGCGGCCATAAGGTGCCCGAGGCACCAATAGACCCATGGAGACAAGTCTGCTGGAGGACGATGTATTGAATCGGGAAGCAATTTGAGTGTTCCATCGTCATTAGGAGGCCCTGAACGTTACAATTCACTATCAGTTTTTCGTCCGATTCGAAAATCTTTGAGTCACAGCAGAAAGGCCATTAGGTGCCCGAGGCAGCAATAGACCCATGGAGACAAGTCGGCTGGAGGACGATGTATTGAATCGAGACGCAATTTGAGTGTTCCATCGTCATTAGGTGGCCCTGAACGTTACAATTCACTATCAGTTTTTCGTCCGATCCGAAAATCTTTGACTCACAGCAGAACGGCCATAAGGTGCCCGAGGCAGCAATAGACCCATGGAGACAAGTCGGCTGGAGGACGATGTATTGAATCGGGACGCAATTTGAGTGATCCATCGTCATTAGGTGGCCCTGAATGTTTCAATTTACTATCAGTTTTTCGTCCGATCCGAAAATCATTGACTCACAGCAGAACGGCCATAAGGTGCCCGAGGCAGCAATAGACCCATGGAGACAAGTCGGCTGGAGGACGATGTATTGAATCGGGACGCAATTTGAGTGATCCATCGTCATTAGGCGGCCCTGAACGTTACAATTAACTATCAGTTTATCGTCCCATTCGATAATCTAGACTCACAGCAGAACGGCCATAAGGTGCCCGAGGCAGCAATAGACCCATGGAGTCAAGTCGGCTGGAGGACGACGTATTGAATCCGGACGCAATTTGTGTGGTCCATCGTCATTAGGTGGCTCTGAAAGTTACAATTCACTATCAGTTTTTCGTCCCATGCGATAATCTAAACTCACAGCAGAACGGCCATAAGGTGCCCAGGCAGCAATAGAGCCATGAAGACAAGTCTGCTGGAGGACGATGTATTGAATCGGGACGCAATTTGAGTGTTCCATCGTCATTAGGAGGCCCTGAACGTTACAATTCACTATCAGGTTTTCGTCCTATTCGAAAATCTTTGACTCACAGGAGAACGGCCATAAGGTGCCCGAGGCAGCAATAGACCCATGGAGACAAGTCGGCTGGAGGACGATGTATTGAATCGGGACGCAATTTGAGTGTTCCATCGTCATTAGGAGGCCCTGAACGTAACAATTCACTATCAGTTTTTCGTCCGATTCGAAAATCTTTGATTCACAGCAGAACGGCCATAAGGTGCCCGAGGCAGCAATAGACCCATGGAGACAAGTCTACTGGAGGACGATGTATTGAATCGGGACGCAATTTGAGTGATCCATCGTCATTAGGTGGCCCTGAACGTTACAATTCACTATCAGTTTTTCGTCCGATTCGAAAATCTTTGAGTCACAGCAGAAAGGCCATTAGGTGCCCGAGGCAGCAATAGACCCATGGAGACAAGTCGGCTGGAGGACGATGTATTGAATCGAGACGCAATTTGAGTGATCCATCGTTATTAGGTGGCCCTGAACGTTACAATTCACTATCAGTTTTTCGCCCGATTCGAAAATCTTTGACTCACAGCAGAACGGCCATAAGGTGCCCGAGGCAGCAATAGACCCATGGAGACAAGTCTGCTGGAGGACGATGTATTCAATCGGGACGCAATTTGAGTCTTCCATCGTCGTTAGGTGGCCCTGAACGTTAAAATTCACTATCAGTTTTTCGTCCGATTCGAAAATCTTTGACTCACTGCAGAACGGCCATAAGGTGCCCGAGGCAGCAATAGACCCATGGAGACAAGTCTGCTGGAGGTCGATGTATTGAATCGGGACGCAATTTGAGTGATCCATCGTCATTAGGTGGCCCTGAACGTTACAATTCACTATCAGTTTTTCGTCCCATTCGATAATCTAGACTCACGGGAGAACGACCATAACGTGCCCGAGGCAGCAATAGACCCATGGAGACAAGTCTGCTGGAGGACGATGTATTGAATCGGGACGCAATTTGAGTGATCCATCGTCATTAGGTGGCACAGAACGTTACAATTCACTATCAGTTTTTCGTCCGATTCGAAAATCTTTGACTCACAGCAGAACGGCCATAAGGTGCCCGAGGCAGCAATAGACCCATGAAGACAAGTCTGCTGGTTGACGATGTATTGAATCGGGACGCAATTTGAGTGTTCCATCGGCATTAGGAGGCCCTGAACGTTACAATTCACTATCAGTTTTTCGTCCGATCCGAAAATCTTTGACTCACAGCAGAACGGCCATAAGGTGCCCGAGGCAGCAATAGACCCATGGAGACAAGTCGGCTGGAGGACGATGTATTGAATAGGGACGCAATTTGAGTGTTCCATCGTCATTAGGTGGCCCTGAATGTTACAATTCACTATCAGTTTTTCGTCAGATTCGAAAATCTTTGACTCACAGCAGAGCGGCCATAAGGTGCCCGAGGCAGCAATAGACCCATGGAGACAAGTCTGCTGGAGGACGATGTATTGAATCGGGATGCACTTTGAGTGTTCCATCGTCATTAGGAGGCCCTGAACATTACAATTCACTATCAGGTTTTCGTCCGATTCGAAAATCTTTGACTCACAGGAGAACGGCCATAAGGTGCCCGAGGCAGCAATAGACCCATGGAGACAAGTCTGCTGGAGGACGATGTATTGAATCGGGACGCAATTTGAGTGAACCATCGTCATTAGGTGGCCCTGAATGTAGCAATTCACTATCATTTTTTCGTCTGATTCGAAAATCTTTGACTCACAACAGAACGGCCATAAGGTGCCTGAGGCAGCAATAGACCCATGGAGACAAGTCTGCTGGAGGACGATGTATTGAATCGGGACGCAATTTGAGTGTTCCATCGTCATTAGGAGGCCCTGAACGTTGCAATTCACTATCAGTATTTCGTCCGATTCGAAAATCTTTGACTCACAGGAGAACGGCCATAAGTTGCCCGAGGCAGCATTAGACCGATGGAGACAAGTCGGCTGGAGGACGATGTATTGAATCGGGACGCAATTTGAGTGAACCATCGTCATTAGGTGGCCCTGAATGTAACAATTCACTATCAGTTTTTCGTCCGATCCGAAAATCTTTGACTTACAGCAGAACGGCCATAAGGTGCCCGAGGCAGCAATAGACCCATGGAGTCAAGTCGGCTGGAGGACGACGTATTGAATCCGGACGCAATTTGTGTGGTCCATCTTCATTAGGTGGCTCTTAACGTTACAATTCACTATCAGTTTTTCGTCCGATTCGAAAATTTTTGACTCACAGCAGTTCGGCCATAAGGTGCCCGAGGCAGCAATAGACCCATGGAGATAAGTCTACTGGAGGACGATGCATTGAATCGGGACGCAATTTGAGTGTTCATCATCATTTAGAGGCCCCGAACGATACAATTCACTATCGGTTTTTCGTCCGATTCGAAAATGTTTGACTCACAGCAGAACGGCCATAAGGTGCCCGAGGCAGCAATAGACCCATCGAGACAAGTCTGCTGGAGGACCATGTATTGAATCGGGACGCACTTTGAGTGTTCCATCGTCATTAGGAGGCCCTGAACATTACAATTCACTATCAGGTTTTCGTCCGATTCGAAAATCTTTGACTCACAGGAGAACGGCCATAGGGTGCCCGAGGCAGAAATAGACCCATGGAGACAAGTCTGCTGGAGGACGAGGTATTGAATCGGGACGCAATTTGAGTATTCCATCGCCATTAGGAGGCCCTGAACGTTACAATTGACTATCAGTTTTTCGTCCGATTCGAAAATCTTTGACTAACAGCAGAACGGCCATAAGGTGCCTGAGGCAGCAATAGACCCATCGAGACAAGTCTGCTGGAGGACCATGTATTGAATCGGGACTCAATTTGAGTGTTCCATTGTCATTAGGAGGCCCTGAATGTTACAATTAACTATCAGTTTTTCGTCCCATTCGATAATCTAGACTCACAGCAGAACGGCCATAAAGTGCCCGAGGCAGCAATAGACCCATGGAGTCAAGTCGGCTGGAGGACGACGTATTGAATCCGGACGCAATTTGTGTGGTCCATCGTCATTAGGTGGCTCTGAAAGTTACAATTCACCATCAGTTTTTCGTCCCATACGATAATCTAAACTCACAGCAGAACGGCCATAAGGTGCCCAGGCAGCAATAGACCCATGGAGACAAGTCTGCTGGAGGACGATGTATTGAATCGGGACGCTATTTGAATGATCCATCGTCATTAGGTGGCCCTGAACGTTACAATTCACTATCAGTTTTTCGTCCGATTCGAAAATCTTTGACTCACAGCAGAACGGCCATAAGGTGCCCGAGGGAGCAATAGACCCATGAAGACAAGTCTGCTGGAGGACGATGTATTGAATCGGGACGCAATTTGAGTGTTCCATCGTCATTAGGAGGCCCTTAACGTTACAATTCACTATCAGGTTTTCGTCCGATTCGAAAATCTTTGATTCACAGCAGAACGGCCATAATGTGCCCGAGGCAGCAATAGACCCATGGAGACAAGTCTGCTGGAGGACGATGTATTGAATCGGGACGCAATTTGAGTGATCCATCGTCATTAGGTGGCCCTGAACGTTACAATTCACTATCAGTTTTTCGTCCCATTCGATAATCTAGACTCACAGCAGAACGGCCATAAGGTGCTCGAAGCAGCAATAGACCAATGGAGTCAAGTCGGCTGGAGGACGATGTACTGAATCGGGGCGCAATTTGAGTGGTCCATCGTGATTAGGTGGCCGTGAACGTTACAATCCACTATCAGTTTTCCGTCCGATTCGAAAATCTTTGACTCACAGCAGAACGCCCATAAGGTGCCCGAGGCAGCAATAGACCCATGGAGACAAGTCAGCTGGAGGACCATGTATTGAATCGGGACGCAATTTGAGTGTTCCATCGTCATTAGGAGGCCCAGAACGTTACAATTCACTATCAGTTTTTCGTCCGATCCGAAAATCTTTGACTCACAGCAGAACGGCCATAAGGTGCCCGAGGCAGCAATAGACCCATGGAGACAAGTCGGCTGGAGGACGATGTATTGAATCGGGACGCAATTTTAGTGTTCCATCGTCATTAGGTGGCCCTGAATGTTACAATTCACTATCAGTTTTTCGTCAGATTCGAAAATCTTTGACTCACAGCAGAGCGGCCATAAGGTGCCCGAGGCAGCAATAGACCCATGGAGACAAGTCTGCTGGAGGACGATGTATTGAATCGGGACGCAATTTGAGTGAACCATCGTCATTAGGTGGCCCTGAATGTAACAATTCACTATCATTTTTTCGTCTGATTCGAAAATCTTTGACTCACAACAGAACGGCCATAAGGTGCCTGAGGCAGCAATAGACCCATGGAGACAAGTCTGCTGGAGGACGATGTATTGAATCGGGACGCAATTTGAGTGTTCCATCGTCATTAGGAGGCCCTGAACGTTGCAATTCACTATCAGTATTTCGTCCGATTCGAAAATCTTTGACTCACAGGAGAACGGCCATAAGTTGCCCGAGGCAGCATTAGACCGATGGAGACAAGTCGGCTGGAGGACGATGTATTGAATCGGGACGCAATTTGAGTGAACCATCGTCATTAAGTGGCCCTGAATGTAACAATTCACTATCAGTTTTTCGTCCGATCCGAAAATCTTTGACTTACAGCAGAACGGCCATAAGGTGCCCGAGGCAGCAATAGACCCATGGAGTCAAGTCGGCTGGAGGACGACGTATTGAATCCGGACGCAATTTGTGTGGTCCATCGTCATTAGGTGGCTCTTAACGTTACAATTCACTATCAGTTTTTCGTCCGATTCGAAAATTTTTGACTCACAGCAGAACGGCCATAAGGTGCCCGAGGCAGCAATAGACCCATGGAGATAAGTCTACTGGAGGACGATGCATTGAATCGGGACGCAATTTGAGTGTTCATCATCATTTAGAGGCCCCGAACGATACAATTCACTATCGGTTTTTCGTCCGATTCGAAAATGTTTGACTCACAGCAGAACGGCCATAAGGTGCCCGAGGCAGCAATAGACCCATCGAGACAAGTCTGCTGGAGGACCATGTATTGAATCGGGACGCACTTTGAGTGTTCCATCGTCATTAGGAGGCCCTGAACATTACAATTCACTATCAGGTTTTCGTCCGATTCGAAAATCTTTGACTCACAGGAGAACGGCCATAGGGTGCCCGAGGCAGAAATAGACCCATGGAGACAAGTCTGCTGGAGGACGAGGTATTGAATCGGGACGCAATTTGAGTATTCCATCGCCATTAGGAGGCCCTGAACGTTACAATTGACTATCAGTTTTTCGTCCGATTCGAAAATCTTTGACTAACAGCAGAACGGCCATAAGGTGCCTGAGGCAGCAATAGACCCATCGAGACAAGTCTGCTGGAGGACCATGTATTGAATCGGGACTCAATTTGAGTGTTCCATTGTCATTAGGAGGCCCTGAATGTTACAATTAACTATCAGTTTTTCGTCCCATTCGATAATCTAGACTCACAGCAGAACGGCCATAAAGTGCCCGAGGCAGCAATAGACCCATGGAGTCAAGTCGGCTGGAGGACGACGTATTGAATCCGGACGCAATTTGTGTGGTCCATCGTCATTAGGTGGCTCTGAAAGTTACAATTCACCATCAGTTTTTCGTCCCATGCGATAATCTAAACTCACAGCAGAACGGCCATAAGGTGCCCAGGCAGCAATAGACCCATGGAGACAAGTCTGCTGGAGGACGATGTATTGAATCGGGACGCTATTTGAATGATCCATCGTCATTAGGTGGCCCTGAACGTTACAATTCACTATCAGTTTTTCGTCCGATTCGAAAATCTTTGACTCACAGCAGAACGGCCATAAGGTGCCCGAGGGAGCAATAGACCCATGAAGACAAGTCTGCTGGAGGACGATGTATTGAATCGGGACGCAATTTGAGTGTTCCATCGTCATTAGGAGGCCCTGAACGTTACAATTCACTATCAGGTTTTCGTCCGATTCGAAAATCTTTGACTCACAGGAGAACGGCCATAAGGTGCCCGTGGCAGCAATAGACCCATGGAGACAAGTCGGCTGGAGGACGATGTATTGAATCGGGACGCAATTTGAGTGTTCCATTGTCATTAGGAGGCCCTGAACGTAACAATTCACTATCAGTTTTTCGTCCGATTCGAAAATCTTTGATTCACAGCAGAACGGCCATAAGGTGCCCGAGGCAGCAATAGACCCATGGAGACAAGTCTGCTGGAGGACGATGTATTGAATCGGGACGCAATTTGAGTGATCCATCGTCATTAGGTGGCCCTGAACGTTACAATTCACTATCAGTTTTTCGTCCGATTCGAAAATCTTTGACTCACAGCAGAACGGCCATAAGGTGCCCGAGGGAGCAATAGACCCATGAAGACAAGTCTGCTGGAGGACGATGTATTGAATCGGGACGCAATTTGAGTGTTCCATCGTCATTAGGAGGCCCTTAACGTTACAATTCACTATCAGGTTTTCGTCCGATTCGAAAATCTTTGATTCACAGCAGAACGGCCATAATGTGCCCGAGGCAGCAATAGACCCATGGAGACAAGTCTGCTGGAGGACGATGTATTGAATCGGGACGCAATTTGAGTGATCCATCGTCATTAGGTGGCCCTGAACGTTACAATTCACTATCAGTTTTTCGTCCCATTCGATAATCTAGACTCACAGCAGAACGGCCATAAGGTGCTCGAAGCAGCAATAGACCAATGGAGTCAAGTCGGCTGGAGGACGATGTACTGAATTGGGGCGCAATTTGAGTGGTCCATCGTGATTAGGTGGCCGTGAACGTTACAATCCACTATCAGTTTTCCGTCCGATTCGAAAATCTTTGACTCACAGCAGAACGCCCATAAGGTGCCCGAGGCAGCAATAGACCCATGGAGACAAGTCAGCTGGAGGACCATGTATTGAATCGGGACGCAATTTGAGTGTTCCATCGTCATTAGGAGGCCCAGAACGTTACAATTCACTATCAGTTTTTCGTCCGATCCGAAAATCTTTGACTCACAGCAGAACGGCCATAAGGTGCCCGAGGCAGCAATAGACCCATGGAGACAAGTCGGCTGGAGGACGATGTATTGAATCGGGACGCAATTTTAGTGTTCCATCGTCATTAGGTGGCCCTGAATGTTACAATTCACTATCAGTTTTTCGTCAGATTCGAAAATCTTTGACTCACAGCAGAGCGGCCATAAGGTGCCCGAGGCAGCAATAGACCCATGGAGACAAGTCTGCTGGAGGACGATGTATTGAATCGGGACGCAATTTGAGTGAACCATCGTCATTAGGTGGCCCTGAATGTAACAATTCACTATCATTTTTTCGTCTGATTCGAAAATCTTTGACTCACAACAGAACGGCCATAAGGTGCCTGAGGCAGCAATAGACCCATGGAGACAAGTCTGCTGGAGGACGATGTATTGAATCGGGACGCAATTTGAGTGTTCCATCGTCATTAGGAGGCCCTGAACGTTGCAATTCACTATCAGTATTTCGTCCGATTCGAAAATCTTTGACTCACAGGAGAACGGCCATAAGTTGCCCGAGGCAGCATTAGACCGATGGAGACAAGTCGGCTGGAGGACGATGTATTGAATCGGGACGCAATTTGAGTGAACCATCGTCATTAAGTGGCCCTGAATGTAACAATTCACTATCAGTTTTTCGTCCGATCCGAAAATCTTTGACTTACAGCAGAACGGCCATAAGGTGCCCGAGGCAGCAATAGACCCATGGAGTCAAGTCGGCTGGAGGACGACGTATTGAATCCGGACGCAATTTGTGTGGTCCATCGTCATTAGGTGGCTCTTAACGTTACAATTCACTATCAGTTTTTCGTCCGATTCGAAAATTTTTGACTCACAGCAGAACGGCCATAAGGTGCCCGAGGCAGCAATAGACCCATGGAGATAAGTCTACTGGAGGACGATGCATTGAATCGGGACGCAATTTGAGTGTTCATCATCATTTAGAGGCCCCGAACGATACAATTCACTATCGGTTTTTCGTCCGATTCGAAAATGTTTGACTCACAGCAGAACGGCCATAAGGTGCCCGAGGCAGCAATAGACCCATCGAGACAAGTCTGCTGGAGGACCATGTATTGAATCGGGACGCACTTTGAGTGTTCCATCGTCATTAGGAGGCCCTGAACATTACAATTCACTATCAGGTTTTCGTCCGATTCGAAAATCTTTGACTCACAGGAGAACGGCCATAGGGTGCCCGAGGCAGAAATAGACCCATGGAGACAAGTCTGCTGGAGGACGAGGTATTGAATCGGGACGCAATTTGAGTATTCCATCGCCATTAGGAGGCCCTGAACGTTACAATTGACTATCAGTTTTTCGTCCGATTCGAAAATCTTTGACTAACAGCAGAACGGCCATAAGGTGCCTGAGGCAGCAATAGACCCATCGAGACAAGTCTGCTGGAGGACCATGTATTGAATCGGGACTCAATTTGAGTGTTCCATTGTCATTAGGAGGCCCTGAATGTTACAATTAACTATCAGTTTTTCGTCCCATTCGATAATCTAGACTCACAGCAGAACGGCCATAAAGTGCCCGAGGCAGCAATAGACCCATGGAGTCAAGTCGGCTGGAGGACGACGTATTGAATCCGGACGCAATTTGTGTGGTCCATCGTCATTAGGTGGCTCTGAAAGTTACAATTCACCATCAGTTTTTCGTCCCATGCGATAATCTAAACTCACAGCAGAACGGCCATAAGGTGCCCAGGCAGCAATAGACCCATGGAGACAAGTCTGCTGGAGGACGATGTATTGAATCGGGACGCTATTTGAATGATCCATCGTCATTAGGTGGCCCTGAACGTTACAATTCACTATCAGTTTTTCGTCCGATTCGAAAATCTTTGACTCACAGCAGAACGGCCATAAGGTGCCCGAGGGAGCAATAGACCCATGAAGACAAGTCTGCTGGAGGACGATGTATTGAATCGGGACGCAATTTGAGTGTTCCATCGTCATTAGGAGGCCCTGAACGTTACAATTCACTATCAGGTTTTCGTCCGATTCGAAAATCTTTGACTCACAGGAGAACGGCCATAAGGTGCCCGAGGCAGCAATAGACCCATGGAGACAAGTCGGCTGGAGGACGATGTATTGAATCGGGACGCAATTTGAGTGTTCCATTGTCATTAGGAGGCCCTGAACGTAACAATTCACTATCAGTTTTTCGTCCGATTCGAAAATCTTTGATTCACAGCAGAACGGCCATAAGGTGCCCGAGGCAGCAATAGACCCATGGAGACAAGTCTGCTGGAGGACGATGTATTGAATCGGGACGCAATTTGAGTGATCCATCGTCATTAGGTGGCCCTGAACGTTACAATTCACTATCAGTTTTTCGTCCCATTCGATAATCTAGACTCACAGCAGAACGGCCATAAGGTGCCCGAAGCAGCAATAGAGCAATGGAGTCAAGTCGGCTGGAGGACGATGTACTGAATCGGGGCGCAATTTGAGTGGTCCATCGTGATTAGGTGGCCGTGAACGTTACAATCCACTATCAGTTTTCCGTCCGATTCGAAAATCTTTGACTCACAGCAGAACGCCCATAAGGTGCCCGAGGCAGCAATAGACCCATGGAGACAAGTCAGCTGGAGGACCATGTATTGAATCGGGACGCAATTTGAGTGTTCCATCGTCATTAGGTGGCCCTGAATGTTACAATTCACTATCAGTTTTTCGTCAGATTCGAAAATCTTTGACTCACAGCAGAGCGGCCATAAGGTGCCCGAGGCAGCAATAGACCCATGGAGACAAGTCTGCTGGAATACGATGTATTGAATCGGGACGCACTTTGAGTGTTCCATCGTCATTAGGAGGCCCTGAACATTACAATTCACTATCAGGTTTTCGTCCGATTCGAAAATCTATGACTCACAGGAGAACGGCCATAAGGTGCCCGAGGCAGCAATAGACCCATGGAGACAAGTCGGCTGGAGGACGATGTATTGAATCGGGACGCAATTTGAGTGAACCATCGTCATTAGGTGGCCCTGAATGTAACAATTCACTATCATTTTTTCGTCTGATTCGAAAATCTTTGACTCACAACAGAACGGCCATAAGGTGCCTGAGGCAGCAATAGACCCATGGAGACAAGTCTGCTGGAGGACGATGTATTGAATCGGGACGCAATTTGAGTGTTCCATCGTCATTAGGAGGCCCTGAACGTTGCAATTCACTATCAGTATTTCGTCCGATTCGAAAATCTTTGACTCACAGGAGAACGGCCATAAGGTGCCCGAGGCAGCATTAGACCGATGGAGACAAGTCTGCTGGAGGACGATGTATTGAATCGGGACGCAATTTGAGTGATCCATCGTCATTAGGTGGCCCTGAACGTTACAATTCACTATCAGTTTTTCGTCCCATTCGATAATCTAGACTCACGGGAGAACGACCATAACGTGACCGAGGCAGCAATAGACCCATGGAGACAAGTCTGCTGGAGGACGATGTATTGAATCGGGACGCAATTTGAGTGATCCATCGTCATTAGGTGGCACAGAACGTTACAATTCACTATCAGTTTTCCGTCCGATTCGAAAACCTTTGACTCACAGCAGAACGGCCATAAGGTGCCCGAGGCAGCAATAGACCCATGAAGACAAATCTGCTGGTTGACGATGTATTGAATCGGGACGCAATTTGAGTGTTCCATCGGCATTAGGAGGCCCTGAACAGTACAATTCACTATCAGTTTTTCGTCCGATCCGAAAATCTTTGACTCACAGCAGAACGGCCATAAGGTGCCCGAGGCAGCAATAGACCCATGGAGACAAGTCGGCTGGAGGACGATGTATTGAATCGGGACGCAATTTGAGTGTTCCATCGTCATTAGGTGGCCCTGAATGTTACAATTCACTATCAGTTTTTCGTCAGATTCGAAAATCTTTGACTCACAGCAGAGCGGCCATAAGGTGCCCGAGGCAGCAATAGACCCATGGAGACAAGTCTGCTGGAGGACGATGTATTGAATCGGGACGCACTTTGAGTGTTCCATCGTCATTAGGAGGCCCTGAACATTACAATTCACTATCAGGTTTTCGTCCGATTCGAAAATCTTTGACTCACAGGAGAACGGCCATAAGGTGCCCGAGGCAGCAATAGACCCATGGAGACAAGACGGCTGGAGGACGATGTATTGAATCGGGACGCAATTTGAGTGAACCATCGTCATTAGGTGGCCCTGAATGTAACAATTCACTATAATTTTTTCGTCTGATTCGAAAATCTTTGACTCACAACAGAACGGCCATAAGGTGCCTGAGGCAGCAATAGACCCATGGAGACAAGTCTGCTGGAGGACGATGTATTGAATCGGGACGCAATTTGAGTGTTCCATCGTCATTAGGAGGCCCTGAACGTTGCAATTCACTATCAGTATTTCGTCCGATTCGAAAATCTTTGACTCACAGGAGAACGGCCATAAGGTGCCCGAGGCAGCATTAGACCGATGGAGACAAGTCGGCTGGAGGACGATGTATTGAATCGGGACGCAATTTGAGTGAACCATCGTCATTAGGTGGCCCTGAATGTAACAATTCACTATCAGTTTTTCGTCCGATCCGAAAATCTTTGACTTACAGCAGAACGGCCATAAGGTGCCCGAGGCAGCAATAGACCCATGGAGTCAAGTCGGCTGGAGGACGACGTATTGAATCCGGACGCAATTTGTGTGGTCCATCGTCATTAGGTGGCTCTTAACGTTACAATTCACTATCAGTTTTTCGTCCGATTCGAAAATTTTTGACTCACAGCAGAACGGCCATAAGGTGCCCGAGGCAGCAATAGACCCATGGAGATAAGTCTACTGGAGGACGATGCATTGAATCGGGACGCAATTTGAATGTTCATCATCATTTAGAGGCCCCGAACGATACAATTCACTATCGGTTTTACGTCCGATTCGAAAATGTTTGACTCACAGCAGAACGGCCATAAGGTGCCCGAGGCAGCAATAGACCCATCGAGACAAGTCTGCTGGAGGACCATGTATTGAATCGGGACGCACTTTGAGTGTTCCATCGTCATTAGGAGGCCCTGAACATTACAATTCACTATCAGGTTTTCGTCCGATTCGAAAATCTTTGACTCACAGGAGAACGGCCATAGGGTGCCCGAGGCAGAAATAGACCCATGGAGACAAGTCTGCTGGAGGACGAGGTATTGAATCGGGACGCAATTTGAGTATTCCACCGCCATTAGGAGGCCCTGAACGTTACAATTGACTATCAGTTTTTCGTCCGATTCGAAAATCTTTGACTAACAGCAGAACGGCCATAAGGTGCCTGAGGCAGCAATAGACCCATCGAGACAAGTCTGCTGGAGGACCATGTATTGAATCGGGACTCAATTTGAGTGTTCCATTGTCATTAGGAGGCCCTGAATGTTACAATTAACTATCAGTTTTTCGTCCCATTCGATAATCTAGACTCACAGCAGAACGGCCATAAAGTGCCCGAGGCAGCAATAGACCCATGGAGTCAAGTCGGCTGGAGGACGACGTATTGAATCCGGACGCAATTTGTGTGGTCCATCGTCATTAGGTGGCTCTGAAAGTTACAATTCACCATCAGTTTTTCGTCCCATGCGATAATCTAAACTCACAGCAGAACGGCCATAAGGTGCCCAGGCAGCAATAGACCCATGGAGACAAGTCTGCTGGAGGACGATGTATTGAATCGGGACGCTATTTGAATCATCCATCGTCATTAGGTGGCCCTGAACGTTACAATTCACTATCAGTTTTTCGTCCGATTCGAAAATCTTTGACTCACAGCAGAACGGCCATAAGGTGCCCGAGGGAGCAATAGACCCATGAAGACAAGTCTGCTGGAGGACGATGTATTGAATCGGGACGCAATTTGAGTGTTCCATCGTCATTAGGAGGCCCTGAACGTTACAATTCACTATCAGGTTTTCGTCCGATTCGAAAATCTTTGACTCACAGGAGAACGGCCATAAGGTGCCCGAGGCAGCAATAGACCCATGGAGACAAGTCGGCTGGAGGACGATGTATTGAATCGGGACGCAATTTGAGTGTTCCATCGTCATTAGGAGGCCCTGAACGTAACAATTCACTATCAGTTTTTCGTCCGATTCGAAAATCTTTGATTCACAGCTGAACGGCCATAAGGTGCCCGAGGCAGCAATAGACCCATGGAGACAAGTCTGCTGGAGGACGATGTATTGAATCGGGACGCAATTTGAGTGATCCATCGTCATTAGGTGGCCCTGAACGTTACAATTCACTATCAGTTTTTCGTCCCATTCGATAATCTAGACTCACAGCAGAACGGCCATAAGGTGCCCGAAGCAGCAATAGACCAATGGAGTCAAGTCGGCTGGAGGACGATGTACTGAATCGGGGCGCAATTTGAGTGGTCCATCGTGATTAGGTGGCCGTGAACGTTACAATCCACTATCAGTTTTCCGTCCGATTCGAAAATCTTTGACTCACAGCAGAACGCCCATAAGGTGCCCGAGGCAGCAATAGACCCATGGAGACAAGTCAGCTGGAGGACCATGTATTGAATCGGGACGCAATTTGAGTGTTCCATCGTCATTAGGAGGCCCTGAACGTTACAATTCACTATCAGTTTTTCGTCCGATTCGAAAATCTTTGAGTCACAGCAGAACGGCCATAAGGTGCCCGAGGCAGCAATAGACCCATGGAGACAAGTCGGCTGGAGGACGATGTATTGAATCGGGACGCAATTTGAGTGTTCCATCGTCATTAGGAGGCCCAGAACGTTACAATTCACTATCAGTGTTTCGTCCGATCCGAAAATCTTTGACTCACAGCAGAACGGCCATAAGGTGCCCGAGGCAGCAATAGACCCATGGAGACAAGTCGGCTGGAGGACGATGTATTGAATCGGGACGCAATTTGAGTGATCCATCGTCATTAGGTGGCCCTGAACGTTACAATTCACTATCAGTTTTTCGTCCGATTCGAAAATCTTTGACTCACAGCAGAACGGCCATAAGGTGCCCGAGGGAGCAATAGACCCATGAAGACAAGTCTGCTGGAGGACGATGTATTGAATCGGGACGCAATTTGAGTGTTCCATCGTCATTAGGAGGCCCTGAACGTTACAATTCACTATCAGGTTTTCGTCCGATTCGAAAATCTTTGACTCACAGGAGAACGGCCATAAGGTGCCCGAGGCAGCAATAGACCCATGGAGACAAGTCGGCTGGAGGACGATGTATTGAATCGGGACGCAATTTGAGTGTTCCATCGTCATTAGGAGGCCCTGAACGTAACAATTCACTATCAGTTTTTCGTCCGATTCGAAAATCTTTGATTCACAGCAGAACGGCCATAAGGTGCCCGAGGCAGCAATAGACCCATGGAGACAAGTCTGCTGGAGGACGATGTATTGAATCGGGACGCAATTTGAGTGATCCATCGTCATTAGGTGGCCCTGAACGTTACAATTCACTATCAGTTTTTCGTCCCATTCGATAATCTAGACTCACAGCAGAACGGCCATAAGGTGCCCGAAGCAGCAATAGACCAATGGAGTCAAGTCGGCTGGAGGACGATGTACTGAATCGGGGCGCAATTTGAGTGGTCCATCGTGATTAGGTGGCCGTGAACGTTACAATCCACTATCAGTTTTCCGTCCGATTCGAAAATCTTTGACTCACAGCAGAACGCCCATAAGGTGCCCGAGGCAGCAATAGACCCATGGAGACAAGTCAGCTGGAGGACCATGTATTGAATCGGGACGCAATTTGAGTGTTCCATCGTCATTAGGTGACCCTGAATGTTACAATTCACTATCAGTTTTTCGTCAGATTCGAAAATCTTTGACTCACAGCAGAGCGGCCATAAGGTGCCCGAGGCAGCAATAGACCCATGGAGACAAGTCTGCTGGAATACGATGTATTGAATCGGGACGCACTTTGAGTGTTCCATCGTCATTAGGAGGCCCTGAACATTACAATTCACTATCAGGTTTTCGTCCGATTCGAAAATCTATGACTCACAGGAGAACGGCCATAAGGTGCCCGAGGCAGCAATAGACCCATGGAGACAAGTCGGCTGGAGGACGATGTATTGAATCGGGACGCAATTTGAGTGAACCATCGTCATTAGGTGGCCCTGAATGTAACAATTCACTATCATTTTTTCGTCTGATTCGAAAATCTTTGACTCACAACAGAACGGCCATAAGGTGCCTGAGGCAGCAATAGACCCATGGAGACAAGTCTGCTGGAGGACGATGTATTGAATCGGGACGCAATTTGAGTGTTCCATCGTCATTAGGAGGCCCTGAACGTTGCAATTCACTATCAGTATTTCGTCCGATTCGAAAATCTTTGACTCACAGGAGAACGGCCATAAGGTGCCCGAGGCAGCATTAGACCGATGGAGACAAGTCTGCTGGAGGACGATGTATTGAATCGGGACGCAATTTGAGTGATCCATCGTCATTAGGTGGCCCTGAACGTTACAATTCACTATCAGTTTTTCGTCCCATTCGATAATCTAGACTCACGGGAGAACGACCATAACGTGACCGAGGCAGCAATAGACCCATGGAGACAAGTCTGCTGGAGGACGATGTATTGAATCGGGACGCAATTTGAGTGATCCATCGTCATTAGGTGGCACAGAACGTTACAATTCACTATCAGTTTTCCGTCCGATTCGAAAACCTTTGACTCACAGCAGAACGGCCATAAGGTGCCCGAGGCAGCAATAGACCCATGAAGACAAATCTGCTGGTTGACGATGTATTGAATCGGGACGCAATTTGAGTGTTCCATCGGCATTAGGAGGCCCTGAACAGTACAATTCACTATCAGTTTTTCGTCCGATCCGAAAATCTTTGACTCACAGCAGAACGGCCATAAGGTGCCCGAGGCAGCAATAGACCCATGGAGACAAGTCGGCTGGAGGACGATGTATTGAATCGGGACGCAATTTGAGTGTTCCATCGTCATTAGGTGGCCCTGAATGTTACAATTCACTATCAGTTTTTCGTCAGATTCGAAAATCTTTGACTCACAGCAGAGCGGCCATAAGGTGCCCGAGGCAGCAATAGACCCATGGAGACAAGTCTGCTGGAGGACGATGTATTGAATCGGGACGCACTTTGAGTGTTCCATCGTCATTAGGAGGCCCTGAACATTACAATTCACTATCAGGTTTTCGTCCGATTCGAAAATCTTTGACTCACAGGAGAACGGCCATAAGGTGCCCGAGGCAGCAATAGACCCATGGAGACAAGACGGCTGGAGGACGATGTATTGAATCGGGACGCAATTTGAGTGAACCATCGTCATTAGGTGGCCCTGAATGTAACAATTCACTATAATTTTTTCGTCTGATTCGAAAATCTTTGACTCACAACAGAACGGCCATAAGGTGCCTGAGGCAGCAATAGACCCATGGAGACAAGTCTGCTGGAGGACGATGTATTGAATCGGGACGCAATTTGAGTGTTCCATCGTCATTAGGAGGCCCTGAACGTTGCAATTCACTATCAGTATTTCGTCCGATTCGAAAATCTTTGACTCACAGGAGAACGGCCATAAGGTGCCCGAGGCAGCATTAGACCGATGGAGACAAGTCGGCTGGAGGACGATGTATTGAATCGGGACGCAATTTGAGTGAACCATCGTCATTAGGTGGCCCTGAATGTAACAATTCACTATCAGTTTTTCGTCCGATCCGAAAATCTTTGACTTACAGCAGAACGGCCATAAGGTGCCCGAGGCAGCAATAGACCCATGGAGTCAAGTCGGCTGGAGGACGACGTATTGAATCCGGACGCAATTTGTGTGGTCCATCGTCATTAGGTGGCTCTTAACGTTACAATTCACTATCAGTTTTTCGTCCGATTCGAAAATTTTTGACTCACAGCAGAACGGCCATAAGGTGCCCGAGGCAGCAATAGACCCATGGAGATAAGTCTACTGGAGGACGATGCATTGAATCGGGACGCAATTTGAATGTTCATCATCATTTAGAGGCCCCGAACGATACAATTCACTATCGGTTTTACGTCCGATTCGAAAATGTTTGACTCACAGCAGAACGGCCATAAGGTGCCCGAGGCAGCAATAGACCCATCGAGACAAGTCTGCTGGAGGACCATGTATTGAATCGGGACGCACTTTGAGTGTTCCATCGTCATTAGGAGGCCCTGAACATTACAATTCACTATCAGGTTTTCGTCCGATTCGAAAATCTTTGACTCACAGGAGAACGGCCATAGGGTGCCCGAGGCAGAAATAGACCCATGGAGACAAGTCTGCTGGAGGACGAGGTATTGAATCGGGACGCAATTTGAGTATTCCACCGCCATTAGGAGGCCCTGAACGTTACAATTGACTATCAGTTTTTCGTCCGATTCGAAAATCTTTGACTAACAGCAGAACGGCCATAAGGTGCCTGAGGCAGCAATAGACCCATCGAGACAAGTCTGCTGGAGGACCATGTATTGAATCGGGACTCAATTTGAGTGTTCCATTGTCATTAGGAGGCCCTGAATGTTACAATTAACTATCAGTTTTTCGTCCCATTCGATAATCTAGACTCACAGCAGAACGGCCATAAAGTGCCCGAGGCAGCAATAGACCCATGGAGTCAAGTCGGCTGGAGGACGACGTATTGAATCCGGACGCAATTTGTGTGGTCCATCGTCATTAGGTGGCTCTGAAAGTTACAATTCACCATCAGTTTTTCGTCCCATGCGATAATCTAAACTCACAGCAGAACGGCCATAAGGTGCCCAGGCAGCAATAGACCCATGGAGACAAGTCTGCTGGAGGACGATGTATTGAATCGGGACGCTATTTGAATCATCCATCGTCATTAGGTGGCCCTGAACGTTACAATTCACTATCAGTTTTTCGTCCGATTCGAAAATCTTTGACTCACAGCAGAACGGCCATAAGGTGCCCGAGGGAGCAATAGACCCATGAAGACAAGTCTGCTGGAGGACGATGTATTGAATCGGGACGCAATTTGAGTGTTCCATCGTCATTAGGAGGCCCTGAACGTTACAATTCACTATCAGGTTTTCGTCCGATTCGAAAATCTTTGACTCACAGGAGAACGGCCATAAGGTGCCCGAGGCAGCAATAGACCCATGGAGACAAGTCGGCTGGAGGACGATGTATTGAATCGGGACGCAATTTGAGTGTTCCATCGTCATTAGGAGGCCCTGAACGTAACAATTCACTATCAGTTTTTCGTCCGATTCGAAAATCTTTGATTCACAGCTGAACGGCCATAAGGTGCCCGAGGCAGCAATAGACCCATGGAGACAAGTCTGCTGGAGGACGATGTATTGAATCGGGACGCAATTTGAGTGATCCATCGTCATTAGGTGGCCCTGAACGTTACAATTCACTATCAGTTTTTCGTCCCATTCGATAATCTAGACTCACAGCAGAACGGCCATAAGGTGCCCGAAGCAGCAATAGACCAATGGAGTCAAGTCGGCTGGAGGACGATGTACTGAATCGGGGCGCAATTTGAGTGGTCCATCGTGATTAGGTGGCCGTGAACGTTACAATCCACTATCAGTTTTCCGTCCGATTCGAAAATCTTTGACTCACAGCAGAACGCCCATAAGGTGCCCGAGGCAGCAATAGACCCATGGAGACAAGTCAGCTGGAGGACCATGTATTGAATCGGGACGCAATTTGAGTGTTCCATCGTCATTAGGAGGCCCTGAACGTTACAATTCACTATCAGTTTTTCGTCCGATTCGAAAATCTTTGAGTCACAGCAGAACGGCCATAAGGTGCCCGAGGCAGCAATAGACCCATGGAGACAAGTCGGCTGGAGGACGATGTATTGAATCGGGACGCAATTTGAGTGTTCCATCGTCATTAGGAGGCCCAGAACGTTACAATTCACTATCAGTGTTTCGTCCGATCCGAAAATCTTTGACTCACAGCAGAACGGCCATAAGGTGCCCGAGGCAGCAATAGACCCATGGAGACAAGTCGGCTGGAGGACGATGTATTGAATCGGGACGCAATTTGAGTGATCCATCGTCATTAGGTGGCCCTGAATGTTACAATTCACTATCAGTTTTTCGTCAGATTCGAAAATCTTTGACTCTCAGCAGAGCGGCCATAAGGTGCCCGAGGCAGCAATAGACCCATGGAGACAAGTCTGCTGGAGGACGATGTATTGAATCGGGACGCAATTTGAGTGTTCCATCGTCATTAGGGGGCCCTGAACGTTACAATTCACTATCAGTTTTTCGTCCGATTCGAAAATCTTTGAGTCACAGCAGAAAGGCCATTAGGTGCCCGAGGCAGCAATAGACCCATGGAGACAAGTCGGCTGGAGGACGATGTATTGAATCGAGACGCAATTTGAGTGATCCATCGTCATTAGGTGGCCCTGAACGTTACAATTCACTATCAGTTTTTCGCCCGATTCGAAAATCTTTGACTCACAGCAGAACGGCCATAAGGTGCCCGAGGCAGAAATAGACCCATGGAGACAAGTCTGCTGGAGGACGATGTATTCAATCGGGACGCAATTTGAGTCTTCCTTCGTCGTTAGGTGGCCCTGAACGTTAAAATTCACTATCAGTTTTTCGTCCGATTCGAAAATCTTTGACTCACTGCAGAACGGCCATAAGGTGCCCGAGGCAGCAATAGACCCATGGAGACAAGTCTGCTGGAGGACGATGTATTGAATCGGGACGCAATTTGAGTGATCCATCGTCATTAGGTGGCCCTGAACGTTACAATTCACTATCAGTTTTTCGTCCCATTCGATAATCTAGACTCACGGGAGAACGACCATAACGTGCCCGAGGCAGCAATAGACCCATGGAGACAAGTCTGCTGGAGGACGATGTATTGAATCGGGACGCAATTTGAGTGATCCATCGTCATTAGGTGGCACAGAACGTTACAATTCACTATCAGTTTTTCGTCAGATTCGAAAATCTTTGACTCACAGCAGAACGGCCATAAGGTGCCCGAGGCAGCAATAGACCCATGAAGACAAGTCTGCTGGTTGACGATGTATTGAATCGGGACGCAATTTGAGTGTTCCATCGGCATTAGGAGGCCCTGAACGTTACAATTCACTATCAGTTTTTCGTCCGATCCGAAAATCTTTGACTCACAGCAGAACGGCCATAAGGTGCCCGAGGCAGCAATAGACCCATGGAGACAAGTCGGCTGGAGGACGATGTATTGAATCGGGACGCAATTTGAGTGTTCCATCGTCATTAGGTGGCCCTGAATGTTACAATTCACTATCAGTTTTTCGTCAGATTCGAAAATCTTTGACTCACAGCAGAGCGGCCATAAGGTGCCCGAGGCAGCAATAGACCCATGGAGACAAGTCTGCTGGAGGACGATGTATTGAATCGGGACGCACTTTGAGTGTTCCATCGTCATTAGGAGGCCCTGAACATTACAATTCACTATCAGGTTTTCGTCCGATTCGAAAATCTTTGACTCACAGGAGAACGGCCATAAGGTGCCCGAGGCAGCAATAGACCCATGGAGACAAGTCGGCTGGAGGACGATGTATTGAATCGGGACGCAATTTGAGTGAACCATCGTCATTAGGTGGCCCTGAATGTAACAATTCACTATCATTTTTTCGTCTGATTCGAAAATCTTTGACTCACAACAGAACGGCCATAAGGTGCCTGAGGCAGCAATAGACCCATGGAGACAAGTCTGCTGGAGGACGATGTATTGAATCGGGACGCAATTTGAGTGTTCCATCGTCATTAGGAGGCCCTGAACGTTGCAATTCACTATCAGTATTTCGTCCGATTCGAAAATCTTTGACTCACAGGAGAACGGCCATAAGGTGCCCGAGGCAGCATTAGACCGATGGAGACAAGTCGGCTGGAGGACGATGTATTGAATCGGGACGCAATTTGAGTGAACCATCGTCATTAGGTGGCCCTGAATGTAACAATTCACTATCAGTTTTTCGTCCGATCCGAAAATCTTTGACTCACAGCAGAACGGCCATAAGGTGCCCGAGGCAGCAATAGACCCATGGAGTCAAGTCGGCTGGAGGACGACGTATTGAATCCGGACGCAATTTGTGTGGTCATCGTCATTAGGTGGCTCTTAATGTTACAATTCACTATCAGTTTTTCGTCCGATTCGAAAATTTTTGACTCACAGCAGAACGGCCATAAGGTGCCCGAGGCAGCAATAGACCCATGGAGATAAGTCTACTGCAGGACGATGCATTGAATCGGGACGCAATTTTAGTGTTCATCATCATTTAGAGGCCCCGAACGATACAATTCACTATCGGTTTTTCGTCCGATTCGAAAATGTTTGACTCACAGCAGAACGGCCATAAGGTGCCCGAGGCAGCAATAGACCCATGGAGACAAGTCGGCTGGAGGACGATGTATTGAATCGGGACGCAATTTGAGTGATCCATCGTCATTAGGTGGCCCTGAAAGTTACAATTCCCTATCAGTTTTTCGTCCGCTTCGAAAATCTTTGACTCACAGCAGAACGGCCATAAGGTGCCTGAGGCAGGAATAGACCCATGGAGACAAGTCGGCTGGAGGACGATGTATTGAATCGGGACGCAATTTGAGTGATCCATCGTCATTAGGGAGCACTGAAAGTTACAATTCACTATCAGTTTTTCGTCCCATGCGATAATCTAAACTCACAGCAGAACGGCCATAAGGTGCCCAGGCAGCAATAGACCCATGGAGACAAGTCTGCTGGAGGACGATGTATTGAATCGGGACGCAATTTCAGAGATCCATCGTCATTAGGTGACCCTGAATGTTACAATTCACTATTAGGTTTTCGTCCGATTCGAAAATCTTAGACTCACAGCAGAACGTTCATAAGGTACTCGTGGCAGCAATAGCCCCATTTAGAAAAGTCTGCTGTAAGACGAGGTATTGAATCGGGACGCAATTTGAGTGTTCCATCGTCATTAGGAGGCCCTGAACGTTACAATTCACTATCAGTTTTTCGTCAGATTCGAAAATCTTTGGCTCACAGGAGAACGGCCATAAGGTTCCCGAGGCAGCAATAGACCCATGGAGACAAGTCTGCTGGAGGACGATGTATTGAATCGGGACGCAATTTGAGTGATCCATCTACATTAGGTGGCCCTGAACGATACAATTCACTATCAGTTTCTCGTCCGATTCGAAAATCTTTGACTCACAGCAGAACGGCCATAAGGTGCCCGAGGCAGCAATAGACCCATGGAGACAAGTCTGCTGGAGGACGACGTATTGAATCGGGACGCAATTTGAGTGATCCATCGTCATTAGGTGGCCATGAATGTTACAATTCACTATCAGTTTTTCATCCGATCCGAAAATCTTTGACACACAGCAGAACGGCCATAAGGTGCCCGAGGCAGCAATAGACCCATGGAGACAAGTCGGCTGGAGGACTTTGTATTGAATCGGGACGCAATTAGAGTGATCCATCGTCACTAGGTGGCCCTGAATGTTACAATTCACTATCAGTTTTTCGTCGGATTCGAAAATCTTTGACTCACAGCAGAGCGGCCATAAGGTGCCAGAGGCAGCAATAGACCCATGGAGTCAAGTCGGCTGGAGGACGATGTATTGAATCGGGACGCAATTTGAGTGATCCATCGTCATTAGGGAGCACTGAGAGTTACAATTCACTATCAGTTTTTCGTCCCATGCGATAATCTAAACTCACAGCAGAACGGCCTTAAGGTGCCCAGGCAGCAATAGACCCATGGAGACAAGTCTGCTGGAGGACGATGTATTGAATCGGGACGCAATTTCAGAGATCCATCGTCATTAGGTGGCTCTGAATGTTACAATTCACTATTAGATTTTCGTCCGATTCGAAAATCTTAGACTCACAGCAGAACGGCCATAAGGTACTCGAGGCAGCAATAGCCCCTTTTAGAAAAGTCTGCTGGAAGACGAGGTATTGAATCGGGACGCAATTTGGGTGTTCCATCGTCATTAGGAGGCCCTGAACGTTACAATTCACTATCAGTTTTTCGTCCGATTCGAAAATCTTTGATTTACAGCAGAACGGCCATAAGGTGCCCGAGGCAGCAATAGACCCAAAGAGACAAGTCTGCTGGAGGACGATGTATTGAATCGGGACGCAATTTGAGTGATCCATCGTCATTAGGTGGCCCTGAACGTTACAATTCACTATCAGTTTTTCGTCCCATTCGATAATCTAGACTCACAGCAGAACGGCCATAAGGTGCCCGAAGCAGCAATAGACCAATGGAGTCAAGTCGGCTGGAGGACGATGTACTGAATCGGGGCGCAATTTGAGTGTTCCATCGTGATTAGGTGGCCGTGAACGTTACAATCCACTATCAGTTTTCCGTCCGATTCGAAAATCTTTGACTCACAGCAGAACGGCCATAAGGTGCCCGAGGCAGCAATAGACCCATGGAGACAAGTCAGCTTTAGGACGATGTATTGAATCGGGACGCAATTTGAGTGTTCCATCGTCATTAGGAGGCCCTGAACGTTACAATTCACTATCAGTTTTTCGTCCGATTCGAAAATCTTTGAGTCACAGCAGAACGGCCATAAGGTGCCCGAGGCAGCAATAGACCCATGGAGACAAGTCGGCTGGAGGACGATGTATTGATTCGGGACGCAATTTGAGTGATCCATCGTTATTAGGTGGCCCTCAATGCTACAATTCACTATCAGTTTTTCGTCCCATTCGATAATCTAGATTCACGGGAGAACGACCATAAGGTGCCCGAGGCAGCAATAGACCCATGGAGACAAGTCTGCTGGAGGACGATGTATTGAATCGGGACGCAATTTGAGTGTTCCATCGTCATTAGGAGGCCCAGAACGTTACAATTCACTATCAGTTTTTCGTCCGATCCGAAAATCTTTGACTCACAGCAGAACGGCCATAAGGTGCCCGAGGCAGCAATAGACCCATGGAGACAAGTCGGCTGGAGGACGATGTATTGAATCGGGACGCAATTTGAGTGATCCATCGTCATTAGGTGGCCCTGAACGTTACAATTCACTATCAGTTTTTCGTCCGATTCGAAAATCTTTGACTCACAGCAGAACGGCCATAAGGTGCCCGAGGCAGAAATAGACCCATGGAGACAAGTCTGCTGGAGGACGATGGATTCAATCGGGACGCAATTTGAGTCTTCCATCGTCGTTAGGTGGCCCTGAACGTTAAAATTCACTATCAGTTTTTCGTCCCATTCGAAAATCTTTGACTCACTGCAGAACGGCCATAAGGTGCCCGAGGCAGCAATAGACCCATGGAGACAGGTCTGCTGGAGGACCATGTATTGAATCGGGACGCACTTTGAGTGTTCCATCGTCATTAGGAGGCTCTGAACATTACAATTCACTATCAGGTTTTCGTCCGATTCGAAAATCTTTGACTCACAGGAGAACGGCCATAGGGTGCCCGAGGCAGAAATAGACCCATGGAGACAAGTCTGCTGGAGGACGAGGTATTGAATCGGGACGCAATTTGAGTATTCCACCGCCATTAGGAGGCCCTGAACGTTACAATTGACTATCAGTTTTTCGTCCGATTCGAAAATCTTTGACTAACAGCAGAACGGCCATAAGGTGCCTGAGGCAGCAATAGACCCATCGAGACAAGTCTGCTGGAGGACCATGTATTGAATCGGGACTCAATTTGAGTGTTCCATTGTCATTAGGAGGCCCTGAATGTTACAATTAACTATCAGTTTTTCGTCCCATTCGATAATCTAGACTCACAGCAGAACGGCCATAAAGTGCCCGAGGCAGCAATAGACCCATGGAGTCAAGTCGGCTGGAGGACGACGTATTGAATCCGGACGCAATTTGTGTGGTCCATCGTCATTAGGTGGCTCTGAAAGTTACAATTCACCATCAGTTTTTCGTCCCATGCGATAATCTAAACTCACAGCAGAACGGCCATAAGGTGCCCAGGCAGCAATAGACCCATGGAGACAAGTCTGCTGGAGGACGATGTATTGAATCGGGACGCTATTTGAATCATCCATCGTCATTAGGTGGCCCTGAACGTTACAATTCACTATCAGTTTTTCGTCCGATTCGAAAATCTTTGACTCACAGCAGAACGGCCATAAGGTGCCCGAGGGAGCAATAGACCCATGAAGACAAGTCTGCTGGAGGACGATGTATTGAATCGGGACGCAATTTGAGTGTTCCATCGTCATTAGGAGGCCCTGAACGTTACAATTCACTATCAGGTTTTCGTCCGATTCGAAAATCTTTGACTCACAGGAGAACGGCCATAAGGTGCCCGAGGCAGCAATAGACCCATGGAGACAAGTCGGCTGGAGGACGATGTATTGAATCGGGACGCAATTTGAGTGTTCCATCGTCATTAGGAGGCCCTGAACGTAACAATTCACTATCAGTTTTTCGTCCGATTCGAAAATCTTTGATTCACAGCTGAACGGCCATAAGGTGCCCGAGGCAGCAATAGACCCATGGAGACAAGTCTGCTGGAGGACGATGTATTGAATCGGGACGCAATTTGAGTGATCCATCGTCATTAGGTGGCCCTGAACGTTACAATTCACTATCAGTTTTTCGTCCCATTCGATAATCTAGACTCACAGCAGAACGGCCATAAGGTGCCCGAAGCAGCAATAGACCAATGGAGTCAAGTCGGCTGGAGGACGATGTACTGAATCGGGGCGCAATTTGAGTGGTCCATCGTGATTAGGTGGCCGTGAACGTTACAATCCACTATCAGTTTTCCGTCCGATTCGAAAATCTTTGACTCACAGCAGAACGCCCATAAGGTGCCCGAGGCAGCAATAGACCCATGGAGACAAGTCAGCTGGAGGACCATGTATTGAATCGGGACGCAATTTGAGTGTTCCATCGTCATTAGGAGGCCCTGAACGTTACAATTCACTATCAGTTTTTCGTCCGATTCGAAAATCTTTGAGTCACAGCAGAACGGCCATAAGGTGCCCGAGGCAGCAATAGACCCATGGAGACAAGTCGGCTGGAGGACGATGTATTGAATCGGGACGCAATTTGAGTGTTCCATCGTCATTAGGAGGCCCAGAACGTTACAATTCACTATCAGTGTTTCGTCCGATCCGAAAATCTTTGACTCACAGGAGAACGGCCATAAGGTGCCCGAGGCAGCAATAGACCCATGGAGACAAGTCGGCTGGAGGACGATGTATTGAATCGGGACGCAATTTGAGTGATCCATCGTCATTAGGTGGCCCTGAATGTTACAATTCACTATCAGTTTTTCGTCAGATTCGAAAATCTTTGACTCTCAGCAGAGCGGCCATAAGGTGCCCGAGGCAGCAATAGACCCATGGAGACAAGTCTGCTGGAGGACGATGTATTGAATCGGGACGCAATTTGAGTGTTCCATCGTCATTAGGGGGCCCTGAACGTTACAATTCACTATCAGTTTTTCGTCCGATTCGAAAATCTTTGAGTCACAGCAGAAAGGCCATTAGGTGCCCGAGGCAGCAATAGACCCATGGAGACAAGTCGGCTGGAGGACGATGTATTGAATCGAGACGCAATTTGAGTGATCCATCGTCATTGGGTGGCCCTGAACGTTACAATTCACTATCAGTTTTTCGCCCGATTCGAAAATCTTTGACTCACAGCAGAACGGCCATAAGGTGCCCGAGGCAGAAATAGACCCATGGAGACAAGTCTGCTGGAGGACGATGTATTCAATCGGGACGCAATTTGAGTCTTCCTTCGTCGTTAGGTGGCCCTGAACGTTAAAATTCAGTATCAGTTTTTCGTCCGATTCGAAAATCTTTGACTCACTGCAGAACGGCCATAAGGTGCCCGAGGCAGCAATAGACCCATGGAGACAAGTCTGCTGGAGGACGATGTATTGAATCGGGACGCAATTTGAGTGATCCATCGTCATTAGGTGGCCCTGAACGTTACAATTCACTATCAGTTTTTCGTCCCATTCGATAATCTAGACTCACGGGAGAACGACCATAACGTGCCCGAGGCAGCAATAGACCCATGGAGACAAGTCTGCTGGAGGACGATGTATTGAATCGGGACGCAATTTGAGTGATCCATCGTCATTAGGTGGCACAGAACGTTACAATTCACTATCAGTTTTTCGTCAGATTCGAAAATCTTTGACTCACAGCAGAACGGCCATAAGGTGCCCGAGGCAGCAATAGACCCATGAAGACAAGTCTGCTGGTTGACGATGTATTGAATCGGGACGCAATTTGAGTGTTCCATCGGCATTAGGAGGCCCTGAACGTTACAATTCACTATCAGTTTTTCGTCCGATCCGAAAATCTTTGACTCACAGCAGAACGGCCATAAGGTGCCCGAGGCAGCAATAGACCCATGGAGACAAGTCGGCTGGAGGACGATGTATTGAATCGGGACGCAATTTGAGTGTTCCATCGTCATTAGGTGGCCCTGAATGTTACAATTCACTATCAGTTTTTCGTCAGATTCGAAAATCTTTGACTCACAGCAGAGCGGCCATAAGGTGCCCGAGGCAGCAATAGACCCATGGAGACAAGTCTGCTGGAGGACGATGTATTGAATCGGGACGCACTTTGAGTGTTCCATCGTCATTAGGAGGCCCTGAACATTACAATTCACTATCAGGTTTTCGTCCGATTCGAAAATCTTTGACTCACAGGAGAACGGCCATAAGGTGCCCGAGGCAGCAATAGACCCATGGAGACAAGTCGGCTGGAGGACGATGTATTGAATCGGGACGCAATTTGAGTGAACCATCGTCATTAGGTGGCCCTGAATGTAACAATTCACTATCATTTTTTCGTCTGATTCGAAAATCTTTGACTCACAACAGAACGGCCATAAGGTGCCTGAGGCAGCAATAGACCCATGGAGACAAGTCTGCTGGAGGACGATGTATTGAATCGGGACGCAATTTTAGTGTTCATCATCATTTAGAGGCCCCGAACGATACAATTCACTATCGGTTTTTCGTCCGATTCGAAAATGTTTGACTCACAGCAGAACGGCCATAAGGTGCCCGAGGCAGCAATAGACCCATGGAGACAAGTCGGCTGGAGGACGATGTATTGAATCGGGACGCAATTTGAGTGATCCATCGTCATTAGGTGGCCCTGAAAGTTACAATTCCCTATCAGTTTTTCGTCCGCTTCGAAAATCTTTGACTCACAGCAGAACGGCCATAAGGTGCCTGAGGCAGGAATAGACCCATGGAGACAAGTCGGCTGGAGGACGATGTATTGAATCGGGACGCAATTTGAGTGATCCATCGTCATTAGGGAGCACTGAAAGTTACAATTCACTATCAGTTTTTCGTCCCATGCGATAATCTAAACTCACAGCAGAACGGCCATAAGGTGCCCAGGCAGCAATAGACCCATGGAGACAAGTCTGCTGGAGGACGATGTATTGAATCGGGACGCAATTTCAGAGATCCATCGTCATTAGGTGACCCTGAATGTTACAATTCACTATTAGGTTTTCGTCCGATTCGAAAATCTTAGACTCACAGCAGAACGTTCATAAGGTACTCGTGGCAGCAATAGCCCCATTTAGAAAAGTCTGCTGGAAGACGAGGTATTGAATCGGGACGCAATTTGAGTGTTCCATCGTCATTAGGAGGCCCTGAACGTTACAATTCACTATCAGTTTTTCGTCAGATTCGAAAATCTTTGGCTCACAGGAGAACGGCCATAAGGTTCCCGAGGCAGCAATAGACCCATGGAGACAAGTCTGCTGGAGGACGATGTATTGAATCGGGACGCAATTTGAGTGATCCATCTACATTAGGTGGCCCTGAACGATACAATTCACTATCAGTTTCTCGTCCGATTCGAAAATCTTTGACTCACAGCAGAACGGCCATAAGGTGCCCGAGGCAGCAATAGACCCATGGAGACAAGTCTGCTGGAGGACGACGTATTGAATCGGGACGCAATTTGAGTGATCCATCGTCATTAGGTGGCCATGAATGTTACAATTCACTATCAGTTTTTCATCCGATCCGAAAATCTTTGACACACAGCAGAACGGCCATAAGGTGCCCGAGGCAGCAATAGACCCATGGAGACAAGTCGGCTGGAGGACTTTGTATTGAATCGGGACGCAATTAGAGTGATCCATCGTCACTAGGTGGCCCTGAATGTTACAATTCACTATCAGTTTTTCGTCGGATTCGAAAATCTTTGACTCACAGCAGAGCGGCCATAAGGTGCCAGAGGCAGCAATAGACCCATGGAGTCAAGTCGGCTGGAGGACGATGTATTGAATCGGGACGCAATTTGAGTGATCCATCGTCATTAGGGAGCACTGAGAGTTACAATTCACTATCAGTTTTTCGTCCCATGCGATAATCTAAACTCACAGCAGAACGGCCTTAAGGTGCCCAGGCAGCAATAGACCCACGGAGACAAGTCTGCTGGAGGACGATGTATTGAATCGGGACGCAATTTCAGAGATCCATCGTCATTAGGTGGCTCTGAATGTTACAATTCACTATTAGATTTTCGTCCGATTCGAAAATCTTAGACTCACAGCAGAACGGCCATAAGGTACTCGAGGCAGCAATAGCCCCTTTTAGAAAAGTCTGCTGGAAGACGAGGTATTGAATCGGGACGCAATTTGGGTGTTCCATCGTCATTAGGAGGCCCTGAACGTTACAATTCACTATCAGTTTTTCGTCCGATTCGAAAATCTTTGATTTACAGCAGAACGGCCATAAGGTGCCCGAGGCAGCAATAGACCCAAAGAGACAAGTCTGCTGGAGGACGATGTATTGAATCGGGACGCAATTTGAGTGATCCATCGTCATTAGGTGGCCCTGAACGTTACAATTCACTATCAGTTTTTCGTCCCATTCGATAATCTAGACTCACAGCAGAACGGCCATAAGGTGCCCGAAGCAGCAATAGACCAATGGAGTCAAGTCGGCTGGAGGACGATGTACTGAATCAGGGCGCAATTTGAGTGTTCCATCGTGATTAGGTGGCCGTGAACGTTACAATCCACTATCAGTTTTCCGTCCGATTCGAAAATCTTTGACTCACAGCAGAACGGCCATAAGGTGCCCGAGGCAGCAATAGACCCATGGAGACAAGTCAGCTTTAGGACGATGTATTGAATCGGGACGCAATTTGAGTGTTCCATCGTCATTAGGAGGCCCTGAACGTTACAATTCACTATCAGTTTTTCGTCCGATTCGAAAATCTTTGAGTCACAGCAGAACGGCCATAAGGTGCCCGAGGCAGCAATAGACCCATGGAGACAAGTCGGCTGGAGGACGATGTATTGATTCGGGACGCAATTTGAGTGATCCATCGTTATTAGGTGGCCCTCAATGCTACAATTCACTATCAGTTTTTCGTCCCATTCGATAATCTAGACTCACGGGAGAACGACCATAAGGTGCCCGAGGCAGCAATAGACCCATGGAGACAAGTCTGCTGGAGGACGATGTATTGAATCGGGACGCAATTTGAGTGTTCCATCGTCATTAGGAGGCCCAGAACGTTACAATTCACTATCAGTTTTTCGTCCGATCCGAAAATCTTTGACTCACAGCAGAACGGCCATAAGGTGCCCGAGGCAGCAATAGACCCATGGAGACAAGTCGGCTGGAGGACGATGTATTGAATCGGGACGCAATTTGAGTGATCCATCGTCATTAGGTGGCCCTGAACGTTACAATTCACTATCAGTTTTTCGTCCGATTCGAAAATCTTTGACTCACAGCAGAACGGCCATAAGGTGCCCGAGGCAGAAATAGACCCATGGAGACAAGTCTGCTGGAGGACGATGGATTCAATCGGGACGCAATTTGAGTCTTCCATCGTCGTTAGGTGGCCCTGAACGTTAAAATTCACTATCAGTTTTTCGTCCCATTCGAAAATCTTTGACTCACTGCAGAACGGCCATAAGGTGCCCGAGGCAGCAATAGACCCATGGAGACAGGTCTGCTGGAGGACGATGTATTGAATCGGTACGCAATTTGAGTGATCCATCGTCATTAGGTGGCCCTGAACGTTACAATTCACTATCAGTTTTTCGTCCCATTCGATAATCTAGACTCACGGGAGAACGACCATAACGTGCCCGAGGCAGCAATAGACCCATGGAGACAAGTCTGCTGGAGGACGATGTATTGAATCGGGACGATATTTCAGAGATCCATCGTCATTAGGTGACCCTGAATGTTACAATTCACTATTAGATTTTCGTCCGATTCGAAAATCTTAGACTCACAGCAGAACGGCCATAAGGTACTCGAGGCAGCAATAGCCCCTTTTAGAAAAGTCTGCTGGAAGACGAGGTATTGAATCGGGACGCAATTTGGGTGTTCCATCGTCATTAGGAGGCCCTGAACGTTACAATTCACTATCAGTTTTTCGTCCGATTCGAAAATCTTTGATTTACAGCAGAACGGCCATAAGGTGCCCGAGGCAGCAATAGACCCAAAGAGACAAGTCTGCTGGAGGACGATGTATTGAATCGGGACGCAATTTGAGTGATCCATCGTCATTAGGTGGCCCTGAACGTTACAATTCACTATCAGTTTTTCGTCCCATTCGATAATCTAGACTCACAGCAGAACGGCCATAAGGTGCCCGAAGCAGCAATAGACCAATGGAGTCCAGTCGGCTGGAGGACGATGTACTGAATCGGGGCGCAATTTGAGTGTTCCATCGTGATTAGGTGGCCGTGAACGTTACAATCCACTATCAGTTTTCCGTCCGATTCGAAAATCTTTGACTCACAGCAGAACGGCCATAAGGTGCCCGAGGCAGCAATAGACCCATGGAGACAAGTCAGCGTTAGGACGATGTATTGAATCGGGACGCAATTTGAGTGTTCCATCGTCATTAGGAGGCCCTGAACGTTACAATTCACTATCAGTTTTTCGTCCGATTCGAAAATCTTTGAGTCACAGCAGAACGGCCATAAGGTGCCCGAGGCAGCAATAGACCCATGGAGACAAGTCGGCTGGAGGACGATGTATTGATTCGGGACGCAATTTGAGTGATCCATCGTTATTAGGTGGCCCTCAATGCTACAATTCACTATCAGTTTTTCGTCCCATTCGATAATCTAGACTCACGGGAGAACGACCATAAGGTGCCCGAGGCAGCAATAGACCCATGGAGACAAGTCTGCTGGAGGACGATGTATTGAATCGGGACGCAATTTGAGTGTTCCATCGTCATTAGGAGGCCCAGAACGTTACAATTCACTATCAGTTTTTCGTCCGATCCGAAAATCTTTGACTCACAGCAGAACGGCCATAAGGTGCCCGAAGCAGCAATAGACCCATGGAGACAAGTCGGCTGGAGGACGATGTATTGAATCGGGACGCAATTTTAGTGATCCATCGTCATTAGGTGGCCCTGAATGTTACAATTCACTATCAGTTTTTCGTCAGATTCGAAAATCTTTGACTCATAGCCGAGCGGCCATAAGGTGACCGAGGCAGCAATAGACCCATGGAGACAAGTCTGCTGGAGGACGATGTATTGAATAGGGACGCAATTTGAGTGTTCCATCTTCATTAGGAGGCCCTGAACGTTACAATTCACTATCAGTTTTTCGTCCGATTCGAAAATCTTTGAGTCACAGCAGAAAGGCCATTAGGTGCCCGAGGCAGCAATAGACCCATGGAGACAAGTCGGCTGGAGGACGATGTATTGAATCGGGAAAGAATTTGAGTGATCCATCGTCATTAGGTGGCCCTGAACGTTACAATTCACTATCAGTTTTTCGTCCGATTCGAAAATCTTTGACTCACAGCAGAACGGCCATAAGGTGCCCGAGGCAGAAATAGACCCATGGAGACAAGTCTGCTGGAGGACGATGGATTCAATCGGGACGCAATTTGAGTCTTCCATCGTCGTTAGGTGGCCCTGAACGTTAAAATTCACTATCAGTTTTTCGTCCCATTCGAAAATCTTTGACTCACTGCAGAACGGCCATAAGGTGCCCGAGGCAGCAATAGACCCATGGAGACAAGTCTGCTGGAGGACGATGTATTGAATCGGGACGCAATTTGAGTGATTCATCGTCATTAGGTGGCCCTGAACGTTACAATTCACTATCAGTTTTTCGTCCCATTCGATAATCTAGACTCACGGGAGAACGACCATAACGTGCCCGAGGCAGCAATAGACCCATGGAGACAAGTCTGCTGGAGGACGATGTATTGAATCGGGACGCAATTTGAGTGATCCATCGTCATTAGGTGGCACAGAACGTTACAATTCACTATCAGTTTTTCGTCAGATTCGAAAATCTTTGACTCACAGCAGAACGGCCATAAGGTGCCCGAGGCAGCAATAGACCCATGAAGACAAGTCTGCTGGTTGACGATGTATTGAATCGGGACGCAATTTGAGTGTTCCATCGGCATTAGGAGGCCCTGAACGTTACAATTCACTATCAGTTTTTCGTCCGATCCGAAAATCTTTGACTCACAGCAGAACGGCCATAAGGTGCCCGAGGCAGCAATAGACCCATGGAGACAAGTCGGCTGGAGGACGATGTATTGAATCGGGACGCAATTTGAGTGTTCCGTCGTCATTAGGAGGCCCTGAACATTACAATTCACTATCAGGTTTTCGTCCGATTCGAAAATCTTTGACTCACAGGAGAACGGCCATAAGGTGCCCGAGGCAGCAATAGACCCATGGAGACAAGTCGGCTGGAGGACGATGTATTGAATCGGGACGCAATTTGAGTGAACCATCATCATTAGGTGGCCCTGAATGTAACAATTCACTATCATTTTTTCGTCTGATTCGAAAATCTTTGACTCACAACAGAACGGCCATAAGGTGCCTGAGGCAGCAATAGACCCATGGAGACAAGTCTGCTGGAGGACGATGTATTGAATCGGGACGCAATTTGAGTGTTCCATCGTCATTTGGAGGCCCTGAACGTTGCAATTCACTATCAGTATTTCGTCCGATTCGAAAATCTTTGACCCACAGGAGAACGGCCATAAGGTGCCCGAGGCAGCATTAGACCCATGGAGTCAAGTCGGCTGGAGGACGATGTATTGAATCGGGACGCAATTTGAGTGAACCATCGTCATTAGGTGGCCCTGAATGTAACAATTCACTATCAGTTTTTCGTCCGATCCGAAAATCTTTGACTCACAGCAGAACAGCCATAAGGTGCCCGAGGCAGCAATAGACCCATGGAGTCAAGTCGGCTGGAGGACGACGTATTGAATCCGGACGCAATTTGTGTGGTCCATCGTCATTAGGTGGCTCTTAATGTTACAATTCACTATCAGTTTTTCGTCCGATTCGAAAATTTTTGACTCACAGCAGAACGGCCATAAGGTGCCCGAGGTAGCAATAGACCCATGGAGATAAGTCTACTGGAGGACGATGCATTGAATCGGGACGCAATTTGAGTGTTCATCATCATTTGGAGGCCCCGAACGATACAATTCACTATCGGTTTTTCGTCCGATTCGAAAATGTTTGACTCACAGCAGAACGGCCATAAGGTGCCCGAGGCAGCAATAGACCCATGGAGACAAGTCGGCTGGAGGACGATGTATTGAATCGGGACGCAATTTGAGTGATCCATTGTCATTAGGGAGCACTGGAAGTTACAATTCACTATCAGTTTTTCGTCCCATGCGATAATCTAAACCCACAGCAGAACGGCCATAAGGTGCCCAGGCAGCAATAGACCCATGGAGACAAGTCTGCTGGAGGACGATGTATTGAATCGGGACGCAATTTCAGAGATCCATCGTCATTAGGTGACCCTGAATGTTACAATTCACTATTAGGTTTCGTCCGATTCGAAAATCTTAGACTCACAGCAGAACGGCCATAAGGTACTCGAGGCAGCAATAGCCCCATTTAGAAAAGTCTGCTGGAAGACGAGGTATTGAATCGGGACGCAATTTGAGTGTTCCATCGTCATTAGGAGGCCCTGAACGTTACAATTCACTATCAGTTTTTCGTCAGATTCGAAAATCTTTGGCTCACAGGAGAACGGCCATAAGGTGCCCGAGGCAGCAATAGACGCATGGAGACAAGTCTGCTGGAGGACGATGTATTGAATCGGGACGTAATTTGAGTGATCCATCTACATTAGGTGGCCCTGAACGATACAATTCACTATCAGTTTCTCGTCCGATTCGAAAATCTTTGACTCACAGCAGAACGGCCATAAGGTGCCCGAGGCAGCAATAGACCCATGGAGACAAGTCTGCTGGAGGACGACGTATTGAATCGGGACGCAATTTGAGTGATCCATCGTCATTAGGTGGCCATGAATGTTACAATTCACTATCAGTTTTTCGTCCGATCCGATAATCTTTGACACACAGCAGAACGGCCATAAGGTGCCCGAGGCAGCAATAGACCCATGGAGACAAGTCGGCTGGAGGACTTTGTATTGAATCGGGACGCAATTTGAGTGATACATCGTCACTAGTTGGCCCTGAATGTTACAATTCACTATCAGTTTTTCGTCGGATTCGAAAATCTTTGACTCACAGCAGAGCGGCCATAAGGTGCCAGAGGCAGCAATAGACCCATGGAGACAAGTCGGCTGGAGGACGATGTATTAAATCGGGACGCAATTTTAGTGATCCATCGTCATTAGGGAGCACTGAAAGTTACAATTCACTATCAGTTTTTCGGCCCATGCGATAATCTAAACTCACAGCAGAACGGCCATAAGGTGCCCAGGCAGCAATAGACCCATGGAGACAAGCCTGCTGGAGGACGATGTATTGAATCGGGACGCAATTTCAGAGATCCATCGTCATTAGGTGACCCTGAATGTTACAATTCACTATTAGGTTTTCGTCCGATTCGAAAATCTTAGACTCACAGCAGAACGGCCATAAGGTACTCGAGGCAGCAATAGCCCCATTTAGAAAAGTCTGCTGGAAGACGAGGTATTGAATCGGGACGCAATTTGAGTGTTCCATCGTCATTAGGAGGCCCTGAACGTTACAATTCACTATCAGTTTTTCGTCAGATTCGAAAATCTTTGGCTCACAGGAGAACGGCCATAAGGTGCCCGAGGCAGCAATAGACCCATGGAGACAAGTCTGCTGGAGGACGATGTATTGAATCGGGACGCAATTTGAGTGATCAATCTACATTAGGTGGCCCTGAACGATACAATTCACTATCAGTTTCTCGTCCGATTCGAAAATCTTTGACTCACAGCAGAACGGCCATAAGGTGCCCGAGGCAGCAATAGACCCATGGAGACAAGTCTGCTGGAGGACGACGTATTGAATCGGGACGCAATTTGAGTGATCCATCGTCATTAGGTGGCCATGAATGTTACAATTCACTATCAGTTTTTCGTCCGATCCGAAAATCTTTGACACACAGCAGAACGGCCATAAGGTGCCCGAGGCAGCAATAGACCCATGGAGACAAGTCGGCTGGAGGACTTTGTATTGAATCGGGACGCAATTTGAGTGATCCATCGTCACTAGGTGGCCCTGAATGTTACAATTCACTGTCAGTTTTTCGTCGGATTCGAAAATCTTTGACTCACAGCAGAGCGGCCATAAGGTGCCAGAGGCAGCAATAGACCCACGGGGACAAGTCTGCTGGAGGACGATGTATTGAATGGGGACGCAATTTGAGTGAACCATCGTCATTAGGTGGCCCTGAAAGTTACAATTCCCTATCAGTTTTTCGTCCGATTCGAAAATCTTTGACTCACAGCAGAACGGCCATAAGGTGCCTGAGGCAGCAGTAGACCCATGGAGACAAGTCGGCTGGAGGACGATGTATTGAATCGGGACGCAATTTGAGTGATCCATTGTCATTAGGGAGCACTGAAAGTTACAATTCACTATCAGTTTTTCGTCCCATGCGATAATCTAAACTCACAGCAGAACGGCCATAAGGTGCCCAGGCAGCAATAGACCCATGGAGACAAGTCTGCTGGAGGACGATGTATTGAATCGGGACGCAATTTCAGAGATCCATCGTCATTAGGTGACCCTGAATGTTACAATTCACTATTAGGTTTTCGTCCGATTCGAAAATCTTAGACTCACAGCAGAACGGCCATAAGGTACTCGAGGCAGCAATAGCCCCATTTAGAAAAGTCTGCTGGAAGACGAGGTATTGAATCGGGACGCAATTTGAGTGTTCCATCGTCATTAGGAGGCCCTGAACGTTACAATTCACTATCAGTTTTTCGTCAGATTCGAAAATCTTTGGCTCACAGGAGAACGGCCATAAGGTGCCCGAGGCAGCAATAGACGCATGGAGACAAGTCTGCTGGAGGACGATGTATTGAATCGGGACGCAATTTGAGTGATCCATCGTCATTAGGTGGCCATGAATGTTACAATTCACTATCAGTTTTTCGTCCGATCCGAAAATCTTTGACACACAGCAGAACGGCCATAAGGTGCCCGAGGCAGCAATAGACCCATGGAGACAAGTCGGCTGGAGGACTTTGTATTGAATCGGGACGCAATTTGAGTGATCCATCGTCACTAGTTGGCCCTGAATGTTACAATTCACTATCAGTTTTTCGTCGGATTCGAAAATCTTTGACTCACAGCAGAGCGGCCATAAGGTGCCAGAGGCAGCAATAGACCCATGGAGACAAGTCGGCTGGAGGACGATGTATTGAATCGGGACGCAATTTGAGTGATCCATCGTCATTAGGGAGCACTGAAAGTTACAATTCACTATCAGTTTTTCGTCCCATGCGATAATCTAAACTCACAGCAGAACGGCCATAAGGTGCCCAGGCAGCAATAGACCCATGGAGACAAGCCTGCTGGAGGACGATGTATTGAATCGGGACGCAATTTCAGAGATCCATCGTCATTAGGTGACCCTGAATGTTACAATTCACTATTAGGTTTTCGTCCGATTCGAAAATCTTAGACTCACAGCAGAACGGCCATAAGGTACTCGAGGCAGCAATAGCCCCATTTAGAAAAGTCTGCTGGAAGACGAGGTATTGAATCGGGACGCAATTTGAGTGTTCCATCGTCATTAGGAGGCCCTGAACGTTACAATTCACTATCAGTTTTTCGTCAGATTCGAAAATCTTTGGCTCACAGGAGAACGGCCATAAGGTGCCCGAGGCAGCAATAGACCCATGGAGACAAGTCTGCTGGAGGACGATGTATTGAATCGGGACGCAATTTGAGTGATCAATCTACATTAGGTGGCCCTGAACGATACAATTCACTATCAGTTTCTCGTCCGATTCGAAAATCTTTGACTCAGAGCAGAACGGCCATAAGGTGCCCGAGGCAGCAATAGACCCATGGAGACAAGTCTGCTGGAGGACGACGTATTGAATCGGGACGCAATTTGAGTGATCCATCGTCATTAGGTGGCCATGAATGTTACAATTCACTATCAGTTTTTCGTCCGATCCGAAAATCTTTGACACACAGCAGAACGGCCATAAGGTGCCCGAGGCAGCAATAGACCCATGGAGACAAGTCGGCTGGAGGACTTTGTATTGAATCGGGACGCAATTTGAGTGATCCATCGTCACTAGGTGGCCCTGAATGTTACAATTCACTGTCAGTTTTTCGTCGGATTCGAAAATCTTTGACTCACAGCAGAGCGGCCATAAGGTGCCAGAGGCAGCAATAGATCCACGGGGACAAGTCTGCTGGAGGACGATGTATTGAATGGGGACGCAATTTGAGTGAACCATCGTCATTAGGTGGCCCTGAAAGTTACAATTCCCTATCAGTATTTCGTCCGATTCGAAAATCTTTGACTCACAGCAGAACGGCCATAAGGTGCCTGAGGCAGCAATAGACCCATGGAGACAAGTCGGCTGGAGGGCGATGTATTGAATCGGGACGCAATTTGAGTGATCCATTGTCATTAGGGAGCACTGAAAGTTACAATTCACTATCAGTTTTTCGTCCCATGCGATAATCTAAACTCACAGCAGAACGGCCATAAGGTGCCCGAGGCAGCAATAGACCCATGGAGACAAGTCGGCTGGAGGACTTTGTATTGAATCGGGACGCAATTTGAGTGATCCATCGTCACTAGTTGGCCCTGAATGTTACAATTCACTATCAGTTTTTCGTCGGATTCGAAAATCTTTGACTCACAGCAGAGCGGCCATAAGGTGCCAGAGGCAGCAATAGACCCATGGACACAAGTCGGCTGGAGGACGATGTATTGAATCGGGACGCAATTTGAGTGATCCATCGTCATTAGGGAGCACTGAAAGTTACAATTCACTATCAGTTTTTCGTCCCATGCGATAATCTAAACTCACAGCAGAACGGCCATAAGGTGCCCAGGCAGCAATAGACCCATGGAGACAAGCCTGCTGGAGGACGATGTATTGAATCGGGACGCAATTTCAGAGATCCATCGTCATTAGGTGACCTTGAATGTTACAATTCACTATTAGGTTTTCGTCCGATTCGAAAATCTTAGACTCACAGCAGAACGGCCATAAGGTACTCGAGGCAGCAATAGCCCCATTTAGAAAAGTCTGCTGGAAGACGAGGTATTGAATCGGGACGCAATTTGAGTGTTCCATCGTCATTAGGAGGCCCTGAACGTTACAATTCACTATCAGTTTTTCGTCAGATTCGAAAATCTTTGGCTCACAGGAGAACGGCCATAAGGTGCCCGAGGCAGCAATAGACCCATGGAGACAAGTCTGCTGGAGGACGATGTATTGAATCGGGACGCAATTTGAGTGATCAATCTACATTAGGTGGCCCTGAACGATACAATTCACTATCAGTTTCTCGTCCGATTCGAAAATCTTTGACTCACAGCAGAACGGCCATAAGGTGCCCGAGGCAGCAATAGACCCATGGAGACAAGTCTGCTGGAGGACGACGTAATGAATCGGGACGCAATTTGAGTGTTCCATCGTCATTAGGTGGCCATGAATGTTACAATTCACTATCAGTTTTTCGTCCGATCCGAAAATCTTTGACACACAGCAGAACGGCCATATAGTGCCCGAGGCAGCAATAGACGCATGGAGACAAGTCTGCTGGAGGACGATGTATTGAATCGGGACGCAATTTGAGTGATCCATCGTCATTAGGTGGCCATGAATGTTACAATTCACTATCAGTTTTTCGTCCGATCCGAAAATCTTTGACACACAGCAGAACGGCCATAAGGTGCCCGAGGCAGCAATAGACCCATGGAGACAAGTCGGCTGGAGGACTTTGTATTGAATCGGGACGCAATTTGAGTGATCCATCGTCACTAGTTGGCCCTGAATGTTACAATTCACTATCAGTTTTTCGTCGGATTCGAAAATCTTTGACTCACAGCAGAGCGGCCATAAGGTGCCAGAGGCAGCAATAGACCCATGGAGACAAGTCGGCTGGAGGACGATGTATTGAATCGGGACGCAATTTGAGTGATCCATCGTCATTAGGGAGCACTGAAAGTTACAATTCACTATCAGTTTTTCGTCCCATGCGATAATCTAAACTCACAGCAGAACGGCCATAAGGTGCCCAGGCAGCAATAGACCCATGGAGACAAGCCTGCTGGAGGACGATGTATTGAATCGGGACGCAATTTCAGAGATCCATCGTCATTAGGTGACCCTGAATGTTACAATTCACTATTAGGTTTTCGTCCGATTCGAAAATCTTAGACTCACAGCAGAACGGCCATAAGGTACTCGAGGCAGCAATAGCCCCATTTAGAAAAGTCTGCTGGAAGACGAGGTATTGAATCGGGACGCAAATTGAGTGTTCCATCGTCATTAGGAGGCCCTGAACGTTACAATTCACTATCAGTTTTTCGTCAGATTCGAAAATCTTTGGCTCACAGGAGAACGGCCATAAGGTGCCCGAGGCAGCAATAGACCCATGGAGACAAGTCTGCTGGAGGACGATGTATTGAATCGGGACGCAATTTGAGTGATCAATCTACATTAGGTGGCCCTGAACGATACAATTCACTATCAGTTTCTCGTCCGATTAGAAAATCTTTGAATCACAGCAGAACGGCCATAAGGTGCCCGAGGCAGCAATAGACCCATGGAGACAAGTCTGCAGGAGGACGACGTATTGAATCGGGACGCAATTTGAGTGATCCATCGTCATTAGGTGGCCATGAATGTTACAATTCACTATCAGTTTTTCGTCCGATCCGAAAATCTTTGACACACAGCAGAACGGCCATAAGGTGCCCGAGGCAGCAATAGACCCATGGAGACAAGTCGGCTGGAGGACTTTGTATTGAATCGGGACGCAATTTGAGTGATCCATCGTCACTAGGTGGCCCTGAATGTTACAATTCACTGTCAGTTTTTCGTCGGATTCGAAAATCTTTGACTCACAGCAGAGCGGCCATAAGGTGCCAGAGGCAGCAATAGACCCACGGGGACAAGTCTGCTGGAGGACGATGTATTGAATCGGGACGCAATTTGAGTGATCCATCGTCATTAGGTGGCCCTGAATGTTACAATACACTATCAGGTTTTCGTCCGATTCGAAAATTTTTGACTCACAGCAAAACGGCCATAAGTTGCCCGAGCCAGCAATAGACCCATGGAGACAAGTCTGCTGGAGGACGATGTATTGAATCGGGACGCTATTTGAATGATCCATCGTCACTAGGTGGCCCTGAACGTTACAATTCACTATCAGTTTTTCGTACGATTCGAAAATCTTTGACCCACAGCAGAACGGCCATAATGTGCCCGAGGCAGCTATAGACCCATGGAGACAAGTCTGCTGGAGGACCATGTATTGAATCGGCACGCAATTTGAGTGTTCCATCGTCATTAGGAGGCCCTGAACGTTACAATTAACTATCAGGTTTTCGTCAGATTCGAAAATCATTGACTCACAGGAGAACGGCCTTAATGTGCCCGAGGCACCAATAGACCCATGGAGACAAGTCGGCTGCAGGACGATGTATTGAATCGAGAAGCAATTTGAGTGTTCCATCGCCATTAGGAGGCCCTGAACGTTACAATTCACTATCAGTTTTTCGTCCGATTCGAAAATCTTTGACTAACAGCAGAACGGCCATAAGGTGCCCGAGGCAGCAATAGACCCATGGAGACAAGTCTGCTGGAGGACGATGTATTCAATCGGGACGCAATTTGAGTGTTCCATCTACGTTAGGTGACCCTGAACGTTACTATCCACTATCAGTTTTTCGTCCGAATCGAAAATCTTTGACTCACTGCAGAACGGCCATAAGGTGCCCGAGGCAGCAATAGACCCATGGAGACAAGTCTGCTGGAGGACGATGTATTGAATCGGGCGCAATTTGAGTGATCCATCGTCATTAGGGGGCCCTGAACGTTTCAATTCACTATCAGTTTTTCGTCCCATTCGATAATCTACACTCACAGCAGAACGGCCTAAGGTGCCCGAAGCAGCAATAGACCCATGGAGTCAAGTCGGCTGGAGGACGATGTATTGAATCGGGGCGCAATTTGTGTGGTCCATCGTGATTAGGTGGCCGTGAACGTTACAATTCACTATCAGTTTTCCGTCCGATTCGAAAGTCTTTGACTCACAGCAGAACGGCCATAAGTTGCCCGAGGCAGCAATAGACCCATGGAGAAAAGTCTGCTGGAGGACGATGTATTGAATCGGGACGCAATTTGAGGGTTCCATCGTCATTAGGAGGCCCTGAACGTTACAATTCACTATCAGTTTTTCGTCCGATTCGAAAATATTTGAGTCACAGCAGAACGGCCAAAAGGTGCCCGAGGCAGCAATAGACCCATGGAGACAGGTCGGCTGGAGGACGATGTGTTGAATCGGGACGCAATTTGAGTGATCCATCGTCATTAGGTGGCCCTCAATGTTACAATTCACTATCAGTTATTCGTCCCATTCGATAGTCTAGACTCACGGGAGAACGACCATAAGGTGCCCGAGGCAGCAATAGAACCATGGAGACGAGTCTGCTGGAGGACGATGTATTGAATCGGGACGCAATTTCAGAGATCCATCGTCATTAGGTGACCCTGAATGTTACAATTCACTATTAGGTTTTCGTCCGATTCGAAAATCTTAGACTCACAGCAGAACGGCCATAAGGTACTCGAGGCAGCAATAGCCCCATTTAGAAAAGTCTGCTGGAAGACGAGGTATTGAATCGGGACGCAATTTGAGTGTTCCATCGTCATTAGGAGGCCCTGAACGTTACAATTCACTATCAGTTTTTCGTCAGATTCGAAAATCTTTGGCTCACAGGAGAACGGCCATAAGGTGCCCGAGGCAGCAATAGACCCATGGAGACAAGTCTGCTGGAGGACGATGTATTGAATCGGGACGCAATTTGAGTGATCAATCTACATTAGGTGGCCCTGAACGATACAATTCACTATCAGTTTCTCGTCCGATTAGAAAATCTTTGAATCACAGCAGAACGGCCATAAGGTGCCCGAGGCAGCAATAGACCCATGGAGACAAGTCTGCAGGAGGACGACGTATTGGATCGGGACGCAATTTGAGTGATCCATCGTCATTAGGTGGCCATGAATGTTACAATTCACTATCAGTTTTTCGTCCGATCCGAAAATCTTTGACACACAGCAGAACGGCCATAAGGTGCCCGAGGCAGCAATAGACCCATGGAGACAAGTCGGCTGGAGGACTTTGTATTGAATCGGGACGCAATTTGAGTGATCCATCGTCACTAGGTGGCCCTGAATGTTACAATTCACTGTCAGTTTTTCGTCGGATTCGAAAATCTTTGACTCACAGCAGAGCGGCCATAAGGTGCTAGAGGCAGCAATAGACCCACGGGGACAAGTCTGCTGGAGGACGATGTATTGAATCGGGACGCAATTTGAGTGATCCATCGTCATTAGGTGGCCCTGAATGTTACAATACACTATCAGGTTTTCGTCCGATTCGAAAATTTTTGACTCACAGCAGAACGGCCATAAGTTGCCCGAGCCAGCAATAGACCCATGGAGACAAGTCTGCTGGAGGACGATGTATTGAATCGGGACGCTATTTGAATGATCCATCGTCACTAGGTGGCCCTGAACGTTACAATTCACTATCAGTTTTTCGTACGATTCGAAAATCTTTGACCCACAGCAGAACGGCCATAATGTGCCCGAGGCAGCTATAGACCCATGGAGACAAGTCTGCTGGAGGACCATGTATTGAATCGGCACGCAATTTGAGTGTTCCATCGTCATTAGGAGGCCCTGAACGTTACAATTAACTATCAGGTTTTCGTCAGATTCGAAAATCATTGACTCACAGGAGAACGGCCTTAATGTGCCCGAGGCACCAATAGACCCATGGAGACAAGTCGGCTGCAGGACGATGTATTGAATCGAGAAGCAATTTGAGTGTTCCATCGCCATTAGGAGGCCCTGAACGTTACAATTCACTATCAGTTTTTCGTCCGATTCGAAAATCTTTGACTAACAGCAGAACGGCCATAAGGTGCCCGAGGCAGCAATAGACCCATGGAGACAAGTCTGCTGGAGGACGATGTATTCAATCGGGACGCAATTTGAGTGTTCCATCTACGTTAGGTGACCCTGAACGTTACTATCCACTATCAGTTTTTCGTCCGAATCGAAAATCTTTGACTCACTGCAGAACGGCCATAAGGTGCCCGAGGCAGCAATAGACCCATGGAGACAAGTCTGCTGGAGGACGATGTATTGAATCGGGCGCAATTTGAGTGATCCATCGTCATTAGGGGGCCCTGAACGTTTCAATTCACTATCAGTTTTTCGTCCCATTCGATAATCTACACTCACAGCAGAACGGCCTAAGGTGCCCGAAGCAGCAATAGACCCATGGAGTCAAGTCGGCTGGAGGACGATGTATTGAATCGGGGCGCAATTTGTGTGGTCCATCGTGATTAGGTGGCCGTGAACGTTACAATTCACTATCAGTTTTCCGTCCGATTCGAAAGTCTTTGACTCACAGCAGAACGGCCATAAGTTGCCCGAGGCAGCAATAGACCCATGGAGACAAGTCTGCTGGAGGACGATGTATTGAATCGGGACGCAATTTGAGGGTTCCATCGTCATTAGGAGGCCCTGAACGTTACAATTCACTATCAGTTTTTCGTCCGATTCGAAAATATTTGAGTCACAGCAGAACGGCCAAAAGGTGCCCGAGGCAGCAATAGACCCATGGAGACAGGTCGGCTGGAGGACGATGTATTGAATCGGGACGCAATTTGAGTGATCCATCGTCATTAGGTGGCCCTCAATGTTACAATTCACTATCAGTTATTCGTCCCATTCGATAGTCTAGACTCACGGGAGAACGACCATAAGGTGCCCGAGGCAGCAATAGAACCATGGAGACGAGTCTGCTGGAGGACGATGTATTGAATCGGGACGCAATTTGAGTGATCCATCGGCATTAGGAGGCCCTGAACGTTACAATTCACTATCAGTTTTTCGTCCGATCCGAAAATTTTTGACTCACAGCAGAACGGCCATAAGGTGCCCGAGGCAGCAATAGACCCATGGAGACATGTCTGCTGGAGGACGATGTATTGAATCGGGACGCAATTTGAGTGATCCATCGTCATTAGGTGGCCGTGAATGTTACAATTCACTATCAGTTTTTCGTCAGATTCGAAAATCTTTGACTCACAGCAGAGCGTCCATAAGGTGCCCGAGGCAGCAATAGACCCATGGAGACAAGTCTGCTGGAGGACGATGTATTAAATCGGGGCGCAATTAGAGTGTTCCATCGTCATTAGGAGGCCCTGAACGTTACAATTCACTATCAGTTTTTCGTCCGATTCGAAATTCTTTGAGTCACAGCAGAAAGGCTATTAGGTGCCCGAGGCAGCAATAGACCCATGGAGACAAGTCGGCTGGAGGACGATGTATTGAATCGAGACGCAATTTGAGTGATCCATCGTCATTAGGAGGCCCTGAAAGTTAAAATTCACTATCAGGTTTTCGCCCGATTCGAAAATCTTTCACTCACAGGAGAACGGCCATAAGGTGCCCGAGGCAGCAATAGACCCATGGAGACAAATCGGCTGGAGGACGATGTAATGAATCGGGACGCAATTTGAGTGAACCATCGTCATTAGGTGGCCCTGAATGTTACAATTCACTATCATTTCTTCGTCCGATTCGAAAATCTTTGACTCACAGCAGAACGGCCATAAGGTGGCCGAGGCAGCAATAGACCCATGGAGACAAGTCTGCTGGAGGACGATGTATTGAATCGGGACGCAATTTGAGTGTTCCATCGTCATTAGGAGGCCCTGAACGTTACAATTCACTATCAGTTTTTCGTCCGATTCGAAAATCTTTGACTCACAGGAGAACGGCCATTAGGTGCCCGAGGCAGCAATAGACCCATGGAGACAAGTCGGCTGGAGGACGATGTATTGAATCGGGACGTAATTTGAGTGATCCATCGTCATTAGGTGGCCCTGAAAGTTACAATTCACTATCAGTTTTTCGACCGATTCGAAAATCTTTGACTCACAGCAGAACGACCATAAGTTGCCCGAGGCAGCAATAGACCCATGGAGACAAGTCTGCTGGAGGACGATGTATTGAATCGGGACAGAATTTAAGTGTTCCATCGTCATTAGGAGGCCCTGAATGTTACAATTAATTTTCAGTTTTTCGTCCCATTCGATAATCTAGACTCACAGCAGAACGGCCATAAGGTGCCCGAGGCAGCAATAGACCCATGGAGTCAAGTCGGCTGGAGGACGATGTATTGAATTGGGACGCAATTTGTGTGGTCCATCGTCATTAGGTGGCTCTGAATGTTACAATTCACTATCAGTTTTTCGTCCGATTCGAAAATTAATAACTCACAGCAGAACGGCCATAAGGTGCCAGAGGCATTAATAGACCCATGGAGACAAGTCTGCTGGAGGACGATGCATTGAATCGGGACGCAATTTGAGTGTTCATCGTCATTAGGAGGCCCTGAACGATACAATTCACTATCAGTTTTTCGTCCGATTCGAAAATCTTTGACTCACAGCAGAACGGCCATAAGGTGCCCGAGGCAGCAATAGACCCATGGAGACAAGTCGGCTGGAGGACGATGTATTGAATCGGGACGCAATTTGAGTGTTCTATCGTCATTAGGAGGCCCTGAACGTTCAATTCACTATCAGTTTTTCGTCCGATTCGAAAATCTTTGACTCACAGCAGAACGGCCATAAGGTGCCTGAGGCAGCAATAGACGCATGGAGACAAGTCTGTCCTAGGACGAGGTATTGAATCGGGACGCAATTTCAGTGTTCCATCGTCATTAGGAGGCCCTGAACGTTACAATTCACTATCAGTTTTTCGTCAGATTCGAAAATCTTTGACTCACAGCAGAACGGCCATAAGGTGCCCGAGGGAGCAATAGACCCATGGAGACAAGTCTGCTGGAGGACGATGTACTGAATCGGGACGCAATTTGAGTGATCCATCGTCATTAGGTGGCCCTGAACGTTACAATTCACTATCAGTTTTTCGTCCGATTCGAAAATCTTTGACTCACAGCAGAACGGCCATAAGGTGCCCGAGGCAGCTATAGACCCATGGAGACAAGTCTGCTGGAGGACGATGTATTGAATCGGGACGTAATTTGAGTGATCCATCGTCATTAGGTGGCCCAGAATGTTACAATTCACTATCAGTTTTTCGTCCGATCCGAAAATCTTTGACTCACAGCAGAACGGCCATAAGGTGCCCGAGGCAGCAATAGACCCATGGAGACAAGTCGGCTGGAGGACTTTGTATTGAATCGGGACGCAATTTGAGTGATCCATCGTCATTAGGTGGCCCTGAATGTTAATATTCACTATTAGGTTTTCGTCCGATTCGAAAATCTTAGACTCACAGCAGAACGGCCATAAGGTACTCGAGGCAGCAATAGCCCCATTTAGAAAAGTCTGCTGGAAGACGTGGTATTGAATCGGGACGCAATTTGAGTGTTCCATCGTCATTAGGAGGCCCTGAACGTTACAATTCACTATCAGTTTTTCGTCCGATTCGAAAATCTTTGATTCACAGCAGAACGGCCATAAGGTGCCCGAGGCAGCAATAGACCCAAAGAGACAAGTCTGCTGGAGGACGATGTATTGAATCGGGACGCAATTTGAGTGATCCATCGTCATTAGGTGGCCCTGAACGTTACAATTCATTATCAGTTTTTCGTCCCATTCGATAATCTAGACTCACAGCAGAACGGCCATAAGGTGCCCGAAGCAGCAATAGACCAATGGAGTCAAGTCGGCTGGAGGACGATGTACTGAATCGGGGCGCAATTTGAGTGGTCCATCGTGATTAGGTGGCCGTGAACGTTACAATCCACTATCAGTTTTCCGTCCGATTCGAAAATCTTTGACTCACAGCAGAACGGCCATAAGGTGCCCGAGGCAGCAATAGACCCATGGAGACAAGTCAGCTGGAAGACGATGTATTGAATCGGGACGCAATTTGAGTGTTCCATCGTCATTAGGAGGCCCTGAACGTTACAATTCACTATCAGTTTTTCGTCCGATTCGAAAATCTTTGAGTCACAGCAGAACGGCCATAAGGTGCCCGAGGCAGCAATAGACCCATGGAGACAAGTCAGCTGGAGGACGATGTATTGAATCGGGACGCAATTTGAGTGATCCATCGTTATTAGGTGGCCCTCAATGTTACAATTCACTATCAGTTTTTCGTCCCATTCGATAATCTAGACTCACGGGAGAACGACCATAAGGTGGCCGAGGCAGCAATAGACCCATGGAGACAAGTATGCTGGAGGACGATGTATTGAATCGGGACGCAATTTGAGTGTTCCATCGTCATTAGGAGGCCCAGAACGTTACAATTCACTATCAGTTTTTCATCCGATCCAAAAATCTTTGACTCACAGCAGAACGGCCGTAAGGTGCCCGAGGCAGCAATAGACCCATGGAGACAAGTCGGCTGGAGGACGATGTATTGAATCGGGACGCAATTTGAGTGATCCATCGTCATTAGGTGGCCCTGAATGTTACAATTCACTATCAGTTTTTCGTCAGATTCGAAAATCTTTGACTCACAGCAGAGCGGCCATAAGGTGCCCGAGGCAGCAATAGACCCATGGAGACAAGTCTGCTGGAGGACGATGTATTGAATCGGGACGCAATTTGAGTGTTCCATCGTCATTAGGAGGCCCTGAACGTTACAATTCACTATCAGTTTTTCGTCCGATTCGAAAATCTTTGAGTCACAGCAGAAAGGCCATTAGGTGCCCGAGGCAGCAATAGACCCATGGAGACAAGTCGGCTGGATGACGATGTATTGAATCGAGACGCAATTTGAGTGATCCATCGTCATTAGGTGGCCCTGAACGTTACAATTCACTATCAGTTTTTCGTCCGATTCGAAAATCTTTGACTCACAGCAGAACGGCCATAAGGTGCCCGATGCAGAAATAGACCCATGGAGACAAGTCTGCTGGAGGACGATGTATTGAATCGGGACGCAATTTGAGTGATCCATCGTCATTAGGTGGCCCTGAACGTTACAATTCATTATCAGTTTTTCGTCCCATTCGATAATCTAGACTCACAGCAGAACGGCCATAAGGTGCCCGAAGCAGCAATAGACCAATGGAGTCAAGTCGGCTGGAGGACGATGTACTGAATCGGGGCGCAATTTGAGTGGTCCATCGTGATTAGGTGGCCGTGAACGTTACAATCCACTATCAGTTTTCCGTCCGATTCGAAAATCTTTGACTCACAGCAGAACGGCCATAAGGTGCCCGAGGCAGCAATAGACCCATGGAGACAAGTCAGCTGGAAGACGATGTATTGAATCGGGACGCAATTTGAGTGTTCCATCGTCATTAGGAGGCCCTGAACGTTACAATTCACTATCAGTTTTTCGTCCGATTCGAAAATCTTTGAGTCACAGCAGAACGGCCATAAGGTGCCCGAGGCAGCAATAGACCCATGGAGACAAGTCAGCTGGAGGACGATGTATTGAATCGGGACGCAATTTGAGTGATCCATCGTTATTAGGTGGCCCTCAATGTTACAATTCACTATCAGTTTTTCGTCCCATTCGATAATCTAGACTCACGGGAGAACGACCATAAGGTGGCCGAGGCAGCAATAGACCCATGGAGACAAGTATGCTGGAGGACGATGTATTGAATCGGGACGCAATTTGAGTGTTCCATCGTCATTAGGAGGCCCAGAACGTTACAATTCACTATCAGTTTTTCATCCGATCCAAAAATCTTTGACTCACAGCAGAACGGCCGTAAGGTGCCCGAGGCAGCAATAGACCCATGGAGACAAGTCGGCTGGAGGACGATGTATTGAATCGGGACGCAATTTGAGTGATCCATCGTCATTAGGTGGCCCTGAATGTTACAATTCACTATCAGTTTTTCGTCAGATTCGAAAATCTTTGACTCACAGCAGAGCGGCCATAAGGTGCCCGAGGCAGCAATAGACCCATGGAGACAAGTCTGCTGGAGGACGATGTATTGAATCGGGACGCAATTTGAGTGTTCCATCGTCATTAGGAGGCCCTGAACGTTACAATTCACTATCAGTTTTTCGTCCGATTCGAAAATCTTTGAGTCACAGCAGAAAGGCCATTAGGTGCCCGAGGCAGCAATAGACCCATGGAGACAAGTCGGCTGGATGACGATGTATTGAATCGAGACGCAATTTGAGTGATCCATCGTCATTAGGTGGCCCTGAACGTTACAATTCACTATCAGTTTTTCGTCCGATTCGAAAATCTTTGACTCACAGCAGAACGGCCATAAGGTGCCCGATGCAGAAATAGACCCATGGAGACAAGTCTGCTGGAGGACGATGTATTGAATCGGGACGCAATTTGAGTGATCCATCGTCATTAGGTGGCCCTGAACGTTACAATTCACTATCAGTTTTTCGTCCCATTCGATAATCTAGACTCACGGGAGAACGACCATAACGTGCCCGAGGCAGCAATAGACCCATGGAGACAAGTCTGCTGGAGGACGATGTATTGAATCGGGACGCAATTTGAGTGATCCATCGTCATTAGGTTGCACAGGACGTTACAATTCACTATCAGTTTTTCGTCCGATTCGAAAATCTTTGACTCACAGCAGAACGGTCATAAGGTGCCCGAGGCAGCAATAGACCCATGAAGACAAGTCTGCTGGTTGACGATGTATTGAATCGGGACGCAATTTGAGTGTTCCATCGGCATTAGGAGGACCTGAACGTTACAATTCACTATCAGTTTTTCGTCCGATCCGAAAATCTTTGACTCACAGCAGAACGGCCATAAGGTGCCCGAGGCAGCAATAGACCCATGGAGACAAGTCGGCTGGAGGACGATGTATTGAATCGGGACGCAATTTGAGTGTTCCATCGTCATTAGGTGGCCCTGAATGTTACAATTCACTATCAGTTTTTCTTCAGATTCGAAAATCTTTGACTCACAGCAGAGCGGCCATAAGATGCCCGAGGCAGCAATAGACCCATGGAGACAAGTCTGCTGGAGGACGATGTATTGAATCGGGACGCACTTTGAGTGTTCCATCGTCATTAGGAGGCCCTGAACATTACAATTCACTATCAGGTTTTCGTCCGATTCGAAAATCTTTGACTCACAGGAGAACGGCCATAAGGTGCCCGAGGCAGCAATAGACCCATGGAGACAAGTCGGCTGGAGGACGATGTATTGAATCGGGACGCAATTTGAGTGAACCATCGTCATTAGGTGGCCCTGAATGTAACAATTCACTATCATTTTTTCGTCTGATTCGAAAATCTTTGACTCACAACAGAACGGCCATAAGGTGCCTGAGGCAGCAATAGACCCATGGAGATAAGTCTACTGGAGGACGATGCATTGAATCGGGACGCAATTTGAGTGTTCATCATCATTTAGAGGCCCCGAACGATACAATTCACTATCGGTTTTTCGTCCGATTCGAAAATGTTTGACTCACAGCAGAACGGCCATAAGGTGCCCGAGGCAGCAATAGACCCATGGAGATAAGTCTACTGGAGGACGATGCATTGAATCGGGACGCAATTTGAGTGTTCATCATCATTTAGAGGCCCCGAACGATACAATTCACTATCGGTTTTTCGTCCGATTCGAAAATGTTTGACTCACAGCAGAACGGCCATAAGGTGCCCGAGGCAGCAATAGACGCATGGAGACAAGTCTGCTGGAGGACGAAGTATTGAATCGGGACGCAATTTGAGTGATCCATCGTCATTAGGGAGCACTGAAAGTTACAATTCACTATCAGTTTTTCGTCCCATGCGATAATCTAAACTCACAGCAGAACGGCCATAAGGTGCCCAGGCAGCAATAGACCCATGGAGACAAGTCTGCTGGAGGACGATGTATTGAATCGGGACGCAATTTCAGAGATCCATCGTCATTAGGTGACCCTGAATGTTACAATTCACTATTAGGTTTTCGTCCGATTCGAAAATCTTAGACTCACAGCAGAACGGCCATAAGGTACTCGAGGCAGCAATAGCCCCATTTAGAAAAGTCTGCTGGAAGACGAGGTATTGAATCGGGACAGAATTTGAGTGTTCCATCGTCATTAGGAGGCCCTGAACGTTACAATTCACTATCAGTTTTTCGTCAGATTCGAAAATCTTTGGCTCACAGGAGAACGGCCATAAGGTGCCCGAGGCAGCAATAGGCGCATGGAGACAAGTCTGCTGGAGGACGATGTATTGAATCGGGACGCAATTTGAGTGATCCATCTACATTAGGTGGCCCTCAACGATACAATTCACTATCAGTTTCTCGTCCGATTCGAAAATCTTTGACTCACAGCAGAACGGCCATAAGGTGCCCGAGGCAGCAATAGACCCATGGAGACAAGTCTGCTGGAGGACGACGTATTGAATCGGGACGCAATTTGAGTGATTCATCGTCATTAGGTGGCCATGAATGTTACAATTCACTATCAGTTTTTCGTCCGATCCGAAAATCTTTGACACACAGCAGAACGGCCATAAGGTGCCCGAGGCAGCAATAGACCCATGGAGACAAGTCGGCTGGAGGACTTTGTATTGAATCGGGACGCAATTTGAGTGATCCATCGTCACTAGTTGGCCCTGAATGTTACAATTCACTATCAGTTTTTCGTCGGATTCAAAAATCTTTGACTCACAGCAGAGCGGCCATAAGGTGCCAGAGGCAGCAATAGACCCATGGAGACAAGTCGGCTGGAGGACGATGTATTGAATCGGGACGCAATTTGAGTGATCCATCGTCATTAGGGAGCACTGAAAGTTACAATTCACTATCAGTTTTTCGTCCCATGCGATAATCTAAACTCACAGCAGAACGGCCATAAGGTGCCCAGGCAGCAATAGACCCATGGAGACAAGTCTGCTGGAGGACGATGTATTGAATCGGGACGCAATTTCAGAGATCCATCGTCATTAGGTGACCCTGAATGTTACAATTCACTATTAGGTTTTCGTCCGATTCGAAAATCTTAGACTCACAGCAGAACGGCCATAAGGTACTCGAGGCAGCAATATTCCCATTTAGAAAAGTCTGCTGGAAGACGAGGTATTGAATCGGGACGCAATTTGAGTGTTCCATCGTCATTAGGAGGCCCTGAACGTTACAATTCACTATCAGTTTTTCGTCCCATTCGATAATCTAGACTCACGGGAGAACGACCATAACGTGCCCGAGGCAGCAATAGACCCATGGAGACAAGTCTGCTGGAGGACGATGTATTGAATCGGGACGCAATTTGAGTGATCCATCGTCATTAGGTGGCACAGAACGTTACAATTCACTATCAGTTTTTCGTCCGATTCGAAAATCTTTGACTCACAGCAGAACGGCCATAAGGTGCCCGAAGCAGCAATAGACCCATGAAGACAAGTCTGCTGGTTGACGATGTATTGAATCGGGACGCAATTTGAGTGTTCCATCGGCATTAGGAGGCCCTGAACGTTACAATTCACTATCAGTTTTTCGTCCGATCCGAAAATCTTTGACTCACAGCAGAACGGCCATAAGGTGCCCGAGGCAGCAATAGACCCATGGAGACAAGTCGGCTGGAGGACGATGTATTGAATCGGGACGCAATTTGAGTGTTCCATCGTCATTAGGTGGCCCTGAATGTTACAATTCACTATCAGTTTTTCGTCAGATTCGAAAATCTTTGACTCACAGCAGAGCGGCCATAAGGTGCCCGAGGCAGCAATAGACCCATGGAGACAAGTCTGCTGGAGGACGATGTATTGAATCGGGACGCACTTTGAGTGTTCCATCGTCATTAGGAGGCCCTGAACATTACAATTCACTATCAGGTTTTCGTCCGATTCGAAAATCTTTGACTCACAGGAGAACGGCCATAAGGTGCCCGAGGCAGCAATAGACCCATGGAGACAAGTCGGCTGGAGGACGATGTATTGAATCGGGACGCAATTTGAGTGAACCATCGTCATTAGGTGGCCCTGAATGTAACAATTCACTATCATTTTTTCGTCTGATTCGAAAATCTTTGACTCACAACAGAACGGCCATAAGGTGCCTGAGGCAGCAATAGACCCATGGAGACAAGTCTGCTGGAGGACGATGTATTGAATCGGGACGCAATTTGAGTGTTCCATCGTCATTAGGAGGCCCTGAACGTTGCAATTCACTATCAGTATTTCGTCCGATTCGAAAATCTTTGACTCACAGGAGAACGGCCATAAGGTGCCCGAGGCAGCATTAGACCCATGGAGACAAGTCGGCTGGAGGACGATGTATTGAATCGGGACGCAATTTGAGTGAACCATCGTCATTAGGTGGCCCTGAATGTAACAATTCACTATCAGTTTTTCGTCCGATCCGAAAATCTTTGACTCACAGCAGAACGGCCATAAGGTGCCCGAGGCAGCAATAGACCCATGGAGTCAAGTCGGCTGGAGGACGACGTATTGAATCCGGACGCAATTTGTGTGGTCCATCGTCATTAGGTGGCTCTTAATGTTACAATTCACTATCAGTTTTTCGTCCGATTCGAAAATTTTTGACTCACAGCAGAATGGCCGTAAGGTGCCCGAGGCAGCAATAGACCCATGGAGATAAGTCTACTGGAGGACGATGCATTGAATCGGGACGCAATTTGAGTGTTCATCATCATTTAGAGGCCCCGAACGATACAATTCACTATCGGTTTTTCGTCCGATTCGAAAATGTTTGACTCACAGCAGAACGGCCATAAGGTGCCCGAGGCAGCAATAGACCCATGGAGACAAGTCGGCTGGAGGACGATATATTGAATCGGGACGCAATTTGAGTGATCCATCGTCATTAGGTGGCCCTGAAAGTTACAATTCCCTATCAGTTTTTCGTCCGATTCGAAAATCTTTGACTCACAGCAGAGCGGCCATAAGGTGCCAGAGGCAGCAATAGACCCATGGAGACAAGTCGGCTGGAGGACGATGTATTGAATCGGGACGCAATTTGAGTGATCCATCGTCATTAGGGAGCACTGAAAGTTACAATTCACTATCAGTTTTTCGTCCCATGCGATAATCTAAACTCACAGCAGAACGGCCATAAGGTGCCCAGGCAGCAATAGACCCATGGAGACAAGTCTGCTGGAGGACGATGTATTGAATCGGGACGCAATTTCAGAGATCCATCGTCATTAGGTGACCCTGAATGTTACAATTCACTATTAGCTTTTCGTCCGATTCGAAAATCTTAGACTCACAGCAGAACGGCCATAAGGTACTCGAGGCAGCAATAGCCCCATTTAGAAAAGTCTGCTGGAAGACGAGGTATTGAATCGGGACGCAATTTGAGTGTTCCATCGTCATTAGGAGGCCCTGAACGTTACAATTCACTATCAGTTTTACGTCAGATTCGAAAATCTTTGGCTCACAGGAGAACGGCCATAAGGTGCCCGAGGCAGCAATAGACCCATGGAGACAAGTCTGCTGGAGGACGATGTATTGAATCGGGATGCAATTTGAGTGTTCCATCGTCATTAGGAGGCCCTGAACGTTACAATTCACTATCAGTTTTTCGTCCGATTCGAAAATCTTTGACTCACAGGAGAACGGCCATTAGGTGCCCGAGGCAGCAATAGACCCATGGAGACAAGTCGGCTGGAGGACGATGTATTGAATCGGGACGTAATTTGAGTGATCCATCGTCATTAGGTGGCCCTGAAAGTTACAATTCACTATCAGTTTTTCGACCGATTCGAAAATCTTTGACTCACAGCAGAACGACCATAAGTTGCCCGAGGCAGCAATAGACCCATGGAGACAAGTCTGCTGGAGGACGATGTATTGAATCGGGACAGAATTTAAGTGTTCCATCGTCATTAGGAGGCCCTGAATGTTACAATTAATTTTCAGTTTTTCGTCCCATTCGATAATCTAGACTCACAGCAGAACGGCCATAAGGTGCCCGAGGCAGCAATAGACCCATGGAGTCAAGTCGGCTGGAGGACGATGTATTGAATTGGGACGCAATTTGTGTGGTCCATCGTCATTAGGTGGCTCTGAATGTTACAATTCACTATCAGTTTTTCGTCCGATTCGAAAATTAATGACTCACAGCAGAACGGCCATAAGGTGCCAGAGGCATTAATAGACCCATGGAGACAAGTCTGCTGGAGGACGATGCATTGAATCGGGACGCAATTTGAGTGTTCATCGTCATTAGGAGGCCCTGAACATTACAATTCACTATCAGTTTTTCGTCAGATTCGAAAATCTTTGACTCACAGCAGAACGGCCATAAGGTGCCCGAGGGAGCAATAGACCCATGGAGACAAGTCTGCTGGAGGACGATGTACTGAATCGGGACGCAATTTGAGTGTTCCATCGTCATTAGGTGGCCCTGAACGTTACAATTCACTATCAGTTTTTCGTCCGATTCGAAAATCTTTGACTCACAGCAGAACGGCCGTAAGGTGCCCGAGGCAGCTATAGACCCATGGAGACAAGTCTGCTGGAGGACGATGTATTGAATCGGGACGCCATTTGAGTGATCCATCGTCTTTAGGTGGCCCAGAATGTTACAATTCACTATCAGTTTTTCGTCCGATCCGAAAATCTTTGACTCACAGCAGAACGGCCATAAGGTGCCCGAGGCAGCAATAGACCCATGGAGACAAGTCGGCTGGAGGACTTTGTATTGAATCGGGACGCAATTTGAGTGATCCATCGTCATTAGGTGGCCCTGAATGTTACAATTCACTATCAGTTTTTCGTCAGATTCGAAAATCTTTGACTCACAGCAGAGCGGCCATAAGGTGTCCGAGGCAGCAATAGACCCATGGGGACAAGTCTGCTGGAGGACGATGTATTGAATCGGGACGCAATTTGAGTGAACCATCGTCATTAGGTGGCCCTGAATGTTACAATTCACTATCAGGTTTTCGTCCGATTCGAAAATCTTTGACTCACAGGAGAACGGCCATAAGGTGCCCGAGGCAGCAATAGACCCATGGAGACAAGTCGGCTGGAGGACGATGTATTGAATCGGGACGCAATTTGAGTGATCCATCGTCATTAGGTGGCCCTCAATGTTACAATTCACTATCAGGTTTTCGTCCGATTCGAAAATCTTTGACTCACAGGAGAACGGTCATAAGGTGCCCGAGGCAGCAATAGACCCATGGAGACAAGTCGGCTGGAGGACGATGTATTGAATCGGGACGCAATTTGAGTGAACCATCGGCATTAGGTGGCCCTGAATGTTACAATTCACTATCAGTTTTTCGTCCGATTCGAAAATCTTTGACTCACAGCAGAACGGCCATAAGGTGCCCGAGGCAGCAATAGACCCATGGAGACAAGTCTGCCCTAGGACGAGGTATTGAATCGGGATGCAATTTGAGTGTTCGATCGCCATTAGGAGGCCCTGAACGTTACAATCACTACCAGTTTTTCGCCAGATTCGAAAATCTTTGACGCACAGCAGAACGGCCGTAAGGTGCCCGAGGCAGCAATAGACCCATGGAGACAAGTCGGCTGGAGGACGATGTATTGAATCGGGACGCAATTTGAGTGATCCATCGTCATTAGGTGGCCCTGAATGTTACAATTCACTATCAGGTTTTCGTCCGATTCGAAAATCTTTCCCTCACAGGAGAACGGCCATAAGGTGCCCGAGGTAGCAATAGACCCATGGAGACAAGTCTGCTGGAGGACGATGTATTGAATCGGAACGCAATTTGAGTGAACCATCGTCATTAGGTGGCCCTGAAAGTTACAATTCACTATCAGTTTTTCGTCCGATTCGAAAATCTTTGACTCACAGCAGAACGGCCATAAGGTGCCGATGCAGCAATAGACCCATGGAGACAAGTCTGCTGGAGGACGATGTATTGAATCGGGACAGAATTTGAGTGTTCCATCGTCATTAGGAGGCCCTGAATGTTACAATTAACTTTCAGTTTTTCAACCCATTCGATAATCTAGACTCACAGCAGAACGGCCATAAGGTGCCCGAGGCAGCAATAGACCCTCAGAGACAAGTCTGCTGGAGGACGATGTATTGAATCGGGACGCAATTTCAGTGTTCCATCGTCATTAGAAGGCCCAGAATGTTACAATTAATTATCAGTTTTTCGTCCCATTTGATAATCTAGACGCACGGGAGAACGACCATAAGGTGCCCGAGGCAGCAATAGACCCATGGAGACAAGTCGGCTGGAGGACGATGTATTGAATCGGGACGCTATTTGAATGATCCATCGTCATTAGGTGGCCCTGAACGTTACAATTCACTATTAGTTTTTCGTCCGATTCGAAAATCTTTGACTCACAGCAGAAGGGCCATAAGGTGCCCGAGGCAGCAATAGACCCATGGTGACAAGTCTGCCCTAGGACGAGGTATTGCATCGGGACGCAATTTGAGTGTTCTATCGTCATTTGGAGGCCCTGAACGTTACAATTCACTATCAGTTTTTCGTCAGATTCGAAAATCTTTGACTCACAGCAGAGCGTCCATAAGGTGCCCGAGGCAGCAATAGACCCATGGAGACAAGTCTGCTGGAGGACGATGTATTAAATCGGGACGCAATTAGAGTGTTCCATCGTCATTAGGAGGCCCTGAACGTTACAATTCACTATCAGTTTTTCGTCCGATTCGAAATTCTTTGAGTCACAGCAGAAAGGCTATTAGGTGCCCGAGGCAGCAATAGACCCATGGAGACAAGTCTGCTGGAGGACGATGTATTGAATCGGGACAGAATTTAAGTGTTCCATCGTCATTAGGAGGCCCTGAATGTTACAATTAATTTTCAGTTTTTCGTCCCATTCGATAATCTAGACTCACAGCAGAACGGCCATAAGGTGCTCGAGGCAGCAATAGACCCATGGAGTCAAGTCGGCTGGAGGACGATGTATTGAATTGGGACGCAATTTGTGTGGTCCATCGTCATTAGGTGGCTCTGAATGTTACAATTCACTATCAGTTTTTCGTCCGATTCGAAAATTAATGACTCACAGCAGAACGGCCATAAGGTGCCAGAGGCATTAATAGACCCATGGAGACAAGTCTGCTGGAGGACGATGCATTGAATCGGGACGCAATTTGAGTGTTCATCGTCATTAGGAGGCACTGAACGTTACAATTCACTATCAGTTTTTCGTCAGATTCGAAAATCTTTGACTCACAGCAGAACGGCCATAAGGTGCCCGAGGGAGCAATAGACCCATGGAGACAAGTCTGCTGGAGGACGATGTACTGAATCGGGACGCAATTTGAGTGATCCATCGTCATTAGGTGGCCCTGAACGTTACAATTCACTATCAGTTTTTCGTCCGATTCGAAAATCTTTGACTCACAGCAGAACGGCCATAAGGTGCCCGAGGCAGCTAAAGACCCATGGAGACAAGTCTGCTGGAGGACGATGTATTGAATCGGGACGCAATTTGAGTGATCCATCGTCATTAGGTGGCCCTGAATGTTACAATTCACTACCAGTTTTTCGTCAGATTCGAAAATCTTTGACTCACAGCAGAGCGGCCATAAGGTGTCCGAGGCAGCAATAGACCCATGGGGACAAGTCTGCTGGAGGACGATGTATTGAATCGGGACGCAATTTGAGTGAACCATCGTCATTAGGTGGCCCTGAATGTTACAATTCACTATCAGGTTTTCGTCCGATTCGAAAATCTTTGACTCACAGGAGAACGGCCATAAGGTGCCCGAGGCAGCAATAGACCCATGGAGACAAGTCGGCTGGAGGACGATGTATTGAATCGGGACGCAATTTGAGTGATCCATCGTCATTAGGTGGCCCTGAATGTTACAATTCACTATCAGGTTTTCGTCCGATTCGAAAATCTTTGACTCACAGGAGAACGGTCATAAGGTGCCCGAGGCAGCAATAGACCCATGGAGACAAGTCGGCTGGAGGACGATGTATTGAATCGGGACGCAATTTGAGTGAACCATCGTCATTAGGTGGCCCTGAATGTTACAATTCACTATCAGTTTTTCGTCCGATTCGAAAATCTTTGACTCACAGCAGAACGGCCATAAGGTGCCGGAGGCAGCAATAGACCCATGGAGACAAGTCTGCCCTAGGACGAGGTATTGAATCGGGATGCAATTTGAGTGTTCCATCGTCATTAGGAGGCCCTGAACGTTACAATTCACAATCAGTTTTTCGTCAGATTCGAAAATCTTTGACTCACAGCAGAACGGCCATAAGGTGCCCAAGGCAGCAATAGACCCATGGAGAAAAGTCTGCTGAAGGACGAGGTATTGAATCGGGACGCAATTTGAGTGTTCGATCGCCATTAGGAGGCCCTGAACGTTACAATCACTACCAGTTTTTCGCCAGATTCGAAAATCTTTGACGCACAGCAGAACGGCCGTAAGGTGCCCGAGGCAGCAATAGACCCATGGAGACAAGTCGGCTGGAGGACGATGTATTGAATCGGGACGCAATTTGAGTGATCCATCGTCATTAGGTGGCCCTGAATGTTACAATTCACTATCAGGTTTTCGTCCGATTCGAAAATCTTTGCCTCACAGGAGAACGGCCATAAGGTGCCCGAGGTAGCAATAGACCCATGGAGACAAGTCGGCTGGAGGACGATGTATTGAATCGGAACGCAATTTGAGTGAACCATCGTCATTAGGTGGCCCTGAAAGTTACAATTCAGTATCAGTTTTTCGTCCGATTCGAAAATCTTTGACTCTCAGCAGAACGGCCATAAGGTGCCCGAGGCAGCAATAGACCCACGGAGACAAGTCTGCTGGAGGACGATGTATTGAATCGGGACGCAATTTGAATGTTCCATCGTCATTAGGAGGCCCTGAACGTTACAATTCACTATCAGTTTTTGTCCGATTCGAAAATCTTTGACTCACAGGAGAACGGCCATAAGGTGCCCGAGGCAGCAATAGACCCATGGAGACAAGTCGGCTGGAGGACGATGTATTGAATCGGGACATAATTTGAGTGATCCATCGTCATTAGGTGGCCCTGAAAGTTACAATTCACTATCAGTTTTTCGACCGATTCGAAAATCTTTGACTCACAGCAGAACGGCCATAAGGTGCCCAAGGCAGCAATAGACCCATGGAGACAAGTCTGCTGGAGGACGATGTATTGAATCGGGACAGAATTTGAGTGTTCCATCGTCATTAGGAGGCCCTGAATGTTAATATTAACTTTCAGTTTTTCAACCCATTCGATAATCTAGACTCACAGCAGAACGGCCATAAGGTGCCCGAGGCAGCAATAGACCCTCAGAGACAAGTCTGCTGGAGGACGATGTATTGAATCGGGACGCAATTTCAGTGTTCCATCGTCATTAGAAGGCCCAGAATGTTACAATTAATTATCAGTTTTTCGTCCCATTTGATAATCTAGACGCACGGGAGAACGACCATAAGGTGCCCGAGGCAGCAATAGACCCATGGAGACAAGTCGGCTGGAGGACGATGTATTGAATCGGGACGCTATTTGAATGATCCATCGTCATTAGGTGGCCCTGAACGTTACAATTCACTATTAGTTTTTCGTCCGATTCGAAAATCTTTGACTCACAGCAGAAGGGCCATAAGGTGCCCGAGGCAGCAATAGACCCATGGTGACAAGTCTGCCCTAGGACGAGGTATTGCATCGGGACGCAATTTGAGTGTTCCATCGTCATTTGGAGGCCCTGAACGTTACAATTCACTATCAGTTTTTCGTCCGATCCGAAAATCTTTGACTCACAGCAGAACGGCCATAAGGTGCCCGAGGCAGCAATAGACCCATGGAGACAAGTCGGCTGGAGGACAATGTATTGAATCGGGACGCAATTTTAGTGATCCATCGTCATTAGGTGGCCCTGAATGTTACAATTCACTATCAGTTTTTCGTCCTATTCGAAAATCTTTGACTCACAGCAGAACGGCCATAAGGTGCCCGAGGCAGAAATAGACCCATGGAGACAAGTCTGCTGGATGACGAGGTATTGAATCGGGACGTAATTTGAGTGTTCCACCGCCATTAGGAGGCCCTGAACGTTACAATTCACTATCAGTTTTTCGTCCGATTCGAAAATCTTTGACTAACAGAAGAACGGCCATAAGGTGCCCGAGGCAGCAATAGACCCATGGATACAAGTCTGCTGGAGGATGATGTATTCAATCGGGACGCAATTTGAGTATTCCATCGTCGTTAGGTGGCCCTGAACGTTACAATTCACTATCTGTTTTTCGTCCGATTCGAAAATCTTTTACCCACTGTAGAACGGCCATAAGGTGCCCGAGGCAGCAATAGACCCATCGAGACAAGTCTGCTGGAGGACGATGTATTGAATCGGGACGCAATTTGAGTGTTCCATCGTCATTAGGAGGCCCTGAACGTTACAATTCACTATCAGGTTTTCGTCCGATTCGAAAATCTTTGACTCACAGGAGAACGGCCATAAGGTGCCCGAGGCAGCAATAGACCCATGGAGACAAGTCTTCTGGAGGACGATGTATTGAATCGGGACGCAATTTGAGTGAACCATCGTCATTAGGTGGCCCGGAATGTTACAATTCACTATCAGTTTTTCGTCCGATTCGAAAATCTTTGACTCACAGCAGAACGGTCATAAGGTGCCCGAGGCAGCAATAGACCCATGGAGACAAGTCTGCTGGAGGACGATGTATTGAATCGGGACGCAATTTGAGTGTTTCATCGTCATTAGGAGGCCCTGAACGTCACAATTCACTATCAGTTTTTCGTCCGATTCGAAAATCTTTGACTCACAGGAGAACGGCCATAAGGTGCCCGAGGCAGCAATAGACCCATGGAGACAAGTCGGCTGGAGGACGATGTATTGAATCGGGACGTAATTTGAGTGATCCATCGTCATTAGGTGGCCCTGAAAGTTACAATTCACTATCAGTTTTTCGACCGATTCGAAAATCTTTGACTCACAGCAGAAAGGCCATAAGGTGCCCGAGGCAGCAATAGACCCATGGAGACAAGTCTGCTGGAGGACGATGTATTGAATCGGGACAGAATTTGAGTGTTCCATCGTCATTAGGAGGCCCTGAATGTTACAATTAACTATCAGTTTTTCGTCCCATTCGATAATGTAGACTCACAGCAGAACGGCCATAAGGTGCCCGAGGCAGCAATAGACCCATGGAGTCAAGTCGGCAGGAGGACGATGTATTGAATCGGGGCGCAATTTGTGTGGTCCATCGTCATTAGGTGGCTCTGAATGTTACAATTCACTATCAGTTTTTCGTCCGATTGGAAAACATTTGACTCACAGCAGAACGGCCGTAACGTGCCCGAGGCAGCAATAGACCCATGGAGACAAGTCTGCTGGAGGACGATGTATTGAATCGGGCCGCAATTTCAGTGTTCCATCGTCATTAGGAGGCCCAGAATGTTACAATTAATTATCAGTTTTTCGTCCCATTCGATAATCTAGACGCACGGGAGAACGACCATAAGGTGCCCGAGGCAGCAATAGACCCATATAGACAAGTCTGCTGGATGACGATGTATTGAATCGGGACGCTATTTGAATGATCCATCCTCATTAGGTGGCCATGAACGTTACAATTCACTATCAGTTTTTCGTCCGATTCGAAAATCTTTGACTCACAGCAGAACGGCCATAAGGTGCCCGAGGCAGCAATAGACCCATGGAGACAAGTCTGCTGGAGGACGATGTATTCAATCGGGCGCAATTTGAGTGTTCCATCGTCGTTAGGTGGCCCTGAACGTTACAATTCACTATCACTTTTTCGTCCGATTCGAAAATCTTTGACTCTTTGTAGAACGGCCATAAGGTGCCCGAAGCAGCAATAGACCCATGGAGAAAAGTCTGCTGAAGGACGAGGTATTGAATCGGGACGCAATTTGAGTGTTCGATCGCCATTAGGAGGCCCTGAACGTTACAATCACTACCAGTTTTTCGCCAGATTCGAAAATCTTTGACGCACAGCAGAACGGCCATAAGGTGCCCGAGGCAGCAATAGACCCATGGAGACAAGTCGGCTGGAGGACGATGTATTGAATCGGGACGCAATTTGAGTGATCCATCGTCATTAGGTGGCCCTGAATGTTACAATTCACTATCAGGTTTTCGTCCGATTCGAAAATCTTTGCCTCACAGGAGAACGGCCATAAGGTGCCCGAGGTAGCAATAGACCCATGGAGACAAGTCGGCTGGAGGACGATGTATTGAATCGGAACGCAATTTGAGTGAACCATCGTCATTAGGTGGCCCTGAAAGTTACAATTCAGTATCAGTTTTTCGTCCGATTCGAAAATCTTTGACTCTCAGCAGAACGGCCATAAGGTGCCCGAGGCAGCAATAGACCCACGGAGACAAGTCTGCTGGAGGACGATGTATTGAATCGGGACGCAATTTGAATGTTCCATCGTCATTAGGAGGCCCTGAACGTTACAATTCACTATCAGTTTTTGTCCGATTCGAAAATCTTTGACTCACAGGAGAACGGCCATAAGGTGCCCGAGGCAGCAATAGACCCATGGAGACAAGTCGGCTGGAGGACGATGTATTGAATCGGGACATAATTTGAGTGATCCATCGTCATTAGGTGGCCCTGAAAGTTACAATTCACTATCAGTTTTTCGACCGATTCGAAAATCTTTGACTCACAGCAGAACGGCCATAAGGTGCCCAAGGCAGCAATAGACCCATGGAGACAAGTCTGCTGGAGGACGATGTATTGAATCGGGACAGAATTTGAGTGTTCCATCGTCATTAGGAGGCCCTGAATGTTAATATTAACTTTCAGTTTTTCAACCCATTCGATAATCTAGACTCACAGCAGAACGGCCATAAGGTGCCCGAGGCAGCAATAGACCCTCAGAGACAAGTCTGCTGGAGGACGATGTATTGAATCGGGACGCAATTTCAGTGTTCCATCGTCATTAGAAGGCCCAGAATGTTACAATTAATTATCAGTTTTTCGTCCCATTTGATAATCTAGACGCACGGGAGAACGACCATAAGGTGCCCGAGGCAGCAATAGACCCATGGAGACAAGTCGGCTGGAGGACGATGTATTGAATCGGGACGCTATTTGAATGATCCATCGTCATTAGGTGGCCCTGAACGTTACAATTCACTATTAGTTTTTCGTCCGATTCGAAAATCTTTGACTCACAGCAGAAGGGCCATAAGGTGCCCGAGGCAGCAATAGACCCATGGTGACAAGTCTGCCCTAGGACGAGGTATTGCATCGGGACGCAATTTGAGTGTTCCATCGTCATTTGGAGGCCCTGAACGTTACAATTCACTATCAGTTTTTCGTCCGATCCGAAAATCTTTGACTCACAGCAGAACGGCCATAAGGTGCCCGAGGCAGCAATAGACCCATGGAGACAAGTCGGCTGGAGGACAATGTATTGAATCGGGACGCAATTTTAGTGATCCATCGTCATTAGGTGGCCCTGAATGTTACAATTCACTATCAGTTTTTCGTCCTATTCGAAAATCTTTGACTCACAGCAGAACGGCCATAAGGTGCCCGAGGCAGAAATAGACCCATGGAGACAAGTCTGCTGGATGACGAGGTATTGAATCGGGACGTAATTTGAGTGTTCCACCGCCATTAGGAGGCCCTGAACGTTACAATTCACTATCAGTTTTTCGTCCGATTCGAAAATCTTTGACTAACAGAAGAACGGCCATAAGGTGCCCGAGGCAGCAATAGACCCATGGATACAAGTCTGCTGGAGGATGATGTATTCAATCGGGACGCAATTTGAGTATTCCATCGTCGTTAGGTGGCCCTGAACGTTACAATTCACTATCTGTTTTTCGTCCGATTCGAAAATCTTTTACCCACTGTAGAACGGCCATAAGGTGCCCGAGGCAGCAATAGACCCATCGAGACAAGTCTGCTGGAGGACGATGTATTGAATCGGGACGCAATTTGAGTGTTCCATCGTCATTAGGAGGCCCTGAACGTTACAATTCACTATCAGGTTTTCGTCCGATTCGAAAATCTTTGACTCACAGGAGAACGGCCATAAGGTGCCCGAGGCAGCAATAGACCCATGGAGACAAGTCTTCTGGAGGACGATGTATTGAATCGGGACGCAATTTGAGTGAACCATCGTCATTAGGTGGCCCGGAATGTTACAATTCACTATCAGTTGTTCGTCCGATTCGAAAATCTTTGACTCACAGCAGAACGGTCATAAGGTGCCCGAGGCAGCAATAGACCCATGGAGACAAGTCTGCTGGAGGACGATGTATTGAATCGGGACGCAATTTGAGTGTTCCATCGTCATTAGGAGGCCCTGAACGTCACAATTCACTATCAGTTTTTCGTCCGATTCGAAAATCTTTGACTCACAGGAGAACGGCCATAAGGTGCCCGAGGCAGCAATAGACCCATGGAGACAAGTCGGCTGGAGGACGATGTATTGAATCGGGACGTAATTTGAGTGATCCATCGTCATTAGGTGGCCCTGAAAGTTACAATTCACTATCAGTTTTTCGACCGATTCGAAAATCTTTGACTCACAGCAGAAAGGCCATAAGGTGCCCGAGGCAGCAATAGACCCATGGAGACAAGTCTGCTGGAGGACGATGTATTGAATCGGGACAGAATTTGAGTGTTCCATCGTCATTAGGAGGCCCTGAATGTTACAATTAACTATCAGTTTTTCGTCCCATTCGATAATGTAGACTCACAGCAGAACGGCCATAAGGTGCCCGAGGCAGCAATAGACCCATGGAGTCAAGTCGGCAGGAGGACGATGTATTGAATCGGGACGCAATTTGTGTGGTCCATCGTCATTAGGTGGCTCTGAATGTTACAATTCACTATCAGTTTTTCGTCCGATTGGAAAACATTTGACTCACAGCAGAACGGCCGTAACGTGCCCGAGGCAGCAATAGACCCATGGAGACAAGTCTGCTGGAGGACGATGTATTGAATCGGGCCGCAATTTCAGTGTTCCATCGTCATTAGGAGGCCCAGAATGTTACAATTAATTATCAGTTTTTCGTCCCATTCGATAATCTAGACGCACGGGAGAACGACCATAAGGTGCCCGAGGCAGCAATAGACCCATATAGACAAGTCTGCTGGATGACGATGTATTGAATCGGGACGCTATTTGAATGATCCATCCTCATTAGGTGGCCATGAACGTTACAATTCACTATCAGTTTTTCGTCCGATTCGAAAATCTTTGACTCACAGCAGAACGGCCATAAGGTGCCCGAGGCAGCAATAGACCCATGGAGACAAGTCTGCTGGAGGACGATGTATTCAATCGGGCGCAATTTGAGTGTTCCATCGTCGTTAGGTGGCCCTGAACGTTACAATTCACTATCACTTTTTCGTCCGATTCGAAAATCTTTGACTCTTTGTAGAACGGCCATAAGGTGCCCGAGGCAGCAATAGACCCATCGAGACAAGTCTGCTGGAGGACCATGTATTGAATCGGGACGCAATTTGAGTGTTCCATCGTCATTAGGAGGCCCTGAACGTTACAATTCACTATCAGGTTTTCGTCCGATTCGAAAATCATTGACTCACAGGAGAACGGCCATAAGGTGCCCGAGGCAGCAATAGACCCATGGAGACAAGTCTTCTGGAGGACGATGTATTGAATCGGGACGCAATTTGAGTGAACCATCGTCATTAGGTGGCCCGGAATGTTACAATTCACTATCAGTTTTTCGTCCGACTCGAAAATCTTTGACTCACAGCAGAATGGTCATAACGTGCCCGAGGCAGCAATAGACCTATGGAGACAAGTCTGCTGGAGGACGATGTATTGAATCGGGACGCAATTTGAGTGTTCCATCGTCATTAGGAGGCCCTGAACGTTACAATTCACCATCAGTTTTTCGTCCGATTCGAAAATCTTTGGCTCACAGGAGAACGGCCATAAGGTGCCCGAGGCAGCAATAGACCCATGGAGACAAGTCGGCTGGAGGACGATGTATTGAATCGGGACGTAATTTGAGTGATCCATCGTCATTAGGTGGCCCTGAAAGTTACAATTAACTATCAGTTTTTCGACCGATTCGAAAATCTTTGACTCACAGCAGAACGGCCATAAGGTGCCCGAGGCAGCAATAGACCCATGGGGACAAGTCTGCTGGAGGACGATGTATTGAATCGGGACAGAATTTGAGTAATCCATCGTCATTAGGAGGCCCTGAATGTTACAATTAACTATCAGTTTTTCGTCCCATTCGATAATCTAGACTCACAGCAGAACGGCCATAAGGTGCCCGAAACAGCAATAGACCCATGGAGACAAGTCGGCTGGAGGACGATGTATTGAAACGGGACGCAATTTGAGTGATCCATCGTCATTAGGTGGCCCTGAAAGTTACAATTCACTATCAGTTTTTCGTCCGATTCAAAAATCTTTGACTCACAGTAGAACGGCCATACGGTGCCCGAGGCAACAATAGACCCTTGGAGACTAGTCTGCTGGAGGACGATGTATTGAATCGGGACGCAATTTCAGTGTTCCATCGTCATTAGGAGGCCCATAATGTTACAATTAATTATCAGTTTTTCGTCCCATTCGATAATCTAGACGCACGGGAGAACGACCATAAGGTGCCCGAGGCAGCAATAGACCCATATAGACAAGTCTGCTGGAGGACGAGGTATTGTATCGGGACGCAATTTGAGTGTTCCATCGCCATTAGGAGGAGCTGAACGTTACAATTCACTATCAGTTTTTCGTCCGATTCGAAAATCTTTGACTAACAGCAGAACGGCCATAAGGTGCCGGAGGCAGCAATAGACCCATGGAGACAAGTCTGCTGGAGGACGATGAATTCAATCGTGACGCAATTTGAGTGTTCCATCTACGTTAGGTGACCCTGAACGTTACAATTCACTATCAGTTTTTCGTCCGATTCGAAAATCTTTGACTCACAGCAGAACGGCCATAAGGTGCCCGAGGCAGCAATAGACCCATGGAGACAAGTCTGCTGGAGGACGATGTATTGAATCGGGACGCAATTTGAGCGTTCCATCGTCATTAGGAGGCCCTGAACGATACAATTCACCATCAGTTTTTCGTCCGATTCGAAAATATTTGAGTCACAGCAGAACGGCCATAAGGTGCCCGAGGCAGCAATAGACCCATCGAGACAAGCCTGCTGGAGGACGATGTATTGAATCGGGACGCAATTTGAGTGATCCATCGTCATTTGGTGGCCCTCAATGTTACAATTCAGTATCTGTTTTTCGTCCCATTCGATAATCTAGACTCACGGGAGAACGACCTTAAGGTGCCCGAGGCAGCAAATGACCCATGGAGTCAAGTCGGCTGGAGGACGATCTATTGAATCGGGGCGCAATTTGTGTGGTCCATCGTGATTAGGTGGTAGTGAACGTTACAATTCACTATCAGTTTTCCGTCCGATTCGAAAATATTTGACTCACAGCAGAACGGCCATAAGGTGCCCGAGGCAGCAATAGACCCATGGTGACAAGTCTGCTGGAGGACGATGTATTGAATCGGGACGCAATTTGAGTGTTCCATCGTCATTAGGAGGCCCAGAACGTTACAATTCACTATCAGTTTTTCATCCGATTCGAAAATATTTGAGTCACAGCAGAACGGCCATAAGGTGCCCGAGGCAGCAATAGACCCATGGAGACAGGTCGGCTGGAGGACGATGTATTGAATCGGGACGCAATTTCAGTGATCCATCGTCATTAGGTGGCCCTCAATGTTACAATTCAATATCAGTTTTTCGTCCCATTCGATAATCTAGACTCACGGGAGAACGACCATAAGGTGCCCGAGGCAGCAATAGACCCATGGAGACAAGTCTGCTGGAGGACGATGTATTGAATCGGGACGCAATTTGAGTGATCCATCGGCATTAGGAGGCCCTGAACGTTACAATTCACTATCAGGTTTTCGCCCGATTCGAAAATCTTTCACTCACAGGAGGACGGCTATAAGGTGCCCGAGGCAGCAATAGACCCATGGAGACAAGTCGGCTGGAGGACGATGTATTGAATCGGGACGCAATTTGAGAGAACCATCGTCATTAGGTGGCCCTGAATGTTACAATTCACTATCAGATTTTCGTCCGATTCGAAAATCTTTGACTCACAGCAGAACGGCCATAAGGTGCCCGAGGCAGCAATAGACCCATGGAAACAAGTCTGCTGGAGGACGATGTATTGAATCGGGACGCAATTTGAGTGAACCATCGTCATTAGGTGGCCCTGAATGTTACAATTCACTATCAGATTTTAGTCCGATTCGAAAATCTTTGACTCACAGCAGAACGGCCATAAGGTGCCCGAGGCAGCAACAGACCCATTGAGGCAAGTCTGCCCTAGGACGAGGTTTTGAATCGGGACGCAATTTGAGTGTTCCATCGTCATTAGGAGGCCCTGAACGTTACAATTCACTATCAGTTTTTCGTCAGATTCTAAAATCTTTGACTCACAGCAGAACGGCCATAAGGTGCCCGAGACCCATGGAGACAAGTCTGCTGGAGGACGATGTATTCAATCGGGCGCAATTTGAGTGTTCCATCGTCGTTAGGTGGCCCTGAACGTTACAATTCACTATCACTTTTTCGTCCGATTCGAAAATCTTTGACTCTTTGTAGAACGGCCATAAGGTGCCCGAGGCAGCAATAGACCCATCGAGACAAGTCTGCTGGAGGACCATGTATTGAATTGGGACGCAATATGAGTGTTCCATCGTCATTAGGAGGCCTTGAACGTTACAATTCACTATCAGGTTTTCGTCCGATTCGAAAATCTTTGACTCACAGGAGAACGGCCATAAGGTGCCCGAGGCAGCAATAGACCCATGGAGACAAGTCTTCTGGAGGACGATGTATTGAATCGGGACGCAATTTGAGTGAACCATCGTCATTAGGTGGCCCGGAGTGTTACAATTCACTATCAGTTTTTCGTCCGATTCGAAATACTTTGACTCACAGCAGAACGGCCATAAGGTGCCCGAGGCAGCAATAGACCCATGGAGACAAGTCTGCTGGAGGACGATGTATTGAATCGGGACGCAATTTGAGTGTTCCATCGTCATTAGGAGGCCCTGAACGTTACAATTCACTATCAGTTTTTCGTCCGATTCGAAAATCTTTGGCTCACAGGAGAACGGCCATAAGGTGCCCGAGGCAGCAATAGACCCATGGAGACAAGTCGGCTGGAGGACGATGTATTGAATCGGGACGTAATTTGAGTGATCCATCGTCATTAGGTGGCCCTGAAAGTTACAATTCACTATCAGTTTTTCGACCGATTCGAAAATCTTTGACTCACAGCAGAACGGCCATAAGGTGCCCGAGGCAGCAATAGACCCATGGAGACAAGTCTGCTGGAGGACGATGTATTGAATCGGGACAGAATTTGAGTAATCCATCGTCATTAGGAGTCCCTGAATGTTACAATTAACTATCAGTTTTTCGTCCCATTCGATAATCTAGACTCACAGCAGAACGGCCATAAGGTGCCCGAAACAGCAATAGACCCATGGAGTCAAGTCGGCTGGAGGACGATGTATTGAATCGGGACGCAATTTGTGTGGTCCATCGTCATTAGGTGGCTCTGAATGTTACAATTCACTATCAGTTTTACGTCCGATTCGAAAATCTTTGACTCACAGCAGAACGGCCATAAGGTGCCCGAGGCAGCATAAGACCCATGGAGACAAGTCGGCTGGAGGACGATGTATTGAAACGGGACGCAATTTGAGTGATCCATCGTCATTAGGTGGCCCTGAAAGTTACAATTCACTATCAGTTTTTCGTCCGATTCGAAAATCTTTGACTCACAGTAGAACGGCCATACGGTGCCCGAGGCAGCAATAGACCCTTTGAGACTAGTCTGCTGGAGGACGATGTATTAAATCGGGACGCAATTTCAGTGTTCCATCGTCATTAGGAGGCCCAGAATGTTACAATTAATTATCAGTTTTTCGTCCCATTCGATAATCTAGACGCACGGGAGAACGATCATAAGGTGCCCGAGGCAGCAATAGACCCATATAGACAAGTCTGCTGGAGGACGAGGTATAGAATCGGGACGCAATTTGAGTGTTCCATCGCCATTAGGAGTCCCTGAATGTTACAATTAACTATCAGTTTTTCGTCCCATTCGATAATCTAGACTCACAGCAGAACGGCCATAAGGTGCCCGAAACAGCAATAGACCCATGGAGTCAAGTCGGCTGGAGGACGATGTATTGAATCGGGACGTAATTTGAGTGATCCATCGTCATTAGGTGGCCCTGAAAGTTACAATTCACTATCAGTTTTTCGACCGATTCGAAAATCTTTGACTAACAGCAGAACGGCCATAAGGTGCCCGAGGCAGCAATAGACCCATGGAGACAAGTCTGCTGGAGGACGATGTATTCAATCGTGACGCAATTTGAGTGTTCCATCTACGTTAGGTGACCCTGAACGTTACAATTCACTATCAGTTTTTCGTCCGATTCGAAAATCTTTGACTCACAGCAGAACGGCCATAAGGTGCCCGAGGCAGCAATAGATCCATGGAGACAAGTCTGCTGGAGGACGATGTATTGAATCGGGACGCAATTTGAGTGTTCCATCGTCATTAGGAGGCCCTGAACGATACAATTCACTATCAGTTTTTCGTCCGATTCGAAAATATTTGAGTCACAGCAGAACGGCCATAAGGTGCCCGAGGCAGCAATAGACCCACAGAGACAGGTCGGCTGGAGGACGATGTATTGAATCGGGACGCAATTTGAGTGATCCATCGTCATTAGGTGGCCCTCAATGTTACAATTCACTATCAGTTTTTCGTCCCATTCGATAATCTAGACTCACGGGAGAACGACCATAAGGTGCCCGAGGCAGCAATAGACCCATGGAGTCAAGTCGGCTGGAGGACGATGTATTTCAATCGGGGCGCAATTTGTGTGGTCCATCGTGATTAGGTGGTAGTGAACGTTACAATTCACTATCAGTTATCCGTCCGATTCGAAAATATTTGACTCACAGCAGAACGGCCATAAGGTGCCCGAGGCGGCAATAGACCCATGGAGACAAGTCTGCTGGAGGACGATGTACTGAATCGGGACGCAATTTGAGTGTTCCATCGTCATTAGGAGGCCCAGAACGTTACAATTCACTATCAGTTTTTCATCCGATTCGAAAATATTTGAGTCACAGCAGAATGGCCATAAGGTGCCCGAGGCAGCAATAGACCCATGGAGACAGGTCGGCTGGAGGACGATGTATTGAATCGGGAGGCAATTTGAGTGATCCATCGTCATTAGGTGGCCCTCAATGTTACAATTCAATATCAGTTTTTCGACCCATTCGATAATCTAGACTCACGGGAGAACAACCATAAGGTGCCCGAGGCAGCAATAGACCCATGGAGACAAGTCTGCTGGATGACGATGTATTGAATCGGGACGCAATTTGAGTGATCCATCGGCATTAGGAGGCCCTGAACGTTACAATTCACTATCAGGTTTTCGCCCGATTCGAAAATCATTCACTCACAGGAGAACGGCCATAAGGTGCCCGAGGCAGCAATAGACCCATGGAGACAAGTCGGCTGGAGGACGATGTATTGAATCGGGACGCAATTTGAGTGAACCATCGTCATTAGGTGGCCCTGAATGTTACAATTCACTATCAGTTTTTCGTCCGATTCGAAAATCTTTGACTCACAGCAGAACAGCCATAAGGTGCCCGAGGCAGCAATAGACCCATGGAGACAAGTCTGCTGGAGGACGATGTATTAAATCAGGACGCAATTTGAGTGTTCCATCGTCATTAGGAGGCCCTGAACGTTACAATTCACTATAAGTTTTTCGTCCGATTCGAAAATCTTTGAGTCACAGCAGAAAGGCCATTAGGTGCCCGAGGCAGCAATAGACCCATGGAGACAAGTCGGCTGTAGGACGATGAATTTAATCGAGACGCAATTTGAGTGATCCATCGTCATTAGGAGGCCCTGAACGTTACAATTCACTATCAGGTTTTCGCCCGATTCGAAAATCTTTCACTCACAGGAGGACGGCCATAAGGTGCCCGAGGCAGCAATAGACCCATGGAGACAAGTCGGCTGGAGGACGATGTATTAAATCGGGACGCAATTTGGGTGAACCATCGTCATTAGGTGGCCCTGAATGTTACAATTCACTATCAGATTTTCGTCCGATTCGAAAATCTTTGACTCACAGCAGAACGGCCATAAGGTGCCCGAGGCAGCAATAGACCCATAGAGACAAGTCTGCTGGAGGACGATGTATTGAATCAGGACGCAATTTGAGTGTTCCATCGTCATTAGGAGGCCCTGAACGTTACAATTCACTATCAGCGTTTCGTCCGATTCGAAAATCTTTGACTCACAGGAGAACGGCCATTAGGTGCCCGAGGCAGCAATAGACCCATGGAGACAAGTCTGCTGGAGGACGATGTATTCAATCGTGACGCAATTTGAGTGTTCCATCTACGTTAGGTGACCCTGAACGTTACAAATCACTATCAGTTTTTCGTCCGATTCGAAAATCTTTGACTCACAGCAGAACGGCCATAAGGTGCCCGAGGCAGCAATAGATCCATGGAGACAAGTCTGCTGGAGGACGATGAATTGAATCGGGACGCAATTTGAGTGTTCCATCGTCATTAGGAGGCCCTGAACGATAGAATTCACTATCAGTTTTTCGTCCGATTCGAAAATATTTGAGTCACAGCAGAACGGCCATAAGGTGCCCGAGGCAGCAATAGACCCACAGAGACAGGTCGGCTGGAGGACGATGTATTGAATCGGGACGCAATTTGAGTGATCCATCGTCATTAGGTGGCCCTCAATGTTACAATTCACTATCAGTTTTTCGTCCCATTCGATAATCTAGACTCACGGGAGAACGACCATAAGGTGCCCGAGGCAGCAATAGACCCATGGAGTCAAGTCGGCTGGAGGACGATGTATTTCAATCGGGGCGCAATTTGTGTGGTCCATCGTGATTAGGTGGTAGTGAACGTTACAATTCACTATCAGTTTTCCGTCCGATTCGAAAATATTTGACTCACAGCAGAACGGCCATAAGGTGCCCGAGGCGGCAATAGACCCATGGAGACAAGTCTGCTGGAGGACGATGTACTGAATCGGGACGCAATTTGAGTGTTCCATCGTCATTAGGAGGCCCAGAACGTTACAATTCACTATCAGTTTTTCATCCGATTCGAAAATATTTGAGTCACAGCAGAATGGCCATAAGGTGCCCGAGGCAGCAATAGACCCATGGAGACAGGTCGGCTGGAGGACGATGTATTGAATCGGGACGCAATTTGAGTGATCCATCGTCATTAGGTGGCCCTCAATGTTACAATTCAATATCAGTTTTTCGTCCCATTCGATAATCTAGACTCACGGGAGAACAACCATAAGGTGCCCGAGGCAGCAATAGACCCATGGAGACAAGTCTGCTGGATGACGATGTATTGAATCGGGACGCAATTTGAGTGATCCATCGGCATTAGGAGGCCCTGAACGTTACAATTCACTATCAGGTTTTCGCCCGATTCGAAAATCATTCACTCACAGGAGAACGGCCATAAGGTGCCCGAGGCAGCAATAGACCCATGGAGACAAGTCGGCTGGAGGACGATGTATTGAATCGGGACGCAATTTGAGTGAACCATCGTCATTAGGTGGCCCTGAATGTTACAATTCACTATCAGTTTTTCGTCCGATTCGAAAATCTTTGACTCACAGCAGAACAGCCATAAGGTGCCCGAGGCAGCAATAGACCCATGGAGACAAGTCTGCTGGAGGACGATGTATTAAATCAGGACGCAATTTGAGTGTTCCATCGTCATTAGGAGGCCCTGAACGTTACAATTCACTATAAGTTTTTCGTCCGATTCGAAAATCTTTGAGTCACAGCAGAAAGGCCATTAGGTGCCCGAGGCAGCAATAGACCCATGGAGACAAGTCGGCTGTAGGACGATGAATTGAATCGAGACGCAATTTGAGTGATCCATCGTCATTAGGAGGCCCTGAACGTTACAATTCACTATCAGGTTTTCGCCCGATTCGAAAATCTTTCACTCACAGGAGGACGGCCATAAGGTGCCCGAGGCAGCAATAGACCCATGGAGACAAGTCGGCTGGAGGACGATGTATTAAATCGGGACGCAATTTGGGTGAACCATCGTCATTAGGTGGCCCTGAATGTTACAATTCACTATCAGATTTTCGTCCGATTCGAAAATCTTTGAGTCACAGCAGAAAGGCCATTAGGTGCCCGAGGCATCAATAGACCCATAGAGACAAGTCTGCTGGAGGACGATGTATTGAATCAGGACGCAATTTGAGTGTTCCATCGTCATTAGGAGGCCCTGAACGTTACAATTCACTATCAGCGTTTCGTCCGATTCGAAAATCTTTGACTCACAGGAGAACGGCCATTAGGTGCCCGAGGCAGCAATAGACCCATGGAGACAAGTCGGCTGGAGGACGATGTATTGAATCGGGACGTAATTTAAGTGATCCATCGTCATTAGGTGGCCCTGAAAGTTACAATTCACTATCAGTTTTTCGACCGATTCGAATTCTTTGACTCACAGCAGAACGACCATAAGGTGCCCGAGGCAGCAATAGACCCATGGAGACAAGTCTGCTGGAGGACGATGTATTGAATCGGGACAGAATTTAAGTGTTCCATCGTCATTAGAAGGCCCTGAATGTTACAATTAACTATCAGTTTTTCGTCCCATTCGATAATCTAGACTCACAGCAGAACGGCCATAAGGTGCCCGAGGCAGCAATAGACCCATGGAGTCAAGTCGGCTGGAGGACGATGTATTGAATTGGGACGCAATTTGTGTGGTCCATCGTCATTAGGTGGCTCTGAATGTTACAATTCACTATCAGTTTTTCGTCCGATTCGAAAATTTTTGACTCACAGCAGAACGGCCATAATGTGCTAGAGGCAGCAATAGACCCATGGAGACAAGTCTGCTGGAGGACGATGCATTGAATCGGGACGCAATTTGAGTGTTCATCGTCATTAGGAGGCCCTGAACGATACAATTCACTATCAGTTTTTCGTCCGATTCGAAAATCTTTGACTCACAGCAGAACGGACGTAAGGTGCCCGAGGCAGCAATAGACCCAAGGAGACAAGTCGGCTGGAGGACGATGTATTGAATCGGGACGCAATTTGAGTGTTCTATCGTCATTAGGAGGCCCTGAACGTTCAATTCACTATCAGTTTCTCGTCCGATTCGAAAATCTTTGACTCACAGCAGAAGGGCCATAAGGTGCCTGAGGCAGCAATAGACGCATGGAGACAAGTCTGCCCTAGGACGAGGTATTGAATCGGGACGCAATTTCAGTGTTCCATCGTCATTAGGAGGCCCTGAACGTTACAAATCACTATCAGTTTTTCGTCAGATTCGAAAATCTTTGACTCACAGCAGAACGGCCATAAGGTGCCCGAGGCAGCAATAGACCCATGGAGACAAGTCTGCTGGAGGACGATGTATTGAATCGGGACGCAATTTGAGTGATCCATCGTCATTAGGTGGCCCTGAACGTTACAATTCACTATCAGTTTTTCGTCCGATTCGAAAATCTTTGACTCACAGCAGAACGGCCATAAGGTGCCCGAGGCAGCTATAGACCCATGGAGACAAATCTGCTGGAGGACGATGTATTGAATCGGGACGCAATTTGAGTGATCCATCGTCATTAGGTGGCCCTGAATGTTACAATTCACTATCAGTTTTTCGTCCGATCCGAAAATCTTTGACTCACAGCAGAACGGCCATAAGGTGCCAGAGGCAGCAATAGACCCATGGAGACAAGTCGGCTGGAGGACTTTGTATTGAATCGGGACGCAATTTGAGTGATCCATCGTTATTAGGTGGCCCTGAATGTTACAATTCACTATCAGATTTTCGTCAGATTCGAAAATCTTTGACTCACAGCAGAGCAGCCATAAGGTGTCCGAGGCAGCAATAGACCCATGGGGACAAGTCTGCTGGAGGACGAGGTATTGAATCGGGACGCAATTTGAGTGTTCCATCGTCATTAGGGGGCCCTGAACGTTTTAACTCACTATCAGTTTTTCGTCCGATTCGAAAATCTTTGAGTCACAGCAGAAAGGCCATTAGGTGCCCGATGCAGCAATAGACCCATGGAGACAAGTGGGCTGGAGGACTATGTATTGAATCGAGACGCAATTTGAGTGATCCATCGTCATTAGGTGTCCCTGAACGTTACAATTCACTATCAGTTTTTCGTCCGATTCGAAAATCTTTGACTCACAGCAGAACGGCCATAAGGTGCCCGAGGCAGCAATAGACCCATGGAGACAGGTCGGCTGGAGGACGATGTATTGAATCGGGACGCAATTTGAGTGATCCATCGTCATTAGGTGGCCCTCAATGTTACAATTCACTTTCAGTTTTTCATCCCATTCGATAATCTAGACTCACGGGAGAACGACCAAAAGGTGCCCGAGGCAGCAATGGACCCATGGAGTCAAGTCGGCTGGAGGACGATGTATTGAATCGAGACGCAATTTGAGTGATCCATCGTCATTAGGAGGCCCTGAACGTTACAATTCACTATCAGGTTTTCGCCCGATTCGAAAATCTTTCACTCACAGGAGAACGGCCATAAGGTGCCCGAGGCAGCAATAGACCCATGGAGACAAGTCGGCTGGAGGACGATGTATTGAATCGGGACGCAATTTGAGTGAACCATCGTCATTAGGTGGCCCTGAATGTTACAATTCACTATCAGTTTTTCGTCCGATTCGAAAATCTTTGACTCACAGCAGAACGGCCATAAGGTGCCCGAGGCAGCAATAGACCCATGGAGACAAGTCTGCTGGAGGACGATGTATTGAATCGGGACGCAATTTGAGTGATCCATCGTCATTAGGTGGCCCTGAATGTTACAATTCACTATCAGTTTTTCGTCCGATTCGAAAATCTTTGACTCACAGTAGAACGGCCATACGGTGCCCGAGGCAGCAATAGACCCTTGGAGACTAGTCTGCTGGAGGACGATGTATTGAATCGGGACGCAATTTCAGTGTTCCATCGTCATTAGGAGGCCCAGAATGTTACAATTAATTATCAGTTTTTCGTCCCATTCGATAATCTAGACGCACGGGAGAAGACCATAAGGTGCCCGAGGCAGCAATAGACCCATATAGACAAGTCTGCTGGAGGACGAGGTATTGAATCGGGACGCAATTTGAGTGTTCCATCGCCATTAGGAGGCCCTGAACGTTACAATTCACTATCAGTTTTTCGTCCGATTCGAAAATCTTTGACTAACAGCAGAACGGCCATAAGGTGCCCGAGGCAGCAATAGACCCATGGAGACAAGTCTGCTGGAGGACGATGTATTCAATCGTGACGCAATTTGAGTGTTCCATCTACGTTAGGTGACCCTGAACGTTACAATTCACTATCAGTTTTTCGTCCGATTCGAAAATCTTTGACTCACAGCAGAACGGCCATAAGGTGCCCGAGGCAGCAATAGATCCATGGAGACAAGTCTGCTGGAGGACGATGTATTGAATCGGGACGCAATTTGAGTGTTCCATCGTCATTAGGAGGCCCTGAACGATACAATTCACTATCAGTTTTTCGTCCGATTCGAAAATATTTGAGTCACAGCAGAACGGCCATAAGGTGCCCGAGGCAGCAATAGACCCATAGAGACAGGTCGGCTGGAGGACGATGTATTGAATCGGAACGCAATTTGAGTGATCCATCGTCATTAGGTGGCCCTCAATGTTACAATTCACTATCAGTTTTTCGTCCCATTCGATAATCTAGACTCACGGGAGAACGACCATAAGGTGCCCGAGGCAGCAATAGACCCATGGAGTCAAGTCGGCTGGAGGACGATGTATTGAATCGGGGCGCAATTTGTGTGGTCCATCGTGATTAGGTGGTAGTGAACGTTACAATTCACTATCAGTTTTCCGTCCGATTCGAAAATATTTGACTCACAGCAGAACGGCCATAAGGTGCCCGAGGCAGCAATAGACCCATGGAGACAAGTCTGCTGGAGGACGATGTATTGAATCGGGACGCAATTTGAGTGTTCCATCGTCATTAGGAGGCCCTGAACGTTACAATTCACTATCAGTTTTTCATCCAATTCGAAAATATTTGAGTCACAGCAGAACGGCCTTAAGGTGCCCGAGGCAGCAATAGACCCATGGAGACTGGTCGGCTGGAGGACGATGTATTGAATCGGGACGCAATTTGAGTGATCCATCGTCATTAGGTGGCCCTCAATGTTACAATTCAATATCAGTTTTTCGTCCCATTCGATAATCTAGACTCACGGGAGAACAACCATAAGGTGCCCGAGGCAGCAATAGACCCATGGAGACAAGTCTGCTGGATGACGATGTATTGAATCGGGACGCAATTTGAGTGATCCATCGGCATTAGGAGGCCCTGAACGTTACAATTCACTATCAGGTTTTCGCCCGATTCGAAAGTCATTCACTCACAGGAGAACGGCCATAAGGTGCCCGAGGCAGCAATAGACCCATGGAGACAAGTCGGCTGGAGGACGATGTATTGAATCGGGACGCAATTTGAGTGAACCATCGTCATTAGGTGGCCCTGAATGTTACAATTCACTATCAGTTTTTCGTCCGATTCGAAAATCTTTGACTCACAGCAGAACAGCCATAAGGTGCCCGAGGCAGCAATAGACCCATGGAGACAAGTCTGCTGGAGGACGATGTATTAAATCAGGACGCAATTTGAGTGTTCCATCGTCATTAGGAGGCCCTGAACGTTACAATTCACTATAAGTTTTTCGTCCGATTCGAAAATCTTTGAGTCACAGCAGAAAGGCCCTTAGGTGCCCAAGGCAGCAATAGACCCATGGAGACAAGTCGGCTGTAGGACGATGAATTGAATCGAGACGCAATTTGAGTGATCCATCGTCATTAGGAGGCCCTGAACGTTACAATTCACTATCAGGTTTTCGCCCGATTCGAAAATCTTTCCTCACAGGAGGACGGCCATAAGGTGCCCGAGGCAGCAATAGACCCATGGAGACAAGTCGGCTGGAGGACGATGTATTGAATCGGGACGCAATTTGGGTGAACCATCGTCATTAGGTGGCCCTGAATGTTACAATTCACTATCAGATTTTCGTCCGATTCGAAAATCTTTGACTCACAGCAGAACGGCCATAAGGTGCCCGAGGCAGCAATAGACCCATAGAGACAAGTCTGCTGGAGGACGATGTATGAATCAGGACGCAATTTGAGTGTTCCATCGTCATTAGGAGGCCCTGAACGTTACAATTCACTATCAGCTTTTCGTCCGATTCGAAAATCTTTGACTCACAGGAGAACGGCCATTAGGTGCCCGAGGCAGCAATAGACCCATGGAGACAAGTCGGCTGGAGGACGATGTATTGAATCGGGACGTAATTTGAGTGATCCATCGTCATTAGGTGGCCCTGAATGTTACAATTCACTATCAGTTTTTCGTCAGATTCGAAAATCTTTGACTCATAGCCGAGCGGCCATAAGGTGACCGAGGCAGCAATAGACCCATGGAGACAAGTCTGCTGGAGGACGATGTATTGAATAGGGACGCAATTTGAGTGTTCCATCTTCATTAGGAGGCCCTGAACGTTACAATTCACTATCAGTTTTTCGTCCGATTCGAAAATCTTTGAGTCACAGCAGAAAGGCCATTAGGTGCCCGAGGCAGCAATAGACCCATGGAGACAAGTCGGCTGGAGGACGATGTATTGAATTGGGACGCAATTTGTGTGGTCCATCGTCATTAGGTGGCTCTGAATGTTACAATTCACTATCAGTTTTTCGTCCGATTCGAAAATTTTTGACTCACAGCAGAACGGCCATAAGGTGCCAGAGGCAGCAATAGACCCATGGAGACAAGTCTGCTGGAGGACGATGCATTGAATCGGGACGCAATTTGAGTGTTCATCGTCATTAGGAGGCCCTGAACGATACAATTCACTATCAGTTTTTCGTCCGATTCGAAAATCTTTGACTCACAGCAGAACGGCCGTAAGGTGCCCGAGGCAGCAATAGACCCATGGAGACAAGTCGGCTGGAGGACGATGTATTGAATCGGGACGCAATTTGAGTGTTCTGTCGTCATTAGGAGGCCCTGAACGTTCAATTCACTATCAGTTTTTCGTCCGATTCGAAAATCTTTGACTCACAGCAGAAGGGCCATAAGGTGCCTGAGGCAGCAATACACGCATGGAGACAAGTCTGCCCTAGGACGAGGTATTGAATCGGGACGCAATTTCAGTGTTCCATCGTCATTAGGAGGCCCTGAACGTTACAAATCACTATCAGTTTTTCGTCAGATTCGAAAATCTTTGACTCACAGCAGAACGGCCATAAGGTGCCCGAGGCAGCAATAGACCCATGGAGACAAGTCTGCTGGAGGACGATGTATTGAATCGGGACGCAATTTGAGTGATCCATCGTCATTAGGTGGCCCTGAACGTTACAATTCACTATCAGTTTTTCGTCCGATTCGAAAATCTTTGACTCACAGCAGAACGGCCATAAGGTGCCCGAGGCAGCTATAGACCCATGGAGACAAGTCTGCTGGAGGACGATGTATTGAATCGGGACGCAATCTGAGTGATCCATCGTCATTAGGTGGCCCTGAATGTTACAATTCACTATCAGTTTTTCGTCCGATCCGAAAATCTTTGACTCACAGCAGAGCAGCCATAAGGTGTCCGAGGCAGCAATAGACCCATGGGGACAAGTCTGCTGGAGGACGAGGTATTGAATCGGGACGCAATTTGAGTGTTCCATCGTCATTAGGGGGCCCTGAACGTTTTAATTCACTATCAGTTTTTCGTCCGATTCGAAAATCTTTGAGTCACAGCAGAAAGGCCATTAGGTGCCCGATGCAGCAATAGACCCATGGAAGCAAGTGGGCTGGAGGACTATGTATTGAATCGAGCCGCAATTTGAGTGATCCATCGTCATTAGGTGTCCCTGAACGTTACAATTCACTATCAGTTTTTCGTCCGATTCGAAAATCTTTGACTCACAGCAGAACGGCCATAAGGTGCCCGAGGCAGCAATAGACCCATGGAGACAAGTCTGCTGGAGGACGATGTATTGAATCGGGACGCAGTTTGAGTGTTCCATCGTCATTAGGAGGCCCTGAACGTTACAATTAACTATCAGTTTTTCGTCCGATTCGAAAATATTTGAGTCACAGCAGAACGGCCATAAGGTGCCCGAGGCAGCAATAGACCCATGGAGACAGGTCGGCTGGAGGACGATTTATTGAATCGGGACGCAATTTGAGTGATCCATCGTCATTAGGTGGCCCTCAATGTTACAATTCACTTTCAGTTTTTCATCCCATTCGATAATCTAGACTCACGGGAGAACGACCAAAAGGTGCCCGAGGCAGCAATGGACCCATGGAGTCAAGTCGGCTGGAGGACGATGTATTGAATCGAGACGCAATTTGAGTGATCCATCGTCATTAGGAGGCCCTGAACGTTACAATTCACTATCAGGTTTTCGCCCGATTCGAAAATCTTTCACTCACAGGAGAACGGCCATAAGGTGCCCGACGCAGCAATAGACCCATGGAGACAAGTCGGCTGGAGGACGATGTATTGAATCGGGACGCAATTTGAGTGAACCATCGTCATTAGGTGGCCCTGAATGTTACAATTCACTATCAGTTTTTCGTCCGATTCGAAAATCTTTGACTCACAGCAGAACGGCCATAAAGTGCCCGAGGCAGCAATAGACCCATGGAGACAAGTCTGCTGGAGGACGATGTATTGAATCGGGACGCAATTTGAGTGTTCCATCGTCATTAAGAGGCCCTGAACGTTACAATTCACTATCAGTTTTTCGTCCGATTCGAAAATCTTTGACTCACAGGAGAACGGCCATTAGGTGCCCGAGGCAGCAATAGACCCATGGAGACAAGTCGGCTGCAGGACGATGTATTGAATCGGGACGTAATTTAAGTGATCCATCGTCATTAGTTGGCCCTGAAATTTACAATTCACTATCAGTTTTTCGACCGATTCGAAAATCTTTGACTCACAGCAGAACGACCATAAGGTGCCCGAGGCAGCAATAGACCCATGGAGACAAGTCTGCTGGAGGACGATGTATTGAATGGGGACAGAATTTAAGTGTACCATCGTCATTAGGAGGCCCTGAATGTTACAATTAACTATCAGTTTTTCGTCCCATTCGATAATCTAGACTCACAGCAGAACGGCCATAAGGTGCCCGAGGCAGCAATAGACCCATGGAGTCAAGTCGGCTGGAGGACGATGTATTGAATTGGGACGCAATTTGTGTGGTCCATCGTCATTAGGTGGCTCTGAATGTTACAATTCACTATCAGTTTTTCGTCCGATTCGAAAATTTTTACTCACAGCAAAACGGCCGTAAGGTGCCAGAGGCAGCAATAGACCCATGGAGACAAGTCTGCTGGAGGACGATGCTTTGAATCGGGACGCAATTTGAGTGTTCATCGTCATTAGGAGGCCCTGAACGATACAATTCACTATTAGTTTTTCGTCCGATTCGAAAATCTTTAACTCACAGCAGAACGGCAATAAGGTGCCCGAGGCAGCAATAGACCCATGGAGACAAGTCGGCTGGAGGACGATGTATTGAATCGGGACGCAATTTGAGTGTTCTATCGTCATTAGGAGGCCCTGAATGTTACAATTCACTATCAGTTTTTCGTCCCATTCGATAATCTAGACTCACAGCAGAACGGCCATAAGGTGCCCGAGGCAGCAATAGACGCATGGAGACAAGTCTGCCCTAGGACGAGGTATTGAATCGGGACGCAATATGAGTGTTCCATCGTCATTAGGAGGCCCTGAACGTTACAATTCACTATCAGTTTTTCGTCCGATTCGAAAATCTTTGACTCACAGGAGAACGGCCATAAGGTGCCCGAGGCAGCTATAGACCCATGGAGACAAGTCTGCTGAAGGACGATGTATTGAATCGGGACGCAATTTGAGTGATCCATCGTCATTAGGTGGCCCTGAATGTTACAATTCACTATCAGTTTTTCGTCCGATCCGAAAATCTTTGACTCACAGCAGAACGGCCATAAGGTGCCCGAGACAGCAATAGACCCATGGAGACAAGTCGGCTGGAGGACTTTGTATTGAATCGGGACGCAATCTGAGTGATCCATCGTCATTAGGTGGCCCTGAATGTTACAATTCACTATCAGTTTTTCGTCAGATTCGAAAATCTTTGACTCACCGCAGAGCTACCATAAGGTGTCCGAGGCAGCAATAGACCCATTGGGACAAGTCTGCTGGAGGACGATGTATTGAATCGGGACGCAATTTGAGTGAACCATCGTCATTAGGTGGCCCTGAATGTTACAATTCACTATCAGGTTTTCGTCCGGTTCGAAAATCTTTGACTCACAGGAGTACGGCCATAAGGTGCCCGAGGCAGCATTAGACCCATGGAGACAAGTCGGCTGGAGGACGATGTATTGAATCGGGACGCAATTTGAGTGATCCATCGTCATTAGGTGGCCCTGAATGTTACAATTCACTATCAGGTTATCGTCCGATTCGAAAATCTTTGACTCACAGGAGAACGGCCATAAGGTGCCCGAGGCGGCAATAGACCCATGGAGACAAGTCGGCTGGAGGACGATGTATTGAATCGGGACATAATTTGAGTGATCCATCGTCATTAGGTGGCCCTGAAAGTTACAATTCACTATCAGTTTTTCGACCGATTCGAAAATCGTTGACTCACAGCAGAACGGCCATAAGGTGCCCAAGGCAGCAGTAGACCCATGGAGACAAGTCTGCTGGAGGACGATGTATTGAATCGGGAAAGAATTTGAGTGTTCCATCGTCATTAGGAGGCCCTGAATGTTACAATTAACTTTCAGTTTTTCAACCCATTCGATAATCGAGACTCACAGCAGAACGGCCATAAGGTGCCCGAGGCAGCAATAGACCCTCGGAGACAAGTCTGCTGGAGGACGATGTATTGAATCGGGACGCAATTTCAGTGTTCCATCGTCATTAGGAGGCCCAGAATGTTACAATTAATTATCAGTTTTTCGTCCCATTTGATAATCTAGACGCACGGGAGAAAGACCATAAGGTGCCCAAGGCAGCAATAGACCCATATAGACAAGTCTGCTGGAGGACGATGTATTGAATCGGGACGCTATTTGAATGATCCATCGTCATTAGGTGGCCCTGAACGTTACAATTCACTATCAGTTTTTCGTCCGATTCGAAAATCTTTGACTCACAGTAGAACGGCCATAAGGTGCCCGAGGCAGCAATAGACCCACGGAGACAAGTCTGCCCTAGGACGAGGTATTGAATCGGGACGCAATTTGAGTGTTCCATCGTCATTAGGAGGCCCTGAACGTTACAATTCACTATCAGTTTTTCGTCCGATCCGAAAATCTTTGACTCACAGCAGAACGGCCATAAGGTGCCCGAGGCAGCAATAGACCCATGGAGACAAGTCGGCTGGAGGACAATGTATTGAATCGGGACGCAATTTTAGTGATCCATCGTCATTAGGTGGCCCTGAATGTTACAATTCACTATCAGTTTTTCGTCAGAATCGAAAATATTTGACTCACAGCAGAGCGGCCATAAGGTGCCCGAGGCAGCAATAGACCCATGGAGACAAGTCTGCTGGAGGACGATTCATTGAATCGGGACGCAATTTGAGTGTTCTATCGTCATTAGGAGGCCATGAACGTTACAATTCACTATCAGTTTTTCGTCCGATTCGAAAATCTTTGACTCACAGCAGAACGGCAATAAGGTGCCCGAGGCAGAAATAGACCCATGGAGGCAAGTCAGCTGGAGGACGAGGTATTGAATCGGTACGTAATTTGAGTGTTCCACCGCCATTAGGAGGTCCTGAACGTTACAAGTCACTATCAGTTGTTCGTCCGATTCGAAAATCTTCGACTAACAGCAGAACGGCCATAAGGTGCCCGAGGCAGCAATAGACCCATGGAGACAAGTCTGCTGGAGGACGATGTATTCAATCGGGACGCAGTTTGAGTGTTCCATCGTCGTTAGGTGGCCCTGAACGTTACAATTCACTATCAGTTTTTCGTCCGATTCGAAAATCGAGACTCACTGTAGAACGGCCATAAGGTGCCCGAGGCAGCAATAGACCCATCGAGACAAGTCTGCTGGAGGACCATGTATTGAATCGGGACGCAATTTGAGTGTTCCTTCGTCATTAGGAGGCCCTGAACGTTACAATTCACTATCAGGTTTTCGTCTGATTCGAAAATCTTTGACTCACAGGAGAACGGCCATAAGGAGCCCGAGGCAGCAATAGACCCATGGAGACAAGTCTTCTGGAGGACGATGTATTGAATCGGGACGCAATTTGAGTGAACCATCGTCATTAGGTGGCCCGGAATGTTACAATTCACTATCAGTTTTTCGTCCGATTCGAAAATCTTTGACTCACAGCAGAACGGTCATAAGGTGCCCGAGGCAGCAATAGACCCATGGAGACAAGTCTGCTGGAGGACGATGTATTGAATCGGGACGCAATTTGAGTGTTCCATCGTCATTAGGAGGCCCTGAACGTTACAATTCACTATCAGTTTTTCGTCCGATTCGAAAATCTTTGACTCACAGGAGAACGGCCATAAGGTGCCCGAGGCAGCAATAGACCCATGGAGACAAGTCGGCTGGAGGACGATGTATTGAATCGGGACGTAATTTGAGTGATCCATCGTCATTAGGTGGCCCTGAAAGTTACAATTCACTATCAGTTTTTCGACCGATTCGAAAATCTTTGACTCACAGCATAACGGCCATAAGGTGCCCGAGGCAGCAATAGACCCATGGAGTCAAGTCTGCTGGAGGACGATGTATTGAATCGGGACAGAATTTGAGTGTTCCATCGTCATTAGGAGGCCCTGAATGTTACAATTCACTATCAGTTTTTCGTCCCATTCGATAATCTAGACTCACAGCAGAACGGCCATAAGGTGCCCGAGGCAGCAATAGACCCATGGAGTCAAGTCGGCTGGAGGACGATGTATTGAATCGGGACGGAATTTGTGTGGTCCATCTTCATTAGGTGGCTCTGAATGTTACAATTCACTATCAGTTTTTCGTCCGATTCGAAAATATTTGACTCACCGCAGAACGGCCATAAGGTGCCCGAGGCAGCAATAGACCCATGGAGACAAGTCTGCTGGAGGACGATGTATTGCAACGGGACGCAATTTGAGTGATCCATCGTCATTAGGTTGCCCTGAAAGTTACAATTCACTATCAGCTTTTCGTCCGATTCGAAAATCTTTGACTCACAGTAGAACGGCCATACGGTGCCCGAGGCAGCAATAGACCCATGGAGACAAGTCTGCTGGAGGACGATGTATTGAATCGGGACGCAATTTCAGTGTTCCATCGTCATTAGGAGGCCCAGAATGTTACAATTAATTATCAGTTTTTCGTTCCATTCGATAATCTAGATGCACGGGAGAACGACCATAAGGTGCCCGAGGCAGCAATAGACCCATATAGACAAGTCTGCTGGAGGACGATGTATTGAATTGGGACGCTATTTGTATGATCCATCCTCATTATGTGGCCCTGAACGTTACAATTCACTATCAGTTTTTCGTCCGATTCGAAAATCTTTGACTCACAGCAGAACGGCCATAAGGTGCCCGAGGCAGCAATAGACCCATTGAGGCAAGTCTGCCCTAGGACGAGGGATTGAATCGGGACGAAATTTGAGTGTTCCATCGTCATTAGGAGGCCCTGAACGTTACAATTCACTATCAGTTTTTCGTCAGATTCGAAAATCTTTGACTCACAGCAGAACGGTCATAAGGTGCCCGAGGCAGCAATAGACCCATGGAGACAAGTCTGCTGGAGGACGATGTATTCAATCGGGCGCAATTTGAGTGTTCCATCGTCGTTAGGTGGCCCTGAACGTTACAATTCACTATCACTTTTTCGTCCGATTCGAAAATCTTTGACTCATTGTAGAACGGCCATAACGTGCCCGAGGCAGCAATAGACCCATCGAGACAAGTCTGCTGGAGGACCATGTATTGAATCGGGACGCAATTTGAGTGTTCCATCGTCATTAGGAGGCCCTGAACGTTACAATTCACTATCAGGTTTTCGTCTGATTCGAAATACTTCGACTCACAGGAGAACGGCCATAACGTGCCCGAGGCAGCAATAGACCCATGGAGACAAGTCTTCTGGAGGACGATGTATTGAATCGGGACGCAATTTGAGTGAACCATCGTCATTAGGTGGCCCGGAATGTTACAATTCATTATCAGTTTTTCGTCCGATTCGAAAATCTTTGACTCACAGCAGATCGGTCATAAGGTGCCCGAGGCAGCAATAGACCCATGGAGACAAGTCTGCTGGAGGACGATGTATTGAATCGGGACCCAATTTGAGTGTTCCATCGTCATTAGGAGGCCCTGAACGTTACAATTCACTATCAGTTTTTCGTCCGATTCGAAAATCTTTGACTCACAGGAGAACGGCCATAAGGTGCCCGAGGCAGCTATAGACCCATGGAGACAAGTCTGCTGGAGGACCATGTATTGAATCGGGACGCGATTTGAGTGTTCCATCGTCATTAGGAGGCCTTGAACGTTACAATTAACTATCAGGTTTTCGTCCGATTCGAAAATCTTTGACTCACAGGAGAACGGTCTTAATGTGCCCGAGGAGACCCATGGAGACAAGTCGGCTGGAGGACGATGTATTGAATCGGGACGCAATTTCAGAGATCCATCGTCATTAGGTGACCCTGAAAGTTACAATTCACTATTAGTTTTTCGTCCGATTCGAAAATCTTTGACTCACAGCAGAACGGCCATAAGGTGCCCGAGGCAGCAATGGACCCATGGAGAAAAGTCTACTGGAGGACGTGGTATTGATCGGGACGCAATTTGAGTGTTCCATCGTCATTAGGAGGCTCTGAACGTTACAATTCACTATCGGTTTTTCGTCAGATTCGAAAATCTTTGACGCACAGCAGAACGGCCATAAGGTGCCCGAGGCAGCTATAGACCCATGGAGACAAGTCTGCTGGAGGACTATGTATTGAATCGGGACGCAATTTGAGTGATCCATCGTCATTAGGTGGCCCTGAACGTTACAATTCACTATCGGTTTTTCGTCCGATTCGAAATGCTTTGACTCACAGCAGAACGGCCATAAGGTGCCCGAGGCAGCAATAGACCCATGGAGGCAAGTCTGCTGGAGGACGATGTATTGAATCGGGACGCAATTTGAGCGATCCATCGTCAATAGGTGGCCCTGAATGTTACAATTCACTATCAGTTTTTCGTCCGATCCGCAAATCTTTGACTCACAGCAGAACGGCCATATGGTGCCCGAGGTAGCAATAGACCCATGGAGACAAGTCTGCTGGAGGACGATGTATTGAATCGGGACGCAATTTGAGTGTTCCATCGTCATTAGGAGACCCTGAACGTTACAATTCACTATCAGTTTTTCGTCCGATTCGAAAATCTTTGACTCAGAGGAGAACGGCCATAAGGTGCCCGAGGCAGCAATAGACCCATGGAGACAAGTCGGCTGGAGGACGATGTATTGAATCTGGACGTAATTTGAGTGATCCATCGTCATTAGGTGGCCCTGAGAGTTACAATTCACTATCAGTTTTTCGTCCGATTTGAAAATTTTTGGTTCACAGTAGAACGGCCATAAGGTGCCCGAGGCAGCAATAGACCCAAGGAGACAAGTCTGCTGGAGGACGATGTATTGAATCGGGACGCAATTTCAGTGTTCCTTCGTCATAAGGAGGCCCAGAATGTTACAATTAATTATCAGTTTTTCGTCCCATTCGATAATCTAGACGCACGGGAGAACGACCATAAGGTGCCCGAGACAGCAATAGACCCATATAGACAAGTGTGCTGGAGGACGATGTATTGAATCGGGACGCTATTTGAATGATCCATCGTCATTAGGTTGCCCTGAACGTTACAATTCACTATCAGTTTTTCGACCGATTCGGAAATCTTTGACTCACAGCAGAACGGCCATAAGGTGCCCGAGGCAGCAATAGACCCATCGAGACAAGTCTGCTGGAGGACGATGTATTGAATCGGGACGCAATTTGAGTGATCTATCGTCATTAGGTGGCCTTGAACGTTACAATTCACTATCAGTTTTTCGTCCGATTCGAAAATCTTTGACTCACAGCAGAACGGCCATAAGGTGCCCGAGGCAGCTATAGACCCATGGAGACAAGTCTGCTGGAGGACCATGTATTGAATCGGGACGCAATTTGAGTGTTCCATTGTTATTAGGAGGCCCTGAACGTTACAATTAACTATCAGGTTTTCATCCGATTCGAAAATCTTTGACTCACAGGAGAACGGCCTTAATGTGCCCGAGGCACCAATAGACCCATGGAGACAAGTCGGCTGGAGGACGATGTATTGAATCGGGACGCAATTTCAGAGATCCATCGTCATTAAGTGACCCTGAATGTTACAATTCACTATTAGTTTTTCGTCCGATTCGAAAATCTTTGACTCACAGCAGAACGGCCATAAGGTGCCCGAGGCAGCAATAGACCCATGGCGACAAGTCTGCTGGAGGACGATGTATTGAATCGGGACGCAATTTGAGTGATCCATCGTCATTAGGTGGCCCTGATTGTTACAATTCACTATCAGTATTTCGTCAGATTCGAAAATCTTTGACTCACAGCAGAGCGGCCATAAGGTGTCCGAAGCAGCAATAGACCCATGGGGTCAAGTCTGCTGGAGGACGATGTATTGAATCGGGACGCAATTTGAGTGATCCATCGTCATTAGGTGGCCCTAAATGTTACAATTCACTATCAGTTTTTCGTCCGATCCGAAAATCTTTGACTCATAGCAGAACGGCCATAAGGTGCCCGAGGCAGCAATAGACCCATGGAGACAAGTCGGCTGGAGGACGATGTATTGAATCGGGACGCAATTTGAGTGATCCATCGTCATTAGATGGCCCTGAATGTTACAATTCACTATCAGTTTTTCGTCCCATTCGATAATGTAGACTCACGGGAGAACGACCATAAGGTGCCCGAGGCAGCAATAGACCCATGGAGACAAGTCTGCTGGAGGACGATGCATTAAATCGGGACGCAATTTGAGTGATCCATCGTCATTAGGTGGCCCTGAATGTTACAATTCACTATCAGTTTTTCGTCCGATTCGAAAATCTTTGAGTCACAGTAGAACGGCCATAAGGTGCCCGAGGCAGCAATAGACCCATGGAGACAAGTCTGCTGGAGGACGATGTATTGAATCGGGACGCAATTTCAGTGTTCCATCGTCATTAGAAGGCCCAAAATGTTACAATTAATTATCAGTTTTTCGTCCCATTCCATAATCTAGACGCACGGGAGACCGACCATAAGGTGCCCGAGGCAGCAATAGACCCATATAGACAAGTCTGCTGGAGGACGATGTATTGTATCGGGACGCTATTTGAATGATCCATCATCATTAGGTGGCCCTGAACGTTACAATTCACTATCAGTTTTTCGTCCGATTCGAAAATCTTTCACTCACACCAGAACGGCCATAAGGTGCCCGAGGCAGCAATAGACCCATGGAGACAAGTCTGCTGGAGGACGATGAATTGAATCGGGACGCAATTTGAGTGATCCTTTGTCATTAGGTGGCCCTGAACGTTAGAATTCACTATCAGTTTTTCGTCCGATTCGAAAATCTTTGACTCACAGCAGAACGGCCATAAGGTGCCCGAGGCAGCAATAGACCCATGGAGACAAGTCTGCTGGAGGACGATGTATTGAATCGGGACGCAATTTGAGTGATCCATCGTCATTAGGTGGCCCTGAATGTTACAATTCACTATCAGTTTTTCGTCAGATTCAAAAATCTTTGACTCACAGCAGAGCGGCCATAAGGTGTCCGAGGCAGCAATAGACCCATGGGGACAAGTCTGCTGGAGGACGATGTATTGAATCGGGACGCAATTTGAGTGTTCCATCGTCATTAGGAGGCCCTGAACGCTACAATTCACTATGAGTTTTTCGTCCGATTCGAAAAATCTTTGAGTCACAGCAGAAAGGCCATTAAGTGCCCGAGGCAGCAATAGACCCATGGAGACAAGTCTGCTGGAGTACGATGTATTGAATCGGGACGCAATTTGAGTGATCCATCGTCATTAGGTGGCTCTGAATGTTACAATTCACTATCAGTTTGTCGTCAGATTCGAAAATCTTTCACACACAGCAGAGCGGCCATAAGGTGTCCGAGGCAGCAATAGACCCATGGGGACAAGTCTGCTGGAGGACGATGTATTGGATCGGGACGCAATTTGAGTGTTCCATCGTCATTAGGAGGCACTGAACGTTACAATTCACTATGAGTTTTTCGTCCGATTCGAAAATCTTTGAGTCACAGCAGAAAAGCCATTAAATGCCCGAGGCAGCAATAGACACATGGAGAAAAGTCGACTGGAGGACGATGTATTGAATCGGGACGCAATTTGAGTGATCCATCGTCATTAGGTGGCCCTGAATGTTATAATTCACTATCAGTTTTTCGTCCGATTCGAAAATCTTTGAGTCACAGCAGAAAGGCCCTTAAGTGCCCGAGGCAGCAATAGACCCATGGGGACAAGTCGGCTGGAGGACGATGTATTGAATCGGGACGCAATTTGAGTGATCCATCGTCATTAGGTGGCCCTGAATGTTACAATTCACTATCAGTTTTTCGTCCCATTCGATAATGTAGACTCACGGGAGAACGACCTTAAGGTGCCCGAGGCAGCAATAGACCCATGGAGACAAGTCTGCTTGAGGACGATGCATTGAATCGGGACGCAATTTGAGTGTTCATCGTCATTAGGAGGCCCTGAACGTTACAATTCACTATCAGTTTTTCGTCCGATTCGAAAGTCTTTCACTCACACCAGAACGGCCATAAGGTGCCCGAGGCAGCAATAGACCCATGGAGACAAGTCTGCCCTAGGACGATGTATTGAATCGGGACGCTATTTGAGTGTTCCATCGTCATTAGGAGGCCCTGAACGTTACAATTCACTATCAGTTTTTCGTCAGATTCGAAAATCTTTGACTCACAGCGGAACGGCCATAAGGTGCCCGAGGCAACAATACACCCATGGAGACAAGTCTCCTGGAGGACGATGTATTGAATCGGGACGCAATTTGAGTGATCCATCGTCATTAGGTGGCCTTGAACGTTACAATTCACTATCAGTTTTTCGTCCGATTCGAAAATCTTTGACTCACAGCAGAACGGCCATAAGGTGCCCGAGGCAGCTATAGACCCATGGAGACAAGTCTGCTGGAGGACCATGTATTGAATCGGGACGCAATTTGAGTGTTCCATTGTCATTAGGAGGCCCTGAACGTTACAATTAACTATCAGGTTGTCGTCCGATTCGAAAATCTTTGACTCACAGGAGAACGGCCTTAATGTGCCCGAGGCACCAATAGACCCATGGAGACAAGTCGGCTGGAGGACGATGTATTGTATCGGGACGCAATTTCAGAGATCCATCGTCATTAGGTGACCCTGAATGTTACAATTCACTATTAGTTTTTCGTCCGATTCGAAAATCTTTGTCTCACAGCAGAACGGCCATAAGGTGCCCAAGGCAGCAATAGACCCATGGAGAAGAGTCTGCTGGAGGACGAGGTATTGAATCGGGACGCAATTTGAGTGTTCCATCGTCATTAGGAGGCCCTGAACGTTACAATTCACTATCAGTATTTCGTCCGATTCGAAAACTTTGACTCACAGCAGAACGGCCATAAGGTGCCCGCGGCAGCAATAGACCCATGGAGACAAGTCTGCTGGAGGACGATGTATTGAATCGGGACGCAATTTGAGTGATCCATCGTCATTAGGTGGCCCTGAATGTTACAATTCACTATCAGTTTTTCGTCCCATTCGATAATGTAGACTCACGGGAGAACGACAATAAGGTGCCCGAGGCAGCAATAGACCCATGGAGACAAGTCTGCTTGAGGACGATGCATTGAATCGGGACGCAATTTGAGTGTTCATCGTCATTAGGAGGCCCTGAACGTTACAATTCACTATCAGTTTTTCGTCCGATTCGAAAATCTTTGACTCACAGCAGAACGGCCATAAGGTGCCCGAGGCAGCAATAGACCCATGGAGACAAGTCGGCTGGAGGACGATGTATTGAATCGGGACGCAATTTGAGTGATCCATCGTCATTAGGTGGCCCTGAATGTCACAATTCACTATCAGTTTTTCGTCCCATTCGATAATGTAGACTCACGGAAGAACGACCATAAGGTGCCCGAGGCAGCAATAGACCCATGGAGACAAGTCTGCTTGAGGACGATGCATTGAATCGGGACGCAATTTGAGTGTTCATCGTCATTAGGAGGCCCTGAACGTTACAATTCACTATCAGTTTTTCGTCCGATTCGAAAGTCTTTCACTCACACCAGAACGGCCATAAGGTGCCCGAGGCAGCAATAGACCCATGGAGACAAGTCTGCCCTAGGACGATGTATTGAATCGGGACGCTATTTGAGTGTTCCATCGTCATTAGGAGGCCCTGAACGTTACAATTCACTATCAGTTTTTCGTCAGATTCGAAAATCTTTGACTCACAGCGGAACGGCCATAAGGTGCCCGATTCAACAATACACCCATGGAGACAAGTCTCCTGGAGGACGATGTATTGAATCGGGACGCAATTTGAGTGATCCATCGTCATTAGGTGGCCCTGAATGTTACAATTCACTATCAGTTTTTCGTCCCATTCGATAATGTAGACTCACGGGAGAACGACAATAAGGTGCCCGAGGCAGCAATAGACCCATGGAGACAAGTCTGCTTGAGGACGATGCATTGAATCGGGACGCAATTTGAGTGTTCATCGTCATTAGGAGGCCTTGAACGTTACAATTCACTATCAGTTTTTCGTCCGATTCGAAAATCTTTGACTCACAGCAGAACGGCCATAAGGTGCCCGAGGCAGCTATAGACCCATGGAGACAAGTCTGCTGGAGGACCATGTATTGAATCGGGACGCAATTTGAGTGTTCCATTGTCATTAGGAGGCCCTGAACGTTACAATTAACTATCAGGTTGTCGTCCGATTCGAAAATCTTTGACTCACAGGAGAACAGCCTTAATGTGCCCGAGGCACCAATAGACCCATGGAGACAAGTCGGCTGGAGGACGATGTATTGTATCGGGACGCAATTTCAGAGATCCATCGTCATTAGGTGACCCTGAATGTTACAATTCACTATTAGTTTTTCGTCCGATTCGAAAATCTTTGTCTCACAGCAGAACGGCCATAAGGTGCCCAAGGCAGCAATAGACCCATGGAGAAGAGTCTGCTGGAGGACGAGGTATTGAATCGGGACGCAATTTGAGTGTTCCATCGTCATTAGGAGGCCCTGAACGTTACAATTCACTATCAGTATTTCGTCCGATTCGAAAACTTTGACTCACAGCAGAACGGCCATAAGGTGCCCGCGGCAGCAATAGACCCATGGAGACAAGTCTGCTGGAGGACGATGTATTGAATCGGGACGCAATTTGAGTGATCCATCGTCATTAGGTGGCCCTGAATGTTACAATTCACTATCAGTTTTTCGTCCCATTCGATAATGTAGACTCACGGGAGAACGACCATAAGGTGCCCGAGGCAGCAATAGACCCATGGAGACAAGTCTGCTTGAGGACGATGCATTGAATCGGGACGCAATTTGAGTGTTCATCGTCATTAAGAGGCCCTGAACGTTACAATTCACTATCAGTTTTTCGTCCGATTCGAAAATCTTTGACTCACAGCAGAACGGCCATAAGGTGCCCGAGGCAGCAATAGACCCATGGAGACAAGTCGGCTGGAGGACGATGTATTGAATCGGGACGCAATTTGAGTGATCCATCGTCATTAGGTGGCCCTGAATGTCACAATTCACTATCAGTTTTTCGTCCCATTCGATAATGTAGACTCACGGAAGAACGACCATAAGGTGCCCGAGGCAGCAATAGACCCATGGAGACAAGTCTGCTTGAGGTCGATGCAATGAATCGGGACGCAATTTGAGTGATCCATCGTCATTAGGTGGCCCTGAAAGTTACAATTCACTATCAGTTTTTCGTCTGATTCGAAAATCTTTGACTCACAGTAGAACGGCCATAAGGTGCCCGAGGCAGCAATAGACCCATGGAGACAAGTCTGCTGGAGGACGATGTATTGAATCGGGACGCAATTTCAGTGTTCCATCGTCATTAGGAGGCCCTGAACGTTACAATTCACTATCAGGTTTTCATCCGATTCGAAAATCTTTGACGCACAGCAGAACGGCCATTATGTGCCCGAGGCAGCAATAGACCCATGGAGACAAGTCGGCTGGAGGACGATGTATTGAATCGGGACGCAATTTGAGTGATCCATCGTCATTAGGTGGCTCTGAATGTTACAATTCACTATCAGTTTGTCGTCAGATTCGAAAATCTTTCACACACAGCAGAGCGGCCATAAGGTGTCCGAGGCAGCAATAGACCCATGGGGACAAGTCTGCTGGAGGACGATGTATTGGATCGGGACGCAATTTGAGTGTTCCATCGTCATTAGGAGGCACTGAACGTTACAATTCACTATGAGTTTTTCGTCCGATTCGAAAATCTTTGAGTCACAGCAGAAAAGCCATTAAATGCCCGAGGCAGCAATAGACACATGGAGAAAAGTCGACTGGAGGACGATGTATTGAATCGGGACGCAATTTGAGTGATCCATCGTCATTAGGTGGCCCTGAATGTTATAATTCACTATCAGTTTTTCGTCCGATTCGAAAATCTTTGAGTCACAGCAGAAAGGCCCTTAAGTGCCCGAGGCAGCAATAGACCCATGGGGACAAGTCGGCTGGAGGACGATGTATTGAATCGGGACGCAATTTGAGTGATCCATCGTCATTAGGTGGCCCTGAATGTTACAATTCACTATCAGTTTTTCGTCCCATTCGATAATGTAGACTCACGGGAGAACGACCTTAAGGTGCCCGAGGCAGCAATAGACCCATGGAGACAAGTCTGCTTGAGGACGATGCATTGAATCGGGACGCAATTTGAGTGTTCATCGTCATTAGGAGGCCCTGAACGTTACAATTCACTATCAGTTTTTCGTCCGATTCGAAAGTCTTTCACTCACACCAGAACGGCCATAAGGTGCCCGAGGCAGCAATAGACCCATGGAGACAAGTCTGCCCTAGGACGATGTATTGAATCGGGATGCTATTTGAGTGTTCCATCGTCATTAGGAGGCCCTGAACGTTACAATTCACTATCAGTTTTTCGTCAGATTCGAAAATCTTTGACTCACAGCGGAACGGCCATAAGGTGCCCGAGGCAACAATACACCCATGGAGACAAGTCTCCTGGAGGACGATGTATTGAATCGGGACGCAATTTGAGTGATCCATCGTCATTAGGTGGCCTTGAACGTTACAATTCACTATCAGTTTTTCGTCCGATTCGAAAATCTTTGACTCACAGCAGAACGGCCATAAGGTGCCCGAGGCAGCTATAGACCCATGGAGACAAGTCTGCTGGAGGACCATGTATTGAATCGGGACGCAATTTGAGTGTTCCATTGTCATTAGGAGGCCCTGAACGTTACAATTAACTATCAGGTTGTCGTCCGATTCGAAAATCTTTGACTCACAGGAGAACGGCCTTAATGTGCCCGAGGCACCAATAGACCCATGGAGACAAGTCGGCTGGAGGACGATGTATTGTATCGGGACGCAATTTCAGAGATCCATCGTCATTAGGTGACCCTGAATGTTACAATTCACTATTAGTTTTTCGTCCGATTCGAAAATCTTTGTCTCACAGCAGAACGGCCATAAGGTGCCCAAGGCAGCAATAGACCCATGGAGAAGAGTCTGCTGGAGGACGAGGTATTGAATCGGGACGCAATTTGAGTGTTCCATCGTCATTAGGAGGCCCTGAACGTTACAATTCACTATCAGTATTTCGTCCGATTCGAAAACTTTGACTCACAGCAGAACGGCCATAAGGTGCCCGCGGCAGCAATAGACCCATGGAGACAAGTCTGCTGGAGGACGATGTATTGAATCGGGACGCAATTTGAGTGATCCATCGTCATTAGGTGGCCCTGAATGTTACAATTCACTATCAGTTTTTCGTCCCATTCGATAATGTAGACTCACGGGAGAACGACAATAAGGTGCCCGAGGCAGCAATAGACCCATGGAGACAAGTCTGCTTGAGGACGATGCATTGAATCGGGACGCAATTTGAGTGTTCATCGTCATTAGGAGGCCCTGAACGTTACAATTCACTATCAGTTTTTCGTCCGATTCGAAAATCTTTGACTCACAGCAGAACGGCCATAAGGTGCCCGAGGCAGCAATAGACCCATGGAGACAAGTCGGCTGGAGGACGATGTATTGAATCGGGACGCAATTTGAGTGATCCATCGTCATTAGGTGGCCCTGAATGTCACAATTCACTATCAGTTTTTCGTCCCATTCGATAATGTAGACTCACGGAAGAACGACCATAAGGTGCCCGAGGCAGCAATAGACCCATGGAGACAAGTCTGCTTGAGGACGATGCATTGAATCGGGACGCAATTTGAGTGTTCATCGTCATTAGGAGGCCCTGAACGTTACAATTCACTATCAGTTTTTCGTCCGATTCGAAAGTCTTTCACTCACACCAGAACGGCCATAAGGTGCCCGAGGCAGCAATAGACCCATGGAGACAAGTCTGCCCTAGGACGATGTATTGAATCGGGACGCTATTTGAGTGTTCCATCGTCATTAGGAGGCCCTGAACGTTACAATTCACTATCAGTTTTTCGTCAGATTCGAAAATCTTTGACTCACAGCGGAACGGCCATAAGGTGCCCGATTCAACAATACACCCATGGAGACAAGTCTCCTGGAGGACGATGTATTGAATCGGGACGCAATTTGAGTGATCCATCGTCATTAGGTGGCCTTGAACGTTACAATTCACTATCAGTTTTTCGTCCGATTCGAAAATCTTTGACTCACAGCAGAACGGCCATAAGGTGCCCGAGGCAGCTATAGACCCATGGAGACAAGTCTGCTGGAGGACCATGTATTGAATCGGGACGCAATTTGAGTGTTCCATTGTCATTAGGAGGCCCTGAACGTTACAATTAACTATCAGGTTGTCGTCCGATTCGAAAATCTTTGACTCACAGGAGAACAGCCTTAATGTGCCCGAGGCACCAATAGACCCATGGAGACAAGTCGGCTGGAGGACGATGTATTGTATCGGGACGCAATTTCAGAGATCCATCGTCATTAGGTGACCCTGAATGTTACAATTCACTATTAGTTTTTCGTCCGATTCGAAAATCTTTGTCTCACAGCAGAACGGCCATAAGGTGCCCAAGGCAGCAATAGACCCATGGAGAAGAGTCTGCTGGAGGACGAGGTATTGAATCGGGACGCAATTTGAGTGTTCCATCGTCATTAGGAGGCCCTGAACGTTACAATTCACTATCAGTATTTCGTCCGATTCGAAAACTTTGACTCACAGCAGAACGGCCATAAGGTGCCCGCGGCAGCAATAGACCCATGGAGACAAGTCTGCTGGAGGACGATGTATTGAATCGGGACGCAATTTGAGTGATCCATCGTCATTAGGTGGCCCTGAATGTTACAATTCACTATCAGTTTTTCGTCCCATTCGATAATGTAGACTCACGGGAAAACGACCATAAGGTGCCCGAGGCAGCAATAGACCCATGGAGACAAGTCTGCTTGAGGACGATGCATTGAATCGGGACGCAATTTGAGTGTTCATCGTCATTAGGAGGCCCTGAACGTTACAATTCACTATCAGTTTTTCGTCCGATTCGAAAATCTTTGACTCACAGCAGAACGGCCATAAGGTGCCCGAGGCAGCAATAGACCCATGGAGACAAGTCGGCTGGAGGACGATGTATTGAATCGGGACGCAATTTGAGTGATCCATCGTCATTAGGTGGCCCTGAATGTCACAATTCACTATCAGTTTTTCGTCCCATTCGATAATGTAGACTCACGGAAGAACGACCATAAGGTGCCCGAGGCAGCAATAGACCCATGGAGACAAGTCTGCTTGAGGTCGATGCATTGAATCGGGACGCAATTTGAGTGATCCATCGTCATTAGGTGGCCCTGAAAGTTACAATTCACTATCAGTTTTTCGTCTGATTCGAAAATCTTTGACTCACAGTAGAACGGCCATAAGGTGCCCGAGGCAGCAATAGACCCATGGAGACAAGTCTGCTGGAGGACGATGTATTGAATCGGGACGCAATTTCAGTGTTCCATCGTCATTAGGAGGCCCTGAACGTTACAATTCACTATCAGGTTTTCATCCGATTCGAAAATCTTTGACGCACAGCAGAACGGCCATTATGTGAACGAGGCAGCAATAGACCCATGGAGACAAGTCGGCTGGAGGACGATGTATTGAATCGGGACGCAATTTGAGTGATCCATCGTCATTAGGTGGCCCTGAATGTTACAATTCACTATCAGTTTTTCGTCCCATTCGATAATATAGACTCACGGGAGATCGACCATAAGGTGCCCGAGGCAGCAATAGACCCATGGAGACAAGTCTGCTGGAGGACGATGCATTGAATCGGGACGCAGTTTGAGTGTTCATCGTCATTAGGAGACCCTGAACGTTACAATTCACTATCAGTTTGTCGTCAGATTCGAAAATCTTTCACACACAGCAGAGCGGCCATAAGGTGTCCGAGGCAGCAATAGACCCATGGGGACAAGTCTGCTGGAGGACGATGTATTGGATCGGGACGCAATTTGAGTGTTCCATCGTCATTAGGAGGCACTGAACGTTACAATTCACTATGAGTTTTTCGTCCGATTCGAAAATCTTTGAGTCTCAGCAGAAAAGCCATTAAATGCCCGAGGCAGCAATAGACCCATGGAGACAAGTCTGCTTGAGGTCGATGTATTGAATCGGGACGCAATTTGAGTGATCCATCGTCATTAGGTGGCCCTGAAAGTTACAATTCACTATCAGTTTTTCGTCTGATTCGAAAATCTTTGACTCACAGTAGAACGGCCATAAGGTGCCCGAGGCAGCAATAGACCCATGGAGACAAGTCTGCTGGAGGACGATGTATTGAATCGGGACGCAATTTCAGTGTTCCATCGTCATTAGGAGGCCCTGAACGTTACAATTCACTATCAGGTTTTCATCCGATTCGAAAATCTTTGACGCACAGCAGAACGGCCATAAGGTGCCCGAGGCAGCAATAGCCCCAAGGAGACAAGTCTGCTGGAGGACGATGTATTGAATCGGGACGCAATTTGAGTGATCCATCGTCATTAGGTGGCCCTGAATGTTACAATTCACTATCAGTTTTTCGTCAGATTCGAAAATCTTTGACTCACAGCAGAGCGGCCATAAGGTGACCGAGGCAGCAATAGACCCATGGGGACAAGTCTGCTGGAGGACGATGTATTGAATCGGGACGCAATTTGAGTGTTCCATCGTCATTAGGAGGCCCTGAATGTTACAATTCACTATGAGTTCTTCGTCCGATTCGAAAATCTTTGAGTCACAGCAGAAAGGCCATTATGTGCCCGAGGCAGCAATAGACCCATGGAGACAAGTCGGCTGGAGGACGATGTATTGAATCGGGACGCAATTTGAGTGATCCATCGTCATTAGGTGGCCCTGAATGTTACAATTCACTATCAGTTTTTCGTCCCATTCGATAATATAGACTCACGGGAGAACGACCATAAGGTGCCCGAGGCCGCAATAGACCCATGGAGACAAGTCTGCTGGAGGACGATGCATTGAATCGGGACGCAGTTTGAGTGTTCATCGTCATTAGGAGACCCTGAACGTTACAATTCACTATCAGTTTGTCGTCAGATTCGAAAATCTTTCACACACAGCAGAGCGGCCATAAGGTGTCCGAGGCAGCATTAGACCCATGGGGACAAGTCTGCTGGAGGACGATGTATTGGATCGGGACGCAATTTGAGTGTTCCATCGTCATTAGGAGGCACTGAACGTTACAATTCACTATGAGTTTTTCGTCCGATTCGAAAATCTTTGAGTCACAGCAGAAAAGCCATTAAATGCCCGAGGCAGCAATAGCCCCAAGGAGACAAGTCTGCTGGAGGACGATGTATTGAATCGGGACGCAATTTGAGTGATCCATCGTCATTAGGTGGCCCTGAATGTTACAATTCACTATCAGTTTTTCGTCAGATTCGAAAATCTTTGACTCACAGCAGAGCGGCCATAAGGTGACCGAGGCAGCAATAGACCCATGGGGACAAGTCTGCTGGAGGACGATGTATTGAATCGGGACGCAATTTGAGTGTTCCATCGTCATTAGGAGGCCCTGAATGTTACAATTCACTATGAGTTCTTCGTCCGATTCGAAAATCTTTGAGTCACAGCAGAAAGGCCATTATGTGCCCGAGGCAGCAATAGACCCATGGAGACAAGTCGGCTGGAGGACGATGTATTGAATCGGGACGCAATTTGAGTGATCCATCGTCATTAGGTGGCCCTGAATGTTACAATTCACTATCAGTTTTTCGTCCCATTCGATAATATAGACTCACGGGAGAACGACCATAAGGTGCCCGAGGCCGCAATAGACCCATGGAGACAAGTCTGCTGGAGGACGATGCATTGAATCGGGACGCAGTTTGAGTGTTCATCGTCATTAGGAGACCCTGAACGTTACAATTCACTATCAGTTTGTCGTCAGATTCGAAAATCTTTCACACACAGCAGAGCGGCCATAAGGTGTCCGAGGCAGCATTAGACCCATGGGGACAAGTCTGCTGGAGGACGATGTATTGGATCGGGACGCAATTTGAGTGTTCCATCGTCATTAGGAGGCACTGAACGTTACAATTCACTATGAGTTTTTCGTCCGATTCGAAAATCTTTGAGTCACAGCAGAAAAGCCATTAAATGCCCGAGGCAGCAATAGACCCATGGAGACAAGTCGGCTGGAGGACGATGTATTGAATCGGGACGCAATTTGAGTGATCCATCGTCATTAGGTGGCCCTGAATGTTACAATTTACTATCAGTTTTTCGTCCCATTCGATAATATAGACTCACGGGAGAACGACCATAAGGTGCCCGAGGCAGCAATAGACCCATGGAGACAAGTCTGCTGGAGGACGATGCATTGAATCGGGACGCAGTTTGAGTGTTCATCGTCATTAGGAGACCCTGAACGTTACAATTCACTATCAGTTTGTCGTCAGATTCGAAAATCTTTCACACACAGCAAAGCGGCCATAAGGTGTCCGAGGCAGCAATAGACCCATGGGGACAAGTCTGCTGGAGGACGATGTATTGGATCGGGACGCAATTTGAGTGTTCCATCGTCATTAGGAGGCACTGAACGTTACAATTCACTATCAGTTTTTCGTCCCATTCGAAAATCTTTGAGTCACAGCAGAAAAGCCATTAAATGCCCGAGGCAGCAATAGACCCATGGAGACAAGTCGGCTGGAGGACGATGTATTGAATCGGGACGCAATTTGAGTGATCCATCGTCATTAGGTGGCCCTGAATGTTATAATTCACTATCAGTTTTTCGTCCGATTCGAAAATCTTTGAGTCACAGCAGAAAGGCCATTAAGTGCCCGAGGCAGCAATAGACCCATGGAGACAAGTCGGCTGGAGGACGATGTATTGAATCGGGACGCAATTTGAGTGATCCATCGTCATTAGGTGGCCCTGAATGTTACAATTCACTATCAGTTTTTCGTCCCATTCGATAATGTAGACTCACGGGAGAACGACCTTAAGGTGCCCGAGGCAGCAATAGACCCATGGAGACAAGTCTGCTTGAGGACGATGCATTGAATCGGGACGCAATTTGAGTGTTCATCGTCATTAGGAGGCCCTGAACGTTACAATTCATTATCAGTTTTTCGTCCGATTCGAAAATCTTTCACTCACACCAGAACGGCCATAAGGTGCCCGAGGCAGCAATAGACCCATGGAGACAAGTCTGCCCTAGGACGATGTATTGATTGAATCGGGACGCTATTTGAGTGTTCCATCGTCATTAGGAGGCCCTGAACGTTACAATTCACTATCAGTTTTTCGTCAGATTCGAAAATCTTTGACTCACAGCGGAACGGCCATAAGGTGCCCGAGGCAACAATAGACCCATGGAGACAAGTCTCCTGGAGGACGATGTATTGAATCGGGACGCAATTTGAGTGATCCATCGTCATTAGGTGGCCTTGAACGTTACAATTCACTATCAGTTTTTCGTCAGATTCGAAAATCTTTGACTCACAGGAGAACGGCCTTAATGTGCCCGAGGCACCAATAGACCCATGGAGACAAGTCGGCTGGAGGACGATGTATTGTATCGGGACTCAATTTCAGAGATCCATCGTCATTAGGTGACCCTGAATGTTACAATTCACTATTAGTTTTTCGTCCGATTCGAAAATCTTTGACTCACAGCAGAACGGCCATAAGGTGCCCGAGGCAGCAATAGACCCATGGAGACAAGTCTGCTGGAGGACGATGTATTGAATCGGGACGCAATTTGAGTGATCCATCGTCATTAGGTGGCCCTGAATGTTACAATTCACTATCAGTTTTTCGTCCCATTCGATAATGTAGACTCACGGGAGAACGACCATAAGGTGCCCGAGGCATCAATAGACCCTTGGAGACAAGTCTGCTTGAGGACGATGCATTGAATCGGGACGCAATTTGAGTGTTCATCGTCATTAGGAGGCCCTGAACGTTACAATTCACTATCAGTTTTTCGTCCGATTCGAAAATCTTTGACTCACAGCAGAACGGCCATAAGGTGCCCGAGGCAGCAATAGACCCATGGAGTCAAGTCGCCTGGAGGACGATGTATTGAATCGGGACGCAATTTGAGTGATCCATCGTCATTAGGTGGCCCTTAAAGTTACAATTCACTATCAGTTTTTCGTCTGATTCGAAAATCTTTGACTCACAGTAGAACGGCCATAAGGTGCCCGAGGCAGCAATAGACCCATGGAGACAAGTCTGCTGGAGGACGATGTATTGAATCGGGACGCAATTTCAGTGTTCCATCGTCATTAAAAGGCCCAGAATGTTACAATTAATTATCAGTTTTTCGTCCCTTTCGATAATCTAGACGTACGGGAGAACGACCATAAGGTGCCCGAGGCAGCAATAGACCCATGGAGACAAGTCTGCTAGAGGACGATGAATTGAATCGGGACGCAATTTGAGTGATCCATCGTCATTACGTGGCCCTGAACGTTACAATTCACTATCAGTTTTTCGTCCGATTCGAAAATCTTTGACTCACAGCAGAACGGCCATAAGGTGCCCGAGGCAGCAATAGACCCATGGAGACAAGTCTGCTGGAGGACGATGTATTGAATTGGGACGCAATTTGAGTGATCCATCGTCATTAGGTGGCCCTAAATGTTACAATTCACTATCAGTTTTTCGGCCGATCCGAAAATCTTTGACTCACAGCAGAACGGCCATAAGGTGCCCGAGGCAGCAATAGCCCCAAGGAGACAAGTCTGCTGGAGGACGATGTATTGAATCGGGACGCAATTTGAGTGATCCATCGTCATTAGGTGGCCCTGAATGTTACAATTCACTATCAGTTTTTCGTCAGATTCGAAAATCTTTGACTCACAGCAGAGCGGCCATAAGGTGACCGAGGCAGCAATAGACCCATGGGGACAAGTCTGCTGGAGGACGATGTATTGAATCGGGACGCAATTTGAGTGTTCCATCGTCATTAGGAGGCCCTGAACGTTACAATTCACTATGAGTTTTTCGTCCGATTCGAAAATCTTTGAGTCACAGCAGAAAGGCCATTAAGTGCCCGAGGCAGCAATAGACCCATGGAGACAAGTCGGCTGGAGGACGATGTATTGAATCGGGACGCAATTTGAGTGATCCATCGTCATTAGGTGGCCCTGAATGTTACAATTCACTATCAGTTTTTCGTCCCATTCGATAATATAGACTCACGGGAGAAAGACCATAAGGTGCCCGAGGCAGCAATAGACCCATGGAGACAAGTCTGCTGGAGGACGATGCATTGAATCGGGACGCAGTTTGAGTGTTCATCGTCATTAGGAGACCCTGAACGTTACAATTCACTATCAGTTTTTCGTCCGATTGGAAATTCTTTGACTCACAGCAGAACGGCCATAAGGTGCCCGAGGCAGCAATAGACCCATGGAAACAAGTCGGCTGGAGGACGATGTATTGAATCGGGACGCATTTTGAGTGATCCATCGTCATTAGGTGGCCCTGAAAGTTACAATTCACTATCAGTTTTTCGTCCGATTCGAGAATCTTTGACTCACAGTAGAACGGCCATAAGGTGCCCGAGGCAGCAATAGACCCATGGAGACAAGTCTGCTGGAGGACGATGTATTGAATCGGGACGCAATTTCAGTGTTCCATCGTCATTAGAAGGCTCAGAATGTTACAATTAATTATCAGTTTTTCGTCCCATTCCATAATCTAGACGCACGGGAGAACGACCATAAGGTGCCCGAGGCAGCAATAGACACATATAGACAAGTCTGCTGGAGGACGATGTATTGTATCGGGACGCTATTTGAATGATCCATCGTCATTAGGTGGCCCTGAACGTTACAATTCACTATCAGTTTTTCGACCGATTCGGAAATCTTTGACTCACAGCAGAACGGCCATAAGGTGCCCGAGGCAGCAATAGACCCATGGAGACAAGTCTGCTGGAGGACGATGTATTGAATGGGGACGCAATTTGAGTGTTCCATCGTCATAAGGAGGCCCTGAACGTTACAATTCACTATGAGTTTTTCGTCCGATTCGAAAATCTTTGAGTCACAGCAGAAAGGCCATTAAGTGCCAGAGGCAGCAATAGACCCATGGAGACAATTCGGCTGGAGGACGATGTATTGAATCGGGACGCAATTTCAGAGATCCATCGTCATTAGGTGACCCTGAATGTTACAATTCACTATTCGTTTTTCGTCCGATTCGAAAATCTTTGACTCACAGCAGAACGGCCATAAAGTGCCCGAGGCAGCAATAGACCCATGGAGAATAGTCTGCTGGAGGACGAGGTATTGAATCGGGACGCAATTTGAGTGTTCCATCGTCATTAGGAGGCCCTGAACGTTACAATTCACTATCAGTTTTTCGTCAGATTCGAAAATCTTTGACGCACAGCAGAACGGCCATAAGGTGCCCGAGGCAGCAATAGACCCATGGAGACAAGTCTGCTGGAGGACGATGTATTGAATCGGGACGCAATTTGAGTGATCCATCGTCATTAGGTGGCCCTGAACGTTACAATTCACTATCAGTTTTTCGTCCGATTCGAAAATCTTTGACTCACAGCAGAACGGCCATAAGGTGCCCGAGGCAGCAATAGACCCATGGAGACAAGTCTGCTGGAGGACGATGTATTGAATCGGGACGCAATTTGAGTGATCCATCGTCATTAGGTGGCCCTGAACGTTACAATTCACTATCAGTTTTTCGTCCGATTCGAAAGTCTTTGACTCACAGCAGAACGGCCATAAGGTGCCCGAGGCAGCAATAGACCCATGGAAACAAGTCTGCTGGAGGACGATGTATTGAATCGGGACGCAATTAGAGTGGTCCATCGTCATTAGGTGGCCCTGAATGTTACAATTCTCTATCAGTTATTCGTCCGATCCGATAATCTTTGACTCACAGCAGAACGGCCATAACGTACCCGAGGCAGCAATAGACCCATGGAGACAAGTCGGCTGGAGGACGATGTATTGAATCGGGACGCAATTTGAGTGATCCATCGTCATTAGGTGGCCCTGAATGTTACAATTCACTATCAGTTTTTCGTCCCATTCGATAATGTAGACTCACGGGAGAACGACCATAAGGTGCCCGAGGCAGCAATAGACCCATGGAGACAAGTCTGCTGGAGGACGATTTATTCAATCGGGACGCAATTTGAGTGTTTCATCGTCATTAGGTGGCCCTAAACATTACAATTCACTATCAGTTTTTCGTCCCATTCGAAAATCTTTGAGGCACTGCAGAACGGCCATAAGGTGCCCGAGGTAGCAATAGACCCATGGAGACAAGTCTGCTGGAGGAACATGTATTGAATCGGGACGCAATTTGAGTGTTCCATCGTCATTAGGAGGCCCTGAACGTTACAATTCACTATGAGTTCTTCGTCCGATTCGAAAATCTTTGAGTCACAGCAGAAAGGCCATTAAGTGCCCGAGGCAGCAATAGACCCATGGAGACAAGTCGGCTGGAGGACGATGTATTGAATCGGGACGCAATTTGAGTGATCCATCGTCATTAGGTGGCCCTGAATGTTACAATTCACTATCAGTTTTTCGTCCCATTCGATAATATAGACTCACGGGAGTACGACCATAAGGTGCCCGAGGCAGCAATAGACCCATGGAGACAAGTCTGCTGGAGGACGATGCATTGAATCGGGACGCAGTTTGAGTGTTCATCGTCATTAGGAGACCCTGAACGTTACAATTCACTATCAGTTTTTCGTCCGATTGGAAAATCTTTGACTCACAGCAGAACGGCCATAAGGTGCCCGAGGCAGCAATAGACCATGGAAACAAGTCGGCTGGAGGACGATGTATTGAATCGGGACGCAATTTGAGTGATCCATCGTCATTAGGTGGCCCTGAAAGTTACAATTCACTATCAGTTTTTCGTCCGATTCGAGAATCTTTGACTCACAGTAGAACGGCCATAAGGTGCCCGAGGCAGCAATAGACCCATGGAGACAAGTCTGCTGGAAGACGATGTATTGAATCGGGACGCAATTTCAGTGTTCCATCGTCATTAGAAGGCCCAGAATGTTACAATTAATTATCAGTTTTGCGTCCCATTCCATAAACTAGACGCACGGGAGAACGACCATAAGGTGCCCGAGGCAGCAATAGACCCATATAGACATGTCTGCTGGAGGACGCTGTATTGTATCGGGACGCTATTTGAATGATCCATCGTCATTAGGTGGCCCTGAACGTTTCAATTCACTATCAGTTTTTCGACCGATTCGGAAATCTTTGACTCACAGCAGAACGGCCATAAGGTGCCCGAGGCAGCAATAGACCCATGGAGACAAGTCTGCCCTAGGACGAGGTATTGAATCGGGACGCAATTTGAGTGTTCCATCGTCATTAGGAAGCCCTGAACGTTACAATTCAATACCAGTTTTTCGTCAGATTCGAAAATCTTGAACTCACAGCAGAACGGCCATAAGGTGCCCGAGGCAGGAGACCCATGGAGACAAGTCTGCTGGAGGACGATGTATTCAATCGGGACGCAATTTGAGTGTTCCATCGTCATTAGGTGGCCTTGAACGTTAGAATTCACTATCAGTTTTTCGTCCGATTCGAAAATCTTTGACTCACAGCAGAACGGCCATAAGGTGCCCGAGGCAGCTATAGACCCATGGAGACAAGTCTGCTGGAGGACCATGCATTGAATCGGGACGCAATTTGAGTGTTCCATTGTCATTAGGAGGCCCTGAACGTTACAATTAACTATCAGGTTTTCATCCGATTCGAAAATCTTTGACTCACAGCAGAACGGCCATAAGTTGCCCGAGGCAGCAATAGACCCATGGAGACAAGTCTGCTGGAGGACGATGCATTGAATCGGGACGCAATTGGAGTGTTCATCGTCATTAGGAGACCCTGAAAGTTACAATTCACTATCAGTTTTTCGTCCGATTCGAAAATCTTTGACTCACAGCAGAACGGCCATAAGGTGCCCGAGGCAGCTATAGACCCATGGAGACAAGTCTGCTGGAGGACCATGTAATGAATCGGGACGCAATTTGAGTGATCCATCGTCATTAGGTGGCCCTGACAGTTACAATTCACTATCAGTTTTTCGTCCGATTCGAGAAACTTTGACTCACAGTAGAACGGCCATAAGGTGCCCGAGGCAGCAGTAGACCCATGGAGACAAGTCTGCTGGAGGACGATGTATTGAATCGGGACGCAATTTGAGTGATCCATCGTCATTAGGTGGCCTTGAAGGTTACAATTCACTATCAGTTTTTCGTCCGATTCGAAAATCTTTGACTCACAGCAGAACGGCCATAAGGTGCCCGAGGGAGCTATAGACCCATGGAGACAAGTCTGCTGGAGGACCATGTATTGAATCGGGACGCAATTTGAGTGTTCCATTGTCATTAGGAGGCCCTGAACGTTACTATTAACTATCAGGTTTTCGTCCGATTCGAAAATCTTTGACTCACAGGAAAACGGCCTTAATGTGCCTGAGGCACCAATAGACCCATGGAGACAAGTCGGCTGGAGGACGATGTATTGAATCGGGAGGCAATTTCAGAGATCCATTGTCATTAGGTGACCCTGAATGTTACAATTCACTATTAGTTTTTCGTCCGATTCGAAAATCTTTGACTCACAGCAGAACGGCCATAAGGTGCCCGAGGCAGCAACAGACCCATGGAGACAAATCTGCTGGACGACGATGAATTGAATCGGGACGCAATTTGCGTGATCCATCGTCATTAGGTGGCCCTGATCGTTACAATTCACTATCAGTTTTTCGTCCGATTCGAAAATCTTTGACTCACAGCAGAACGTCCATGAGGTGCCCGAGGCAGCAATAGACCCATGGAGACAAGTCTGCTGGAGGACGATGTATTGAATCGGGACGCAATTTGAGTGATCCATCGTCATTAGGTGGCCCTGAATGTTACAATTCACTATCAGTTTTTCGTCCCATTCGAAAATGTAGACTCACGGGAGAACGACAATAAGGTCCCTGAGGCAGCAATAGACCCATGGAGACAAGTCTGCTGGAGGACGATGCATTGAATCGGGACGCAATTTGAGTGTTCATCGTCATTAGGAGGCCCTGAACGTTACAATTCACTATCAGCTTTTCGTCCGATTCGAAAATCTTTGACTCACAGCAGAACGGCCATAAGGTGCCCGAGGCAGCAATAGACACATGGAGACAAGTCGGCTGGAGGACGATGTATTGAATCGGGACGCAATTTGAGTGATCCATCATCATTAGGTGGCCCTGAAAGTTACAATTCACTATCAGTTTTTCGTCTGATTCGAAAATCTTTGACTCACAGTAGAACGGCCATAAGGTGCCCGAGGCAGCAAATAGACCCATGGAGACATGTCTGCTGGAGGACGATGTATTGAATCGGGACGCAATTTCAGTGTTCCATCGTCATTAGGAGGCCCAGAATGTTACAATTAATTATCAGTTTTTCGTCCCATTCGATAATCTAGACGCACGGAAGAACGACCATAAGGTGCCCGAGGCAGCAATAGACCCATATAGACAAGTCTGCTGGAGGACGATGTATTGTATCGGGACGCTATTTGATGATCCATCGTCATTAGGTGGCACTGAACGTTACAATTCACTATCAGTTTTTCGTCCGATTCGAAAATCTTTGACTCACAGCAGAATGGCCATAAGGTGCCCGAGGCAGCAATAGACCCATGGAGACAAGTCTGCCCTAGGACGAGGTACTGAATCGGGACGCAATTTGAGTGTTCCATCGTCATTAGGAGGCCCTGAATAATACAATTCACTATCAGTTTTTCGTCCGATTCGAAAATCTTTGACTCACAGCATGACGGCCATAAGGTGCCCGAGGCAGCAATAGACCCATGGAGACAAGTCTGCTGCAGGACGATGTATTGAATGGGGACGCAATTTGAGTGTTCCATCGTCATAAGGAGTCCCTGAACGTTACAATTCACTATGAGTTTTTCGTCCGATTCGAAAATCTTTGAGTCACAGCAGAAAGGCCATTAAGTGCCCGAGGCAGCAATAGACCCATGGAGACAATTCGTCTGGAGGACGATGTATTGAATCGGGACGCAATTTCAGAGATTCATCGTCATTAGGTGACCCTGAATGTTACAATTCACTATTCGTTTTTCGTCCGATTCGAAAATCTTTGACTCACAGCAGAACGGCCATAAAGTGCCCGAGGCAGCAATAGACCCATGGAGAATAGTCTGCTGGAGGACGAGGTATTGAATCGGGACGCAATTTGAGTGTTCCATCGTCATTAGGAGGCCCTGAACGTTACAATTCACTATCAGTTTTTCGTCAGATTCGAAAATCTTTGACGCACAGCAGAACGGCCATAAGGTGCCCGAGGCAGCAATAGACCCATGGACACAAGTCTGCTGGAGGACGATGTATTGAATCGGGACGCAATTTGAGTGATCCATCGTCATTAGGTGGCCCTGAACGTTACAATTCACTATCAGTTTTTCGTCCGATTCGAAAATCTTTGACTCACAGCAGAACGGCCATAAGGTGCCCGAGGCAGCAATAGACCCATGGAGACAAGTCTGCTGGAGGACGATGTATTGAATCGGGACGCAATTTGAGTGATCCATCGTCATTAGGTGGCACAGAAAGTTACAATTCACTATCAGTTTTTCGACCGATTCGAAAATCTTTGACTCACAGCAGAACGGCCATAAGGTGCCCGAGGCAGCAATAGACCCAAGGAGACAAGTCTGCTGAAGGACGATGAATTGAATCGGAACGCTATTTGAGTGTTCATCGTCATTAGGTGACCCTGAATGTTACAATTCACTATTAGTTTTTCGTCCGATTCGAAAATCTTTGACTCACAGCAGAACGGCCATAGGGTGTCCGAGGCAGCAATAAACCCATGGAGACAAGTCGGCTGGAGGACGATGTATTGAATCGGGACGCAATTTGAGTGTTCTATCGTCATTAGGAGGCCCTGAACGTTACAATTCAATATCAGTTTTTCGACCGATTCGAAAATCTTTGACTCACAGCAGAACGGCCATAAGGTGCTTGAGGCAGCAATAGACCCATGGAGACAAGTCGGCTGGAGGACGATGTATTGAATCGGGACGCTATTTGAGTGATCCATCGTCATTAGGTGGCACTGAAAGTTACAATTCACTATCAGTTTTTCGTCCCATGCGATAATCCAAACTCACAGCAGAACGGCCATAAGGTGTCCGAGGCAGCAATAGACCCATGGAGAAAAGTGTGCTAGAGGACGAGGTATTGAATCGGGACGCAATTTGAGTGTTCTATCGTCATTAGGAGGCCCTGAATGTTACAATTCTCTATCAGCTTTTCGTCCGATTCGAAAATCTTTGACTAACAGCAGAACGGCCATAAGGTGCCCGTGGCAGCAATAGACCCATGGAGACAAGTCTGCTGGAGTACGATGTATTCAATCGGGACGCAATTTGAGTTTTCCATCGTCATTAGGTAGCCCTGAACGTTACAATTCACTATCAGTTATTCGTCAATTCGAAAATCTTTGACTCACTGCAGAACGGCCATAAGGTGCCCGAGGCAGTAATAGACCCATGGAGACAAGTCTGCTGGAGGACGATGTATTGAATCGGGACGCTATTTGAGTGATCCATCGTCATTAGGTGGCCCTGAACGTTACAATTCACTATCAGTTTTTCGTCCGATACGAAAATCTTTGACTCACAGCAGAACGGCCATAAGGTGCCCGAGGCAGCAATAGACCCATTGAGACAAGTCTGCTAGAGGACGAGGTATTGATTCGGGACACAATTTGAGTGTTCCATCGTCATTAGGAGGCCCTGAACGTTACAATTCACTATCAGTTTTTCGTCAGATTCGAAAATCTTTGACTCACAGGAGAACGGCCATAAGGTGCCCGAGGCAGCAATAGACCCATGAAGACAAGCCGGCTGGAGGACGATGTATTGAATCGGGACGTAATTTGAGTGATCCATCGTCATTAGGTGGCCCTGAAAGTTACAATTCACTATCAGTTTTTCGACCGATTCGAAAATCCTTGACTCACAGCAGAACGGCCATAAGGTGCCCGAGGCAGCAATAGACCCATGGAGACAAGTCTGCTGGAGGACGATGTATTGAATCGGGACGCAATTTGAGTGTTCATCGTCATTAGGAGGCCCTGAACGTTACAATTCACTATCGGTTTTTCGTCCGATTCGAAAATCTTTGACTCACAGCAGAACGGCCATAAGGTGCCCGAGGCAGCAATAGACCCATGGAGACAAGTCGGCTGGAGGACGATGTATTGAATCGGGACGCAATTTGAGTGATCCATCGTCATTAGGTGGCCCTGAAAGTTACAATTCACTATCAGTTTTTCGTCCGATTCGAAAATCTTTGACTCACAGTAGAACGGCCATAAGGTGCCCGAGGTGCCAATAGACCCATGGAGACAAGTCTGCTGGAGGACGATGTATTGAATCGGGACGCAATTTCAGTGTTCCATCGTCATTAGGAGGCCCAGAATGTTACAATTAATTATCAGTTTTTCGTCCGATACGAAAATCTTTGACTCACAGCAGAACGGCCATAAGGTGCCCGAGGCAGCAATAGACCCATGGAGACAAGTCTGCTAGAGGACGAGGTATTGAATCGGGACGCAATTTGAGTGTTCCATCGTCATTAGGAGGCCCTGAACGTTACAATTCACTATCAGCTTTTCGTCCGATACGAAAATCTTTGACTCACAGCAGAACGGCCATAAGGTGCCCGAGGCAGCAATAGACCCATGGAGACAAGTCTGCTAGAGGACGAGGTATTGAATCGGGACGCAATTTGAGTGTTCCATCGTCATTAGGAGGCCCTGAACGTTACAGTTCACTATCAGTTTTTCGTCCGCTTCGAAAATCTTTGACTCACAGCAGAACGGCCATAAGGTGCCCGAGGCAGCAATAGACCCATGGACACAAGTCTGCTGGAGGACGATGTATTGAATCGGGACGCAATTTGAGTGTTCCATCGTCATTAGGTAGCCCTGAACGTTACAATTCACTATCAGTTTTTCGTCAATTCGAAAATCTTTGACTAACTGCAGAACGGCCATAAGGTGCCCGAGGCAGTAATAGACCCATGGAGACAAGTCTGCTGGAGGACCATGTATTGAATCGGGACGCAATTTGAGTGTTCCATCATCATTAGGAGGCCCAGAACGTTACAATTCACTATCAGTTTATCGTCCGATTCGAAAATCTTTGACTCACAGGAGAACGGCCATAAGGTGCCCGAGGCAGCAATAGACCCATGGAGACAAGTCGGCTGGAGGACGATGTATTGAATCGGGACGCAATTTGAGTGAACCATCGTCATTAGGTGGCCCTGAATGTTACAATTCACTATCAGTTTTTCGTCCGATTCGAAAATCTTTGACTCACAGCAGAACGGCCATAAGGTGCCCGAGGCAGCAATAGACCCATGGAGACAAGTCTGCTGGAGGACGATGTATTGAGGGGAGTTGGAATGCCCTATCTCGCCAATGTTAAATTTGCTAACTTTGTGTACCTTTTTCTTTGGAACTATTATCTTCAGAACTTTGAAATTCTGGCAGAGGTTTTCAGCATATATTGTGAGCCCACTGAACTAGAACCAATGTTTTCTTTTTGTTGGTATAGTATTTATGAATTTTTTACCATTAAGCCATTTTTTATTGGAAAAAGTATAACATAAACTTCCCTAGTTCAGAGAATAAGCCAGTTCTTGTCATGATTCTAGTTCAGTGGCCTCTTTGAACTGTTTTGCAGCATTTCTGAAAATTTGAATGTTGTTGGTTGAGTGGTTTATGAGATAAAGGTACATGTAACACTAAAAATGTCAAATGCCAGAAAATGCGATTAAAGTAATTTATTATGAAAATTCACAAATACCTTTTATTCTATTATCAAAAGTGTCCAGCAGAGTAATCAGGGTCATCTTCTAGTTCTTCTTCTTCACCTAGAAGCTTTCTTCTCCTTGCTGCCCTTGCTTTTTTTGTATTAAATTCAGCTGCATACTGAGCCTTCCTTACTCGCACGCTGTCCAGAAGCTGAAGACCTCTGATGGTGTTGATACCAGGAGCAATGCCGAGCCTTGCCATGACCTTTAGCCTACCCATATGACCATCATTGAATGAAATAACAGCATCACTGACTCCCCATTTCAATGTTTTTATCCCAACAAATACATTCTTAGGTACACGAGTCCAAATGAGGTTGTTGAACGACTCGTTTTGATTCTGGGTACAACCATGAAGACATTTTCGCAGAAGATCAGGATGCCCCAAGTCTCTATATATTGGTTTAATTACTTCCATAACAGCCAATGGAATATAATTTTTATGGTGATAAGGATCCCCAGTAGCTTGAGATTTTCTATAATTGCACCATGACTGAGGACCATCTGGACAAGCAAAATGTTGAGGATTATCATCAGTTGATGATCGATGTAAATATGTGGCCCATACAGCTTGTCTCATTTCCTGCAAATTATTTGCATTATTTCTTATTGCCATACCATAGTATTGTTGTAATTCATTTATAATTTTATCTGACAGGCGACCTCTAATGGTTTTACCATCTGACAAAATTTTGTCCTTCAGATTCTGTTTCAGTTTCCTTAGACGAGTGCCCATTCGTTTCTGAACATGACCGACACATTCTAGTTTAGTTATTGTCTTATTGACATATGGCATGGATTCTGTAACACTTTTGTATGCCTTGGAGTCCCCATCTCCAAGGAATTTTGTGTAAAATACTCCCCGTTCTTTTTCTGATCTGCTAAACATTTTCACAGCAGCGGCAGCCTCCATGCCTCCACTCGTACCTTCATAATTCTTGCTACATATGTGAGCTGCTTCTATCTTACCAGATGCACAATGGTAACAATGTTTAGTGAGCACTTCATAGTCCAAAACTTTACCGCTGTCCACACTAGTAACAGTAGCAACAGCATTTTTGGATGTGTGACCCCTTTTCTGCCAGGTTCCATCAAAAGCAACAGGGATATCTGGGTTTCCTTCATTTATATATTTTGCTTCACTGGCAGCAGCTTTCATTGATAAATCTGCTACAGACTGAACAGCATCTCCTATCACTTCAGTGTAATTGTCAATTTTAGCAGGTGGAGGTGGAAGATTCATTATGGCACAAAATGTTTGAGCAGCAGTATGTCCTTTACCAATTGCTCTCATTGCATACATTAGCCTGATATTACTCTCAAACAAATTGCTACTGCATGTTTTAGAGCTCCAAAAACAGGTCTCATTTTCACAACTGGCACAAACTATAGCAATTTTGCAGGAAAGTCCTATAGATTTTGTTATGTTCATATCAAAAGAACCTCCACAAAGATTACAACACAAACATTTCTTCATAAACTCAGTAAAAACAGGAAAGTCGACTAAAACATATTGTTCATTAGAAGCTTCATCTGTAATTTCACTTGCACAGTTTGATAACTTCTTTTTTGATGCACTGGTGGGCGTGTCTCCTTCACACATCTCAGCTGTACAAACGTCAGAACTTTCACCAGCATCAACAGGTGCTGAAGCAGAATCACTTGAACAAACGTTATTTGTAAATCTATTACCGCGAAACTTTCGCTTTTTAAATAATGATGCACTCCTAGGCATCGTAGAAACTACGCACTCACCACTGAAAGTCAAAACAAGACAGATAACAAACTCCAAATGAGCGACAAACTAAACTCGAGGCTCAAAACAAACACTCACAGATCAAAAACTGAACAATAAACACAGCTAGTCGTAAAAACAATGGTACCTATGGAAGGATCAAAGATTCTACAACTGAAGAGTGAAATCCACAGCCTTCTATATGTAATGTTTTCGGAAATGCGAAGATTTAAATGTGTACAAATCACAAGATGGGTAACTTTGCTGGGCGCACATGTAATTTTGAAAAATTAAATAAAAATACTTCCAATTGGAATTTCTTAACAAATTTTGCACCATTTTAAGCAGAAAATTTCAAATTAAGTTATAAGGTTAAAAACTGAAAATGTGAATTTTTTCCATTTTCCGGCATTCCAACTCCCCTTGAATCGGGACGCAATTTGAGTGATCCATCGTCATTAGGTGGCCCTGAATGTTACAATTCACTATCTATTTTTCGTCCGATTCGAAAATCTTTGACTCACAGGAGAACGGCCATAAGGTGCCCGAGGCAGCAATAGACCCATGGAGACAAGTCGGCTGGAGGACGATGTATTGAATCGAGACGCAATTTGAGTGTTCCATCGTCATTAGGTGGCCCTTAACGTTACAATTCACTATCAGTTTTTCGTCCCATTCGAAAATCTTTGAGTCACTGCAGAACGGCCATAAGGTGCCCGAGGCAGCAATAGACCCATGGAGACAAGTCTGCTGGAGGACCATATATTGAATCGGGACGCAATTTGAGTGTTCCATCGTCATTTGGAGGCCCTGAACGTTACAATTCACTATCAGTTTTGCGTCCGATTCGAAAATCTTTGACTCACGGGGGAACGGCCATAAGGTGCCCGAGGCAGCTATAGACCCATGGAGACAAGTCGGCTGGAGGACGATGTATTGAATCGGGACGCAATTTGAGTGATCCATCGTCATTAGGTGGCCCTGAACATTACAATTCACTATCAGTTTTGCGTCCGATTCGAAAAACTTTGACTCACAGGAGAACTTCCATAAGGTGCCCGAGGCAGCAATAGACCCAAGGAGACAAGTCTGCTGGAGGACGATGAATTGAATCGGAACGCTATTTGAGTGTTCCATCGTCATTATGAGGCCGTGAATGTTACAATTAACTATCAGTTTTTCGTCCCATTCGATAATCTAGACTCACAGCAGAACGGCCATAAGGTACCCGAGGCAGCAATAGACCCATGGAGTCAAGTATGCTGGAGGACGATGTATTGTATCGGGACGCTATTTGAGTGATCCATCGTCATTAGGTGCCCTGAACGTTACAATTCACTATCAGTTTTTCGTCCGATTCGAAAATCTTTGAGTCACTGCAGAACGGCCATAAGGTGCCCGAGGCAGCAATAGACCCATGCAGACAAGTCTGCTGGAGGACCATGTATTGAATCGGGACGCAATTTGAGTGTTCCATCGTCATTAGGAGGCCCTGAACGTTACAAATCACTATCTGTTTTGCGTCCGATTCGAAAATCTTTGACTCACAGGAGAACGGCCATAAGGTGCCCGAGGCAGCTATAGACCCATGGAGACAAGTCGGCTGGAGGACGATGTATTGAATCGGGACGCAATTTGAGTGATCCATCGTCATTAGGTGGCCCTGAAAGTTACAATTCACTATCAGTTTTTCGACCGATTCGAAAATCTTTGACTCACAGCAGAACGGCCATAAGGTGCCCGAGGCAGCAATAGACCCAAGGAGACAAGTCTGCTGGAGGACGATAAATTGAATCGGAACGCTATTTGAGTGTTCCATCGTCATTATGAGGCCCTGAATGTTACAATTAACTATCAGTTTTTCGTCCCATTCGATAATCTAGACTCACAGCAGAACGGCCAAAAGGTGCCCGAGGCAGCAATAGACCCATGGAGTCAAGTCGGCTGGAGGACGATGTATTGAATCGGGACGCAATTTGTGTGGTCCATCGTCATTAGGTGCCCTGAACGTTACAATTCACTATCAGTTTTTCGTCCGAAACGAAAATCTTTGACTCACAGCAGAACGGCCATAAGGTGCCCGAGGCAGCAATAGACCCATGGAGACAAGTCTGCTGGAGGACGATGTATTGAATCGGGACGCAATTTGAGTGTTCATCGTCATTAGGAGGCCCTGAACGTTACAATTCACTATCAGTTTTTCGTCCGATTCGAAAATCTTTGACTCACAGCAGAACGGCCATAAGGTGCCCGAGGCAGCAATAGACCCATGGAGACAAGTCTGCTGCAGGACGATGTATTGAATCGGGACGCAATTTGAGTGTTCCATCGTCATTAGGAGGCCCTGAATGTTACAATTAACTATCAGTTTTTCGTCCCATTCGAGATAATCTAGACTCACAGCAGAACGGCCATAAGGTGCCCGAGGCAGCAAAAGACCCATGGAGTCAAGTCGGCTGGAGGACGATGTATTGAATCGGGACGCAATTTGTGTGGTCAATTGTCATTAGGTGGCTCTGAATGTTACAATTCACTATCAGTTTTTCGTCCGATTCGAAAATCTTTGACTCACAGCAGAACGGCCATAAGGTGCCCGAGGCAGCAGTAGCCCCATGAAGACAAGTCTGCTGGAGGCCGATGTATTGAATCGGGACGCAATTTGAGTGTTCCATCGTCATTAGGAGGCCCTGAACGTTACAATTCACTATCAGTTTTTCGTCAGATTCGAAAATCTTTGACTCACAGCAGAACGGCCATAAGGTGCCCGAGGCAGCAATAGACCCATGGAGACAAGTCGGCTGGAGGACGATGTATTGAATCGGGACGCCATTTGAGTGATCCATCGTCATTAGGTGGCCCTGAAAGTTACAATTCACTATCAGTTTTTCGTCCGATTCGAAAATCTTTGACTCACAGCAGAACGGCCATAAGGTGCTTGAGACAGCAATAGGCCCATGGAGACAAGTCGGCTGGAGGACGACGTATTGAAACGGGATGCAATTTGAGTGATCCATCGTCATTAGGTGGCACTGAAAGTTACAATTCACTATCAGTTTTTCGTCCCATGCGATAATCTAAACTCACAGCAGAACGGCCATAAGGTGTCCGAGGCAGCTATAGACCCATGGAGAAAAGTCTGCTAGAGGACGAGGTATTGAATCGGGACGCAATTTGAGTGTTCCATCGTCATTAGGAGGCCCTGAATGTTACAATTAACTATCAGTTTTTCGTCCCATTCGATAATCTAGACTCACAGCAGAACGGCCATAAGGTGCCCGAGGCAGCAAAAGACCCATGGAGTCAAGTCGGCTGGAGGACGATGTATTGAATCGGGACGCAATTTGTGTGGTCAATCGTCATTAGGTGGCTCTGAATGTTACAATTCACTATCAGTTTTTCGTCCGATTCGAAAATCTTTGACTCACAGACGAACGGCCATAAGGTGCCCGAGGCAGCAATAGACCCATGGAGACAAGTCTGCTGGAGGCCGATGTATTGAATCGGGACGCAATTTGAGTGTTCATCGTTATTAGGAGGCCCTGAACGTTACAATTCACTATCAGTTTTTCGTCCAATTCGAAAATCTTTGACTCATAGCAGAACGGCCATAAGGTGCCCGAGGCAGCAATAGACCCATGGAGACAAGTCGGCTGGAGGACGATGTATTGAATCGGGACGCAATTTGAGTGATCCATCGTCATTAGGTGGCCCTGAATGTTACAATTCACTATCAGATTTCGTCCGATTCGAAAATCTTTGACTCACAGTAGATTGGCCATAAGGTGCCCGAGGCAGCAATAGACCCATGGAGACAAGTCTGCTGGAGGACGATGTATTGAATCGGGACGAAATTTGAGTGATCCATCGTCATTAGGAGGCCCAGAATGTTACAATTAATTATCAGTTTTTCGTCCCATTCGATAATCTAGACGCACGGGAGAACGACCATAAGGTGCCCGAGGCAGCAATAGACTCATATGGAGAAGTCTGCTGGAGGACGATGTATTGAATCGGGACGCTATTTGAGTGATCCATCGTCATTAGGTGCCCTGAACGTTACAATTCACTATCAGTTTTTCGTCCGAAACGAAAATCTTTGACTCACAGCAGAACGGCCATAAGGTGCCCGAGGCAGCAATAGACCTATGGAGACAAGTCTGCTAGAGGACGAGGTATTGAGTCGGGACGCAATTTGGGTGCTCCATCGGCATTAGGAGTCCCTGAACGTTACAATTCACTATCGGTTTTTCGTCAGATTCGAAAATCTTTGACTCACAGCAGAACGGCCATAAGGTGCCCGAGGCAGCAATAGACCCATGGAGACAAGTCTGCTGGAGGACGATGTATTGAATCGGGACGCAATTTGAGTGATCCATCGTCATTAGGTGGCCCTGAACAATACAATTCACTATCAGTTTTTCGTCCCATTCGAAAATCTTTGACTCCCAGCAGAACGGCCATAAGGTGCCCGAGGCAGCTATAGACCCATGGAGACAAGTCTGCTGGAGGAACATGTGTTGAATCGGGACGCAATTTGAGTGTTCCATCGTCATTAGGTGCCCCTGAATGTTACAATTCACTATTAGTTTTTCGTCCGATTCGAAAATCTTTGACTCACAGCAGAACAGTCATAAGGTGCCCGAGGCAGCAATAGACCCATGGAGACAAGTCTGCTGGAGGACCATGTATTGAATCGGGACGCAATTTGAGTGTTCCATCGTCATTAGGAGGCCCTGAACGTTACAATTAACCATCAGGTTTTCGTCCGATTCGAAAATCTTTGACTCACAGCAGAACGGCCATACGGTGCCCGAGGCAGCAATTGACCCATGGAGACAAGTTGGCTGGAGTACGATGTATTGAATCGGGATGCAATTTGAGTGATCCATCGTCATTAGGTGGCCCTGAATGTTACAATTCAATATCAGTTTTTCGTCCCATTCGATAATCTAGAGTCACAGCAGAACGGCCATATGTTGCCCGAGGCAGCAATAGACCCATGGAGTCAAGTCGGCTGGAGGACGATGTATTGAATCGGGACGCAATTTGTGTGGTCCATCGTCATTAGGTGGCCGTGAACGTTACAATTCACTATCAGTTTTGCGTCCGATTCGAAAATCTTTGACTCACAGCAGAACGGCCATAAGGTGCCCGAGGCAGCATTAGGCCCATGGAGACAAGTCTGCTGCAGGACGATGTATTGAATCGGGACGCAATTTGAGTGTTCCATCGTCATTAGGAGGCCCTGAACGTTACAATTCACTATCAGTTTTTCGCCCGATTCGAAAATCTTTGAGTCACAGCAGAACGGCCATAAGGTGCACGAGGCAGCAATAGACCCATGGAAGCAAGTCTGCTGGTGGACGATGTATTGAATCGGGACGCAATTTGAGTGATCCATCGTCATTAGGTGGCCCTGAACGTTACAATTCACTATCAGTTTTTCGTCCGATTCGAAAATCTTTGACTCACAGCAGAACGACCATAAGGTGTCCGAGGCAGCAATAGACCCATGGAGACAAGTCGGCTGGAGGACGATGTATTGTATCGGGACGCAATTTGAGTGATCCATCGTCATTAGTTGGCCCTGAATGTTACAATTCACTATCAGTTTTTCGTCAGATTCAAAAATCTTTGACTCACAGCAGAACGGCCATAAGGTGCCCGAGGCAGCAATAGACCCATGAAGCCAAGTCTGCTGGAGGACGATGTATTGAATCGGGACGCAATTTGAGTGTTCATCGTCATTAGGAGGCCCTGAACGTTAAAATTAACCATCAGGTTTTCGTCCAATTCGAAAATCTTTGACTCACAGGAGAACGGCCTTAAGGTGCCCGAACCAGCAATAGACCCATGGAGACAAGTCGGCTGGAGGACGATGTATTGAATCGGGACGCAATTTGAGTGATCCATCGTCATTAGGTGGCCCTGAACGTTACAATTCACTATCAGTATCTAGTCCGATTCGAAAATCGTTGACTCACAGCAGAACGGCCATAAGGTGCCCTAGGCAGCAATAGACCCATGGAGACAAGTTGGCTGCAGGACGATGTATTGTATCGGGACGCAATTTGAGTGATCCATCGTCATTAGGTGGCCCTGAATGTTACAATTCACTATCAGTTTTTCGTCAGATTCGAAAAACTTTGACTCACAGCAGAACGGCCATAAGGTGCCCGAGGCAGCAATAGACCCATGAAGCCAAGTCTGCTGGAGGACGATGTATTGAATCGGGACGCAATTTGAGTGTTCATCGTCATTAGGAGGCCCTGAACGTTAAAATTAACCATCAGGTTTTCGTCCGATTCGAAAATCTTTGACTCACAGGAGAACGACCTTAATGTGCCCGAGGCAGCAATAGACCCATGGAGACAAGTCGGCTGGAGGACACTGTATTGAATCGGGACGCAATTTGAGTGATCCATTGTCATTAGGTGGCCCTGAACGTTACAATTCACTATCAGTTTTTCGTCCGATTCGAAAATCTTTGACTAACAGCAGAACGGCCATAAGGTGCCCAGGCGTCAATAGACCCATGGAGACAAGTCGGCTGGAGGACGATGTATTGAATCGGGACGCAATTTGAGTGATCCATTGTCATTAGGTGGCCCTGAAAGTTACAATTCATTATCAGTATTTCGTCCGATTCGAAAATCTTTGACTCACAGCAGAACGGCCATAAGGTGCTTGAGGCAGCAATAGACCCATGGAGACAAGTCGGCTGGAGGACGATGTATTGAATCGGGACGCTATTTGAGTGTTCCATCGTCATTAGGTGGCACTGAAAGTTACAATTCACTATCAGTTTTTCGTCCCATGCGATAATCTAAACTCACAGCAGAACGGCCATAAGGTGTCCGAGGCAGCAATAGACCCATGGAGAAAAGTCTGCTAGAGGACGATGTATTGAATCGGGACGCAATTTGAGTGTTCATCGTTAATAGGAGGCCCTGAACGTTACAATTCTCCATCAGTTTTTCGTCCGATTCGAAAATCTTTGACTCATAGCAGAACGGCCATAAGGTGCCCGAGGCAGCAATAGACCCATGGAGACAAGTCGGCTGGAGGACGATGTATTGAATCGGGACGCAATTTGAGTGATTCATCGTCATTAGGTGGCCCTGAAAGTTACAATTCACTATCAGATTTCGTCCGATTCGAAAATCTTTGACTCACAGTAGATTGGCCATAAGGTGCCCGAGGCAGCACTAGACCCATGGAGACAAGTCTGCTGGAGGACGATGTATTGAATCGGGACGCAATTTGAGTGATCCATTGTCATTAGGAGGCCCAGAATGTTACAATTAATTATCAGTTTTTCGTCGCATTCGATAATCTAGACGCACGGGAGAACGACCATAAGGTGCCCGAGGCAGCAATAGACACATATAGAGAAGTCTTCTGGAGGACGATATATTGAATCGGGACGCTATTTGAGTGATCCATCGTCATTAGGTGCCCTGAACGTTACAATTCACTATCAGTTTTTCGTCCGATACGAAAATCTTTGACTCACAGCAGAACGGCCATAAGGTGCCGAGGCAGCAATAGACCCATGGAGAAAAGTCTGCTAGAGGACGAGGTATTGATTTGGGACGCAATTTGAGTGCTCCATCGTCATTAGGAGTCCCTGAACGTTACAATTCACTATCAGTTTTTCGTCAGATTCGAAAATCTTTGACTCACAGCAGAACGGCCATAAGGTGCCCGAGGCAGCAATAGCCCCATGGAGACAAGTCTGCTGGAGGACGATGTATTAAATCGGGACGCAATTTGAGTGATCCATCGTCATTAGGTGGCCCTGAACAATACAATTCACTATAAGGTTTTTCGTCCGATTCGAAAATCTTTGACTCCCAGCAGTACGGCCATAAGGTGCCCGAGGCAGCAATAGACCCATGGAGACAAGTCTGCTGGAGGAACATGTGTTGAATCGGGACGCAATTTGAGTGTTCCATCGTCATTAGGTGCCCCTGAATGTTACAATTCACTATTAGTTTTTCGTCCGATTCGAAAATCTGTGACTCACAGCAGAACAGTCATAAGGTGCCCGAGGCAGCAATAGACCCATGGAGACAAGTCTGCTGGAGGACCATGTATTGAATCGGGACGCAATTTGAGTGTTCCATCGTCATTAGGAGGCCCTGAACGTTACAATTAACCATCAGGTTTTCGTCCGATTCGAAAATCTTTGACTCACAGGAGAACGGCCATAAGGTGCCCGAGGCAGCAATAGCCCCATGGAGACAAGTCGGCTTGAGGACGATGTATTGAATCGGGACGCAATTTGAGTGATCCATTGTCATTAGGTGGCCCTGAACGTTACAATTCACTATCAGTTTTTCGTCCGATTCGAAAATCTTTGACTCACAGCAGAACGGCCATACGGTGCCCGAGGCAGCAATAGACCAATGGAGACAAGTCGGCTGGAGTACGATGTATTGAATCGGCATGTAGTTTGAGTGATCCATCGTCATTAGGTGGCCCTGAATGTTACAATTCACTATCAGTTTTTCGTCCCATTCGATAATCTAGAGTCACAGCAGAACGGCCATAAGTTGCCCGAGGCAGCAATAGACCCATGGAGTCAAGTCGGCTGGAGGACGATGTATTGAATCGGGACGCAATTTGTGTTGTCCATCGTCATTAGGTGGCCGTGAACGTTACAATTCACTATCAGTTTTGCGTCCGATTCGAAAATCTTAGACTCACAGCAGAACGGCCATAAGGTGCCCGAGGCAGCAATAGACCCATAGAGACAAGTCTGCTGGAGGACGATGTATTGAATCGGGACGCAATTTGAGTGTTCCATCGTCATTAGGAGGCCCTGAACGTTACATTTCACTATCAGTTTTTCGTCCGATTCGAAAATCTTTGAGTCACAGCAGAACGGCCATAAGGTGCCCGAGGCAGCAATAGACCCATGGAGACAAGTCTGCTGGAGGACGATGTATTGAATCAGGACGCTATTTGAGTGATCCATCGTCATTAGGTGGCACTGAACGTTACAATTCACTATCAGTTACTAGTCCGATTCGAAAATCTTTGACTCACAGCAGAACGGCCATAAGGTGCCCGAGGCAGCAATAGACCCATGGAGACAAGTCGGCTGGAGGACGGTGTATTGTATCGGGACGCAATTTGAGTGATCCATCGTCATTAGGTGGCCCTGAATGTTACAATTCACTATGAGTTTTTCGTCAGATTCGAAAATCTTTGACTCACAGCAGAACGGCCATAAGGTGCCCGAGGCAGCAATAGACCCATGAAGACAAGTCTGCTGGAGGACGATGTATTGAATCGGGACGCAATTTGAGTGTTCCATCGTCATGAGAGACCCTGAACGTTACAATTCACTATCAGTTTTTCGTCAGATTCGAAAATCTTTGACTCACAGCAGAACGGCCATAAGGTGCCCGAGGCAGCAATAGACCCATGGAGACAAGTCGGCTGGAGGACGATGTATTGAATCGGGACGCAATTTGAGTGATCCATCGTCTTTAGGTGGCCCTGAATGTTACAATTCACTATCAGTTTTTCGTCAGATTCGAAAATCTTTGACTCACAGCAGAACGGCCATAAGGTGCCCGTGGCAGCAATAGACCCATGGAGACAAGTCTGCTGGAGGACCACGTATTGAATCGGGACGCAATTTGAGTGTTCCATCGTGATTAGGAGGCCCTGAACGTTACAATTAACTATCAGGTTTTCGTCCGATTCGAAAATCTTTGAGTCACAGGAGAACGGCCATAAGGTGCCCGAGGCAGCAATAGACCCATGGAGACAAGTCGGCTGGAGAACGATGTATTGAATCGGGAGGCAATTTGAGTGATCCATCGTCATTAGGTGGCCCTGAATGTTACAATTCACTATCAGTTTTTCGTCCGATTCGAAAATCTTTGACTCACAGCAGAACGCCCATAAGGTGCCCGAGGCAGCAATAGACCCATGGAGACAAGTCGGCTGGAGGACGATGTATTGAATCGGGACGCAATTTGAGTGATCCATCGTAATTAGGTGGCCCTGAATGTTACAATTCACTATCAGTTTTTCGTCAGATTCGAAAATCTTTGACTCACAGCAGAACGGCCATAAGGTGCCCGAGGCAGCAATAGACCCATGAAGACAAGTCTGCTGGAGGACGATGTATTGAATCGGGACGCAATTTGAGTGTTCCATCGTCAGTAGGAGGCCCTGAACGTTTCAATTTACTATCAGTTTTTCGTCCGATTCGAAAATCTTTGAGTAACAGCAGAAAGGCCATAAGGTGCCCGAGGCAGCAATAAACCCATGGAGACAAGTCTGCTGGAGGACGATGTATAGAATCGGGACGCAATTTGAGTGATCCATCGTCATTAGGTGGCCCTGAACGTTACAATTCACTATCAGATTTTCGTCCGATTCGAAAATCTTTGACTCATAGCAGAACGCCCATAAGGTGCCCGAGGCAGCAATAGACCCATGGAGACAAGACGGCTGGAGGACGATGTATTAAATCGGGACGCAATTTGAGTGATCCATCGTCATTAGGTGGCCCTGAATGTTACAATTCACTATCAGTTTTTCGTCAGATTCGAAAATCTTTGACTCTCAGCAGAACGGCCATAAGGTGCCCGAGGCAGCAATAGACCCATGAAGACAAGTCTGCTGGAGGACGATGTATTGAATCGGGACGCAATTTGAGTGTTCCATCGTCATTAGGAGGCCCTGAACGTTACAATTCACTATCAGTTTTTCGTCCGATTCGAAAATCTTTGAGTCACAGCAGAACGGCCATAAGGTGCCCGAGGCAGCAATAGACACATGGAGACAAGTCTACTGGAGGACGATGTAATGAATCGGGAGGCAATTTGAGTGTTCCATCGTCATTAGGTGGCCCTGAACGTTACAATTCACTATCAGTTTTTCGTCCGTTTCGAAAGACTTTGAGTCACAGCAGAACGGCCATAAGGTGCCCGGGGCAGCAATAGACCCATGGAGACAAGTCTGCTGGAGGACGATGTATTGAATCGGGACGCAATTTGAGCGATCCATCGTCATTAGGTGGCCCTGAACGTTGCTATTCACTATCAGTTTCCCGTCCGATTCGAAAATCTTTGACTCACAGCAGAACGGCCATAAGGTGCCCGAGGCAGCAATAGACCCATGGAGACAAGTCGGCTGGTGGACGATGTATTGAATCGGGACGCAATTTGAGTGATCCATCGTCATTAGGTGGCCCTGAATGTTACAATTCACTATCAGTTTTTCGTCAGATTCGAAAATCTTTGACTCACAGCAGAACGGTCATAAGGTGCCCGAGGCAGCAATAGACCCATGAAGACAAGTCTGCTGGAGGACGATGTATTGAATCGGGACGCAATTTGAGTGTTCCATCGTCATTAGGAGGCCCTGAACGTTACAATTTACTATCAGTTTTTCGTCCGATTCGAAAATCTTTGAGTCACAGCAGAACGGCCATAAGTTTTCCGAGGCAGCAATAGACCCATGGAGACAAGTCGGCTGGAGGACGATGTATTGAATGTGGACGCAATTTGAGTAATCCATCGTCATTAGGTGGCCCTGAATGTTACAATTCACTATCAGTTTTTCGTCAGATTCGAAAATCTTTGACTCATAGCAGAACGGCCATAAGGTGCACGAGGCAGCAATAGACCCATGGAGACAATTCTGCTGGAGGACGATGTATTGAATCGGGACGCAATTTGAGTGATCCATCGTCATTAGGTGGCCCTGAACGTTACAATTCACTATCAGTTTTTCGACCGATTCGAAAATCTTTGACTCACAGCAGAACGGCCTTAAGGTGCCCGAGGCAGCAATAGACCCATGGAGACAAGTCTGCTGGAGGACGATGTATTGAATCGGGACGCAATTTGAGTGTTCCATCGTCATTAGGAGGCCCTGATCGTTATAATTCACTATCAGGTTTTCGTCCGATTCGAAAATCTTTGACTCACAGGAGAACGGCCATAAGGTGCCCGAGGCAGCAATAGACCCATGGAGACAAGTCTGCTAGAGGACGAGGTATTGATTTGGGACGCAATTTGAGTGCTCCATCGTCATTAGGAGTCCCTGAACGTTACAATTCACTATCAGTTTTTCGTCAGATTCGAAAATCTTTGACTCACAGCAGAACGGCCATAAGGTGCCCGAGGCAGCAATAGCCCCATGGAGACAAGTCTGCTGGAGGACGATGTATTAAATCGGGACGCAATTTGAGTGATCCATCGTCATTAGGTGGCCCTGAACAATACAATTCACTATAAGGTTTTTCGTCCGATTCGAAAATCTTTGACTCCCAGCAGTACGGCCATAAGGTGCCCGAGGCAGCAATAGACCCATGGAGACAAGTCTGCTGGAGGAACATGTGTTGAATCGGGACGCAATTTGAGTGTTCCATCGTCATTAGGTGCCCCTGAATGTTACAATTCACTATTAGTTTTTCGTCCGATTCGAAAATCTGTGACTCACAGCAGAACAGTCATAAGGTGCCCGAGGCAGCAATAGACCCATGGAGACAAGTCTGCTGGAGGACCATGTATTGAATCGGGACGCAATTTGAGTGTTCCATCGTCATTAGGAGGCCCTGAACGTTACAATTAACCATCAGGTTTTCGTCCGATTCGAAAATCTTTGACTCACAGGAGAACGGCCATAAGGTGCCCGAGGCAGCAATAGCCCCATGGAGACAAGTCGGCTTGAGGACGATGTATTGAATCGGGACGCAATTTGAGTGATCCATTGTCATTAGGTGGCCCTGAACGTTACAATTCACTATCAGTTTTTCGTCCGATTCGAAAATCTTTGACTCACAGCAGAACGGCCATACGGTGCCCGAGGCAGCAATAGACCAATGGAGACAAGTCGGCTGGAGTACGATGTATTGAATCGGCATGTAATTTGAGTGATCCATCGTCATTAGGTGGCCCTGAATGTTACAATTCACTATCAGTTTTTCGTCCCATTCGATAATCTAGAGTCACAGCAGAACGGCCATAAGTTGCCCGAGGCAGCAATAGACCCATGGAGTCAAGTCGGCTGGAGGACGATGTATTGAATCGGGACGCAATTTGTGTTGTCCATCGTCATTAGGTGGCCGTGAACGTTACAATTCACTATCAGTTTTGCGTCCGATTCGAAAATCTTAGACTCACAGCAGAACGGCCATAAGGTGCCCGAGGCAGCAATAGACCCATAGAGACAAGTCTGCTGGAGGACGATGTATTGAATCGGGACGCAATTTGAGTGTTCCATCGTCATTAGGAGGCCCTGAACGTTACATTTCACTATCAGTTTTTCGTCCGATTCGAAAATCTTTGAGTCACAGCAGAACGGCCATAAGGTGCCCGAGGCAGCAATAGACCCATGGAGACAAGTCTGCTGGAGGACGATGTATTGAATCAGGACGCTATTTGAGTGATCCATCGTCATTAGGTGGCACTGAACGTTACAATTCACTATCAGTTACTAGTCCGATTCGAAAATCTTTGACTCACAGCAGAACGGCCATAAGGTGCCCGAGGCAGCAATAGACCCATGGAGACAAGTCGGCTGGAGGACGGTGTATTGTATCGGGACGCAATTTGAGTGATCCATCGTCATTAGGTGGCCCTGAATGTTACAATTCACTATGAGTTTTTCGTCAGATTCGAAAATCTTTGACTCACAGCAGAACGGCCATAAGGTGCCCGAGGCAGCAATAGACCCATGAAGACAAGTCTGCTGGAGGACGATGTATTGAATCGGGACGCAATTTGAGTGTTCCATCGTCATGAGAGACCCTGAACGTTACAATTCACTATCAGTTTTTCGTCAGATTCGAAAATCTTTGACTCACAGCAGAACGGCCATAAGGTGCCCGAGGCAGCAATAGACCCATGGAGACAAGTCGGCTGGAGGACGATGTATTGAATCGGGACGCAATTTGAGTGATCCATCGTCTTTAGGTGGCCCTGAATGTTACAATTCACTATCAGTTTTTCGTCACATTCGAAAATCTTTGACTCACAGCAGAACGGCCATAAGGTGCCCGTGGCAGCAATAGACCCATGGAGACAAGTCTGCTGGAGGACCACGTATTGAATCGGGACGCAATTTGAGTGTTCCATCGTGATTAGGAGGCCCTGAACGTTACAATTAACTATCAGGTTTTCGTCCGATTCGAAAATCTTTGAGTCACAGGAGAACGGCCATAAGGTGCCCGAGGCAGCAATAGACCCATGGAGACAAGTCGGCTGGAGAACGATGTATTGAATCGGGAGGCAATTTGAGTGATCCATTGTCATTAGGTGGCCCTGAATGTTACAATTCACTATCAGTTTTTCGTCCGATTCGAAAATCTTTGACTCACAGCAGAACGCCCATAAGGTGCCCGAGGCAGCAATAGACCCATGGAGACAAGTCGGCTGGAGGACGATGTATTGAATCGGGACGCAATTTGAGTGATCCATCGTAATTAGGTGGCCCTGAATGTTACAATTCACTATCAGTTTTTCGTCAGATTCGAAAATCTTTGACTCACAGCAGAACGGCCATAAGGTGCCCGAGGCAGCAATAGACCCATGAAGACAAGTCTGCTGGAGGACGATGTATTGAATCGGGACGCAATTTGAGTGTTCCATCGTCAGTAGGAGGCCCTGAACGTTTCAATTTACTATCAGTTTTTCGTCCGATTCGAAAATCTTTGAGTAACAGCAGAAAGGCCATAAGGTGCCCGAGGCAGCAATAAACCCATGGAGACAAGTCTGCTGGAGGACGATGTATAGAATCGGGACGCAATTTGAGTGATCCATCGTCATTAGGTGGCCCTGAACGTTACAATTCACTATCAGATTTTCGTCCGATTCGAAAATCTTTGACTCATAGCAGAACGCCCATAAGGTGCCCGAGGCAGCAATAGACCCATGGAGACAAGACGGCTGGAGGACGATGTATTAAATCGGGACGCAATTTGAGTGATCCATCGTCATTAGGTGGCCCTGAATGTTACAATTCACTATCAGTTTTTCGTCAGATTCGAAAATCTTTGACTCTCAGCAGAACGGCCATAAGGTGCCCGAGGCAGCAATAGACCCATGAAGACAAGTCTGCTGGAGGACGATGTATTGAATCGGGACGCAATTTGAGTGTTCCATCGTCATTAGGAGGCCCTGAACGTTACAATTCACTATCAGTTTTTCGTCCGATTCGAAAATCTTTGAGTCACAGCAGAACGGCCATAAGGTGCCCGAGGCAGCAATAGACACATGGAGACAAGTCTACTGGAGGACGATGTAATGAATCGGGAGGCAATTTGAGTGTTCCATCGTCATTAGGTGGCCCTGAACGTTACAATTCACTATCAGTTTTTCGTCCGTTTCGAAAGACTTTGAGTCACAGCAGAACGGCCATAAGGTGCCCGGGGCAGCAATAGACCCATGGAGACAAGTCTGCTGGAGGACGATGTATTGAATCGGGACGCAATTTGAGCGATCCATCGTCATTAGGTGGCCCTGAACGTTGCTATTCACTATCAGTTTCCCGTCCGATTCGAAAATCTTTGACTCACAGCAGAACGGCCATAAGGTGCCCGAGGCAGCAATAGACCCATGGAGACAAGTCGGCTGGTGGACGATGTATTGAATCGGGACGCAATTTGAGTGATCCATCGTCATTAGGTGGCCCTGAATGTTACAATTCACTATCAGTTTTTCGTCAGATTCGAAAATCTTTGACTCACAGCAGAACGGTCATAAGGTGCCCGAGGCAGCAATAGACCCATGAAGACAAGTCTGCTGGAGGACGATGTATTGAATCGGGACGCAATTTGAGTGTTCCATCGTCATTAGGAGGCCCTGAACGTTACAATTTACTATCAGTTTTTCGTCCGATTCGAAAATCTTTGAGTCACAGCAGAACGGCCATAAGTTTTCCGAGGCAGCAATAGACCCATGGAGACAAGTCGGCTGGAGGACGATGTATTGAATGTGGACGCAATTTGAGTAATCCATCGTCATTAGGTGGCCCTGAATGTTACAATTCACTATCAGTTTTTCGTCAGATTCGAAAATCTTTGACTCATAGCAGAACGGCCATAAGGTGCACGAGGCAGCAATAGACCCATGGAGACAATTCTGCTGGAGGACGATGTATTGAATCGGGACGCAATTTGAGTGATCCATCGTCATTAGGTGGCCCTGAACGTTACAATTCACTATCAGTTTTTCGACCGATTCGAAAATCTTTGACTCACAGCAGAACGGCCTTAAGGTGCCCGAGGCAGCAATAGACCCATGGAGACAAGTCTGCTGGAGGACGATGTATTGAATCGGGACGCAATTTGAGTGTTCCATCGTCATTAGGAGGCCCTGATCGTTATAATTCACTATCAGGTTTTCGTCCGATTCGAAAATCTTTGACTCACAGGAGAACGGCCATAAGGTGCCCGAGGCAGCAATAGACCCATGGAGACAAGTCGGATGGAGAACGATGTTTTGAATCGCGACGCATTTTGAGTGATCCATCGTCATTAAGAGGCCTTGATTGTTACAATTAACTATCAGTTTTTCGTCCCATTCGATAATCTAGACTCACAGCAGAACGGCCATAAGGTGCCCGAGGCAGCAATAGACCCATGGAGTCAAGTCGGCTGGAGGACGATGTATTGAATCGGAACGCAATTTGTGTGGTCCATCGTCATTAGGTGGCTCTGAATGTTACAATTCACTATCAGTTTTTCGTCCGATTCGAAAATCTTTGACTCACAGCAGAACGGCCATAAGGTGCCCGAGGCAGCAATAGACCCATGGAGACAAGTCGGCTGGAGGATGATGTATTGAATCGGGACGCAATTTGAGTGATCCATCGTCATTAGGGGGCCCTGAAAGTTACAATTCACTATCAGTTTTTCGTCCGATTCGAAAATCTTTGACTCACAGTAGAACGGCCATAAGGTGCCCGAGGCAGCAATAGACCCATGGAGACAATTCTGCTGGAGGACGATGTATTGAATCGGGACACAATTTCAGTGTTCCATCGTCACTAGGAGGCCCAGAATATTACAATTAATTATCAGTTTTTCGTCCCATTCGATAATCTAGTGGCACGGGAGAACGACCATAAGGTGCCCGAATCAGCAATAGACCCATATAGACAAGTCTGCTGGAGGACGATGTATTGAATCGGAACGCTATTTGAGTGATCCATCGTCATTAGGTGGCCCTGAACGTTACAATTCACTATCAGTTTTTCGTCCGATACGAAAATCTTTGACTCACAGCAGAACGGCCATAAGGTGCCCGAGGCAGCAATAGACCCATGGAGACAAGTCTGATAGAGGACGAGGTATTGAATCGGGACGCAATTTGAGTGTTCCATCGTCATTAGGAGGCCCTGAACGTTACAATTAACTATGAGGTTTTCGTCCGATTCGAAAATCTTTGACTCACTGGAGAACGGCCTTAAGGTGCCCGAGGCAGCAATAGACCCATGAAGAAAAGGCGGCTGGAGGACGATGTATTGAATCGGGACCCAAATTGTGAGATCCATCGTCATTAGGTGACCCTGAATGTTCCAATTCACTATTAGTTTTTCGTCCGATTCGAATATCTTTGACTCACAGCAGAACGGCCATAAGGTGCCCGAGGCAGTAATAGACCCATGGAGACAAGTCTGCTGGAGGACCGTGTATTGAATCGGGACGCAATTTGAGTGTTCCATCGTCATTAGGAGGCCCTGAACGTTACATTTAACCATCAGGTTTTCGTCCGATTCGAAAATCTTTGACTCACAGGAGAACGGCCATAAGGTGCCCGAGGCAGCAATAGACCCATGGAGACAAGTCGGCTGGAGGACGATATATTGAATCGGGACGCAATTTGAGTGGTCCATCGTCATTAGGTGGCCCTGAACGTTACAATTCACTATCAGTTTTTCGTCCGATTCGAAAATCTTTGACTCGCACCAGAACGGCCATACGGTGCCCGAGGCAGCAATAGACCCATGGAGACAAGTCTGCTGGAGGACGATGTATTGAATCGGGACGCAATTTGAGTGTTCCATCGTCATTAGGAGGCCCTGAACGTTACAATTCACTATCAGGTTTTCGTCCGATTCGAAAATCTTTGACTCACAGCAGAACGGCCATAAGGTGCCCGTGGCAGCAATAGACCCATGGAGACAATTCTGCTGGAGGACGATGTATTGAATCGGGACGCAATTTCAGTGTTCCATCGTCACTAGGAGGCCCAGAATATTACAATTAATTATCAGTTTTTCGTCCCATTCGATAATCTAGAGGCACGGGAGAACGATCATAAGGTGCCCGAATCAGCAATAGACCCAAATAGACAAGTCTGCTGGAGGACGATGTATTGAATCGTAACGCGTTTTTGAATGATCCATCGTCATTAGGTGGCCCTGAACGTTAGAATTCACTATCAGTTTTTCGTCCGATACGAAAATCTTTGACTCACAGCAGAACGGCCATAAGGTGCCCGAGGCAGCAATAGACCCATGGAGACAAGTCTGCTAGAGGACGAGGTATTGAATCGGGACGCAATTTGAGTGTTCCATCGTCATTAGGAGGCCCTGAACGTTACAATTAACTATCAGGTTTTCGTCCGATTCGAAAATCTTTGACTCACAGGAGAACGGCCTTAAGGTGCCCGAGGCAGCAATAGACCCATGGAGAAAAGTCGGCTGGAGGACGATGTATTGAATCGGGACGCAATTTGAGTGATCCATCGTCATTAGGTGGCCCTGAACGTTACAATTCACTATCAGTTTTTCGTCCGATTCGAAAATCTTTGAGTCACAGCAGAACGGCCATAAGGTGCCCGAGGCAGCAATAGACACATGGAGACAAGTCTACTGGAGGACGATGTAATGAATCGGGAGGCAATTTGAGTGTTCCATCGTCATTAGGTGGCCCTGAACGTTACAATTCACTATCAGTTTTTCGTCCGTTTCGAAAGACTTTGAGTCACAGCAGAACGGCCATAAGGTGCCCGGGGCAGCAATAGACCCATGGAGACAAGTCTGCTGGAGGACGATGTATTGAATCGGGACGCAATTTGAGCGATCCATCGTCATTAGGTGGCCCTGAACGTTGCTATTCACTATCAGTTTCCCGTCCGATTCGAAAATCTTTGACTCACAGCAGAACGGCCATAAGGTGCCCGAGGCAGCAATAGACCCATGGAGACAAGTCGGCTGGTGGACGATGTATTGAATCGGGACGCAATTTGAGTGATCCATCGTCATTAGGTGGCCCTGAATGTTACAATTCACTATCAGTTTCTCGTCAGATTCGAAAATCTTTGACTCACAGCAGAACGGTCATAAGGTGCCCGAGGCAGCAATAGACCCATGAAGACAAGTCTGCTGGAGGACGATGTATTGAATCGGGACGCAATTTGAGTGTTCCATCGTCATTAGGAGGCCCTGAACGTTACAATTTACTATCAGTTTTTCGTCCGATTCGAAAATCTTTGAGTCACAGCAGAACGGCCATAAGTTTTCCGAGGCAGCAATAGACCCATGGAGACAAGTCGGCTGGAGGACGATGTATTGAATGTGGACGCAATTTGAGTAATCCATCGTCATTAGGTGGCCCTGAATGTTACAATTCACTATCAGTTTTTCGTCAGATTCGAAAATCTTTGACTCATAGCAGAACGGCCATAAGGTGCACGAGGCAGCAATAGACCCATGGAGACAATTCTGCTGGAGGACGATGTATTGAATCGGGACGCAATTTGAGTGATCCATCGTCATTAGGTGGCCCTGAACGTTACAATTCACTATCAGTTTTTCGACCGATTCGAAAATCTTTGACTCACAGCAGAACGGCCTTAAGGTGCCCGAGGCAGCAATAGACCCATGGAGACAAGTCTGCTGGAGGACGATGTATTGAATCGGGACGCAATTTGAGTGTTCCATCGTCATTAGGAGGCCCTGATCGTTATAATTCACTATCAGGTTTTCGTCCGATTCGAAAATCTTTGACTCACAGGAGAACGGCCATAAGGTGCCCGAGGCAGCAATAGACCCATGGAGACAAGTCGGATGGAGAACGATGTTTTGAATCGCGACGCAATTTGAGTGATCCATCGTCATTAAGAGGCCTTGATTGTTACAATTAACTATCAGTTTTTCGTCCCATTCGATAATCTAGACTCACAGCAGAACGGCCATAAGGTGCCCGAGGCAGCAATAGACCCATGGAGTCAAGTCGGCTGGAGGACGATGTATTGAATCGGAACGCAATTTGTGTGGTCCATCGTCATTAGGTGGCTCTGAATGTTACAATTCACTATCAGTTTTTCGTCCGATTCGAAAATCTTTGACTCACAGCAGAACGGCCATAAGGTGCCCGAGGCAGCAATAGACCCATGGAGACAAGTCGGCTGGAGGATGATGTATTGAATCGGGACGCAATTTGAGTGATCCATCGTCATTAGGTGGCCCTGAAAGTTACAATTCACTATCAGTTTTTCGTCCGATTCGAAAATCTTTGACTCACAGTAGAACGGCCATAAGGTGCCCGAGGCAGCAATAGACCCATGGAGACAATTCTGCTGGAGGACGATGTATTGAATCGGGACACAATTTCAGTGTTCCATCGTCACTAGGAGGCCCAGAATATTACAATTAATTATCAGTTTTTCGTCCCATTCGATAATCTAGTGGCACGGGAGAACGACCATAAGGTGCCCGAATCAGCAATAGACCCATATAGACAAGTCTGCTGGAGGACGATGTATTGAATCGGAACGCTATTTGAGTGATCCATCGTCATTAGGTGGCCCTGAACGTTACAATTCACTATCAGTTTTTCGTCCGATACGAAAATCTTTGACTCACAGCAGAACGGCCATAAGGTGCCCGAGGCAGCAATAGACCCATGGAGACAAGTCTGATAGAGGACGAGGTATTGAATCGGGACGCAATTTGAGTGTTCCATCGTCATTAGGAGGCCCTGAACGTTACAATTAACTATGAGGTTTTCGTCCGATTCGAAAATCTTTGACTCACTGGAGAACGGCCTTAAGGTGCCCGAGGCAGCAATAGACCCATGAAGAAAAGTCGGCTGGAGGACGATGTATTGAATCGGGACCCAAATTGTGAGATCCATCGTCATTAGGTGACCCTGAATGTTCCAATTCACTATTAGTTTTTCGTCCGATTCGAATATCTTTGACTCACAGCAGAACGGCCATAAGGTGCCCGAGGCAGTAATAGACCCATGGAGACAAGTCTGCTGGAGGACCGTGTATTGAATCGGGACGCAATTTGAGTGTTCCATCGTCATTAGGAGGCCCTGAACGTTACATTTAACCATCAGGTTTTCGTCCGATTCGAAAATCTTTGACTCACAGGAGAACGGCCATAAGGTGCCCGAGGCAGCAATAGACCCATGGAGACAAGTCGGCTGGAGGACGATATATTGAATCGGGACGCAATTTGAGTGGTCCATCGTCATTAGGTGGCCCTGAACGTTACAATTCACTATCAGTTTTTCGTCCGATTCGAAAATCTTTGACTCGCACCAGAACGGCCATACGGTGCCCGAGGCAGCAATAGACCCATGGAGACAAGTCTGCTGGAGGACGATGTATTGAATCGGGACGCAATTTGAGTGTTCCATCGTCATTAGGAGGCCCTGAACGTTACAATTCACTATCAGGTTTTCGTCCGATTCGAAAATCTTTGACTCACAGCAGAACGGCCATAAGGTGCCCGAGGCAGCAATAGACCCATGGAGACAAGTCGGCTGGAGGACGATGTATTGAATCGGGACGCAATTTCAGTGTTCCATCGTCACTAGGAGGCCCAGAATATTACAATTAATTATCAGTTTTTCGTCCCATTCGATAATCTAGAGGCACGGGAGAACGATCATAAGGTGCCCGAATCAGCAATAGACCCAAATAGACAAGTCTGCTGGAGGACGATGTATTGAATCGTAACGCGTTTTTGAATGATCCATCGTCATTAGGTGGCCCTGAACGTTAGAATTCACTATCAGTTTTTCGTCCGATACGAAAATCTTTGACTCACAGCAGAACGGCCATAAGGTGCCCGAGGCAGCAATAGACCCATGGAGACAAGTCGGCTGGAGGACGATATATTGAATCGGGACGCAATTTGAGTGGTCCATCGTCATTAGGTGGCCCTGAACGTTACAATTCACTATCAGTTTTTCGTCCGATTCGAAAATCTTTGACTCGCACCAGAACGGCCATACGGTGCCCGAGGCAGCAATAGACCCATGGAGACAAGTCTGCTGGAGGACGATGTATTGAATCGGGACGCAATTTGAGTGTTCCATCGTCATTAGGAGGCCCTGAACGTTACAATTCACTATCAGGTTTTCGTCCGATTCGAAAATCTTTGACTCACAGCAGAACGGCCATAAGGTGCCCGAGGCAGCAATAGACCCATGGAGACAATTCTGCTGGAGGACGATGTATTGAATCGGGACGCAATTTCAGTGTTCCATCGTCACTAGGAGGCCCAGAATATTACAATTAATTATCAGTTTTTCGTCCCATTCGATAATCTAGAGGCACGGGAGAACGATCATAAGGTGCCCGAATCAGCAATAGAACCAAATAGACAAGTCTGCTGGAGGACGATGTATTGAATCGTAACGCGTTTTTGAATGATCCATCGTCATTAGGTGGCCCTGAACGTTAGAATTCACTATCAGTTTTTCGTCCGATACGAAAATCTTTGACTCACAGCAGAACGGCCATAAGGTGCCCGAGGCAGCAATAGACCCATGGAGACAAGTCTGCTAGAGGACGAGGTATTGAATCGGGACGCAATTTGAGTGTTCCATCGTCATTAGGAGGCCCTGAAAGTTACAATTAACTATCAGGTTTTCGTCCGATTCGAAAATCTTTGACTCACAGGAGAACGGCCTTAAGGTGCCCGAGGCAGCAATAGACCCATGGAGAAAAGTCGGCTGGAGGACGATGTATTGAATCGGGACGCAAATTGTGAGATCCATCGTCATTAAGTGACCCTGAATGTTACGATTCACTATTAGTTTTTCGTCCGAATCGGAAATCTTTGACTCACAGCAGAACGGCCGTAATGTGCCCGAGGCAGCAATAGACCCATGGAGACAAGTCTGCTGGAGGACCGTGTATTGAATCGGGACGCAATTTGAGTGTTCCATCGTCATTAGGAGGCCCTGAACGTTACAATTCACTATCAGTTTTTCGTCCGATTCGAAAATCTTTGACTCACAGCAGAACGGCCATACGGTGCCCGAGGCAGCAATAGACCCATGGAGACAAGTCTGCTAGAGGACGAGGTATTGAATCGGGACGCAATTTGAGTGTTCCATCGTCATTAGGAGGCCCTGAACGTTACAATTCACTATCAGTTTTTCGTCAAATTCGAAAATCTTTGACGCACAGCGGAACGGCCATAAGGTGACCGAGGCAGCAATAGACCCATGGAGACAAGTCTGCTGGAGGACGATGTATTGAATCGGGACGCAATTTGAGTGTTCCATCGTCATTAGGAGGCCCTGAACGTTACAATTCACTATCAGGTTTTCGTCCGATTCGAAAATCTTTGACTCACAGCAGAACGGCCATAAGGTGCCCGAGGCAGCAATAGACCCACGGAGACAAGTCGGCTGGAGGACGATTTATTGAATCGGGACGCAATTTGAGTGATCCATAGTCATTAGGTGGCACTGAAAGTTACAATTCACTATCAGTTTTTCGTCCCATGCGATAATCTAAACTCACAGCAGAACGGCCATAAGGTGCCCGAGGCAGCAATAGACCCATGGAGACAAGTCTGCTAGAGGACGAGGTATTGAATCGGGACGCAATTTGAGTGTTCCATCGTCATTAGGAGGCCCTGAACGTTACAATTCACTATCAGTTTTTCGTCAAATTCGAAAATCTTTGACGCACAGCGGAACGGCCATAAGGTGACCGAGGCAGCAATAGACCCATGGAGACAAGTCTGCTGGAGGACGATGTATTGAATCGGGACGCAATTTGAGTCATCCATCGTCATTAGGTGGCCCTGAACGTTACAATTCACTAACAGTTTTTCGTCCGAATCGAAAATCTTTGACTCACAGCAGAACGGCCATAAGGTGCCCGAGGCAGCAATAGACCCACGGAGACAAGTCTGACGGAGGATATGTATTGAATCGGGACGCAATTTGAGTGATCCATCGTCATTAGGTGGCCATGAATGTTGCAATTCACTATTAGTTTTTCGTCCGATTCGAAAATCTTTGACTCACAGGAGAACGGCCATAAGGTGCCCGAGGCAAGAATAGACCCATGGAGACAAGTCGGCTGGAGGACGATGTATTGAATCCGGACGCAATTTGAGTGATCCATCGTCATTAGGTGGCCCGGAACGTTACAATTCACTATCAGTTTTTCGTCCGATTCGAAAATCTTTGACTCATAGAAGAACGGCCATACGGTGCCCGAGGCAGCAATAGACCCATGGAGACAAGTCTGCTGGAGGACGATGTATTGAATCGGGACGCAATTTGAGTGTTCCATCGTCATTAGGAGGCCCTGAACGTTACAATTCACTATTAGTTTTTCGTCCGATTCGAAAATCTTTGACTCACAGCAGAACGGCCATAAGGTGCACGAGGCAGCAATAGACCCATGGAGACAAGTCGGCTGGAGGACGATGTATTGAATCGGGACGCAATTTCTGTGGTCCATCGTCATTAGGTGGCCGTGAACGTCACAATTCACTATCAGTTTTTCGTCCGATTCGAAAATCTTAGACTCACAGCAGAACGCCCATAAGGAGCCCGAGGCAGCAATAGACCCATGGAGACAAGTCTGCTGGAGGACGATGTATTGAATCGGGACGCAATTTGAGTGTTCCATCGTCATTAGGAGGCCCTGAATGTTGCAATTAACTATCAGTTTTTCGTCCCATCCGATAATCTGGACTCACAGCAGAACGGCCATAAGGTGCACGAGGCAGCAATAGACCCATGGAGACAAGTCTGCTGGAGGACGATGTATTGAATCGGGACGCAATTTGAGTGTTCCATCGTCATTAGGAGGCCCTGAATGTTACAATTAACTATCAGTTTTTCGTCCCATTCGATAATCTAGACTCACAGCAGAACGGCCATAAGGTGCCCGAGGCAGCAATAGACAAATGGAGACAAGTCTGCTGGAGGACGATGTATTGAATCGGGACGCAATTTGAGTGTTCCATCGTCATTAGGAGGCCCTGAACGTTACAATTAACTATCAGGTTTTCGTCCGATTCGAAAATCTTTGACTCACAGCAGAACGGCCATAAGGTGCCCGAGGCACCAATAGACTCATGGAAACAAGTCGGCTGGAGGACGATGTATTGAATCGGGACGCAATTTGAGTGATCCATCGTCATTACGTGGCCCTGAATGTTACAATTCACTATTAGTTTTTCGTCCGATTCGAAAATCTTTGACTCACAGCAGAACGGCCATAAGGTGCCCGAGGGAGCAATAGACCCATGGAGACAAGTCTGCTGGAGGACCGTGTATTGAATCGGGACGCATTTTTAGTGTTCCATCGTAATTAGGAGGCCCTGAACGTTACAATTAACCATCAGGTTTTCGTCCGATTCGAAAATCTTTGACTCACAGGAGAACGGCCATAAGGTGCCCGAGGCAACAATAGACCCATGGAGACAAGTCGGCTGGAGGACGATGTATAGAATCCGGACGCAATTTTTGTGATCCATCGTCATTAGGTGGCCCGGAACGTTACAATTCACTATCAGTTTTTCGACCGATTCGAAAATCATTGACTCACAGCAGAATGGCCATACGGTGCCCGAGGCAGCAATAGACCCATGGAGACAAGTCTGCTGGAGGACGATGTATTGAATCGGGACGCAATTTGAGTATTCCATCGTCATTAGGAGGCCCTGAACGTTACAATTCACTATTAGTTTTTCGTCCGATTCGAAAATCTTTGACTCACAGCAGAACGGCCATAAGGTGCCCGAGGCAGCAATAGACCGATGGAGACAAGTCTGCTGGAGGACGATGTATTGAATCGGGACGCAATTTGAGTGTTCCCTCGTCATTAGGAGGCCCTGAACGTTACAATTCACTATCACTTTTTCGTCCGATTTGAAAATCTTTGACTCACAGCAGAACGGCCATAAGGTGCCCGAAGCAGCAATTGACCCATGGAGACAAGTCGGCAGGAGGACGATGTATTGAATCGGGACGCAATTTGAGTGATCCATCGTCATTAGGTGGCCCTGAATGTTACAATTCACTATTAGTTATTCGTCCGATTCGAAAATCTTTGACTCACAGCAGAACGTCCATACGGTGCCCGAGGCAGCAATAGACCCATGGAGACAAGTCTGCTGGAGGACGATGTATTGAATCGGGACGCAATTTGAGTGTTCCATCGTCATTAGGAGGCCCTGAACGTTACAATTCACTATTAGTTTTTCGTCCGATTCGAAAATCTTTGACTCACAGCAGAACGGCCATAAGGTGCACGAGGGAGCAATAGACCCATGGAGACAAGTCGGCTGGAGGATGATGTATTGAATCGGGACGCAATTTGAGTGATCCATCGTCATTAGGTGGCACTGAAAGTTACAATTCACTATCAGTTTTTCGTCCCATGCGATAATCTAAACTCACAGCAGAACGGCCATAAGGTGCCCGAGGCAGCAATAGACCCATGGAGACAAGTCTGCTAGAGGACGAGGTATTGAATCGGGACGCAAATTGAGTGATCCATCGTCATTAGGTGGCCCTGATCGTTACAATTCACTATCAGTTTTTTGTCCGATTCGAAAATCTTTGACTCACAGCAGAACGGCAATAAGGTGCCCGAGGCAGCAATAGACCCATCTAGACAAGTCTGCTGGAGGACTATGTATTGAATCGGGACGCAATTTGAGTGTTCCATCGTCATTAGGAGGCCCTGCACGTTACAATTCACTATCAGCTTTTCGTCAGATTCGCAAATCTTTGACGCACAGCAGAACGGCCATAAGGTGCCCGAGGCAGCAATTGATCCATGGAGACAAGTCTGCTGGAGGACGATGTATTGAATCGAGACGCAATTTGAGTGATCCATCGTCATTAGGTGGCTCTGATCGTTACAATTCATTATCAGTTCTTTGTCCGATTCGAAAATCTTTGACTCACAGCAGAACGGCCATAAGGTGCCCGAGGCAGCAATAGACTCATGGAGACAAGTCTGCTGGAGGACTATGTATTTAATCGGGACGCAATTTGAGTGATCAATCGTCATTAGGTGGCACTGAAAGTTACAATTCACTATCAGTTTTTCGTCCCATGCGATAATCTAAACTCACAGCAGAAGGGCCATAAGGTGCCCGAGGCAGCAATAGACCCATGGAGACAAGTCTGCTGGAGGACCGTGTATTGAATCGGGACGCAATTTGAGTGTTCCATCGTCATTAGGAGGCCCTGAACGTTACAATTAACCATCAGGTTTTCGTCCGATTCGAAAATCTTTGACTCACAGGAGAACGGCCATAAGGTGCCCGAGGCAGCAATCGACCCATGGAGACAAGTCGGCTGGAGGACCATGTATTGAATCGGGACGCAATTTGAGTGATCCATCGACATTAGGTGGCCCTGAACGTTACAATTCACTATCAGTTTTTCCTCCGATTCGAAAATCTTTGACTCACAGCAGAACGGCCATACGGTGCCCGATGCAGCAATAGACCCATGGAGACAAGTCTGCTGGAGGACGATGTATTGAATCGGGACGCAATTTGAGTGTTCCATCGTCATTAGGAGGCACTGAACGTTACAATTCACTATCAGGTTTTCGTCCGATTCGAAAATCTTTGACTCACAGGAGAACGGCCTTAAGGTGCCCGAGGCAGCAATGGACCCATGGAGACAAGTCGGCTGGAGGACGATGTATTGAATTGGGGTCGCAATTTGAGTGATCATTCGTCATTAGGTGCCCCTGAATGTTACAATTCACTATTAGCTTTTCGTCCGATTCGAAAATTTTTGACTCACAGCAGAACGGCCATAAGGTGCCCGAGGCAGCAATAGACCCATGGAGACAAGTCTGCTGGAGGACCATGTATTAAATCGGGACGCAATTTGAGTGATCCATCGTCATTAGGTGACCCTGAACGTTATAATTCACTATCAGTTTTTCGTCCCATTCGATAATCTAGATTTACAGCAGAACGGCCATAAGGTGCCCGAGGCAGCAATAGACCCATGGAGACAAGTCTGCTGGAGGACGATGTATTGAATCGGGACGCAATTTGAGTGTTCCATCGTCATTAGGAGGCCCTGAACTTTACAATTAACTATCAGGTTTTCGTCCGATTCGAAAATCTTTGACTCACAGGAGAACGGCCTTAAGGTGCCCGAGGCAGCAATAGACCCATGGAGACAAGTCGGCTGGAGGACGATGTATTGAATCGGGACGCAATTTGAGAGATCCATCGTCATTAGGTGACCCTGAATGTTACAATTCACTATTAGTTATTCGTCCGATTCGAAAATCTTTGACTCACAGCAGAACGGCCATAGGGTGCCCGAGGCAGCAATAGACCCATGGAGACAAGTCTGCTGGAGGACGATGTATTGAATCGGGACGCAATTTGAGTGATCCATCGTCATTAGGTGGCTCTGAAAGTTACAATTCACTATCAGTTTTTCGTCCCATGCGATAATCTAAACTCACAGCAGAAGGGCCATAAGGTGCCCGAGGCAGCAATAGACCCATGGAGACAAGTCTGCTAGAGGACGAGGTATTAAATCGGGACGCAATTAGAGTGTTCCATCGTCATTAGGAGGCCCTGAACGTTACAATTCACTATCAGTTTTTCGTCAGATTCGAAAATCTTTGACGCACAGCAGAACGGCCATAAGGTGCCCGAGGCAGCAATAGACCCATGGAGACAAGTCTGCTGGAGGACGATGTATTGAATCGGGACGCAATTTGAGTGATCCATCGTCATTAGGTGGCCCTGATCGTTACAATTCACTATCAGTTATTTGTCCGATTCGAAAATCTTTGACTCACAGCAGAACGGCCATAAGGTGCCCGAGGCAGCAATAGACCCATGGAGACAAGTCTGCTGGAGGACTATGTATTGAATCGGGACGCAATTTGAGTGATCCATCGTCATTAGGTGGCCCTGAATGTTACAATTCACTATTAGTTTTTCGTCCGATTCGAAAATCTTTGACTCACAGCAGATCGGCCATAAGGTGCCCGAGGCAGCAATAGACCCATGGAGACAAGTCTGCTGGAGGACGATGTATTGAATCGGGACGCAATTTGAGTGATCCATCGTCATTAGGTGGCCCTGAATGTTACAATTCACTATTAGTTTTTCGTCCGATTCGAAAATCTTTTACTCACAGCAGAACGGCCATAAGGTGCCCGAGGCAGCAATAGACCCATGGAGACAAGTCTGCTGGAGGACCGTGTATTGAATCGGGACGCAATTTGAGTGTTCCATCGTCATTAGGAGGCCCTGAACGTTACAATTAACCATCAGGTTTTCGTCCGATTCGAAAATCTTTGACCCACAGGAGAACGGCCATAAGGTGCCCGAGGCAGCAATAGACCCATGGAGACAAGTCGGCTGGAGGACCATGTATTGAATCGGGACACAATTTGAGTGATCCATCGTCATTAGGTGGCCCTGAACGTTACAATTCACTATCAGTTTTTCCTCCGATTCGAAAATCTTTGACTCACAGCAGAACGGCCATACGGTGCCCGATGCAGCAATAGACCCATGGAGACAAGTCTGCTGGAGGACGATGTATTGAATCGGGACGCAATTTGAGTGATCCATCGTCATTAGGAGGCCCTGAACATTACAATTCACTATCAGGTTTTCGTCCGATTCGAAAATCTTTGACTCACAGGAGAACGGCCTTAAGGTGCCCGAGGCAGCAATGGACCCATGGAGACAAGTCGGCTGGAGGTCGATGTATTGAATTGGGGTCGCAATTTGAGTGATCATTCGTCATTAGGTGCCCCTGAATGTTACAATTCAGTATTAGTTTTTCGTCCGATTCGAAAATCTTTGACTCACAGCAGAACGGCCATAAGGTGCCCGAGGCAGCAATAGACCCATGGAGACAAGTCCGCTGGAGGACCATGTATTGAATCGGGACGCAATTTGAGTGATCCATCGTCATTAGGTTACAATTCACTATCAGTTTTTCGTTCGATTCGAAAATCTTTGACTCACAGCAGAAGGGCCATAAGGTGCCCGAGGCAGCAATAGACCCATGGAGACAAGTCTGCAGGATGACAATGTATTGAATCGCGACACAATTTGAATGTTCCATCGTCATTAGGAGGCCCTGAATGTTAGAATTAACTATCAATTTTTCGTCCCATTCGATAATCTAGACTCACGGGAGAACGACCATAAGGTGCCCGAGGCAGCAATAGACCCATGGAGACAAGTCGACTGGAGGACGATGTATTGAATCGGGACGCAATTTGAGTGATCCATCGTCATTAAGTGGCCCTGAACGTTACAATTCACTATCAGTTTTTCGTCCGATTCGAAAATCTTTGACTCACAGCAGAATGCCCATAAGGTGCCCGAGGCAGCAATAGACCCATGGAGACAAGTCGGCTGGAGGACGATGTATTGAATCGGGACGCAATTTGAGTGATCCATCGTCATTAGGTGGCCTTGAACGTTACAATTCACTATCAGTTTTTCGTCCGTTTCGAAAATCTTTGACTCACAGCAGAACGGCCATAAGGTGCCCGAGGCAGCAATAGACCCAAGGAGACAAGTCTGCTGGAGGACGATGTATTGAATCGGGATGAAATTTGAGTGATCCATCGTCATTAGGTGGCCCTGAACGTTACAATTCACTATCAGTTTTTCCTCGCATTCGATAATCTAGACTCACAGCAGATCGGCCATAAGGTGCCCGACTCAGCAATAGACCCATGGAGTCAAGTAGGTTGGAGGACGATGTATTGAATCGGGACGCAATTTGAGTGATCCATCGTCATTAGGTGTCCCTGAATGTTACAATTCACTATCAGTTTTTCGTCCGATTCGAAAATCTTTGACTCACAGCAGAAGGGCCATAAGGTGCCCGAGGCAGCAATAGACCCATGGAGACAAGTCTGCAGGATGACAATGTATTGAATCGCGACGCAATTTGAGTGTTCCATCGTCATTAGGAGGCCCTGAATGTTAGAATTAACTATCAGTTTTTCGTCCCTTTCGATAATCTAGACTCACGGGAGAACGACCATAAGGTGCCCGAGGCAGCAATAGACCCTTGGAGACAAGTCGGCTGGAGGACGATGTATTGAATCGGGACGCAATTTGAGTGATCCATCGTCATTAGGTGGCCCTGAACGTTACAATTCACTATCAGTTTTTCGTCCGATTCGAAAATCTTTGACTCACAGCAGAACGGCCATAATGTGCCCGAGGTAGCAATAGACCCATGGAGACTAGTCTGCTGGAGCACGAGGTATTGAATCGGGACGCAATTTGAGTGTTCCATCGTTATTAGGAGGCCCTGAACGTTACAATTCACTATCAGTTTTTCGTCCGATTCGAAAATCTTTGACTCACAGCAGAACGCCCATAAGGTGCCCGAGGCAGCAATAGACCCATGGAGACAAGTCTGCTGTAGGACGATGTATTGAATCGGGACGCAATTTGAGTGATCCATCGTCATTAGGTGGCCCTGAACGTTACAATTCACTATCAGATCTTCGCCCGATTCGAAAATCTTTGACCCACAGCAGAACGGCCATAAGGTGCCCGAGGCAGCAATAGACCCATGGAGACAAGTCGGCTGGAGGACGATGTATTGAATCGGGATGCAATCTGAATGTTCCATCGTCATTAGGAGGCCCTGAATATTAGAATTACCTATCAATTTTTCGTCCCATTCGATAATCTAGACTCACGGGAGAACGGCCATAAGGTGCCCGATGCAGCAATAGACCCATGGAGACAAGTCGGCTGGAGGACGATGTATTGAATCGGGACGCAATTTGAGTGATCCATCGTCGTTAGGTGGCTCTGAACGTTACAATTCACTATCAGTTTTTCGTCCGATTCGAAATCTTTGACTCTCAGCAGAACGGCCATAAGGTGTCCGAGGCAGCAATAGACCCATGGAGACAAGTCTGCAGGATGACGATGTATTGAATCGCGACGCAATTTGAGTGTTCCATCGTCATTAGGTGGCCCTGAAAGTTACAATTCACTATCAGTTTATCGTCCGATTCGAAAATCTTTGACACACAGCAGAACAGCCATAAGGTGCTCGATGCAGCAATAGACCCATGGAGACAAGTCGGCTGGAGGACGATGTATTGAATCGGGACGCAATTTGAGTGATCCATCGTCGTTAGGTGGCCCTGAACGTTACAATTCACTATCAGTTTTTCGTCCGATTCGAAAATCTTTGACTCACAGCAGAACGGCCATAATGTGCCCGAGGCAGCAATAGACCCATGGAGACTAGTCTGCTGGAGCACGAGGTATTGAATCGGGACGCAATTTGAGTGTTCCATCGTCATTAGGAGGCCCTGAACGTTACAATTCACTATCAGTTTTTCGTCCGATTCGAAAATCTTTGACTCACAGCAGAACGCCCATAAGGTGCCCGAGGCAGCAATAGACCCATGGAGACAAGTCTGCTGGAGGACGATGTATTGAATTGGGACGCAATTTGAGTGATCCATCGTCATTAGGTGGCCCTGAACGTTACAATTCACTATCAGTTTTTCGTCCGATTCGAAAATCTTTGACTCACAAAAGAACGGCCATAAGGTGCCCGAGGCAGCAACAGACCCAAGGAGACAAGTCTGCTGGAGGTCGATGTATTGAATCGGGACGCAATTTGAGTAATCCATCGTCATTAGGTGGCCCTGAACGTTTTTCGTCCGATTCGAAAATCTTTGACTCACAGCAGAACGGCCATAAGGTGCCCGAGGCAGCAATAGACCCATGGAGACAAGTCTGCTGGAGGACGATGTATTGAATCGGGACGCAATTTGAGTGATCCATCGTCATTAGGTGGCCCTGAACGTTACAATTCCCTATCAGTTTTTCGTCGCATTCGATAATCTAGACTCACAGCAGAACGGCCGTAAGGTGCCCGAGGCAGCAATAGACCAATGGAGACAAGTCTGCAGGATGACGATGTATTGAATCGGGACGCAATTTGAGAGTTCCATCGTCATTAGGTGGCCCTGAATGTTACAATTCACTATCAGTTTTTCGTCCGATTCGAAAATCTTTGACTCACTGCAGAACGGCCATAAGGTGCCCGAGGCAGCAATAGACCCATGGAGACAAGCCTGCTGGAGGACGATGTATTGAATCGGGACGCAATTTGAGTGATCCATCGTCATTAGGTGGCCCTGAACGTTACAATTCACTATCAGTTTTTCGTCCGATTCGAAAATCTTTGACTCACAGCAGAACGGCCATAAGGTGCCCGAGGCAGCAATAGACCCATGGAGACAAGTCGGCTGGATGACGATGTATTGAATCGGGACGCAATTTGAGTGATCCATCGTCATTATGTGGCCCTGAATGTTACAATTCACTATCAGTTTTTCGTCAGATTCGAAAATCTTTGAGTCACAGCAGAACGGCCATAAGGTGCACGAGGCAGCAATAGACCCATGGAGACAAGTCTGCTGGATGACGATGTATTGAATCGGGACGCAATTTGAGTGATCCATCGTCATTAGGTGGCCCTGAACGTTACAATTCTCTATCAGTTTTTCGTCCGATTCGAAAATCTTTGACTCACAGCAGAACGGCCATAAGGTGCCCGAGGCAGCAATAGACCCATGGAGACAAGTCGGCTGGAGGACGATGTATTGAATCGGGACGCAATTTGAGTGATCCATCGTCGTTAGGTGGCCATGAACGTTACAATTCACTATCAGTTTTTCGTCCGATTCGAAAATCTTTGACTCACAGCAGAACGGCCATCATGTGCCCGAGGCAGCAACAGACCCATGGAGACTAGTCTGCTGGAGCACGAGGTATTGCATCGGGACGCAATTTGAATGTTCCATCGTCATTAGGAGGCCCTGAACGTTACAATTCCCTATCAGTTTTTCGTCCGATTCGAAAATCTTTGACTCACAGCAGAACGCCCATAAGGTGCCCGAGGCAGCAATAGACCCATGGAGACAAGTCTGCTGGAGGACGATGTATTGAATCGGGACGCAATTTGAGTGATCCATCGTCATTAGGTGGCCCTGAACGTTACAATTCCCTATCAGTTTTTCGTCGCATTCGATAATCTAGACTTACGGGAAAACGACCATAAGGTGCCCGAGGCAGCAATAGACCCATGGAGACAAGTCGGCTGGAGGACGATGTATTGAATCGGGACGCAATTTGAGTGATCCATCGTCATTAGGTGGCCCTGAACGTAACAATTCACTATCAGTTTTTCGTCCGATTCGAAAATCTTTGACTCACAGCAGAACGCCCATAAGGTGCCCGAGGCAGCAATAGACCCATGGAGACAAGTCTGCTGGAGGACGATGTATTGAATCGGGACGCAATTTGAGTGATCCATCATCATTAGGTGGCCCTGAACGTTACAATTCACTATCAGATCTTCGTCCGATTCGAAAATCTTTGACCCACAGCAGAACGGCCATAAGGTGCCCGAGGCAGCAATAGACCCATGGAGACAAGTCGGCTGGAGGACGATGTATTGAATCGGGCCGCAATTTGAGTGATCCATCGTCATTAGGTGGCCCTGAAAGTTACAATTCACTATCAGTTTTTCGTCCGATTCGAAAATGTTTGACTCACAGCAGAACAGCCATAAGGTGCCCGATGCAGCAATAGACCCATGGAGACAAGTCGGCTGGAGGACGATGTATTGAATCGGGACGCAATTTGAGTGATCCATCGTCATTAGGTGGCCATGAATGTTACAATTCACTATCTGTTTTTCATCCGATTCGAAAATCTTTGACTCACAGCAGAACGGCCATAAGGTGCCCGAGGCAGAAATAGACCCATGGAGACAAGTCTGCTGGAGGACGATGTATTGAATCGGGACGCAATTTGAGTGATCCATCGTCATTAGGTGGCCCTGAACGTTACAATTCACTATCAGTTTTTCGTCGCATTCGATAATCTAGACTCACAGCAGAACGACCATAAGGTGCCCGAGGCAGCAATAGACCCATGGAGTCAAGTCGGCTGGAAAACGATGTATTGATTCGGGACGCAATTTGAGTGATCCATCGTCATTAGGTGGTCCTGAATGTTACAATTCACTATCAGTTTTTCGTCCGATTCGAAAATCTTTGACTCACAGCAGAACGGCCGTAAGGTGCCCGAGGCAGCAATAGACCCATGGAGACAAGTCTGCAGGATGACGATGTATTGAATCGCGACGCAATTTGAGTGTTCCATCGTCATTAGGAGGCCCTGAATGTTAGAATTAACTATCAGTTTTTCGTCCCATTCGATAATCTAGACTCACGGGAGAACGACCATAAGGTGCCCGAGGCAGCAATAGACCCATGGAGACAAGTCGGCTGGAGGACGATGTATTGAATCGGGACGCAATTTGAGTGATCCATCGTCACTAGGTGGCCCTGAACGTAACAATTCACTATCAGTTTTTCGTCCGATTCGAAAATCTTTGACTCACAGCAGAAAGGCCGTAAGGTGCCCGAGGCAGCAATAGACCAATGGAGACAAGTCTGCAGGATGACGATGTATTGAATCGAGACGCAATTTGAGTGTTCCATCGTCATTAGGAGGCCCTGAATGTTAGAATTAACTACCAGTTTTTCGTCCCATTCGATAATCTAGACTCACGGGAGAACGACCATAAGGTGCCCGAGGCAGCAATAGACCCATGGAGACAAGTCGGCTGGAGGACGATGTATTGAATCGGGACGCAATTTGAGTGATCCATCGTCGTTAGGTGGCCCTGAACGTTACAATTCACTATCAGTTTTTCGTCCGATTCGAAAATCTTTGACTCACAGCAGAACGGCCATAATGTGCCCGAGGCAGCAATAGACCCATGGAGACTAGTCTGCTGGAGCACGAGGTATTGCATCGGGACGCAATTTGAGTGTTCCATCGTCATTAGGAGGCCCTGAACGTTACAATTCCCTATCAGTTTTTCGTCCGATTCGAAAGTCTTTGACTCACAGCAGAACGCCCATAAGGTGCCCGAGGCAGCAATAGACCCATAGAGACAAGTCTGCTGGAGGACGATGTATTGAATCGGGACGCAATTTGAGTGATCCATCGTCATTAGGTGGCCCTGAACGTTACAATTCCCTATCAGTTTTTCGTCTCATTCGATAATCTAGACTTACGGGAAAACGACCATAAGGTGCCCGAGGCAGCAATAGACCCATGGAGACAAGTCGGCTGGAGGACGATGTATTGAATCGGGACGCAATTTGAGTGATCCATCGTCATTAGGTGGCCCTGAACGTTACAATTCACTATCAGTTTTTCGTCCGATTCGAAAATCTTTGACTCACAGCAGAACGCCCATTAGGTGCCCGAGGCAGCAATAGACCCATGGAGACAAGTCGGCTGGAGGACGATGTATTGAATCGGGCCGCAATTTGAGTGATCCATCGTCATTAGGTGGCCCTGAAAGTTACAATTCACTATCAGTTTTTCGTCCGATTCGAAAATGTTTGACTCACAGCAGAACAGCCATAAGGTGCCCGATGCAGCAATAGACCCATGGAGACAAGTCGGCTGGAGGACGATGTATTGAATCGGGACGCAATTTGAGTGATCCATCGTCATTAGGTGGCCATGAATGTTACAATTCACTATCTGTTTTTCGTCCGATTCGAAAATCTTTGACTCACAGCAGAACGGCCATAAGGTGCCCGAGGCAGAAATAGACCCATGGAGACAAGTCTGCTGGAGGACGATGTATTGAATCGGGACGCAATTTGAGTGATCCATCGTCATTAGGTGGCCCTGAACGTTACAATTCACTATCAGTTTTTCGTCGCATTCGATAATCTAGACTCACAGCAGAACGACCATAAGGTGCCCGAGGCAGCAATAGACCCATGGAGTCAAGTCGGCTGGAAAACGATGTATTGATTCGGGACGCAATTTGAGTGATCCATCGTCATTAGGTGGCCCTGAATGTTACAATTCACTATCAGTTTTTCGTCCGATTCGAAAATCTTTGACTCACAGCAGAACGGCCGTAAGGTGCCCGAGGCAGCAATAGACCCAAGGAGACAAGTCTGCAGGATGACGATGTATTGAATCGCGACGCAATTTGAGTGTTCCATCGTCATTAGGAGGCCCTGAATGTTAGAATTAACTATCAGTTTTTCGTCCCATTCGATAATCTAGACTCACGGGAGAACGACCATAAGGTGCCCGAGGCAGCAATAGACCCATGGAGACAAGTCGGCTGGAGGACGATGTATTGAATCGGGACGCAATTTGAGTGACCCATCGTCATTAGGTGGCCATGAATATTACAATTCACTATCTGTTTTTCGTCCGATTCGAAAATCTTACACTAACAGCAGAACGGCCATAAGGTGCCCGTGGCAGCAATAGACCCATGGAGACAAGTCGGCTGGAGGACGATGTATTGAATCGGGACGCAATTTGAGTGATCCATCGTCATTAGGTGGCCCTGAAAGTTACAATTCACTATCAGTTTTTCGTCCGATTCGAAAATCTTTGACTCACAGCAGTACGGCCATAAGGTTCCCGATGCAGCAACAGACCCATGGAGACAAGTCGGCTGGAGGACGATGTATTGAATCGGGACGCAATTTGAGTGATCCATCGTCATTAGGGGGCCCTGAACGTCACAATTCACTATCAGTTTTTCGTCCGATTCGAAAATCTTTGACTCACAGCAGAACGGCCATAAGGTGCCCGAGGTAGCAGTAGACCCATGGAGACAAGTCTGCTGGAGGACGATGTATTGAATCGGGACGCAATTTGAGTGATCCATCGTCATTAGGTGGCCCTGAACGTTACAATTCACTATCAGTTTTTCGTCCGATTCGAAAATCTTTGACTCACAGCAGAACGGCCATAAGGTTCCCGATGCAGCAATAGACCCATGGAGACAAGTCGGCTGGAGGACGATGTATTGAATCGGGACGCAATTTGAGTGATCCATCGTCATTAGGTGGCCCTGAATGTTACAATTCACTATCTGTTTTTCGTCCGATTCGAAAATCTTTGACTCACAGCAGAACGGCCATAATGTGCCCGAGGCAGCAATAAACCCATGGAGACAAGTCTGCTGGAGGACGATGTATTGAATCGGGACGCAATTTGAGTGATCCATCGTCATTAGGTGGCCCTGGTCGTTACAATTCACTATCAGTTTACCGTCCGATTCGAAAATGTTTGACTCACAGCAGAACGCCCATACGGTGCCCGAGGCAGCAATAGACCCATGGAGACAAGTCTGCTGGGAGACGATGTATTGAATCGGGACGAAATTTGAGTGATCCATCGTCATTAGGTGGCCCTGAATGTTACAATTCACTATCTGTTTTTCGTCCGATTCGAAAATCTTTGACTCACAGCAGAACGGCCATAATGTGCCCGAGGCAGCAATAAACCCATGGAGACAAGTCTGCTGGGAGACGATGTATTGAATCGGGACGCAATTTGAGTGATCCATCGTCATTAGGTGGCCCTGAACGTTACAATTCACTATCAGTTTTTCGTCCGATTCGAAAATCTTTGACTCACAGCAGAAGGGCCATAAGGTGCCCGAGGCAGCAATAGACCCATGGAGACAAGTCTGCAGGATGACAATGTATTGAATCGCGACACAATTTGAATGTTCCATCGTCATTAGGAGGCCCTGAATGTTAGAATTAACTATCAATTTTTCTTCCCATTCGATAATCTAGACTCACGGGAGAACGACCATAAGGTGCCCGAGGCAGCAATAGACCCATGGAGACAAGTCGGCTGGAGGACGATGTATTGAATCGGGACGCAATTTGAGTGACCCATCGTCATTAGGTGGCCATGAATATTACAATTCACTATCTGTTTTTCGTCCGATTCGAAAATCTTACACTAACAGCAGAACGGCCATAAGGTGCCCGTGGCAGCAATAGACCCATGGAGACAAGTCGGCTGGAGGACGATGTATTGAATCGGGACGCAATTTGAGTGATCCATCGTCATTAGGTGGCCCTGAAAGTTACAATTCACTATCAGTTTTTCGTCCGATTCGAAAATCTTTGACTCACAGCAGTACGGCCATAAGGTTCCCGATGCAGCAACAGACCCATGGAGACAAGTCGGCTGGAGGACGATGTATTGAATCGGGACGCAATTTGAGTGATCCATCGTCATTAGGGGGCCCTGAACGTCACAATTCACTATCAGTTTTTCGTCCGATTCGAAAATCTTTGACTCACAGCAGAACGGCCATAAGGTGCCCGAGGTAGCAGTAGACCCATGGAGACAAGTCTGCTGGAGGACGATGTATTGAATCGGGACGCAATTTGAGTGATCCATCGTCATTAGGTGGTCCTGAACGTTACAATTCACTATCAGTTTTTCGTCCGATTCGAAAATCTTTGACTCACAGCAGAACGGCCATAAGGTTCCCGATGCAGCAATAGACCCATGGAGACAAGTCGGCTGGAGGACGATGTATTGAATCGGGACGCAATTTGAGTGATCCATCGTCATTAGGTGGCCCTGAATGTTACAATTCACTATCTGTTTTTCGTCCGATTCGAAAATCTTTGACTCACAGCAGAACGGCCATAATGTGCCCGAGGCAGCAATAAACCCATGGAGACAAATCTGCTGGAGGACGATGTATTGAATCGGGACGCAATTTGAGTGATCCATCGTCATTAGGTGGCCCTGGTCGTTACAATTCACTATCAGTTTACCGTCCGATTCGAAAATGTTTGACTCACAGCAGAACGCCCATACGGTGCCCGAGGCAGCAATAGACCCATGGAGACAAGTCTGCTGGGAGACGATGTATTGAATCGGGACGAAATTTGAGTGATCCATCGTCATTAGGTGGCCCTGAATGTTACAATTCACTATCTGTTTTTCGTCCGATTCGAAAATCTTTGACTCACAGCAGAACGGCCATAATGTGCCCGAGGCAGCAATAAACCCATGGAGACAAGTCTGCTGGGAGACGATGTATTGAATCGGGACGCAATTTGAGTGATCCATCGTCATTAGGTGGCCCTGAACGTTACAATTCACTATCAGTTTTTCGTCCGATTCGAAAATCTTTGACTCACAGCAGAAGGGCCATAAGGTGCCCGAGGCAGCAATAGACCCATGGAGACAAGTCTGCAGGATGACAATGTATTGAATCGCGACACAATTTGAATGTTCCATCGTCATTAGGAGGCCCTGAATGTTAGAATTAACTATCAATTTTTCTTCCCATTCGATAATCTAGACTCACGGGAGAACGACCATAAGGTGCCCGAGGCAGCAATAGACCCATGGAGACAAGTCGGCTGGAGGACGATGTATTGAATCGGGACGCAATTTGAGTGATCCATCGTCATTAGGTGGCCTTGAACGTTACAATTCACTATCAGTTTTTCGTCCGTTTCGAAAATCTTTGACTCACAGCAGAACGGCCATAAGGTGCCCGAGGCAGCAATAGACCCAAGGAGACAAGTCTGCTGGAGGACGATGTATTGAATCGGGATGAAATTTGAGTGATCCATCGTCATTAGGTGGCCCTGAACGTTACAATTCACTATCAGTTTTTCCTCGCATTCGATAATCTAGACTCACAGCAGATCGGCCATAAGGTGCCCGACTCAGCAATAGACCCATGGAGTCAAGTAGGTTGGAGGACGATGTATTGAATCGGGACGCAATTTGAGTGATCCATCGTCATTAGGTGTCCCTGAATGTTACAATTCACTATCAGTTTTTCGTCCGATTCGAAAATCTTTGACTCACAGCAGAAGGGCCATAAGGTGCCCGAGGCAGCAATAGACCCATGGAGACAAGTCTGCAGGATGACAATGTATTGAATCGCGACGCAATTTGAGTGTTCCATCGTCATTAGGAGGCCCTGAATGTTAGAATTAACTATCAGTTTTTCGTCCCTTTCGATAATCTAGACTCACGGGAGAACGACCATAAGGTGCCCGAGGCAGCAATAGACCCTTGGAGACAAGTCGGCTGGAGGACGATGTATTGAATCGGGACGCAATTTGAGTGATCCATCGTCATTAGGTGGCCCTGAACGTTACAATTCACTATCAGTTTTTCGTCCGATTCGAAAATCTTTGACTCACAGCAGAACGGCCATAATGTGCCCGAGGTAGCAATAGACCCATGGAGACTAGTCTGCTGGAGCACGAGGTATTGAATCGGGACGCAATTTGAGTGTTCCATCGTTATTAGGAGGCCCTGAACGTTACAATTCACTATCAGTTTTTCGTCCGATTCGAAAATCTTTGACTCACAGCAGAACGCCCATAAGGTGCCCGAGGCAGCAATAGACCCATGGAGACAAGTCTGCTGTAGGACGATGTATTGAATCGGGACGCAATTTGAGTGATCCATCGTCATTAGGTGGCCCTGAACGTTACAATTCACTATCAGATCTTCGCCCGATTCGAAAATCTTTGACCCACAGCAGAACGGCCATAAGGTGCCCGAGGCAGCAATAGACCCATGGAGACAAGTCGGCTGGAGGACGATGTATTGAATCGGGATGCAATCTGAATGTTCCATCGTCATTAGGAGGCCCTGAATATTAGAATTACCTATCAATTTTTCGTCCCATTCGATAATCTAGACTCACGGGAGAACGGCCATAAGGTGCCCGATGCAGCAATAGACCCATGGAGACAAGTCGGCTGGAGGACGATGTATTGAATCGGGACGCAATTTGAGTGATCCATCGTCGTTAGGTGGCTCTGAACGTTACAATTCACTATCAGTTTTTCGTCCGATTCGAAATCTTTGACTCTCAGCAGAACGGCCATAAGGTGTCCGAGGCAGCAATAGACCCATGGAGACAAGTCTGCAGGATGACGATGTATTGAATCGCGACGCAATTTGAGTGTTCCATCGTCATTAGGTGGCCCTGAAAGTTACAATTCACTATCAGTTTATCGTCCGATTCGAAAATCTTTGACACACAGCAGAACAGCCATAAGGTGCTCGATGCAGCAATAGACCCATGGAGACAAGTCGGCTGGAGGACGATGTATTGAATCGGGACGCAATTTGAGTGATCCATCGTCGTTAGGTGGCCCTGAACGTTACAATTCACTATCAGTTTTTCGTCCGATTCGAAAATCTTTGACTCACAGCAGAACGGCCATAATGTGCCCGAGGCAGCAATAGACCCATGGAGACTAGTCTGCTGGAGCACGAGGTATTGAATCGGGACGCAATTTGAGTGTTCCATCGTCATTAGGAGGCCCTGAACGTTACAATTCACTATCAGTTTTTCGTCCGATTCGAAAATCTTTGACTCACAGCAGAACGCCCATAAGGTGCCCGAGGCAGCAATAGACCCATGGAGACAAGTCTGCTGGAGGACGATGTATTGAATTGGGACGCAATTTGAGTGATCCATCGTCATTAGGTGGCCCTGAACGTTACAATTCACTATCAGTTTTTCGTCCGATTCGAAAATCTTTGACTCACAAAAGAACGGCCATAAGGTGCCCGAGGCAGCAACAGACCCAAGGAGACAAGTCTGCTGGAGGTCGATGTATTGAATCGGGACGCAATTTGAGTAATCCATCGTCATTAGGTGGCCCTGAACGTTTTTCGTCCGATTCGAAAATCTTTGACTCACAGCAGAACGGCCATAAGGTGCCCGAGGCAGCAATAGACCCATGGAGACAAGTCTGCTGGAGGACGATGTATTGAATCGGGACGCAATTTGAGTGATCCATCGTCATTAGGTGGCCCTGAACGTTACAATTCCCTATCAGTTTTTCGTCGCATTCGATAATCTAGACTCACAGCAGAACGGCCGTAAGGTGCCCGAGGCAGCAATAGACCAATGGAGACAAGTCTGCAGGATGACGATGTATTGAATCGGGACGCAATTTGAGTGTTCCATCGTCATTAGGTGGCCCTGAATGTTACAATTCACTATCAGTTTTTCGTCCGATTCGAAAATCTTTGACTCACTGCAGAACGGCCATAAGGTGCCCGAGGCAGCAATAGACCCATGGAGACAAGCCTGCTGGAGGACGATGTATTGAATCGGGACGCAATTTGAGTGATCCATCGTCATTAGGTGGCCCTGAACGTTACAATTCACTATCAGTTTTTCGTCCGATTCGAAAATCTTTGACTCACAGCAGAACGGCCATAAGGTGCCCGAGGCAGCAATAGACCCATGGAGACAAGTCGGCTGGATGACGATGTATTGAATCGGGACGCAATTTGAGTGATCCATCGTCATTATGTGGCCCTGAATGTTACAATTCACTATCAGTTTTTCGTCAGATTCGAAAATCTTTGAGTCACAGCAGAACGGCCATAAGGTGCACGAGGCAGCAATAGACCCATGGAGACAAGTCTGCTGGATGACGATGTATTGAATCGGGACGCAATTTGAGTGATCCATCGTCATTAGGTGGCCCTGAACGTTACAATTCTCTATCAGTTTTTCGTCCGATTCGAAAATCTTTGACTCACAGCAGAACGGCCATAAGGTGCCCGAGGCAGCAATAGACCCATGGAGACAAGTCGGCTGGAGGACGATGTATTGAATCGGGACGCAATTTGAGTGATCCATCGTCGTTAGGTGGCCCTGAACGTTACAATTCACTATCAGTTTTTCGTCCGATTCGAAAATCTTTGACTCACAGCAGAACGGCCATCATGTGCCCGAGGCAGCAACAGACCCATGGAGACTAGTCTGCTGGAGCACGAGGTATTGCATCGGGACGCAATTTGAATGTTCCATCGTCATTAGGAGGCCCTGAACGTTACAATTCCCTATCAGTTTTTCGTCCGATTCGAAAATCTTTGACTCACAGCAGAACGCCCATAAGGTGCCCGAGGCAGCAATAGACCCATGGAGACAAGTCTGCTGGAGGACGATGTATTGAATCGGGACGCAATTTGAGTGATCCATCGTCATTAGGTGGCCCTGAACGTTACAATTCCCTATCAGTTTTTCGTCGCATTCGATAATCTAGACTTACGGGAAAACGACCATAAGGTGCCCGAGGCAGCAATAGACCCATGGAGACAAGTCGGCTGGAGGACGATGTATTGAATCGGGACGCAATTTGAGTGATCCATCGTCATTAGGTGGCCCTGAACGTTACAATTCACTATCAGTTTTTCGTCCGATTCGAAAATCTTTGACTCACAGCAGAACGCCCATAAGGTGCCCGAGGCAGCAATAGACCCATGGAGACAAGTCTGCTGGAGGACGATGTATTGAATCGGGACGCAATTTGAGTGATCCATCATCATTAGGTGGCCCTGAACGTTACAATTCACTATCAGATCTTCGTCCGATTCGAAAATCTTTGACCCACAGCAGAACGGCCATAAGGTGCCCGAGGCAGCAATAGACCCATGGAGACAAGTCGGCTGGAGGACGATGTATTGAATCGGGCCGCAATTTGAGTGATCCATCGTCATTAGGTGGCCCTGAAAGTTACAATTCACTATCAGTTTTTCGTCCGATTCGAAAATGTTTGACTCACAGCAGAACAGCCATAAGGTGCCCGATGCAGCAATAGACCCATGGAGACAAGTCGGCTGGAGGACGATGTATTGAATCGGGACGCAATTTGAGTGATCCATCGTCATTAGGTGGCCATGAATGTTACAATTCACTATCTGTTTTTCATCCGATTCGAAAATCTTTGACTCACAGCAGAACGGCCATAAGGTGCCCGAGGCAGAAATAGACCCATGGAGACAAGTCTGCAGGATGACGATGTATTGAATCGCGACGCAATTTGAGTGTTCCATCGTCATTAGGAGGCCCTGAATGTTAGAATTAACTATCAGTTTTTCGTCCCATTCGATAATCTAGACTCACGGGAGAACGACCATAAGGTGCCCGAGGCAGCAATAGACCCATGGAGACAAGTCGGCTGGAGGACGATGTATTGAATCGGGACGCAATTTGAGTGATCCATCGTCACTAGGTGGCCCTGAACGTAACAATTCACTATCAGTTTTTCGTCCGATTCGAAAATCTTTGACTCACAGCAGAAAGGCCGTAAGGTGCCCGAGGCAGCAATAGACCAATGGAGACAAGTCTGCAGGATGACGATGTATTGAATCGAGACGCAATTTGAGTGTTCCATCGTCATTAGGAGGCCCTGAATGTTAGAATTAACTACCAGTTTTTCGTCCCATTCGATAATCTAGACTCACGGGAGAACGACCATAAGGTGCCCGAGGCAGCAATAGACCCATGGAGACAAGTCGGCTGGAGGACGATGTATTGAATCGGGACGCAATTTGAGTGATCCATCGTCGTTAGGTGGCCCTGAACGTTACAATTCACTATCAGTTTTTCGTCCGATTCGAAAATCTTTGACTCACAGCAGAACGGCCATAATGTGCCCGAGGCAGCAATAGACCCATGGAGACTAGTCTGCTGGACCACGAGGTATTGCATCGGGACGCAATTTGAGTGTTCCATCGTCATTAGGAGGCCCGGAACGTTACAATTCCCTATCAGTTTTTCGTCCGATTCGAAAGTCTTTGACTCACAGCAGAACGCCCATAAGGTGCCCGAGGCAGCAATAGACCCATAGAGACAAGTCTGCTGGAGGACGATGTATTGAATCGGGACGCAATTTGAGTGATCCATCGTCATTAGGTGGCCCTGAACGTTACAATTCCCTATCAGTTTTTCGTCGCATTCGATAATCTAGACTTACGGGAAAACGACCATAAGGTGCCCGAGGCAGCAATAGACCCATGGAGACAAGTCGGCTGGAGGACGATGTATTGAATCGGGACGCAATTTGAGTGATCCATCGTCATTAGGTGGCCCTGAACGTTACAATTCACCATCAGTTTTTCGTCCGATTCGAAAATCTTTGACTCACAGCAGAACGCCCATTAGGTGCCCGAGGCAGCAATAGACCCATGGAGACAAGTCGGCTGGAGGACGATGTATTGAATCGGGCCGCAATTTGAGTGATCCATCGTCATTAGGTGGCCCTGAAAGTTACAATTCACTATCAGTTTTTCGTCCGATTCGAAAATGTTTGACTCACAGCAGAACAGCCATAAGGTGCCCGATGCAGCAATAGACCCATGGAGACAAGTCGGCTGGAGGACGATGTATTGAATCGGGACGCAATTTGAGTGATCCATCGTCATTAGGTGGCCATGAATGTTACAATTCACTATCTGTTTTTCGTCCGATTCGAAAATCTTTGACTCACAGCAGAACGGCCATAAGGTGCCCGAGGCAGAAATAGACCCATGGAGACAAGTCTGCTGGAGGACGATGTATTGAATCGGGACGCAATTTGAGTGATCCATCGTCATTAGGTGGCCCTGAACGTTACAATTCACTATCAGTTTTTCGTCGCATTCGATAATCTAGACTCACAGCAGAACGACCATAAGGTGCCCGAGGCAGCAATAGACCCATGGAGTCAAGTCGGCTGGAAAACGATGTATTGATTCGGGACGCAATTTGAGTGATCCATCGTCATTAGGTGGCCCTGAATGTTACAATTCACTATCAGTTTTTCGTCCGATTCGAAAATCTTTGACTCACAGCAGAACGGCCGTAAGGTGCCCGAGGCAGCAATAGACCCAAGGAGACAAGTCTGCAGGATGACGATGTATTGAATCGCGACGCAATTTGAGTGTTCCATCGTCATTAGGAGGCCCTGAATGTTAGAATTAACTATCAGTTTTTCGTCCCATTCGATAATCTAGACTCACGGGAGAACGACCATAAGGTGCCCGAGGCAGCAATAGACCCATGGAGACAAGTCGGCTGGAGGACGATGTATTGAATCGGGACGAAATTTGAGTGATCCATCGTCACTAGGTGGCCCTGAACGTAACAATTCACTATCAGTTTTTCGTCCGATTCGAAAATCTTTGACTCACAGCAGAACGGCCATAAGGTGCCCGAGGCAGCAATAGACCCATGGAGACTAGTCTGCTGGAACACGAGGTATTGAATCGGGACGCAATTTGAGTGTTCCATCGTCATTAGGAGGCCCTGAACGTTACAATTCACTATCAGTTTTTCGTCCCATTGGATAATCTAGACTCACAGCAGAACGGCCATAAGGTGCCCGAGGCAGCAATAGACCCATGGAGTCAAGTCGGTTTTAGGACGATGTATTGAATCGGGACGCAATTTGCGTGGTCCATCCTCATTAGGTGGCCCTGAATGTTACAATTCACTATCAGTTTTTCGTCCGATTCGAAAATCTTTGACTCACAGCAGAACGGCCATAAGGTGCCCGAGGCAGCAATAGACCCATGGAGACAAGCCTGCTGGAGGACGATGTATTGAATCGGGACGTAATTTGAATGATCCACCGTCATTAGGTGGCCCTGAACGTTACAATTCACTATCAGTTTTTCGTCCGACTCGAAAATCTTTGACACACAGCAGAACGGCCATAAGGTGCCCGAGGCAGCAATAGACCCATGGAGACAAGTCGGCTGGATGACGATGTATTGAATCGGGACGCAATTTGAGTGATCCATCGTCATTAGGTGGAACTGAATGTTACAATTCACTATCAGTTTTTCGTCAGATTCGAAAATCTTTGAGTCACAGCAGAACGGCCATAAGGTGCCCGAGGCAGCAATAGACCCATGGAGACAAGTCGGCTGGATGACGATGTATTGAATCGGGACGCAATTTGAGTGATCCATCGTCATTAGGTGGAACTGAACGTTACAATTCACTATCAGTTTTTCGTCCGATTCGAAAATCTTTGACTCACAGCAGAACGCCCATAAGGTGCCCGAGGCAGCAATAGACCCATGGAGACAAGTCTGCTGGAGGACGATGTATTGAATCGGGACGCAATTTGAGTGATCCATCGTCATTAGGTGGCCCTGAACGTTACAATTCACTATCAGTTTTTCGTCCGATTCGAAAATCTTTGACTCACAGCAGAACGCCCATAAGGTGCCCGAGGCAGCAATAGACCCATGGAGACAAGTCTGCTGGAGGACGATGTATTGAATCGGGACGCAATTTGAGTGATCCATCGTCATTAGGTGGCCCTGAACGTTACAATTCCCTATCAGTTTTTCGTCGCATTCGATAATCTAGACTCACAGCAGAACGGCCATAAGGTGCCCGACTCAGCAATGGACCCATGGAGTCAAGTAGGCTGGAGGACGATGTATTGAATCGGGACGCAATTTGAGTGATCCATCGTCATTAGGTGTCCCTGAATGTTACAATTCACTATCAGTTTTTCGTCCGATTCGAAAATCTTTGACTCACAGCAGAACGGCCATAAGGTGTCCGAGGCAGCAATAGACCCATGGAGACAAGTCTGCAGGATGACGATGTATTGAATCGCGACGCAATTTGAGTGTTCCATCGTCATTAGGAGGCCCTGAATGTTAGAATTAACTATCAGTTTTTCGTCCCATTCGATAATCTAGACTTACGGGAGAACGAACATAAGGTGCCCGAGGCAGCAATAGACCCATGGAGACAAGTCGGCTGGAGGACGATGTATTGAATCGGGACGCAATTTGAGTGATCCATCGTCGTTAGGTGGCCCTGAACGTTACAATTCACTATCAGTTTTTCGTCCGATTCGAAAATCTTTGACTCACAGCAGAACGGCCATATGGTGCCCGAGGCAGCAATAGACCCATGGAGACAAGTCTGCTGGAGGACGATGTATTGAATCGGGACGAAATTTGAGTGATCCATCGTCATTAGGAGGCCCTGAATGTTGGAATTAACTATCAATTTTTCGTCCCATTCGATAATCTAGACTCACGGGAGAACGACCATAAGGTGCCCGAGGCAGCAATAGACCCATGGAGACAAGTCGGCTGGAGGACGATGTATTGAATCGGGACGCAATTTGAGTGATCCATCGTCGTTAGGTGGCCCTGAACGTTACAATTCACTATCAGTTTTTCGTCCGATTCGAAAATCTTTGACTCACAGCAGAACGGCCATAAGGTGCCCGTGGCAGCAATAGACCCATGGAGACAACTCGGCTGGAGGACGATGTATTGAATCGGGACGCAATCTGAGTGATCCATCGTCATTAGGTGGCCCTGAACGTTACAATTCACTATCAGATTTTCGTCGCATTCGATAATCTAGACTCACAGCAGAACGACCATAAGGTGCCCGAGGCAGCAATAGACCCATGGAGTCAAGTCGGCTGGAAAACGATGTATTGATTCGGGACGCAATTTGAGTGATCCATCGTCATTAGGTGGCCCTGAATGTTACAATTCACTATCAGTTTTTCGTCCGATTCGAAAATCTTTGACTCACAGCAGAACGGCCGTAAGGTGCCCGAGGCAGCAATAGACCCATGGAGACAAGTCTGCAGGATGACGATGTATTGAATCGCGACGCAATTTGAGTGTTCCATCGTCATTAGAAGGCCCTGAATGTTGGAATTAACTATCAGTTTTTCGTCCCATTCGATAATCTAGACTCACGGGTGAACGACCATAAGGTGCCCGAGGCAGCAATAGACCCATGGAGACAAGTCGGCTGGAGGACGATGTATTGAATCGGGACGCAATTTGAGTGATCCATCGTCACTAGGTGGCCCTGAACGTAACAATTCACTATCTGTTTTTCGTCCGATTCGAAAATCTTTGACTCACAGCAGAAAGGCCGTAAGGTGCCCGAGGCAGCAATAGACCAATGGAGACAAGTCTGCAGGATGACGATGTATTGAATCGGGACGCAATTTGAGTGTTCCATCGTCATTAGGAGGCCCTGAATGTTAGAATTAACTACCAGTTTTTCGTCCCATTCGATAATCTAGACTCACGGGAGAACGACCATAAGGTGCCCGAGGCAGCATTAGACCCATGGAGACAAGTCGGGTGGAGGACGATGTATTGAATCGGGACGCAATTTGAGTGATCCATCGTCATTAGGTGGCCCTGAACGTAACAATTCACTATCAGTTTTTCGTCCGATTCGAAAATCTTTGACTCACAGCAGAATGCCCATAAGGTGCCCGTGGCAGCAATAGACCCATGGAGACAAGTCTGCTGGAGGACGATGTATTGAATCGGGACGCAATTTGAGTGATCCATCGTCAATAGGTGGCCCTGAACGTTACAATTCACCATCAGATCTTCGTCCGATTCGAAAATCTTTGACCCACAGCAGAACGGCCATAAGGTGCCCGAGGCAGCAATAGACCCATGGAGACAAGTCGGCTGGAGGACGATGTATTGAATCGGGACGCAATTTGAGTGATCCATCGTCATTAGGTGGCCCTGAAAGTTACAATTCACTATCAGTTTTTCGTCCGATTCGAAAATCTTTGACTCACAGCAGAACGGCCATAGGGTGCCCGATGCAGCAATAGACCCATGGAGACAAGTCGGCTGGAGGACGATGTATTGAATCGGGACGCAATTTGAGTGATCCATCGTCACTAGGTGGCCCTGAACGTAACAATTCACTATCAGTTTTTCGTCCGATTCGAAAATCTTTGACTCACAGCAGAAAGGCCGTAAGGTGCCCGAGGCAGCAATAGACCAATGGAGACAAGTCTGCAGGATGACGATGTATTGAATCGGGACGCAATTTGAGTGTTCCATCGTCATTAGGAGGCCCTGAATGTTAGAATTAACTACCAGTTTTTCGTCCCATTCGATAATCTAGACTCACGGGAGAACGACCATAAGGTGCCCGAGGCAGCATTAGACCCATGGAGACAAGTCGGGTGGAGGACGATGTATTGAATCGGGACGCAATTTGAGTGATCCATCGTCATTAGGTGGCCCTGAACGTAACAATTCACTATCAGTTTTTCGTCCGATTCGAAAATCTTTGACTCACAGCAGAATGCCCATAAGGTGCCCGTGGCAGCAATAGACCCATGGAGACAAGTCTGCTGGAGGACGATGTATTGAATCGGGACGCAATTTGAGTGATCCATCGTCAATAGGTGGCCCTGAACGTTACAATTCACTATCAGATCTTCGTCCGATTCGAAAATCTTTGACCCACAGCAGAACGGCCATAAGGTGCCCGAGGCAGCAATAGACCCATGGAGACAAGTCGGCTGGAGGACGATGTATTGAATCGGGACGCAATTTGAGTGATCCATCGTCATTAGGTGGCCCTGAAAGTTACAATTCACTATCAGTTTTTCGTCCGATTCGAAAATCTTTGACTCACAGCAGAACGGCCATAGGGTGCCCGATGCAGCAATAGACCCATGGAGACAAGTCGGCTGGAGGACGATGTATTGAATCGGGACGCAATTTGAGTGATCCATCGTCATTAGGTGGCCATGAATGTTACAATTCACTATCTGTTTTTCGTCCGATTCGAAAATCTTTGACTCACAGCAGAACGGCCATAAGGTGCCCGAGGCAGCAATAGACCCATGGAGACAAGTCTGCTGGATGACGATGTATTGAATCGGGACGCAATTTGAGTCATCCATCGTCATTATGTGGCCCTGAACGTTACAATTCTCTATCAGTTTTTCGTCCGATTCGAAAATCTTTGACTCACAGCAGAACGGCCATAAGGTGCCCGAGGCAGCAATAGACCCATGGAGACAAGTCTGCTGGAGGACGATGTATTGAATCGGGACGAAATTTGAGTGATCCATCGTCATTAGGAGGCCCTGAATGTTGGAATTAACTATCAATTTTTCGTCCCATTCGATAATCTAGACTCACGGGAGAACGACCATAAGGTGCCCGAGGCAGCAATAGACCCATGGAGACAAGTCGGCTGGAGGACGATGTATTGAATCGGGACGCAATTTGAGTGATCCATCGTCGTTAGGTGGCCCTGAACGTTACAATTCACTATCAGTTTTTCGTCCGATTCGAAAATCTTTGACTCACAGCAGAACGGCCATAATGTGCCCGAGGCAGCAATAGACCCATGGAGACTAGTCTGCTGGAGCACGAGGTATTGCATCGGGACGCAATTTGAGTGTTCCATCGTCATTAGGAGGCCCTGAACGTTACAATTCCCTATCAGTTTTTCGTCCGATTCGAAAATCTTTGAGTCACAGCAGAACGCCCATAAGGTGCCCGAGGCAGCAATAGACCCATGGAGACAAGTCTGCTGCAGGACGAAATACATTCGGGACGCAATTTGAGTGATCCATCGTCATTAGGTGGCCCTGAACGTTACAATTCCCTATCAGTTTTTCGTCGCATTCGATAATCTAGACTTACGGAAAAACGACCATAAGGTGCCCGAGGCAGCAATAGACCCATGGAGACAAGTCGGCTGGAGGACGATGTATTGAATCGGGACGCAATTTGAGTGATCCATCGTCATTAGGTGGCCCTGAACGTTACAATTCACTATCAGTTTTTCGTCCGATTCGAAAATCTTTGACTCACAGCAGAACGCCCATAAGGTGCCCGAGGCAGCAATAGACCCATGGAGACAAGTCTGCTGGAGGACGATGTATTGAATCGGGACGCAATTTGAGTGATCCATCATCATTAGGTGGCCCTGAACGTTACAATTCACTATCAGATCTTCGTCCGATTCGAAAATCTTTGACCCACAGCAGAACGGCCATAAGGTGCCCGAGGCAGCAATAGACCCATGGAGACAAGTCGGCTGGAGGACGATGTATTGAATCGGGCCGCAATTTGAGTGATCCATCGTCATTAGGTGGCCCTGAAAGTTACAATTCACTATCAGTTTTTCGTCCGATTCGAAAATGTTTGACTCACAGCAGAACAGCCATAAGGTGCCCGATGCAGCAATAGACCCATGGAGACAAGTCGGCTGGAGGACGATGTATTGAATCGGGACGCAATTTGAGTGATCCATCGTCGTTAGGTGGCCCTGAACGTTACAATTCACTATCAGTTTTTCGTCCGATTCGAAAATCTTTGACTCACAGCAGAACGGAGATAAGGTGCCCGAGGCAGCAATAGACCCATGGAGACAAGTCTGCTGGAGGACGATGTATTGAATCGGGACGAAATTTGAGTGATCCATCGTCATTAGGAGGCCCTGAATGTTGGAATTAACTATCAATTTTTCGTCCCATTCGATAATCTAGACTCACGGGAGAACGACCATAAGGTGCCCGAGGCAGCAATAGACCCATGGAGACAAGTCGGCTGGAGGACGATGTATTGAATCGGGACGCAATTTGAGTGATCCATCGTCACTAGGTGGCCCTGAACGTAACAATTCACTATCTGTTTTTCGTCCGATTCGAAAATCTTTGACTCACAGCAGAAAGGCCGTAAGGTGCCCGAGGCAGCAATAGACCAATGGAGACAAGTCTGCAGGATGACGATGTATTGAATCGGGACGCAATTTGAGTGTTCCATCGTCATTAGGAGGCCCTGAATGTTAGAATTAACTACCAGTTTTTCGTCCCATTCGATAATCTAGACTCACGGGAGAACGACCATAAGGTGCCCGAGGCAGCATTAGACCCATGGAGACAAGTCGGGTGGAGGACGATGTATTGAATCGGGACGCAATTTGAGTGATCCATCGTCATTAGGTGGCCCTGAACGTAACAATTCACTATCAGTTTTTCGTCCGATTCGAAAATCTTTGACTCACAGCAGAATGCCCATAAGGTGCCCGTGGCAGCAATAGACCCATGGAGACAAGTCTGCTGGAGGACGATGTATTGAATCGGGACGCAATTTGAGTGATCCATCGTCAATAGGTGGCCCTGAACGTTACAATTCACCATCAGATCTTCGTCCGATTCGAAAATCTTTGACCCACAGCAGAACGGCCATAAGGTGCCCGAGGCAGCAATAGACCCATGGAGACAAGTCGGCTGGAGGACGATGTATTGAATCGGGACGCAATTTGAGTGATCCATCGTCATTAGGTGGCCCTGAAAGTTACAATTCACTATCAGTTTTTCGTCCGATTCGAAAATCTTTGACTCACAGCAGAACGGCCATAGGGTGCCCGATGCAGCAATAGACCCATGGAGACAAGTCGGCTGGAGGACGATGTATTGAATCGGGACGCAATTTGAGTGATCCATCGTCACTAGGTGGCCCTGAACGTAACAATTCACTATCAGTTTTTCGTCCGATTCGAAAATCTTTGACTCACAGCAGAAAGGCCGTAAGGTGCCCGAGGCAGCAATAGACCAATGGAGACAAGTCTGCAGGATGACGATGTATTGAATCGGGACGCAATTTGAGTGTTCCATCGTCATTAGGAGGCCCTGAATGTTAGAATTAACTACCAGTTTTTCGTCCCATTCGATAATCTAGACTCACGGGAGAACGACCATAAGGTGCCCGAGGCAGCATTAGACCCATGGAGACAAGTCGGGTGGAGGACGATGTATTGAATCGGGACGCAATTTGAGTGATCCATCGTCATTAGGTGGCCCTGAACGTAACAATTCACTATCAGTTTTTCGTCCGATTCGAAAATCTTTGACTCACAGCAGAATGCCCATAAGGTGCCCGTGGCAGCAATAGACCCATGGAGACAAGTCTGCTGGAGGACGATGTATTGAATCGGGACGCAATTTGAGTGATCCATCGTCAATAGGTGGCCCTGAACGTTACAATTCACTATCAGATCTTCGTCCGATTCGAAAATCTTTGACCCACAGCAGAACGGCCATAAGGTGCCCGAGGCAGCAATAGACCCATGGAGACAAGTCGGCTGGAGGACGATGTATTGAATCGGGACGCAATTTGAGTGATCCATCGTCATTAGGTGGCCCTGAAAGTTACAATTCACTATCAGTTTTTCGTCCGATTCGAAAATCTTTGACTCACAGCAGAACGGCCATAGGGTGCCCGATGCAGCAATAGACCCATGGAGACAAGTCGGCTGGAGGACGATGTATTGAATCGGGACGCAATTTGAGTGATCCATCGTCATTAGGTGGCCATGAATGTTACAATTCACTATCTGTTTTTCGTCCGATTCGAAAATCTTTGACTCACAGCAGAACGGCCATAAGGTGCCCGAGGCAGCAATAGACCCATGGAGACAAGTCTGCTGGATGACGATGTATTGAATCGGGACGCAATTTGAGTCATCCATCGTCATTATGTGGCCCTGAACGTTACAATTCTCTATCAGTTTTTCGTCCGATTCGAAAATCTTTGACTCACAGCAGAACGGCCATAAGGTGCCCGAGGCAGCAATAGACCCATGGAGACAAGTCTGCTGGAGGACGATGTATTGAATCGGGACGAAATTTGAGTGATCCATCGTCATTAGGAGGCCCTGAATGTTGGAATTAACTATCAATTTTTCGTCCCATTCGATAATCTAGACTCACGGGAGAACGACCATAAGGTGCCCGAGGCAGCAATAGACCCATGGAGACAAGTCGGCTGGAGGACGATGTATTGAATCGGGACGCAATTTGAGTGATCCATCGTCGTTAGGTGGCCCTGAACGTTACAATTCACTATCAGTTTTTCGTCCGATTCGAAAATCTTTGACTCACAGCAGAACGGCCATAATGTGCCCGAGGCAGCAATAGACCCATGGAGACTAGTCTGCTGGAGCACGAGGTATTGCATCGGGACGCAATTTGAGTGTTCCATCGTCATTAGGAGGCCCTGAACGTTACAATTCCCTATCAGTTTTTCGTCCGATTCGAAAATCTTTGAGTCACAGCAGAACGCCCATAAGGTGCCCGAGGCAGCAATAGACCCATGGAGACAAGTCTGCTGCAGGACGAAATACATTCGGGACGCAATTTGAGTGATCCATCGTCATTAGGTGGCCCTGAACGTTACAATTCCCTATCAGTTTTTCGTCGCATTCGATAATCTAGACTTACGGAAAAACGACCATAAGGTGCCCGAGGCAGCAATAGACCCATGGAGACAAGTCGGCTGGAGGACGATGTATTGAATCGGGACGCAATTTGAGTGATCCATCGTCATTAGGTGGCCCTGAACGTTACAATTCACTATCAGTTTTTCGTCCGATTCGAAAATCTTTGACTCACAGCAGAACGCCCATAAGGTGCCCGAGGCAGCAATAGACCCATGGAGACAAGTCTGCTGGAGGACGATGTATTGAATCGGGACGCAATTTGAGTGATCCATCATCATTAGGTGGCCCTGAACGTTACAATTCACTATCAGATCTTCGTCCGATTCGAAAATCTTTGACCCACAGCAGAACGGCCATAAGGTGCCCGAGGCAGCAATAGACCCATGGAGACAAGTCGGCTGGAGGACGATGTATTGAATCGGGCCGCAATTTGAGTGATCCATCGTCATTAGGTGGCCCTGAAAGTTACAATTCACTATCAGTTTTTCGTCCGATTCGAAAATGTTTGACTCACAGCAGAACAGCCATAAGGTGCCCGATGCAGCAATAGACCCATGGAGACAAGTCGGCTGGAGGACGATGTATTGAATCGGGACGCAATTTGAGTGATCCATCGTCGTTAGGTGGCCCTGAACGTTACAATTCACTATCAGTTTTTCGTCCGATTCGAAAATCTTTGACTCACAGCAGAACGGAGATAAGGTGCCCGAGGCAGCAATAGACCCATGGAGACAAGTCTGCTGGAGGACGATGTATTGAATCGGGACGAAATTTGAGTGATCCATCGTCATTAGGAGGCCCTGAATGTTGGAATTAACTATCAATTTTTCGTCCCATTCGATAATCTAGACTCACGGGAGAACGACCATAAGGTGCCCGAGGCAGCAATAGACCCATGGAGACAAGTCGGCTGGAGGACGATGTATTGAATCGGGACGCAATTTGAATGATCCATCGTCGTTAGGTGGCCCTGAACGTTACAATTCACTATCAGTTTTTCGTCCGATTCGAAAATCTTTGACACACAGCAGAACGGCCATCATGTGCCCGAGGCAGCAACAGACCCATGGAGACTAGTCTGCTGGAGCACGAGGTATTGCATCGGGACGCAATTTGAGTGTTCCATCGTCATTAGGAGGCCCTGAACGTTACAATTCCCTATCAGTTTTTCGTCCGATTCGAAAATCTTTGACTCACAGCAGAACGCCCATAAGGTGCCCGAGGCAGCAATAGACCCATGGAGACAAGTCTGCTGGAGGACGATGTATTGAATCGGGACGCAATTTGAGTGATCCATCGTCATTAGGTGGCCCTGAACGTTACAATTCCCTATCAGTTTTTCGTCGCATTCGATAATCTAGACTTACGGGAAAACGACCATAAGGTGCCCGAGGCAGCAATAGACCCATGGAGACAAGTCGGCTGGAGGACGATGTATTGAATCGGGACGCAATTTGAGTGATCCATCGTCATTAGGTGGCCCTGAACGTTACAATTCACTATCAGTTTTTCGTCCGATTCGAAAATCTTTGACTCACAGCAGAACGCCCATAAGGTGCCCGAGGCAGCAATAGACCCATGGAGACAAGTCTGCTGGAGGACGATGTATTGAATCGGGACGCAATTTGAGTGATCCATCATCATTAGGTGGCCCTGAACGTTACAATTCACTATCAGATCTTCGTCCGATTCGAAAATCTTTGACCCACAGCAGAACGGCCATAAGGTGCCCGAGGCAGCAATAGACCCATGGAGACAAGACGGCTGGAGGACGATGTATTGAATCGGGCCGCAATTTGAGTGATCCATCGTCATTAGGTGGCCCTGAAAGTTACAATTCACTATCAGTTTTTCGTCCGATTCGAAAATGTTTGACTCACAGCAGAACAGCCATAAGGTGCCCGATGCAGCAATAGACCCATGGAGACAAGTCGGCTGGAGGACGATGTATTGAATCGGGACGCAATTTGAGTGATCCATCGTCATTAGGTGGCCATGAATGTTACAATTCACTATCTGTTTTTCATCCGATTCGAAAATCTTTGACTCACAGCAGAACGGCCATAAGGTGCTCGAGGCAGAAATAGACCCATGGAGACAAGTCTGCTGGAGGACGATGTATTGAATCGGGACGCAATTTGAGTGATCCATCGTCATTAGGTGGCCCTGAACGTTACAATTCACTATCAGTTTTTCGTCGCATTCGATAATCTAGACTCACAGCAGAACGACCATAAGGTGCCCGAGGCAGCAATAGACCCATGGAGACAAGTCTGCTGGAGGACGATGTATTGAATCGGGACGCAATTTGAGTGATCCATCGTCATTAGGTGGCCCTGAACGTTACAATTCCCTATCAGTTTTTCGTCGCATTCGATAATCTAGACTTACGGGAAAACGACCATAAGGTGCCCGAGGCAGCAATAGACCCATGGAGACAAGTCGGCTGGAGGACGATGTATTGAATCGGGACGCAATTTGAGTGATCCATCGTCATTAGGTGGCCCTGAACGTTACAATTCACTATCAGTTTTTCGTCCGATTCGAAAATCTTTGACTCACAGCAGAACGCCCATAAGGTGCCCGAGGCAGCAATAGACCCATGGAGACAAGTCTGCTGGAGGACGATGTATTGAATCGGGACGCAATTTGAGTGATCCATCATCATTAGGTGGCCCTGAACGTTACAATTCACTATCAGATCTTCGTCCGATTCGAAAATCTTTGACCCACAGCAGAACGGCCATAAGGTGCCCGAGGCAGCAATAGACCCATGGAGACAAGTCGGCTGGAGGACGATGTATTGAATCGGGCCGCAATTTGAGTGATCCATCGTCATTAGGTGGCCCTGAAAGTTACAATTCACTATCAGTTTTTCGTCCGATTCGAAAATGTTTGACTCACAGCAGAACAGCCATAAGGTGCCCGATGCAGCAATAGACCCATGGAGACAAGTCGGCTGGAGGACGATGTATTGAATCGGGACGCAATTTGAGTGATCCATCGTCATTAGGTGGCCATGAATGTTACAATTCACTATCTGTTTTTCATCCGATTCGATAATCTTTGACTCACAGCAGAACGGCCATAAGGTGCCCGAGGCAGAAATAGACCCATGGAGACAAGTCTGCTGGAGGACGATGTATTGAATCGGGACGCAATTTGAGTGATCCATCGTCATTAGGTGGCCCTGAACGTTACAATTCACTATCAGTTTTTCGTCGCATTCGATAATCTAGACTCACAGCAGTACGACCATAAGGTGCCCGAGGCAGCAATAGACCCATGGAGTCAAGTCGGCTGGAAAACGATGCATTGATTCGGGACGCAATTTGAGTGATCCATCGTCATTAGGTGGCCCTGAATGTTACAATTCACTATCAGTTTTTCGTCCGATTCGAAAATCTTTGACTCACAGCAGAACGGCCGTAAGGTGCCCGAGGCAGCAATAGACCCATGGAGACAAGTCTGCAGGATGACGATGTATTGAATCGCGACGCAATTTGAGTGTTCCATCGTCATTAGAAGGCCCTGAATGTTAGAATTAACTATCAGTTTTTCGTCCCATTCGATAATCTAGACTCACGGGAGAACGACCATAAGGTGCCCGAGGCAGCAATAGACCCATGGAGACAAGTCGGCTGGAGGACGATGTATTGAATCGGGACGCAATTTGAGTGATCCATCGTCACTAGGTGGCCCTGAACGTAACAATTCACTATCAGTTTTTCGTCCGATTCGAAAATCTTTGACTCACAGCAGAAAGGCCGTAAGGTGCCCGAGGCAGCAATAGACCAATGGAGACAAGTCTGCAGGATGACGATGTATTGAATCGGGACGCAATTTGAGTGTTCCATCGTCATTAGAAGGCCCTGAATGTTAGAATTAACTATCAGTTTTTCGTCCCATTCGATAATCTAGACTCACGGGAGAACGACCATAAGGTGCCCGAGGCAGCATTAGACCCATGGAGACAAGTCGGGTGGAGGACGATGTATTGAATCGGGACGCAATTTGAGTGATCCATCGTCATTAGGTGGCCCTGAACGTAACAATTCACTATCAGTTTTTCGTCCGATTCGAAAATCTTTGACTCACAGCAGAATGCCCATAAGGTGCCCGTGGCAGCAATAGACCCATGGAGACAAGTCGGCTGGAGGACGATGTATTGAATCGGGACGCAATTTGAGTGATCCATCGTCATTAGGTGGCCCTGAAAGTTACAATTCACTATCAGTTTTTCGTCCGATTCGAAAATCTTTGACTCACAGCAGAACGGCCATAAGGTGCCCGATGCAGCAATAGACCCATGGAGACAAGTCGGCTGGAGGACGATGTATTGAATCGGGACGCAATTTGAGTGATCCATCGTCATTAGGTGGCCATGAATGTTACAATTCACTATCTGTTTTTCGTCCGATTCGAAAATCTTTGACTCACAGCAGAACGGCCATAAGGTGCCCGAGGCAGCAATAGACCCATGGAGACAAGTCTGCTGGAGGACGATGTATTGAATCGGGACGCAATTTGAGTGATCCATCGTCATTAGGTGGCCCTGAACGTTGCAATTCACTATCAGTTTTTCGTCCGATTCGAAAATCTTTGACTCACAGCAGAACGGCCATAAGGTGCCCGAGGCAGCAATAGACCCATGGAGACAAGTCTGCTGGAGGACGATGTATTGAATCGGGACGAAATTTGAGAGATCCATCGTCATTAGGAGGCCCTGAATGTTGGAATTAACTATCAATTTTTCGTCCCATTCGATAATCTAGACTCACGGGAGAACGACCATAAGGTGCCCGAGGCAGCAATAGACCCATGGAGACAAGTCGGCTGGAAGACGATGTATTGAATCGGGACGCAATTTGAGTGATCCATCGTCGTTAGGTGGCCCTGAACGTTACAATTCACTATCAGTTTTTCGTCCGATTCGAAAATCTTTGACTCACAGCAGAACGGCCATAATGTGCCCGAGGCAGCAATAGACCCATGGAGACAAGTCTGCTGGAGGACGATGTATTGAATCGGGACGCAATTTGAGTGATCCATCGTCATTAGGTGGCCCTGAACGTTACAATTCCCTATCAGTTTTTCGTCGCATTCGATAATCTAGACTTACGGGAAAACGACCATAAGGTGCCCGAGGCAGCAATAGTCCCATGGAGACAAGTCGGCTGGAGGACGATGTATTGAATCGGGACGCAATTTGAGTGATCCATCGTCATTAGGTGGCCCTGAACGTTACACTTCACTATCAGTTTTTCGTCCGATTCGAAAATCTTTGACTCACAGCAGAACGGCCATAATGTGCCCGAGGCACTATCAGTTTTTCGTCCGATTCGAAAATCTTTGACTCACAGCAGAACGCCCATAAGGTGCCCGAGGCAGCAATAGACCCATGGAGTCAAGTCGGCTGGAAAACGATGTATTGATTCGGGACGCAATTTGAGTGATCCATCGTCATTAGGTGGCCCTGAATGTTACAATTCACTATCAGTTTTTCGTCCGATTCGAAAATCTATGACTCACAGCAGAACGGCCGTAAGGTGCCCGAGGCAGCAATAGACCCATGGAGACAAGTCTGCAGGATGACGATGTATTGAATCGCGACGCAATTTGAGTGTTCCATCGTCATTAGGAGGCCCTGAATGTTAGAATTAACTATCAGTTTTTCGTCCCATTCGATAATCTAGACTCACGGGAGAACGACCATAAGGTGCCCGAGGCAGCAATAGACCCATGGAGACAAGTCTGCTGGAGGACGATGTATTGAATCGGGACGCAATTTGAGTGATCCATCGTCACTAGGTGGCCCTGAACGTAACAATTCACTATCAGTTTTTCGTCCGATTCGAAAATCTTTGACTCACAGCAGAAAGGCCGTAAGGTGCCCGAGGCAGCAATAGACCAATGGAGACAAGTCTGCAGGATGACGATGTATTGAATCGGGACGCAATTTGAGTGTTCCATCGTCATTACGAGGCCCTGAATGTTAGAATTAACTACCAGTTTTTCGTCCCATTCGATAATCTAGACTCACGGGAGAACGACCATAAGGTGCCCGAGGCAGCATTAGACCCATGGAGACAAGTCGGGTGGAGGACGATGTATTGAATCGGGACGCAATTTGAGTGATCCATCGTCATTAGGTGGCCCTGAACGTAACAATTCACTATCAGTTTTTCGTCCGATTCGAAAATCTTTGACTCACAGCAGAACGGCCATAAGGTGCCCGAGGCAGCAATAGACCCATGGAGACTAGTCTGCTGGAACACGAGGTATTGAATCGGGACGCAATTTGAGTGTTCCATCGTCATTAGGAGGCCCTGAACGTTACAATTCACTATCAGTTTTTCGTCCCATTGGATAATCTAGACTCACAGCAGAACGGCCATAAGGTGCCCGAGGCAGCAATAGACCCATGGAGTCAAGTCGGCTTTAGGACGATGTATTGAATCGGGACTCAATTTGCGTGGTCCATCCTCATTAGGTGGCCCTGAATTTTACAATTCACTATCAGTTTTTCGTCCGATTCGAAAATCTTTGACTCACAGCAGAACGGCCATAATGTGCCCGAGGCAGCAATAGACCCATGGAGACAAGCCTGCTGGAGGACGATGTATTGAATCGGGACGCAATTTGAGTGATCCACCGTCATTAGGTGGCCCTGAACGTTACAATTCACTATCAGTTTTTCGTCCGACTCGAAAATCTTTGACACACAGCAGAACGGCCATAAGGTGCCCGAGGCAGCAATAGACCCATGGAGACAAGTCGGCTGGATGACGATGTATTGAATCGGGACGCAATTTGAGTGATCCATCGTCATTAGGTGGAACTGAATGTTACAATTTACTATCAGTTTTTCGTCCGATTCGAAAATCTTTGACTCACAGCAGAACGCCCATAAGGTGCCCGAGGCAGCAATAGACCCATGGAGACAAGTCTGCTGGAGGACGATGTATTGAATCGGGACGCAATTTGAGTGATCCATCGTCATTAGGTGGCCCTGAACGTTACAATTCCCTATCAGTTTTTCGTCGCATTCGATAATCTAGACTCACAGCAGAACGGCCATAAGGTGCCCGACTCAGCAATGGACCCATGGAGTCAAGTAGGCTGGAGGACGATGTATTGAATCGGGACGCAATTTGAGTGATCCATCGTCATTAGGTGTCCCTGAATGTTACAATTCACTATCAGTTTTTCGTCCGATTCGAAAATCTTTGACTCACAGCAGAACGGCCATAAGGTGTCCGAGGCAGCAATAGACCCATGGAGACAAGTCTGCAGGATGACGATGTATTGAATCGCGACGCAATTTGAGTGTTCCATCGTCATTAGGAGGCCCTGAATCTTAGAATTAACTATCAGTTTTTCGTCCCATTCGATAATCTAGACTTACGGGAGAACGACCATAAGGTGCCCGAGGCAGCAATAGACCCATGGAGACAAGTCGGCTGGAGGACGATGTATTGAATCGGGCCGCAATTTGAGTGATCCATCGTCATTAGGTGGCCCTGAAAGTTACAATTCACTATCAGTTTTTCGTCAGATTCGAAAATGTTTGACTCACAGCAGAACAGCCATAAGGTGCCCGATGCAGCAATAGACCCATGGAGACAAGTCGGCTGGAGGACGATGTATTGAATCGGGACGCAATTTGAGTGATCCATCGTCATTAGGTGGCCATGAATGTTACAATTCACTATCTGTTTTTCGTCCGATTCGAAAATCTTTGACTCACAGCAGAACGGCCATAAGGTGCCCGAGGCAGAAATAGACCCATGGAGACAAGTCTGCTGGAGGACGATGTATTGAATCGGGACGCAATTTGAGTGATCCATCGTCATTAGGTGGCCCTGAACGTTACAATTCAGTATCAGTTTTTCGTCCGATTTGAAAATCTATGACTCACAGCTGAACGGCCATAAGGTGCCCGAGGCAGCAATAGACCCATGGAGACAAGTCTGCTGGAGGACGATGTAATGAATCGGGACGCAATTTGAGTGTTCCATCGTCATTAGGAGGCCCTGAACGTTACAATTCACTATCAGTTATTCGTCCGATTCGAAAATCTATGACTCACGGCAGAACGCCCATAAGGTGCCCGAGGCAGCAATAGACCCATGGAGTCAAGTCGGCTTTAGGACGATGTATTGAATCGGGACGCAATTTGCGTGGTCCATCCTTATTAGGTGGCCCTGAATGTTACAATTCACTATCAGTTTTTCGTCCGATTCGAAAATCTTTGACTCACAGCAGAACGGCCATAAGGTGCCCGAGGCAGCAATAGACCCATGGAGACAAGTCGGCTGGATGACGATGTATTGAATCGGGACGCAATTTGAGTGATCCATCGTCATTAGGTGGCCCTGAATGTTACAATTCATATTCAGTTTTTCGTCAGATTCGAAAATCTTTGAGTCACAGCAGAACGGCCATAAGGTGCCCGAGGCAGCAATAGACCCATGGAGACAAGTCAGCTAGAGGACGATGTATTGAATCGGGACGCCATTTGAGTGAATCATCGTCATTAGGTGGCCCTGAACGTTACAATTCACTATCAGTTCTTCGTCCGATTCGACAATCTTTGAGTCACAGCAGAACGGCCATAAGGTGCCCGAGGCAGCAATAGACCCATGGAGACAAGTCGGCTGGAGGACGATGTATTGAATCGGGACGCAATTTGAGTGATCCATCGTCGTTAGGTGGCCCTGAAAGTTACAATTCACTATCAGTTTTTCGTCCGATTCGAAAATCTTTGACTCATAGCAGAACGGCCATAAGGTGCCGATGCAGCAATAGACCCATGGAGACAAGTCTGCTGGAGGACGATGTATTGAATCGGGACGCAATTTGAGTGATCCATCGTCATTAGGTGGCCCTGAATGTTTCAATTCACTATCAGTTTTTCGTCGCATTCGATAATCTAGACTCACAGCAGAACGGCCATAATGTGCCCGAGGCAGCTATAGACCCATGGAGTCAAGTCGGCTGCAGGACGATGTATTGAATCGGGACGCAATTTGAGTGATCCATCGTCATTAGGTGGCCCTGAACGTTACAATTCACTATCAGTTTTTCGTCCGATTAGAAAATCTTTGACCCACAGCAGAACGGCCATAAGGTGCCCGAGGCAGCAATAGACCCATGGAGACAAGTCGGCTGGATGACGATGTATTGAATCGGGACGCAATTTGAGTGATCCATCGTCATTAGGTGGCCCTGAACGTTACAATTCACTATAAGTTTTTCGTCCGATTCGAAAATCTTTGACTCACAGCAGAACGGCCATAATGTGCCCGAGGCAGCAATAGACCCATGGAGACTAGTCTGCTGGAGCACGAGGTATTGAATCGGGACGCAATTTGACTGTTCCATCGGCATTAGGAGGCCCTGAACGTTACAATTCACTATCAGTTTTTCGTCCGATTCGAAAATCTTTGACTCACAGCAGAACGCCCGTAAGTTGCCCGAGGCAGCAATAGACCCATGGAGACAAGTCTGCTGGAGGACGATGTATTGAATCGGGACGCAATTTGAGTGATCCATCGTCAATAGGTGGCCCTGAACGTTACAATTCACTATCAGATCTTCGTCCGATTCGAAAATCTTTGACCCACAGCAGAACGGCCATAAGGTGCCCGAGGCAGCAATAGACCCATGGAGACAAGTCTGCTGGAGGACGATGTATTGAATCGGGACGCAATTTGAGTAATCCATCGTCATTAGGTGGCCCTGAACGTTACAATTCACTATCAGTTTTTCGTCGCATTCGATAATCTAGACTCACGGGAGAACGACCATAAGGTGCCCGAGGCAGCATTAGACCCATGGGGACAAGTCGGCTGGAGGACGATGTATTGAATCGGGACGCAATTTGAGTGATCCATCGTCATTAGGTGGCCCTGAATGTTACAATTCACTATAAGTTTTTCGTCCGATTCGAAAATCTTTGACTCACAGCAGAACGGCCGTAAGGTGCCCGAGGCAGCAATAGACCAATGGAGACAAGTCTGCAGGATGACGATGTATTGAATCGGGACGCAATTTGAGTGTTCCATCGTCATTAGGAGGCCCTGAATGTTAGAATTAACTACCAGTTTTTCGTCCCATTCGATAATCTAGACTCACGGGAGAACGACCATAAGGTGCCCGAGGCAGCATTAGACCCATGGGGACAAGTCGGCTGGAGGACGATGTATTGAATCGGGACGCAATTTGAGTGATCCATCGTCATTAGGTGGCCCTGAACGTAACAATTCACTATCAGATCTTCGTCCGATTCGAAAATCTTTGACCCACAGCAGAACGCCCATAAGGTGCCCGAGGCAGCAATAGACCCATGGAGACAAGTCTGCTGGAGGACGATGTATTGAATCGGGACGCAATTTGAGTGATCCATCGTCAATAGGTGGCCCTGAACGTTACAATTCACTATCAGATCTTCGTCCGATTCGAAAATCTTTGACCCACAGCAGAACGGCCATAAGGTGCCCGAGGCAGCAATAGACCCATGGAGACAAGTCGGCTGGAGGACGATGTATTGAATCGGGACGCAATTTGAGGGATCCATCGTCATTAGGTGGACCTGAACGTTATAATTCACTATCAGTTTTTCGTCGCATTCGATAATCTAGACTCAATGCAGAACGGCCATAAAGTGCCCGAGGCAGCAATAGACCCATGGAGACAAGTCTGCTGGAGGACGATGTATTGAATCGGGACGCAATTTGAGTGATCCATCGTCATTAGGTGGCCCTGAACGTTACAATTCCCTATCAGTTTTTCGTCGCATTCGATAATCTAGACTTACGGGAAAACGACCATAAGGTGCCCGAGGCAGCAATAGACCCATGGAGACAAGTCGGCTGGAGGACGATGTATTGAATCGGGACGCAATTTGAGTGATCCATCGTCATTAAGTGGCCCTGAACGTTACAATTCACTATCAGTTTTTCGTCCGATTCGAAAATCTTTGACTCACAGCAGAACGGCCATAAGGTGCCCGAGGCAGCAATAGACCCATGGAGACAAGTCTGCTGGAGGACGATGTATTGAATCGGGACGCAATTTGAGTGATCCATCATCATTAGGTGGCCCTGAACGTTACAATTCACTATCAGATCTTCGTCCGATTCGAAAATCTTTGACCCACAGCAGAACGGCCATAAGGTGCCCGAGGCAGCAATAGACCCATGGAGACAAGTCGGCTGGAGGACGATGTATTGAATCCGGCCGCAATTTGAGTGATCCATCGTCATTAGGTGGCCCTGAAAGTTACAATTCACTATCAGTTTTTCGTCCGATTCGAAAATGTTTGACTCACAGCAGAACAGCCATAAGGTGCCCGATGCAGCAATAGACCCATCGAGAGAAGTCGGCTGGAGGACGATGTATTGAATCGGGACGCAATTTGAGTGATCCATCGTCATTAGGTGGCCATGAATGTTACAATTCACTATCTGTTTTTCGTCCGATTCGAAAATCTTTGACTCACAGCAGAACGGCTATAAGGTGCCCGAGGCAGCAATAGACCCATGGAGTCAAGTCGGCTGGAAAACGATGTATTGATTCGGGACGCAATTTGAGTGATCCATCGTCATTAGGTGGCCCTGAATGTTACAATTCACTATCAGTTTTTCGTCCGATTCGAAAATCTTTGACTCACAGCAGAACGGCCGTAAGGTGCCCGAGGCAGCAATAGACCCATGGAGACAAGTCTGCAGGATGACGATGTATTGAATCGCGACGCAATTTGAGTGTTCCATCGTCATTAGGAGGCCCTGAATGTTAGAATTAACTATCAGTTTTTCGTCCCATTCGATAATCTAGACTCACGGGAGAACGACCATAAGGTGCCCGAGGCAGCAATAGACCCATGGAGACAAGTCGGCTGGAGGACGATGTATTGAATCGGGACGCAATTTGAGTGATCCATCGTCACTAGGTGGCCCTGAACGTAACAATTCACTATCAGTTTTTCGTCCGATTCGAAAATCTTTGACTCACAGCAGAAAGGCCGTAAGGTGCCCGAGGCAGCAATAGACCAATGGAGACAAGTCTGCAAGATGACGATGTATTGAATCGGGACGCAATTTGAGTGTTCCATCGTCATTAGGAGGCCCTGAATGTTAGAATTAACTACCAGTTTTTCGTCCCATTCGATAATCTAGACTCACGGGAGAACGACCATAAGGTGCCCGAGGCAGCATTAGACCCATGGAGACAAGTCGGGTGGAGGACGATGTATTGAATCGGGACGCAATTTGAGTGATCCATCGTCATTAGGTGGCCCTGAACGTAACAATTCACTATCAGTTTTTCGTCCGATTCGAAAATCTTTGACTCACAGCAGAACGGCCATAAGGTGCCCGAGGCAGCAATAGACCCAGGGAGACTAGTCTGCTGGAACACGAGGTATTGAATCGGGACGCAATTTGAGTGTTCCATCGTCATTAGGAGGCCCTGAACGTTACAATTCACTATCAGTTTTTCGTCCCATTGGATAATCTAGACTCACAGCAGAACGGCCATAAGGTGCCCGAGGCAGCAATAGACCCATGGAGTCAAGTCGGCTTTAGGACGATGTATTGAATCGGGACGCAATTTGCGTGGTCCATCCTCATTAGGTGGCCCTGAATGTTACAATTCACTATCAGTTTTTCGTCCGATTCGAAAATCTTTGACTCACAGCAGAACGGCCATAAGGTGCCCGAGGCAGCAATAGACCCATGGAGACAAGCCTGCTGGAGGACGATGTATTGAATCGGGACGCAATTTGAGTGATCCACCGTCATTAGGTGGCCCTGAACGTTACAATTCACTATCAGTTTTTCGTCCGACTCGAAAATCTTTGACACACAGCAGAACGGCCATAAGGTGCCCGAGGCAGTAATAGACCCATGGAGACAAGTCGGCTGGATGACGATGTATTGAATCGGGACGCAATTTGAGTGATCCATCGTCATTAGGTGGAACTGAATGTTACAATTCACTATCAGTTTTTCGTCAGATTCGAAAATCTTTGAGTCACAGCAGAACGGCCATAAGGTGCCCGAGGCAGCAATAGACCCATGGAGACAAGTCGGCTGGATGACGATGTATTGAATCGGGACGCAATTTGAGTGATCCATCGTCATTGGGTGGAAATGAACGTTACAATTCACTATCAGTTTTTCGTCCGATTCGAAAATCTTTGACTCACAGCAGAACGCCCATAAGGTGCCCGAGGCAGCAATAGACCCATGGAGACAAGTCTGCTGGAGGACGATGTATTGAATCGGGACGCAATTTGAGTGATCCATCGTCATTAGGTGGCCCTGAACGTTACAATTCACTATCAGTTTTTCGTCCGATTCGAAAATCTTTGACTCACAGCAGAACGGCCATAATGTGCCCGAGGCAGCAATAGACCCATGGAGACTAGTCTGCTGGAGCACGACGTATTGCATCGGGACGCAATTTGAGTGTTCCATCGTCATTAGGAGGCCCTGAACGTTACAATTCACTATCAGTTTTTCGTCCGATTCGAAAATCTTTGACTCACAGCAGAACGCCCATAAGGTGCCCGAGGCAGCAATAGACCCATGGAGACAAGTCTGCTGGAGGACGATGTATTGAATCGGGACGCAATTTGAGTGATCCATCGTCAATAGGTGGCCCTGAACGTTACAATTCACTATCAGATCTTCGTCCGATTCGAAAATCTTTGACCCACAGCAGAACGGCCATAAGGTGCCCGAGGCAGCAATAGACCCATGGAGACAAGTCGGCTGGAGGACGATGTATTGAATCGGGACGCAATTTGAGGGATCCATCGTCATTAGGTGGACCTGAACGTTATAATTCACTATCAGTTTTTCGTCGCATTCGATAATCTAGACTCAATGCAGAACGGCCATAAAGTGCCCGAGGCAGCAATAGACCCATGGAGACAAGTCTGCTGGAGGACGATGTATTGAATCGGGACGCAATTTGAGTGATCCATCGTCATTAGGTGGCCCTGAACGTTACAATTCCCTATCAGTTTTTCGTCGCATTCGATAATCTAGACTTACGGGAAAACGACCATAAGGTGCCCGAGGCAGCAATAGACCCATGGAGACAAGTCGGCTGGAGGACGATGTATTGAATCGGGACGCAATTTGAGTGATCCATCGTCATTAAGTGGCCCTGAACGTTACAATTCACTATCAGTTTTTCGTCCGATTCGAAAAACTTTGACTCACAGCAGAACGGCCATAAGGTGCCCGAGGCAGCAATAGACCCATGGAGACAAGTCTGCTGGAGGACGATGTATTGAATCGGGACGCAATTTGAGTGATCCATCATCATTAGGTGGCCCTGAACGTTACAATTCACTATCAGATCTTCGTCCGATTCGAAAATCTTTGACCCACAGCAGAACGGCCATAAGGTGCCCGAGGCAGCAATAGACCCATGGAGACAAGTCGGCTGGAGGACGATGTATTGAATCCGGCCGCAATTTGAGTGATCCATCGTCATTAGGTGGCCCTGAAAGTTACAATTCACTATCAGTTTTTCGTCCGATTCGAAAATGTTTGACTCACAGCAGAACAGCCATAAGGTGCCCGATGCAGCAATAGACCCATCGAGAGAAGTCGGCTGGAGGACGATGTATTGAATCGGGACGCAATTTGAGTGATCCATCGTCATTAGGTGGCCATGAATGTTACAATTCACTATCTGTTTTTCGTCCGATTCGAAAATCTTTGACTCACAGCAGAACGGCCATAAGGTGCCCGAGGCAGAAATAGACCCATGGAGACAAGTCTGCTGGAGGACGATGTATTGAATCGGGACGCAATTTGAGTGATCCATCGTCATTAGGTGGCCCTGAACGTTACAATTCACTATCAGTTTTTCGTCGCATTCGATAATCTAGACTCACAGCAGAACGACCATAAGGTGCCCGAGGCAGCAATAGACCCATGGAGTCAAGTCGGCTGGAAAACGATGTATTGATTCGGGACGCAATTTGAGTGATCCATCGTCACTAGGTGGCCCTGAACGTAACAATTCACTATCAGTTTTTCGTCCGATTCGAAAATCTTTGACTCACAGCAGAAAGGCCGTAAGGTGCCCGAGGCAGCAATAGACCAATGGAGACAAGTCTGCAAGATGACGATGTATTGAATCGGGACGCAATTTGAGTGTTCCATCGTCATTAGGAGGCCCTGAATGTTAGAATTAACTACCAGTTTTTCGTCCCATTCGATAATCTAGACTCACGGGAGAACGACCATAAGGTGCCCGAGGCAGCATTAGACCCATGGAGACAAGTCGGGTGGAGGACGATGTATTGAATCGGGACGCAATTTGAGTGATCCATCGTCATTAGGTGGCCCTGAACGTAACAATTCACTATCAGTTTTTCGTCCGATTCGAAAATCTTTGACTCACAGCAGAACGGCCATAAGGTGCCCGAGGCAGCAATAGACCCAGGGAGACTAGTCTGCTGGAACACGAGGTATTGAATCGGGACGCAATTTGAGTGTTCCATCGTCATTAGGAGGCCCTGAACGTTACAATTCACTATCAGTTTTTCGCCCCATTGGATAATCTAGACTCACAGCAGAACGGCCATAAGGTGCCCGAGGCAGCAATAGACCCATGGAGTCAAGTCGGCTTTAGGACGATGTATTGAATCGGGACGCAATTTGCGTGGTCCATCCTCATTAGGTGGCCCTGAATGTTACAATTCACTATCAGTTTTTCGTCCGATTCGAAAATCTTTGACTCACAGCAGAACGGCCATAAGGTGCCCGAGGCAGCAATAGACCCATGGAGACAAGCCTGCTGGAGGACGATGTATTGAATCGGGACGCAATTTGAGTGATCCACCGTCATTAGGTGGCCCTGAACGTTACAATTCACTATCAGTTTTTCGTCCGACTCGAAAATCTTTGACACACAGCAGAACGGCCATAAGGTGCCCGAGGCAGTAATAGACCCATGGAGACAAGTCGGCTGGATGACGATGTATTGAATCGGGACGCAATTTGAGTGATCCATCGTCATTAGGTGGAACTGAATGTTACAATTCACTATCAGTTTTTCGTCAGATTCGAAAATCTTTGAGTCACAGCAGAACGGCCATAAGGTGCCCGAGGCAGCAATAGACCCATGGAGACAAGTCGGCTGGATGACGATGTATTGAATCGGGACGCAATTTGAGTGATCCATCGTCATTGGGTGGAAATGAACGTTACAATTCACTATCAGTTTTTCGTCCGATTCGAAAATCTTTGACTCACAGCAGAACGCCCATAAGGTGCCCGAGGCAGCAATAGACCCATGGAGACAAGTCTGCTGGAGGACGATGTATTGAATCGGGACGCAATTTGAGTGATCCATCGTCATTAGGTGGCCCTGAACGTTACAATTCACTATCAGTTTTTCGTCCGATTCGAAAATCTTTGACTCACAGCAGAACGGCCATAATGTGCCCGAGGCAGCAATAGACCCATGGAGACTAGTCTGCTGGAGCACGACGTATTGCATCGGGACGCAATTTGAGTGTTCCATCGTCATTAGGAGGCCCTGAACGTTACAATTCACTATCAGTTTTTCGTCCGATTCGAAAATCTTTGACTCACAGCAGAACGCCCATAAGGTGCCCGAGGCAGCAATAGACCCATGGAGACAAGTCTGCTGGAGGACGATGTATTGAATCGGGACGCAATTTGAGTGATCCATCGTCATTAGGTGGCCCTGAACGTTACAATTCCCTATCAGTTTTTCGTCGCATTCGATAATCTAGACTCACAGCAGAACGTCCATAAGGTGCCCGACTCAGCAATGGACCCATGGAGTCAAGTAGGCTGGAGGACGATGTATTGAATCGGGACGCAATTTGAGTGATCCATCGTCATTAGGTGTCCCTGAATGTTACAATTCACTATCAGTTTTTCGTCCGATTCGAAAATCTTTGACTCACAGCAGAACGGCCATAAGGTGTCCGAGGCAGCAATAGACCCATGGAGACAAGTCTGCAGGATGACGATGTATTGAATCGCGACGCAATTTGAGTGTTCCATCGTCATTAGGAGGCCCTGAATGTTTGAATTAACTATCAGTTTTTCGTCCCATTTGATAATCTAGACTTACGGGAGAACGACCATAAGGTGCCCGAGGCAGCAATAGACCCATGGAGACAAGTCGGCTGGAGGACGATGTATTGAATCGGGACGCAATTTGAGTGATCCATCGTCGTTAGGTGGCCCTGAACGTTACAATTCACTATCAGTTTTTCATCCATTTCGAAAATCTTTGACTCACAGCAGAACGCCCATAAGGTGCCCGAGGCAGCAATAGACCCATGGAGACAAGTCTGCTGGAGGACGATGTATTGAATCGGGACGCAATTTGAGTGATCCATCATCATTCGGTGGCCCTGAACGTTACAATTCACTATCAGATCTTCGTCCGATTCGAAAATCTTTGACCCACAGCAGAACGGCCATAAGGTGCCCGAGGCAGCAATAGACCCATGGAGACAAGTCGGCTGGAGGACGATGTATTGAATCGTGCCGCAATTTGAGTGATCCATCGTCATTAGGTGGCCCTGAAAGTTACAATTCACTACCAGTTTTTCGTCAGATTCGAAAATGTTTGACTCACAGTAGAACAGCCATAAGGTGCCCGATGCAGCAATAGACCCATGGAGACAAGTCGGCTGGAGGACGATGTATTGAATCGGGACGCAATTTGAGTGATCCATCGTCATTAGGTGGCCATGAATGTTACAATTCACTATCTGTTTTTCGTCCGATTCGAAAATCTTTGACTCACAGCAGAACGGCCATAAGGTGCCCGAGGCAGAAATAGACCCATGGAGACAAGTCTGCTGGAGGACGATGTATTGAATCGGGACGCAATTTGAGTGATCCATCGTCATTAGTTGGCCCTGAACGTTACAATTCAGTATCAGTTTTTCGTCCGATTTGAAAATCTATGACTCACAGCAGAACGGCCATAAGGTGCCCGAGGCAGCAATAGACCCATGGAGACAAGTCTGCTGGAGGACGATGTATTGAATCGGGACGCAATTTGAGTGTTCCATCGTCATTAGGAGGCCCTGAACGTTACAATTCACTATCAGTTATTCGTCCGATTCGAAAATCTATGACTCACGGCAGAACGCCCATAAGGTGCCCGAGGCAGCAATAGACCCATGGAGTCAAGTCGGCTTTAGGACGATGTATTGAATCGGGACGCAATTTGCGTGGTCCATCCTTATTAGGTGGCCCTGAATGTTACAATTCACTATCAGTTTTTCGTCCGATTCGAAAATCTTTGACTCACAGCAGAACGGCCATAAGGTGCCCGAGGCAGCAATAGACCCATGGAGACAAGTCGGCTGGATGACGATGTATTGAATCGGGACGCAATTTGAGTGATCCATCGTCATTAGGTGGCCCTGAATGTTACAATTCATATTCAGTTTTTCGTCAGATTCGAAAATCTTTGAGTCACAGCAGAACGGCCATAAGGTGCCCGAGGCAGCAATAGACCCATGGAGACAAGTCAGCTGGAGGACGATGTATTGAATCGGGACGCAATTTGAGTGAATCATCGTCATTAGGTGGCCCTGAACGTTACAATTCACTATCAGTTCTTCGTCCGATTCGACAATCTTTGAGTCACAGCAGAACGGCCATAAGGTGCCCGAGGCAGCAATAGAACCATGGAGACAAGTCGGCTGGAGGACGATGTATTGAATCGGGACGCAATTTGAGTGATCCATCGTCGTTAGGTGGCCCTGAAAGTTACAATTCACTATCAGTTTTTCGTCCGATTCGAAAATCTTTGACTCACAGCAGAACGGCCATAAGGTGCCGATGCAGCAATAGACCCATGGAGACAAGTCTGCTGGAGGACGATGTATTGAATCGGGACGCAATTTGAGTGATCCATCGTCATTAGGTGGCCCTGAATGTTTCAATTCACTATCAGTTTTTCGTCGCATTCGATAATCTAGACTCGCAGCAGAACGGCCATAATGTGCCCGAGGCAGCTATAGACCCATGGAGTCAAGTCGGCTGCAGGACGATGTATTGAATCGGGACGCAATTTGAGTGATCCATCGTCATTAGGTGGCCCTGAACGTTACAATTCACTATCAGTTTTTCGTCCGATTAGAAAATCTTTGACCCACAGCAGAACGGCCATAAGGTGCCCGAGGCAGCAATAGACCCATGGAGACAAGTCGGCTGGATGACGATGTATTGAATCGGGACGCAATTTGAGTGATCCATCGTCATTAGGTGGCCCTGAACGTTACAATTCACTATCAGTTTTTCGTCCGATTCGAAAATCTTTGACTCACAGCAGAACGGCCATAATGTGCCCGAGGCAGCAATAGACCCATGGAGACTAGTCTGCTGGAGCACGAGGTATTGAATCGGGACGCAATTTGAGTGTTCCATCGGCATTAGGAGGCCCTGAACGTTACAATTCACTATCAGTTTTTCGTCCGATTCGAAAATCTTTGACTCACAGCAGAACGCCCATAAGTTGCCCGAGGCAGCAATAGACCCATGGAGACAAGTCTGCTGGAGGACGATGTATTGAATCGGGACGCAATTTGAGTGATCCATCGTCAATAGGTGGCCCTGAACGTTACAATTCACTATCAGATCTTCGTCCGATTCGAAAATCTTTGACCCACAGCAGAACGGCCATAAGGTGCCCGAGGCAGCAATAGACCCATGGAGACAAGTCGGCTGGAGACGATGCATTGAATCGGGACGCAATTTGAGTAATCCATCGTCATTAGGTGGCCCGGAACGTTACAATTCACTATTAGTTTTTCGTCGCATTCGATAATCTAGACTCACGGGAGAACGACCATAAGGTGCCCGAGGCAGCATTAGACCCATGGGGACAAGTCGGCTGGAGGACGATGTATTGAATCGGGACGCAATTTGAGTGATCCATCGTCATTAGGTGGCCCTGAATGTTACAATTCACTATAAGTTTTTCGTCCGATTCGAAAATCTTTGACTCACAGCAGAACGGCCGTAAGGTGCCCGAGGCAGCAATAGACCATTGGAGACAAGTCTGCAGGATGACGATGTATTGAATCGGGACGCAATTTGAGTGTTCCATCGTCATTAGGAGGCCCTGAATGTTAGAATTAACTACCAGTATTTCGTCCCATTCGATAATCTAGACTCACGGGAGAACGACCATAAGGTGCCCGAGGCAGCATTAGACCCATGGGGACAAGTCGGCTGGAGGACGATGTATTGAATCGGGACGCAATTTGAGTGATCCATCGTCATTAGGTGTCCCTGAATGTTACAATTCACTATCAGTTTTTCGTCCGATTCGAAAATCTTTGACTCACAGCAGAACGGCCATAATGTGCCCGAGGCAGCAATAGACCCATGGAGACTAGTCTGCTGGAGCACGACGTATTGCATCGGGACGCAATTTGAGTGTTCCATCGTCATTAGGAGGCCCTGAACGTTACAATTCACTATCAGTTTTTCGTCCGATTCGAAAATCTTTGACTCACAGCAGAACGCCCATAAGGTGCCCGAGGCAGCAATAGACCCATGGAGACAAGTCTGCTGGAGGACGATGTATTGAATCGGGACGCAATTTGAGTGATCCATCGTCATTAGGTGGCCCTGAACGTTACAATTCCCTATCAGTTTTTCGTCGCATTCGATAATCTAGACTCACAGCAGAACGTCCATAAGGTGCCCGACTCAGCAATGGACCCATGGAGTCAAGTAGGCTGGAGGACGATGTATTGAATCGGGACGCAATTTGAGTGATCCATCGTTATTAGGTGTCCCTGAATGTTACAATTCACTATCAGTTTTTCGTCCGATTCGAAAATCTTTGACTCACAGCAGAACGGCCATAAGGTGTCCGAGGCAGCAATAGACCCATGGAGACAAGTCTGCAGGATGACGATGTATTGAATCGCGACGCAATTTGAGTGTTCCATCGTCATTAGGAGGCCCTGAATGTTAGAATTAACTATCAGTTTTTCGTCCCATTCGATAATCTAGACTTACGGGAGAACGACCATAAGGTGCCCGAGGCAGCAATAGACCCATGGAGACAAGTCGGCTGGAGGACGATGTATTGAATCGGGACGCAATTTGAGTGATCCATCGTCGTTAGGTGGCCCTGAACGTTACAATTCACTATCAGTTTTTCATCCGATTCGAAAATCTTTGACTCACAGCAGAACGCCCATAAGGTGCCCGAGGCAGCAATAGACCCATGGAGACAAGTCTGCTGGAGGACGATGTATTGAATCGGGACGCAATTTGAGTGATCCATCATCATTAGGTGGCCCTGAACGTTACAATTCACTATCAGATCTTCGTCCGATTCGAAAATCTTTGACCCACAGCAGAACGGCCATAAGGTGCCCGAGGCAGCAATAGACCCATGGAGACAAGTCGGCTGGAGGACGATGTATTGAATCGTGCCGCAATTTGAGTGATCCATCGTCATTAGGTGGCCCTGAAAGTTACAATTCACTATCAGTTTTTCGTCAGATTCGAAAATGTTTGACTCACAGTAGAACAGCCATAAGGTGCCCGATGCAGCAATAGACCCATGGAGACAAGTCGGCTGGAGGACGATGTATTGAATCGGGACGCAATTTGAGTGATCCATCGTCATTAGGTGGCCATGAATGTTACAATTCACTATCTGTTTTTCGTCCGATTCGAAAATCTTTGACTCACAGCAGAACGGCCATAAGGTGCCCGAGGCAGAAATAGACCCATGGAGACAAGTCTGCTGGAGGACGATGTATTGAATCGGGACGCAATTTGAGTGATCCATCGTCATTAGTTGGCCCTGAACGTTACAATTCAGTATCAGTTTTTCGTCCGATTTGAAAATCTATGACTCACAGCAGAACGGCCATAAGGTGCCCGAGGCAGCAATAGACCCATGGAGACAAGTCTGCTGGAGGACGATGTATTGAATCGGGACGCAATTTGAGTGTTCCATCGTCATTAGGAGGCCCTGAACGTTACAATTCACTATCAGTTATTCGTCCGATTCGAAAATCTATGACTCACGGCAGAACGCCCATAAGGTGCCCGAGGCAGCAATAGACCCATGGAGTCAAGTCGGCTTTAGGACGATGTATTGAATCGGGACGCAATTTGCGTGGTCCATCCTTATTAGGTGGCCCTGAATGTTACAATTCACTATCAGTTTTTCGTCCGATTCGAAAATCTTTGACTCACAGCAGAACGGCCATAAGGTGCCGATGCAGCAATAGACCCATGGAGACAAGTCTGCTGGAGGACGATGTATTGAATCGGGACGCAATTTGAGTGATCCATCGTCGTTAGGTGGCCCTGAAAGTTACAATTCACTATCAGTTTTTCGTCCGATTCGAAAATCTTTGACTCACAGCAGAACGGCCATAAGGTGCCCGAGGCAGCAATAGACCCATGGAGACAAGTCGGCTGGATGACGATGTATTGAATCGGGACGCAATTTGAGTGATCCATCGTCATTAGGTGGCCCTGAATGTTACAATTCATATTCAGTTTTTCGTCAGATTCGAAAATCTTTGAGTCACAGCAGAACGGCCATAAGGTGCCCGAGGCAGCAATAGACCCATGGAGACAAGTCAGCTGGAGGACGATGTATTGAATCGGGACGCAATTTGAGTGAATCATCGTCATTAGGTGGCCCTGAACGTTACAATTCACTATCAGTTCTTCGTCCGATTCGACAATCTTTGAGTCACAGCAGAACGGCCATAAGGTGCCCGAGGCAGCAATAGAACCATGGAGACAAGTCGGCTGGAGGACGATGTATTGAATCGGGACGCAATTTGAGTGATCCATCGTCGTTAGGTGGCCCTGAAAGTTACAATTCACTATCAGTTTTTCGTCCGATTCGAAAATCTTTGACTCACAGCAGAACGGCCATAAGGTGCCGATGCAGCAATAGACCCATGGAGACAAGTCTGCTGGAGGACGATGTATTGAATCGGGACGCAATTTGAGTGATCCATCGTCATTAGGTGGCCCTGAATGTTTCAATTCACTATCAGTTTTTCGTCGCATTCGATAATCTAGACTCGCAGCAGAACGGCCATAATGTGCCCGAGGCAGCTATAGACCCATGGAGTCAAGTCGGCTGCAGGACGATGTATTGAATCGGGACGCAATTTGAGTGATCCATCGTCATTAGGTGGCCCTGAACGTTACAATTCACTATCAGTTTTTCGTCCGATTAGAAAATCTTTGACCCACAGCAGAACGGCCATAAGGTGCCCGAGGCAGCAATAGACCCATGGAGACAAGTCGGCTGGATGACGATGTATTGAATCGGGACGCAATTTGAGTGATCCATCGTCATTAGGTGGCCCTGAACGTTACAATTCACTATCAGTTTTTCGTCCGATTCGAAAATCTTTGACTCACAGCAGAACGGCCATAATGTGCCCGAGGCAGCAATAGACCCATGGAGACTAGTCTGCTGGAGCACGAGGTATTGAATCGGGACGCAATTTGAGTGTTCCATCGGCATTAGGAGGCCCTGAACGTTACAATTCACTATCAGTTTTTCGTCCGATTCGAAAATCTTTGACTCACAGCAGAACGGCCATAAGTTGCCCGAGGCAGCAATAGACCCATGGAGGCAAGTCTGCTGGAGGACGATGTATTGAATCGGGACGCAATTTGAGTGATCCATCGTCAATAGGTGGCCCTGAACGTTACAATTCACTATCAGATCTTCGTCCGATTCGAAAATCTTTGACCCACAGCAGAACGGCCATAAGGTGCCCGAGGCAGCAATAGACCCATGGAGACAAGTCGGCTGGAGGACGATGTATTGAATCGGGACGCAATTTGAGTAATCCATCGTCATTAGGTGGCCCGGAACGTTACAATTCACTATTAGTTTTTCGTCGCATTCGATAATCTAGACTCACGGGAGAACGACCATAAGGTGCCCGAGGCAGCATTAGACCCATGGGGACAAGTCGGCTGGAGGACGATGTATTGAATCGGGACGCAATTTGAGTGATCCATCGTCATTAGGTGGCCCTGAATGTTACAATTCACTATAAGTTTTTCGTCCGATTCGAAAATCTTTGACTCACAGCAGAACGGCCGTAAGGTGCCCGAGGCAGCAATAGACCATTGGAGACAAGTCTGCAGGATGACGATGTATTGAATCGGGACGCAATTTGAGTGTTCCATCGTCATTAGGAGGCCCTGAATGTTAGAATTAACTACCAGTATTTCGTCCCATTCGATAATCTAGACTCACGGGAGAACGACCATAAGGTGCCCGAGGCAGCATTAGACCCATGGGGACAAGTCGGCTGGAGGACGATGTATTGAATCGGGACGCAATTTGAGTGATCCATCGTCATTAGGTGTCCCTGAATGTTACAATTCACTATCAGTTTTTCGTCCGATTCGAAAATCTTTGACTCACAGCAGAACGGCCATAATGTGCCCGAGGCAGCAATAGACCCATGGAGACTAGTCTGCTGGAGCACGACGTATTGCATCGGGACGCAATTTGAGTGTTCCATCGTCATTAGGAGGCCCTGAACGTTACAATTCACTATCAGTTTTTCGTCCGATTCGAAAATCTTTGACTCACAGCAGAACGCCCATAAGGTGCCCGAGGCAGCAATAGACCCATGGAGACAAGTCTGCTGGAGGACGATGTATTGAATCGGGACGCAATTTGAGTGATCCATCGTCATTAGGTGGCCCTGAACGTTACAATTCCCTATCAGTTTTTCGTCGCATTCGATAATCTAGACTCACAGCAGAACGTCCATAAGGTGCCCGACTCAGCAATGGACCCATGGAGTCAAGTAGGCTGGAGGACGATGTATTGAATCGGGACGCAATTTGAGTGATCCATCGTTATTAGGTGTCCCTGAATGTTACAATTCACTATCAGTTTTTCGTCCGATTCGAAAATCTTTGACTCACAGCAGAACGGCCATAAGGTGTCCGAGGCAGCAATAGACCCATGGAGACAAGTCTGCAGGATGACGATGTATTGAATCGCGACGCAATTTGAGTGTTCCATCGTCATTAGGAGGCCCTGAATGTTAGAATTAACTATCAGTTTTTCGTCCCATTCGATAATCTAGACTTACGGGAGAACGACCATAAGGTGCCCGAGGCAGCAATAGACCCATGGAGACAAGTCGGCTGGAGGACGATGTATTGAATCGGGACGCAATTTGAGTGATCCATCGTCGTTAGGTGGCCCTGAACGTTACAATTCACTATCAGTTTTTCATCCGATTCGAAAATCTTTGACTCACAGCAGAACGCCCATAAGGTGCCCGAGGCAGCAATAGACCCATGGAGACAAGTCTGCTGGAGGACGATGTATTGAATCGGGACGCAATTTGAGTGATCCATCATCATTAGGTGGCCCTGAACGTTACAATTCACTATCAGATCTTCGTCCGATTCGAAAATCTTTGACCCACAGCAGAACGGCCATAAGGTGCCCGAGGCAGCAATAGACCCATGGAGACAAGTCGGCTGGAGGACGATGTATTGAATCGTGCCGCAATTTGAGTGATCCATCGTCATTAGGTGGCCCTGAAAGTTACAATTCACTATCAGTTTTTCGTCAGATTCGAAAATGTTTGACTCACAGTAGAACAGCCATAAGGTGCCCGATGCAGCAATAGACCCATGGAGACAAGTCGGCTGGAGGACGATGTATTGAATCGGGACGCAATTTGAGTGATCCATCGTCATTAGGTGGCCATGAATGTTACAATTCACTATCTGTTTTTCGTCCGATTCGAAAATCTTTGACTCACAGCAGAACGGCCATAAGGTGCCCGAGGCAGAAATAGACCCATGGAGACAAGTCTGCTGGAGGACGATGTATTGAATCGGGACGCAATTTGAGTGATCCATCGTCATTAGTTGGCCCTGAACGTTACAATTCAGTATCAGTTTTTCGTCCGATTTGAAAATCTATGACTCACAGCAGAACGGCCATAAGGTGCCCGAGGCAGCAATAGACCCATGGAGACAAGTCTGCTGGAGGACGATGTATTGAATCGGGACGCAATTTGAGTGTTCCATCGTCATTAGGAGGCCCTGAACGTTACAATTCACTATCAGTTATTCGTCCGATTCGAAAATCTATGACTCACGGCAGAACGCCCATAAGGTGCCCGAGGCAGCAATAGACCCATGGAGTCAAGTCGGCTTTAGGACGATGTATTGAATCGGGACGCAATTTGCGTGGTCCATCCTTATTAGGTGGCCCTGAATGTTACAATTCACTATCAGTTTTTCGTCCGATTCGAAAATCTTTGACTCACAGCAGAACGGCCATAAGGTGCCGATGCAGCAATAGACCCATGGAGACAAGTCTGCTGGAGGACGATGTATTGAATCGGGACGCAATTTGAGTGATCCATCGTCGTTAGGTGGCCCTGAAAGTTACAATTCACTATCAGTTTTTCGTCCGATTCGAAAATCTTTGACTCACAGCAGAACGGCCATAAGGTGCCGATGCAGCAATAGACCCATGGAGACAAGTCTGCTGGAGGACGATGTATTGAATCGGGACGCAATTTGAGTGATCCATCGTCATTAGGTGGCCCTGAATGTTTCAATTCACTATCAGTTTTTCGTCGCATTCGATAATCTAGACTCGCAGCAGAACGGCCATAATGTGCCCGAGGCAGCTATAGACCCATGGAGTCAAGTCGGCTGCAGGACGATGTATTGAAACGGGACGCAATTTGAGTGATCCATCGTCATTAGGTGGCCCTGAACGTTACAATTCACTATCAGTTTTTCGTCCGATTAGAAAATCTTTGACCCACAGCAGAACGGCCATAAGGTGCCCGAGGCAGCAATAGACCCATGGAGACAAGTCGGCTGGATGACGATGTATTGAATCGGGACGCAATTTGAGTGATCCATCGTCATTAGGTGGCCCTGAACGTTACAATTCACTATCAGTTTTTCGTCCGATTCGAAAATCTTTGACTCACAGCAGAACGGCCATAATGTGCCCGAGGCAGCAATAGACCCATGGAGACTAGTCTGCTGGAGCACGAGGTATTGAATCGGGACGCAATTTGAGTGTTCCATCGGCATTAGGAGGCCCTGAACGTTACAATTCACTATCAGTTTTTCGTCCGATTCGAAAATATTTGACTCACAGCAGAACGCCCATAAGTTGCCCGAGGCAGCAATAGACCCATGGAGACAAGTCTGCTGGAGGACGATGTATTGAATCGGGACGCAATTTGAGTGATCCATCGTCAATAGGTGGCCCTGAACGTTACAATTCACTATCAGATCTTCGTCCGATTCGAAAATCTTTGACCCACAGCAGAACGGCCATAAGGTGCCCGAGGCAGCAATAGACCCATGGAGACAAGTCGGCTGGAGGACGATGTATTGAATCGGGACGCAATTTGAGTAATCCATCGTCATTAGGTGGCCCGGAACGTTACAATTCACTATTAGTTTTTCGTCGCATTCGATAATCTAGACTCACGGGAGAACGACCATAAGGTGCCCGAGGCAGCATTAGACCCATGGGGACAAGTCGGCTGGAGGACGATGTATTGAATCGGGACGCAATTTGAGTGATCCATCGTCATTAGGTGGCCCTGAATGTTACAATTCACTATAAGTTTTTCGTCCGATTCGAAAATCTTTGACTCACAGCAGAACGGCCGTAAGGTGCCCGAGGCAGCAATAGACCAATGGAGACAAGTCTGCAGGATGACGATGTATTGAATCGGGACGCAATTTGAGTGTTCCATCGTCATTAGGAGGCCCTGAATGTTAGAATTAACTACCAGTATTTCGTCCCATTCGATAATCTAGACTCACGGGAGAACGACCATAAGGTGCCCGAGGCAGCATTAGACCCATGGGGACAAGTCGGCTGGAGGACGATGTATTGAATCGGGACGCAATTTGAGTGATCCATCGTCATTAGGTGGCCCTGAACGTAACAATTCACTATCAGTTTTTCGTCCGATTCGAAAATCTTTGACTCACAGCAGAACGGCCATAATGTGCCCGAGGCAGCAATAGACCCATGGAGACAAGTCTGCTGGAGGACGATGTATTGAATCGGGACGCAATTTGAGTGATCCATCGTCATTAGGTGGACCTGAACGTTACAATTCACTATCAGTTTTTCGTCGCATTCGATAATCTAGACTCAATGCAGAACGGCCATAAGGTGCCCGAGGCAGCAATAGACCCATGGAGTCAAGTCGGCTGGAGGGCGACGTATTGAATCGGGACGCAATTTGAGTGATCCATCGTCATTAGGTGGCCCTGAATGTTACAATTCACTATCAGTTTTTCGTCCGATTCGAAAATCTTTGACTCACAGCAGAACGGCCGTAAGGTGCCCGAGGCAGCAATAGACCAATGGAGACAAGTCTGCAGGATGACGATGTATTGAATCGGGACGCAATTTGAGTGTTCCATCGTCATTAGGAGGCCCTGAATGTTAGAATTAACTACCAGTTTTTCGTCCCATTCGATAATCTAGACTCACGGGAGAACGACCATAAGGTGCCCGAGGCAGCATTAGACCCATGGAGACAAGTCGGCTGGAGGACGATGTATTGAATCGGGACGCAATTTGAGTGATCCATCGTCATTAGGTGGCCCTGAACGTAACAATTCACTATCAGTATTTCGTCCGATTCAAAAATCTTTGACTCACAGCAGAACGGCCATAATGTGCCCGAGGCAGCAATAGACCCATGGAGACTAGTCTGCTGGAACACGAGGTATTGAATCGGGACGCAATTTGAGTGTTCCATCGTCATTAGGAGGCCCTGAACGTTACAATTCACTATCAGTTATTCGTCCGATTCGAAAATCTATGACTCACGGCAGAACGCCCATAAGGTGCCCGAGGCAGCAATAGACCCATGGAGACAAGTCGGCTGGAGGATGATGTATTGAATCGGGACGCAATTTTAAGTGATCCATCGTCATTAGGTGGCCCTGAAAGTTACAATTCTCTATCAGTTTTTCGACCGATTCGAAAATCTTTGACTCACAGCAGAACGGCCATAAGGTGCCCGAGGCAGCAATAGACGCATGGAGACAAGTCGGCTGGAGGACGATGTATTGAATCGGAACGCAATTTGAGTGTTCCATCGTCATTAGGTGGCCCTGAACGTTACAATTCACTATCAGTTTTTCGACCCATTGGATAATCTAGACTCACAGCAGAACGGCCATAAGGTGCCCGAGGCAGCAATAGACTCATGGAGTCAAGTCGGCTTTAGGACGATGTATTGAATCGGGACGCAATTTGCGTGGTCCATCCTCATTAGGTGGCCCTGAATGTTACAATTCACTATCAGTTTTTCGTCCGATTCGAAAATCTTTGACTCACAGCAGAACGGCCATAAGGTGCCCGAGGCAGCAATAGACCCATGGAGACAAGCCTGCTGGAGGACGATGTATTGAATCGCGACGCAATTTGACTGATCCATCGTCATTAGGTGGCCCTGATTGTTACAATTCACTATCAGTTTTTAGTCCGATTCGAAAATCTTTGACTCACAGCAGAACGGCCATAAGGTGCCCGAGGCGGCAATTGACCAATGGAGACAAGTCGGCTGGATGACGATGTATAGAATCGGGACGCAATTTGAGTGATCCATCGTCATTAGGTGGCCCTGAATGTTACTTTTCATATTCAGTTTTTCGTCAGATTCGAAAATCTTTGAGTCACAGCAGAACGGCCATAAGGTGCCCGAGGCAGCAATAGACCCATGGAGACAAGTCAGCTGGAGGACGATGTATTGAATCTGGACGCAATTTGAGTGAATCTTCGTCATTAGGTGGCCCTGAACGTTACAATTCACTATCAGTTCTTCGTCCGATTCGACAATCTTTGATTCACAGCAGAACGGCCATAAGGTGCCCGAGGCAGCAATAGACCCATGGAGACAAGTCGGCTGGAGGACGATGTATTGAATCGGGACGCAATTTGAGTGAATCATCGTCATTAGGTGGCCCTGAACGTTACAATTCACTATCAGTTCTTCGTCCGATTCGACAATCTTTGAGTCACAGCAGAACGGCCATAAGGTGCCCGAGGCAGCAATAGACCAATGGAGACAAGTCGGCTGGAGGACGATGTATTGAATCGGGACGCAATTTGAGAGATCCATCGTCTTTAGGTGGCCCTGAAAGTTACAATTCACTATCAGTTTTTCGTCCGATTCGAAAATCTTGACTCACAGCAGAACGGCCATAAGGTGCCCGATGCAGCAATAGACCCATGGAGACAAGTCGGCTGGAGGACGATGTATTGAATCGGGACGCAATTTGAGTGATCCATCGTCATTAGGTGGCCCTGAATGTTTCAATTCACTATCAGTTTTTCGTCGCATTCGATAATCTAGACTCACAGCAGAACGGCCATAATGTGCCCGAGGCAGCTATAGACCCATGGAGTCAGGTCGGCTGCAGGACGATGTGTTGAATCGGGACGCAATTTGAGTGATCCATCGTCATTAGGTGGCCCTGAACGTTACAATTCACTATCAGTTTTTCGTCCGATTCGAAAATCTTTGACTCACAGCAGAACGGCCATAAGGTGCCCGAGGCAGCAATAGACCCATGGAGACAAGTCGGCTGGATGACGATGTATTGAATCGGGACGCAATTTGAGTGATCCATCGTCATTAGGTGGCCCTGAACGTTACAATTCACTATCAGTTTTTCGTCCGATTCGAAACCTTTGACTCACAGCAGAACGGCCATAATGTGCCCGAGGCAGCAATAGACCCATGGAGACTAGTCTGCTGGAGCACGAGGTATTGAATCGGGACGCAATTTGAGTGTTCCATCGTCATTAGGAGGCCCTGAACGTTACAATTCACTATCAGTTTTTCGTCCGATTCGAAAATCTTTGACTCACAGCAGAACGCCCATAAGGTATCCGAGGCAGCAATAGACCCATGGAGAAAAGTCTGCTGGAGGACGATGTATTGAATCGGGACGCAATTTGAGTGATCCATCGTCAATAGGTGGCCCTGAACGTTACAATTCACTATCAGTTTTTCGTCCGATTCGAAAATCTTTGACTCACAGCAGAACGGCCATAATGTTCCCGAGGCAGCAATAGACCCATGGAGACTAGTCTGCTGGAGCACGAGGTATTGAATCGGGACGCAATTTGAGTGTGCCATCTTCATTAGGAGGCCCTGAATGTTAGAATTAACTATCAGTTTTTCGTCCCATTCGATAATCTAGACTTACGGGAGAAGGACCATAAGGTGCCCGAGGCAGCAATAGACCCATGGAGACAAGTCGGCTGGAGGACGATGTATTGAATCGGGACGCAATTTGAGTGATCCATCGTCATTAGGTGGCCCTGAACGTTACAATTCACTATCAGTTTTTCGTCCGATTCGAAAATCTTTGACTCACAGCAGAACGCCCATAAGGTGCCCGAGGCAGCAATAGACCCATGGAGACAAGTCTGCTGGAGGACGATGTATTGAATCGGGACGCAATTTGAGTGATCCATCATCATTAGGTGGCCCTGAACGTTACAATTCAGTATCAGTTTTTCGTCCGATTTGAAATCTATGACTCACAGCAGAACGGCCATAAGGTGCCCGAGGCAGCAATAGACCCATGGAGACAAGTCTGCTGGAGGACGATGTATTGAATCGGGACGCAATTTGAGTGTTCCATCGTCATTAGGAGGCCCTGAACGTTACAATTCACTATCAGTTTTTCATCCGATTCGAAAATGTTTGACTCACAGCAGAACAGCCATAAGGTGCCCGATGCAGCAATAGACCCATGGAGACAAGTCGGCTGGAGGACGATGTATTGAATCGGGACGCAATTTGAGTGATCCATCGTCATTAGGTGGCCATGAATGATACAATTCACTATCTGTTTTTCGTCCGATTCGAAAATCTTTTAATCACAGCAGAACGGCCATAAGGTGCCCGAGGCAGAAATAGACCCATGGAGACAAGTCTGCTGGAGGACGATGTATTGAATCGGGACGCAATTTGAGTGATCCATCGTCATTAGGTGGCCCTTAACGTTACAATTCAGTATCAGTTTTTCGTCCGATTTGAAAAGCTATGACTCACAGCAGAACGGCCATAAGGTGCCCGAGGCAGCAATAGACCCATGGAGACAAGTCTGCTGGAGGACGATGTATTGAATCGGGACGCAATTTGAGTGTTCCATCGTCATTAGGAGGCCCTGAACGTTACAATTCACTATCAGTTATTCGTCCGATTCGAAAATCTATGACTCACGGCAGAACGCCCATAAGGTGCCCGAGGCAGCAATAGACCCATGGAGACAAGTCGGCTGGAGGACGATGTATTGAATCGGGACGCAATTTTAAGTGATCCATCGTCATTAGGTGGCCCTGAAAGTTACAATTCTCTATCAGTTTTTCGACCGATTCGAAAATCTTTGACTCACAGCAGAACGGCCATAAGGTGCCCGAGGCAGCAATAGACGCATGGAGACAAGTCGGCTGGAGGACGATGTATTGAATCGGAACGCAATTTGAGTGTTCCATCGTCATTAGGTGGCCCTGAACGTTACAATTCACTATCAGTTTTTCGTCCCATTGGATAATCTAGACTCACAGCAGAACGGCCATAAGGTGCCCGAGGCAGCAATAGACCCATGGAGTCAAGTCGGCTTTAGGACGATGTATTGAATCGGGACGCAATTTGCGTGGTCCATCCTCATTAGGTGGCCCTGAATGTTACAATTCACTATCAGTTTTTCGTCCGATTCGAAAATCATTGACTCACAGCAGAACGGCCATAAGGTGCCCGAGGCAGCAATAGACCCATGGAGACAAGCCTGCTGGAGGACGATGTATTGAATCGCAACGCAATTTGACTGATCCATCGTCATTAGGTGGCCCTGAACGTTACAATTCACTATCAGTTTTTCGTCCGAATCGAAAATCTTCGACTCACAGCAGAACGGCCATAAGGTGCCCGAGGCAGCAATAGACCCATGGAGACAAGTCGGCTGGATGACGATGTATTGAATCGGGACGCAATTTGAGTGATCCATCGTCATTAGGTGGCCCTTAATGTTACAATTCATATTCAGTTTTTATCAGATTCGAAAATCTTTGAGTCACAGCAGAACGGCCATAAGGTGCCCGAGGCAGCAATAGACCCATGGAGACAAGTCGGCTGGAGGACGATGTATTGAATCGGGACGCAATTTGAGTAATCCATCGTCACTAGGTGGCCCTGAACGTAACAATTCATATTCAGTTCTTCGTCCGATTCGACAATCATTGAGTCACAACAGAACGGCCATAAGGTGCCCGAGGCAGCAATAGACCCATGGAGACAAGTCGGCTGGAGGACGATGTATTGAATCGGGACGCAATTTGAGTGATCCATCGTCGTTAGGTGGCCCTGAAAGTTACAATTCACTATCAGTTTTTCGTCCGATTCGAAAATCTTTGACTCACAGCAGAACGGCCATAAGGTGCCCGATGCAGCAATAGACCCATGGAGACAAGTCTGCTGGAGGACGATGTATTGAATCGGGACGCAATTTGAGTGATCCATCGTCATTAGGTGGCCCTGAGTGTTTCAATTCACTATCAGTTTTTCGTCGCATTCGATAATCTAGACTCACAGCAGAACTGCCATAATGTGCCCGAGGCAGCTATAGACCCATGGAGTCAAGTCGGCTGCAGGACGATGTATTGAATCGGGACGGAATTTGAGTGATCCATCGTCATTAGGTGTCCCTGAACGTTACAATTCACTATCAGTTTTTCGTCCGATTCGAAAATCTTTGACTCACAGCAGAACGGCCATAAGGTGCCCGAGGCAGCAATAGACCCATGGAGACAAGTCGGCTGGATGACGATGTATTGAATCGGGACGCAATTTGAGTGATCCATCGTCATTAGGTGGCCCTGAACGTTACAATTCACTATCAGCTTTTCGTCCGATTCGAAAATCTTTGACTCACAGCAGAACGGCCATAATGTGCCCGAGGCAGCAATAGACCCATGGAGACTAGTCTGCTGGAGCACGAGGTATTGAATCGGGACGCAATTTGAGTGTTCCATCGGCATTAGGAGGCCCTGAACGTTACAATTCACTATCAGTTTTTCGTCCGATTCGAAAATCTTTGACTCACAGCAGAACGCCCATAAGGTGCCCGAGGCAGCAATAGACCCATGGAGACAAGTCTGCTGGAGGACGATGTATTGAATCGGGACGCAATTTGAGTGATCCATCGTCAATAGGTGGCCCTGAACGTTACAATTCACTATCAGATCTTCGTCCGATTCGAAAATTTTGACCCACAGCAGAACGGCCATAATGTGCCCGAGGCAGCAATAGACCCATGGAGACAAGTCGGCTGGAGGACGATGTATTGAATCGGGACGCAATTTGAGTAATCCATCGTCACTAGGTGGCCCTGAACGTAACAATTCATATTCAGTTTTTCGTCAGATTCGAAAATCTTTGACTCACAGCAGAACGGCCATAAGGTGCCCGAGGCAGCAATAGACCCATGGAGACAAGTCTGCTGGAGGACGATGTATTGAATCGGGACGCAATTTGAGTGATCCATCGTCATTAGGTGGTCCTGAACGTTACAATTCACTATCAGTTTTTCGTCGCATTCGATAATCTAGACTCACGGGAGAACGACCATAAGGTGCCCGAGGCAGCATTAGACCCATGGGGACAAGTCGGCTGGAGGACGATGTATTGAATCGGGACGCAATTTGAGTGATCCATCGTCATTAGGTGGCCCTGAATGTTTCAATTCACTATCAGTTTTTCGTCCGATTCGAAAATCTTTGACTCACAGCAGAACGGCCATAAGGTGCCCGATGCAGCAATAGACCCATGGAGACAAGTCTGCTGGAGGACGATGTATTGAATCGGGACGCAATTTGAGTGATCCATCGTCATTAGGTGGCCCTGAATGTTTCAATTCACTATCAGTTTTTCGTCGCATTCGATAATCTAGACTCACAGCAGAACGGCCATAATGTGCCCGAGGCAGCTATAGACCCATGGAGTCAAGTCGGCTGCAGGACGATGTATTGAATCGGGACGGAATTTGAGTGATCCATCGTCATTAGGTGTCCCTGAACGTTACAATTCACTATCAGTTTTTCGTCCGATTCGAAAATCTTTGACTCACAGCAGAACGGCCATAAGGTGCCCGAGGGTGCAATAGACCCATGGAGACAAGTCGGCTGGATGACGATGTATTGAATCGGGACGCAATTTGAGTGATCCATCGTCATTAGGTGGCCCTGAACGTTACAATTCACTATCAGCTTTTCGTCCGATTCGAAAATCTTTGACTCACAGCAGAACGGCCATAATGTGCCCGAGGCAGCAATAGACCCATGGAGACTAGTCTGCTGGAGCACGAGGTATTGAATCGGGACGCAATTTGAGTGTTCCATCGGCATTAGGAGGCCCTGAACGTTACAATTCACTATCAGTTTTTCGTCCGATTCGAAAATCTTTGACTCACAGCAGAACGCCCATAAGGTGCCCGAGGCAGCAATAGACCCATGGAGACAAGTCTGCTGGAGGACGATGTATTGAATCGGGACGCAATTTGAGTGATCCATCGTCAATAGGTGGCCCTGAACGTTACAATTCACTATCAGATCTTCGTCCGATTCGAAAATTTTGACCCACAGCAGAACGGCCATAAGGTGCCCGAGGCAGCAATAGACCCATGGAGACAAGTCGGCTGGAGGACGATGTATTGAATCGGGACGCAATTTGAGTAATCCATCGTCACTAGGTGGCCCTGAACGTAACAATTCATATTCAGTTTTTCGTCAGATTCGAAAATCTTTGACTCACAGCAGAACGGCCATAAGGTGCCCGAGGCAGCAATAGACCCATGGAGACAAGTCTGCTGGACGACGATGTATTGAATCGGGACGCAATTTGAGTGATCCATCGTCATTAGGTGGTCCTGAACGTTACAATTCACTATCAGTTTTTCGTCGCATTCGATAATCTAGACTCACGGGAGAACGACCATAAGGTGCCCGAGGCAGCATTAGACCCATGGGGACAAGTCGGCTGGAGGACGATGTATTGAATCGGGACGCAATTTGAGTGATCCATCGTCATTAGGTGGCCCTGAATGTTACAATTCACTATAAGTTTTTCGTCCGATTCGAAAATCTTTGACTCACAGCAGAACGGCCGTAAGGTGCCCGAGGCAGCAATAGACCAATGGAGACAAGTCTGCAGGATGACGATGTATTGAATCGGGACGCAATTTGAGTGTTCCATCGTCATTAGGAGGCCCTGAATGTTAGAATTAACTACCAGTTTTTCGTCCCATTCGATAATCTAGACTCACGGGAGAACGACCATAAGGTGCCCGAGGCAGCATTAGACCCATGGGGACAAGTCGGCTGGAGGACGATGTATTGAATCGGGACGCAATTTGAGTGATCCATCGTCATTAGGTGGCCCTGAACGTAACAATTCACTATCAGTTTTTCGTCCGATTCGAAAATCTTTGACTCACAGCAGGACGGCCATAATGTGCCCGAGGCAGCAATAGACCCATGGAGACAAGTCTGCTGGAGGACGATGTATTGAATCGGGACGCAATTTGAGTGATCCATCGTCATTAGGTGGACCTGAACGTTACAATTCACTATCAGTTTTTCGTCGCATTCGATAATCTAGACTCAATGCAGAACGGCCATAAGGTGCCCGAGGCAGCAATAGACCCATGGAGTCAATTCCGCTGGAGGACGATGTATTGAATCGGGACGCAATTTGAGTGATCCATCGTCATTAGGTGGCCCTGAATGTTACAATTCACTATCAGTTTTTCGTCCGATTCGAAAATCTTTGACTCACAGCAGAACGGCCGTAAGGTGCCCGAGGCAGCAATAGACCAATGGAGACAAGTCTGCAGGATGACGATGTATTGAATCGGGACGCAATTTGAGTGTTCCATCGTCATTAGGAGGCCCTGAATGTTAGAATTAACTACCAGTTTTTCGTCCCATTCGATAATCTAGACTCACGGGAGAACGACCATAAGGTGCCCGAGGCAGCATTAGACCCATGGAGACAAGTCGGCTGGAGGACGATGTATTGAATCGGGACGCAATTTGAGTGTTCCATCGTCATTAGGTGGCCCTGAACGTAACAATTCACTATCAGTTTTTCGTCCGATTCAAAAATCTTTGACTCACAGCAGAACGGCCATAATGTGCCCGAGGCAGCAATAGACCCATGGAGACTAGTCTGCTGGAACACGAGGTATTGAATCGGGACGCAATTTGAGTGTTCCATCGTCATTAGGAGGCCCTGAACGTTACAATTCACTATCAGTTATTCGTCCGATTCGAAAATCTATGACTCACGGCAGAACGCCCATAAGGTGCCCGAGGCAGCAATAGACCCATGGAGACAAGTCGGCTGGAGGACGATGTATTGAATCGGGACGCAATTTTAAGTGATCCATCGTCATTAGGTGGCCCTGAAAGTTACAATTCTCTATCAGTTTTTCGACCGATTCGAAAATCTTTTACTCACAGCAGAACGGCCATAAGGTGCCCGAGGCAGCAATAGACGCATGGAGACAAGTCGGCTGGAGGACGATGTATTGAATCGGAACGCAATTTGAGTGTTCCATCGTCATTAGGTGGCCCTGAACGTTACAATTCACTATCAGTTTTTCGTCCCATTGGATAATCTAGACTCACAGAAGACGGCCATAAGGTGCCCGAGGCAGCAATAGACCCATGGAGTCAAGTCGGCTTTAGGACGATGTATTGAATCGGGACGCAATTTGCGTGGTCCATCCTCATTAGGTGGCCCTGAATGTTACAATTCACTATCAGTTTTTCGTCCGATTCGAAAATCTTTGACTCACAGCAGAACGGCCATAAGGTGCCCGAGGCAGCAATAGACCCATGGAGACAAGCCTGCTGGAGGACGATGTATTGAATCGGGACGCAATTTGAGTGATCCATCGTCATTAGGTGGCCCTGAACGTTACAATTCACTATCAGTTTTTCGTCCGATTCGAAATTCTTTGACTCACAGCAGAACGGCCATAAGGTGCCCGAGGCAGCAATAGACCCATGGAGACAAGTCGGCTGGATGACGATGTATTGAATCGGGACGCAATTTGAGTGATCCATCGTCATTAGGTGGCCCTGAATGTTACAATTCATATTCAGTTTTTCGTCAGATTCGAAAATCTTTGAGTCACAGCAGAACGGCCATAAGGTGCCCGAGGCAGCAATAGACCCATGGAAACAAGTCATCTGGAGGACGATGTATTGAATGGGGACGCAATTTCAGTGAATCATCGTCATTAGGTGGCCTTGAACGTTACAATTCGCTATCAGTTCTTCGTCCGATTCGAAAATCTTTGACTCACAGCAGAACGGCCATAAGGTGCCCGAGGCAGCAATAGACCCATGGAGACAAGTCGGCTGGATGACGATGTATTGAATCGGGACGCAATTTTAGTGATCCATCGTCATTAGGTGGCCCTGAACGTTACAATTCACTATCAGTTTTTCGTCCGATTCGAAAATCTTTGACTCACAGCAGAACGGCCATAATGTGCCCGAGGCAGCAATAGACCCATGGAGACTAGTCTGCTGGAGCACGAGGTATTGAATCGGGACGCAATTTGAGTGTTCCATCAGCATTAGGAGGCCTTGAACGTTACAATTCACTATCAGTTTTTCGTCCGATTCGAAAATCTTTGACTCACAGCAGAACGCCCCTAAGGTGCCCGAGGCAGCAATAGACCCATGGAGACAAGTCTGCTGGAGGACGATGTATTGAATCGGGACGCAATTTGAGTGATCCATCGTCAATAGGTGGCCCTGAACGTTACAATTCACTATCAGATCTTCGTCCGATTCGAAAATCTTTGACCCACAGCAGAACGGCCATAAGGTGCCCGAGGCAGCAATAGACCCATGGAGACAAGTCGGCTGGAGGACGATGTATTGAATCGGGACGCAATTTGAGTAATCCATCGTCACTAGGTGGCCCTGAACGTAACAATTCACTATCAGTTTTTCGTCCGATTCGAAAATCTTTGACTCACAGCAGAACGGCCATAAGGTGCCCGAGGCAGCAATAGACCCATGGAGACAAGTCTGCTGGAGGACGATGTATTGAATCGGGACGCAATTTGAGTGATCCATCGTCATTAGGTGGCCCTGAACGTTACAATTCACTATCAGTTTTTCGTCGCATTCGATAATCTAGACTCACGGGAGAACGACCATAAGGTGCCCGAGGCAGCATTAGACCCATGGGGACAAGTCGGCTGGAGGACGATGTATTGAATCGGGACGCAATTTGAGTGATCCATCGTCATTAGGTGGCCCTGAATGTTACAATTCACTATAAGTTTTTCGTCCGATTCGAAAATCTTTGACTCACAGCAGAACGGCCGTAAGGTGCCCGAGGCAGCAATAGACCAATGGAGACAAGTCTGCAGGATGACGATGTATTGAATCGGGACGCAATTTGAGTGTTCCATCGTCATTAGGAGGCCCTGAATGTTAGAATTACTACCAGTTTTTCGTCCCATTCGATAATCTAGACTCACGGGAGAACGACCATAAGGTGCCCGAGGCAGCAATAGACCCATGGAGACAAGTCGGCTGGAGGACGATGTATTGAATCGGGACGCAATTTGAGTGATCCATCGTCATTAGGTGGCCCTGAACGTTACAATTCACTATCAGTTTTTCGTCCGATTCGAAAATCTTTGACTCACAGCAGAACGCCCATAAGGTGCCCGAGGCAGCAATAGACCCATGGAGACAAGTCTGCTGGAGGACGATGTATTGAATCGGGACGCAATTTGAGTGATCCATCATCATTAGGTGGCCCTAAACGTTACAATTCAGTATCAGTTTTTCGTCCGAATTGAAAATCTATGACTCACAGCAGAACGGCCATAAGGTGCCCGAGGCAGCAATAGACCCATGGAGACAAGTCTGCTGGAGGACGATGTATTGAATCGGGACGCAATTTGAGTGATCCATCGTCATTAGGTGGCCCTGAATGTTTCAATTCACTATCAGTTTTTCGTCGCATTCGATAATCTAGACTCACAGCAGAACGGCCATAATGTGCCCGAGGCAGCTATAGACCCATGGAGTCAAGTCGGCTGCAGGACGATGTATTGAATCGGGACGGAATTTGAGTGATCCATCGTCATTAGGTGTCCCTGAACGTTACAATTCACTATCAGTTTTTCGTCCGATTCGAAAATCTTTGACTCACAGCAGAACGGCCATAAGGTGCCCGAGGCAGCAATAGACCCATGGAGACAAGTCGGCTGGATGACGATGTATTGAATCGGGACGCAATTTGAGTGATCCATCGTCATTAGGTGGCCCTGAACGTTACAATTCACTATCAGTTTTTCGTCCGATTCGAAAATCTTTGACTCACAGCAGAACGGCCATAATGTGCCCGAGGCAGCAATAGACCCATGGAGACTAGTCTGCTGGAGCACGAGGTATTGAATCGGGACGCAATTTGAGTGTTCCATCGGCATTAGGAGGCCCTGAACGTTACAATTCACTATCAGTTTTCCGTCCGATTCGAAAATCTTTGACTCACAGCAGAACGCCCATAAGGTGCCCGAGGCAGCAATAGACCCATGGAGACAAGTCTGCTGGAGGACGATGTATTGAATCGGGACGCAATTTGAGTGATCCATCGTCAATAGGTGGCCCTGAACGTTACAATTCACTATCAGATCTTCGTCCGATTCGAAAATTTTGACCCACAGCAGAACGGCCATAAGGTGCCCGAGGCAGCAATAGACCCATGGAGACAAGTCGGCTGGAGGACGATGTATTGAATCGGGACGCAATTTGAGTAATCCATCGTCACTAGGTGGCCCTGAACGTAACAATTCATATTCAGTTTTTCGTCAGATTCGAAAATCTTTGACTCACAGCAGAACGGCCATAAGGTGCCCGAGGCAGCAATAGACCCATGGAGACAAGTCTGCTGGACGACGATGTATTGAATCGGGACGCAATTTGAGTGATCCATCGTCATTAGGTGGTCCTGAACGTTACAATTCACTATCAGTTTTTCGTCGCATTCGATAATCTAGACTCACGGGAGAACGACCATAAGGTGCCCGAGGCAGCATTAGACCCATGGGGACAAGTCGGCTGGAGGACGATGTATTGAATCGGGACGCAATTTGAGTGATCCATCGTCATTAGGTGGCCCTGAATGTTACAATTCACTATAAGTTTTTCGTCCGATTCGAAAATCTTTGACTCACAGCAGAACGGCCGTAAGGTGCCCGAGGCAGCAATAGACCAATGGAGACAAGTCTGCAGGATGACGATGTATTGAATCGGGACGCAATTTGAGTGTTCCATCGTCATTAGGAGGCCCTGAATGTTAGAATTAACTACCAGTTTTTCGTCCCATTCGATAATCTAGACTCACGGGAGAACGACCATAAGGTGCCCGAGGCAGCAATAGACCCATGGAGTCAAGTCGGCTTTAGGACGATGTATTGAATCGGGACGCAATTTGCGTGGTCCATCCTCATTAGGTGGCCCTGAATGTTACAATTCACTATCAGTTTTTCGTCCGATTCGAAAATCTTTGACTCACAGCAGAACGGCCATAAGGTGCCCGAGGCAGCAATAGACCCATGGAGACAAGCCTGCTGGAGGACGATGTATTGAATCGGGACGCAATTTGAGTGATCCATCGTCATTAGGTGGCCCTGAACGTTACAATTCACTATCAGTTTTTCGTCCGATTCGAAAATCTTTGACTCACAGCAGAACGGCCATAAGGTGCCCGAGGCAGCAATAGACCCATGGAGACAAGTCGGCTGGATGACGATGTATTGAATCGGGACGCAATTTGAGTGATCCATCGTCATTAGGTGGCCCTGAATGTTACAATTCATATTCAGTTTTTCGTCAGATTCGAAAATCTTTGAGTCACAGCAGAACGGCCATAAGGTGCCCGAGGCAGCAATAGACCCATGGAGACAAGTCAGCTGGAGGACGATGTATTGAATGGGGACGCAATTTGAGTGAATCATCGTCATTAGGTGGCCTTGAACGTTACAATTCGCTATCAGTTCTTCGTCCGATTCGACAATCTTTGAGTCACAGCAGAACGGCCATAAGGTGCCCGAGGCAGCAATAGACCCATGGAGACAAGTCGGCTGGAGGACGATGTATTGAATCGGGACGCAATTTGAGTGATCCATCGTCATTAGGTGGCCCTGAATGTTACAATTCACTATCAGTTTTTCGTCCGATTCGAAAATCTTTTACTCACAGCAGAACGGCCATAAGGTGCCCGATGCAGCAATAGACCCATGGAGACAAGTCTGCTGGAGGACGATGTATTGAATCGGGACGCAATTTGAGTGATCCATCGTCATTAGTTGGCCCTGAATGTTTCAATTCACTATCAGTTTTTCGTCGCATTCGATAATCTAGACTCACAGCAGAACGGCCATAATGTGCCCGAGGCAGCTATAGACCCATGGAGTCAAGTCGGCTGCAGGACGATGTATTGAATCGGGACGCAATTTGAGTGATCCATCGTCATTAGGTGGCCCTGAACGTTGCAATTCACTATCAGTTTTTCGTCCGATTCGAAAATCTTTGACTCACAGCAGAACGGCCATAAGGTGCCCGAGGCAGCAATAGACCCATGGAGACAAGTCGGCTGGATGACGATGTATTGAATCGGGACGCAATTTTAGTGATCCATCGTCATTAGGTGGCCCTGAACGTTACAATTCACTATCAGTTTTTCGTCCGATTCGAAAATCTTTGACTCACAGCAGAACGGCCATAATGTGCCCGAGGCAGCAATAGACCCATGGAGACTAGTCTGCTGGAGCACGAGGTATTGAATCGGGACGCAATTTGAGTGTTCCATCAGCATTAGGAGGCCCTGAACGTTACAATTCACTATCAGTTTTTCGTCCGATTCGAAAATCTTTGACTCACAGCAGAACGCCCCTAAGGAGCCCGAGGCAGCAATAGACCCATGGAGACAAGTCTGCTGGAGGACGATGTATTGAATCGGGACGCAATTTGAGTGATCCATCGTCAATAGGTGGCCCTGAACGTTACAATTCACTATCAGATCTTCGTCCGATTCGAAAATCTTTGACCCACAGCAGAACGGCCATAAGGTGCCCGAGGCAGCAATAGACCCATGGAGACAAGTCGGCTGGAGGACGATGTATTGAATCGGGACGCAATTTGAGTAATCCATCGTCACTAGGTGGCCCTGAACGTAACAATTCACTATCAGTTTTTCGTCCGATTCGAAAATCTTTGACTCACAGCAGAACGGCCATAAGGTGCCCGAGGCAGCAATAGACCCATGGAGACAAGTCTGCTGGAGGACGATGTATTGAATCGGGACGCAATTTGAGTGATCCATCGTCATTAGGTGGTCCTGAACGTTACAATTCACTATCAGTTTTTCGTCGCATTCGATAATCTAGACTCACGGGAGAACGACCATAAGGTGCCCGAGGCAGCATTAGACCCATGGGGACAAGTCGGCTGGAGGACGATGTATTGAATCGGGACGCAATTTGAGTGATCCATCGTCATTAGGTGGCCCTGAATGTTACAATTCACTATAAGTTTTTCGTCCGATTCGAAAATCTTTGACTCACAGCAGAACGGCCGTAAGGTGCCCGAGGCAGCAATAGACCAATGGAGACAAGTCTGCAGGATGACGATGTATTGAATCGGGACGCAATTTGAGTGTTCCATCGTCATTAGGAGGCCCTGAATGTTAGAATTAACTACCAGTTTTTCGTCCCATTCGATAATCTAGACTCACGGGAGAACGACCATAAGGTGCCCGAGGCAGCATTAGACCCATGGGGACAAGTCGGCTGGAGGACGATGTATTGAATCGGGACGCAATTTGAGTGATCCATCGTCATTAGGTGGCCCTGAACGTAACAATTCACTATCAGTTTTTCGTCCGATTCGAAAATCTTTGACTCACAGCAGGACGGCCATAATGTGCCCGAGGCAGCAATAGACCCATGGAGACAAGTCTGCTGGAGGACGATGTATTGAATCGGGACGCAATTTGAGTGATCCATCGTCATTAGGTGGACCTGAACGTTACAATTCACTATCAGTTTTTCGTCGCATTCGATAATCTAGACTCAATGCAGAACGGCCATAAGGTGCCCGAGGCAGCAATAGACCCATGGAGTCAATTCCGCTGGAGGACGATGTATTGAATCGGGACGCAATTTGAGTGATCCATCGTCATTAGGTGGCCCTGAATGTTACAATTCACTATCAGTTTTTCGTCCGATTCGAAAATCTTTGACTCACAGCAGAACGGCCGTAAGGTGCCCGAGGCAGCAATAGACCAATGGTGACAAGTCTGCAGGATGACGATGTATTGAATCGGGACGCAATTTGAGTGTTCCATCGTCATTAGGAGGCCCTGAATGTTAGAATTAACTACCAGTTTTTCGTCCCATTCGATAATCTAGACTCACGGGAGAACGACCATAAGGTGCCCGAGGCAGCATTAGACCCATGGAGACAAGTCGGCTGGAGGACGATGTATTGAATCGGGACGCAATTTGAGTGATCCATCGTCATTAGGTGGCCCTGAACGTAACAATTCACTATCAGTTTTTCGTCCGATTCGAAAATCTTTGACTCACAGCAGAACGGCCATAATGTGCCCGAGGCAGCAATAGACCCATGGAGACTAGTCTGCTGGAACACGAGGTATTGAATCGGGACGCAATTTGAGTGTTCCATCGTCATTAGGAGGCCCTGAACGTTACAATTCACTATCAGTTATTCGTCCGATTCGAAAATCTATGACTCACGGCAGAACGCCCATAAGGTGCCCGAGGCAGCAATAGACCCATGGAGACAAGTCGGCTGGAGGACGATGTATTGAATCGGGACGCAATTTTAAGTGATCCATCGTCATTAGGTGGCCCTGAAAGTTACAATTCTCTATCAGTTTTTCGACCGATTCGAAAATCTTTGACTCACAGCAGAACGGCCATAAGGTGCCCGAGGCAGCAATAGACGCATGGAGACAAGTCGGCTGGAGGACGATGTATTGAATCGGAACGCAATTTGAGTGTTCCATCGTCATTAGGTGGCCCTGAACGTTACAATTCACTATCAGTTTTTCGTCCCATTGGATAATCTAGACTCACAGAAGACGGCCATAAGGTGCCCGAGGCAGCAATAGACCCATGGAGTCAAGTCGGCTTTAGGACGATGTATTGAATCGGGACGCAATTTGCGTGGTCCATCCTCATTAGGTGGCCCTGAATGTTACAATTCACTATCAGTTTTTCGTCCGATTCGAAAATCTTTGACTCACAGCAGAACGGCCATAAGGTGCCCGAGGCAGCAATAGACCCATGGAGACAAGCCTGCTGGAGGACGATGTATTGAATCGGGACGCAATTTGAGTGATCCATCGTCATTAGGTGGCCCTGAACGTTACAATTCACTATCAGTTTTTCGTCCGATTCGAAATTCTTTGACTCACAGCAGAACGGCCATAAGGTGCCCGAGGCAGCAATAGACCCATGGAGACAAGTCGGCTGGATGACGATGTATTGAATCGGGACGCAATTTGAGTGATCCATCGTCATTAGGTGGCCCTGAATGTTACAATTCATATTCAGTTTTTCGTCAGATTCGAAAATCTTTGAGTCACAGCAGAACGGCCATAAGGTGCCCGAGGCAGCAATAGACCCATGGAAACAAGTCAGCTGGAGGACGATGTATTGAATGGGGACGCAATTTGAGTGAATCATCGTCATTAGGTGGCCTTGAACGTTACAATTCGCTATCAGTTCTTCGTCCGATTCGACAATCTTTGAGTCACAGCAGAACGGCCATAAGGTGCCCGAGGCAGCAATAGACCCATGGAGACAAGTCGGCTGGAGGACGATGTATTGAATCGGGACGCAATTTGAGTGATCCATCGTCATTAGGTGGCCCTGAATGTTACAATTCACTATCAGTTTTTCGTCCGATTCGAAAATCTTTGACTCACAGCAGAACGGCCATAAGGTGCCCGATGCAGCAATAGACCCATGGAGACAAGTCTGCTGGAGGACGATGTATTGAATCGGGACGCAATTTGAGTGATCCATCGTCATTAGTTGGCCCTGAATGTTTCAATTCACTATCAGTTTTTCGTCGCATTCGATAATCTAGACTCACAGCAGAACGGCCATAATGTGCCCGAGGCAGCTATAGACCCATGGAGTCAAGTCGGCTGCAGGACGATGTATTGAATCGGGACGCAATTTGAGTGATCCATCGTCATTAGGTGGCCCTGAACGTTGCAATTCACTATCAGTTTTTCGTCCGATTCGAAAATCTTTGACTCACAGCAGAACGGCCATAAGGTGCCCGAGGCAGCAATAGACCCATGGAGACAAGTCGGCTGGATGACGATGTATTGAATCGGGACGCAATTTTAGTGATCCATCGTCATTAGGTGGCCCTGAACGTTACAATTCACTATCAGTTTTTCGTCCGATTCGAAAATCTTTGACTCACAGCAGAACGGCCATAATGTGCCCGAGGCAGCAATAGACCCATGGAGACTAGTCTGCTGGAGCACGAGGTATTGAATCGGGACGCAATTTGAGTGTTCCATCAGCATTAGGAGGCCCTGAACGTTACAATTCACTATCAGTTTTTCGTCCGATTCGAAAATCTTTGACTCACAGCAGAACGCCCCTAAGGTGCCCGAGGCAGCAATAGACCCATGGAGACAAGTCTGCTGGAGGACGATGTATTGAATCGGGACGCAATTTGAGTGATCCATCGTCAATAGGTGGCCCTGAACGTTACAATTCACTATCAGATCTTCGTCCGATTCGAAAATCTTTGACCCACAGCAGAACGGCCATAAGGTGCCCGAGGCAGCAATAGACCCATGGAGACAAGTCGGCTGGAGGACGATGTATTGAATCGGGACGCAATTTGAGTAATCCATCGTCACTAGGTGGCCCTGAACGTAACAATTCACTATCAGTTTTTCGTCCGATTCGAAAATCTTTGACTCACAGCAGAACGGCCATAAGGTGCCCGAGGCAGCAATAGACCCATGGAGACAAGTCTGCTGGAGGACGATGTATTGAATCGGGACGCAATTTGAGTGATCCATCGTCATTAGGTGGCCCTGAACGTTACAATTCACTATCAGTTTTTCGTCGCATTCGATAATCTAGACTCACGGGAGAACGACCATAAGGTGCCCGAGGCAGCATTAGACCCATGGGGACAAGTCGGCTGGAGGACGATGTATTGAATCGGGACGCAATTTGAGTGATCCATCGTCATTAGGTGGTCCTGAACGTTACAATTCACTATCAGTTTTTCGTCCGATTCGAAAATCTTTGACTCACAGCAGAACGCCCATAAGGTGCCCGAGGCAGCAATAGACCCATGGAGACAAGTCTGCTGGAGGACGATGTATTGAATCGGGACGCAATTTGAGTGATCCATCATCATTAGGTGGCCCTAAACGTTACAATTCAGTATCAGTTTTTCGTCCGAATTGAAAATCTATGACTCACAGCAGAACGGCCATAAGGTGCCCGAGGCAGCAATAGACCCATGGAGACAAGTCTGCTGGAGGACGATGTATTGAATCGGGACGCAATTTGAGTGATCCATCGTCATTAGGTGGCCCTGAATGTTTCAATTCACTATCAGTTTTTCGTCGCATTCGATAATCTAGACTCACAGCAGAACGGCCATAATGTGCCCGAGGCAGCTATAGACCCATGGAGTCAAGTCGGCTGCAGGACGATGTATTGAATCGGGACGGAATTTGAGTGATCCATCGTCATTAGGTGTCCCTGAACGTTACAATTCACTATCAGTTTTTCGTCCGATTCGAAAATCTTTGACTCACAGCAGAACGGCCATAAGGTGCCCGAGGCAGCAATAGACCCATGGAGACAAGTCGGCTGGATGACGATGTATTGAATCGGGACGCAATTTGAGTGATCCATCGTCATTAGGTGGCCCTGAACGTTACAATTCACTATCAGTTTTTCGTCCGATTCGAAAATCTTTGACTCACAGCAGAACGGCCATAATGTGCCCGAGGCAGCAATAGACCCATGGAGACTAGTCTGCTGGAGCACGAGGTATTGAATCGGGACGCAATTTGAGTGTTCCATCGGCATTAGGAGGCCCTGAACGTTACAATTCACTATCAGTTTTTCGTCCGATTCGAAAATCTTTGACTCACAGCAGAACGCCCATAAGGTGCCCGAGGCAGCAATAGACCCATGGAGACAAGTCTGCTGGAGGACGATGTATTGAATCGGGACGCAATTTGAGTGATCCATCGTCAATAGGTGGCCCTGAACGTTACAATTCACTATCAGATCTTCGTCCGATTCGAAAATTTTGACCCACAGCAGAACGGCCATAAGGTGCCCGAGGCAGCAATAGACCCATGGAGACAAGTCGGCTGGAGGACGATGTATTGAATCGGGACGCAATTTGAGTAATCCATCGTCACTAGGTGGCCCTGAACGTAACAATTCATATTCAGTTTTTCGTCAGATTCGAAAATCTTTGACTCACAGCAGAACGGCCATAAGGTGCCCGAGGCAGCAATAGACCCATGGAGACAAGTCTGCTGGAGGACGATGTATTGAATCGGGACGCAATTTGAGTGATCCATCGTCATTAGGTGGTCCTGAACGTTACAATTCACTATCAGTTTTTCGTCGCATTCGATAATCTAGACTCACGGGAGAACGACCATAAGGTGCCCGAGGCAGCATTAGACCCATGGGGACAAGTCGGCTGGAGGACGATGTATTGAATCGGGACGCAATTTGAGTGATCCATCGTCATTAGGTGGCCCTGAATGTTACAATTCACTATAAGTTTTTCGTCCGATTCGAAAATCTTTGACTCACAGCAGAACGGCCGTAAGGTGCCCGGGGCAGCAATAGACCAATGGAGACAAGTCTGCAGGATGACGATGTATTGAATCGGGACGCAATTTGAGTGTTCCATCGTCATTAGGAGGCCCTGAATGTTAGAATTAACTACCAGTTTTTCGTCCCATTCGATAATCTAGACTCACGGGAGAACGACCATAAGGTGCCCGAGGCAGCAATAGACCCATGGAGTCAAGTCGGCTTTAGGACGATGTATTGAATCGGGACGCAATTTGCGTGGTCCATCCTCATTAGGTGGCCCTGAATGTTACAATTCACTATCAGTTTTTCGTCCGATTCGAAAATCTTTGACTCACAGCAGAACGGCCATAAGGTGCCCGAGGCAGCAATAGACCCATGGAGACAAGCCTGCTGGAGGACGATGTATTGAATCGGGACGCAATTTGAGTGATCCATCGTCATTAGGTGGCCCTGAATGTTACAATTCACTATCAGTTTTTCGTCCGATTCGAAAATCTTTGACTCACAGCAGAACGGCCATAAGGTGCCCGAGGCAGCAATAGACCCATGGAGACAAGTCGGCTGGATGACGATGTATTGAATCGGGACGCAATTTGAGTGATCCATCGTCATTAGGTGGCCCTGAATGTTACAATTCATATTCAGTTTTTCGTCAGATTCGAAAATCTTTGAGTCACAGCAGAACGGCCATAAGGTGCCCGAGGCAGCAATAGACCCATGGAGACAAGTCAGCTGGAGGACGATGTATTGAATGGGGACGCAATTTGAGTGAATCATCGTCATTAGGTGGCCTTGAACGTTACAATTCGCTATCAGTTCTTCGTCCGATTCGACAATCTTTGAGTCACAGCAGAACGGCCATAAGGTGCCCGAGGCACCAATAGACCCATGGAGACAAGTCGGCTGGAGGACGATGTATTGAATCGGGACGCAATTTGAGTGATCCATCGTCATTAGGTGGCCCTGAATGTTACAATTCACTATCAGTTTTTCGTCCGATTCGAAAATCTTTTACTCACAGCAGAACGGCCATAAGGTGCCCGATGCAGCAATAGACCCATGGAGACAAGTCTGCTGGAGGACGATGTATTGAATCGGGACGCAATTTGAGTGATCCATCGTCATTAGTTGGCCCTGAATGTTTCAATTCACTATCAGTTTTTCGTCGCATTCGATAATCTAGACTCACAGCAGAACGGCCATAATGTGCCCGAGGCAGCTATAGACCCATGGAGTCAAGTCGGCTGCAGGACGATGTATTGAATCGGGACGCAATTTGAGTGATCCATCGTCATTAGGTGGCCCTGAACGTTGCAATTCACTATCAGTTTTTCGTCCGATTCGAAAATCTTTGACTCACAGCAGAACGGCCATAAGGTGCCCGAGGCAGCAATAGACCCATGGAGACAAGTCGGCTGGATGACGATGTATTGAATCGGGACGCAATTTTAGTGATCCATCGTCATTAGGTGGCCCTGAACGTTACAATTCACTATCAGTTTTTCGTCCGATTCGAAAATCTTTGACTCACAGCAGAACGGCCATAATGTGCCCGAGGCAGCAATAGACCCATGGAGACTAGTCTGCTGGAGCACGAGGTATTGAATCGGGACGCAATTTGAGTGTTCCATCAGCATTAGGAGGCCCTGAACGTTACAATTCACTATCAGTTTTTCGTCCGATTCGAAAATCTTTGACTCACAGCAGAACGCCCCTAAGGAGCCCGAGGCAGCAATAGACCCATGGAGACAAGTCTGCTGGAGGACGATGTATTGAATCGGGACGCAATTTGAGTGATCCATCGTCAATAGGTGGCCCTGAACGTTACAATTCACTATCAGATCTTCGTCCGATTCGAAAATCTTTGACCCACAGCAGAACGGCCATAAGGTGCCCGAGGCAGCAATAGACCCATGGAGACAAGTCGGCTGGAGGACGATGTATTGAATCGGGACGCAATTTGAGTAATCCATCGTCACTAGGTGGCCCTGAACGTAACAATTCACTATCAGTTTTTCGTCCGATTCGAAAATCTTTGACTCACAGCAGAACGGCCATAAGGTGCCCGAGGCAGCAATAGACCCATGGAGACAAGTCTGCTGGAGGACGATGTATTGAATCGGGACGCAATTTGAGTGATCCATCGTCATTAGGTGGCCCTGAACGTTACAATTCACTATCAGTTTTTCGTCGCATTCGATAATCTAGACTCACGGGAGAACGACCATAAGGTGCCCGAGGCAGCATTAGACCCATGGGGACAAGTCGGCTGGAGGACGATGTATTGAATCGGGACGCAATTTGAGTGATCCATCGTCATTAGGTGGCCCTGAATGTTACAATTCACTATAAGTTTTTCGTCCGATTCGAAAATCTTTGACTCACAGCAGAACGGCCGTAAGGTGCCCGAGGCAGCAATAGACCAATGGAGACAAGTCTGCAGGATGACGATGTATTGAATCGGGACGCAATTTGAGTGTTCCATCGTCATTAGAAGGCCCTGAATGTTAGAATTACTACCAGTTTTTCGTCCCATTCGATAATCTAGACTCACGGGAGAACGACCATAAGGTGCCCGAGGCAGCAATAGACCCATGGAGACAAGTCGGCTGGAGGACGATGTATTGAATCGGGACGCAATTTGAGTGATCCATCGTCATTAGGTGGCCCTGAACGTTACAATTCACTATCAGTTTTTCGTCCGATTCGAAAATCTTTGACTCACAGCAGAACGCCCATAAGGTGCCCGAGGCAGCAATAGACCCATGGAGACAAGTCTGCTGGAGGACGATGTATTGAATCGGGACGCAATTTGAGTGATCCATCATCATTAGGTGGCCCTAAACGTTACAATTCAGTATCAGTTTTTCGTCCGAATTGAAAATCTATGACTCACAGCAGAACGGCCATAAGGTGCCCGAGGCAGCAATAGACCCATGGAGACAAGTCTGCTGGAGGACGATGTATTGAATCGGGACGCAATTTGAGTGTTCCATCGTCATTAGGAGGCCCTGAACGTTACAATTCACTATCAGTTTTTCGTCCGATTCGAAAATGTTTGACTCACAGCAGAACAGCCATAAGGTGCCCGATGCAGCAATAGACCCATGGAGACAAGTCGGCTGGAGGACGATGTATTGAATCGGGACGCAATTTGAGTGATCCATCGTCATTAGGTGGCCATGAATGATACAATTCACTATCTGTTTTTCGTCCGATTCGAAAATCTTTGAATCACAGCAGAACGGCCATTAGGTGCCCGAGGCAGAAATAGACCCATGGAGACAAGTCTGCTGGAGGACGATGTATTGAATCGGGACGCAATTTGAGTGATCCATCGTCATTAGGTGGCCCTGAACGTTACAATTCAGTATCAGTTTTTCGTCCGATTGAAAATCTATGACTCACAGCAGAACGGCCATAAGGTGCCCGAGGCAGCAATAGACCCATGGAGACAAGTCTGCTGGAGGACGATGTATTGAATCGGGACGCAATTTGAATGTTCCATCGTCATTAGGAGGCCCTGAACGTTACAATTCACTATCAGTTATTCGTCCGATTCGAAAATCTATGACTCACGGCAGAACGCCCATAAGGTGCCCGAGGCAGCAATAGACCCATGGAGACAAGTCGGCTGGATGACGATGTATTGAATCGGGACGCAATTTTAGTGATCCATCGTCATTAGGTGGCCCTGAACGTTACAATTCACTATCAGTTTTTCGTCCGATTCGAAAATCTTTGACTCACAGCAGAACGGCCATAATGTGCCCGAGGCAGCAATAGACCCATGGAGACTAGTCTGCTGGAGCACGAGGTATTGAATCGGGACGCAATTTGAGTGTTCCATCAGCATTAGGAGGCCCTGAACGTTACAATTCACTATCAGTTTTTCGTCCGATTCGAAAATCTTTGACTCACAGCAGAACGCCCCTAAGGAGCCCGAGGCAGCAATAGACCCATGGAGACAAGTCTGCTGGAGGACGATGTATTGAATCGGGACGCAATTTGAGTGATCCATCGTCAATAGGTGGCCCTGAACGTTACAATTCACTATCAGATCTTCGTCCGATTCGAAAATCTTTGACCCACAGCAGAACGGCCATAAGGTGCCCGAGGCAGCAATAGACCCATGGAGACAAGTCGGCTGGAGGACGATGTATTGAATCGGGACGCAATTTGAGTAATCCATCGTCACTAGGTGGCCCTGAACGTAACAATTCACTATCAGTTTTTCGTCCGATTCGAAAATCTTTGACTCACAGCAGAACGGCCATAAGGTGCCCGAGGCAGCAATAGACCCATGGAGACAAGTCTGCTGGAGGACGATGTATTGAATCGGGACGCAATTTGAGTGATCCATCGTCATTAGGTGGCCCTGAACGTTACAATTCACTATCAGTTTTTCGTCGCATTCGATAATCTAGACTCACGGGAGAACGACCATAAGGTGCCCGAGGCAGCATTAGACCCATGGGGACAAGTCGGCTGGAGGACGATGTATTGAATCGGGACGCAATTTGAGTGATCCATCGTCATTAGGTGGCCCTGAATGTTACAATTCACTATAAGTTTTTCGTCCGATTCGAAAATCTTTGACTCACAGCAGAACGGCCGTAAGGTGCCCGAGGCAGCAATAGACCAATGGAGACAAGTCTGCAGGATGACGATGTATTGAATCGGGACGCAATTTGAGTGTTCCATCGTCATTAGAAGGCCCTGAATGTTAGAATTACTACCAGTTTTTCGTCCCATTCGATAATCTAGACTCACGGGAGAACGACCATAAGGTGCCCGAGGCAGCAATAGACCCATGGAGACAAGTCGGCTGGAGGACGATGTATTGAATCGGGACGCAATTTGAGCGATCCATCGTCATTAGGTGGCCCTGAACGTTACAATTCACTATCAGTTTTTCGTCCGATTCGAAAATCTTTGACTCACAGCAGAACGCCCATAAGGTGCCCGAGGCAGCAATAGACCCATGGAGACAAGTCTGCTGGAGGACGATGTATTGAATCGGGACGCAATTTGAGTGATCCATCATCATTAGGTGGCCCTAAACGTTACAATTCAGTATCAGTTTTTCGTCCGAATTGAAAATCTATGACTCACAGCAGAACGGCCATAAGGTGCCCGAGGCAGCAATAGACCCATGGAGACAAGTCTGCTGGAGGACGATGTATTGAATCGGGACGCAATTTGAGTGTTCCATCGTCATTAGGAGGCCCTGAACGTTACAATTCACTATCAGTTTTTCGTCCGATTCGAAAATGTTTGACTCACAGCAGAACAGCCATAAGGTGCCCGATGCAGCAATAGACCCATGGAGACAAGTCGGCTGGAGGACGATGTATTGAATCGGGACGCAATTTGAGTGATCCATCGTCATTAGGTGGCCATGAATGATACAATTCACTATCTGTTTTTCGTCCGATTCGAAAATCTTTGAATCACAGCAGAACGGCCATTAGGTGCCCGAGGCAGAAATAGACCCATGGAGACAAGTCTGCTGGAGGACGATGTATTGAATCGGGACGCAATTTGAGTGATCCATCGTCATTAGGTGGCCCTGAACGTTACAATTCAGTATCAGTTTTTCGTCCGATTGAAAATCTATGACTCACAGCAGAACGGCCATAAGGTGCCCGAGGCAGCAATAGACCCATGGAGACAAGTCTGCTGGAGGACGATGTATTGAATCGGGACGCAATTTGAATGTTCCATCGTCATTAGGAGGCCCTGAACGTTACAATTCACTATCAGTTATTCGTCCGATTCGAAAATCTATGACTCACGGCAGAACGCCCATAAGGTGCCCGAGGCAGCAATAGACCCATGGAGACAAGTCGGCTGGAGGATGATGTATTGAATCGGGACGCAATTTTAAGTGATCCATCGTCATTAGGTGGCCCTGAAAGTTACAATTCTCTATCAGTTTTTCGACCGATTCGAAAATCTTTGACTCACAGCAGAACGGCCATAAGGTGCCCGAGGCAGCAATAGACGCATGGAGACAAGTCGGCTGGAGGACGATGTATTGAATCGGAACGCAATTTGAGTGTTCCATCGTCATTAGGTGGCCCTGAACGTTACAATTCACTATCAGTTTTTCGTCCCATTGGATAATCTAGACTCACAGCAGAACGGCCATAAGGTGCCCGAGGCAGCAATAGACCCATGGAGACAAGTCGGCTGGATGACGATGTATTGAATCGGGACGCAATTTGAGTGATCCATCGTCATTAGGTGGCCCTTAATGTTACAATTCATATTCAGTTTTTCGTCAGATTCGAAAATCTTTGAGTCACAGCAGAACGGCCATAAGGTGCCCGAGGCAGCAATAGACCCATGGAGACAAGTCAGCTGGAGGACGATGTATTGAATCGGGACGCAATTTGAGTGAATCATCGTCATTAGGTGGCCCTGAACGTTACAATTCACTATCAGTTCTTCGTCCGATTCGACAATCATTGAGTCACAGCAGAACGGCCATAAGGTGCCCGAGGCAGCAATAGACCCATGGAGACAAGTCGGCTGGAGGACGATGTATTGAATCGGGACGCAATTTGAGTGATCCATCGTCGTTAGGTGGCCCTGAAAGTTACAATTCACTATCAGTTTTTCGCCCGATTCGAAAATCTTTGACTCACAGCAGAACGGCCATAAGGTGCCCGATGCAGCAATAGACCCATGGAGACAAGTCTGCCTGAGGACGATGTATTGAATCGGGACGCAATTTGAGTGATCCGTCGTCATTAGGTGGCCCTGAATGTTTCAATTCACTATCAGTTTTTCGTCGCATTCGATAATCTAGACTCACAGCAGAACGGCCATAATGTGCCCGAGGCAGCTATAGACCCATGGAGTCAAGTCGGCTGCAGGACGATGTATTGAATCGGGACGGAATTTGAGTGATCCATCGTCATTAGGTGTCCCTGAACGTTACAATTCACTATCAGTTTTTCGTCCGATTCGAAAATCTTTGACTCACAGCAGAACGGCCATAAGGTGCCCGAGGCAGCAATAGACCCATGGAGACAAGTCGGCTGGATGACGATGTATTGAATCGGGACGCAATTTGAGTGATCCATCGTCATTAGGTGGCCCTGAACGTTACAATTCACTATCAGTTTTTCGTCCGATTCGAAAATCTATGACTCACAGCAGAGCGCCCATAAGGTGCCCGAGGCAGCAATAGACCCATGGAGACAAGTCTGCTGGAGGACGATGTATTGAATCGGGACGCAATTTGAGTGTTCCATCGTCATTAGGAGGCCCTGAAAGTTACAATTCACTATCAGTTTTTCGTCCGATTCGAAAATCTTTGACTCACAGCAGAACGGCCATAAGGTGCCCGAGGCAGCAATAGACCCATGGAGACAAGTCGGCTGGATGACGATGTATTGAATCGGGACGCAATTTGAGTGATCCATCGTCATTAGGTGGCCCTGAATGTTACAATTCATATTCAGTTTTTCGTCAGATTCGAAAATCTTTGAGTCACAGCAGAACGGCCATAAGGTGCCCGAGGCAGCAATAGACCCATGGAGACAAGTCAGCTGGAGGACGATGTATTGAATGGGGACGCAATTTGAGTGAATCATCGTCATTAGGTGGCCTTGAACGTTAAAATTCGCTATCAGTTCTTCGTCCGATTCGACAATCTTTGAGTCACAGCAGAACGGCCATAAGGTGCCCGAGGCAGCAATAGACCCATGGAGACAAGTCGGCTGGAGGACGATGTATTGAATCGGGACGCAATTTGAGTGATCCATCGTCATTAGGTGGCCCTGAATGTTACAATTCACTATCAGTTTTTCGTCCGATTCGAAAATCTTTTACTCACAGCAGAACGGCCATAAGGTGCCCGATGCAGCAATAGACCCATGGAGACAAGTCTGCTGGAGGACGATGTATTGAATCGGGACGCAATTTGAGTGATCCATCGTCATTAGTTGGCCCTGAATGTTTCAATTCACTATCAGTTTTTCGTCGCATTCGATAATCTAGACTCACAGCAGAACGACCATAATGTGCCCGAGGCAGCTATAGACCCATGGAGTCAAGTCGGCTGCAGGACGATGTATTGAATCGGGACGCAATTTGAGTGATCCATCGTCATTAGGTGGCCCTGAACGTTGCAATTCACTATCAGTTTTTCGTCCGATTCGAAAATCTTTGACTCACAGCAGAACGGCCATAAGGTGCCCGAGGCAGCAATAGACCCATGGAGACAAGTCGGCTGGATGACGATGTATTGAATCGGGACGCAATTTTAGTGATCCATCGTCATTAGGTGGCCCTGAACGTTACAATTCACTATCAGTTTTTCGTCCGATTCGAAAATCTTTGACTCACAGCAGAACGGCCATAATGTGCCCGAGGCAGCAATAGACCCATGGAGACTAGTCTGCTGGAGCACGAGGTATTGAATCGGGACGCAATTTGAGTGTTCCATCAGCATTAGGATGCCCTGAACGTTACAATTCACTATCAGTTTTTCGTCCGATTCGAAAATCTTTGACTCACAGCAGAACGGCCATAAGGTGCCCGAGGCAGCAATAGACCCATGGAGACAAGTCTGCTGGAGGACGATGTATTGAATCGGGACGCAATTTGAGTGATCCATCGTCATTAGGTGGCCCTGAACGTTACAATTCACTATCAGTTTTTCGTCGCATTCGATAATCTAGACTCACGGGAGAACGACCATAAGGTGCCCGAGGCAGCATTAGACCCATGGGGACAAGTCGGCTGGAGGACGATGTATTGAATCGGGACGCAATTTGAGTGATCCATCGTCATTAGGTGGCCCTGAATGTTACAATTCACTATAAGTTTTTCGTCCGATTCGAAAATCTTTGACTCACAGCAGAACGGCCGTAAGGTGCCCGAGGCAGCAATAGACCAATGGAGACAAGTCTGCAGGATGACGATGTATTGAATCGGGACGCAATTTGAGTGTTCCATCGTCATTAGGAGGCCCTGAATGTTAGAATTACTACCAGTTTTTCGTCCCATTCGATAATCTAGACTCACGGGAGAACGACCATAAGGTGCCCGAGGCAGCAATAGACCCATGGAGACAAGTCGGCTGGAGGACGATGTATTGAATCGGGACGCAATTTGAGTGATCCATCGTCATTAGGTGGCCCTGAACGTTACAATTCACTATCAGTTTTTCGTCCGATTCGAAAATCTTATACTCACAGCAGAACGCCCATAAGGTGCCCGAGGCAGCAATAGACCCATGGAGACAAGTCTGCTGGAGGACGATGTATTGAATCGGGACGCAATTTGAGTGATCCATCATCATTAGGTGGCCCTAAACGTTACAATTCAGTATCAGTTTTTCGTCCGAATTGAAAATCTATGACTCACAGCAGAACGGCCATAAGGTGCCCGAGGCAGCAATAGACCCATGGAGACAAGTCTGCTGGAGGACGATGTATTGAATCGGGACGCAATTTGAGTGTTCCATCGTCATTAGGAGGCCCTGAACGTTACAATTCACTATCAGTTTTTCGTCCGATTCGAAAATGTTTGACTCACAGCAGAACAGCCATAAGGTGCCCGATGCAGCAATAGACCCATGGAGACAAGTCGGCTGGAGGACGATGTATTGAATCGGGACGCAATTTGAGTGATCCATCGTCATTAGGTGGCCATGAATGATACAATTCACTATCTGTTTTTCGTCCGATTCGAAAATCTTTGAATCACAGCAGAACGGCCATTAGGTGCCCGAGGCAGAAATAGACCCATGGAGACAAGTCTGCTGGAGGACGATGTATTGAATCGGGACGCAATTTGAGTGATCCATCGTCATTAGGTGGCCCTGAACGTTACAATTCAGTATCAGTTTTTCGTCCGATTGAAAATCTATGACTCACAGCAGAACGGCCATAAGGTGCCCGAGGCAGCAATAGACCCATGGAGACAAGTCTGCTGGAGGACGATGTATTGAATCGGGACGCAATTTGAATGTTCCATCGTCATTAGGAGGCCCTGAACGTTACAATTCACTATCAGTTATTCGTCCGATTCGAAAATCTATGACTCACGGCAGAACGCCCATAAGGTGCCCGAGGCAGCAATAGACCCATGGAGACAAGTCGGCTGGAGGACGATGTATTGAATCGGGACGCAATTTTAAGTGATCCATCGTCATTAGGTGGCCCTGAAAGTTACAATTCTCTATCAGTTTTTCGACCGATTCGAAAATCTTTGACTCACAGCAGAACGGCCATAAGGTGCCCGAGGCAGCAATAGACGCATGGTGACAAGTCGGCTGGAGGACGATGTATTGAATCGGAACGCAATTTGAGTGTTCCATCGTCATTAGGTGGCCCTGAACGTTACAATTCACTATCAGTTTTTCGTCCCATTGGATAATCTAGACTCACAGCAGAACGGCCATAAGGTGCCCGAGGCAGCAATAGACCCATGGAGACAAGTCGGCTGGATGACGATGTATTGAATCGGGACGCAATTTGAGTGATCCATCGTCATTAGGTGGCCCTTAATGTTACAATTCATATTCAGTTTTTCGTCAGATTCGAAAATCTTTGAGTCACAGCAGAACGGCCATAAGGTGCCCGAGGCAGCAATAGACCCATGGAGACAAGTCAGCTGGAGGACGATGTATTGAATCGGGACGCAATTTGAGTGAATCATCGTCATTAGGTGGCCCTGAACGTTACAATTCACTATCAGTTCTTCGTCCGATTCGACAATCATTGAGTCACAGCAGAACGGCCATAAGGTGCCCGAGACAGCAATAGACCCATGGAGACAAGTCGGCTGGAGGACGATGTATTGAATCGGGACGCAATTTGAGTGATCCATCGTCGTTAGGTGGCCCTGAAAGTTACAATTCACTATCAGTTTTTCGTCCGATTCGAAAATCTTTGACTCACAGCAGAACGGCCATAAGGTGCCCGATGCAGCAATAGACCCATGGAGACAAGTCTGCTGGAGGACGATGTATTGAATCGGGACGCAATTTGAGTGATCCATCGTCATTAGGTGGCCCTGAATGTTTCAATTCACTATCAGTTTTTCGTCGCATTCGATAATCTAGACTCACAGCAGAACGGCCATAATGTGCCCGAGGCAGCTATAGACCCATGGAGTCAAGTCGGCTGCAGGACGATGTATTGAATCGGGACGGAATTTGAGTGATCCATCGTCATTAGGTGTCCCTGAACGTTACAATTCACTATCAGTTTTTCGTCCGATTCGAAAATCTTTGACTCACAGCAGAACGGCCATAAGGTGCCCGAGGCAGCAATAGACCCATGGAGACAAGTCGGCTGGATGACGATGTATTGAATCGGGACGCAATTTGAGTGATCCATCGTCATTAGGTGGCCCTGAACGTTACAATTCACTATCAGTTTTTCGTCCGATTCGAAAATCTATGACTCACAGCAGAACGCCCATAAGGTGCCCGAGGCAGCAATAGACCCATGGAGACAAGTCTGCTGGAGGACGATGTATTGAATCGGGACGCAATTTGAGTGTTCCATCGTCATTAGGAGGCCCTGAAAGTTACAATTCACTATCAGTTTTTCGTCCGATTCGAAAATGTTTGACTCACAGCAGAACAGCCAAAAGGTGCCCGATGCAGCAATAGACCCATGGAGACAAGTCGGCTGGAGGACGATGTATTGAATCGGGACGCAATTTGAGTGATCCATCGTCATTAGGTGGCCATGAATGATACAATTCACTATCTGTTTTTCGTCCGATTCGAAAATCTTTGAATCACAGCAGAACGGCCATAAGGTGCCCGAGGCAGAAATAGACCCATGGAGACAAGTCTGCTGGAGGACGATGTATTGAATCGGGACGCAATTTGAGTGATCCATCGTCATTTGGTGGCCCTGAACGTTACAATTCAGTATCAGTTTTTCGTCCGATTTGAAAATCTATGACTCACAGCAGAACGGCCATAAGGTGCCCGAGGCAGCAATAGACCCATGGAGACAAGTCTGCTGGAGGACGATGTATTGAATCGGGACGCAATTTGAGTGTTCCATCGTCATTAGGAGGCCCTGAACGTTACAATTCACTATCAGTTATTCGTCCGATTCGAAAATCTATGACTCACGGCAGAACGCCAATAAGGTGCCCGAGGCAGCAATAGACCCATGGAGACAAGTCGGCTGGAGGACGATGTATTGAATCGGGACGCAATTTTAAGTGATCCATTGTCATTAGGTGGCCCTGAAAGTTACAATTCTCTATCAGTTTTTCGACCGATTCGAAAATCTTTGACTCACAGCAGAACGGCCATAAGGTGCCCGAGGCAGCAATAGACGCATGGAGACAAGTCGGCTGGAGGACGATGTATTGAATCGGAACGCAATTTGAGTGTTCCATCGTCATTAGGTGGCCCTGAACGTTACAATTCACTATCAGTTTTTCGTCCCATTGGATAATCTAGACTCACAGCAGAACGGCCATAAGGTGCCCGAGGCAGCAATAGACCCATGGAGTCAAGTCGGCTTTAGGACGATGTATTGAATCGGGACGCAATTTGCGTGGTCCATCCTCATTAGGTGGCCCTGAATGTTACAATTCACTATCAGTTTTTCGTCCGATTCGAAAATCTTTGACTCACAGCAGAACGGCCATAAGGTGCCCGAGGCAGCAATAGACCCATGGAGACAAGCCTGCTGGAGGACGATGTATTGAATCGCGACGCAATTTGGCTGATCCATCGTCATTAGGTGGCCCTGAACGTTACAATTCACTATCAGTTTTTCGTCCGAATCGAAAATCTTTGACTCACAGCAGAACGGCCATAAGGTGCCCGAGGCAGCAATAGACCCATGGAGACAAGTCGGCTGGATGACGATGTATTGAATCGGGACGCAATTTGAGTGATCCATCGTCATTAGGTGGCCCTTAATGTTACAATTCATATTCAGTTTTTCGTCAGATTCGAAAATCTTTGAGTCACGGCAGAACGGCCATAAGGTGCCCGAGGCAGCAATAGACCCATGGAGACAAGTCAGCTGGAGGACGATGTATTGAATCGGGACGCAATTTGAGTGAATCATCGTCATTAGGTGGCCCTGAACGTTACAATTCACTATCAGTTCTTCGTCCGATTCGACAATCATTGAGTCACTACAGAACGGCCATAAGGTGCCCGAGGCAGCAATAGACCCATGGAGACAAGTCGGCTGGAGGACGATGTATTGAATCGGGACGCAATTTGAGTGATCCATCGTCGTTAGGTGGCCCTGAAAGTTTCAATTCACTATCAGTTTTTCGTCCGATTCGAAAATCTTTGACTCACAGCAGAACGGCCATAAGGTGCCCGATGCAGCAATAGACCCATGGAGACAAGTCGGCTGGAGGACGATGTATTGAATCGGGACGCAATTTGAGTGATCCATCGTCGTTAGGTGGCCCTGAACGTTACAATTCAGTATCAGTTTTTCGTCCGATTTGAAAAGCTATGACTCACAGCAGAACGGCCATAAGGTGCCCGAGGCAGCAATAGACCCATGGAGACAAGTCTGCTGGAGGACGATGTATTGAATCGGGACGCAATTTGAGTGTTCCATCGTCATTAGGAGGCCCTGAACGTTACAATTCACTATCAGTTATTCGTCCGATTCGAAAATCTATGACTCACGGCAGAACGCCCATAAGGTGCCCGAGGCAGCAATAGACCCATGGAGACAAGTCGGCTGGAGGACGATGTATTGAATCGGGACGCAATTTTAAGTGATCCATCGTCATTAGGTGGCCCTGAAAGTTACAATTCTCTATCAGTTTTTCGACCGATTCGAAAATCTTTGACTCACAGCAGAACGGCCATAAGGTGCCCGAGGCAGCAATAGACGCATGGAGACAAGTCGGCTGGAGGACGATGTATTGAATCGGAACGCAATTTGAGTGTTCCATCGTCATTAGGTGGCCCTGAACGTTACAATTCACTATCAGTTTTTCGTCCCATTGGATAATCTAGACTCACAGCAGAACGGCCATAAGGTGCCCGAGGCAGCAATAGACCCATGGAGTCAAGTCGGCTTTAGGACGATGTATTGAATCGGGACGCAATTTGCGTGGTCCATCCTCATTAGGTGGCCCTGAATGTTACAATTCACTATCAGTTTTTCGTCCGATTCGAAAATCTTTGACTCACAGCAGAACGGCCATAAGGTGCCCGAGGCAGCAATAGACCCATGGAGACAAGCCTGCTGGAGGACGATGTATTGAATCGCGACGCAATTTGACTGATCCATCGTCATTAGGTGGCCCTGAACGTTACAATTCACTATCAGTTTTTCGTCCGAATCGAAAATCTTTGACTCACAGCAGAACGGCCATAAGGTGCCCGAGGCAGCAATAGACCCATGGAGACAAGTCGGCTGGATGACGATGTATTGAATCGGGACGCAATTTGAGTGATCCATCGTCATTAGGTGGCCCTTAATGTTACAATTCATATTCAGTTTTTCGTCAGATTCGAAAATCTTTGAGTCACAGCAGAACGGCCATAAGGTGCCCGAGGCAGCAATAGTCCCATGGAGACAAGTCAGCTGGAGGACGATGTATTGAATCGGGACGCAATTTGAGTGAATCATCGTCATTAGGTGGCCCTGAACGTTACAATTCACTATCAGTTCTTCGTCCGATTCGACAATCATTGAGTCACAACAGAACGGCCATAAGGTGCCCGAGGCAGCAATAGACCCATGGAGACAAGTCGGCTGGAGGACGATGTATTGAATCGGGACGCAATTTGAGTGATCCATCGTCGTTAGGTGGCCCTGAAAGTTACAATTCACTATCAGTTTTTCGTCCGATTCGAAAATCTTTGACTCACAGCAGAACGGCCATAAGGTGCCCGATGCAGCAATAGACCCATGGAGACAAGTCTGCTGGAGGACGATGTATTGAATCGGGACGCAATTTGAGTGATCCATCGTCATTAGGTGGCCCTGAATGTTTCAATTCACTATCAGTTTTTCGTCGCATTCGATAATCTAGACTCACAGCAGAACGGCCATAATGTGCCCGAGGCAGCTATAGACCCATGGAGTCAAGTCGGCTGCAGGACGATGTATTGAATCGGGACGGAATTTGAGTGATCCATCGTCATTAGGTGTCCCTGAACGTTTCAATTCACTATCAGTTTTTCGTCCGATTCGAAAATCTTTGACTCACAGCAGAACGGCCATAAGGTGCCCGAGGCAGCAATAGACCCATGGAGACAAGTCGGCTGGATGACGATGTATTGAATCGGGACGCAATTTGAGTGATCCATCGTCATTATGTGGCCCTGAACGTTACAATTCACTATCAGTTTTTCGTCCGATTCGAAAATCTTTGACTCACAGCAGAACGGCCATAATGTGCCCGAGGCAGCAATAGACCCATGGAGACTAGTCTGCTGGAGCACGAGGTATTGAATCGGGACGCAATTTGAGTGTTCCATCGGCATTAGGAGGCCCTGAACGTTACAATTCACTATCAGTTTTTCGTCCGATTCGAAAATCTTTGACTCACAGCAGAACGCCCATAAGGTGCCCGAGGCAGCAATAGACCCATGGAAACAAGTCTGCTGGAGGACGATGTATTGAATCGGGACGCAATTTGAGTGATCCATCGTCAATAGGTGGCCCTGAACGTTACAATTCACTATCAGATCTTCGTCCGATTCGAAAATTTTGACCCACAGCAGAACGGCCATAAGGTGCCCGAGGCAGCAATAGACCCATGGAGACAAGTCGGCTGGAGGACGATGTATTGAATCGGGACGCAATTTGAGTAATCCATCGTCACTAGGTGGCCCTGAACGTAACAATTCATATTCAGTTTTTCGTCAGATTCGAAAATCTTTGACTCACAGCAGAACGGCCATAAGGTGCCCGAGGCAGCAATAGACCCATGGAGACAAGTCTGCTGGAGGACGATGTATTGAATCGGGACGCAATTTGAGTGATCCATCGTCATTAGGTGGTCCTGAACGTTACAATTCACTATCAGTTTTTCGTCGCATTCGATAATCTAGACTCACGGGAGAACGACCATAAGGTGCCCGAGGCAGCATTAGACCCATGGGGACAAGTCGGCTGGAGGACGATGTATTGAATCGGGACGCAATTTGAGTGATCCATCGTCATTAGGTGGCCCTGAATGTTACAATTCACTATAAGTTTTTCGTCCGATTCGAAAATCTTTGACTCACAGCAGAACGGCCGTAAGGTGCCCGAGGCAGCAATAGACCAATGGAGACAAGTCTGCAGGATGACGATGTATTGAATCGGGACGCAATTTGAGTGTTCCATCGTCATTAGGAGGCCCTGAATGTTAGAATTAACTACCAGTTTTTCGTCCCATTCGATAATCTAGACTCACGGGAGAACGACCATAAGGTGCCCGAGGCAGCATTAGACCCATGGGGACAAGTCGGCTTTAGGACGATGTATTGAATCGGGACGCAATTTGCGTGGTCCATCCTCATTAGGTGGCCCTGAATGTTACAATTCACTATCCGTTTTTCGTCCGATTCGAAAATCTTTGACTCACAGCAGAACGGCCATAAGGTGCCCGAGGCAGCAATAGACCCATGGAGACAAGCCTGCTGGAGGACGATGTATTGAATCGCGACGCAATTTGACTGATCCATCGTCATTAGGTGGCCCTGAACGTTACAATTCACTATCAGTTTTTCGTCCGAATCGAAAATCTTTGACTCACAGCAGAACGGCCATAAGGTGCCCGAGGCAGCAATAGACCCATGGAGACAAGTCGGCTGGATGACGAAGTATTGAATCGGGACGCAATTTGAGTGATCCATCGTCATTAGGTGGCCCTTAATGTTACAATTCATATTCAGTTTTTCGTCAGATTCGAAAATCTTTGAGTCACAGCAGAACGGCCATAAGGTGCCCGAGGCAGCAATAGACCCATGGAGACAAGTCAGCTGGAGGACGATGTATTGAATCGGGACGCAATTTGAGTGAATCATCGTCATTAGGTGGCCCTGAACGTTACAATTCACTATCAGTTCTTCGTCCGATTCGACAATCATTGAGTCACAACAGAACGGCCATAAGGTGCCCGAGGCAGCAATAGACCCATGGAAACAAGTCTGCTGGAGGACGATGTATTGAATCGGGACGCAATTTGAGTGATCCATCGTCAATAGGTGGCCCTGAACGTTACAATTCACTATCAGATCTTCGTCCGATTCGAAAATTTTGACCCACAGCAGAACGGCCATAAGGTGCCCGAGGCAGCAATAGACCCATGGAGACAAGTCGGCTGGAGGACGATGTATTGAATCGGGACGCAATTTGAGTGATCCATCGTCGTTAGGTGGCCCTGAAAGTTACAATTCACTATCAGTTTTTCGTCCGATTCGAAAATCTTTGACTCACAGCAGAACGGCCATAAGGTGCCCGATGCAGCAATAGACCCATGGAGACAAGTCTGCTGGAGGACGATGTATTGAATCGGGACGCAATTTGAGTGATCCATCGTCATTAGGTGGCCCTGAATGTTTCAATTCACTATCAGTTTTTCGTCGCATTCGATAATCTAGACTCACAGCAGAACGGCCATAATGTGCCCGAGGCAGCTATAGACCCATGGAGTCAAGTCGGCTGCAGGACGATGTATTGAATCGGGACGGAATTTGAGTGATCCATCGTCATTAGGTGTCCCTGAACGTTACAATTCACTATCAGTTTTTCGTCCGATTCGAAAATCTTTGACTCACAGCAGAACGGCCATAAGGTGCCCGAGGCAGCAATAGACCCATGGAGACAAGTCGGCTGGATGACGATGTATTGAATCGGGACGCAATTTGAGTGATCCATCGTCATTAGGTGGCCCTGAACGTTACAATTCACTATCAGTTTTTCGTCCGATTCGAAAATCTTTGACTCACAGCAGAACGGCCATAATGTGCCCGAGGCAGCAATAGACCCATGGAGACTAGTCTGCTGGAGCACGAGGTATTGAATCGGGACGCAATTTGAGTGTTCCATCGGCATTAGGAGGCCCTGAACGTTACAATTCACTATCAGTTTTTCGTCCGATTCGAAAATCTTTGACTCACAGCAGAACGCCCATAAGGTGCCCGAGGCAGCAATAGACCCATGGAGACAAGTCTGCTGGAGGACGATGTATTGAATCGGGACGCAATTTGAGTGATCCATCGTCAATAGGTGGCCCTGAACGTTACAATTCACTATCAGATCTTCGTCCGATTCGAAAATTTTGACCCACAGCAGAACGGCCATAAGGTGCCCGAGGCAGCAATAGACCCATGGAGACAAGTCTGCTGGAGGACGATGTATTGAATCGGGACGCAATTTGAGTGATCCATCGTCATTAGGTGGTCCTGAACGTTACAATTCACTATCAGTTTTTCGTCGCATTCGATAATCTAGACTCAATGCAGAACGGCCATAAGGTGCCCGAGGCAGCAATAGACCCATGGAGACAAGTCGGCTGGAGGACGATGTATTGAATCGGGACGCAATTTGAGTGATCCATCGTCGTTAGGTGGCCCTGAAAGTTACAATTCACTATCAGTTTTTCGTCCGATTCGAAAATCTTTGACTCACAGCAGAACGGCCATAAGGTGCCCGATGCAGCAATAGACCCATGGAGACAAGTCTGCTGGAGGACGATGTATTGAATCGGGACGCAATTTGAGTGATGCATCGTCATTAGGTGGCCCTGAATGTTTCAATTCACTATCAGTTTTTCGTCGCATTCGATAATCTAGACTCACAGCAGAACGGCCATAATGTGCCCGAGGCAGCTATAGACCCATGGAGTCAAGTCGGCTGCAGGACGATGTATTGAATCGGGACGGAATTTGAGTGATCCATCGTCATTAGGTGTCCCTGAACGTTTCAATTCACTATCAGTTTTTCGTCCGATTCGAAAATCTTTGACTCACAGCAGAACGGCCATAAGGTGCCCGAGGCAGCAATAGACCCATGGAGACAAGTCGGCTGGATGACGATGTATTGAATCGGGACGCAATTTGAGTGATCCATCGTCATTATGTGGCCCTGAACGTTACAATTCACTATCAGTTTTTCGTCCGATTCGAAAATCTTTGACTCACAGCAGAACGGCCATAATGTGCCCGAGGCAGCAATAGACCCATGGAGACTAGTCTGCTGGAGCACGAGGTATTGAATCGGGACGCAATTTGAGTGTTTCATCGGCATTAGGAGGCCCTGAACGTTACAATTCAGTATCAGTTTTTCGTCCGATTCGAAAATCTTTGACTCACAGCAGAACGCCCATAAGGTGCCCGAGGCAGCAATAGACCCATGGAGACAAGTCTGCTGGAGGACGATGTATTGAATCGGGACGCAATTTGAGTGATCCATCGTCAATAGGTGGCCCTGAACGTTACAATTCACTATCAGATCTTCGTCCGATTCGAAAATTTTGACCCACAGCAGAACGGCCATAAGGTGCCCGAGGCAGCAATAGACCCTTGGAGACAAGTCGGCTAGAGGACGATGTATTGAATCGGGACGCAATTTGAGTAATCCATCGTCACTAGGTGGCCCTGAACGTAACAATTCATTTTTAGTTTTTCGTCAGATTCGAAAATCTTTGACTCACAGCAGAACGGCCATAAGGTGCCCGAGGCAGCAATAGACCCATGGAGACAAGTCTGCTGGAGGACGATGTATTGAATCGGGACGCAATTTGAGTGATCCATCGTCATTAGGTGGTCCTGAACGTTACAATTCACTATCAGTTTTTCGTCGCATTCGATAATCTAGACTCACGGGAGAACGACCATAAGGTGCCCGAGGCAGCATTAGACCCATGGGGACAAGTCGGCTGGAGGACGATGTATTAAATCGGGACGCAATTTGAGTGATCCATCGTCATTAGGTGGCCCTGAATGTTACAATTCACTATAAGTTTTTCGTCCGATTCGAAAATCTTTGACTCACAGCAGAACGGCCGTAAGGTGCCCGAGGCAGCAATAGACCAATGGAGACAAGTCTGCAGGATGACGATGTATTGAATCGGGACGCAATTTGAGTGTTCCATCGTCATTAGGAGGCCCTGAATGTTAGAATTAACTACCAGTTTTTCGTCCCATTCGATAATCTAGACTCACGGGAGAACGACCATAAGGTGCCCGAGGCAGCATTAGACCCATGGGGACAAGTCGGCTTTAGGACGATGTATTGAATCGGGACGCAATTTGCGTGGTCCATCCTCATTAGGTGGCCCTGAATGTTACAATTCACTATCCGTTTTTCGTCCGATTCGAAAATCTTTGACTCACAGCAGAACGGCCATAAGGTGCCCGAGGCAGCAATAGACCCATGGAGACAGGCCTGCTGGAGGACGATGTATTGAATCGCGACGCAATTTGACTGATCCATCGTCATTAGGTGGCCCTGAACGTTACAATTCACTATCAGTTTTTCGTCCGAATCGAAAATCTTTGACTCACAGCAGAACGGCCCGAGGCAGCAATAGACCCATGGAGACAAGTCGGCTGGATGACGAAGTATTGAATCGGGACGCAATTTGAGTGATCCATCGTCATTAGGTGGCCCTTAATGTTACAATTCATATTCAGTTTTTCGTCAGATTCGAAAATCTTTGAGTCACAGCAGAACGGCCATAAGGTGCCCGAGGCAGCAATAGACCCATGGAGACAAGTCAGCTGGAGGACGATGTATTGAATCGGGACGCAATTTGAGTGAATCATCGTTATTAGGTGGCCCTGAACGTTACAATTCACTATCAGTTCTTCGTCCGATTCGACAATCATTGAGTCACAACAGAACGGTCATAAGGTGCCCGAGGCAGCAATAGACCCATGGAGACAAGTCGGCTGGAGGACGATGTAATGAATCGGGACGCAATTTGAGTGATCCATCGTCGTTAGGTGGCCCTGAAAGTTACAATTCACTATCAGTTTTTCGTCCGATTCGAAAATCTTTGACTCACAGCAGAACGGCCATAAGGTGCCCGATGCAGCAATAGACCCATGGAGACAAGTCTGCTGGAGGACGATGTATTGAATCGGGACGCAATTTGAGTGATCCATCGTCATTAGGTGGCCCTGAATGTTTCAATTCACTATCAGTTTTTCGTCGCATTCGATAATCTAGACTCACAGCAGAACGGCCATAATGTGCCCGAGGCAGCTATAGACCCATGGAGTCAAGTCGGCTGCAGGACGATGTATTGAATCGGGACGGAATTTGAGTGATCCATCGTCATTAGGTGTCCCTGAACGTAACAATTCATATTCAGTTTTTCGTCAGATTCGAAAATCTTTGACTCACAGCAGAACGGCCATAAGGTGCCCGACGCAGCAATAGACCCATGGAGACAAGTCTGCTGGAGGACGATGTATTGAATCGGGACGCAATTTGAGTGATCCATCGTCATTAGGTGGCCCTGAACGTTACAATTCACTATCAGTTTTTCGTCGCATTCGATAATCTAGACTCAATGCAGAACGGCCATAAGGTGCCCGAGGCAGCAATAGACCCATGGAGACAAGTCGGCTGGAGGACGATGTATTGAATCGGGACGCAATTTGAGTGATCCATCGTCGTTAGGTGGCCCTGAAAGTTACAATTCACTATCAGTTTTTCGTCCGATTCGAAAATCTTTGACTCACAGCAGAACGGCCATAAGGTGCCCGACGCAGCAATAGACCCATGGAGACAAGTCTGCTGGAGGACGATGTATTGAATCGGGACGCAATTTGAGTGATCCATCGTCATTAGGTGGCCCTGAATGTTTCAATTCACTATCAGTTTTTCGTCGCATTCGATAATCTAGACTCACAGCAGAACGGCCATAATGTGCCCGCGGCAGCTATAGACCCATGGAGTCAAGTCGGCTGCAGGACGATGTATTGAATCGGGACGGAATTTGAGTGATCCATCGTCATTAGGTGTCCCTGAACGTTTCAATTCACTATCAGTTTTTCGTCCGATTCGAAAATCTTTGACTCACAGCAGAACGGCCATAAGGTGCCCGAGGCAGCAATAGACCCATGGAGACAAGTCGGCTGGATGACGATGTATTGAATCGGGACGCAATTTGAGTGATCCATCGTCATTAGGTGGCCCTGAACGTTACAATTCACTATCAGTTTTTCGTCCGATTCGAAAATCTTTGACTCACAGCAGAACGGCCATAATGTGCCCGAGGCAGCAATAGACCCATGGAGTCAAGTCGGCTGCAGGACGATGTATTGAATCGGGACGGAATTTGAGTGATCCATCGTCATTAGGTGTCCCTGAACGTTTCAATTCACTATCAGTTTTTCGTCCGATTCGAAAATCTTTGACTCACAGCAGAACGGCCATAAGGTGCCCGAGGCAGCTATAGACCCATGGAGACTAGTCTGCTGGAACACGAGGTATTGAATCGGGACGCAATTTGAGTGTTCCATCGTCATTAGGAGGCCCTGAACGTTACAATTCACTATCAGTTATTCGTCCGATTCGAAAATCTATGACTCACGGCAGAACGCCCATAAGGTGCCCGAGGCAGCAATAGACGCATGGAGACAAGTCGGCTGGATGACGATGTATTGAATCGGAACGCAATTTGAGTGTTCCATCGTCATTAGGTGGCCCTGAACGTTACAATTCACTATCAGTTTTTCGTCCCATTGGATAATCTAGACTCACAGAAGACGGCCATAAGGTGCCCGAGGCAGCAATAGACCCATGGAGTCAAGTCGGCTTTAGGACGATGTATTGAATCGGGACGCAATTTGCGTGGTCCATCCTCATTAGGTGGCCCTGAATGTTACAGTTCACTATCAGTTTTTCGTCCGATTCGAAAATCTTTGACTCACAGTAGAACGGCCATAAGGTGCCCGAGGCAGCAATAGACCCATGGAGACAAGCCTGCTGGAGGACGATGTATTGAATCGGGACGCAATTTGAGTGATCCATCGTCATTAGGTGGCCCTGAACGTTACAATTCACTATCAGTTTTTCGTCCGATTCGAAAATCTTTGACTCACAGCAGAACGGCCATAAGGTGCCCGAGGCAGCAATAGACCCATGGAGACAAGTCGGCTGGATGACGATGTATTGAATCGGGACGCAATTTGAGTGATCCATCGTCATTAGGTGGCCCTGAATGTTACAATTCATATTCAGTTTTTCGTCAGATTCGAAAATCTTTGAGTCACAGCAGAACGGCCATAAGGTGCCCGATGCAGCAATAGACCCATGGAGACAAGTCTGTTGGAGGACGATGTATTGAATCGGGACGCAATTTGAGTGATCCATCGTCATTAGTTGGCCCTGAATGTTTCAATTCACTATCAGTTTTTCGTCGCATTCGATAATCTAGACTCACAGCAGAACGGCCATTATGTGCCCGAGGCAGCTATAGACCCATGGAGTCAAGTCGGCTGCAGGACGATGTATTGAATCGGGACGCAATTTGAGTGATCCATCGTCATTAGGTGGCCCTGAACGTTGCAATTCACTATCAGTTTTTCGTCCGATTCGAAAATCTTTGACTCACAGCAGAACGGCCATAAGGTGCCCGAGGCAGCAATAGACCCATGGAGACAAGTCGGCTGGATGACGATGTATTGAATCGGGACGCAATTTTAGTGATCCATCGTCATTAGGTGGCCCTGAACGTTACAATTCACTATCAGTTTTTCGTCCGATTCGAAAATCTTTGACTCACAGCAGAACGGCCTTAATGTGCCCGAGGCAGCAATAGACCCATGGAGACTAGTCTGCTGGAGCACGAGGTATTGAATCGGGACGCAATTTGTGTGTTCCATCAGCATTAGGAGGCCCTGAACGTTACAATTCACTATCAGTTTTTCGTCCGATTCGAAAATCTTTGACTCACAGCAGAACGCCCCTAAGGTGCCCGAGGCAGCAATAGACCCATGGAGACAAGTCTGCTGGAGGACGATGTATTGAATCGGGACGCAATTTGAGTGATCCATCGTCATTAGGTGGCCCTGAACGTAACAATTCACTATCAGTTTTTCGTCCGATTCGAAAATCTTTGACTCACAGCAGAACGGCCATAATGTGCCCGAGGCAGCAATAGACCCATGGAGACTAGTCTGCTGGAACACGAGGTATTGAATCGGGACGCAATTTGAGTGTTCCATCGTCATTAGGAGGCCCTGAACGTTACAATTCACTATCAGTTATTCGTCCGATTCGAAAATCTATGACTCACGGCAGAACGCCCATAAGGTGCCCGAGGCAGCAATAGACCCATGGAGACAAGTCGGCTGGAGGACGATGTATTGAATCGGGACGCAATTTTAAGTGATCCATCGTCATTAGGTGGCCCTGAAAGTTACAATTCTCTATCAGTTTTTCGACCGATTCGAAAATCTTTGACTCACAGCAGAACGGCCATAAGGTGCCCGAGGCAGCAATAGACGCATGGAGACAAGTCGGCTGGATGACGATGTATTGAATCGGAACGCAATTTGAGTGTTCCATCGTCATTAGGTGGCCCTGAACGTTACAATTCACTATCAGTTTTTCGTCCCATTGGATAATCTAGACTCACAGAAGACGGCCATAAGGTGCCCGAGGCAGCAATAGAGCCATGGAGTCAAGTCGGCTTTAGGACGATGTATTGAATCGCGACGCAATTTGCGTGGTCCATCCTCATTAGGTGGCCCTGAATGTTACAGTTCACTATCAGTTTTTCGTCCGATTCGAAAATCTTTGACTCACAGTAGAACGGCCATAAGGTGCCCGAGGCAGCAATAGACCCATGGAGACAAGCCTGCTGGAGGACGATGTATTGAATCGGGACGCAATTTGAGTGATCCATCGTCATTAGGTGGCCCTGAACGTTACAATTCACTATCAGTTTTTCGTCCGATTCGAAAATCTTTGACTCACAGCAGAACGGCCATAAGGTGCCCGAGGCAGCAATAGACCCATGGAGACAAGTCGGCTGGATGACGATGTATTGAATCGGGACGCAATTTGAGTGATCCATCGTCATTAGGTGGCCCTGAATGTTACAATTCATATTCAGTTTTTCGTCAGATTCGAAAATCTTTGAGTCACAGCAGAACGGCCATAAGGTGCCCGAGGCAGCAATAGACCCATGGAGACAAGTCAGCTGGAGGACGATGTATTGAATGGGGACGCAATTTGAGTGAATCATCGTCATTAGGTGGCCTTGAACGTTACAATTCGCTATCAGTTCTTCGTCCGATTCGACAATCTTTGAGTCACAGCAGAACGGCCATAAGGTGCCCGAGTCAGCAATAGACCCATGGAGACAAGTCGGCTGGAGGACGATGTATTGAATCGGGACGCAATTTGAGTGATCCATCGTCATTAGGTGGCCCTGAATGTTACAATTCACTATCAGTTTTTCGTCCGATTCGAAAATCTTTTACTCACAGCAGAACGGCCATAAGGTGCCCGAGGCAGCAATAGACCCATGGAGACAAGTCGGCTGGATGACGATGTATTGAATCGGGACGCAATTTTAGTGATCCATCGTCATTAGGTGGCCCTGAACGTTACAATTCACTATCAGTTTTTCGTCCGATTCGAAAATCTTTGACTCACAGCAGAACGGCCATAATGTGCCCGAGGCAGCAATAGACCCATGGAGACTAGTCTGCTGGAGCACGAGGTATTGAATCGGGACGCAATTTGAGTGTTCCATCAGCATTAGGAGGCCCTGAACGTTACAATTCACTATCAGTTTTTCGTCCGATTCGAAAATCTTTGACTCACAGCAGAACGCCCCTAAAATGCCCGAGGCAGCAATAGACCCACGGAGACAAGTCTGCTGGAGGACGATGTATTGAATCGGGACGCAATTTGAGTGATCCATCGTCAATAGGTGGCCCTGAACGTTACAATTCACTATCAGATCTTCGTCCGATTCGAAAATCTTTGACCCACAGCAGAACGGCCATAAGGTGCCCGAGGCAGCAATAGACCCATGGAGACAAGTCGGCTGGAGGACGATGTATTGAATCGGGACGCAATTTGAGTAATCCATCGTCACTAGGTGGCCCTGAACGTAACAATTCACTATCAGTTTTTCGTCCGATTCGAAAATCTTTGACTCACAGCAGAACGGCCATAAGGTGCCCGAGGCAGCAATAGACCCATGGAGACAAGTCTGCTGGAGGACGATGTATTGAATCGGGACGCAATTTGAGTGATCCATCGTCATTAGGTGGCCCTGAGCGTTACAATTCACTATCAGTTTTTCGTCGCATTCGATAATCTAGACTCACGGGAGAACGACCATAAGGTGCCCGAGGCAGCATTAGACCCATGGGGACAAGTCGGCTGGAGGACGATGTATTGAATCGGGACGCAATTTGAGTGATCCATCGTCATTAGGTGGCCCTGAATGTTACAATTCACTATAAGTTTTTCGTCCGATTCGAAAATCTTTGACTCACAGCAGAACGGCCGTAAGGTGCCCGAGGCAGCAATAGACCAATGGAGACAAGTCTGCAGGATGACGATGTATTGAATCGGGACGCAATTTGAGTGTTCCATCGTCATTAGGAGGCCCTGAATGTTAGAATTACTACCAGTTTTTCGTCCCATTCGATAATCTAGACTCACGGGAGAACGACCATAAGGTGCCCGAGGCAGCAATAGACCCATGGAGACAAGTCGGCTGGAGGACGATGTATTGAATCGGGACGCAATTTGAGTGTTCCATCGTCATTAGGAGGCCCTGAACGTTACAATTCACTATCAGTTTTTCGTCCGATTCGAAAATGTTTGACTCACAGCAGAACAGCCATAAGGTGCCCGATGCAGCAATAGACCCATGGAGACAAGTCGGCTGGAGGACGATGTATTGAATCGGGACGCAATTTGAGTGATCCATCGTCATTAGGTGGCCATGAATGATACTATTCACTATCTGTTTTTCGTCCGATTCGTAAATCTTTGAACCACAGCAGAACGGCCATTAGGTGCCCGAGGCAGAAATAGACCCATGGAGACAAGTCTGCTGGAGGACGATGTATTGAATCGGGACGCAATTTGAGTGATCCATCGTCATTAGGTGGCCCTGAACGTTACAATTCAGTATCAGTTTTTCGTCCGATTTGAAAATCTATGACTCACAGCAGAACGGCCATAAGGTGCCCGAGGCAGCAATAGACCCATGGAGACAAGTCTGCTGGAGGACGATGTATTGAATCGGGACGCAATTTGAGTGTTCCATCGTCATTAGGAGGCCCTGAACGTTACAATTCACTATCAGTTATTCGTCCGATACGAAAATCTATGACTCACGGCAGAACGCCCATAAGGTGCCCGAGGCAGCAATAGACCCATGGAGACAAGTCGGCTGGAGGACGATGTATTGAATCGGGACGCAATTTTAAGTGATCCATCGTCATTAGGTGGCCCTGAAAGTTACAATTCTCTATCAGTTTTTCGACCGATTCGAAAATCTTTGACTCACAGCAGAACGGCCAAAAGGTGCCCGAGGCAGCAATACACGCATGGAGACAAGTCGGCTGGAGGACGATGTATTGAATCGGAACGCAATTTGAGTGTTCCATCGTCATTAGGTGGCCCTGAACGTTACAATTCACTATCAGTTTTTCGTCCCATTGGATAATCTAGACTCACAGCAGAACGGCCATAAGGTGCCCGAGGCAGCAATAGACCCATGGAGTCAAGTCGGCTTTAGGACGATGTATTGAATCGGGACGCAATTTGCGTGGTCCATCCTCATTAGGTGGCCCTGAATGTTACAATTCACTATCAGTTTTTCGTCCGATTCGAAAATCTTTGACTCACAGCAGAACGGCCATAAGGTGCCCGAGGCAGCAATAGACCCATGGAGACAAGCCTGCTGGAGGACGATGTATTGAATCGCGACGCAATTTGACTGATCCATCGTCATTAGGTGGCCCTGAACGTTACAATTCACTATCAGTTTTTCGTCCGAATCGAAAATCTTTGACTCACAGCAGAACGGCCATAAGGTGCCCGAGGCAGCAATAGACCCATGGAGACAAGTCGGCTGGATGACGATGTATTGAATCGGGACGCAATTTGAGTGATCCATCGTCATTAGGTGGCCCTTAATGTTACAATTCATATTCAGTTTTTCGTCAGATTCGAAAATCTTTGAGTCACAGCAGAACGGTCATAAGGTGCCCGAGGCAGCAATAGACCCATGGAGACAAGTCAGCTGGAGGACGATGTATTGAATCGGGACGCAATTTGAGTGAATCATCGTCATTAGGTGGCCCTGAACGTTACAATTCACTATCAGTTCTTCGTCCGATTCGACATTCATTGAGTCACAGCAGAACGGCCATAAGGTGCCCGAGGCAGCAATAGACCCATGGAGACAAGTCGGCTGGAGGACGATGTATTGAATCGGGACGCAATTTGAGTGATTCATCGTCGTTAGGTGGCCCTGAAAGTTACAATTCACTATCAGTTTTTCGTCCGATTCGAAAATCTTTGACTCACAGCAGAACGGCCATAAGGTGCCCGATGCAGCAATAGACCCATGGAGACAAGTCTGCTGGAGGACGAAGTATTGAATCGGGACGCAATTTGAGTGATCCATCGTCATTAGGTGGCCCTGAATGTTTCAATTCACTATCAGTTTTTCGTCGCATTCGATAATCTAGACTCACAGCAGAACGGCCATAATGTGCCCGAGGCAGCTATAGACCCATGGAGTCAAGTCGGCTGCAGGACGATGTATTGGATCGGGACGGAATTTGAGTGATCCATCGTCATTAGGTGTCCCTGAACGTTACAATTCACTATCAGTTTTTCGTCCGATTCGAAAATCTTTGACTCACAGCAGAACGCCCCTAAAATGCCCGAGGCAGCAATAGACCCATGGAGACAAGTCTGCTGGAGGACGATGTATTGAATCGGGACGCAATTTGAGTGATCCATCGTCAATAGGTGGCCCTGAACGTTACAATTCACTATCAGATCTTCGTCCGATTCGAAAATTTTGACCCACAGCAGAACGGCCATAAGGTGCCCGAGGCAGCAATAGACCCATGGAGACAAGTCGGCTGGAGGACGATGTATTGAATCGGGACGCAATTTGAGTAATCCATCGTCACTAGGTGGCCCTGAACGTAACAATTCATATGCAGTTTTTCGTCAGATTCGAAAATCTTTGACTCACAGCAGAACGGCCATAAGGTGCCCGAGGCAGCAATAGACCCATGGAGACAAGTCTGCTGGAGGACGATGTATTGAATCGGGACGCAATTTGAGTGATCCATCGTCATTAGGTGGTCCTGAACGTTACAATTCACTATCAGTTTTTCGTCGCATTCGATAATCTAGACTCACGGGAGAACGACCATAAGGTGCCCGAGGCAGCATTAGACCCATGGGGACAAGTCGGCTGGAGGACGATGTATTGAATCGGGACGCAATTTGAGTGATCCATCGTCATTAGGTGGCCCTGAATGTTACAATTCACTATAAGTTTTTCGTCCGATTCGAAAATCTTTGACTCACAGCAGAACGGCCGTAAGGTGCCCGAGGCAGCAATAGACCAATGGAGACAAGTCTGCAGGATGACGATGTATTGAATCGGGACGCAATTTGAGTGTTCCATCGTCATTAGGAGGCCCTGAATGTTAGAATTAACTACCAGTTTTTCGTCCCATTCGATAATCTAGACTCACGGGAGAACGACCATAAGGTGCCAGAGGCAGCATTAGACCCATGGGGACAAGTCGGCTGGAGGACGATGTATTGAATCGGGACGCAATTTGAGTGATCCATCGTCATTAGGTGGCCCTGAACGTAACAATTCACTATCAGTTTTTCGTCCGATTCGAAAATCTTTGACTCACAGCAGGACGGCCATAATGTGCCCGAGGCAGCAATAGACCCATGGAGTCAAGTCCGCTGGAGGACGATGTATTGAATCGGGACGCAATTTGAGTGATCCATCGTCATTAGGTGGCCCTGAATGTTACAATTCACTATCAGTTTTTCGTCCAATTCGAAAATCTTTGACTCACAGCAGAACGGCCGTAAGGTGCCCGAGGCAGCAATAGACCAATGGAGACAAGTCTGCAGGATGACGATGTATTGAATCGGGACGCAATTTGAGTGTTCCATCGTCATTAGGAGGCCCTGAATGTTAGAATTAACTACCAGTTTTTCGTCCCATTCGATAATCTAGACTCACGGGAGAACGACCATAAGGTGCCCGAGGCAGCATTAGACCCATGGAGACAAGTCGGCTGGAGGACGATGTATTGAATCGGGACGCAATTTGAGTGATCCATCGTCATTAGGTGGCCCTGAACGTAACAATTCACTATCAGTTTTTCGTCCGATTCGAAAATCTTTGACTCACAGCAGAACGGCCATAATGTGCCCGAGGCAGCAATAGACCCATGGAGACTAGTCTGCTGGAACACGAGGTATTGAATCGGGACGCAATTTGAGTGTTCCATCGTCATTAGGAGGCCCTGAACGTTACAATTCACTATCAGTTATTCGTCCGATTCGAAAATCTATGACTCACGGCAGAATGCCCATAAGGTGCCCGAGGCAGCAATAGACCCATGGAGACAAGTCGGCTGGATGACGATGTATTGAATCGGGACGCAATTTGAGTGATCCATCGTCATTAGGTGGCCCTGAATGTTACAATTCATATTCATTTTTTCGTCAGATTCGAAAATCTTTGAGTCACAGCAGAACGGCCATAAGGTGCCCGAGTCAGCAATAGACCCATGGAGACAAGTCAGCTGGAGGACGATGTATTGAATGGGGACGCAATTTGAGTGAATCATCGTCATTAGGTGGCCTTGAACGTTACAATTCGCTATCAGTTCTTCGTCCGATTCGACAATCTTTGAGTCACAGCAGAACGGCCATAAGGTGCCCGAGGCAGCAATAGACCCATGGAGACAAGTCGGCTGGAGGACGATGTATTGAATCGGGACGCAATTTGAGTGATCCATCGTCATTAGGTGGCCCTGAATGTTACAATTCACTATCAGTTTTTCGTCCGATTCGAAAATCATTTACTCACAGCAGAACGGCCATAAGGTGCCCGATGCAGCAATAGACCCATGGAGACAAGTCTGCTGGAGGACGATGTATTGAATCGGGACGCAATTTGAGTGATCCATCGTCATTAGGTGGCCCTGAATGTATCAATTCACTATCAGTTTTTCGTCGCATTCGATAATCTAGACTCACAGCAGAACGGCCATAATGTGCCCGAGGCAGCTATAGACCCATGGAGTCAAGTCGGCTGCAGGACGATGTATTGAATCGGGGCGCAATTTGAGTGATCCATCGTCATTAGGTGGCCCTGAACGTTGCAATTCACTATCAGTTTTTCGTCCGATTCGAAAATCTTTGACTCACAGCAGAACGGCCATAAGGTGCCCGAGGCAGCAATAGACCCATGGAGACAAGTCGGCTGGATGACGATGTATTGAATCGGGACGCAATTTGAGTGATCCATCGTCATTAGGTGGCCCTGAATGTTACAATTCATATTCATTTTTTCGTCAGATTCGAAAATCTTTGAGTCACAGCAGAACGGCCATAAGGTGCCCGAGTCAGCAATAGACCCATGGAGACAAGTCAGCTGGAGGACGATGTATTGAATGGGGACGCAATTTGAGTGAATCATCGTCATTAGGTGGCCTTGAACGTTACAATTCGCTATCAGTTCTTCGTCCGATTCGACAATCTTTGACTCACAGCAGAACGGCCATAATGTGGCCGAGGCAGCAATAGACCCATGGAGACTAGTCTGCTGGAACACGAGGTATTGAATCGGGACGCAATTTGAGTGTTCCATCGTCATTAGGAGGCCCTGAACGTTACAATTCACTATCAGTTATTCGTCCGATTCGAAAATCTATGACTCACGGCAGAACGCCCATAAGGTGCCCGAGGCAGCAATAGACCCATGGAGACAAGTCGGCTGGAGGACGATGTATTGAATCGGGACGCAATTTGAGTGATCCATCGTCATTAGGTGGCCCTGAATGTTACAATTCATTTTCAGTTTTTCGTCAGATTCGAAAATCTTTGAGTCACAGCAGAACGGCCATAAGGTGCCCGATGCAGCAATAGACCCATGGAGACAAGTCTGTTGGAGGACGATGTATTGAATCGGGACGCAATTTGAGTGATCCATCGTCATTAGTTGGCCCTGAATGTTTCAATTCACTATCAGTTTTTCGTCGCATTCGATAATCTAGACTCACAGCAGAACGGCCATAATGTGCCCGAGGCAGCTATAGACCCATGGAGTCAAGTCGGCTGCAGGACGATGTATTGAATCGGGACGCAATTTGAGTGATCCATCGTCATTAGGTGGCCCTGAACGTTGCAATTCACTATCAGTTTTTCGTCCGATTCGAAAATCTTTGACTCACAGCAGAACGGCCATAAGGTGCCCCAGGCAGCAATAGACCCATGGAGACAAGTCGGCTGGATGACGATGTATTGAATCGGGACGCAATTTTAGTGATCCATCGTCATTAGGTGGCCCTGAACGTTACAATTCACTATCAGTTTTTCGTCCGATTCGAAAATCTTTGACTCACAGCAGAACGGCCATAATGTGCCCGAGGCAGCAATAGACCCATGGAGACTAGTCTGCTGGAGCACGAGGTATTGAATCGGGACGCAATTTGTGTGTTCCATCAGCATTAGGAGGCCCTGAACGTTACAATTCACTATCAGTTTTTCGTCCGATTCGAAAATCTTTGACTCACAGCAGAACGCCCCTAAGGTGCCCGAGGCAGCAATAGACCCATGGAGACAAGTCTGCTGGAGGACGATGTATTGAATCGGGACGCAATTTGAGTGATCCATCGTCATTAGGTGGCCCTGAACGTAACAATTCACTATCAGTTTTTCGTCCGATTCGAAAATCTTTGACTCACAGCAGAACGGCCATAATGTGCCCGAGGCAGCAATAGACCCATGGAGACTAGTCTGCTGGAACACGAGGTATTGAATCGGGACGCAATTTGAGTGTTCCATCGTCATTAGGAGGCCCTGAACGTTACAATTCACTATCAGTTATTCGTCCGATTCGAAAATCTATGACTCACGGCAGAACGCCCATAAGGTGCCCGAGGCAGCAATAGACCCATGGAGACAAGTCGGCTGGAGGACGATGTATTGAATCGGGACGCAATTTTAAGTGATCCATCGTCATTAGGTGGCCCTGAAAGTTACAATTCTCTATCAGTTTTTCGACCGATTCGAAAATCTTTGACTCACAGCAGAACGGCCATAAGGTGCCCGAGGCAGCAATAGACGCATGGAGACAAGTCGGCTGGATGACGATGTATTGAATCGGAACGCAATTTGAGTGTTCCATCGTCATTAGGTGGCCCTGAACGTTACAATTCACTATCAGTTTTTCGTCCCATTGGATAATCTAGACTCACAGAAGACGGCCATAAGGTGCCCGAGGCAGCAATAGACCCATGGAGTCAAATCGGCTTTAGGACGATGTATTGAATCGCGACGCAATTTGCGTGGTCCATCCTCATTAGGTGGCCCTGAATGTTACAGTTCACTATCAGTTTTTCGTCCGATTCGAAAATCTTTGACTCACAGTAGAACGGCCATAAGGTGCCCGAGGCAGCAATAGACCCATGGAGACAAGCCTGCTGGAGGACGATGTATTGAATCGGGACGCAATTTGAGTGATCCATCGTCATTAGGTGGCCCTGAACGTTACAATTCACTATCAGTTTTTCGTCCGATTCGAAAATCTTTGACTCACAGCAGAACGGCCATAAGGTGCCCGAGGCAGCAATAGACCCATGGAGACAAGTCGGCTGGATGACGATGTATTGAATCGGGACGCAATTTGAGTGATCCATCGTCATTAGGTGGCCCTGAATGTTACAATTCATATTCAGTTTTTCGTCAGATTCGAAAATCTTTGAGTCACAGCAGAACGGCCATAAGGTGCCCGAGGCAGCAATAGACCCATGGAGACAAGTCAGCTGGAGGACGATGTATTGAATGGGGACGCAATTTGAGTGAATCATCGTCATTAGGTGGCCTTGAACGTTACAATTCGCTATCAGTTCTTCGTCCGATTCGACAATCTTTGAGTCACAGCAGAACGGCCATAAGGTGCCCGAGTCAGCAATAGACCCATGGAGACAAGTCGGCTGGAGGACGATGTATTGAATCGGGACGCAATTTGAGTGATCCATCGTCATTAGGTGGCCCTGAATGTTACAATTCACTATCAGTTTTTCGTCCGATTCGAAAATCTTTTACTCACAGCAGAACGGCCATAAGGTGCCCGAGGCAGCAATAGACCCATGGAGACAAGTCGGCTGGATGACGATGTATTGAATCGGGACGCAATTTTAGTGATCCATCGTCATTAGGTGGCCCTGAACGTTACAATTCACTATCAGTTTTTCGTCCGATTCGAAAATCTTTGACTCACAGCAGAACGGCCATAATGTGCCCGAGGCAGCAATAGACCCATGGAGACTAGTCTGCTGGAGCACGAGGTATTGAATCGGGACGCAATTTGAGTGTTCCATCAGCATTAGGAGGCCCTGAACGTTACAATTCACTATCAGTTTTTCGTCCGATTCGAAAATCTTTGACTCACAGCAGAACGCCCCTAAAATGCCCGAGGCAGCAATAGACCCACGGAGACAAGTCTGCTGGAGGACGATGTATTGAATCGGGACGCAATTTGAGTGATCCATCGTCAATAGGTGGCCCTGAACGTTACAATTCACTATCAGATCTTCGTCCGATTCGAAAATCTTTGACCCACAGCAGAACGGCCATAAGGTGCCCGAGGCAGCAATAGACCCATGGAGACAAGTCGGCTGGAGGACGATGTATTGAATCGGGACGCAATTTGAGTAATCCATCGTCACTAGGTGGCCCTGAACGTAACAATTCACTATCAGTTTTTCGTCCGATTCGAAAATCTTTGACTCACAGCAGAACGGCCATAAGGTGCCCGAGGCAGCAATAGACCCATGGAGACAAGTCGGCTGGAGGACGATGTATTGAATCGGGACGCAATTTGAGTGATCCATCGTCATTAGGTGGCCCTGAATGTTACAATTCACTATCAGTTTTTCGTCCGATTCGAAAATCATTTACTCACAGCAGAACGGCCATAAGGTGCCCGATGCAGCAATAGACCCATGGAGACAAGTCTGCTGGAGGACGATGTATTGAATCGGGACGCAATTTGAGTGATCCATCGTCATTAGGTGGCCCTGAATGTATCAATTCACTATCAGTTTTTCGTCGCATTCGATAATCTAGACTCACAGCAGAACGGCCATAATGTGCCCGAGGCAGCTATAGACCCATGGAGTCAAGTCGGCTGCAGGACGATGTATTGAATCGGGGCGCAATTTGAGTGATCCATCGTCATTAGGTGGCCCTGAACGTTGCAATTCACTATCAGTTTTTCGTCCGATTCGAAAATCTTTGACTCACAGCAGAACGGCCATAAGGTGCCCGAGGCAGCAATAGACCCATGGAGACAAGTCGGCTGGATGACGATGTATTGAATCGGGACGCAATTTGAGTGATCCATCGTCATTAGGTGGCCCTGAATGTTACAATTCATATTCATTTTTTCGTCAGATTCGAAAATCTTTGAGTCACAGCAGAACGGCCATAAGGTGCCCGAGTCAGCAATAGACCCATGGAGACAAGTCAGCTGGAGGACGATGTATTGAATGGGGACGCAATTTGAGTGAATCATCGTCATTAGGTGGCCTTGAACGTTACAATTCGCTATCAGTTCTTCGTCCGATTCGACAATCTTTGACTCACAGCAGAACGGCCATAATGTGCCCGAGGCAGCAATAGACCCATGGAGACTAGTCTGCTGGAACACGAGGTATTGAATCGGGACGCAATTTGAGTGTTCCATCGTCATTAGGAGGCCCTGAACGTTACAATTCACTATCAGTTATTCGTCCGATTCGAAAATCTATGACTCACGGCAGAACGCCCATAAGGTGCCCGAGGCAGCAATAGACCCATGGAGACAAGTCGGCTGGAGGACGATGTATTGAATCGGGACGCAATTTGAGTGATCCATCGTCATTAGGTGGCCCTGAATGTTACAATTCATATTCAGTTTTTCGTCAGATTCGAAAATCTTTGAGTCACAGCAGAACGGCCATAAGGTGCCCGATGCAGCAATAGACCCATGGAGACAAGTCTGTTGGAGGACGATGTATTGAATCGGGACGCAATTTGAGTGATCCATCGTCATTAGTTGGCCCTGAATGTTTCAATTCACTATCAGTTTTTCGTCGCATTCGATAATCTAGACTCACAGCAGAACGGCCATAATGTGCCCGAGGCAGCTATAGACCCATGGAGTCAAGTCGGCTGCAGGACGATGTATTGAATCGGGACGCAATTTGAGTGATCCATCGTCATTAGGTGGCCCTGAACGTTGCAATTCACTATCAGTTTTTCGTCCGATTCGAAAATCTTTGACTCACAGCAGAACGGCCATAAGGTGCCCCAGGCAGCAATAGACCCATGGAGACAAGTCGGCTGGATGACGATGTATTGAATCGGGACGCAATTTTAGTGATCCATCGTCATTAGGTGGCCCTGAACGTTACAATTCACTATCAGTTTTTCGTCCGATTCGAAAATCTTTGACTCACAGCAGAACGGCCATAATGTGCCCGAGGCAGCAATAGACCCATGGAGACTAGTCTGCTGGAGCACGAGGTATTGAATCGGGACGCAATTTGTGTGTTCCATCAGCATTAGGAGGCCCTGAACGTTACAATTCACTATCAGTTTTTCGTCCGATTCGAAAATCTTTGACTCACAGCAGAACGCCCCTAAGGTGCCCGAGGCAGCAATAGACCCATGGAGACAAGTCTGCTGGAGGACGATGTATTGAATCGGGACGCAATTTGAGTGATCCATCGTCATTAGGTGGCCCTGAACGTAACAATTCACTATCAGTTTTTCGTCCGATTCGAAAATCTTTGACTCACAGCAGAACGGCCATAATGTGCCCGAGGCAGCAATAGACCCATGGAGACTAGTCTGCTGGAACACGAGGTATTGAATCGGGACGCAATTTGAGTGTTCCATCGTCATTAGGAGGCCCTGAACGTTACAATTCACTATCAGTTATTCGTCCGATTCGAAAATCTATGACTCACGGCAGAACGCCCATAAGGTGCCCGAGGCAGCAATAGACCCATGGAGACAAGTCGGCTGGAGGACGATGTATTGAATCGGGACGCAATTTTAAGTGATCCATCGTCATTAGGTGGCCCTGAAAGTTACAATTCTCTATCAGTTTTTCGACCGATTCGAAAATCTTTGACTCACAGCAGAACGGCCATAAGGTGCCCGAGGCAGCAATAGACGCATGGAGACAAGTCGGCTGGATGACGATGTATTGAATCGGAACGCAATTTGAGTGTTCCATCGTCATTAGGTGGCCCTGAACGTTACAATTCACTATCAGTTTTTCGTCCCATTGGATAATCTAGACTCACAGAAGACGGCCATAAGGTGCCCGAGGCAGCAATAGACCCATGGAGTCAAGTCGGCTTTAGGACGATGTATTGAATCGCGACGCAATTTGCGTTGTCCATCCTCATTAGGTGGCCCTGAATGTTACAGTTCACTATCAGTTTTTCGTCCGATTCGAAAATCTTTGACTCACAGTAGAACGGCCATAAGGTGCCCGAGGCAGCAATAGACCCATGGAGACAAGCCTGCTGGAGGACGATGTATTGAATCGGGACGCAATTTGAGTGATCCATCGTCATTAGGTGGCCCTGAACGTTACAATTCACTATCAGTTTTTCGTCCGATTCGAAAATCTTTGACTCACAGCAGAACGGCCATAAGGTGCCCGAGGCAGCAATAGACCCATGGAGACAAGTCGGCTGGATGACGATGTATTGAATCGGGACGCAATTTGAGTGATCCATCGTCATTAGGTGGCCCTGAATGTTACAATTCATATTCAGTTTTTCGTCAGATTCGAAAATCTTTGAGTCACAGCAGAACGGCCATAAGGTGCCCGAGGCAGCAATAGACCCATGGAGACAAGTCAGCTGGAGGACGATGTATTGAATGGGGACGCAATTTGAGTGAATCATCGTCATTAGGTGGCCTTGAACGTTACAATTCGCTATCAGTTCTTCGTCCGATTCGACAATCTTTGAGTCACAGCAGAACGGCCATAAGGTGCCCGAGTCAGCAATAGACCCATGGAGACAAGTCGGCTGGAGGACGATGTATTGAATCGGGACGCAATTTGAGTGATCCATCGTCATTAGGTGGCCCTGAATGTTACAATTCACTATCAGTTTTTCGTCCGATTCGAAAATCTTTTACTCACAGCAGAACGGCCATAAGGTGCCCGAGGCAGCAATAGACCCATGGAGACAAGTCGGCTGGATGACGATGTATTGAATCGGGACGCAATTTTAGTGATCCATCGTCATTAGGTGGCCCTGAACGTTACAATTCACTATCAGTTTTTCGTCCGATTCGAAAATCTTTGACTCACAGCAGAACGGCCATAATGTGCCCGAGGCAGCAATAGACCCATGGAGACTAGTCTGCTGGAGCACGAGGTATTGAATCGGGACGCAATTTGAGTGTTCCATCAGCATTAGGAGGCCCTGAACGTTACAATTCACTATCAGTTTTTCGTCCGATTCGAAAATCTTTGACTCACAGCAGAACGCCCCTAAAATGCCCGAGGCAGCAATAGACCCACGGAGACAAGTCTGCTGGAGGACGATGTATTGAATCGGGACGCAATTTGAGTGATCCATCGTCAATAGGTGGCCCTGAACGTTACAATTCACTATCAGATCTTCGTCCGATTCGAAAATCTTTGACCCACAGCAGAACGGCCATAAGGTGCCCGAGGCAGCAATAGACCCATGGAGACAAGTCGGCTGGAGGACGATGTATTGAATCGGGACGCAATTTGAGTAATCCATCGTCACTAGGTGGCCCTGAACGTAACAATTCACTATCAGTTTTTCGTCCGATTCGAAAATCTTTGACTCACAGCAGAACGGCCATAAGGTGCCCGAGGCAGCAATAGACCCATGGAGACAAGTCTGCTGGAGGACGATGTATTGAATCGGGACGCAATTTGAGTGATCCATCGTCATTAGGTGGCCCTGAGCGTTACAATTCACTATCAGTTTTTCGTCGCATTCGATAATCTAGACTCACGGGAGAACGACCATAAGGTGCCCGAGGCAGCATTAGACCCATGGAGACAAGTCGGCTGGAGGACGATGTATTGAATCGGGACGCAATTTGAGTGATCCATCGTCATTAGGTGGCCCTGAATGTTACAATTCACTATAAGTTTTTCGTCCGATTCGAAAATCTTTGACTCACAGCAGAACGGCCGTAAGGTGCCCGAGGCAGCAATAGACCAATGGAGACAAGTCTGCAGGATGACGATGTATTGAATCGGGACGCAATTTGAGTGTTCCATCGTCATTAGGAGGCCCTGAATGTTAGAATTACTACCAGTTTTTCGTCCCATTCGATAATCTAGACTCACGGGAGAACGACCATAAGGTGCCCGAGGCAGCAATAGACCCATGGAGACAAGTCGGCTGGAGGACGATGTATTGAATCGGGACGCAATTTGAGTGTTCCATCGTCATTAGGAGGCCCTGAACGTTACAATTCACTATCAGTTTTTCGTCCGATTCGAAAATGTTTGACTCACAGCAGAACAGCCATAAGGTGCCCGATGCAGCAATAGACCCATGGAGACAAGTCGGCTGGAGGACGATGTATTGAATCGGGACGCAATTTGAGTGATCCATCGTCATTAGGTGGCCATGAATGATACTATTCACTATCTGTTTTTCGTCCGATTCGTAAATCTTTGAACCACAGCAGAACGGCCATTAGGTGCCCGAGGAAGAAATAGACCCATGGAGACAAGTCTGCTGGAGGACGATGTATTGAATCGGGACGCAATTTGAGTGATCCATCGTCATTAGGTGGCCCTGAACGTTACAATTCAGTATCAGTTTTTCGTCCGATTTGAAAATCTATGACTCACAGCAGAACGGCCATAAGGTGCCCGAGGCAGCAATAGACCCATGGAGACAAGTCTGCTGGAGGACGATGTATTGAATCGGGACGCAATTTGAGTGTTCCATCGTCATTAGGAGGCCCTGAACGTTACAATTCACTATCAGTTATTCGTCCGATACGAAAATCTATGACTCACGGCAGAACGCCCATAAGGTGCCCGAGGCAGCAATAGACCCATGGAGACAAGTCGGCTGGAGGACGATGTATTGAATCGGGACGCAATTTTAAGTGATCCATCGTCATTAGGTGGCCCTGAAAGTTACAATTCTCTATCAGTTTTTCGACCGATTCGAAAATCTTTGACTCACAGCAGAACGGCCAAAAGGTGCCCGAGGCAGCAATACACGCATGGAGACAAGTCGGCTGGAGGACGATGTATTGAATCGGAACGCAATTTGAGTGTTCCATCGTCATTAGGTGGCCCTGAACGTTACAATTCACTATCAGTTTTTCGTCCCATTGGATAATCTAGACTCACAGCAGAACGGCCATAAGGTGCCCGAGGCAGCAATAGACCCATGGAGTCAAGTCGGCTTTAGGACGATGTATTGAATCGGGACGCAATTTGCGTGGTCCATCCTCATTAGGTGGCCCTGAATGTTACAATTCACTATCAGTTTTTCGTCCGATTCGAAAATCTTTGACTCACAGCAGAACGGCCATAAGGTGCCCGAGGCAGCAATAGACCCATGGAGACAAGCCTGCTGGAGGACGATGTATTGAATCGCGACGCAATTTGACTGATCCATCGTCATTAGGTGGCCCTGAACGTTACAATTCACTATCAGTTTTTCGTCCGAATCGAAAATCTTTGACTCACAGCAGAACGGCCATAAGGTGCCCGAGGCAGCAATAGACCCATGGAGACAAGTCGGCTGGATGACGATGTATTGAATCGGGACGCAATTTGAGTGATCCATCGTCATTAGGTGGCCCTTAATGTTACAATTCATATTCAGTTTTTCGTCAGATTCGAAAATCTTTGAGTCACAGCAGAACGGTCATAAGGTGCCCGAGGCAGCAATAGACCCATGGAGACAAGTAAGCTGGAGGACGATGTATTGAATCGGGACGCAATTTGAGTGAATCATCGTCATTAGGTGGCCCTGAACGTTACAATTCACTATCAGTTCTTCGTCCGATTCGACAATCATTGAGTCACAGCAGAACGGCCATAAGGTGCCCGAGGCAGCAATAGACCCATGGAGACAAGTCGGCTGGAGGACGATGTATTGAATCGGGACGCAATTTGAGTGATTCATCGTCGTTAGGTGGCCCTGAAAGTTACAATTCACTATCAGTTTTTCGTCCGATTCGAAAATCTTTGACTCACAGCAGAACGGCCATAAGGTGCCCGATGCAGCAATAGACCCATGGAGACAAGTCTGCTGGAGGACGAAGTATTGAATCGGGACGCAATTTGAGTGATCCATCGTCATTAGGTGGCCCTGAATGTTTCAATTCACTATCAGTTTTTCGTCGCATTCGATAATCTAGACTCACAGCAGAACGGCCATAATGTGCCCGAGGCAGCTATAGACCCATGGAGTCAAGTCGGCTGCAGGACGATGTATTGGATCGGGACGGAATTTGAGTGATCCATCGTCATTAGGTGTCCCTGAACGTTACAATTCACTATCAGTTTTTCGTCCGATTCGAAAATCTTTGACTCACAGCAGAACGCCCATAAGGTGCCCGAGGCAGCAATAGACCCATGGAGACAAGTCTGCTGGAGGACGATGTATTGAATCGGGACGCAATTTGAGTGATCCATCGTCAATAGGTGGCCCTGAACGTTACAATTCACTATCAGATCTTCGTCCGATTCGAAAATTTTGACCCACAGCAGAACGGCCATAAGGTGCCCGAGGCAGCAATAGACCCATGGAGACAAGTCGGCTGGAGGACGATGTATTGAATCGGGACGCAATTTGAGTAATCCATCGTCACTAGGTGGCCCTGAACGTAACAATTCATATGCAGTTTTTCGTCAGATTCGAAAATCTTTGACTCACAGCAGAACGGCCATAAGGTGCCCGAGGCAGCAATAGACCCATGGGGACAAGTCGGCTGGAGGACGATGTATTGAATCGGGACGCAATTTGAGTGATCCATCGTCATTAGGTGGCCCTGAACGTAACAATTCACTATCAGTTTTTCGTCCGATTCGAAAATCTTTGACTCACAGCAGGACGGCCATAATGTGCCCGAGGCAGCAATAGACCCATGGAGTCAAGTCCGCTGGAGGACGATGTATTGAATCGGGACGCAATTTGAGTGATCCATCGTCATTAGGTGGCCCTGAATGTTACAATTCACTATCAGTTTTTCGTCCAATTCGAAAATCTTTGACTCACAGCAGAACGGCCGTAAGGTGCCCGAGGCAGCAATAGACCAATGGAGACAAGTCTGCAGGATGACGATGTATTGAATCGGGACGCAATTTGAGTGTTCCATCGTCATTAGGAGGCCCTGAATGTTAGAATTAACTACCAGTTTTTCGTCCCATTCGATAATCTAGACTCACGGGAGAACGACCATAAGGTGCCCGAGGCAGCATTAGACCCATGGAGACAAGTCGGCTGGAGGACGATGTATTGAATCGGGACGCAATTTGAGTGATCCATCGTCATTAGGTGGCCCTGAACGTAACAATTCACTATCAGTTTTTCGTCCGATTCGAAAATCTTTGACTCACAGCAGAACGGCCATAATGTGCCCGAGGCAGCAATAGACCCATGGAGACTAGTCTGCTGGAACACGAGGTATTGAATCGGGACGCAATTTGAGTGTTCCATCGTCATTAGGAGGCCCTGAACGTTACAATTCACTATCAGTTATTCGTCCGATTCGAAAATCTATGACTCACGGCAGAATGCCCATAAGGTGCCCGAGGCAGCAATAGACCCATGGAGACAAGTCGGCTGGAGGACGATGTATTGAATCGGGACGCAATTTTAAGTGATCCATCGTCATTAGGTGGCCCTGAAAGTTACAATTCACTATCAGTTTTTCGACCGATTCGAAAATCTTTGACTCACAGCAGAACGGCCATAAGGTGCCCGAGGCAGCAATAGACGCATGGAGACAAGTCGGCTGGAGGACGATGTATTGAATCGGAACGCAATTTGAGTGTTCCATCGTCATTAGGTGGCCCTGAACGTTACAATTCACTATCAGTTTTTCGTCCCATTGGATAATCTAGACTCACAGAAGACGGCCATAAGGTGCCCGAGGCAGCAATAGACCCATGGAGTCAAGTCGGCTTTAGGACGATGTATTGAATCGGGACGCAATTTGCGTGGTCCATCCTCATTAGGTGGCCCTGAATGTTACAATTCACTATCAGTTTTTCGTCCGATTCGAAAATCTTTGACTCACAGCAGAACGGCCATAAGGTGCCCGAGGCAGCAATAGACCCATGGAGACAAGCCTGCTGGAGGACGATGTATTGAATCGGGACGCAATTTGAGTGATCCATCGTCATTAGGTGGCCCTGAACGTTACAATTCACTATCAGTTTTTCGTCCGATTCGAAAATCTTTGACTCACAGCAGAACGGCCATAAGGTGCCCGAGGCAGCAATAGACCCATGGAGACAAGTCGGCTGGATGACGATGTATTGAAGCGGGACGCAATTTGAGTGATCCATCGTCATTAGGTGGCCCTGAATGTTACAATTCATATTCATTTTTTCGTCAGATTCGAAAATCTTTGAGTCACAGCAGAACGGCCATAAGGTGCCCGAGTCAGCAATAGACCCATGGAGACAAGTCAGCTGGAGGACGATGTATTGAATGGGGACGCAATTTGAGTGAATCATCGTCATTAGGTGGCCTTGAACGTTACAATTCGCTATCAGTTCTTCGTCCGATTCGACAATCTTTGAGTCACAGCAGAACGGCCATAAGGTGCCCGAGGCAGCAATAGACCCATGGAGACAAGTCGGCTGGAGGACGATGTATTGAATCGGGACGCAATTTGAGTGATCCATCGTCATTAGGTGGCCCTGAATGTTACAATTCACTATCAGTTTTTCGTCCGATTCGAAAATCATTTACTCACAGCAGAACGGCCATAAGGTGCCCGATGCAGCAATAGACCCATGGAGACAAGTCTGCTGGAGGACGATGTATTGAATCGGGACGCAATTTGAGTGATCCATCGTCATTAGGTGGCCCTGAATGTTTCAATTCACTATCAGTTTTTCGTCGCATTCGATAATCTAGACTCACAGCAGAACGGCCATAATGTGCCCGAGGCAGCTATAGACCCATGGAGTCAAGTCGGCTGCAGGACGATGTATTGAATCGGGGCGCAATTTGAGTGATCCATCGTCATTAGGTGGCCCTGAACGTTGCAATTCACTATCAGTTTTTCGTCCGATTCGAAAATCTTTGACTCACAGCAGAACGGCCATAAGGTGCCCGAGGCAGCAATAGACCCATGGAGACAAGTCGGCTGGATGACGATGTATTGAATCGGGACGCAATTTGAGTGATCCATCGTCATTAGGTGGCCCTGAATGTTACAATTCATATTCATTTTTTCGTCAGATTCGAAAATCTTTGAGTCACAGCAGAACGGCCATAAGGTGCCCGAGTCAGCAATAGACCCATGGAGACAAGTCAGCTGGAGGACGATGTATTGAATGGGGACGCAATTTGAGTGAATCATCGTCATTAGGTGGCCTTGAACGTTACAATTCGCTATCAGTTCTTCGTCCGATTCGACAATCTTTGACTCACAGCAGAACGGCCATAATGTGCCCGAGGCAGCAATAGACCCATGGAGACTAGTCTGCTGGAACACGAGGTATTGAATCGGGACGCAATTTGAGTGTTCCATCGTCATTAGGAGGCCCTGAACGTTACAATTCACTATCAGTTATTCGTCCGATTCGAAAATCTATGACTCACGGCAGAATGCCCATAAGGTGCCCGAGGCAGCAATAGACCCATGGAGACAAGTCGGCTGGAGGACGATGTATTGAATCGGGACGCAATTTTAAGTGATCCATCGTCATTAGGTGGCCCTGAAAGTTACAATTCACTATCAGTTTTTCGACCGATTCGAAAATCTTTGACTCACAGCAGAACGGCCATAAGGTGCCCGAGGCAGCAATAGACGCATGGAGACAAGTCGGCTGGAGGACGATGTATTGAATCGGAACGCAATTTGAGTGTTCCATCGTCATTAGGTGGCCCTGAACGTTACAATTCACTATCAGTTTTTCGTCCCATTGGATAATCTAGACTCACAGAAGACGGCCATAAGGTGCCCGAGGCAGCAATAGACCCATGGAGACAAGCCTGCTCGAGGATGATGTATTGAATCGGGACGCAATTTGAGTGATCCATCGTCATTAGGTGGCCCTGAGCGTTACAATTCACTATCAGTTTTTCGTCCGATTCGAAAATCTTTGACTCACAGCAGAACGGCCATAAGGTGCCCGAGGCAGCAATAGACCCATGGAGACAAGCCTGCTGGAGGACGATGTATTGAATCGGGACGCAATTTGAGTGATCCATCGTCATTAGGTGGCCCTGAACGTTACAATTCACTATCAGTTTTTCGTCCGATTCGAAAATCTTTGACTCACAGCAGAACGGCCATAAGGTGCCCGAGGCAGCAATAGACCCATGGAGACAAGTCGGCTGGATGACGATGTATTGAATCGGGACGCAATTTGAGTGATCCATCGTCATTAGGTGGCCCTGAATGTTACAATTCATATTCATTTTTTCGTCAGATTCGAAAATCTTTGAGTCACAGCAGAACGGCCATAAGGTGCCCGAGTCAGCAATAGACCCATGGAGACAAGTCAGCTGGAGGACGATGTATTGAATGGGGACGCAATTTGAGTGAATCATCGTCATTAGGTGGCCTTGAACGTTACAATTCGCTATCAGTTCTTCGTCCGATTCGACAATCTTTGAGTCACAGCAGAACGGCCATAAGGTGCCCGAGGCAGCAATAGACCCATGGAGACAAGTCGGCTGGAGGACGATGTATTGAATCGGGACGCAATTTGAGTGATCCATCGTCATTAGGTGGCCCTGAATGTTACAATTCACTATCAGTTTTTCGTCCGATTCGAAAATCATTTACTCACAGCAGAACGGCCATAAGGTGCCCGATGCAGCAATAGACCCATGGAGACAAGTCTGCTGGAGGACGATGTATTGAATCGGGACGCAATTTGAGTGATCCATCGTCATTAGGTGGCCCTGAATGTTTCAATTCACTATCAGTTTTTCGTCGCATTCGATAATCTAGACTCACAGCAGAACGGCCATAATGTGCCCGAGGCAGCTATAGACCCAAGGAGTCAAGTCGGCTGCAGGACGATGTATTGAATCGGGGCGCAATTTGAGTGATCCATCGTCATTAGGTGGCCCTGAACGTTGCAATTCACTATCAGTTTTTCGTCCGATTCGAAAATCTTTGACTCACAGCAGAACGGCCATAAGGTGCCCGAGGCAGCAATAGACCCATGGAGACAAGTCGGCTGGATGACGATGTATTGAATCGGGACGCAATTTTAGTGATCCATCGTCATTAGGTGGCCCTGAACGTTACAATTCACTATCAGTTTTTCGTCCGATTCGAAAATCTTTGACTCACAGCAGAACGGCCATAATGTGCCCGAGGCAGCAATAGACCCATGGAGACTAGTCTGCTGGAGCACGAGGTATTGAATCGGGACGCAATTTGAGTGTTCCATCGGCATTAGGAGGCCCTGAACGTTACAATTCACTATCAGTTTTTCGTCCGATTCGAAAATCTTTGACTCACAGCAGAACGCCCCTAAGGTGCCCGAGGCAGCAATAGACCCATGGAGACAAGTCTGCTAGAGGACGATGTATTGAATCGGGACGCAATTTGAGTGATCCATCGTCAATAGGTGGCCCTGAACGTTACAATTCACTATCAGATCTTCGTCCGATTCGAAAATCTTTGACCCACAGCAGAACGGCCATAAGGTGCCCGAGGCAGCAATAGACCCATGGAGACAAGTCGGCTGGAGGACGATGTATTGAATCGGGACGCAATTTGAGTAATCCATCGTCACTAGGTGGCCCTGAACGTAACAATTCACTATCAGTTTTTCGTCCGATTCGAAAATCTTTGACTCACAGCAGAACGGCCATAAGGTGCCCGAGGCAGCAATATACCCATGGAGACAAGTCTGCTGGAGGACGATGTATTGAATCGGGACGCAATTTGAGTGATCCATCGTCATTAGGTGGCCCTGAACGTTACAATTCACTATCAGTTTTTCGTCGCATTCGATAATCTAGACTCACGGGAGAACGACCATAAGGTGCCCGAGGCAGCATTAGACCCATGGGGACAAGTCGGCTGGAGGACGATGTATTGAATCGGGACGCAATATGAGTGATCCATCGTCATTAGGTGGCCCTGAATGTTACAATTCACTATAAGTTTTTCGTCCGATTCGAAAATCTTTGACTCACAGCAGAACGGCCGTAAGGTGCCCGAGGCAGCAATAGACCAATGGAGACAAGTCTGCAGGATGACGATGTATTGAATCGGGACGCAATTTGAGTTTCCATCGTCATTAGGAGGCCCTGAATGTTAGAATTACTACCAGTTTTTCGTCCCATTCGATAATCTAGACTCACGGGAGAACGACCATAAGGTGCCCGAGGCAGCAATAGACCCATGGAGTCAAGTCGGCTTTAGGACGATGTATTGAATCGGGACGCAATTTGCGTGGTCCATCCTCATTAGGTGGCCCTGAATGTTACAATTCACTATCAGTTTTTCGTCCGATTCGAAAATCTTTGACTCACAGCAGAACGGCCATAAGGTGCCCGAGGCAGCAATAGACCCATGGAGACAAGCCTGCTCGAGGATGATGTATTGAATCGGGACGCAATTTGAGTGATCCATCGTCATTAGGTGGCCCTGAGCGTTACAATTCACTATCAGTTTTTCGTCCGATTCGAAAATCTTTGACTCACAGCAGAACGGCCATAAGGTGCCCGAGGCAGCAATAGACCCATGGAGACAAGTCGGCTGGATGACGATGTATTGAATCGGGACGCAATTTGAGTGATCCATCGTCATTAGGTGGCCCTGAATGTTACAATTCACTATCAGTTTTTCGTCAGATTCGAAAATCTTTGAGTCACAGCAGAACGGCCATAAGGTGCCCGAAGCAGCAATAGACCCATGGAGACAAGTCAGCTGGAGGACGATGTATTGAATCGGGACGCAATTTGAGTGAATCATCGTCATTAGGTGGCCCTGAACGTTACAATTCACTATCAGTTTTTCGTCCGATTCGAAAATCTTTGACTCACAGCAGAACGGCCATAATGTGCCCGAGGCAGCAATAGACCCATGGAGACAAGTCGGCTGGATGACGATATATTGAATCGGGACGCAATTTGAGTGATCCATCGTCATTAGGTGGCCCTGAACGTTACAATTCACTATCAGTTTTTCGTCCGATTCGAAAATCTTTGACTCACAGCAGAACGGCCATAATGTGCCCGAGGCAGCAATAGACCCATGGAGACTAGTCTGCTGGAGCACGAGGTATTGAATCGGACGCAATTTGAGTGTTCCATCGTCATTAGGACGCCCTGAACGTTACAATTCACTATCAGTTTTTCGTCCGATTCGAAAATCTTTTACTCACAGCAGAACGCCCATAAGGTGCCCGAGGCAGCAATAGACCCATGGAGACAAGTCTGCTGGAGGACGATGTATTGAATCGGGACGCAATTTGAGTGATCCATCGTCAATAGGTGGCCCTGAACGTTACAATTCACTATCAGATCTTCATCCGATTCGAAAATCTTTGACCCCCAGCAGAACGACCATAAGGTGCCCGAGGCAGCAATAGACCCATGGAGACAAGTCGGCTGGAGGACGATGTATTGAATCGGGACGCAATTTGAGTAATCCATCGTCACTAGGTAGCCCTGAACGTAACAATTCACTATCAGTTTTTCGTCCGATTCGAAAATCTTTGACTCACAGCAGAACGGCCATAAGGTGCCCGAGGCAGCAATAGACCCATGGAGACAAGTCTGCTGGAGGACGATGTATTGAATCGGGACGCAATTTGAGTGATCCATCGTCATTAGGTGGCCCTGAACGTTACAATTCACTATCAGTTTTTCGTCGCATTCGATAATCTAGACTCACAGCAGAACGGCCATAAGGTGCCCGAGGCAGCAATAGACCCATGGAGACAAGTCGGCTGGAGGACGATGTATTGAATCGGGACGCAATTTGAGTGATCCATCGTCATTAGGTGGCCCTGAATGTTACAATTCACTATCAGTTTTTCGTCCGATTCGAAAATCTTTGACTCACAGCAGAACGGCCATAAGGTGCCCGAGGCAGCAATAGACCCATGGAGACAAGCCTGCTGGAGGACGATGTATTGAATCGGGACGCAATTTGAGTGATCCATCGTCATTAGGTGGCCCTGAACGTTACAATTCACTATCAGTTTTTCGTCCGATTCGAAAATCTTTGACTCACAGCAGAACGGCCATAAGGTGCCCGAGGCAGCAATAGACCCATGGAGACAAGTCGGCTGGATGACGATGTATTGAATCGGGACGCAATTTGAGTGATCCATCGTCATTAGGTGGCCCTGAATGTTACAATTCATATTCATTTTTTCGTCAGATTCGAAAATCTTTGAGTCACAGCAGAACGGCCATAAGGTGCCCGAGTCAGCAATAGACCCATGGAGACAAGTCAGCTGGAGGACGATGTATTGAATGGGGACGCAATTTGAGTGATCCATCGTCATTAGGTGGCCCTGAATGTTACAATTCACTATCAGTTTTTCGTCCGATTCGAAAATCTTTGACTCACAGCAGAACGGCCATAATGTGCCCGAGGCAGCAATAGACCCATGGAGACAAGTCGGCTGGATGACGATATATTGAATCGGGACGCAATTTGAGTGATCCATCGTCATTAGGTGGCCCTGAACGTTACAATTCACTATCAGTTTTTCGTCCGATTCGAAAATCTTTGACTCACAGCAGAACGGCCATAATATGCCCGAGGCAGCAATAGACCCATGGAGACTAGTCTGCTGGAGCACGAGGTATTGAATCGGACGCAATTTGAGTGTTCCATCGTCATTAGGACGCCCTGAACGTTACAATTCACTATCAGTTTTTCGTCCGATTCGAAAATCTTTTACTCACAGCAGAACGCCCATAAGGTGCCCGAGGCAGCAATAGACCCATGGAGACAAGTCTGCTGGAGGACGATGTATTGAATCGGGACGCAATTTGAGTTTCCATCGTCATTAGGAGGCCCTGAATGTTAGAATTACTACCAGTTTTTCGTCCCATTCGATAATCTAGACTCACGGGAGAACGACCATAAGGTGCCCGAGGCAGCAATAGACCCATGGAGTCAAGTCGGCTTTAGGACGATGTATTGAATCGGGACGCAATTTGCGTGGTCCATCCTCATTAGGTGGCCCTGAATGTTACAATTCACTATCAGTTTTTCGTCCGATTCGAAAATCTTTGACTCACAGCAGAACGGCCATAAGGTGCCCGAGGCAGCAATAGACCCATGGAGACAAGCCTGCTCGAGGATGATGTATTGAATCGGGACGCAATTTGAGTGATCCATCGTCATTAGGTGGCCCTGAGCGTTACAATTCACTATCAGTTTTTCGTCCGATTCGAAAATCTTTGACTCACAGCAGAACGGCCATAAGGTGCCCGAGGCAGCAATAGACCCATGGAGACAAGTCGGCTGGATGACGATGTATTGAATCGGGACGCAATTTGAGTGATCCATCGTCATTAGGTGGCCCTGAATGTTACAATTCACTATCAGTTTTTCGTCAGATTCGAAAATCTTTGAGTCACAGCAGAACGGCCATAAGGTGCCCGAAGCAGCAATAGACCCATGGAGACAAGTCAGCTGGAGGACGATGTATTGAATCGGGACGCAATTTGAGTGAATCATCGTCATTAGGTGGCCCTGAACGTTACAATTCACTATCAGTTTTTCGTCCGATTCGAAAATCTTTGACTCACAGCAGAACGGCCATAATGTGCCCGAGGCAGCAATAGACCCATGGAGACAAGTCGGCTGGATGACGATATATTGAATCGGGACGCAATTTGAGTGATCCATCGTCATTAGGTGGCCCTGAACGTTACAATTCACTATCAGTTTTTCGTCCGATTCGAAAATCTTTGACTCACAGCAGAACGGCCATAATGTGCCCGAGGCAGCAATAGACCCATGGAGACTAGTCTGCTGGAGCACGAGGTATTGAATCGGACGCAATTTGAGTGTTCCATCGTCATTAGGACGCCCTGAACGTTACAATTCACTATCAGTTTTTCGTCCGATTCGAAAATCTTTTACTCACAGCAGAACGCCCATAAGGTGCCCGAGGCAGCAATAGACCCATGGAGACAAGTCTGCTGGAGGACGATGTATTGAATCGGGACGCAATTTGAGTGATCCATCGTCAATAGGTGGCCCTGAACGTTACAATTCACTATCAGATCTTCATCCGATTCGAAAATCTTTGACCCCCAGCAGAACGACCATAAGGTGCCCGAGGCAGCAATAGACCCATGGAGACAAGTCGGCTGGAGGACGATGTATTGAATCGGGACGCAATTTGAGTAATCCATCGTCACTAGGTAGCCCTGAACGTAACAATTCACTATCAGTTTTTCGTCCGATTCGAAAATCTTTGACTCACAGCAGAACGGCCATAAGGTGCCCGAGGCAGCAATAGACCCATGGAGACAAGTCTGCTGGAGGACGATGTATTGAATCGGGACGCAATTTGAGTGATCCATCGTCATTAGGTGGCCCTGAACGTTACAATTCACTATCAGTTTTTCGTCGCATTCGATAATCTAGACTCACAGCAGAACGGCCATAAGGTGCCCGAGGCAGCAATAGACCCATGGAGACAAGTCGGCTGGAGGACGATGTATTGAATCGGGACGCAATTTGAGTGATCCATCGTCATTAGGTGGCCCTGAATGTTACAATTCACTATCAGTTTTTCGTCCGATTCGAAAATCTTTGACTCACAGCAGAACGGCCATAAGGTGCCCGAGGCAGCAATAGACCCATGGAGACAAGCCTGCTGGAGGACGATGTATTGAATCGGGACGCAATTTGAGTGATCCATCGTCATTAGGTGGCCCTGAACGTTACAATTCACTATCAGTTTTTCGTCCGATTCGAAAATCTTTGACTCACAGCAGAACGGCCATAAGGTGCCCGAGGCAGCAATAGACCCATGGAGACAAGTCGGCTGGATGACGATGTATTGAATCGGGACGCAATTTGAGTGATCCATCGTCATTAGGTGGCCCTGAATGTTACAATTCATATTCATTTTTTCGTCAGATTCGAAAATCTTTGAGTCACAGCAGAACGGCCATAAGGTGCCCGAGTCAGCAATAGACCCATGGAGACAAGTCAGCTGGAGGACGATGTATTGAATGGGGACGCAATTTGAGTGATCCATCGTCATTAGGTGGCCCTGAATGTTACAATTCACTATCAGTTTTTCGTCCGATTCGAAAATCTTTGACTCACAGCAGAACGGCCATAATGTGCCCGAGGCAGCAATAGACCCATGGAGACAAGTCGGCTGGATGACGATATATTGAATCGGGACGCAATTTGAGTGATCCATCGTCATTAGGTGGCCCTGAACGTTACAATTCACTATCAGTTTTTCGTCCGATTCGAAAATCTTTGACTCACAGCAGAACGGCCATAATATGCCCGAGGCAGCAATAGACCCATGGAGACTAGTCTGCTGGAGCACGAGGTATTGAATCGGACGCAATTTGAGTGTTCCATCGTCATTAGGACGCCCTGAACGTTACAATTCACTATCAGTTTTTCGTCCGATTCGAAAATCTTTTACTCACAGCAGAACGCCCATAAGGTGCCCGAGGCAGCAATAGACCCATGGAGACAAGTCTGCTGGAGGACGATGTATTGAATCGGGACGCAATTTGAGTGATCCATCGTCAATAGGTGGCCCTGAACGTTACAATTCACTATCAGATCTTCATCCGATTCGAAAATCTTTGACCCCCAGCAGAACGACCATAAGGTGCCCGAGGCAGCAATAGACCCATGGAGACAAGTCGGCTGGAGGACGATGTATTGAATCGGGACGCAATTTGAGTAATCCATCGTCACTAGGTAGCCCTGAACGTAACAATTCACTATCAGTTTTTCGTCCGATTCGAAAATCTTTGACTCACAGCAGAACGGCCATAAGGTGCCCGAGGCAGCAATAGACCCATGGAGACAAGTCTGCTGGAGGACGATGTATTGAATCGGGACGCAATTTGAGTGATCCATCGTCATTAGGTGGCCCTGAACGTTACAATTCACTATCAGTTTTTCGTCGCATTCGATAATCTAGACTCACAGCAGAACGGCCATAAGGTGCCCGAGGCAGCAATAGACCCATGGAGACAAGTCGGCTGGAGGACGATGTATTGAATCGGGACGCAATTTGAGTGATCCATCGTCATTAGGTGGCCCTGAATGTTACAATTCACTATCAGTTTTTCGTCCGATTCGAAAATCTTTGACTCACAGCAGAACGGCCATAAGGTGCCCGAGGCAGCAATAGACCCATGGAGACAAGCCTGCTGGAGGACGATGTATTGAATCGGGACGCAATTTGAGTGATCCATCGTCATTAGGTGGCCCTGAACGTTACAATTCACTATCAGTTTTTCGTCCGATTCGAAAATCTTTGACTCACAGCAGAACGGCCATAAGGTGCCCGAGGCAGCAATAGACCCATGGAGACAAGTCGGCTGGATGACGATGTATTGAATCGGGACGCAATTTGAGTGATCCATCGTCATTAGGTGGCCCTGAATGTTACAATTCATATTCATTTTTTCGTCAGATTCGAAAATCTTTGAGTCACAGCAGAACGGCCATAAGGTGCCCGAGTCAGCAATAGACCCATGGAGACAAGTCAGCTGGAGGACGATGTATTGAATGGGGACGCAATTTGAGTGAATCATCGTCATTAGGTGGCCTTGAACGTTACAATTCGCTATCAGTTCTTCGTCCGATTCGACAATCTTTGAGTCACAGCAGAACGGCCATAAGGTGCCCGAGGCAGCAATAGACCCATGGAGACAAGTCGGCTGGAGGACGATGTATTGAATCGGGACGCAATTTGAGTGATCCATCGTCATTAGGTGGCCCTGAATGTTACAATTCACTATCAGTTTTTCGTCCGATTCGAAAATCTTTTACTCACAGCAGAACGGCCATAAGGTGCCCGATGCAGCAATAGACCCATGGAGACAAGTCTGCTGGAGGACGATGTATTGAATCGGGACGCAATTTGAGTGATCCATCGTCATTAGGTGGCCCTGAATGTTTCAATTCACTATCAGTTTTTCGTCGCATTCGATAATCTAGACTCACAGCAGAACGGCCATAATGTGCCCGAGGCAGCTATAGACCCATGGAGTCAAGTTGGCTGCAGGACGATGTATTGAATCGGGGCGCAATTTGAGTGATCCATCGTCATTAGGTGGCCCTGAACGTTGCAATTCACTATCAGTTTTTCGTCCGATTCGAAAATCTTTGACTCACAGCAGAACGGCCGTAAGGTGGCCGAGGCAGCAATAGACCAATGGAGACAAGTCTGCAGGATGACGATGTATTGAATCGGGACGCAATTTGAGTGTTCCATCGTCATTAGGAGGCCCTGAATGTTAGAATTAACTACCAGTTTTTCGTCCCATTCGATAATCTAGACTCACGGGAGAACGACCATAAGGTGCCCGAGGCAGCATTAGACCCATGGGGACAAGTCGGCTGGAGGACGATGTATTGAATCGGGACGCAATTTGAGTGATCCATCGTCATTAGGTGGCCCTGAACGTAACAATTCACTATCAGTTTTTCGTCCGATTCGAAAATCTTTGACTCACAGCAGGACGGCCATAATGTGCCCGAGGCAGCAATAGACCCATGGAGTCAAGTCCGCTGGAGGACGATGTATTGAATCGGGACGCAATTTGAGTGATCCATCGTCATTAGGTGGCCCTGAATGTTACAATTCACTATCAGTTTTTCGTCCAATTCGAAAATCTTTGACTCACAGCAGAACGGCCGTAAGGTGCCCGAGGCAGCAATAGACCAATGGAGACAAGTCTGCAGGATGACGATGTATTGAATCGGGACGCAATTTGAGTGTTCCATCGTCATTAGGAGGCCCTGAATGTTAGAATTAACTACCAGTTTTTCGTCCCATTCGATAATCTAGACTCACGGGAGAACGACCATAAGGCGCCCGAGGCAGCATTAGACCCATGGAGACAAGTCGGCTGGAGGACGATGTATTGAATCGGGACGCAATTTGAGTGATCCATCGTCATTAGGTGGCCCTGAACGTAACAATTCACTATCAGTTTTTCGTCCGATTCGAAAATCTTTGACTCACAGCAGAACGGCCATAATGTGCCCGAGGCAGCAATAGACCCATGGAGACTAGTCTGCTGGAACACGAGGTATTGAATCGGGACGCAATTTGAGTGTTCCATCGTCATTAGGAGGCCCTGAACGTTACAATTCACTATCAGTTATTCGTCCGATTCGAAAATCTATGACTCACGGCAGAATGCCCATAAGGTGCCCGAGGCAGCAATAGACCCATGGAGACAAGTCGGCTGGAGGACGATGTATTGAATCGGGACGCAATTTTAAGTGATCCATCGTCATTAGGTGGCCCTGAAAGTTACAATTCACTATCAGTTTTTCGACCGATTCGAAAATCTTTGACTCACAGCAGAACGGCCATAAGGTGCCCGAGGCAGCAATAGACGCATGGAGACAAGTCGGCTGGAGGACGATGTATTGAATCGGAACGCAATTTGAGTGTTCCATCGTCATTAGGTGGCCCTGAACGTTACAATTCACTATCAGTTTTTCGTCCCATTGGATAATCTAGACTCACAGAAGACGGCCATAAGGTGCCCGAGGCAGCAATAGACCCATGGAGTCAAGTCGGCTTTAGGACGATGTATTGAATCGGGACGCAATTTGCGTGGTCCATCCTCATTAGGTGGCCCTGAATGTTACAATTCACTATCAGTTTTTCGTCCGATTCGAAAATCTTTGACTCACAGCAGAACGGCCATAAGGTGCCCGAGGCAGCAATAGACCCATGGAGACAAGCCTGCTGGAGGACGATGTATTGAATCGGGACGCAATTTGAGTGATCCATCGTCATTAGGTGGCCCTGAACGTTACAATTCACTATCAGTTTTTCGTCCGATTCGAAAATCTTTGACTCACAGCAGAACGGCCATAAGGTGCCCGAGGCAGCAATAGACCCATGGAGACAAGTCGGCTGGATGACGATGTATTGAATCGGGACGCAATTTGAGTGATCCATCGTCATTAGGTGGCCCTGAATGTTACAATTCATATTCATGTTTTCGTCAGATTCGAAAATCTTTGAGTCACAGCAGAACGGCCATAAGGTGCCCGAGTCAGCAATAGACCCATGGAGACAAGTCAGCTGGAGGACGATGTATTGAATGGGGACGCAATTTGAGTGAATCATCGTCATTAGGTGGCCTTGAACGTTACAATTCGCTATCAGTTCTTCGTCCGATTCGACAATCTTTGAGTCACAGCAGAACGGCCATAAGGTGCCCGAGGCAGCAATAGACCCATGGAGACAAGTCGGCTGGAGGACGATGTATTGAATCGGGACGCAATTTGAGTGATCCATCGTCATTAGGTGGCCCTGAATGTTACAATTCACTATCAGTTTTTCGTCCGATTCGAAAATCATTTACTCACAGCAGAACGGCCATAAGGTGCCCGATGCAGCAATAGACCCATGGAGACAAGTCTGCTGGAGGACGATGTATTGAATCGGGACGCAATTTGAGTGATCCATCGTCATTAGGTGGCCCTGAATGTTTCAATTCACTATCAGTTTTTCGTCGCATTCGATAATCTAGACTCACAGCAGAACGGCCATAATGTGCCCGAGGCAGCTATAGACCCATGGAGTCAAGTCGGCTGCAGGACGATGTATTGAATCGGGGCGCAATTTGAGTGATCCATCGTCATTAGGTGGCCCTGAACGTTGCAATTCACTATCAGTTTTTCGTCCGATTCGAAAATCTTTGACTCACAGCAGAACGGCCATAAGGTGCCCGAGGCAGCAATAGACCCATGGAGACAAGTCGGCTGGATGACGATGTATTGAATCGGGACGCAATTTTAGTGATCCATCGTCATTAGGTGGCCCTGAACGTTACAATTCACTATCAGTTTTTCGTCCGATTCGAAAATCTTTGACTCACAGCAGAACGGCCATAATGTGCCCGAGGCAGCAATAGACCCATGGAGACTAGTCTGCTGGAGCACGAGGTATTGAATCGGGACGCAATTTGAGTGTTCCATCGGCATTAGGAGGCCCTGAACGTTACAATTCACTATCAGTTTTTCGTCCGATTCGAAAATCTTTGACTCACAGCAGAACGCCCCTAAGGTGCCCGAGGCAGCAATAGACCCATGGAGACAAGTCTGCAGGATGACGATGTATTGAATCGGGACGCAATTTGAGTTTCCATCGTCATTAGGAGGCCCTGAATGTTAGAATTACTACCAGTTTTTCGTCCCATTCGATAATCTAGACTCACGGGAGAACGACCATAAGGTGCCCGAGGCAGCAATAGACCCATGGAGTCAAGTCGGCTTTAGGACGATGTATTGAATCGGGACGCAATTTGCGTGGTCCATCCTCATTAGGTGGCCCTGAATGTTACAATTCACTATCAGTTTTTCGTCCGATTCGAAAATCTTTGACTCACAGCAGAACGGCCATAAGGTGCCCGAGGCAGCAATAGACCCATGGAGACAAGCCTGCTCGAGGATGATGTATTGAATCGGGACGCAATTTGAGTGATCCATCGTCATTAGGTGGCCCTGAGCGTTACAATTCACTATCAGTTTTTCGTCCGATTCGAAAATCTTTGACTCACAGCAGAACGGCCATAAGGTGCCCGAGGCAGCAATAGACCCATGGAGACAAGTCGGCTGGAGGACGATGTATTGTATCGGGACGCAATTTGAGTGATCCATCGTCATTAGGTGGCCCTGAATGTTACAATTCACTATCAGTTTTTCGTCCGATTCGAAAATCTTTTACTCACAGCAGAACGGCCATAAGGTGCCCGATGCAGCAATAGACCCATGGAGACAAGTCTGCTGGAGGACGATGTATTGAATCGGGACGCAATTTGAGTGATCCATCGTCATTAGGTGGCCCTGAATGTTTCAATTCACTATCAGTTTTTCGTCGCATTCGATAATCTAGACTCACAGCAGAACGGCCATAATGTGCCCGAGGCAGCTATAGACCCATGGAGTCAAGTTGGCTGCAGGACGATGTATTGAATCGGGGCGCAATTTGAGTGATCCATCGTCATTAGGTGGCCCTGAACGTTGCAATTCACTATCAGTTTTACGTCCGATTCGAAAATCTTTGACTCACAGCAGAACGGCCGTAAGGTGGCCGAGGCAGCAATAGACCAATGGAGACAAGTCTGCAGGATGACGATGTATTGAATCGGGACGCAATTTGAGTGTTCCATCGTCATTAGGAGGCCCTGAATGTTAGAATTAACTACCAGTTTTTCGTCCCATTCGATAATCTAGACTCACGGGAGAACGACCATAAGGTGCCCGAGGCAGCATTAGACCCATGGGGACAAGTCGGCTGGAGGACGATGTATTGAATCGGGACGCAATTTGAGTGATCCATCGTCATTAGGTGGCCCTGAACGTAACAATTCACTATCAGTTTTTCGTCCGATTCGAAAATCTTTGACTCACAGCAGGACGGCCATAATGTGCCCGAGGCAGCAATAGACCCATGGAGTCAAGTCCGCTGGAGGACGATGTATTGAATCGGGACGCAATTTGAGTGATCCATCGTCATTAGGTGGCCCTGAATGTTACAATTCACTATCAGTTTTTCGTCCAATTCGAAAATCTTTGACTCACAGCAGAACGGCCGTAAGGTGCCCGAGGCAGCAATAGACCAATGGAGACAAGTCTGCAGGATGACGATGTATTGAATCGGGACGCAATTTGAGTGTTCCATCGTCATTAGGAGGCCCTGAATGTTAGAATTAACTACCAGTTTTTCGTCCCATTCGATAATCTAGACTCACGGGAGAACGACCATAAGGCGCCCGAGGCAGCATTAGACCCATGGAGACAAGTCGGCTGGAGGACGATGTATTGAATCGGGACGCAATTTGAGTGATCCATCGTCATTAGGTGGCCCTGAACGTAACAATTCACTATCAGTTTTTCGTCCGATTCGAAAATCTTTGACTCACAGCAGAACGGCCATAATGTGCCCGAGGCAGCAATAGACCCATGGAGACTAGTCTGCTGGAACACGAGGTATTGAATCGGGACGCAATTTGAGTGTTCCATCGTCATTAGGAGGCCCTGAACGTTACAATTCACTATCAGTTATTCGTCCGATTCGAAAATCTATGACTCACGGCAGAATGCCCATAAGGTGCCCGAGGCAGCAATAGACCCATGGAGACAAGTCGGCTGGAGGACGATGTATTGAATCGGGACGCAATTTTAAGTGATCCATCGTCATTAGGTGGCCCTGAAAGTTACAATTCACTATCAGTTTTTCGACCGATTCGAAAATCTTTGACTCACAGCAGAACGGCCATAAGGTGCCCGAGGCAGCAATAGACGCATGGAGACAAGTCGGCTGGAGGACGATGTATTGAATCGGAACGCAATTTGAGTGTTCCATCGTCATTAGGTGGCCCTGAACGTTACAATTCACTATCAGTTTTTCGTCCCATTGGATAATCTAGACTCACAGAAGACGGCCATAAGGTGCCCGAGGCAGCAATAGACCCATGGAGTCAAGTCGGCTTTAGGACGATGTATTGAATCGGGACGCAATTTGCGTGGTCCATCCTCATTAGGTGGCCCTGAATGTTACAATTCACTATCAGTTTTTCGTCCGATTCGAAAATCTTTGACTCACAGCAGAACGGCCATAAGGTGCCCGAGGCAGCAATAGACCCATGGAGACAAGCCTGCTGGAGGACGATGTATTGAATCGGGACGCAATTTGAGTGATCCATCGTCATTAGGTGGCCCTGAACGTTACAATTCACTATCAGTTTTTCGTCCGATTCGAAAATCTTTGACTCACAGCAGAACGGCCATAAGGTGCCCGAGGCAGCAATAGACCCATGGAGACAAGTCGGCTGGATGACGATGTATTGAATCGGGACGCAATTTGAGTGATCCATCGTCATTAGGTGGCCCTGAATGTTACAATTCATATTCATTTTTTCGTCAGATTCGAAAATCTTTGAGTCACAGCAGAACGGCCATAAGGTGCCCGAGTCAGCAATAGACCCATGGAGACAAGTCAGCTGGAGGACGATGTATTGAATGGGGACGCAATTTGAGTGAATCATCGTCATTAGGTGGCCTTGAACGTTACAATTCGCTATCAGTTCTTCGTCCGATTCGACAATCTTTGAGTCACAGCAGAACGGCCATAAGGTGCCCGAGGCAGCAATAGACCCATGGAGACAAGTCGGCTGGAGGACGATGTATTGAATCGGGACGCAATTTGAGTGATCCATCGTCATTAGGTGGCCCTGAATGTTACAATTCACTATCAGTTTTTCGTCCGATTCGAAAATCATTTACTCACAGCAGAACGGCCATAAGGTGCCCGATGCAGCAATAGACCCATGGAGACAAGTCTGCTGGAGGACGATGTATTGAATCGGGACGCAATTTGAGTGATCCATCGTCATTAGGTGGCCCTGAATGTTTCAATTCACTATCAGTTTTTCGTCGCATTCGATAATCTAGACTCACAGCAGAACGGCCATAATGTGCCCGAGGCAGCTATAGACCCATGGAGTCAAGTCGGCTGCAGGACGATGTATTGAATCGGGGCGCAATTTGAGTGATCCATCGTCATTAGGTGGCCCTGAACGTTGCAATTCACTATCAGTTTTTCGTCCGATTCGAAAATCTTTGACTCACAGCAGAACGGCCATAAGGTGCCCGAGGCAGCAATAGACCCATGGAGACAAGTCGGCTGGATGACGATGTATTGAATCGGGACGCAATTTTAGTGATCCATCGTCATTAGGTGGCCCTGAACGTTACAATTCACTATCAGTTTTTCGTCCGATTCGAAAATCTTTGACTCACAGCAGAACGGCCATAATGTGCCCGAGGCAGCAATAGACCCATGGAGACTAGTCTGCTGGAGCACGAGGTATTGAATCGGGACGCAATTTGAGTGTTCCATCGGCATTAGGAGGCCCTGAACGTTACAATTCACTATCAGTTTTTCGTCCGATTCGAAAATCTTTGACTCACAGCAGAACGCCCCTAAGGTGCCCGAGGCAGCAATAGACCCATGGAGACAAGTCTGCTGGAGGACGATGTATTGAATCGGGACGCAATTTGAGTGATCCATCGTCAATAGGTGGCCCTGAACGTTACAATTCACTATCAGATCTTCGTCCGATTCGAAAATCTTTGACCCACAGCAGAACGGCCATAAGGTGCCCGAGGCAGCAATAGACCCATGGAGACAAGTCGGCTGGAGGACGATGTATTGAATCGGGACGCAATTTGAGTAATCCATCGTCACTAGGTGGCCCTGAACGTAACAATTCACTATCAGTTTTTCGTCCGATTCGAAAATCTTTGACTCACAGCAGAACGGCCATAAGGTGCCCGAGGCAGCAATATACCCATGGAGACAAGTCTGCTGGAGGACGATGTATTGAATCGGGACGCAATTTGAGTGATCCATCGTCATTAGGTGGCCCTGAACGTTACAATTCACTATCAGTTTTTCGTCGCATTCGATAATCTAGACTCACGGGAGAACGACCATAAGGTGCCCGAGGCAGCATTAGACCCATGGGGACAAGTCGGCTGGAAGACGATGTATTGAATCGGGACGCAATTTGAGTGATCCATCGTCATTAGGTGGCCCTGAATGTTACAATTCACTATAAGTTTTTCGTCCGATTCGAAAATCTTTGACTCACAGCAGAACGGCCGTAAGGTGCCCGAGGCAGATATAGACCAATGGAGACAAGTCTGCAGGATGACGATGTATTGAATCGGGACGCAATTTGAGTTTCCATCGTCATTAGGAGGCCCTGAATGTTAGAATTACTACCAGTTTTTCGTCCCATTCGATAATCTAGACTCACGGGAGAACGACCATAAGGTGCCCGAGGCAGCAATAGACCCATGGAGTCAAGTCGGCTTTAGGACGATGTATTGAATCGGGACGCAATTTGCGTGGTCCATCCTCATTAGGTGGCCCTGAATGTTACAATTCACTATCAGTTTTTCGTCCGATTCGAAAATCTTTGACTCACAGCAGAACGGCCATAAGGTGCCCGAGGCAGCAATAGACCCATGGAGACAAGCCTGCTCGAGGATGATGTATTGAATCGGGACGCAATTTGAGTGATCCATCGTCATTAGGTGGCCCTGAGCGTTACAATTCACTATCAGTTTTTCGTCCGATTCGAAAATCTTTGACTCACAGCAGAACGGCCATAAGGTGCCCGAGGCAGCAATAGACCCATGGAGACAAGTCGGCTGGAGGACGATGTATTGTATCGGGACGCAATTTGAGTGATCCATCGTCATTAGGTGGCCCTGAATGTTACAATTCACTATCAGTTTTTCGTCCGATTCGAAAATCATTTACTCACAGCAGAACGGCCATAAGGTGCCCGATGCAGCAATAGACCCATGGAGACAAGTCTGCTGGAGGACGATGTATTGAATCGGGACGCAATTTGAGTGATCCATCGTCATTAGGTGGCCCTGAATGTTTCAATTCACTATCAGTTTTTCGTCGCATTCGATAATCTAGACTCACAGCAGAACGGCCATAATGTGCCCGAGGCAGCTATAGACACATGGAGTCAAGTCGGCTGCAGGACGATGTATTGAATCGGGGCGCAATTTGAGTGATCCATCGTCATTAGGTGGCCCTGAACGTTGCAATTCACTATCAGTTTTTCGTCCGATTCGAAAATCTTTGACTCACAGCAGAACGGCCATAAGGTGCCCGAGGCAGCAATAGACCCATGGAGACAAGTCGGCTGGATGACGATGTACTGAATCGGGACGCAATTTTAGTGATCCATCGTCATTAGGTGGCCCTGAACGTTACAATTCACTATCAGTTTTTCGTCCGATTCGAAAATCTTTGACTCACAGCAGAACGGCCATAATGTGCCCGAGGCAGCAATAGACCCATGGAGACTAGTCTGCTGGAGCACGAGGTATTGAATCGGGACGCAATTTGAGTGTTCCATCGGCATTAGGAGGCCCTGAACGTTACAATTCACTATCAGTTTTTCGTCCGATTCGAAAATCTTTGACCCACAGCAGAACGGCCATAAGGTGCCCGAGGCAGCAATAGACCCATGGAGACAAGTCGGCTGGAGGACGATGTATTGAATCGGGACGCAATTTGAGTAATCCATCGTCACTAGGTGGCCCTGAACGTAACAATTCACTATCAGTTTTTCGTCCGATTCGAAAATCTTTGACTCACAGCAGAACGGCCATAAGGTGCCCGAGGCAGCAATATACCCATGGAGACAAGTCTGCTGGAGGACGATGTATTGAATCGGGACGCAATTTGAGTGATCCATCGTCATTAGGTGGCCCTGAACGTTACAATTCACTATCAGTTTTTCGTCGCATTCGATAATCTAGACTCACGGGAGAACGACCATAAGGTGCCCGAGGCAGCATTAGACCCATGGGGACAAGTCGGCTGGAGGACGATGTATTGAATCGGGACGCAATTTGAGTCATCCATCGTCATTAGGTGGCCCTGAATGTTACAATTCACTATAAGTTTTTCGTTCGATTCGAAAATCTTTGACTCACAGCAGAACGGCCGTAAGGTGCCCGAGGCAGCAATAGACCAATGGAGACAAGTCTGCAGGATGACGATGTATTGAATCGGGACGCAATTTGAGTTTCCATCGTCATTAGGAGGCCCTGAATGTTAGAATTACTACCAGTTTTTCGTCCCATTCGATAATCTAGACTCACGGGAGAACGACCATAAGGTGCCCGAGGCAGCAATAGACCCATGTAGTCAAGTCGGCTTTAGGACGATGTATTGAATCGGGACGCAATTTGCGTGGTCCATCCTCATTAGGTGGCCCTGAATGTTACAATTCACTATCAGTTTTTCGTCCGATTCGAAAATCTTTGACTCACAGCAGAACGGCCATAAGGTGCCCGAGGCAGCAATAGACCCATGGAGACAAGCCTGCTCGAGGATGATGTATTGAATCGGGACGCAATTTGAGTGATCCATCGTCATTAGGTGGCCCTGAGCGTTACAATTCACTATCAGTTTTTCGTCCGATTCGAAAATCTTTGACTCACAGCAGAACGGCCATAAGGTGCCCGAGGCAGCAATAGACCCATGGAGACAAGTCGGCTGGATGACGATGTATTGAATCGGGACGCAATTTGAGTGATCCATCGTCATTAGGTGGCCCTGAATGTTACAATTCACTATCAGTTTTTCGTCAGATTCGAAAATCTTTGAGTCACAGCAGAACTGCCATAAGGTGCCCGAAGCAGCAATAGACCCATGGAGACAAGTCAGCTGGAGGACGATGTATTGAATCGGGACGCAATTTGAGTGAATCATCGTCATTAGGTGGCCCTGAACGTTAAAATTCACTATCAGTTTTTCGTCCGATTCGAAAATCTTTGACTCACAGCAGAACGGCCATAATGTGCCCGAGGCAGCAATAGACCCATGGAGACAACTCGGCTGGATGACGATATATTGAATCGGGACGCAATTTGAGTGATCCATCGTCATTAGGTGGCCCTGAACGTTTCAATTCACTATCAGTTTTTCGTCCGATTCGAAAATCTTTGACTCACAGCAGAACGGCCATAATGTGCCCGAGGCAGCAATAGACCCATGGAGACTAGTCTGCTGGAGCACGAGGTATTGAATCGGACGCAATTTGAGTGTTCCATCGTCATTAGGACGCCCTGAACGTTACAATTCACTATCAGTTTTTCGTCCGATTCGAAAATCTTTTACTCACAGCAGAACGCCCATAAGGTGCCCGAGGCAGCAATAGACCCATGGAGACAAGTCTGCTGGAGGACGATGTATTGAATCGGGACGCAATTTGAGTGATCCATCGTCAATAGGTGGCCCTGAACGTTACAATTCACTATCAGATCTTCATCCGATTCGAAAATCTTTGACCCACAGCAGAACGGCCATAAGGTGCCCGAGGCAGCAATAGACCCATGGAGACAAGTCGGCTGGAGGACGATGTATTGAATCGGGACGCAATTTGAGTAATCCATCGTCACTAGGTAGCCCTGAACGTAACAATTCACTATCAGTTTTTCGTCCGATTCGAAAATCTTTGACTCACAGCAGAACGGCCATAAGGTGCCCGAGGCAGCAATAGACCCATGGAGACAAGTCTGCTGGAGGACGATGTATTGAATCGGGACGCAATTTGAGTGATCCATCGTCATTAGGTGGCCCTGAACGTTACAATTCACTATCAGTTTTTCGTCGCATTCGATAATCTAGACTCACAGCAGAACGGCCATAAGGTGCCCGAGGCAGCAATAGACCCATGGAGACAAGTCGGCTGGAGGACGATGTATTGAATCGGGACGCAATTTGAGTGATCCATCGTCATTAGGTGGCCCTGAATGTTACAATTCACTATCAGTTTTTCGTCCGATTCGAAAATCTTTGACTCACAGCAGAACGGCCATAAGGTGCCCGAGGCAGCAATAGACCCATGGAGACAAGCCTGCTGGAGGACGATGTATTGAATCGGGACGCAATTTGAGTGATCCATCGTCATTAGGTGGCCCTGAACGTTGCAATTCACTATCAGTTTTTCGTCCGATTCGAAAATCTTTGACTCACAGCAGAACGGCCATAAGGTGCCCGAGGCAGCAATAGACCCATGGAGACAAGTCGGCTGGATGACGATGTATTGAATCGGGACGCAATTTGAGTGATCCATCGTCATTAGGTGGCCCTGAATGTTACAATTCATATTCATTTTTTCGTCAGATTCGAAAATCTTTGACTCACAGCAGAACGGCCATAAGGTGCCCGAGGCAGCAATAGACCCATGGAGACAAGTCAGCTGGAGGACGATGTATTGAATGGGGACGCAATTTGAGTGAATCATCGTCATTAGGTGGCCTTGATCGTTACAATTCGCTATCAGTTCTTCGTCCGATTCGACAATCTTTGAGTCACAGCAGAACGGCCATAAGGTGCCCGAGGCAGCAATAGACCCATGGAGACAAGTCGGCTGGAGGACGATGTATTGAATCGGGACGCAATTTGAGTGATCCATCGTCATTAGGTGGCCCTGAATGTTACAATTCACTATCAGTTTTTCGTCGCATTCGATAATCTAGACTCACGGGAGAACGACCATAAGGTGCCCGAGGCAGCATTAGACCCATGGGGACAAGTCGGCTGGAGGACGATGTATTGAATCGGGACGCAATTTGAGTGATCCATCGTCATTAGGTGGCCCTGAATGTTACAATTCACTATAAGTTTTTCGTCCGATTCGAAAATCTTTGACTCACAGCAGAACGGCCGTAAGGTGCCCGAGGCAGCAATAGACCAATGGAGACAAGTCTGCAGGATGACGATGTATTGAATCGGGACGCAATTTGAGTGTTCCATCGTCATTAGGAGGCCCTGAATGTTAGAATTACTACCAGTTTTTCGTCCCATTCGATAATCTAGACTCACGGGAGAACGACCATAAGGTGCCCGAGGCAACATTAGACCCATGGGGACAAGTCGGCTGGAGGACGATGTATTGAATCGGGACGCAATTTGAGTGATCCATCGTCATTAGGTGGCCCTGAACGTAACAATTCACTATCAGTTTTTCGTCCGATTCGAAAATCTTTGACTCACAGCAGAACGGCCATAATGTGCCCGAGGCAGCAATAGACCCATGGAGACTAGTCTGCTGGAACACGAGGTATTGAATCGGGACGCAATTTGAGTGTTCCATCGTTATTAGGAGGCCCTGAAAGTTACAATTCTCTATCAGTTTTTCGTCCCATTGGATAATCTAGACTCACAGCAGAACGGCCATAAGGTGCCCGAGGCAGCAATAGACCCATGGAGTCAAGTCGGCTTTAGGACGATGTATTGAATCGGGACGCAATTTGCGTGGTCCATCCTCATTAGGTGGCCCTGAATGTTACAATTCACTATCAGTTTTTCGTCCGATTCGAAAATCTTTGACTCACAGCAGAACGGCCATAAGGTGCCCGAGGCAGCAATAGACCCATGGAGACAAGCCTGCTCGAGGATGATGTATTGAATCGGGACGCTATTTGAGTGATCCATCGTCATTAGGTGGCCCTGAATGTTACAATTCACTATCAGTTATTCGTCCGATTCGAAAATCTATGACTCACGGCAGAACGCCCATAAGGTGCCCGAGGCAGCAATAGACCCATGGAGACAAGTCGGCTGGAGGACGATGTATTGAATCGGGACGCAATTTGAGTGATCCATCGTCATTAGGTGGCCCTGAAAGTTACAATTCTCTATCAGTTTTTCGACCGATTCGAAAATCTTTGACTCACAGCAGAACGGCCATAAGGTGCCCGAGGCAGCAATAGACGCATGGAGACAAGTCGGCTGGAAGACGATGTATTGAATCGGAACGCAATTTGAGTGTTCCATCGTCATTAGGTGGCCCTGAACGTTACAATTCACTATCAGTTTTTCGTCCCATTGGATAATCTAGACTCACAGCAGAACGGCCATAAGGTGCCCGAGGCAGCAATAGACCCATGGAGTCAAGTCGGCTTTAGGACGATGTATTGAATCGGGACGCAATTTGCGTGGTCCATCCTCATTAGGTGGCCCTGAATGTTACAATTCACTATCAGTTTTTCGTCCGATTCGAAAATCTTTGACTCACAGCAGAACGGCCATAAGGTGCCCGAGGCAGCAATAGACCCATGGAGACAAGCCTGCTCGAGGATGATGTATTGAATCGGGACGCAATTTGAGTGATCCATCGTCATTAGGTGGCCCTAAGCGTTACAATTCACTATCAGTTTTTCGTCCGATTCGAAAATCTTTGACTCACAGCAGAACGGCCATAAGGTGCCCGAGGCAGCAATAGACCCATGGAGACAAGTCGGCTGGATGACGATGTATTGAATCGGGACGCAATTTGAGTGATCCATCGTCATTAGGTGGCCCTGAATGTTACAATTCACTATCAGTTTTTCGTCAGATTCGAAAATCTTTGAGTCACAGCAGAACGGCCATAAGGTGCCCGAAGCAGCAATAGACCCATGGAGACAAGTCAGCTGGAGGACGATGTATTGAATCGGGACGCAATTTGAGTGAATCATCGTCATTAGGTGGCCCTGAACGTTACAATTCACTATCAGTTTTTCGTCCGATTCGAAAATCTTTGACTCACAGCAGAACGGCCATAATGTGCCCGAGGCAGCAATAGACCCATGGAGACAAGTCGGCTGGATGACGATATATTGAATCGGGACGCAATTTGAGTGATCCATCGTCATTAGGTGGCCCTGAACGTTACAATTCACTATCAGTTTTTCGTCCGATTCGAAAATCTTTGACTCACAGCAGAACGGCCATAATGTGCCCGAGGCAGCAATAGACCCATGGAGACTAGTCTGCTGGAGCACGAGGTATTGAATCGGACGCAATTTGAGTGTTCCATCGTCATTAGGACGCCCTGAACGTTACAATTCACTATCAGTTTTTCGTCCGATTCGAAAATCTTTTACTCACAGCAGAACGCCCATAATGTGCCCGAGGCAGCAATAGACCCATGGAGACAAGTCTGCTGGAGGACGATGTATTGAATCGGGACGCAATTTGAGTGATCCATCGTCAATAGGTGGCCCTGAACGTTACAATTCACTATCAGATCTTCATCCGATTCGAAAATCTTTGACCCACAGCAGAACGGCCATAAGGTGCCCGAGGCAGCAATAGACCCATGGAGACAAGTCGGCTGGAGGACGATGTATTGAATCGGGACGCAATTTGAGTAATCCATCGTCACTAGGTAGGCCTGAACGTAACAATTCACTATCAGTTTTTCGTCCGATTCGAAAATCTTTGACTCACAGCAGAACGGCCATAAGGTGCCCGAGGCAGCAATAGACCCATGGAGACAAGTCTGCTGGAGGACGATGTATTGAATCGGGACGCAATTTGAGTGATCCATCGTCATTAGGTGGCCCTGAACGTTACAATTCACTATCAGTTTTTCGTCGCATTCGATAATCTAGACTCACAGCAGAACGGCCATAAGGTGCCCGAGGCAGCAATAGACCCATGGAGACAAGTCGGCTGGAGGACGATGTATTGAATCGGGACGCAATTTGAGTGATCCATCGTCATTAGGTGGCCCTGAATGTTACAATTCACTATCAGTTTTTCGTCCGATTCGAAAATCTTTGACTCACAGCAGAACGGCCATAAGGTGCCCGAGGCAGCAATAGACCCATGGAGACAAGCCTGCTGGAGGACGATGTATTGAATCGGGACGCAATTTGAGTGATCCATCGTCATTAGGTGGCCCTGAACGTTACAATTCACTATCAGTATTTCGTCCGATTCGAAAATCTTTGACTCACAGCAGAACGGCCATAAGGTGCCCGAGGCAGCAATAGACCCATGGAGACAAGTCGGCTGGATGACGATGTATTGAATCGGGACGCAATTTGAGTGATCCATCGTCATTAGGTGGCCCTGAATGTTACAATTCATATTCATTTTTTCGTCAGATTCGAAAATCTTTGAGTCACAGCAGAACGGCCATAAGGTGCCCGAGTCAGCAATAGACCCATGGAGACAAGTCAGCTGGAGGACGATGTATTGAATGGGGACGCAATTTGAGTGAATCATCGTCATTAGGTGGCCTTGAACGTTACAATTCGCTATCAGTTCTTCGTCCGATTCGACAATCTTTGAGTCACAGCAGAACGGCCATAAGGTGCCCGAGGCAGCAATAGACCCATGGAGACAAGTCGGCTGGAGGACGATGTATTGAATCGGGACGCAATTTGAGTGATCCATCGTCATTAGGTGGCCCTGAATGTTACAATTCACTATCAGTTTTTCGTCCGATTCGAAAATCTTTTACTCACAGCAGAACGGCCATAAGGTGCCCGATGCAGCAATAGACCCATGGAGACAAGTCTGCTGGAGGACGATGTATTGAATCGGGACGCAATTTGAGTGATCCATCGTCATTAGGTGGCCCTGAATGTTTCAATTCACTATCAGTTTTTCGTCGCATTCGATAATCTAGACTCACAGCAGAACGGCCATAATGTGCCCGAGGCAGCTATAGACCCATGGAGTCAAGTCGGCTGCAGGACGATGTATTGAATCGGGGCGCAATTTGAGTGATCCATCGTCATTAGGTGGCCCTGAACGTTGCAATTCACTATCAGTTTTTCGTCCGATTCGAAAATCTTTGACTCACAGCAGAACGGCCATAAGGTGCCCGAGGCAGCAATAGACCCATGGAGACAAGTCGGCTGGATGACGATGTATTGAATCGGGACGCAATTTTAGTGATCCATCGTCATTAGGTGGCCCTGAACGTTACAATTCACTATCAGTTTTTCGTCCGATTCGAAAATCTTTGACTCACAGCAGAACGGCCATAATGTGCCCGAGGCAGCAATAGACCCATGGAGACTAGTCTGCTGGAGCACGAGGTATTGAATCGGGACGGAATTTGAGTGTTCCATCGGCATTAGGAGGCCCTGAACGTTACAATTCACTATCAGTTTTTCGTCCGATTCGAAAATCTTTGACTCACAGCAGAACGCCCCTAAGGTGCCCGAGGCAGCAATAGACCCATGGAGACAAGTCTGCTGGAGGACGATGTATTGAATCGGGACGCAATTTGAGTGATCCATCGTCAATAGGTGGCCCTGAACGTTACAATTCACTATCAGATCTTCGTCCGATTCGAAAATCTTTGACCCACAGCAGAACGGCCATAAGGTGCCCGAGGCAGCAATAGACCCATGGAGACTAGTCTGCTGGAGCACGAGGTATTGAATCGGGACGGAATTTGAGTGTTCCATCGTCATTAGGAGGCCCTGAATGTTAGAATTACTACCAGTTTTTCGTCCCATTCGATAATCTAGACTCACGGGAGAACGACCATAAGGTGCCCGAGGCAACATTAGACCCATGGGGACAAGTCGGCTGGAGGACGATGTATTGAATCGGGACGCAATTTCAGTGATCCATCGTCATTAGGTGGCCCTGAACGTAACAATTCACTATCAGTTTTTCGTCCGATTCGAAAATCTTTGACTCACAGCAGAACGGCCATAATGTGCCCGAGGCAGCAATAGACCCATGGAGACTAGTCTGCTGGAACACGAGGTATTGAATCGGGACGCAATTTGAGTGTTCCATCGTTATTAGGAGGCCCTGAGCGTTACAATTCACTATCAGTTATTCGTCCGATTCGAAAATCTATGACTCACGGCAGAACGCCCATAAGGTGCCCGAGGCAGCAATGGACCCATGGAGACAAGTCGGCTGGAGGACGATGTATTGAATCGGGACGCAATTTGAGTGATCCATCGTCATTAGGTGGCCCTGAAAGTTACAATTCTCTATCAGTTTTTCGACCGATTCGAAAATCTTTGACTCACAGCAGAACGGCCATAAGGTGCCCGAGGCAGCAATAGACGCATGGAGACAAGTCGGCTGGAAGACGATGTATTGAATCGGAACGCAATTTGAGTGTTCCATCGTCATTAGGTGGCCCTGAACGTTACAATTCACTATCAGTTTTTCGTCCCATTGGATAATCTAGACTCACAGCAGAACGGCCATAAGGTGCCCGAGGCAGCAATAGACCCATGGAGTAAAGTCGGCTTTAGGACGATGTATTGAATCGGGACGCAATTTGCGTGGTCCATCCTCATTAGGTGGCCCTGAATGTTACAATTCACTATCAGTTTTTCGTCCGATTCGAAAATCTTTGACTCACAGCAGAACGGCCATAAGGTGCCCGAGGCAGCAATAGACCCATGGAGACAAGCCTGCTCGAGGATGATGTATTCAATCGGGACGCAATTTGAGTGATCCATCGTCATTAGGTGGCCCTGAGCGTTACAATTCACTATCAGTTTTTCGTCCGATTCGAAAATCTTTGACTCACAGCAGAACGGCCATAAGGTGCCCGAGGCAGCAATAGACCCATGTTGACAAGTCGGCTGGATGACGATGTATTGAATCGGGACGCAATTTGAGTAATCCATCGTCATTAGGTGGCCCTGAATGTTACAATTCACTATCAGTTTTTCGTCAGATTCGAAAATCTTTGAGTCACAGCAGAACGGCCATAAGGTGCCCGAAGCAGCAATAGACCCATGGAGACAAGTCAGCTGGAGGACGATGTATTGAATCGGGACGCAATTTGAGTGATTCATCGTCATTAGGTGGCCCTGAACGTTACAATTCACTATCAGTTTTTCGTCCGATTCGAAAATCTTTGACTCACAGCAGAACGGCCATAATGTGCCCGAGGCAGCAATAGACCCATGGAGACAAGTCGGCTGGATGACGATATATTGAATCGGGACGCAATTTGAGTGATCCATCGTCATTAGGTGGCCCTGAACGTTACAATTCACTATCAATTCGAAAATCTTTTACTCACAGCAGAACGGCCATAATGTGCCCGAGGCAGCAATAGACCCATGGAGACTAGTCTGCTGGAGCACGAGGTATTGAATCGGACGCAATTTGAGTGTTCCATCGTCATTAGGACGCCCTGAACGTTACAATTCACTATCAGTTTTTCGTCCGATTCGAAAATCTTTTACTCACAGCAGAACGCCCATAAGGTGCCCGAGGCAGCAATAGACCCATGGAGACAAGTCTGCTGGAGGACGATGTATTGAATCGGGACGCAATTTGAGTGATCCATCGTCAATAGGTGGCCCTGAACGTTACAATTCACTATCAGATCTTCATCCGATTCGAAAATCTTTGACCCACAGCAGAACGGCCATAAGGTGCCCGAGGCAGCAATAGACCCATGGAGACAAGTCGGCTGGAGGACGATGTATTGAATCGGGACGCAATTTGAGGAATCCATCGTCACTAGGTAGCCCTGAACGTAACAATTCACTATCAGTTTTTCGTCCGATTCGAAAATCTTTGACTCACAGCAGAACGGCCATAAGGTGCCCGAGGCAGCAATAGACCCATGGAGACAAGTCTGCTGGAGGACGATGTATTGAATCGGGACGCAATTTGAGTGATCCATCGTCATTAGGTGGCCCTGAACGTTACAATTCACTATCAGTTTTTCGTCGCATTCGATAATCTAGACTCACAGCAGAACGGCCATAAGGTGCCCGAGGCAGCAATAGACCCATGGAGTCAAGTCGGCTGGAGGGCGATGTATTGAATCGGGACGCAATTTGAGTGATCCATCGTCATTAGGTGGCCCTGAATGTTACAATTCACTATCAGTTTTTCGTCCGATTCGAAAATCTTTGACTCACAGCAGAACGGCCGTAAGGTGCCCGAGGCAGCAATAGACCAATGTAGACAAGTCGGCTGGATGACGATGAATTGAATCGGGACGCAATTTGAGTGATCCATCGTCATTAGGTGGCCCTGAATGTTACAATTCACTATCAGTTTTTCGTCAGATTCGAAAATCTTTGAGTCACAGCAGAACATCCATAAGGTGCCAGAGGCAGCAATAGACCCATGGAGACAAGTCAGCTGGAGGACGATGTATTGAATCGGGACGCAATTAGAGTGAATCATCGTCATTAGGTGGCCCTGAACGTTACAATTCACTATCAGTTCTTCGTCAGATTCGAAAATCTTTTAGTCACAGCAGAACGGCCATAAGGTGCCCGAGGCAGCAATAGACCCATGGAAACAAGTCAGCTGGAGGACGATGTATTGAATCGGGACGCAATTTGAGTGAATCATCGTCATTAGGTGGCCCTGAACGTTACAATACACTATCAGTTCTTCGTCCGATTCGACAATCTTTGAGTCACAGCAGAACGGCCATAAGGTGCCCGAGGCAGCAATAGACCCATGGAACAAGTCGGCTGGAGGACGATGTATTGAATCGGGACGCAATTTGAGTGATCCATCGTCATTAGGTGGCCCTGAAAGTTACAATTCACTATCAGTTTTTCGTCCGATTCGAAAATCTTTGACTCACAGCAGAACGGCCATAAGCTGCGCGATGCAGCGATAGACCCATGGAGACAAGTCTGCTGGAGGACGATGTATTGAATCGGGACGCAATTTGAGTGATCCATCGTCATTAGGTGGCCCTGAATGTTTCAATTCACTATCAGTTTTTCGTCGCATTCGATAATCTAGACTCACAGCAGAACGGCCATAATGTGCCCGAGGCAGCTATAGACCCATGGAGTCAAGTCGGCTGCAGGACGATGTAGTGAATCGGGACGCAATTTGAGTGATCCATCGTCATTAGGTGGCCCTGAACGTTACAATTCACTATCAGTTTTTCGTCCGATTCGAAAATCTTTGACTCACAGCAGAACGGCCATAATGTGCCCGAGGCAGCAATAGACCCATGGAGACTAGTCTGCTGGAGCACGAGGTATTGAATCGGGACGGAATTTGAGTGTTCCATCGGCATTAGGAGGCCCTGAACGTTACAATTCACTATCAGTTTTTCGTCCGATTCGAAAATCTTTGACTCACAGCAGAACGCCCCTAAGGTGCCCGAGGCAGCAATAGACCCATGGAGACAAGTCTGCTGGAGGACGATGTATTGAATCGGGACGCAATTTGAGTGATCCATCGTCAATAGGTGGCCCTGAACGTTACAATTCACTATCAGATCTTCGTCCGATTCGAAAATCTTTGACCCACAGCAGAACGGCCATAAGGTGCCCGAGGCAGCAATAGACCCATGGAGACAAGTCGGCTGGAGGACGATGTATTGAATCGGGACGCAATTTGAGTAATCCATCGTCACTAGGTGGCCCTGAACGTAACAATTCACTATCAGTTTTTCGTCCGATTCGAAAATCTTTGACTCACAGCAGAACGGCCATAAGGTGCCCGAGGCAGCAATATACCCATGGAGACAAGTCTGCTGGAGGACGATGTATTGAATCGGGACGCAATTTGAGTGATCCATCGTCATTAGGTGGCCCTGAACGTTACAATTCACTATCAGTTTTTCGTCGCATTCGATAATCTAGACTCACGGGAGAACGACCATAAGGTGCCCGAGGCAGCATTAGACCCATGGGGACAAGTCGGCTGGAGGACGATGTATTGAATCGGGACGCAATTTGAGTGATCCATCGTCATTAGGTGGCCCTGAATGTTACAATTCACTATAAGTTTTTCGTCCGATTCGAAAATCTTTGACTCACAGCAGAACGGCCGTAAGGTGCCCGAGGCAGCAATAGACCAATGGAGACAAGTCTGCAGGATGATGATGTATTGAATCGGGACGCAATTTGAGTGTTCCATCGTCATTAGGAGGCCCTGAATGTTAGAATTACTACCAGTTTTTCGTCCCATTCGATAATCTAGACTCACGGGAGAACGACCATAAGGTGCCCGAGGCAACATTAGACCCATGGGGACAAGTCGGCTGGAGGACGATGTATTGAATCGGGACGCAATTTGAGTGATCCATCGTCATTAGGTGGCCCTGAACGTAACAATTCACTATCAGTTTTTCGTCCGATTCGAAAATCTTTGACTCTCAGCAGAACGGCCATAATGTGCCCGAGGCAGCAATAGACCCATGGAGACTAGTCTGCTGGAACACGAGGTATTGAATCGAGACGCAATTTGAGTGTTCCATCGTTATTAGGAGGCCCTGAGCGTTACAATTCACTATCAGTTATTCGTCCGATTCGAAAATCTATGACTCACGGCAGAACGCCCATAAGGTGCCCGAGGCAGCAATAGACCCATGGAGACAAGTCGGCTGGAGGACGATGTATTGAATCGGGACGCAATTTGAGTGATCCATCGTCATTAGGTGGCCCTGAAAGTTACAATTCTCTATCAGTTTTTCGACCGATTCGAAAATCTTTGACTCACAGCAGAACGGCCATAAGGTGCCCGAGGCAGCAATAGACGCATGGAGACAAGTCGGCTGGAAGACGATGTATTGAATCGGAACGCAATTTGAGTGTTCCATCGTCATTAGGTGGCCCTGAACGTTACAATTCACTATCAGTTTTTCGTCCCATTGGATAATCTAGACTCACAGCAGAACGGCCATAAGGTGCCCGAGGCAGCAATAGACCCATGGAGTAAAGTCGGCTTTAGGACGATGTATTGAATCGGGACGCAATTTGCGTGGTCCATCCTCATTAGGTGGCCCTGAATGTTACAATTCACTATCAGTTTTTCGTCCGATTCGAAAATCTTTGACTCACAGCAGAACGGCCATAAGGTGCCCGAGGCAGCAATAGACCCATGGAGACAAGCCTGCTCGAGGATGATGTATTCAATCGGGACGCAATTTGAGTGATCCATCGTCATTAGGTGGCCCTGAGCGTTACAATTCACTATCAGTTTTTCGTCCGATTCGAAAATCTTTGACTCACAGCAGAACGGCCATAAGGTGCCCGAGGCAGCAATAGACCCATGGAGACAAGTCGGCTGGATGACGATGTATTGAATCGGGACGCAATTTGAGTAATCCATCGTCATTAGGTGGCCCTGAATGTTACAATTCACTATCAGTTTTTCGTCAGATTCGAAAATCTTTGAGTCACAGCAGAACGGCCATAAGGTGCCCGAAGCAGCAATAGACCCATGGAGACAAGTCAGCTGGAGGACGATGTATTGAATCGGGACGCAATTTGAGTGATTCATCGTCATTAGGTGGCCCTGAACGTTACAATTCACTATCAGTTTTTCGTCCGATTCGAAAATCTTTGACTCACAGCAGAACGGCCATAATGTGCCCGAGGCAGCAATAGACCCATGGAGACAAGTCGGCTGGATGACGATATATTGAATCGGGACGCAATTTGAGTGATCCATCGTCATTAGGTGGCCCTGAACGTTACAATTCACTATCAATTCGAAAATCTTTTACTCACAGCAGAACGGCCATAATGTGCCCGAGGCAGCAATAGACCCATGGAGACTAGTCTGCTGGAGCACGAGGTATTGAATCGGACGCAATTTGAGTGTTCCATCGTCATTAGGACGCCCTGAACGTTACAATTCACTATCAGTTTTTCGTCCGATTCGAAAATCTTTGACTCACAGCAGAACGCCCATAAGGTGCCCGAGGCAGCAATAGACCCATGGAGACAAGTCTGCTGGAGGACGATGTATTGAATCGGGACGCAATTTGAGTGATCCATCGTCAATAGGTGGCCCTGAACGTTACAATTCACTATCAGATCTTCATCCGATTCGAAAATCTTTGACCCACAGCAGAACGGCCATAAGGTGCCCGAGGCAGCAATAGACCAATGTAGACAAGTCGGCTGGATGACGATGAATTGAATCGGGACGCAATTTGAGTGATCCATCGTCATTAGGTGGCCCTGAATGTTACAATTCACTATCAGTTTTTCGTCAGATTCGAAAATCTTTGAGTCACAGCAGAACATCCATAAGGTGCCAGAGGCAGCAATAGACCCATGGAGACAAGTCAGCTGGAGGACGATGTATTGAATCGGGACGCAATTAGAGTGAATCATCGTCATTAGGTGGATCTGAACGTTACAATTCACTATCAGTTCTTCGTCAGATTCGAAAATCTTTTAGTCACAGCAGAACGGCCATAAGGTGCCCGAGGCAGCAATAGACCCATGGAAACAAGTCAGCTGGAGGACGATGTATTGAATCGGGACGCAATTTGAGTGAATCATCGTCATTAGGTGGCCCTGAACGTTACAATACACTATCAGTTCTTCGTCCGATTCGACAATCTTTGAGTCACAGCAGAACGGCCATAAGGTGCCCGAGGCAGCAATAGACCCATGGAACAAGTCGGCTGGAGGACGATGTATTGAATCGGGACGCAATTTGAGTGATCCATCGTCATTAGGTGGCCCTGAAAGTTACAATTCACTATCAGTTTTTCGTCCGATTCGAAAATCTTTGACTCACAGCAGAACGGCCATAAGCTGCGCGATGCAGCGATAGACCCATGGAGACAAGTCTGCTGGAGGACGATGTATTGAATCGGGACGCAATTTGAGTGATCCATCGTCATTAGGTGGCCCTGAATGTTTCAATTCACTATCAGTTTTTCGTCGCATTCGATAATCTAGACTCACAGCAGAACGGCCATAATGTGCCCGAGGCAGCTATAGACCCATGGAGTCAAGTCGGCTGCAGGACGATGTAGTGAATCGGGACGCAATTTGAGTGATCCATCGTCATTAGGTGGCCCTGAACGTTACAATTCACTATCAGTTTTTCGTCCGATTCGAAAATCTTTGACTCACAGCAGAACGGCCATAATGTGCCCGAGGCAGCAATAGACCCATGGAGACAAGTCGGCTGGATGACGATGTATTGAATCGGGACGCAATTTGAGTGATCCATCGTCATTAGGTGGCCCTGAATGTTACAATTCACTATCAGTTTTTCGTCCGATTCGAAAATCTTTGACTCACAGCAGAACGGCCGTAAGGTGCCCGAGGCAGCAATAGACCAATGGAGGCAAGTCTGCAGGATGACGATGTATTGAATAGGGACGCAATTTGAGTGTTCCATCGTCAATAGGAGGCCCTGAATGTTAGAATTAACTACCAGTTTTTCGTCCCATTCGATAATCTAGACTCACGGAAGAACGACCATAAGGTGCCCGAGGCAGCATTAGACCCATGGGGACAAGTCGGCTGGAGGACGATGTATTGAATCGGGACGCAATTTGCGTGGTCCATCCTCATTAGGTGGCCCTGAATGTTACAATTCACTATCAGTTTTTCGTCCGATTCGAAAATCTTTGACTCACAGCAGAACGGACATAAGGTGCCCGAGGCAGCAATAGACCCATGGAACAAGTCGGCTGGAGGACGATGTATTGAATCGGGACGCAATTTGAGTGATCCATCGTCATTAGGTGGCCCTGAAAGTTACAATTCACTATCAGTTTTTCGTCCGATTCGAAAATCTTTGACTCACAGCAGAACGGCCATAAGCTGCGCGATGCAGCGATAGACCCATGGAGACAAGTCTGCTGGAGGACGATGTATTGAATCGGGACGCAATTTGAGTGATCCATCGTCATTAGGTGGCCCTGAATGTTTCAATTCACTATCAGTTTTTCGTCGCATTCGATAATCTAGACTCACAGCAGAACGGCCATAATGTGCCCGAGGCAGCTATAGACCCATGGAGTCAAGTCGGCTGCAGGACGATGTATTGAATCGGGACGCAATTTGAGTGATCCATCGTCATTAGGTGGCCCTGAACGTTACAATTCACTATCAGTTTTTCGTCCGATTCGAAAATCTTTGACTCACAGCAGAACGGCCATAATGTGCCCGAGGCAGCAATAGACCCATGGAGACAAGTCGGCTGGATGACGATGTATTGAATCGGGACGCAATTTGAGTGATCCATCGTCATTAGGTGGCCCTGAACGTTACAATTCACTATCAGTTTTTCGTCCGATTCGAAAATCTTTGACTCACAGCAGAACGGCCATAAGGTGCCCGAGGCAGCAATAGACCCATGGTGACAAGTCTGCTGGAGGACGATGTATTGAATCGGGACGCAATTTGAGTGACCCATCGTCATTAGGTGGCCCTGAACGTAACAATTCACTATCAGTTTTTCGTCGCATTCGATAACCTAGACTCACAGCAGAACGGCCATAAGGTGCCCGAGGCAGCAATAGACCCATGGAGTCAAGTCGGCTGGAGGACGCTGTATTGAATCGGGACGCAATTTGAGTGATCCATCGTCATTAGGTGGCCCTGAATGTTACAATTCACTATCAGTTTTTCGTCCGATTCGAAAATCTTTGACTCACAGCAGAACGGCCGTAAAGTGCCCGAGGCAGCAATAGACCAATGGAGACAAGTCTGCAGGATGACGATGTATTGAATCGGGACGCAATTTGAGTGCTCCATCGTCATTAGGAGGCCCTGAATGTTAGAATTAACTACCAGTTTTTCGTCCCATTCGATAATCTAGACTAACGGGAGAACGACCATAAGGTGCCCGAGGCAGCATTAGACCCATGGGGACAAGACGGCTGGATAACGATGTATTGAATCGGGACGCAATTTGAGTGATCCATCGTCATTAGGTGGCCCTGAACGTAACAATTCACTATCAGTTTTTCGTCCGATTCGAAAATCTTTGACTCACAGCAGAACGGCCATAATGTGCCCGAGGCAGCAATAGACCCATGGAGACTAGTCTGCTGGAACACGAGGTATTGAATCGGGACGCAATTTGAGTGTTCCATCGTCATTAGGAGGCCCTGAACGTTACAATTCACTATCAGTTATTCGTCCGATTCGAAAATCTATGACTCACGGCAGAACGCCCATAAGGTGTCCGAGGCAGCAATAGACCCATGGAGACAAGTCGGCTGGAGGACGATGTATTGAATCGGGACGCAATTTGAGTGTTCCATCGTCATTAGGAGGCCCTGAACGTTACAATTCACTATCAGTTTTTCGTCCGATTCGAAAATCTTTGACTCACAGCAGAACGGCTATAAGGTGCCCGTTGCAGCAATAGACCCATGGAGACAAGTCGGCTGGAGGACGATGTATTGAATCGGGACGCAATTTTAGTGATCCATCGTCATTAGGTGGCCATGAATGTTACAATTCACTATCTGTTTTTCGTCCGATTCGAAAATCTTTGACTCACAGCAGAACGGCCATAAGGTGCCCGAGGCAGCAATAGACCCTTGGAGACAAGTCTGCTGGAGGACGATGTATTGAATCGGGACGCAATTTGAGTGATCCATCGTCATTAGGTGGCCCTGAACGTTACAATTCACTATCGGTTATTCGTCCGATTCGAAAATCTCTGACTCACGGCAGAACGCCCATAAGGTGCCCGAGGCAGCAATAGACCCTTGGAGACAAGTCGGCTGGAGGACGATGTAGTGAATCGGGACGCAATTTGAGTGATCCATCGTCATTAGGTGGCCCTGACAGTTACAATTCTCTATCAGTTTTTCCACCGATTCGAAAATCTTTGACTCACAGCAGAACGGCCATAAAGTGCCCGAGGCAGCAATAGACGCATGGAGACAAGTCGGCTGGAGGACGATGTATTGAATCGGAACGCAATTTGAGTGTTCCATCGTCATTAGGTGGCCCTTAACGTTACAATTCACTATCAGTTTTTCGTCCGATTCGAAAATCTTTGACTCACAGCAGAACGGCCATAAGGTGCCCGAGGCAGCAATAGACCCATGGAGACAAGCCTGCTGGAGGACGATGTATTGAATCGGGACGCAATTTGAGTGATCCATTGTCATTAGGTGGCCCTGAAAGTTAGAATTCACTATCAGTTTTTCGTCCGATTCGAAAATCTTTGACTCACAGCAGAACGGCCATAAGGTGCCCGATGCAGCTATAGACCCATGGAGTCAAGACGGCTGCAGGACGATGTATTGAATCTGGACGCAATTTGAGTAATCCATCGTCATTAGGTGGCCCTGAACGTTACAATTCGCTATTAGTTTTTCGTCCGATTCGAAAATCTTTGACTCACAGCAGAACGGCCATAAGGTGCCCGAGGCAGCAATAGACCCATGGACACAAGTCGGCTGGATGACAATGTATTGAATCGGGACGCAATTTGAGTGATCCATCGTCATTAGGTGGCCCTGAACGTTACAATTCACTATCAGTTTTTCGTCCGATTCGAAAATCTTTGACTCACAGCAGAACGGCCATAATGTGCCCGAGGCAGCAATAGACCCATGGAGACTAGTCTGCTGGAGAACGAGGTATTGAATCGGGACGCAATTTGTGTTTTCCATCGTCATTAGGAGGCCCTGAACGTTACAATTCACTATCAGTTTTTCTTCCGATTCGAAAATCTTTGACTCACAGCAGAACGCCCATAAGGTGCCCGAGGCAGCAATAGACCCATGGAGTCAAGTCGGCTGGAGGGCGATGTATTGAATCGGGACGCAATTTGAGTGATCCATCGTCATTAGGTGGCCCTGAATGTTACAATTCACTATCAGTTTTTCGTCCGATTCGAAAATCTTTGACTCACAGCAGAACGGCCGTAAGGTGCCCGAGGCAGCAATAGACCAATGGAGACAAGTCTGCAGGATGACGATGTATTGAATCGGGACGCAATTTGAGTGTTCCATCGTCATTAGGAGGCCCTGAATGTTAGAATTAACTACCAGTTTTTCGTCCCATTCGATAATCTAGACTCACGGGAGAACGACCATAAGGTGCCCGAGGCAGCATTAGACCCATGGGGACAAGTCAGCTGGAGGACGATGTATTGAATCGGGACGCAATTTGAGTGATCCATCGTCATTAGGTGGCCCTGAACGTAACATTTCACTATCAGTTTGTCGTCCGATTCGAAAATCTTTGACTCACAGCAGAACGGCCATAAGGTGCCCAGGCAGCAATAGACGCATGGAGACAAGTCGGCTGGAGGACGATGTATTGAATCGGAACGCAATTTGAGTGATCCATCGTCGTTAGGTGGCCCTGAACGTTACAATTCACTATCAGTTTTTCGTCCGATTCGAAAATCTTTGACTCACAGCAGAACGGCCTTAAGGTGCCCGAGGCAGCAATAGACCCATGGAGACAAGTCGGCTGGATGACGATGTATTGAATCGGGACGCAATTTGAGTGATCCATCGTCATTAGGTGGCCCTGAATGTTACAATTCACTATCAGTTTTTCGTCAGATTCGAAAATCTTTGAGTCACAGCAGAACGGCCGTAAGGTGCCCGAGGCAGCAATAGACCCATGGAACATGTCGGCTGGAGGACGATGTATTGAATCGGGACGCAATTTGAGTGATCCATCGTCATTAGGTGGCCCTGAAAGTTACAATTCACTATCAGTTTTTCGTCCGATTCGAAAATCTTTGACTCACAGCAGAACGGCTATAGGTGCCCGTTGCAGCAATAGACCCATGGAGACAAGTCGGCTGGAGGACGATGTATTGAATCGGGACGCAATTTTAGTGATCCATCGTCATTAGGTGGCCATGAATGTTACAATTCACTATCTGTTTTTCGTCCGATTCGAAAATCTTTGACTCACAGCAGAACGGCCATAATGTGCCCGAGGCAGCAATAGACCCATGGAGACTAGTCTGCTGGAACACGAGGTATTGAATCGGGACGCAATTTGAGTGATCCATCGTCATTAGAAGGCCCTGAACGTTACAATTCACTATCAGTTATTCGTCCGATTCGAAAATCTATGACTCACGGCAGAACGCCCATAAGGTGTCCGAGGCAGCAATAGACCCATGGAGACAAGTCGGCTGGAGGACGATGTATTGAATCGGGACGCAATTTGAGTGTTCCATCGTCATTAGGAGGCCCTGAACGTTACAATTCACTATCAGTTTTTCGTCCGATTCGAAAATCTTTGACTCACAGCAGAACGGCTATAAGGTGCCCGTTGCAGCAATAGACCCATGGAGACAAGTCGGCTGGAGGACGATGTATTGAATCGGGACGCAATTTTAGTGATCCATCGTCATTAGGTGGCCATGAATGTTACAATTCACTATCTGTTTTTCGTCCGATTCGAAAATCTTTGACTCACAGCAGAACGGCCATAAGGTGCCCGAGGCAGCAATAGACCCTTGGAGACAAGTCTGCTGGAGGACGATGTATTGAATCGGGACGCAATTTGAGTGATCCATCGTCATTAGGTGGCCCTGAACGTTACAATTCACTATCGGTTATTCGTCCGATTCGAAAATCTCTGACTCACGGCAGAACGCCCATAAGGTGCCCGAGGCAGCAATAGACCCTTGGAGACAAGTCGGCTGGAGGACGATGTAGTGAATCGGGACGCAATTTGAGTGATCCATCGTCATTAGGTGGCCCTGACAGTTACAATTCTCTATCAGTTTTTCCACCGATTCGAAAATCTTTGACTCACAGCAGAACGGCCATAAAGTGCCCGAGGCTGCAATAGACGCATGGAGACAAGTCGGCTGGAGGACGATGTATTGAATCGGAACGCAATTTGAGTGTTCCATCGTCATTAGGTGGCCCTTAACGTTACAATTCACTATCAGTTTTTCGTCCGATTCGAAAATCTTTGACTCACAGCAGAACGGCCATAAGGTGCCCGAGGCAGCAATAGACCCATGGAGACAAGCCTGCTGGAGGACGATGTATTGAATCGGGACGCAATTTGAGTGATCCATTGTCATTAGGTGGCCCTGAAAGTTAGAATTCACTATCAGTTTTTCGTCCGATTCGAAAATCTTTGACTCACAGCAGAACGGCCATAAGGTGCCCGATGCAGCTATAGACCCATGGAGTCAAGACGGCTGCAGGACGATGTATTGAATCTGGACGCAATTTGAGTAATCCATCGTCATTAGGTGGCCCTGAACGTTACAATTCGCTATTAGTTTTTCGTCCGATTCGAAAATCTTTGACTCACAGCAGAACGGCCATAAGGTGCCCGAGGCAGCAATAGACCCATGGACACAAGTCGGCTGGATGACAATGTATTGAATCGGGACGCAATTTGAGTGATCCATCGTCATTAGGTGGCCCTGAACGTTACAATTCACTATCAGTTTTTCGTCCGATTCGAAAATCTTTGACTCACAGCAGAACGGCCATAATGTGCCCGAGGCAGCAATAGACCCATGGAGACTAGTCTGCTGGAGAACGAGGTATTGAATCGGGACGCAATTTGTGTTTTCCATCGTCATTAGGAGGCCCTGAACGTTACAATTCACTATCAGTTTTTCTTCCGATTCGAAAATCTTTGACTCACAGCAGAACGCCCATAAGGTGCCCGAGGCAGCAATAGACCCATGGAGTCAAGTCGGCTGGAGGGCGATGTATTGAATCGGGACGCAATTTGAGTGATCCATCGTCATTAGGTGGCCCTGAATGTTACAATTCACTATCAGTTTTTCGTCCGATTCGAAAATCTTTGACTCACAGCAGAACGGCCGTAAGGTGCCCGAGGCAGCAATAGACCAATGGAGACAAGTCTGCAGGATGACGATGTATTGAATCGGGACGCAATTTGAGTGTTCCATCGTCATTAGGAGGCCCTGAATGTTAGAATTAACTACCAGTTTTTCGTCCCATTCGATAATCTAGACTCACGGGAGAACGACCATAAGGTGCCCGAGGCAGCATTAGACCCATGGGGACAAGTCAGCTGGAGGACGATGTATTGAATCGGGACGCAATTTGAGTGATCCATCGTCATTAGGTGGCCCTGAACGTAACATTTCACTATCAGTTTGTCGTCCGATTCGAAAATCTTTGACTCACAGCAGAACGGCCATAAGGTGCCCAGGCAGCAATAGACGCATGGAGACAAGTCGGCTGGAGGACGATGTATTGAATCGGAACGCAATTTGAGTGATCCATCGTCGTTAGGTGGCCCTGAACGTTACAATTCACTATCAGTTTTTCGTCCGATTCGAAAATCTTTGACTCACAGCAGAACGGCCTTAAGGTGCCCGAGGCAGCAATAGACCCATGGAGACAAGTCGGCTGGATGACGATGTATTGAATCGGGACGCAATTTGAGTGATCCATCGTCATTAGGTGGCCCTGAATGTTACAATTCACTATCAGTTTTTCGTCAGATTCGAAAATCTTTGAGTCACAGCAGAACGGCCGTAAGGTGCCCGAGGCAGCAATAGACCCATGGAACATGTCGGCTGGAGGACGATGTATTGAATCGGGACGCAATTTGAGTGATCCATCGTCATTAGGTGGCCCTGAAAGTTACAATTCACTATCAGTTTTTCGTCCGATTCGAAAATCTTTGACTCACAGCAGAACGGCTATAAGGTGCCCGTTGCAGCAATAGACCCATGGAGACAAGTCAGCTGGAGGACGATGTATTGAATCGGGACGCAATTTTAGTGATCCATCGTCATTAGGTGGCCATGAATGTTACAATTCACTATCTGTTTTTCGTCCGATTCGAAAATCTTTGACTCACAGCAGAACGGCCATAATGTGCCCGAGGCAGCAATAGACCCATGGAGACTAGTCTGCTGGAACACGAGGTATTGAATCGGGACGCAATTTGAGTGTTCCATCGTCATTAGAAGGCCCTGAACGTTACAATTCACTATCAGTTATTCGTCCGATTCGAAAATCTATGACTCACGGCAGAACGCCCATAAGGTGTCCGAGGCAGCAATAGACCCATGGAGACAAGTCGGCTGGAGGACGATGTATTGAATCGGGACGCAATTTGAGTGTTCCATCGTCATTAGGAGGCCCTGAACGTTACAATTCACTATCAGTTTTTCGTCCGATTCGAAAATCTTTGACTCACAGCAGAACGGCTATAAGGTGCCCGTTGCAGCAATAGACCCATGGAGACAAGTCGGCTGGAGGACGATGTATTGAATCGGGACGCAATTTTAGTGATCCATCGTCATTAGGTGGCCATGAATGTTACAATTCACTATCTGTTTTTCGTCCGATTCGAAAATCTTTGACTCACAGCAGAACGGCCATAAGGTGCCCGAGGCAGCAATAGACCCTTGGAGACAAGTCTGCTGGAGGACGATGTATTGAATCGGGACGCAATTTGAGTGATCCATCGTCATTAGGTGGCCCTGAACGTTACAATTCACTATCGGTTATTCGTCCGATTCGAAAATCTCTGACTCACGGCAGAACGCCCATAAGGTGCCCGAGGCAGCAATAGACCCTTGGAGACAAGTCGGCTGGAGGACGATGTAGTGAATCGGGACGCAATTTGAGTGATCCATCGTCATTAGGTGGCCCTGACAGTTACAATTCTCTATCAGTTTTTCCACCGATTCGAAAATCTTTGACTCACAGCAGAACGGCCATAAAGTGCCCGAGGCTGCAATAGACGCATGGAGACAAGTCGGCTGGAGGACGATGTATTGAATCGGAACGCAATTTGAGTGTTCCATCGTCATTAGGTGGCCCTTAACGTTACAATTCACTATCAGTTTTTCGTCCGATTCGAAAATCTTTGACTCACAGCAGAACGGCCATAAGGTGCCCGAGGCAGCAATAGACCCATGGAGACAAGCCTGCTGGAGGACGATGTATTGAATCGGGACGCAATTTGAGTGATCCATTGTCATTAGGTGGCCCTGAAAGTTAGAATTCACTATCAGTTTTTCGTCCGATTCGAAAATCTTTGACTCACAGCAGAACGGCCATAAGGTGCCCGATGCAGCTATAGACCCATGGAGTCAAGACGGCTGCAGGACGATGTATTGAATCTGGACGCAATTTGAGTAATCCATCGTCATTAGGTGGCCCTGAACGTTACAATTCGCTATTAGTTTTTCGTCCGATTCGAAAATCTTTGACTCACAGCAGAACGGCCATAAGGTGCCCGAGGCAGCAATAGACCCATGGACACAAGTCGGCTGGATGACAATGTATTGAATCGGGACGCAATTTGAGTGATCCATCGTCATTAGGTGGCCCTGAACGTTACAATTCACTATCAGTTTTTCGTCCGATTCGAAAATCTTTGACTCACAGCAGAACGGCCATAATGTGCCCGAGGCAGCAATAGACCCATGGAGACTAGTCTGCTGGAGAACGAGGTATTGAATCGGGACGCAATTTGTGTTTTCCATCGTCATTAGGAGGCCCTGAACGTTACAATTCACTATCAGTTTTTCTTCCGATTCGAAAATCTTTGACTCACAGCAGAACGCCCATAAGGTGCCCGAGGCAGCAATAGACCCATGGAGTCAAGTCGGCTGGAGGGCGATGTATTGAATCGGGACGCAATTTGAGTGATCCATCGTCATTAGGTGGCCCTGAATGTTACAATTCACTATCAGTTTTTCGTCCGATTCGAAAATCTTTGACTCACAGCAGAACGGCCGTAAGGTGCCCGAGGCAGCAATAGACCAATGGAGACAAGTCTGCAGGATGACGATGTATTGAATCGGGACGCAATTTGAGTGTTCCATCGTCATTAGGAGGCCCTGAATGTTAGAATTAACTACCAGTTTTTCGTCCCATTCGATAATCTAGACTCACGGGAGAACGACCATAAGGTGCCCGAGGCAGCATTAGACCCATGGGGACAAGTCAGCTGGAGGACGATGTATTGAATCGGGACGCAATTTGAGTGATCCATCGTCATTAGGTGGCCCTGAACGTAACATTTCACTATCAGTTTGTCGTCCGATTCGAAAATCTTTGACTCACAGCAGAACGGCCATAAGGTGCCCAGGCAGCAATAGACGCATGGAGACAAGTCGGCTGGAGGACGATGTATTGAATCGGAACGCAATTTGAGTGATCCATCGTCGTTAGGTGGCCCTGAACGTTACAATTCACTATCAGTTTTTCGTCCGATTCGAAAATCTTTGACTCACAGCAGAACGGCCTTAAGGTGCCCGAGGCAGCAATAGACCCATGGAGACAAGTCGGCTGGATGACGATGTATTGAATCGGGACGCAATTTGAGTGATCCATCGTCATTAGGTGGCCCTGAATGTTACAATTCACTATCAGTTTTTCGTCAGATTCGAAAATCTTTGAGTCACAGCAGAACGGCCGTAAGGTGCCCGAGGCAGCAATAGACCCATGGAACATGTCGGCTGGAGGACGATGTATTGAATCGGGACGCAATTTGAGTGATCCATCGTCATTAGGTGGCCCTGAAAGTTACAATTCACTATCAGTTTTTCGTCCGATTCGAAAATCTTTGACTCACAGCAGAACGGCCATAAGGTGCGCGATGCAGCGATAGACCCATGGAGACAAGTCTGCTGGAGGACGATGTATTGAATCGGGACGCAATTTGAGTGATCCATCGTCATTAGGTGGCCCTGAATGTTTCAATTCACTATCAGTTTTTCGTCGCATTCGATAATCTAGACTCACAGCAGAACGGCCATAATGTGCCCGAGGTAGCTATAGACCCATGGAGTCAAGTCGGCTGCAGGACGATGTATTGAATCGGGACGCAATTTGAGTGATCCATCGTCATTAGGTGGCCCTGAACGTTACAATTCACTATCAGTTTTTCGTCCGATTCGAAAATCTTTGACTCACAGCAGAACGGCCATAATGTGCCCGAGGCAGCAATAGACCCATGGAGACAAGTCGGCTGGAGGACGATGTATTGAATCGGAACGCAATTTGAGTGTTCCATCGTCATTAGGTGGCCCTGAACGTTACTATTCACTATCAGTTTTTCGTCCCATTGTATAATCTAGACTCACAGCAGAACGGCCATAAGGTGCCCGAGGCAGCAATAGACCCATGGAGACAAGGCTGCTCGAGGATGATGTATTGAATCGGGACGCAAGTTGAGTGATCCATCGTCATTAGGTGGCCCTGAACGTTACAATTCACTATCAGTTTTTCGTCCGATTCGAAAATCTTTGACTCACAGCAGAACGGCCATAAGGTGCCCGAGGCAGCAATAGACCCATGGAGACAAGTCGGCTGGATGACGATGTATTGAATCGGGACGCAATTTGAGTGATCCATCGTCATTAGGTGGCCCTGAATGTTACAATTCACTATCAGTTTTTCGTCAGATTCGAAAATCTTTGAGTCACAGCAGAACGGCCATAAGGTGCCCGAAGCAGCGAAAGACCCATGGAGACAAGTCAGCTGGAGGACGATGTATTGAATCGGGACGCAATTTGAGTGAATCATCGTCATTAGGTGGCCCTGAACGTTACAATTCACTATCAGTTCTTCGTCTGATTCGACAATCTTTGAGTCACAGCAGAACGGCCATAAGGTGCCCGAGGCAGCAATAGACCCATGGAGACAATTCGGCTGGAGGACGATGTATTGAATCGGGACGCAATTTGAGTGATCCATCGTCATTAGGTGGCCCTGAAAGTTACAATTCACTATCAGTTTTTCGTCCGATTCGAAAATCTTTGACTCACAGCAGAACGGCCATAAGGTGCCCGATGCAGCAATAGACCCTTGGAGACAAGTCGGCTGGATGACGATATATTGAATCGGGACGCAATTTGAGTGATCCATCGTCATTAGGTGGCCCTGAACGTTACAATTCACTATCAGTTTTTCGTCCGATTCGAAAATCTTTGACTCACAGCAGAACGGCCATAATGTGCCCGAGGCAGCAATAGACCCATGGAGACAAGTCGGCTGGATGACGATATATTGAATCGGGACGCAATTTGAGTGATCCATCGTCATTAGGTGGCCCCGAACGTTACAATTCACTATCAGTTTTTCGTCCGATTCGAAAATCTTTGACTCACAGCAGAACGGCCATAATGTGCCCGAGGCAGCAATAGACCCATGGAGACAAGTCTGCTGGAGGACGATGTATTGAATCGGGACGCAATTTGAGTGATCCATCGTCAATAGGTGGCCCTGAACGTTACAATTCACTATCAGATCTTCATCCGATTCGAAAATCTTTGACCCACAGCAGAACGGCCATAAGGTGCCCGAGGCAGCAATAGACCCATGGAGACAAGTCGGCTGGATGACGATGTATTGAATCGGGACGCAATTTGAGTGATCCATCGTCATTAGGTGGCCCTGAATGTTACAATTCACTATCAGTTTTTCGTCAGATTCGAAAATCTTTGAGTCACAGCAGAACGGCCATAAGGTGCCCGAAGCAGCGAAAGACCCATGGAGACAAGTCAGCTGGAGGACGATGTATTGAATCGGGACGCAATTTGAGTGAATCATCGTCATTAGGTGGCCCTGAACGTTACAATTCACTATCAGTTCTTCGTCTGATTCGACAATCTTTGAGTCACAGCAGAACGGCCATAAGGTGCCCGAGGCAGCAATAGACCCATGGAGACAATTCGGCTGGAGGACGATGTATTGAATCGGGACGCAATTTGAGTGATCCATCGTCATTAGGTGGCCCTGAAAGTTACAATTCACTATCAGTTTTTCGTCCGATTCGAAAATCTTTGACTCACAGCAGAACGGCCATAAGGTGCCCGATGCAGCAATAGACCCTTGGAGACAAGTCGGCTGGATGACGATATATTGAATCGGGACGCAATTTGAGTGATCCATCGTCATTAGGTGGCCCTGAACGTTACAATTCACTATCAGTTTTTCGTCCGATTCGAAAATCTTTGACTCACAGCAGAACGGCCATAATGTGCCCGAGGCAGCAATAGACCCATGGAGACAAGTCGGCTGGATGACGATATATTGAATCGGGACGCAATTTGAGTGATCCATCGTCATTAGGTGGCCCCGAACGTTACAATTCACTATCAGTTTTTCGTCCGATTCGAAAATCTTTGACTCACAGCAGAACGGCCATAATGTGCCCGAGGCAGCAATAGACCCATGGAGACAAGTCTGCTGGAGGACGATGTATTGAATCGGGACGCAATTTGAGTGATCCATCGTCAATAGGTGGCCCTGAACGTTACAATTCACTATCAGATCTTCATCCGATTCGAAAATCTTTGACCCACAGCAGAACGGCCATAAGGTGCCCGAGGCAGCAATAGACCCATGGAGACAAGTCGGCTGGAGGACGATGTATTGAATCGGGACGCAATTTGAGTAATCCATCGTCTCTAGGTGGCCCTGAACGTAACAATTCACTATCAGTTTTTCGTCCGATTCGAAAATCTTTGACTCACAGCAGAACGGCCATAAGGTGCCCGAGGCAGCAATAGACCCATGGAGACAAGTCTGCTGGAGGACGATGTATTGAATCGGGACGCAATTTGAGTGATCCATCGTCATTAGGTGGCCCTGAACGTTACAATTCACTATCAGTTTTTCGTCGCATTCGATAATTTAGACTCACAGCAGAACGGCCATAAGGTGCCCGAGGCAGCAATAGACCCATGGAGTCAAGTCGGCTGGAGGGCGATGTATTGAATCGGGACGCAATTTGAGTGATCCATCGTCATTAGGTGGCCCCGAACGTTACAATTCACTATCAGTTTTTCGTCCGATTCGAAAATCTTTGACTCACAGCAGAACGGCCATAAGGTGCCCGAGGCAGCAATAGACCCATGGAGACAAGTCTGCTGGAGGACGATGTATTGAATCGGGACGCAATTTGAGTGATCCATCGTCATTAGGTGGCCCTGAATGTTACAATTCACTATCAGTTCTTCGTCCGATTCGACAATCTTTGAGTCACAGCAGAACGACCATAAGTTGCCCGAGGCAGCAATAGACGCATGGAGACAAGTCGGCTGGATGACGATGTATTGAATCGGGACGCAATTTGAGTGATCCATCGTCATTAGGTGGCCCTGAACGTTACAATTCACTATCAGTTTTTCGTCGCATTCGATAATCTAGACTCACAGCAGAACGGCCATAAGTTGCCCGAGGCAGCAATAGACGCATGGAGACAAGTCGGCTGGAGGACGATGTATTGAATCGGAACGCAATTTGAGTGTTCCATCGTCATTAGGTGGCCCTGAACGTTACTATTCACTATCAGTTTTTCGTCCCATTGGATAATCTAGACTCACAGCAGAACGGCCATAAGGTGCCCGAGGCAGCAATAGACCCATGGAGACAAGCCTGCTCGAGGATGATGTATTGAATCGGGACGCAAGTTGAGTGATCCATCGTCATTATGTGGCCCTGAACGTTACAATTCACTATCAGTTTTTCGTCCGATTCGAAAATCTTTGACTCACAGCAGAACGGCCATAAGGTGCCCGAGGCAGCAATAGACCCATGGAGACAAGTCGGCTGGATGACGATGTATTGAATCGGGACGCAATTTGAGTGATCCATCGTCATTAGGTGGCCCTGAATGTTACAATTCACTATCAGTTTTTCGTCAGATTCGAAAATCTTTGAGTCACAGCAGAACGGCCATAAGGTGCCCGAAGCAGCAAAAGACCCATGGAGACAAGTCAGCTGGAGGACGATGTATTGAATCGGGACGCAATTTGAGTGAATCATCGTCATTAGGTGGCCCTGAACGTTACAATTCACTATCAGTTCTTCGTCCGATTCGACAATCTTTGAGTCACAGCAGAACGGCCATAAGGTGCCCGAGGCAGCAATAGACCCATGGAGACAAGTCTGCTGGAGGACGATGTATTGAATCGGAACGCAATTTGAGTGTTCCATCGTCATTAGGTGGCCCAGAACGTTACAATTCACTATCAGTTTTTCGTCCCATTGGATAATCTAGACTCACAGCAGAACGGCCATAAGGTGCCCGAGGCAGCAATAGACCCATGGAGACAAGCCTGCTCGAGGATGATGTATTGAATCGGGACGCAAGTTGAGTGATCCATCGTCATTAGGTGGCCCTGAACGTTACAATTCACTATCAGTTTTTCGTCCGATTCGAAAATCTTTGACTCACAGCAGAACGGCCATAAGGTGCCCGAGGCAGCAATAGACCCATGGAGACAAGTCGGCTGGATGACGATGTATTGAATCGGGACGCAATTTGAGTGATCCATCGTCATTAGGTGGCCCTGAATGTTACAATTCACTATCAGTTTTTCGTCAGATTCGAAAATCTTTGAGTCACAGCAGAACGGGCATAAGGTGCCCGAAGCAGCAATAGACCCATGGAGACAAGTCAGCTGGAGGACGATGTATTGAATCGGGACGCAATTTGAGTGAATCATCGTCATTAGGTGGCCCTGAACGTTACAATTCACTATCAGTTCTTCGTCCGATTCGACAATCTTTGAGTCACAGCAGAACGGCCATAAGGTGCCCGAGGCAGCAATAGACCAATGGAGACAAGTCGGCTGGAGGACGATGTATTGAATCGGGACGCAATTTGAGTGATCCATCGTCATTAGGTGGCCCTGAAAGTTACAATTCACTATCAGTTTTTCGTCCGATTCGAAAATCTTTGACTCACAGCAGAACGGCCATAAGGTGCCCGAGGCAGCAATAGACCCATGGAGACAAGTCGGCTGGATGACGATGTATTGAATCGGGACGCAATTTGAGTGATCCATCGTCATTAGGTGGCCCTGAATGTTACAATTCACTATTAGTTTTTCGTCAGATTCGAAAATCTTTGAGTCACAGCAGAACGGCCATAAGGTGCCAGAGGCAGCAATAGACCCATGGAGACAAGTCAGCTGGAGGACGATGTATTGAATCGGGACGCAATTAGAGTGAATCATCGTCATTAGGTGGCCCTGAACGTTACAATTCACTATCAGTTCTTCGTCAGATTCGAAAATCTTTTAGTCACAGCAGAACGGCCATAAGGTGCCCGAGGCAGCAATAGACCCATGGAAACAAGTCAGCTGGAGGACGATGTATTGAATCGGGACGCAATTTGAGTGAATCATCGTCATTAGGTGGCCCTGAACGTTACAATACACTATCAGTTCTTCGTCCGATTCGACAATCTTTGAGTCACAGCAGAACGGCCATAAGGTGCCCGAGGCAGCAATAGACCCATGGAACAAGTCGGCTGGAGGACGATGTATTGAATCGGGACGCAATTTGAGTGATCCATCGTCATTAGGTGGCCCTGAAAGTTACAATTCACTATCAGTTTTTCGTCCGATTCGAAAATCTTTGACTCACAGCAGAACGGCCATAAGCTGCGCGATGCAGCGATAGACCCATGGAGACAAGTCTGCTGGAGGACGATGTATTGAATCGGGACGCAATTTGAGTGATCCATCGTCATTAGGTGGCCCTGAATGTTTCAATTCACTATCAGTTTTTCGTCGCATTCGATAATCGAGACTCACAGCAGAACGGCCATAATGTGCCCGAGGCAGCCATAGACCCATGGAGTCAAGTCGGCTGCAGGACGATGTATTGAATCGGGACGCAATTTGAGTGATCCATCGTCATTAGGTGGCCCTGAACGTTACAATTCACTATCAGTTTTTCGTCCGATTCGAAAATCTTTGACTCACAGCAGAACGGCCATAATGTGCCCGAGGCAGCAATAGACCCATGGAGACAAGTCGGCTGGATGACGATGTATTGAATCGGGAAGCAATTTGAGTGATCCATCGTCATTAGGTGGCCCTGAACGTTACAATTCACTATCAGTTTTTCGTCCGATTCGAAAATCTTTGACTCACAGCAGAACGGCCATAAGGTGCCCGAGGCAGCAATAGACCCATGGTGACAAGTCTGCTGGAGGACGATGTATTGAATCGGGACGCAATTTGAGTGATCCATCGTCATTAGGTGGCCCTGAACGTTACAATTCACTATCAGTTTTTCGTCGCATTCGATAACCTAGACTCACAGCAGAACGGCCATAAGGTGCCCGAGGCAGCAATAGACCCATGGAGACTAGTCTGCTGGAACACGAGGTATTGAATCGGGACGCAATTTGAGTGTTCCATCGTCATTAGGAGGCCCTGAACGTTACAATTCACTATCAGTTATTCGTCCGATTCGAAAATCTATGACTCACGGCAGAACGCCCATAAGGTGCCCGAGGCAGCAATAGACCCATGGAGACAAGTCGGCTGGAGGACGATGTATTGAATCGGGACGCAATTTGAGTGTTCCATCGTCATTAGGAGGCCCTGAACGTTACAATTCACTATCTGTTTTTCGTCCGATTCGAAAATCTTTGACTCACAGCAGAACGGCTATAAGGTGCCCGTTGCAGAATAGACCCATGGAGACAAGTCGGCTGGAGGACGATGTATTGAATCGGGACGCAATTTTAGTGATCCATCGTCATTAGGTGGCCATGAATGTTACAATTCACTATCTGTTTTTCGTCCGATTCGAAAATCTTTGACTCACAGCAGAACGGCCATAAGGTGCCCGAGGCAGCAATAGACCCTTGGAGACAAGTCTGCTGGAGGACGATGTATTGAATCGGGACGCAATTTGAGTGATCCATCGTCATTAGGTGGCCCTGAACGTTACAATTCACTATCGGTTATTCGTCCGATTCGAAAATCTCTGACTCACGGCAGAACGCCCATAAGGTGCCCGAGGCAGCAATAGACCCATGGAGACAAGTTGGCTGGAGGACGATGTAGTGAATCGGGACGCAATTTGAGTGATCCATCGTCATTAGGTGGCCCTGAAAGTTACAATTCTCTATCAGTTTTTCCACCGATTCGAAAATCTTTGACTCACAGCAGAACGGCCATAAAGTGCCCGAGGCAGCAATAGACGCATGGACACAAGTCGGCTGGAGGACGATGTATTGAATCGGAACGCAATTTGAGTGTTCCATCGTCATTAGGTGGCCCTTAACGTTACAATTCACTATTAGTTTTTCGTCCCATTGGCTAATCTAGACTCACAGCAGAACGGCCATAAGGTGCCCGAGGCAGCAATAGACCCATGGAGTCAAGTCGGCTTTAGGACGATGTATTGAATCGGGACGCAATTTGCGTGGTCCATCCTCATTAGGTGGCCCTGAATGTTACAATTCACTATCAGTTTTTCGTCCGATTCGAAAATCTTTGACTCACAGCAGAACGGCCATAAGGTGCCCGAGGCAGCAATAGACCCATGGAGACAAGTCAGCTGGAGGACGATGTATTGAATCGGGACGCTATTTGAGTGAATCATCGTCATTAGGTGGCCCTGAACGTTACAATTCACTATCAGTTCTTCGTCCGATTCGATAATCTTTGAGTCACAGCAGAACGGCCATAAGGTGCCCGAGGCAGCAATAGACCCATGGAGACAAGTCGGCTGGAGGACGATGTATTGAATCGGAACGCAATTTGAGTGATCCATCGTCATTAGGTGGCCCTGAAAGTTAGAATTCACTATCAGTTTTTCGTCCGATTCGAAAATCTTTGACTCACAGCAGAACGGCCATAAGGTGCCCGATGCAGCTATAGACCCATGGAGTCAAGACGGCTGCAGGACGATGTATTGAATCGGGACGCAATTTGAGTAATCCATCGTCATTAGGTGGCCCTGAACGTTACAATTCGCTATTAGTTTTTCGTCCGATTCGAAAATCTTTCACTCACAGCAGAACGGCCATAAGGTGCCCGAGGCAGCAATAGACCCATGGAGACAAGTCGGCTGGATGACGATGTATTGAATCGGGACGCAATTTGAGTGATCCATCGTCATTAGGTGGCCCTGAACGTTACAATTCACTATCAGTTTTTCGTCCGATTCGAAAATCTTTGACTCACAGCAGAACGGCCATAATGTGCCCGAGGCAGCAATAGACCCATGGAGACTAGTCTGCTGGAGCACGAGGTATTGAATCGGGACGCAATTTGTGTTTTCCATCGTCATTAGGAGGCCCTGAACGTTACAATTCGCTATTAGTTTTTCGTCCGATTCGAAAATCTTTCACTCACAGCAGAACGGCCATAAGGTGCCCGAGGCAGCAATAGACCCATGGAGACAAGTCGGCTGGATGACGATGTATTGAATCGGGACGCAATTTGAGTGATCCATCGTCATTAGGTGGCCCTGAACGTTACAATTCACTATCAGTTTTTCGTCCGATTCGAAAATCTTTGACTCACAGCAGAACGGCTATAAGGTGCCCGTTGCAGAATAGACCCATGGAGACAAGTCGGTTGGAGGACGATGTATTGAATCGGGACGCAATTTTAGTGATCCATCGTCATTAGGTGGCCATGAATGTTACAATTCACTATCTGTTTTTCGTCCGATTCGAAAATCTTTGACTCACAGCAGAACGGCCATAAGGTGCCCGAGGCAGCAATAGACCCTTGGAGACAAGTCTGCTGGAGGACGATGTATTGAATCGGGACGCAATTTGAGTGATCCATCGTCATTAGGTGGCCCTGAACGTTACAATTCACTATCGGTTATTCGTCCGATTCGAAAATCTCTGACTCACGGCAGAACGCCCATAAGGTGCCCGAGGCAGCAATAGACCCATGGAGACAAGTCGGCTGGAGGACGATGTAGTGAATCGGGACGCAATTTGAGTGATCCATCGTCATTAGGTGGCCCTGAAAGTTACAATTCTCTATCAGTTTTTCCACCGATTCGAAAATCTTTGACTCACAGCAGAACGGCCATAAAGTGCCCGAGGCAGCAATAGACGCATGGACACAAGTCGGCTGGAGGACGATGTATTGAATCGGAACGCAATTTGAGTGTTCCATCGTCATTAGGTGGCCCTTAACGTTACAATTCACTATTAGTTTTTCGTCCCATTGGCTAATCTAGACTCACAGCAGAACGGCCATAAGGTGCCCGAGGCAGCAATAGACCCATGGAGTCAAGTCGGCTTTAGGACGATGTATTGAATCGGGACGCAATTTGCGTGGTCCATCCTCATTAGGTGGCCCTGAATGTTACAATTCACTATCAGTTTTTCGTCCGATTCGAAAATCTTTGACTCACAGCAGAACGGCCATAAGGTGCCCGAGGCAGCAATAGACCCATGGAGACAAGTCAGCTGGAGGACGATGTATTGAATCGGGACGCTATTTGAGTGAATCATCGTCATTAGGTGGCCCTGAACGTTACAATTCACTATCAGTTTTTCGTCCGATTCGATTATCTTTGAGTCACAGCAGAACGGCCATAAGGTGCCCGAGGCAGCAATAGACCCATGGAGACAAGTCGGCTGGAGGACGATGTATTGAATAGGAACGCAATTTGAGTGATCCATCGTCATTAGCTGGCCCTGAAAGTTAGAATTCACTATCAGTTTTTCGTCCGATTCGAAAATCTTTGACTCACAGCAGAACGGCCATAAGGTGCCCGATGCAGCTATAGACCCATGGAGTCAAGACGGCTGCAGGACGATGTATTGAATCGGGACGCAATTTGAGTAATCCATCGTCATTAGGTGGCCCTGAACGTTACAATTCGCTATTAGTTTTTCGTCCGATTCGAAAATCTTTCACTCACAGCAGAACGGCCATAAGGTGCCCGAGGCAGCAATAGACCCATGGAGACAAGTCGGCTGGATGACGATGTATTGAATCGGGACGCAATTTGAGTGATCCATCGTCATTAGGTGGCCCTGAACGTTACAATTCACTATCAGTTTTTCGTCCGATTCGAAAATCTTTGACTCACAGCAGAACGGCCATAATGTGCCCGAGGCAGCAATAGACCCATGGAGACTAGTCTGCTGGAGCACGAGGTATTGAATCGGGACGCAATTTGTGTTTTCCATCGTCATTAGGAGGCCCTGAACGTTACAATTCACTATCAGTTTTTCGTCCGATTCGAAAATCTTTGACTCACAGCAGAACGCCCATAAGGTGCCCGAGGCAGCAATAGACCCATGGAGTCAAGTCGGCTGGAAGGCGATGTATTGAATCGGGACGCAATTTGAGTGATCCATCGTCATTAGGTGGCCCTGAATGTTACAATTCACTATCAGTTTTTCGTCCGATTCGAAAATCTTTGACTCACAGCAGAACGGCCGTAAGGTGCCCGAGGCAGCAATAGACCAATGGAGACAAGTCTGCAGGATGACGATGTATTGAATCGGGACGCAATTTGAGTGTTCCATCGTCATTAGGAGGCCCTGAATGTTAGAATTAACTACCAGTTTTTCGTCCCATTCGATAATCTAGACTCACGGGAGAACGACCATAAGGTGCCCGAGGCAGCATTAGACCCATGGGGACAAGTCGGCTGGAGGACGATGTATTGAATCGGTACGCAATTTGAGTGATCCATCGTCATTAGGTGGCCCTGAACGTAACAATTCACTATCAGTTTTTCGTCCGATTCGAAAATCTTTGACTCACAGCAGAACGGCCATAAGGTGCCCGAGGCAGCAATAGACGCATGGAGACAAGTCGGCTGGAGGACGATGTATTGAATCGGAACGCAATTTGAGTGATCCATCGTCGTTAGGTGGCCCTGAACGTTACAATTCACTATCAGTTTTTCGTCCGATTCGAAAATCTTTGACTCACAGCAGAACGGCCTTAAGGTGCCCGAGGCAGCAATAGACCCATGGAGACAAGTCGGCTGGATGACGATGTATTGAATCGGGACGCAATTTGAGTGATCCATCGTCATTAGGTGGCCCTGAATGTTACAATTCACTATCAGTTTTTCGTCAGATTCGAAAATCTTTGAGTCACAGCAGAACGGCCGTAAGGTGCCCGAGGCAGCAATAGACCCATGGAACATGTCGGCTGGAGGACGATGTATTGAATCGGGACGCAATTTGAGTGATCCATCGTCATTAGGTGGCCCTGAATGTTTCAATTCACTATCAGTTTTTCGTCGCATTCGATAATCTAGACTCACAGCAGAACGGCCATAATGTGCCCGAGGTAGCTATAGACCCATGGAGTCAAGTCGGCTGCAGGACGATGTATTGAATCGGGACGCAATTTGAGTGATCCATCGTCATTAGGTGGCCCTGAACGTTACAATTCACTATCAGTTTTTCGTCCGATTCGAAAATCTTTGACTCACAGCAGAACGGCCATAATGTGCCAGAGGCAGCAATAGACCCATGGAGACAAGTCGGCTGGATGACGATGTATTGAATCGGGACGCAATTTGAGTGATCCATCGTCATTAGGTGGCCCTGAACGTTACAATTCACTATCAGTTTTTCGTCGCATTCGATAATCTAGACTCACAGCAGAACGGCCATAAGTTGCCCGAGGCAGCAATAGACGCATGGAGACAAGTCGGCTGGAGGACGATGTATTGAATCGGAACGCAATTTGAGTGTTCCATCGTCATTAGGTGGCCCTGAACGTTACAATTCACTATCAGTTTTTCGTCCCATTGGATAATCTAGACTCACAGCAGAACGGCCATAAGGTGCCCGAGGCAGCAATAGACCCATGGAGACAAGCCTGCTCGAGGATGATGTATTGAATCGGGACGCAAGTTGAGTGATCCATCGTCATTAGGTGGCCCTGAACGTTACAATTCACTATCAGTTTTTCGTCCGATTCGAAAATCTTTGACTCACAGCAGAACGGCCATAAGGTGCCCGAGGCAGCAATAGACCCATGGAGACAAGTCGGCTGGATGACGATGTATTGAATCGGGACGCAATTTGAGTGATCCATCGTCATTAGGTGGCCCTGAATGTTACAATTCACTATCAGTTTTTCGTCAGATTCGAAAATCTTTGACTCACAGCAGAACGGCCATAATGTGCCCGAGGCAGCAATAGACCCATGGAGACAAGTCGGCTGGATGACGATATATTGAATCGGGACGCAATTTGAGTGATCCATCGTCATTAGGTGGCCCCGAACGTTACAATTCACTATCAGTTTTTCGTCCGATTCGAAAATCTTTGACTCACAGCAGAACGGCCATAAGGTGCCCGATGCAGCTATAGACCCATGGAGTCAAGACGGCTGCAGGACGATGTATTGAATCGGGACGCAATTTGAGTAATCCATCGTCATTAGGTGGCCCTGAACGTTACAATTCGCTATTAGTTTTTCGTCCGATTCGAAAATCTTTCACTCACAGCAGAACGGCCATAAGGTGCCCGAGGCAGCAATAGACCCATGGAGACAAGTCGGCTGGATGACGATGTATTGAATCGGGACGCAATTTGAGTGATCCATCGTCATTAGGTGGCCCTGAACGTTACAATTCACTATCAGTTTTTCGTCCGATTCGAAAATCTTTGACTCACAGCAGAACGGCCATAATGTGCCCGAGGCAGCAATAGACCCATGGAGACTAGTCTGCTGGAGCACGAGGTATTGAATCGGGACGCAATTTGTGTTTTCCATCGTCATTAGGAGGCCCTGAACGTTACAATTCACTATCAGTTATTCGTCCGATTCGAAAATCTATGACTCACGGCAGAACGCCCATAAGGTGCCCGAGGCAGCAATAGACCCATGGAGACAAGTCGGCTGGAGGACGATGTATTGAATCGGGACGCAATTTGAGTGTTCCATCGTCATTAGGAGGCCCTGAACGTTACAATTCACTATCTGTTTTTCGTCCGATTCGAAAATCTTTGACTCACAGCAGAACGGCTATAAGGTGCCCGTTGCAGAATAGACCCATGGAGACAAGTCGGCTGGAGGACGATGTATTGAATCGGGACGCAATTTTAGTGATCCATCGTCATTAAGTGGCCATGAATGTTACAATTCACTATCTGTTTTTCGTCCGATTCGAAAATCTTTGACTCACAGCAGAACGGCCATAAGGTGCCCGAGGCAGCAATAGACCCTTGGAGACAAGTCTGCTGGAGGACGATGTATTGAATCGGGACGCAATTTGAGTGATCCATCGTCATTAGGTGGCCCTGAACGTTACAATTCACTATCGGTTATTCGTCCGATTCGAAAATCTCTGACTCACGGCAGAACGCCCATAAGGTGCCCGAGGCAGCAATAGACCCATGGAGACAAGTCGGCTGGAGGACGATGTAGTGAATCGGGACGCAATTTGAGTGATCCATCGTCATTAGGTGACCCTGAAAGTTACAATTCTCTATCAGTTTTTCCACCGATTCGAAAATCTTTGACTCACAGCAGAACGGCCATAAAGTGCCCGAGGCAGCAATAGACCCATGGAGTCAAGTCGGCTTTAGGACGATGTATTGAATCGGGACGCAATTTGCGTGGTCCATCCTCATTAGGTGGCCCTGAATGTTACAATTCACAATCAGTTTTTCGTCCGATTCGAAAATCTTTGACTCACAGCAGAACGGCCATAAGGTGCCCGAGGCAGCAATAGACCCATGGAGACAAGTCAGCTGGAGGACGATGTATTGAATCGGGACGCTATTTGAGTGAATCATCGTCATTAGGTGGCCCTGAACGTTACAATTCACTATCAGTTCTTCGTCCGATTCGATTACCTTTGAGTCACAGCAGAACGGCCATAAGGTGCCCGAGGCAGCAATAGACCCATGGAGACAAGTCGGCTGGAGGACGATGTATTGAATCGGGACGCAATTTGAGTGTTCCATCGTCATTAGGAGGCCCTGAATGTTAGAATTAACTACCAGTTTTTCGTCCCATTCGATAATCTAGACTCACGGGAGAACGACCATAAGGTGCCCGAGGCAGCATTAGACCCATGGGGACAAGTCGGCTGGAGGACGATGTATTGAATCGGGACGCAATTTGAGTGATCCATCGTCATTAGGTGGCCCTGAACGTAACAATTCACTATCAGTTTTTCGTCCGATTCGAAAATCTTTGACTCACAGCAGAACGGCCATAAGGTGCCCGAGGCAGCAATAGACGCATGGAGACAAGTCGGCTGGAGGACGATGTATTGAATCGGAACGCAATTTGAGTGATCCATCGTCGTTAGGTGGCCCTGAACGTTACAATTCACTATCAGTTTTTCGTCCGATTCGAAAATCTTTGACTCACAGCAGAACGGCCTTAAGGTGCCCGAGGCAGCAATAGACCCATGGAGACAAGTCGGCTGGATGACGATGTATTGAATCGGGACGCAATTTGAGTGATCCATCGTCATTAGGTGGCCCTGAATGTTACAATTCACTATCAGTTTTTCGTCAGATTCGAAAATCTTTGAGTCACAGCAGAACGGCCGTAAGGTGCCCGAGGCAGCAATAGACCCATGGAACATGTCGGCTGGAGGACGATGTATTGAATCGGGACGCAATTTGAGTGATCCATCGTCATTAGGTGGCCCTGAATGTTTCAATTCACTATCAGTTTTTCGTCGCATTCGATAATCTAGACTCACAGCAGAACGGCCATAATGTGCCCGAGGTAGCTATAGACCCATGGAGTCAAGTCGGCTGCAGGACGATGTATTGAATCGGGACGCAATTTGAGTGATCCATCGTCATTAGGTGGCCCTGAACGTTACAATTCACTATCAGTTTTTCGTCCGATTCGAAAATCTTTGACTCACAGCAGAACGGCCATAATGTGCCCGAGGCAGCAATAGACCCATGGAGACAAGTCGGCTGGATGACGATGTATTGAATCGGGACGCAATTTGAGTGATCCATCGTCATTAGGTGGCCCTGAACGTTACAATTCACTATCAGTTTTTCGTCGCATTCGATAATCTAGACTCACAGCAGAACGGCCATAAGTTGCCCGAGGCAGCAATAGACGCATGGAGACAAGTCGGCTGGAGGACGATGTATTGAATCGGAACGCAATTTGAGTGTTCCATCGTCATTAGGTGGCCCTGAACGTTACAATTCACTATCAGTTTTTCGTCCCATTGGATAATCTAGACTCACAGCAGAACGGCCATAAGGTGCCCGAGGCAGCAATAGACCCATGGAGACAAGCCTGCTCGAGGATGATGTATTGAATCGGGACGCAAGTTGAGTGATCCATCGTCATTAGGTGGCCCTGAATGTTACAATTCACTATCAGTTTTTCGTCAGATTCGAAAATCTTTGACTCACAGCAGAACGGCCATAATGTGCCCGAGGCAGCAATAGACCCATGGAGACAAGTCGGCTGGATGTCGATATATTGAATCGGGACGCAATTTGAGTGATCCATCGTCATTAGGTGGCCCCGAACGTTACAATTCACTATCAGTTTTTCGTCCGATTCGAAAATCTTTGACTCACAGCAGAACGGCCATAAGGTGCCCGATGCAGCTATAGACCCATGGAGTCAAGACGGCTGCAGGACGATGTATTGAATCGGGACGCAATTTGAGTAATCCATCGTCATTAGGTGGCCCTGAACGTTACAATTCGCTATTAGTTTTTCGTCCGATTCGAAAATCTTTCACTCACAGCAGAACGGCCATAAGGTGCCCGAGGCAGCAATAGACCCATGGAGACAAGTCGGCTGGATGACGATGTATTGAATCGGGACGCAATTTGAGTGATCCATCGTCATTAGGTGGCCCTGAACGTTACAATTCACTACCAGTTTTTCGTCCGATTCGAAAATCTTTGACTCACAGCAGAACGGCCATAATGTGCCCGAGGCAGCAATAGACCCATGGAGACTAGTCTGCTGGAGCACGAGGTATTGAATCGGGACGCAATTTGTGTTTTCCATCGTCATTAGGAGGCCCTGAACGTTACAATTCACTATCAGTTATTCGTCCGATTCGAAAATCTATGACTCACGGCAGAACGCCCATAAGGTGCCCGAGGCAGCAATAGACCCATGGAGACAAGTCGGCTGGAGGACGATGTATTGAATCGGGACGCAATTTGAGTGTTCCATCGTCATTAGGAGGCCCTGAACGTTACAATTCACTATCTGTTTTTCGTCCGATTCGAAAATCTTTGACTCACAGCAGAACGGCTATAAGGTGCCCGTTGCAGAATAGACCCATGGAGACAAGTCGGCTGGAGGACGATGTATTGAATCGGGACGCAATTTTAGTGATCCATCGTCATTAAGTGGCCATGAATGTTACAATTCACTATCTGTTTTTCGTCCAATTCGAAAATCTTTGACTCACAGCAGAACGGCCATAAGGTGCCCGAGGCAGCAATAGACCCTTGGAGACAAGTCTGCTGGAGGACGATGTATTGAATCGGGACGCAATTTGAGTGATCCATCGTCATTAGGTGGCCCTGAACGTTACAATTCACTATCGGTTATTCGTCCGATTCGAAAATCTCTGACTCACGGCAGAACGCCCATAAGGTGCCCGAGGCAGCAATAGACCCATGGAGACAAGTCGGCTGGAGGACGATGTAGTGAATCGGGACGCAATTTGAGTGATCCATCGTCATTAGGTGGCCCTGAAAGTTACAATTCTCTATCAGTTTTTCCACCGATTCGAAAATCTTTGACTCACAGCAGAACGGCCATAAAGTGCCCGAGGCAGCAATAGACGCATGGACACAAGTCGGCTGGAGGACGATGTATTGAATCGGAACGCAATTTGAGTGTTCCATCGTCATTAGGTGGCCCTTAACGTTACAATTCACTATTAGTTTTTCGTCCCATTGGCTAATCTAGACTCACAGCAGAACGGCCATAAGGTGCCCGAGGCAGCAATAGACCCATGGAGACAAGTCAGCTGGAGGACGATGTATTGAATCGGGACGCTATTTGAGTGAATCATCGTCATTAGGTGGCCCTGAACGTTACAATTCACTATCAGTTCTTCGTCCGATTCGATTATCTTTGAGTCACAGCAGAACGGCCATAAGGTGCTCGAGGCAGCAATAGACCCATGGAGACAAGTCGGCTGGAGGACGATGTATTGAATCGGAACGCAATTTGAGTGATCCATCGTCATTAGGTGGCCCTGAAAGTTAGAATTCACTATCAGTTTTTCGTCCGATTCGAAAATCTTTGACTCACAGCAGAACGGCCATAAGGTGCCCGATGCAGCTATAGACCCATGGAGTCAAGACGGCTGCAGGACGATGTATTGAATCGGGACGCAATTTGAGTAATCCATCGTCATTAGGTGGCCCTGAACGTTACAATTCGCTATTAGTTTTTCGTCCGATTCGAAAATCTTTCACTCACAGCAGAACGGCCATAAGGTGCCCGAGGCAGCAATAGACCCATGGAGACAAGTCGGCTGGATGACGATGTATTGAATCGGGACGCAATTTGAGTGATCCATCGTCATTAGGTGGCCCTGAACGTTACAATTCACTATCAGTTTTTCGTCCGATTCGAAAATCTTTGACTCACAGCAGAACGGCCATAATGTGCCCGAGGCAGCAATAGACCCATGGAGACTAGTCTGCTGGAGCACGAGGTATTGAATCGGGACGCAATTTGTGTTTTCCATCGTCATTAGGAGGCCCTGAACGTTACAATTCACTATCAGTTTTTCGTCCGATTCGAAAATCTTTGACTCACAGCAGAACGCCCATAAGGTGCCCGAGGCAGCAATAGACCCATGGAGTCAAGTCGGCTGGAAGGCGATGTATTGAATCGGGACGCAATTTGAGTGATCCATCGTCATTAGGTGGCCCTGAATGTTACAATTCACTATCAGTTTTTCGTCCGATTCGAAAATCTTTGACTCACAGCAGAACGGCCGTAAGGTGCCCGAGGCAGCAATAGACCAATGGAGACAAGTCTGCAGGATGACGATGTATTGAATCGGGACGCAATTTGAGTGTTCCATCGTCATTAGGAGGCCCTGAATGTTAGAATTAACTACCAGTTTTTCGTCCCATTCGATAATCTAGACTCACGGGAGAACGACCATAAAGTGCCCGAGGCAGCAATAGACGCATGGACACAAGTCGGCTGGAGGACGATGTATTGAATCGGAACGCTATTTGAGTGAATCATCGTCATTAGGTGGCCCTTAACGTTACAATTCACTATTAGTTTTTCGTCCCATTGGCTAATCTAGACTCACAGCAGAACGGCCATAAGGTGCCCGAGGCAGCAATAGACCCATGGAGACAAGTCAGCTGGAGGACGATGTATTGAATCGGGACGCTATTTGAGTGAATCATCGTCATTAGGTGGCCCTGAACGTTACAATTCACTATCAGTTCTTCGTCCGATTCGAAAATCTTTGACTCACAGCAGAACGGCCATAAGGTGCCCGATGCAGCTATAGACCCATGGAGTCAAGACGGCTGCAGGACGATGTATTGAATCGGGACGCAATTTGAGTAATCCATCGTCATTAGGTGGCCCTGAACGTTACAATTCGCTATTAGTTTTTCGTCCGATTCGAAAATCTTTCACTCACAGCAGAACGGCCATAAGGTGCCCGAGGCAGCAATAGACCCATGGAGACAAGTCGGCTGGATGACGATGTATTGAATCGGGACGCAATTTGAGTGATCCATCGTCATTAGGTGGCCCTGAACGTAACAATTCACTATCAGTTTTTCGTCCGATTCGAAAATCTTTGACTCACAGCAGAACGGCCATAAGGTGCCCGAGGCAGCAATAGACGCATGGAGACAAGTCGGCTGGAGGACGATGTATTGAATCGGAACGCAATTTGAGTGATCCATCGTCGTTAGGTGGCCCTGAACGTTACAATTCACTATCAGTTTTTCGTCCGATTCGAAAATCTTTGACTCACAGCAGAACGGCCTTAAGGTGCCCGAGGCAGCAATAGACCCATGGAGACAAGTCGGCTGGATGACGATGTATTGAATCGGGACGCAATTTGAGTGATCCATCGTCATTAGGTGGCCCTGAATGTTACAATTCACTATCAGTTTTTCGTCAGATTCGAAAATCTTTGAGTCACAGCAGAACGGCCGTAAGGTGCCCGAGGCAGCAATAGACCCATGGAACATGTCGGCTGGAGGACGATGTATTGAATCGGGACGCAATTTGAGTGATCCATCGTCATTAGGTGGCCCTGAATGTTTCAATTCACTATCAGTTTTTCGTCGCATTCGATAATCTAGACTCACAGCAGAACGGCCATAATGTGCCCGAGGTAGCTATAGACCCATGGAGTCAAGTCGGCTGCAGGACGATGTATTGAATCGGGACGCAATTTGAGTGATCCATCGTCATTAGGTGGCCCTGAACGTTACAATTCACTATCAGTTTTTCGTCCGATTCGAAAATCTTTGACTCACAGCAGAACGGCCATAATGTGCCCGAGGCAGCAATAGACCCATGGAGACAAGTCGGCTGGATGACGTATTGAATCGGGACGCAATTTGAGTGATCCATCGTCATTAGGTGGCCCTGAACGTTACAATTCACTATCAGTTTTTCGTCGCATTCGATAATCTAGACTCACAGCAGAACGGCCATAAGTTGCCCGAGGCAGCAATAGACGCATGGAGACAAGTCGGCTGGAGGACGATGTATTGAATCGGAACGCAATTTGAGTGTTCCATCGTCATTAGGTGGCCCTGAACGTTACAATTCACTATCAGTTTTTCGTCCCATTGGATAATCTAGACTCACAGCAGAACGGCCATAAGGTGCCCGAGGCAGCAATAGACCCATGGAGACAAGCCTGCTCGAGGATGATGTATTGAATCGGGACGCAAGTTGAGTGATCCATCGTCATTAGGTGGCCCTGAACGTTACAATTCACTATCAGTTTTTCGTCCGATTCGAAAATCTTTGACTCACAGCAGAACGGCCATAAGGTGCCCGAGGCAGCAATAGACCCATGGAGACAAGTCGGCTGGATGACGATGTATTGAATCGGGACGCAATTTGAGTGATCCATCGTCATTAGGTGGCCCTGAATGTTACAATTCACTATCAGTTTTTCGTCAGATTCGAAAATCTTTGACTCACAGCAGAACGGCAATAATGTGCCCGAGGCAGCAATAGACCCATGGAGACAAGTCGGCTGGATGACGATATATTGAATCGGGACGCAATTTGAGTGATCCATCGTCATTAGGTGGCCCCGAACGTTACAATTCACTATCAGTTTTTCGTCCGATTCGAAAATCTTTGACTCACAGCAGAACGGCCATAAGGTGCCCGATGCAGCTATAGACCCATGGAGTCAAGACGGCTGCAGGACGATGTATTGAATCGGGACGCAATTTGAGTAATCCATCGTCATTAGGTGGCCCTGAACGTTACAATTCGCTATTAGTTTTTCGTCCGATTCGAAAATCTTTCACTCACAGCAGAACGGCCATAAGGTGCCCGAGGCAGCAATAGACCCATGGAGACAAGTCGGCTGGATGACGATGTATTGAATCGGGACGCAATTTGAGTGATCCATCGTCATTAGGTGGCCCTGAACGTTACAATTCACTATCAGTTTTTCGTCCGATTCGAAAATCTTTGACTCACAGCAGAACGGCCATAATGTGCCCGAGGCAGCAATAGACCCATGGAGACTAGTCTGCTGGAGCACGAGGTATTGAATCGGGACGCAATTTGTGTTTTCCATCGTCATTAGGAGGCCCTGAACGTTACAATTCACTATCAGTTATTCGTCCGATTCGAAAATCTATGACTCACGGCAGAACGCCCATAAGGTGCCCGAGGCAGCAATAGACCCATGGAGACAAGTCGGCTGGAGGACGATGTATTGAATCGGGACGCAATTTGAGTGTTCCATCGTCATTAGGAGGCCCTGAACGTTACAATTCACTATCTGTTTTTCGTCCGATTCGAAAATCTTTGACTCACAGCAGAACGGCTATAAGGTGCCCGTTGCAGAATAGACCCATGGAGACAAGTCGGCTGGAGGACGATGTATTGAATCGGGACGCAATTTTAGTGATCCATCGTCATTAAGTGGCCATGAATGTTACAATTCACTATCTGTTTTTCGTCCGATTCGAAAATCTTTGACTCACAGCAGAACGGCCATAAGGTGCCCGAGGCAGCAATAGACCCTTGGAGACAAGTCTGCTGGAGGACGATGTATTGAATCGGGACGCAATTTGAGTGATCCATCGTCATTAGGTGGCCCTGAACGTTACAATTCACTATCGGTTATTCGTCCGATTCGAAAATCTCTGACTCACGGCAGAACGCCCATAAGGTGCCCGAGGCAGCAATAGACCCATGGAGACAAGTCGGCTGGAGGACGATGTAGTGAATCGGGACGCAATTTGAGTGATCCATCGTCATTAGGTGGCCCTGAAAGTTACAATTCTCTATCAGTTTTTCCACCGATTCGAAAATCTTTGACTCACAGCAGAACGGCCATAAAGTGCCCGAGGCAGCAATAGACGCATGGACACAAGTCGGCTGGAGGACGATGTATTGAATCGGAACGCAATTTGAGTGTTCCATCGTCATTAGGTGGCCCTTAACGTTACAATTCACTATTAGTTTTTCGTCCCATTGGCTAATCTAGACTCACAGCAGAACGGCCATAAGGTGCCCGAGGCAGCAATAGACCCATGGAGTCAAGTCGGCTTTAGGACGATGTATTGAATCGGGACGCAATTTGCGTGGTCCATCCTCATTAGGTGGCCCTGAATGTTACAATTCACTATCAGTTTTTCGTCCGATTCGAAAATCTTTGACTCACAGCAGAACGGCCATAAGGTGCCCGAGGCAGCAATAGACCCATGGAGACAAGTCAGCTGGAGGACGATGTATTGAATCGGGACGCTATTTGAGTGAATCATCGTCATTAGGTGGCCCTGAACGTTACAATTGACTATCAGTTCTTCGTCCGATTCGATAATCTTTGAGTCACAGCAGAACGGCCATAAGGTGCCCGAGGCAGCAATAGACCCATGGAGACAAGTCGGCTGGAGGACGATGTATTGAATCGGAACGCAATTTGAGTGATCCATCGTCATTAGGTGGCCCTGAAAGTTAGAATTCACTATCAGTTTTTCGTCCGATTCGAAAATCTTTGACTCACAGCAGAACGGCCATAAGGTGCCCGATGCAGCTATAGACCCATGGAGTCAAGACGGCTGCAGGACGATGTATTGAATCGGGACGCAATTTGAGTAATCCATCGTCATTAGGTGGCCCTGAACGTTACAATTCGCTATTAGTTTTTCGTCCGATTCGAAAATCTTTCACTCACAGCAGAACGGCCATAAGGTGCCCGAGGCAGCAATAGACCCATGGAGACAAGTCGGCTGGATGACGATGTATTGAATCGGGACGCAATTTGAGTGATCCATCGTCATTAGGTGGCCCTGAACGTTACAATTCACTATCAGTTTTTCGTCCGATTCGAAAATCTTTGACTCACAGCAGAACGCCCATAAGGTGCCCGAGGCAGCAATAGACCCATGGAGTCAAGTCGGCTGGAAGGCGATGTATTGAATCGGGACGCAATTTGAGTGATCCATCGTCATTAGGTGGCCCTGAATGTTACAATTCACTATCAGTTTTTCGTCCGATTCGAAAATCTTTGACTCACAGCAGAACGGCCGTAAGGTGCCCGAGGCAGCAATAGACCAATGGAGACAAGTCTGCAGGATGACGATGTATTGAATCGGGACGCAATTTGAGTGATCCATCGTCATTAGGTGGCCCTGAACGTAACAATTCACTATCAGTTTTTCGTCCGATTCGAAAATCTTTGACTCACAGCAGAACGGCCATAAGGTGCCCGAGGCAGCAATAGACGCATGGAGACAAGTCGGCTGGAGGACGATGTATTGAATCGGAACGCAATTTGAGTGATCCATCGTCGTTAGGTGGCCCTGAACGTTACAATTCACTATCAGTTTTTCGTCCGATTCGAAAATCTTTGACTCACAGCAGAACGGCCTTAAGGTGCCCGAGGCAGCAATAGACCCATGGAGACAAGTCGGCTGGATGACGATGTATTGAATCGGGACGCAATTTGAGTGATCCATCGTCATTAGGTGGCCCTGAATGTTACAATTCACTATCAGTTTTTCGTCAGATTCGAAAATCTTTGAGTCACAGCAGAACGGCCGTAAGGTGCCCGAGGCAGCAATAGACCCATGGAACATGTCGGCTGGAGGACGATGTATTGAATCGGGACGCAATTTGAGTGATCCATCGTCATTAGGTGGCCCTGAATGTTTCAATTCACTATCAGTTTTTCGTCGCATTCGATAATCTAGACTCACAGCAGAACGGCCATAATGTGCCCGAGGTAGCTATAGACCCATGGAGTCAAGTCGGCTGCAGGACGATGTATTGAATCGGGACGCAATTTGAGTGATCCATCGTCATTAGGTGGCCCTGAACGTTACAATTCACTATCAGTTTTTCGTCCGATTCGAAAATCTTTGACTCACAGCAGAACGGCCATAATGTGCCCGAGGCAGCAATAGACCCATGGAGACAAGTCGGCTGGATGACGATGTATTGAATCGGGACGCAATTTGAGTGATCCATCGTCATTAGGTGGCCCTGAACGTTACAATTCACTATCAGTTTTTCGTCGCATTCGATAATCTAGACTCACAGCAGAACGGCCATAAGTTGCCCGAGGCAGCAATAGACGCATGGAGACAAGTCGGCTGGAGGACGATGTATTGAATCGGAACGCAATTTGAGTGTTCCATCGTCATTAGGTGGCCCTGAACGTTACAATTCACTATCAGTTTTTCGTCCCATTGGATAATCTAGACTCACAGCAGAACGGCCATAAGGTGCCCGAGGCAGCAATAGACCCATGGAGACAAGCCTGCTCGAGGATGATGTATTGAATCGGGACGCAAGTTGAGTGATCCATCGTCATTAGGTGGCCCTGAACGTTACAATTCACTATCAGTTTTTCGTCCGATTCGAAAATCTTTGACTCACAGCAGAACGGCCATAAGGTGCCCGAGGCAGCAATAGACCCATGGAGACAAGTCGGCTGGATGACGATGTATTGAATCGGGACGCAATTTGAGTGATCCATCGTCATTAGGTGGCCCTGAATGTTACAATTCACTATCAGTTTTTCGTCAGATTCGAAAATCTTTGACTCACAGCAGAACGGCCATAATGTGCCCGAGGCAGCAATAGACCCATGGAGACAAGTCGGCTGGATGACGATATATTGAATCGGGACGCAATTTGAGTGATCCATCGTCATTAGGTGGCCCCGAACGTTACAATTCACTATCAGTTTTTCGTCCGATTCGAAAATCTTTGACTCACTGCAGAACGGCCATAATGTGCCCGAGGCAGCAATAGACCCATGGAGACAAGTCTGCTGGAGGACGATGTATTGAATCGGGACGCAATTTGAGTGATCCATCGTCAATAGGTGGCCCTGAACGTTACAATTCACTATCAGATCTTCATCCGATTCGAAAATCTTTGACCAACAGCAGAACGGCCATAAGGTGCCCGAGGCAGCAATAGACCCATGGAGACAAGTCGGCTGGAGGACGATGTATTGAATCGGGACGCAATTTGAGTAATCCATCGTCTCTAGGTGGCCCTGAACGTAACAATTCACTATCAGTTTTTCGTCCGATTCGAAAATCTTTGACTCACAGCAGAACGGCCATAAGGTGCCCGAGGCAGCAATAGACCCATGGAGACAAGTCTGCTGGAGGACGATGTATTGAATCGGGACGCAATTTGAGTGATCCATCGTCATTAGGTGGCCCTGAACGTTACAATTCACTATCAGTTTTTCGTCGCATTCGATAATTTAGACTCACAGCAGAACGGCCATAAGGTGCCCGAGGCAGCAATAGACCCATGGAGTCAAGTCGGCTGGAGGGCGATGTATTGAATCGGGACGCAATTTGAGTGATCCATCGTCATTAGGTGGCCCCGAACGTTACAATTCACTATCAGTTTTTCGTCCGATTCGAAAATCTTTGACTCACAGCAGAACGGCCATAAGGTGCCCGAGGCAGCAATAGACCCATGGAGACAAGTCTGCTGGAGGACGATGTATTGAATCGGGACGCAATTTGAGTGATCCATCGTCATTAGGTGGCCCTGAATGTTACAATTCACTATCAGTTCTTCGTCCGATTCGACAATCTTTGAGTCACAGCAGAACGGCCATAAGTTGCCCGAGGCAGCAATAGACGCATGGAGACAAGTCGGCTGGAGGACGATGTATTGAATCGGAACGCAATTTGAGTGTTCCATCGTCATTAGGTGGCCCAGAACGTTACAATTCACTATCAGTTTTTCGTCCCATTGGATAATCTAGACTCACAGCAGAACGGCCATAAGGTGCCCGAGGCAGCAATAGACCCATGGAGACAAGTCTGCTCGAGGATGATGTATTGAATCGGGACGCAAGTTGAGTGATCCATCGTCATTAGGTGGCCCTGAACGTTACAATTCACTATCAGTTTTTCGTCCGATTCGAAAATCTTTGACTCACAGCAGAACGGCCATAAGGTGCCCGAGGCAGCAATAGACCCATGGAGACAAGTCGGCTGGATGACGATGTATTGAATCGGGACGCAATTTGAGTGATCCATCGTCATTAGGTGGCCCTGAATGTTACAATTCACTATCAGTTTTTCGTCAGATTCGAAAATCTTTGAGTCACAGCAGAACGGCCATAAGGTGCCCGAAGCAGCAATAGACCCATGGAGACAAGTCAGCTGGAGGACGATGTATTGAATCGGGACGCAATTTGAGTGAATCATCGTCATTAGGTGGCCCTGAACGTTACAATTCACTATCAGTTCTTCGTCCGATTCGACAATCTTTGAGTCACAGCAGAACGGCCATAAGGTGCCCGAGGCAGCAATAGACCCATGGAGACAAGTCGGCTGGAGGACGTTGTATTGAATCGGGACGCAATTTGAGTGATCCATCGTCATTAGGTGGCCCTGAAAGTTACAATTCACTATCAGTTTTTCGTCCGATTCGAAAATCTTTGACTCACAGCAGAACGGCCATAAGGTGCCCGAGACAGCAATAGACCCATGGAGACAAGTCGGCTGGATGACGATGTATTGAATCGGGACGCAATTTGAGTGATCCATCGTCATTAGGTGGCCCTGAATGTTACAATTCACTATCAGTTTTTCGTCAGATTCGAAAATCTTTGAGTCACAGCAGAACGGCCATAAGGTGCCCGAAGCAGCAATAGACCCATGGAGACAAGTCAGCTGGAGGACGATGTATTGAATCGGGACGCTATTTGAGTGAATCATCGTCATTAGGTGGCCCTGAACGTTACAATTCACTATCAGTTCTTCGTCCGATTCGACAATCTTTGAGTCACAGCAGAACGGCCATAAGGTGCCCGAGGCAGCAATAGACGCATGGAGACAAGTCGGCTGGAGGACGATGTATTGAATCGGGACGCAATTTGAGTGATCCATCGTCATTAGGTGGCCCTGAAAGTTACAATTCACTATCAGTTTTTCGTCCGATTCGAAAATCTTTGACTCACAGCAGAACGGCCATAAGGTGCCCGAGGCAGCAATAGACCCATGGAGACAAGTCGGCTGGATGACGATGTATTGAATCGGGACGCAATTTGAGTGATCCATCGTCATTAGGTGGCCCTGAATGTTACAATTCACTGTCAGTTTTTCGTCAGATTCGAAAATCTTTGAGTCACAGCAGAACGGCCATAAGGTGCCCGAAGCAGCAATAGACCCATGGAGACAAGTCAGCTGGAGGACGATGTATTGAATCGGGACGCAATTTGAGTGAATCATCGTCATTAGGTGGCCCTGAACGGTACAATTCACTATCAGTTCTTCGTCCGATTCGACAATCTTTGAGTCACAGCAGAACGGCCATAAGGTGCCCGAGGCAGCAATAGACCCATGGAGACAAGTCGGCTGGAGGACGATGTATTGAATCGGGACGCAATTTGAGTGATCCATCGTCATTAGGTGGCCCTGAAAGTTACAATTCACTATCAGTTTTTCGTCCGATTCGAAAATCTTTGACTCACAGCAGAACGGCCATAAGGTGCCCGATGCAGCAATAGACCCATGGAGACAAGTCGACTGGATGACGATATATTGAATCGGGACGCAATTTGAGTGATCCATCGTCATTAGGTGGCCCTGAACGTTACAATTCACTATCAGTTTTTCGTCCGATTCGAAAATCTTTGACTCACAGCAGAACGGCCATAATGTGCCCGAGGCAGCAATAGACCCATGGAGACAAGTCGGCTGGATGACGATATATTGAATCGGGACGCAATTTGAGTGATCCATCGTCATTAGGTGGCCCCGAACGTTACAATTCACTATCAGTTTTTCGTCCGATTCGAAAATCTTTGACTCACAGCAGAACGGCCATAATGTGCCCGAGGCAGCAATAGACCCATGGAGACAAGTCTGCTGGAGGACGATGTATTGAATCGGGACGCAATTTGAGTGATCCATCGTCAATAGGTGGCCCTGAACGTTACAATTCACTATCAGATCTTCATCCGATTCGAAAATCTTTGACCCACAGCAGAACGGCCATAAGGTGCCCGAGGCAGCAATAGACCCATGGAGACAAGTCGGCTGGAGGACGATGTATTGAATCGGGACGCAATTTGAGTAATCCATCGTCACTAGGTGGCCCTGAACGTAACAATTCACTATCAGTTTTTCGTCCGATTCGAAAATCTGTGACTCACAGCAGAACGGCCATAAGGTGCCCGAGGCAGCAATAGACCCATGGAGACAAGTCTGCTGGAGGACGATGTATTGAATCGGGACGCAATTTGAGTGATCCATCGTCATTAGGTGGCCCTGAACGTTACAATTCACTATCAGTTTTTCGTCGCATTCGATAATCTAGACTCACAGCAGAACGCCATAAGGTGCCCGAGGCAGCAATAGACCCATGGAGTCAAGTCGGCTGGAGGGCGATGTATTGAATCGGGACTCAATTTGAGTGATCCATCGTCATTAGGTGGCCCTGAATGTTACAATTCACTATCAGTTTTTCGTCCGATTCGAAAATCTTTGACTCACAGCTGAACGGCCGTAAGGTGCCCGAGGCAGCAATAGACCAATGGAGACAAGTCTGCAGGATGACGATGTATTGAATCGGGACGCAATTTGAGTGTTCCATCGTCATTAGGAGGCCCTGAATGTTAGAATTAACTACCAGTTTTTCGTCCCATTCGATAATCTAGACTCACGGGAGAACGACCATAAGGTGCCCGAGGCAGCATTAGACCCATGGGGACAAGTCGGCTGGAGGACGATGTATTGAATCGGGACGCAATTTGAGTGATCCATCGTCATTAGGTGGCCCTGAACGTAACAATTCACTATCAGTTTTTCGTCAGATTCGAAAATCTTTGACTCACAGCAGAACGGCCATAAGGTGCCCGAGGCAACAATAGACGCATGGACACAAGTCGGCTGGAGGACGATGTATTGAATCGGAACGCAATTTGAGTGTTCCATCGTCATTAGGTGGCCCTGAACGTTACAATTCACTATCGGTTTTTCGTCCCATTGGATAATCTAGACTCACAGCAGAACGGCCATAAGGTGCCCGAGACAGCAATAGACCCATGGAGTCAAGTCGGCTGGAGGACGATGTATTGAATCGGGACGCAATTTGAGTGATCCATCGTCATTAGGTGGCCCTGAATGTTACAATTCACTATCAGTTTTTCGTCCGATTCGAAAATCTTGGACTCACAGCAGAACGGCCGTAAGGTGCCCGAGGCAGCAATAGACCAATGGAGACAAGTCTGCAGGATGACGATGTATTGAATCGGGACGCAATTTGAGTGCTCCATCGTCATTAGGAGGCCCTGAATGTTAGAATTAACTACCAGTTTTTCGTCCCATTCGATAATCTAGACTCACGGGAGAACGACCATAAGGTGCCCGAGGCAGCATTAGACCCATGGGGACAAGTCGGCTGGATAACGATGTATTGAATCGGGACGCAATTTGAGTGATCCATCGTCATTAGGTGGCCTTGAACGTAACAATTCACTATTAGTTTTTCGTCCGATTCGAAAATCTTTGACTCACAACAGAACGGCCATAATGTGCCCGAGGCAGCAATAGACCCATGGAGACTAGTCTGCTGGAACACGAGGTATTGAATCGGGACGCAATTTGAGTGTTCCATCGTCATTAGGAGGCCCTGAACGTTACAATTCACTATCAGTTATTCGTCCGATTCGAAAATCTATGACTCACGGCAGAACGCCCATAAGGTGCCCGAGGCAGCAATAGACCCATGGAGACAAGTCGGCTGGAGGACGATGTATTGAATCGGGACGCAATTTGAGTGATCCATCGTCATTAGGTGGCCCTGAAAGTTACAATTCTCTATCAGTTTTTCCACCGATTCGAAAATCTTTGACTCACAGCAGAACGGCCATAAGAAGCCCGAGGCAGCAATAGACGCATGGAGACAAGTCTGCTAGAGGACGATGTATTGAATCGGGACGCAATTTGAGTGATCCATCGTCATTAGGTGGCCCTGAATGTTTCAATTCACTATCAGTTTTTCGTCGCATTCGATAATCTAGACTCACAGCAGAACGGCCATAATGTGCCCGAGGCAGCTATAGACCCATGGAGTCAAGTCGGCTGCAGGACGATGTATTGAATCGGGACGCAATTTGAGTGATCCATCGTCATTAGGTGGCCCTGAACGTTACAATTCTCTATCAGTTTTTCGAGCGACTAGATAATCTTTGACTCACAACAGAACGGCCATAAGGTGCCCGAGGCAGCAATAGACCCATGGAGACAAGTCGGCTGGATGACGATGTATTGAATCGGGACGCAATTTGAGTGATCCATCGTCATTAGGTGGCCCTGAACGTTACAATTCACTATCAGTTATTCGTCCGATTCGAAAATCTATGACTCACGGCAGAACGCCCATAAGGTGCCCGAGGCAGCAATAGACCCATGGAGACAAGTCGGCTGGAGGACGATGTATTGAATCGGGACGCAATTTGAGTGATCCATCGTCATTAGGTGGCCCTGAAAGTTACAATTCTCTATCAGTTTTTCCACCGATTCGAAAATCTTTGACTCACAGCAGAACGGCCATAAGGTGCCCGAGGCAGCAATAGACGCATTTAGACAAGTCGGCTGGAGGACGATGTATTGAATCGGGACACAATTTGAGTGATCCATCGTCATTAGGTGGCCATGAATGTTACAATTCACTATCTGTTTTTCGTCCGATTCGAAAATCTTTGACTCACAGCAGAACGGCCATAAGGTGCCCGAGGCAGCAATAGACCCATGGAGACAAGTCTGCTGGAGGACGATGTATTGAATCGGGACGCAATTTGAGTGATCCATCGTCATTAGGTGGCCCTGAACGTTACAATTCACTATCAGTTCTTCGTCCCATTGGCTAATCTAGACTCACAGCAGAACGGCCATAAGGTGCCCGAGGCAGCAATAGACCCATGGAGTCAAGTCGGCTTTAGGACGATGTATTGAATCGGGACGCAATTTGCGTGGTCCATCCTCATTAGGTGGCCCTGAATGTTACAATTCACTATCAGTTTTTCGTCCGATTCGAAAATCTATGACTCACAGCAGAACGGCCATAAGGTGCCCGAGGCAGCAATAGACCCATGGAGACAAGTCGGCTGGATGACGATGTATTGAATCGGGACGCAATTTGTGTGATCCATCGTCATTAGGTGGCCCTGAATGTTACAATTCACTATCAGTTTTTCGTCAGATTCGAAAATCTTTGAGTCACAGCAGAACGGCCATAAGGTGCCCGAGGCAGCAATAGACCCATGGAGACAAGTCAGCTGGAGGACGATGTATTGAATCGAGACGCAATTTGAGTGAATCATCGTCATTAGGTGTCCCTGAACGTTACAATTCACTATCAGTTTTTCGTCCGATTCGAAAATCTTTGACTCACAGCAGAACGGCCATAAGGTGCCCGATGCAGCAATAGACCCATGGAGACAAGTCTGCTGCAGGACGATGTATCGAATCGGGACGCAATTTGAGTGATCCATCGTCATTAGGTGGCCCTGAATGTTTCAATTCACTATCAGTTTTTCGTCGCATTCGATAATCTAGACTCACAGCAGAACGGCCATAATGTGCCCGAGGCAGCTATAGACCCATGGAGTCAAGTCGGCTGCAGGACGATGTATTGAATCGGGACGCAATTTGAGTGATCCATCGTCATTAGGTGGCCCTGAACGTTACAATTCGCTATTAGTTTTTCGTCCGATTCGAAAATCTTTCACTCACAGCAGAACGGCCATAAGGTGCCCGAGGCAGCAATAGACCCATGGAGACAAGTCGGCTGGAAAACGATGTATTGAATCGGGACGCAATTTGAGTGATCCATCGTCATTAGGTGGCCCTGAACGTTACAATTCACTATCAGTTTTACGTCCGATTCGAAAATCTTTGACTCACAGCAGAACGGCCATAATGTGCCCGAGGCAGCAATAGACCCATGGAGACTAGTCTGCTGGAGCACGAGGTATTGAATCGGGACGCAATTTGTGTTTTCCATCGTCATTAGGAGGCCCTGAACGTTACAATTCACTATCAGTTTTTCGTCCGATTCGAAAATCTTTGACTCACAGCAGAACGCCCATAAGGTGCCCGAGGCAGCAATAGACCCATGGAGACAAGTCTGCTGGAGGACGATGTATTGAATCGGGACGCAATTTGAGTGATCCATCGTCATTAGGTGGCCCTGAATGTTTCAATTCACAATCAGTTTTTCGTCGCATTCGATAATCTAGACTCACAGCAGAACGGCCATAAGGTGCCCGAGGCAGCAATAGACCCATGGAGACAAGTCGGCTGGATGACGATGTATTGAATCGGGACGCAATTTGAGTGATCCATCGTCATTAGGTGGCCCTGAATGTTACAATTCACTATCAGTTTTTCGTCAGATTCGAAAATCTTTGAGTCACAGCAGAACGGCCATAAGGTGCCCGAAGCAGCAATAGACCCATGGAGACAAGTCAGCTGGAGGACGATGTATTGAATCGGGACGCAATTTGAGTGAATCATCGTCATTAGGTGGCCCTGAACGTTACAATTCACTATCAGTTCTTCGTCCGATTCGACAATCTTTGAGTCACAGCAGAACGGCCTTAAGGTGCCCGAGGCAGCAATAGACCCATGGAGACAAGTCGGCTGGAGGACGATGTATTGAATCGGGACGCAATTTGAGTGATCCATCGTCATTAGGTGGCCCTGAAAGTTACAATTCACTATCAGTTTTTCGTCCGATTCGAAAATCTTTGACTCACAGCAGAACGGCCATAAGGTGCCCGAGGCAGCAATAGACCCATGGAGACAAGTCGGCTGGATGACGATGTATTGAATCGGGACGCAATTTGAGTGATCCATCGTCATTAGGTGGCCCTGAATGTTACAATTCACTATCAGTTTTTCGTCAGATTCGAAAATCTTTGAGTCACAGCAGAACGGCCATAAGGTGCCCGAAGCAGCAATAGACCCATGGAGACAAGTCAGCTGGAGGACGATGTATTGAATCGGGACGCTATTTGAGTGAATCATCGTCATTAGGTGGCCCTGAACGTTACAATTCACTATCAGTTCTTCGTCCGATTCGACAATCTTTGAGTCACAGCAGAACGGCCATAAGGTGCCCGAGGCAGCAATAGACCCATGGAGACAAGTCGGCTGGAGGACGATGTATTGAATCGGGACGCAATTTGAGTGATCCATCGTCATTAGGTGGCCCTGAAAGTTACAATTCACTATCAGTTTTTCGTCCGATTCGAAAATCTTTGACTCACAGCAGAACGGCCATAAGGTGCCCGATGCAGCAATAGACCCATGGAGACAAGTCGACTGGATGACGATATATTGAATCGGGACGCAATTTGAGTGATCCATCGTCATTAGGTGGCCCTGAACGTTACAATTCACTATCAGTTTTTCGTCCGATTCGAAAATCTTTGACTCACAGCAGAACGGCCATAATGTGCCCGAGGCAGCAATAGACCCATGGAGACAAGTCGGCTGGATGACGATATATTGAATCGGGACGCAATTTGAGTGATCCATCGTCATTAGGTGGCCCCGAACGTTACAATTCACTATCAGTTTTTCGTCCGATTCGAAAATCTTTGACTCACAGCAGAACGGCCATAATGTGCCCGAGGCAGCAATAGACCCATGGAGACAAGTCTGCTGGAGGACGATGTATTGAATCGGGACGCAATTTGAGTGATCCATCGTCAATAGGTGGCCCTGAACGTTACAATTCACTATCAGATCTTCATCCGATTCGAAAATCTTTGACCCACAGCAGAACGGCCATAAGGTGGCCGAGGCAGCAATAGACCCATGGAGACAAGTCGGCTGGAGGACGATGTATTGAATCGGGACGCAATTTGAGTATTCCATCGTCACTAGGTGGCCCTGAACGTAACAATTCACTATCAGTTTTTCGTCCGATTCGAAAATCTTTGACTCACAGCAGAACGGCCATAAGGTGCCCGAGGCAGCAATAGACCCATGGAGACAAGTCTGCTGGAGGACGATGTATTGAATCGGGACGCAATTTGAGTGATCCATCGTCATTAGGTGGCCCTGAACGTTACAATTCACTATCAGTTTTTCGTCGCATTCGATAATCTAGACTCACAGCAGAACGCCATAAGGTGCCCGAGGCAGCAATAGACCCATGGAGTCAAGTCGGCTGGAGGGCGATGTATTGAATCGGGACTCAATTTGAGTGATCCATCGTCATTAGGTGGCCCTGAATGTTACAATTCACTATCAGTTTTTCGTCCGATTCGAAAATCTTTGACTCACAGCTGATCGGCCGTAAGGTGCCCGAGGCAGCAATAGACCAATGGAGACAAGTCTGCAGGATGACGATGTATTGAATCGGGACGCAATTTGAGTGTTCCATCGTCATTAGGAGGCCCTGAATGTTAGAATTAACTACCAGTTTTTCGTCCCATTCGATAATCTAGACTCACGGGAGAACGACCATAAGGTGCCCGAGGCAGCATTAGACCCATGGGGACAAGTCGGCTGGAGGACGATGTATTGAATCGGGACGCAATTTGAGTGATCCATCGTCATTAGGTGGCCCTGAACGTAACAATTCACTATCAGTTTTTCGTCAGATTCGAAAATCTTTGACTCACAGCAGAACGGCCATAAGGTGCCCGAGGCAACAATAGACGCATGGACACAAGTCGGCTGGAGGACGATGTATTGAATCGGAACGCAATTTGAGTGTTCCATCGTCATTAGGTGGCCCTGAACGTTACAATTCACTATCGGTTTTTCGTCCCATTGGATAATCTAGACTCACAGCAGAACGGCCATAAGGTGCCCGAGACAGCAATAGACCCATGGAGTCAAGTCGGCTGGAGGACGATGTATTGAATCGGGACGCAATTTGAGTGATCCATCGTCATTAGGTGGCCCTGAATGTTACAATTCACTATCAGTTTTTCGTCCGATTCGAAAATCTTGGACTCACAGCAGAACGGCCGTAAGGTGCCCGAGGCAGCAATAGACCAATGGAGACAAGTCTGCAGGATGACGATGTATTGAATCGGGACGCAATTTGAGTGCTCCATCGTCATTAGGAGGCCCTGAATGTTAGAATTAACTACCAGTTTTTCGTCCCATTCGATAATCTAGACTCACGGGAGAACGACCATAAGGTGCCCGAGGCAGCATTAGACCCATGGGGACAAGTCGGCTGGATAACGATGTATTGAATCGGGACGCAATTTGAGTGATCCATCGTCATTAGGTGGCCTTGAACGTAACAATTCACTATTAGTTTTTCGTCCGATTCGAAAATCTTTGACTCACAACAGAACGGCCATAATGTGCCCGAGGCAGCAATAGACCCATGGAGACTAGTCTGCTGGAACACGAGGTATTGAATCGGGACGCAATTTGAGTGTTCCATCGTCATTAGGAGGCCCTGAACGTTACAATTCACTATCAGTTATTCGTCCGATTCGAAAATCTATGACTCACGGCAGAACGCCCATAAGGTGCCCGAGGCAGCAATAGACCCATGGAGACAAGTCGGCTGGAGGACGATGTATTGAATCGGGACGCAATTTGAGTGATCCATCGTCATTAGGTGGCCCTGAAAGTTACAATTCTCTATCAGTTTTTCCACCGATTCGAAAATCTTTGACTCACAGCAGAACGGCCATAAGATGCCCGAGGCAGCAATAGACGCATGGAGACAAGTCTGCTAGAGGACGATGTATTGAATCGGGACGCAATTTGAGTGATCCATCGTCATTAGGTGGCCCTGAATGTTTCAATTCACTATCAGTTTTTCGTCGCATTCGATAATCTAGACTCACAGCAGAACGGCCATAATGTGCCCGAGGCAGCTATAGACCCATGGAGTCAAGTCGGCTGCAGGACGATGTATTGAATCGGGACGCAATTTGAGTGATCCATCGTCATTAGGTGGCCCTGAACGTTACAATTCTCTATCAGTTTTTCGAGCGATTAGATAATCTTTGACTCACAGCAGAACGGCCATAAGGTGCCCGAGGCAGCAATAGACCCATGGAGACAAGTCGGCTGGATGACGATGTATTGAATCGGGACGCAATTTGAGTGATCCATCGTCATTAGGTGGCCCTGAACGTTACAATTCACTATCAGTTATTCGTCCGATTCGAAAATCTATGACTCACGGCAGAACGCCCATAAGGTGCCCGAGGCAGCAATAGACCCATGGAGACAAGTCGGCTGGAGGACGATGTATTGAATCGGGACGCAATTTGAGTGATCCATCGTCATTAGGTGGCCCTGAAAGTTACAATTCTCTATCAGTTTTTCCACCGATTCGAAAATCTTTGACTCACAGCAGAACGGCCATAAGGTGCCCGAGGCAGCAATAGACGCATGGAGACAAGTCGGCTGGAGGACGATGTATTGAATCGGGACACAATTTGAGTGATCCATCGTCATTAGGTGGCCATGAATGTTACAATTCACTATCTGTTTTTCGTCCGATTCGAAAATCTTTGACTCACAGCAGAACGGCCATAAGGTGCCCGAGGCAGCAATAGACCCATGGAGACAAGTCTGCTGGAGGACGATGTATTGAATCGGGACGCAATTTGAGTGATCCATCGTCATTAGGTGGCCCTGAACGTTACAATTCACTATCAGTTCTTCGTCCCATTGGCTAATCTAGACTCACAGCAGAACGGCCATAAGGTGCCCGAGGCAGCAATAGACCCATGGAGTCAAGTCGGCTTTAGGACGATGTATTGAATCGGGACGCAATTTGCGTGGTCCATCCTCATTAGGTGGCCCTGAATGTTACAATTCACTATCAGTTTTTCGTCCGATTCGAAAATCTATGACTCACAGCAGAACGGCCATAAGGTGCCCGAGGCAGCAATAGACCCATGGAGACAAGCCTGCTGGAGGACGATGTATTGAATCGGGACGCAATTTGAGTGATCCATCGTCATTAGGTGGCCCTGAACGTTACAATTCACTATCAGTTTTTCGTGCGATTCGAAAATCTTTGACTCACAGCAGAACGGCCATAAGGTGCCCGAGGCAGCAATAGACCCATGGAGACAAGTCAGCTGGAGGACGATGTATTGAATCGAGACGCAATTTGAGTGAATCATCGTCATTAGGTGTCCCTGAACGTTACAATTCACTATCAGTTTTTCGTCAGATTCGAAAATCTTTGAGTCACAGCAGAACGGCCATAAGGTGCTCGAGGCAGCAATAGACCCATGGAGACAAGTCAGCTGGAGGACGATGTATTGAATCGGGACGCAATTTGAGTGAATCATCGTCATTAGGTGGCCCTGAACGTTACAATTCACTATCAGTTCTTCGTCCGATTCGATAATCTTTGAGTCACAGCAGAACGGCCATAAGGTGCCCGAGGCAGCAATAGACCCATGGAGACAAGTCGGCTGGAGGACGATGTATTGAATCGGAACGCAATTTGAGTGATCCATCGTCATTAGGTGGCCCTGAAAGTTAGAATTCACTATCAGTTTTTCGTCCGATTCGAAAATCTTTGACTCACAGCAGAACGGCCATAAGGTGCCCGATGCAGCAATAGACCCATGGAGACAAGTCTGCTGCAGGACGATGTATTGAATCGGGACGCAATTTGAGTGATCCATCGTCATTAGGTGGCCCTGAATGTTTCAATTCACTATCAGTTTTTCGTCGCATTCGATAATCTAGACTCACAGCAGAACGGCCATAATGTGCCCGAGGCAGCTATAGACCCATGGAGTCAAGTCGGCTGCAGGACGATGTATTGAATCGGGACGCAATTTGAGTGATCCATCGTCATTAGGTGGCCTTGAACGTAACAATTCACTATTAGTTTTTCGTCCGATTCGAAAATCTTTGACTCACAACAGAACGGCCATAATGTGCCCGAGGCAGCAATAGACCCATGGAGACTAGTCTGCTGGAACACGAGGTATTGAATCGGGACGCAATTTGAGTGTTCCATCGTCATTAGGAGGCCCTGAACGTTACAATTCACTATCAGTTATTCGTCCGATTCGAAAATCTATGACTCACGGCAGAACGCCCATAAGGTGCCCGAGGCAGCAATAGACCCATGGAGACAAGTCGGCTGGAGGACGATGTATTGAATCGGGACGCAATTTGAGTGATCCATCGTCATTAGGTGGCCCTGAAAGTTACAATTCTCTATCAGTTTTTCCACCGATTCGAAAATCTTTGACTCACAGCAGAACGGCCATAAGATGCCCGAGGCAGCAATAGACGCATGGAGACAAGTCTGCTAGAGGACGATGTATTGAATCGGGACGCAATTTGAGTGATCCATCGTCATTAGGTGGCCCTGAATGTTTCAATTCACTATCAGTTTTTCGTCGCATTCGATAATCTAGACTCACAGCAGAACGGCCATAATGTGCCCGAGGCAGCTATAGACCCATGGAGTCAAGTCGGCTGCAGGACGATGTATTGAATCGGGACGCAATTTGAGTGATCCATCGTCATTAGGTGGCCCTGAACGTTACAATTCTCTATCAGTTTTTCGAGCGATTAGATAATCTTTGACTCACAGCAGAACGGCCATAAGGTGCCCGAGGCAGCAATAGACCCATGGAGACAAGTCGGCTGGATGACGATGTATTGAATCGGGACGCAATTTGAGTGATCCATCGTCATTAGGTGGCCCTGAACGTTACAATTCACTATCAGTTATTCGTCCGATTCGAAAATCTATGACTCACGGCAGAACGCCCATAAGGTGCCCGAGGCAGCAATAGACCCATGGAGACAAGTCGGCTGGAGGACGATGTATTGAATCGGGACGCAATTTGAGTGATCCATCGTCATTAGGTGGCCCTGAAAGTTACAATTCTCTATCAGTTTTTCCACCGATTCGAAAATCTTTGACTCACAGCAGAACGGCCATAAGGTGCCCGAGGCAGCAATAGACGCATGGAGACAAGTCGGCTGGAGGACGATGTATTGAATCGGGACACAATTTGAGTGATCCATCGTCATTAGGTGGCCATGAATGTTACAATTCACTATCTGTTTTTCGTCCGATTCGAAAATCTTTGACTCACAGCAGAACGGCCATAAGGTGCCCGAGGCAGCAATAGACCCATGGAGACAAGTCTGCTGGAGGACGATGTATTGAATCGGGACGCAATTTGAGTGATCCATCGTCATTAGGTGGCCCTGAACGTTACAATTCACTATCAGTTCTTCGTCCCATTGGCTAATCTAGACTCACAGCAGAACGGCCATAAGGTGCCCGAGGCAGCAATAGACCCATGGAGTCAAGTCGGCTTTAGGACGATGTATTGAATCGGGACGCAATTTGCGTGGTCCATCCTCATTAGGTGGCCCTGAATGTTACAATTCACTATCAGTTTTTCGTCCGATTCGAAAATCTATGACTCACAGCAGAACGGCCATAAGGTGCCCGAGGCAGCAATAGACCCATGGAGACAAGCCTGCTGGAGGACGATGTATTGAATCGGGACGCAATTTGAGTGATCCATCGTCATTAGGTGGCCCTGAACGTTACAATTCACTATCAGTTTTTCGTCCGATTCGAAAATCTTTGACTCACAGCAGAACGGCCATAAGGTGCCCGAGGCAGCAATAGACCCATGGAGACAAGTCGGCTGGATGACGATGTATTGAATCGGGACGCAATTTGTGTGATCCATCGTCATTAGGTGGCCCTGAATGTTACAATTCACTATCAGTTTTTCGTCAGATTCGAAAATCTTTGAGTCACAGCAGAACGGCCATAAGGTGCCCGAGGCAGCAATAGACCCATGGAGACAAGTCAGCTGGAGGACGATGTATTGAGTCGAGACGCAATTTGAGTGAATCATCGTCATTAGGTGTCCCTGAACGTTACAATTCACTATCAGTTTTTCGTCAGATTCGAAAATCTTTGAGTCACAGCAGAACGGCCATAAGGTGCTCGAGGCAGCAATAGACCCATGGAGACAAGTCAGCTGGAGGACGATGTATTGAATCGGGACGCAATTTGAGTGAATCATCGTCATTAGGTGGCCCTGAACGTTACAATTCACTATCAGTTCTTCGTCCGATTCGATAATCTTTGAGTCACAGCAGAACGGCCATAAGGTGCCCGAGGCAGCAATAGACCCATGGAGACAAGTCGGCTGGAGGACGATGTATTGAATCGGAACGCAATTTGAGTGATCCATCGTCATTAGGTGGCCCTGAAAGTTAGAATTCACTATCAGTTTTTCGTCCGATTCGAAAATCTTTGACTCACAGCAGAACGGCCATAAGGTGCCCGATGCAGCAATAGACCCATGGAGACAAGTCTGCTGCAGGACGATGTATTGAATCGGGACGCAATTTGAGTGATCCATCGTCATTAGGTGGCCCTGAATGTTTCAATTCACTATCAGTTTTTCGTCGCATTCGATAATCTAGACTCACAGCAGAACGGCCATAAGGTGCCCGAGGCAGCAATAGACCCATGGAGACAAGTCGGCTGGAAAACGATGTATTGAATCGGGACGCAATTTGAGTGATCCATCGTCATTAGGTGGCCCTGAACGTTACAATTCACTATCAGTTTTACGTCCGATTCGAAAATCTTTGACTCACAGCAGAACGGCCATAATGTGCCCGAGGCAGCAATAGACCCATGGAGACTAGTCTGCTGGAGCACGAGGTATTGAATCGGGACGCAATTTGTGTTTTCCATCGTCATTAGGAGGCCCTGAACGTTACAATTCACTATCAGTTTTTCGTCCGATTCGAAAATCTTTGACTCACAGCAGAACGCCCATAAGGTGCCCGAGGCAGCAATAGACCCATGGAGACAAGTCTGCTGGAGGACGATGTATTGAATCGGGACGCAATTTGAGTGATCCATCGTCATTAGGTGGCCCTGAATGTTTCAATTCACAATCAGTTTTTCGTCGCATTCGATAATCTAGACTCACAGCAGAACGGCCATAAGGTGCCCGAGGCAGCAATAGACCCATGGAGACAAGTCGGCTGGATGACGATGTATTGAATCGGGACGCAATTTGAGTGATCCATCGTCATTAGGTGGCCCTGAATGTTACAATTCACTATCAGTTTTTCGTCAGATTCGAAAATCTTTGAGTCACAGCAGAACGGCCATAAGGTGCCCGAAGCAGCAATAGACCCATGGAGACAAGTCAGCTGGAGGACGATGTATTGAATCGGGACGCAATTTGAGTGAATCATCGTCATTAGGTGGCCCTGAACGTTACAATTCACTATCAGTTCTTCGTCCGATTCGACAATCTTTGAGTCACAGCAGAACGGCCATAAGGTGCCCGAGGCAGCAATAGACCCATGGAGACAAGTCGGCTGGAGGACGATGTATTGAATCGGGACGCAATTTGAGTGATCCATCGTCATTAGGTGGCCCTGAAAGTTACAATTCACTATCAGTTTTTCGTCCGATTCGAAAATCTTTGACTCACAGCAGAACGGCCATAAGGTGCCCGAGGCAGCAATAGACCCATGGAGACAAGTCGGCTGGATGACGATGTATTGAATCGGGACGCAATTTGAGTGATCCATCGTCATTAGGTGGCCCTGAATGTTACAATTCACTATCAGTTTTTCGTCAGATTCGAAAATCTTTGAGTCACAGCAGAACGGCCATAAGGTGCCCGAAGCAGCAATAGACCCATGGAGACAAGTCAGCTGGAGGACGATGTATTGAATCGGGACGCTATTTGAGTGAATCATCGTCATTAGGTGGCCCTGAACGTTACAATTCACTATCAGTTCTTCGTCCGATTCGACAATCTTTGAGTCACAGCAGAACGGCCATAAGGTGCCCGAGGCAGCAATAGACCCATGGAGACAAGTCGGCTGGAGGACGATGTATTGAATCGGGACGCAATTTGAGTGATCCATCGTCATTAGGTGGCCCTGAAAGTTACAATTCACTATCAGTTTTTCGTCCGATTCGAAAATCTTTGACTCACAGCAGAACGGCCATAAGGTGCCCGAGGCAGCAATAGACCCATGGAGACAAGTCGGCTGGATGACGATGTATTGAATCGGGACGCAATTTGAGTGATCCATCGTCATTAGGTGGCCCTGAATGTTACAATTCACTGTCAGTTTTTCGTCAGATTCGAAAATCTTTGAGTCACAGCAGAACGGCCATAAGGTGCCCGAAGCAGCAATAGACCCATGGAGACAAGTCAGCTGGAGGACGATGTATTGAATCGGGACGCAATTTGAGTGAATCATCGTCATTAGGTGGCCCTGAACGGTACAATTCACTATCAGTTCTTCGTCCGATTCGACAATCTTTGAGTCACAGCAGAACGGCCATAAGGTGCCCGAGGCAGCAATAGACCCATGGAGACATGTCGGCTGGAGGACGATGTATTGAATCGGGACGCAATTTGAGTGATCCATCGTCATTAGGTGGCCCTGAAAGTTACAATTCACTATCAGTTTTTCGTCCGATTCGAAAATCTTTGACTCACAGCAGAACGGCCATAAGGTGCCCGATGCAGCAATAGACCCATGGAGACAAGTCGACTGGATGACGATATATTGAATCGGGACGCAATTTGAGTGATCCATCGTCATTAGGTGGCCCTGAACGTTACAATTCACTATCAGTTTTTCGTCCGATTCGAAAATCTTTGACTCACAGCAGAACGGCCATAATGTGCCCGAGGCAGCAATAGACCCATGGAGACAAGTCGGCTGGATGACGATATATTGAATCGGGACGCAATTTGAGTGATCCATCGTCATTAGGTGGCCCCGAACGTTACAATTCACTATCAGTTTTTCGTCCGATTCGAAAATCTTTGACTCACAGCAGAACGGCCATAATGTGCCCGAGGCAGCAATAGACCCATGGAGACAAGTCTGCTGGAGGACGATGTATTGAATCGGGACGCAATTTGAGTGATCCATCGTCAATAGGTGGCCCTGAACGTTACAATTCACTATCAGATCTTCATCCGATTCGAAAATCTTTGACCCACAGCAGAACGGCCATAAGGTGCCCGAGGCAGCAATAGACCCATGGAGACAAGTCGGCTGGAGGACGATGTATTGAATCGGGACGCAATTTGAGTATTCCATCGTCACTAGGTGGCCCTGAACGTAACAATTCACTATCAGTTTTTCGTCCGATTCGAAAATCTTTGACTCACAGCAGAACGGCCATAAGGTGCCCGAGGCAGCAATAGACCCATGGAGACAAGTCTGCTGGAGGACGATGTATTGAATCGGGACGCAATTTGAGTGATCCATCGTCATTAGGTGGCCCTGAACGTTACAATTCACTATCAGTTTTTCGTCGCATTCGATAATCTAGACTCACAGCAGAACGCCATAAGGTGCCCGAGGCAGCAATAGACCCATGGAGTCAAGTCGGCTGGAGGGCGATGTATTGAATCGGGACTCAATTTGAGTGATCCATCGTCATTAGGTGGCCCTGAATGTTACAATTCACTATCAGTTTTTCGTCCGATTCGAAAATCTTTGACTCACAGCTGAACGGCCGTAAGGTGCCCGAGGCAGCAATAGACCAATGGAGACAAGTCTGCAGGATGACGATGTATTGAATCGGGACGCAATTTGAGTGTTCCATCGTCATTAGAAGGCCCTGAATGTTAGAATTAACTACCAGTTTTTCGTCCCATTCCATAATCTAGACTCACGGGAGAACGACCATAAGGTGCCCGAGGCAGCATTAGACCCATGGGGACAAGTCGGCTGGAGGACGATGTATTGAATCGGGACGCAATTTGAGTGATCCATCGTCATTAGGTGGCCCTGAACGTAACAATTCACTATCAGTTTTTCGTCAGATTCGAAAATCTTTGACTCACAGCAGAACGGCCATAAGGTGCCCGAGGCAACAATAGACGCATGGACACAAGTCGGCTGGAGGACGATGTATTGAATCGGAACGCAATATGAGTGTTCCATCGTCATTAGGTGGCCCTGAACGTTACAATTCACTATCGGTTTTTCGTCCCATTGGATAATCTAGACTCACAGCAGAACGGCCATAAGGTGCCCGAGACAGCAATAGACCCATGGAGTCAAGTCGGCTGGAGGACGATGTATTGAATCGGGACGCAATTTGAGTGATCCATCGTCATTAGGTGGCCCTGAATGTTACAATTCACTATCAGTTTTTCGTCCGATTCGAAAATCTTGGACTCACAGCAGAACGGCCGTAAGGTGCCCGAGGCAGCAATAGACCAATGGAGACAAGTCTGCAGGATGACGATGTATTGAATCGGGACGCAATTTGAGTGCTCCATCGTCATTAGGAGGCCCTGAATGTTAGAATTAACTACCAGTTTTTCGTCCCATTCGATAATCTAGACTCACGGGAGAACGACCATAAGGTGCCCGAGGCAGCATTAGACCCATGGGGACAAGTCGGCTGGATAACGATGTATTGAATCGGGACGCAATTTGAGTGATCCATCGTCATTAGGTGGCCTTGAACGTAACAATTCACTATTAGTTTTTCGTCCGATTCGAAAATCTTTGACTCACAACAGAACGGCCATAATGTGCCCGAGGCAGCAATAGACCCATGGAGACTAGTCTGCTGGAACACGAGGTATTGAATCGGGACGCAATTTGAGTGTTCCATCGTCATTAGGAGGCCCTGAACGTTACAATTCACTATCAGTTATTCGTCCGATTCGAAAATCTATGACTCACGGCAGAACGCCCATAAGGTGCCCGAGGCAGCAATAGACCCATGGAGACAAGTCGGCTGGAGGACGATGTATTGAATCGGGACGCAATTTGAGTGATCCATCGTCATTAGGTGGCCCTGAAAGTTACAATTCTCTATCAGTTTTTCCACCGATTCGAAAATCTTTGACTCACAGCAGAACGGCCATAAGATGCCCGAGGCAGCAATAGACGCATGGAGACAAGTCTGCTAGAGGACGATGTATTGAATCGGGACGCAATTTGAGTGATCCATCGTCATTAGGTGGCCCTGAATGTTTCAATTCACTATCAGTTTTTCGTCGCATTCGATAATCTAGACTCACAGCAGAACGGCCATAATGTGCCCGAGGCAGCTATAGACCCATGGAGTCAAGTCGGCTGCAGGACGATGTATTGAATCGGGACACAATTTGAGTGATCCATCGTCATTAGGTGGCCCTGAACGTTACAATTCTCTATCAGTTTTTCGAGCGATTAGATAATCTTTGACTCACAGCAGAACGGCCATAAGGTGCCCGAGGCAGCAATAGACCCATGGAGACAAGTCGGCTGGATGACGATGTATTGAATCGGGACGCAATTTGAGTGATCCATCGTCATTAGGTGGCCCTGAACGTTACAATTCACTATCAGTTATTCGTCCGATTCGAAAATCTATGACTCACGGCAGAACGCCCATAAGGTGCCCGAGGCAGCAATAGACCCATGGAGACAAGTCGGCTGGAGGACGATGTATTGAATCGGGACGCAATTTGAGTGATCCATCGTCATTAGGTGGCCCTGAAAGTTACAATTCTCTATCAGTTTTTCCACCGATTCGAAAATCTTTGACTCACAGCAGAACGGCCATAAGGTGCCCGAGGCAGCAATAGACGCATGGAGACAAGTCGGCTGGAGGACGATGTATTGAATCGGGACACAATTTGAGTGATCCATCGTCATTAGGTGGCCATGAATGTTACAATTCACTATCTGTTTTTCGTCCGATTCGAAAATCTTTGACTCACAGCAGAACGGCCATAAGGTGCCCGAGGCAGCAATAGACCCATGGAGACAAGTCTGCTGGAGGACGATGTATTGAATCGGGACGCAATTTGAGTGATCCATCGTCATTAGGTGGCCCTGAACGTTACAATTCACTATCAGTTCTTCGTCCCATTGGCTAATCTAGACTCACAGCAGAACGGCCATAAGGTGCCCGAGGCAGCAATAGACCCATGGAGTCAAGTCGGCTTTAGGACGATGTATTGAATCGGGACGCAATTTGCGTGGTCCATCCTCATTAGGTGGCCCTGAATGTTACAATTCACTATCAGTTTTTCGTCCGATTCGAAAATCTATGACTCACAGCAGAACGGCCATAAGGTGCCCGAGGCAGCAATAGACCCATGGAGACAAGCCTGCTGGAGGACGATGTATTGAATCGGGACGCAATTTGAGTGATCCATCGTCATTAGGTGGCCCTGAACGTTACAATTCACTATCAGTTTTTCGTCCGATTCGAAAATCTTTGACTCACAGCAGAACGGCCATAAGGTGCCCGAGGCAGCAATAGACCCATGGAGACAAGTCGGCTGGATGACGATGTATTGAATCGGGACGCAATTTGTGTGATCCATCGTCATTAGGTGGCCCTGAATGTTACAATTCACTATCAGTTTTTCGTCAGATTCGAAAATCTTTGAGTCACAGCAGAACGGCCATAAGGTGCCCGAGGCAGCAATAGACCCATGGAGACAAGTCAGCTGGAGGACGATGTATTGAATCGAGACGCAATTTGAGTGAATCATCGTCATTAGGTGTCCCTGAACGTTACAATTCACTATCAGTTTTTCGTCAGATTCGAAAATCTTTGAGTCACAGCAGAACGGCCATAAGGTGCTCGAGGCAGCAATAGACCCATGGAGACAAGTCAGCTGGAGGACGATGTATTGAATCGGGACGCAATTTGAGTGAATCATCGTCATTAGGTGGCCCTGAACGTTACAATTCACTATCAGTTCTTCGTCCGATTCGATAATCTTTGAGTCACAGCAGAACGGCCATAAGGTGCCCGAGGCAGCAATAGACCCATGGAGACAAGTCGGCTGGAGGACGATGTATTCAATCGGAACGCAATTTGAGTGATCCATCGTCATTAGGTGGCCCTGAAAGTTAGAATTCACTATCAGTTTTTCGTCCGATTCGAAAATCTTTGACTCACAGCAGAACGGCCATAAGGTGCCCGATGCAGCAATAGACCCATGGAGACAAGTCTGCTGCAGGACGATGTATTGAATCGGGACGCAATTTGAGTGATCCATCGTCATTAGGTGGCCCTGAATGTTTCAATTCACTATCAGTTTTTCGTCGCATTCGATAATCTAGACTCACAGCAGAACGGCCATAATGTGCCCGAGGCAGCTATAGACCCATGGAGTCAAGTCGGCTGCAGGACGATGTATTGAATCGGGACGCAATTTGAGTGATCCATCGTCATTAGGTGGCCCTGAACGTTACAATTCGCTATTAGTTTTTCGTCCGATTCGAAAATCTTTCACTCACAGCAGAACGGCCATAAGGTGCCCGAGGCAGCAATAGACCCATGGAGACAAGTCGGCTGGAAAACGATGTATTGAATCGGGACGCAATTTGAGTGATCCATCGTCATTAGGTGGCCCTGAACGTTACAATTCACTATCAGTTTTACGTCCGATTCGAAAATCTTTGACTCACAGCAGAACGGCCATAATGTGCCCGAGGCAGCAATAGACCCATGGAGACTAGTCTGCTGGAGCACGAGGTATTGAATCGGGACGCAATTTGTGTTTTCCATCGTCATTAGGAGGCCCTGAACGTTACAATTCACTATCAGTTTTTCGTCCGATTCGAAAATCTTTGACTCACAGCAGAACGCCCATAAGGTGCCCGAGGCAGCAATAGACCCATGGAGACAAGTCTGCTGGAGGACGATGTATTGAATCGGGACGCAATTTGAGTGATCCATCGTCATTAGGTGGCCCTGAATGTTTCAATTCACAATCAGTTTTTCGTCGCATTCGATAATCTAGACTCACAGCAGAACGGCCATAATGTGCCCGAGGCAGCTATAGACCCATGGAGTCAAGTCGGCTGCAGGACGATGTATTGAATCGGGACGCAATTTGAGTGATCCATCGTCATTAGGTGGCCCTGAACGTTACAATTCGCTATTAGTTTTTCGTCCGATTCGAAAATCTTTCACTCACAGCAGAACGGCCATAAGGTGCCCGAGGCAGCAATAGACCCATGGAGACAAGTCGGCTGGATGACGATGTATTGAATCGGGACGCAATTTGAGTGATCCATCGTCATTAGGTGGCCCTGAACGTTACAATTCACTATCAGTTTTTCGTCCGATTCGAAAATCTTTGACTCACAGCAGAACGGCCATAATGTGCCCGAGGCAGCAATAGACCCATGGAGACTAGTCTGCTGGAGCACGAGGTATTGAATCGGGACGCAATTTGTGTTTTCCATCGTCATTAGGAGGCCCTGAACGTTACAATTCACTATCAGTATTTCGTCCGATTCGAAAATCTTTGACTCACAGCAGAACGGCCATAAGGTGCCCGAGGCAGCAATAGACCCATGGAGACAAGTCTGCTGGAGGACGATGTATTGAATCGGGACGCAATTTGAGTGATCCATCGTCATTAGGTGGCCCTCAACGTTACAATTCACTATCAGTTTTTCGTCGCATTCGATAATCTAGACTCACTGCAGAACGGCCATAAGGTGCCCGAGGCAGCAATAGACCCATGGAGTCAAGTCGGCTGGAGGACGATGTATTGAATCGGGACGCAATTTGAATGATCCATCGTAATTAGGTGGCCCTGAATGTTACAATTCACTATCAGTTTTTCGTCCGATTCGAAAATCTTTGACTCACAGCAGAACGGCCGTAAGGTGCCCGAGGCAGCAATAGACCAATGGAGACAAGTCTGCAGGATGACGATGTATTGAATCGGGACGCAATTTGAGTGCTCCATCGTCATTAGGAGGCCCTGAATGTTAGAATTAACTACCATTTTTTCGTCCCATTCGATAATCTAGACTCACGGGAGAACGACCATAAGGTGCCCGAGGCAGCATTAGACCCATGGGGACAAGTCGGCTGGATAACGATGTATTGAATCGGGACGCAATTTGAGTGATCCATCGTCATTAGGTGGCCCTGAACATAACAATTCACTATCAGTTTTTCGTCCGATTCGAAAATCTTTGACTCACAGCAGAACGGCCATAATGTGCCCGAGGCAGCAATAGACCCATGGAGACTAGTCTGCTGGAACACGAGGTATTGAATCGGGACGCAATTTGAGTGTTCCATCGTCATTAGGAGGCCCTGAACGTTACAATTCACTATCAGTTATTCGTCCGATTCGAAAATCTTTGACTCACAGCAGAACGCCCATAAGGTGCCCGTGGCAGCAATAGACCCATGGAGACAAGTCTGCTGGAGGACGATGTATTGAATCGGGACGCAATTTGAGTGATCCATCGTCAATAGGTGGCCCTGAACGTTACAATTCACTATCAGTTTTTCGTCCGATTCGAAAATCTTTGACTCACAGCAGAACGGCCATAAGGTGCCCGAGGCAGCAATAGACCCATGGAGACAAGTCTGCTGGAGGACGATGTATTGAATCGGGACGCAATTTGAGTGATCCATCGTCATTAGGTGGCCCTCAACGTTACAATTCACTATCAGTTTTTCGTCGCATTCGATAATCTAGACTCACAGCAGAACGGCCATAAGGTGCCCGAGGCAGCAATAGACCCATGGAGTCAAGTCGGCTGGAGGACGATGTATTGAATCGGGACGCAATTTGAATGATCCATCGTAATTAGGTGGCCCTGAATGTTACAATTCACTATCAGTTTTTCGTCCGATTCGAAAATCTTTGACTCACAGCAGAACGGCCGTAAGGTGCCCGAGGCAGCAATAGACCAATGGAGACAAGTCTGCAGGATGACGATGTATTGAATCGGGACGCAATTTGAGTGCTCCATCGTCATTAGGAGGCCCTGAATGTTAGAATTAACTACCAGTTTTTCGTCCCATTCGATAATCTAGACTCACGGGAGAACGACCATAAGGTGCCCGAGGCAGCATTAGACCCATGGGGACAAGTCGGCTGGATAACGATGTATTGAATCGGGACGCAATTTGAATGATCCATCGTCATTAGGTGGCCCTCAACGTTACAATTCACTATCAGTTTTTCGTCGCATTCGATAATCTAGACTCACAGCAGAACGGCCATAATGTGCCCGAGGCAGCAATAGACCCATGGAGACTAGTCTGCTGGAACACGAGGTATTGAATCGGGACGCAATTTGAGTGTTCCATCGTCATTAGTAGGCCCTGAACGTTACAGTTCACTATCAGTTATTCGTCCGATTCGAAAATCTATGACTCACGGCAGAACGCCCATAAGGTGCCCGAGGCAGCAATAGACCCATGGAGACAAGTCGGCTGGAGGACGATGTATTGAATCGGGACGCTATTTGAGTGATCCATCGTCATTAGGTGGCCCTGAAAGTTACAATTCTCTATCAGTTTTTCCACCGATTCGAAAATCTTTGACTCACAGCAGAACGGCCATAAGGTGCCCGAGGCAGCAATAGACGCATGGAGACAAGTCTGCTGGAGGACGATGTATTGAATCGGGACGCAATTTGAGTGATCCATCGTCATTAGGTGGCCCTGAATGTTTCAATTCACTATCAGTTTTTCGTCGCATTCGATAATCTAGACTCACAGCAGAACGGCCATAATGTGCCCGAGGCAGCTATAGACCCATGGAGTCAAGTCGGCTGCAGGACGATGTATTGAATCGGGACGCAATTTGAGTGATCCATCGTCATTAGGTGGCCCTGAACGTTACAATTCTCTATCAGTTTTTCGACCGATTCGAAAATCTTTGACTCACAGCAGAACGGCCATAAGGTGCCCGAGGCAGCAATAGACCCATGGAGTCAAGTCGGCTGGAGGACGATGTATTGAATCGGGACGCAATTTGAATGATCCATCGTAATTAGGTGGCCCTGAATGTTACAATTCACTATCAGTTTTTCGTCCGATTCGAAAATCTTTGACTCACAGCAGAACGGCCGTAAGGTGCCCGAGGCAGCAATAGACCAATGGAGACAAGTCTGCAGGATGACGATGTATTGAATCGGGACGCAATTTGAGTGCTCCATCGTCATTAGGAGGCCCTGAATGTTAGAATTAACTACCATTTTTTCGTCCCATTCGATAATCTAGACTCACGGGAGAACGACCATAAGGTGCCCGAGGCAGCATTAGACCCATGGGGACAAGTCGGCTGGATAACGATGTATTGAATCGGGACGCAATTTGAGTGATCCATCGTCATTAGGTGGCCCTGAACATAACAATTCACTATCAGTTTTTCGTCCGATTCGAAAATCTTTGACTCACAGCAGAACGGCCATAATGTGCCCGAGGCAGCAATAGACCCATGGAGACTAGTCTGCTGGAACACGAGGTATTGAATCGGGACGCAATTTGAGTGTTCCATCGTCATTAGGAGGCCCTGAACGTTACAATTCACTATCAGTTATTCGTCCGATTCGAAAATCTTTGACTCACAGCAGAACGCCCATAAGGTGCCCGTGGCAGCAATAGACCCATGGAGACAAGTCTGCTGGAGGACGATGTATTGAATCGGGACGCAATTTGAGTGATCCATCGTCAATAGGTGGCCCTGAACGTTACAATTCACTATCAGTTTTTCGTCCGATTCGAAAATCTTTGACTCACAGCAGAACGGCCATAAGGTGCCCGAGGCAGCAATAGACCCATGGAGACAAGTCTGCTGGAGGACGATGTATTGAATCGGGACGCAATTTGAGTGATCCATCGTCATTAGGTGGCCCTCAACGTTACAATTCACTATCAGTTTTTCGTCGCATTCGATAATCTAGACTCACAGCAGAACGGCCATAAGGTGCCCGAGGCAGCAATAGACCCATGGAGTCAAGTCGGCTGGAGGACGATGTATTGAATCGGGACGCAATTTGAATGATCCATCGTAATTAGGTGGCCCTGAATGTTACAATTCACTATCAGTTTTTCGTCCGATTCGAAAATCTTTGACTCACAGCAGAACGGCCGTAAGGTGCCCGAGGCAGCAATAGACCAATGGAGACAAGTCTGCAGGATGACGATGTATTGAATCGGGACGCAATTTGAGTGCTCCATCGTCATTAGGAGGCCCTGAATGTTAGAATTAACTACCAGTTTTTCGTCCCATTCGATAATCTAGACTCACGGGAGAACGACCATAAGGTGCCCGAGGCAGCATTAGACCCATGGGGACAAGTCGGCTGGATAACGATGTATTGAATCGGGACGCAATTTGAATGATCCATCGTCATTAGGTGGCCCTCAACGTTACAATTCACTATCAGTTTTTCGTCGCATTCGATAATCTAGACTCACAGCAGAACGGCCATAATGTGCCCGAGGCAGCAATAGACCCATGGAGACTAGTCTGCTGGAACACGAGGTATTGAATCGGGACGCAATTTGAGTGTTCCATCGTCATTAGTAGGCCCTGAACGTTACAGTTCACTATCAGTTATTCGTCCGATTCGAAAATCTATGACTCACGGCAGAACGCCCATAAGGTGCCCGAGGCAGCAATAGACCCATGGAGACAAGTCGGCTGGAGGACGATGTATTGAATCGGGACGCTATTTGAGTGATCCATCGTCATTAGGTGGCCCTGAAAGTTACAATTCTCTATCAGTTTTTCCACCGATTCGAAAATCTTTGACTCACAGCAGAACGGCCATAAGGTGCCCGAGGCAGCAATAGACGCATGGAGACAAGTCTGCTGGAGGACGATGTATTGAATCGGGACGCAATTTGAGTGATCCATCGTCATTAGGTGGCCCTGAATGTTTCAATTCACTATCAGTTTTTCGTCGCATTCGATAATCTAGACTCACAGCAGAACGGCCATATTGTGCCCGAGGCAGCTATAGACCCATGGAGTCAAGTCGGCTGCAGGACGATGTATTGAATCGGGACGCAATTTGAGTGATCCATCGTCATTAGGTGGCCCTGAACGTTACAATTCTCTATCAGTTTTTCGACCGATTCGAAAATCTTTGACTCACAGCAGAACGGCCATAAGGTGCCCGAGGCAGCAATAGACCCATGGAGACAAGTCGGCTGGATGACGATGTATTGAATCGGGACGCAATTTGAGTGATCCATCGTCATTAGGTGGCCCTGAACGTTACAATTCAGTATCAGTTTTTCGTCCGATTCGAAAATCTTTGACTCACAGCAGAACGGCCATAATGTGCCCGAGGCAGCAATAGACCCATGGAGACTAGTCTGCTGGAGCACGAGGTATTGAATCGGGACGCAATTTGAGTGTTCCATCGTCATTAGGAGGCCCTGAACGTTACAATTCACTATCAGTTTTTCGTCCGATTCGAAAATCTTTGACTCGCAGCAGAACGTCCATAAGGTGCCCGAGGCAGCAATAGACCCATGGAGACAAGTCTGCTGGAGGACGATGTATTGAATCGGGACGCAATTTGAGTGATCCATCGTCAATAGGTGGCCCTGAACGTTACAATTCACTATCATATCTTCGTCCGATTCGAAAATCTTTGACCCACAGCAGAACGGCCATAAGGTGACCGAGGCAGCAATAGACCCATGGAGACAAGTCGGCTGGAGGACGATGTATTGAATCGGGACGCAATTTGAGTGATCCATCGTCATTAGGTGGCCCTGAAAGTTACAATTCTCTATCAGTTTTTCCACCGATTCGAAAATCTTTGACTCACAGCAGAACGGCCATAAGGTGCCCGAGGCAGCAATAGACCCATGGAGACAAGTCTGCTGGAGGACGATGTATTGAATCGGGACGCAATTTGAGTGATCCATCTTCATTAGGTGGCCCTGAATGTCTCAATTCACTATCAGTTTTTCGACCGATTCGAAAATCTTTGACTCACAGCAGAACGGCCATAAGGTGCCCGAGGCAGCAAAAGACCCATGGAGACTAGTCGGCTGGATGACGATGTATTGAATCGGGACGCAATTTGAGTGATCCATCGTCATTAGGTGGCCCTGAACGTTACAATTCAGTATCAGTTTTTCGTCCGATTCGAAAATCTTTGACTCACAGCAGAACGGCCATAATGTGCCCGGGGCAGCAATAGACCCATGGAGACTAGTCTGCTGGAGCACGAGGTATTGAATCGGGACGCAATTTGAGTGTTCCATCGTCATTAGGAGGCCCTGAACGTTACAATTCACTATCAGTTTTTCGTCCGATTCGAAAATCTTTGACTCACAGCAGAACGTCCATAAGGTGCCCGAGGCAGCAATAGACCCATGGAGACAAGTCTGCTGGAGGACGATGTATTGAATCGGGACGCAATTTGAGTGATCCATCGTCAATAGGTGGACCTGAACGTTACAATTCACTATCATATCTTCGTCCGATTCGAAAATCTTTGACCCACAGCAGAACGGCCATAAGGTGACCGAGGCAGCAATAGACCCATGGAGACAAGTCGGCTGGAGGACGATGTATTGAATCGGGACGCAATTTGAGTGATCCATCGTCATTAGGTGGCCCTGAAAGTTACAATTCACTATCAGTTTTTCGTCCGATTCGAAAATCTTTGACTCACAGCAGAACGGCCATAAGGTGCCCGATGCAGCAATAGACCCATGGAGACAAGTCGGCTGGAGGACGATGTATTGAATCGGGACGCAATTTGAGTGATCCATCGTCAATAGGTGGCCATGAATGTTACAATTCACTATCTGTTTTTCGTCCGATTCGAAAATCTTTGACTCACAGCAGAACGGCCATAAGGTGCCCGAGGCAGCAATAGACGCATGGAGACAAGTCGGCTGGAGGACGATGTATTGAATCGGAACGCAATTTGAGTGTTCCATCGTCATTAGGTGGCCCTGAACGTTACAATTCACTATCAGTTTTTCGTCCCATTGGCTAATCTAGACTCACAGCAGAACGGCCATAAGGTGCCCGAGGCAGCAATAGACCCATGGAGTCAAGTCGGCTTTAGGACGATGTATTGAATCGGGACGCAATTTGCGTGGTCCATCCTCATTAGGTGGCCCTGAATGTTACAATTCACTATCAGTTTTTCGTCCGATTCGAAAATCTTTGACTCACAGCAGAACGGCCATAAGGTGCCCGAGGCAGCAATAGACCCATGGAGAGAAGCCTGCTGGAGGACGATGTATTGAATCGGGACGCAATTTGAGTGATCCATCGTCATTAGGTGGCCCTGAACGTTACAATTCACTATCAGTTTTTCGTCCGATTCGAAAATCTTTGACTCACAGCAGAACGGCCATAAGGTGCCCGAGGCAGCAATAGACCCATGGAGACAAGTCGGCTGGATGACGATGTATTGAATCGGGACGCAATTTGTGTGATCCATCGTCATTAGGTGGCCCTGAATGTTACAATTCACTATCAGTTTTTCGTCAGATTCGAAAATCTTTGAGTCACAGCAGAACGGCCATAAGGTGCCCGAGGCAGCAATAGACCCATGGAGACAAGTCAGCTGGAGGACGATGTATTGAATCGGGACGCAATTTGAGTGAATCATCGTCATTAGGTGTCCCTGAAAGTTACAATTCTCTATCAGTTTTTCCACCGATTCGAAAATCTTTGACTCACAGCAGAACGGCCATAAGATGCCCGAGGCAGCAATAGACGCATGGAGACAAGTCTGCTAGAGGACGATGTATTGAATCGGGACGCAATTTGAGTGATCCATCGTCATTAGGTGGCCCTGAATGTTTCAATTCACTATCAGTTTTTCGTCGCATTCGATAATCTAGACTCACAGCAGAACGGCCATAATGTGCCCGAGGCAGCTATAGACCCATGGAGTCAAGTCGGCTGCAGGACGATGTATTGAATCGGGACGCAATTTGAGTGATCCATCGTCATTAGGTGGCCCTGAACGTTACAATTCTCTATCAGTTTTTCGAGCGATTAGATAATCTTTGACTCACAGCAGAACGGCCATAAGGTGCCCGAGGCAGCAATAGACCCATGGAGACAAGTCGGCTGGATGACGATGTATTGAATCGGGACGCAATTTGAGTGATCCATCGTCATTAGGTGGCCCTGAACGTTACAATTCACTATCAGTTATTCGTCCGATTCGAAAATCTATGACTCACGGCAGAACGCCCATAAGGTGCCCGAGGCAGCAATAGACCCATGGAGACAAGTCGGCTGGAGGACGATGTATTGAATCGGGACGCAATTTGAGTGATCCATCGTCATTAGGTGGCCCTGAAAGTTACAATTCTCTATCAGTTTTTCCACCGATTCGAAAATCTTAGACTCACAGCAGAACGGCCATAAGGTGCCCGAGGCAGCAATAGACGCATGGAGACAAGTCGGCTGGAGGACGATGTATTGAATCGGGACGCAATTTGAGTGATCCATCGTCATTAGGTGGCCATGAATGTTACAATTCACTATCTGTTTTTCGTCCGATTCGAAAATCTTTGACTCACAGCAGAACGGCCATAAGGTGCCCGAGGCAGCAATAGACCCATGGAGACAAGTCTGCTGGAGGACGATGTATTGAATCGGGACGCAATTTGAGTGATCCATCGTCATTAGGTGGCCCTGAACGTTACAATTCACTATCAGTTATTCGTCCGATTCGAAAATCTATGACTCACGGCAGAACGCCCATAAGGTGCCCGAGGCAGCAATAGACCCATGGAGACAAGTCGGCTGGAGGACGATGTATTGAATCGGGAAGCAATTTGAGTGATCCATCGTCATTAGGTGGCCCTGAAAGTTACAATTCTCTATCAGTTTTTCCACCGATTCGAAAATCTTTGACTCACAGCAGAACGGCCATAAGGTGCCCGAGGCAACAATAGACGCATGGAGACAAGTCGGCTGGAGGACGATGTATTGAATCGGAACGCAATTTGAGTGTTCCATCGTCATTAGGTGGCCCTGAACGTTACAATTCACTATCAGTTCTTCGTCCCATTGGCTAATCTAGACTCACAGCAGAACGGCCATAAGGTGCCCGAGGCAGCAATAGACCCATGGAGTCAAGTCGGCTTTAGGACGATGTATTGAATCGGGACGCAATTTGCGTGGTCCATCCTCATTAGGTGGCCCTGAATGTTACAATTCACTATCAGTTTTTCGTCCGATTCGAAAATCTATGACTCACAGCAGAACGGCCATAAGGTGCCCGAGGCAGCAATAGACCCATGGAGACAAGCCTGCTGGAGGACGATGTATTGAATCGGGACGCAATTTGAGTGATCCATCGTCATTAGGTGGCCCTGAACGTTACAATTCACTATCAGTTTTTCGTCCGATTCGAAAATCTTTGACTCACAGCAGAACGGCCATAAGGTGCCCGAGGCAGCAATAGACCCATGGAGACAAGTCGGCTGGATGACGATGTATTGAATCGGGACGCAATTTGTGTGATCCATCGTCATTAGGTGGCCCTGAATGTTACAATTCACTATCAGTTTTTCGTCAGATTCGAAAATCTTTGAGTCACAGCAGAACGGCCATAAGGTGCCCGAGGCAGCAATAGACCCATGGAGACAAGTCAGCTGGAGGACGATGTATTGAATCGGGACGCAATTTGAGTGAATCATCGTCATTAGGTGTCCCTGAACGTTACAATTCACTATCAGTTTTTCGTCAGATTCGAAAATCTTTGAGTCACAGCAGAACTGCCATAAGGTGCTCGAGGCAGCAATAGACCCATGGAGACAAGTCAGCTGGAGGACGATGTATTGAATCGGGACGCAATTTGAGTGAATCATCGTCATTAGGTGGCCCTGAACGTTACAATTCACTATCAGTTCTTCGTCCGATTCGATAATCTTTGAGTCACAGCAGAACGGCCATAAGGTGCCCGAGGCAGCAATAGACCCATGGAGACAAGTCTGCTGGAGGACGATGTATTGAATCGGGACGCAATTTGAGTGATCCATCGTCATTAGGTGGCCCTGAAAGTTACAATTCTCTATCAGTTTTTCCACCGATTCGAAAATCTTAGACTCACAGCAGAACGGCCATAAGGTGCCCGAGGCAGCAATAGACGCATGGAGACAAGTCGGCTGGAGGACGATGTATTGAATCGGGACGCAATTTGAGTGATCCATCGTCATTAGGTGGCCATGAATGTTACAATTCACTATCTGTTTTTCGTCCGATTCGAAAATCTTTGACTCACAGCAGAACGGCCATAAGGTGCCCGAGGCAGCAATAGACCCATGGAGACAAGTCTGCTGGAGGACGATGTATTGAATCGGGACGCAATTTGAGTGATCCATCGTCATTAGGTGGCCCTGAACGTTACAATTCACTATCAGTTATTCGTCCGATTCGAAAATCTATGACTCACGGCAGAACGCCCATAAGGTGCCCGAGGCAGCAATAGACCCATGGAGACAAGTCGGCTGGAGGACGATGTATTGAATCGGGAAGCAATTTGAGTGATCCATCGTCATTAGGTGGCCCTGAAAGTTACAATTCTCTATCAGTTTTTCCACCGATTCGAAAATCTTTGACTCACAGCAGAACGGCCATAAGGTGCCCGAGGCAACAATAGACGCATGGAGACAAGTCGGCTGGAGGACGATGTATTGAATCGGAACGCAATTTGAGTGTTCCATCGTCATTAGGTGGCCCTGAACGTTACAATTCACTATCAGTTCTTCGTCCCATTGGCTAATCTAGACTCACAGCAGAACGGCCATAAGGTGCCCGAGGCAGCAATAGACCCATGGAGTCAAGTCGGCTTTAGGACGATGTATTGAATCGGGACGCAATTTGCGTGGTCCATCCTCATTAGGTGGCCCTGAATGTTACAATTCACTATCAGTTTTTCGTCCGATTCGAAAATCTATGACTCACAGCAGAACGGCCATAAGGTGCCCGAGGCAGCAATAGACCCATGGAGACAAGCCTGCTGGAGGACGATGTATTGAATCGGGACGCAATTTGAGTGATCCATCGTCATTAGGTGGCCCTGAACGTTACAATTCACTATCAGTTTTTCGTCCGATTCGAAAATCTTTGACTCACAGCAGAACGGCCATAAGGTGCCCGAGGCAGCAATAGACCCATGGAGACAAGTCGGCTGGATGACGATGTATTGAATCGGGACGCAATTTGTGTGATCCATCGTCATTAGGTGGCCCTGAATGTTACAATTCACTATCAGTTTTTCGTCAGATTCGAAAATCTTTGAGTCACAGCAGAACGGCCATAAGGTGCCCGAGGCAGCAATAGACCCATGGAGACAAGTCAGCTGGAGGACGATGTATTGAATCGGGACGCAATTTGAGTGAATCATCGTCATTAGGTGTCCCTGAACGTTACAATTCACTATCAGTTTTTCGTCAGATTCGAAAATCTTTGAGTCACAGCAGAACTGCCATAAGGTGCTCGAGGCAGCAATAGACCCATGGAGACAAGTCAGCTGGAGGACGATGTATTGAATCGGGACGCAATTTGAGTGAATCATCGTCATTAGGTGGCCCTGAACGTTACAATTCACTATCAGTTCTTCGTCCGATTCGATAATCTTTGAGTCACAGCAGAACGGCCATAAGGTGCCCGAGGCAGCAATAGACCCATGGAGACAAGTCGGCTGGAGGACGATGTATTGAATCGGAACGCAATTTGAGTGATCCATCGTCATTAGGTGGCCCTGAAAGTTAGAATTCACTATCAGTTTTTCGTCCGATTCGAAAATCTTTGACTCACAGCAGAACGGCCATAAGGTGCCCGATGCAGCAATAGACCCATGGAGACAAGTCTGCTGCAGGACGATGTATTGAATCGGGACGCAATTTGAGTGATCCATCGTCATTAGGTGGCCCTGAATGTTTCAATTCACTATCAGTTTTTCGTCGCATTCGATAATCTAGACTCACAGCAGAACGGCCATAATGTGCCCGAGGCAGCTATAGACCCATGGAGTCAAGTCGGCTGCAGGACGATGTATTGAATCGGGACGCAATTTGAGTGATCCATCGTCATTAGGTGGCCCTGAACGTTACAATTCGCTATTAGTTTTTCGTCCGATTCGAAAATCTTTCACTCACAGCAGAACGGCCATAAGGTGCCCGAGGCGGCAATAGACCCATGGAGACAAGTCGGCTGGAAAACGATGTATTTAATCGGGACGCAATTTGAGTGATCCATCGTCATTAGGTGGCCCTGAACGTTACAATTCACTATCAGTTTTACGTCCGATTCGAAAATCTTTGACTCACAGCAGAACGGCCATAATGTGCCCGAGGCAGCAATAGACCCATGGAGACTAGTCTGCTGGAGCACGAGGTATTGAATCGGGACGCAATTTGTGTTTTCCATCGTCATTAGGAGGCCCTGAACGTTACAATTCACTATCAGTTTTTCGTCCGATTCGAAAATCTTTGACTCACAGCAGAACGCCCATAAGGTGCCCGAGGCAGCAATAGACCCATGGAGACAAGTCTGCTGGAGGACGATGTATTGAATCGGGACGCAATTTGAGTGATCCATCGTCATTAGGTGGCCCTGAATGTTTCAATTCACAATCAGTTTTTCGTCGCATTCGATAATCTAGACTCACAGCAGAACGGCCATAATGTGCCCGAGGCAGCTATAGACCCATGGAGTCAAGTCGGCTGCAGGACGATGTATTGAATCGGGACGCAATTTGAGTGATCCATCGTCATTAGGTGGCCCTGAACGTTACAATTCGCTATTAGTTTTTCGTCCGATTCGAAAATCTTTCACTCACAGCAGAACGGCCATAAGGTGCCCGAGGCAGCAATAGACCCATGGAGACAAGTCGGCTGGATGACGATGTATTGAATCGGGACGCAATTTGAGTGATCCATCGTCATTAGGTGGCCCTGAACGTTACAATTCACTATCAGTTTTTCGTCCGATTCGAAAATCTTTGACTCACAGCAGAACGCCCATAAGGTGCCCGTGGCAGCAATAGACCCATGGAGACAAGTCTGCTGGAGGACGATGTATTGAATCGGGACGCAATTTGAGTGATCCATCGTCAATAGGTGGCCCTGAACGTTACAATTCACTATCAGTTTTTCGTCCGATTCGAAAATCTTTGACTCACAGCAGAACGGCCATAAGGTGCCCGAGGCAGCAATAGACCCATGGAGACAAGTCTGCTGGAGGACGATGTATTGAATCGGGACGCAATTTGAGTGATCCATCGTCATTAGGTGGCCCTCAACGTTACAATTCACTATCAGTTTTTCGTCGCATTCGATAATCTAGACTCACTGCAGAACGGCCATAAGGTGCCCGAGGCAGCAATAGACCCATGGAGTCAAGTCGGCTGGAGGACGATGTATTGAATCGGGACGCAATTTGAATGATCCATCGTAATTAGGTGGCCCTGAATGTTACAATTCACTATCAGTTTTTCGTCCGATTCGAAAATCTTTGACTCACAGCAGAACGGCCGTAAGGTGCCCGAGGCAGCAATAGACCAATGGAGACAAGTCTGCAGGATGACGATGTATTGAATCGGGACGCAATTTGAGTGCTCCATCGTCATTAGGAGGCCCTGAATGTTAGAATTAACTACCAGTTTTTCGTCCCATTCGATAATCTAGACTCACGGGAGAACGACCATAAGGTGCCCGAGGCAGCATTAGACCCATGGGGACAAGTCGGCTGGATAACGATGTATTGAATCGGGACGCAATTTGAGTGATCCATCGTCATTAGGTGGCCCTGAACATAACAATTCACTATCAGTTTTTCGTCCGATTCGAAAATCTTTGACTCACAGCAGAACGGCCATAATGTGCCCGAGGCAGCAATAGACCCATGGAGACTAGTCTGCTGGAACACGAGGTATTGAATCGGGACGCAATTTGAGTGTTCCATCGTCATTAGGAGGCCCTGAACGTTACAATTCACTATCAGTTATTCGTCCGATTCGAAAATCTTTGACTCACAGCAGAACGCCCATAAGGTGCCCGTGGCAGCAATAGACCCATGGAGACAAGTCTGCTGGAGGACGATGTATTGAATCGGGACGCAATTTGAGTGATCCATCGTCAATAGGTGGCCCTGAACGTTACAATTCACTATCAGTTTTTCGTCCGATTCGAAAATCTTTGACTCACAGCAGAACGGCCATAAGGTGCCCGAGGCAGCAATAGACCCATGGAGACAAGTCTGCTGGAGGACGATGTATTGAATCGGGACGCAATTTGAGTGATCCATCGTCATTAGGTGGCCCTCAACGTTACAATTCACTATCAGTTTTTCGTCGCATTCGAAAATCTATGACTCACAGCAGAACGGCCATAAGGTGCCCGAGGCAGCAATAGACCCATGGAGTCAAGTCGGCTGGAGGACGATGTATTGAATCGGGACGCAATTTGAATGATCCATCGTAATTAGGTGGCCCTGAATGTTACAATTCACTATCAGTTTTTCGTCCGATTCGAAAATCTTTGACTCACAGCAGAACGGCCGTAAGGTGCCCGAGGCAGCAATAGACCAATGGAGACAAGTCTGCAGGATGACGATGTATTGAATCGGGACGCAATTTGAGTGCTCCATCGTCATTAGGAGGCCCTGAATGTTAGAATTAACTACCAGTTTTTCGTCCCATTCGATAATCTAGACTCACGGGAGAACGACCATAAGGTGCCCGAGGCAGCATTAGACCCATGGGGACAAGTCGGCTGGATAACGATGTATTGAATCGGGACGCAATTTGAATGATCCATCGTCATTAGGTGGCCCTCAACGTTACAATTCACTATCAGTTTTTCGTCGCATTCGATAATCTAGACTCACAGCAGAACGGCCATAATGTGCCCGAGGCAGCAATAGACCCATGGAGACTAGTCTGCTGGAACACGAGGTATTGAATCGGGACGCAATTTGAGTGTTCCATCGTCATTAGTAGGCCCTGAACGTTACAGTTCACTATCAGTTATTCGTCCGATTCGAAAATCTATGACTCACGGCAGAACGCCCATAAGGTGCCCGAGGCAGCAATAGACCCATGGAGACAAGTCGGCTGGAGGACGATGTATTGAATCGGGACGCTATTTGAGTGATCCATCGTCATTAGGTGGCCCTGAAAGTTACAATTCTCTATCAGTTTTTCCACCGATTCGAAAATCTTTGACTCACAGCAGAACGGCCATAAGGTGCCCGAGGCAGCAATAGACGCATGGAGACAAGTCTGCTGGAGGACGATGTATTGAATCGGGACGCAATTTGAGTGATCCATCGTCATTAGGTGGCCCTGAATGTTTCAATTCACTATCATTTTTTCGTCGCATTCGATAATCTAGACTCACAGCAGAACGGCCATAATGTGCCCGAGGCAGCTATAGACCCATGGAGTCAAGTCGGCTGCAGGACGATGTATTGAATCGGGACGCAATTTGAGTGATCCATCGTCATTAGGTGGCCCTGAACGTTACAATTCTCTATCAGTTTTTCGACCGATTCGAAAATCTTTGACTCACAGCAGAACGGCCATAAGGTGCCCGAGGCAGCAATAGACCCATGGAGACAAGTCGGCTGGATGACGATGTATTGAATCGGGACGCAATTTGAGTGATCCATCGTCATTAGGTGGCCCTGAACGTTACAATTCAGTATCAGTTTTTCGTCCGATTCGAAAATCTTTGACTCGCAGCAGAACGTCCATAAGGTGCCCGAGGCAGCAATAGACCCATGGAGACAAGTCTGCTGGAGGACGATGTATTGAATCGGGACGCAATTTGAGTGATCCATCGTCAATAGGTGGCCCTGAACGTTACAATTCACTATCATATCTTCGTCCGATTCGAAAATCTTTGACCCACAGCAGAACGGCCATAAGGTGACCGAGGCAGCAATAGACCCATGGAGACAAGTCGGCTGGAGGACGATGTATTGAATCGGGACGCAATTTGAGTGATCCATCGTCATTAGGTGGCCCTGAAAGTTACAATTCTCTATCAGTTTTTCCACCGATTCGAAAATCTTTGACTCACAGCAGAACGGCCATAAGGTGCCCGAGGCAGCAATAGACCCATGGAGACAAGTCTGCTGGAGGACGATGTATTGAATCGGGACGCAATTTGAGTGATCCATCTTCATTAGGTGGCCCTGAATGTTTCAATTCACTATCAGTTTTTCGACCGATTCGAAAATCTTTGACTCACAGCAGAACGGCCATAAGGTGCCCGAGGCAGCAATAGACCCATGGAGACTAGTCGGCTGGAGCACGAGGTATTGAATCGGGACGCAATTTGAGTGATCCATCGTCATTAGGTGGCCCTGAACGTTACAATTCAGTATCAGTTTTTCGTCCGATTCGAAAATCTTTGACTCACAGCAGAACGGCCATAATGTGCCCGGGGCAGCAATAGACCCATGGAGACTAGTCTGCTGGAGCACGAGGTATTGAATCGGGACGCAATTTGAGTGTTCCATCGTCATTAGGAGGCCCTGAACGTTACAATTCACTATCAGTTTTTCGTCCGATTCGAAAATCTTTGACTCACAGCAGAACGTCCATAAGGTGCCCGAGGCAGCAATAGACCCATGGAGACAAGTCTGCTGGAGGACGATGTATTGAATCGGGACGCAATTTGAGTGATCCATCGTCAATAGGTGGACCTGAACGTTACAATTCACTATCATATCTTCGTCCGATTCGAAAATCTTTGACCCACAGCAGAACGGCCATAAGGTGACCGAGTCAGCAATAGACCCATGGAGACAAGTCGGCTGGAGGACGATGTATTGAATCGGGACGCAATTTGAGTGATCCATCGTCATTAGGTGGCCCTGAAAGTTACAATTCACTATCAGTTTTTCGTCCGATTCGAAAATCTTTGACTCACAGCAGAACGGCCATAAGGTGCCCGAGGCAGCAATAGACCCATGGAGACAAGTCGGCTGGAGGACGATGTATTGAATCGGGACGCAATTTGAGTGATCCATCGTCAATAGGTGGCCATGAATGTTACAATTCACTATCTGTTTTTCGTCCGATTCGAAAATCTTTGACTCACAGCAGAACGGCCATAAGGTGCCCGAGGCAGCAATAGACGCATGGAGACAAGTCGGCTGGAGGACGATGTATTGAATCGGAACGCAATTTGAGTGTTCCATCGTCATTAGGTGGCCCTGAACGTTACAATTCACTATCAGTTTTTCGTCCCATTGGCTAATCTAGACTCACAGCAGAACGGCCATAAGGTGCCCGAGGCAGCAATAGACCCATGGAGTCAAGTCGGCTTTAGGACGATGTATTGAATCGGGACGCAATTTGCGTGGTCCATCTTCATTAGGTGGCCCTGAATGTTACAATTCACTATCAGTTTTTCCTCCGATTCGAAAATCTTTGACTCACAGCAGAACGGCCATAAGGTGCCCGAGGCAGCAATAGACCCATGGAGAGAAGCCTGCTGGAGGATGATGTATTGAATCGGGACGCAATTTGAGTGATCCATCGTCATTAGGTGGCCCTGAACGTTACAATTCACTATCAGTTTTTCGTCCGATTCGAAAATCTTTGACTCACAGCAGAACGGCCATAAGGTGCCCGAGGCAGCAATAGACCCATGGAGACAAGTCGGCTGGATGACGATGTATTGAATCGGGACGCAATTTGAGTGATCCATCGTCATTAGGTGGCCCTGAATGTTACAATTCACTATCAGTTTTTCGTCAGATTCGAAAATCTTTGAGTCACAGCAGAACGGCCATAAGGTGCCCGAGGCAGCAATAGACCCATGGAGACAAGTCAGCTGGAGGACGATGTATTGAATCGGGACGCAATTTGAGTGAATCATCGTCATTAGGTGGCCCTGAACGTTACAATTCACTATCAGTTTTTCGTCAGATTCGAAAATCTTTGAGTCACAGCAGAACGGCCATAAGGAGCCCGAGGCAGAAATAGACCCATGGAGACAAGTCAGCTGGTGGACGTTGTATTGAATCGGGACGCAATTTGAGTGAATCATCGTCATTAGGTGGCCCTGAACGTTACAATTCACTATCAGTTCTTCGTCCGATTCGAAAATCTTTGACTCACAGCAGAACGGCCATAAGGTGCCCGAGGCAGCAATAGACCCATGGAGACAAGTCGGCTGGAAAACGATGTATTGAATCGGGACGCAATTTGAGTGATCCATCGTCATTAGGTGGCCCTGAACGTTACAATTCACTATCAGTTTTTCGTCCGATTCGAAAATCTTTGACTCACAGCAGAACGGCCATAATGTGCCCGAGGCAGCAATAGACCCATGGAGACTAGTCTGCTGGAGCACGAGGTATTGAATCGGGACGCAATTTGTGTTTTCCATCGTCATTAGGAGGCCCTGAACGTTACAATTCACTATCAGTTTTTCGTCCGATTCGAAAATCTTTGACTCACAGCAGAACGCCCATAAGGTGCCCGTGGCAGCAATAGACCCATGGAGACAAGTCTGCTGGAGGACGATGTATTGAATCGGGACGCAATTTGAGTGATCCATCGTCAATAGGTGGCCCTGAACGTTACAATTCACTATCAGTTTTTCGTCCGATTCGAAAATCTTTGACTCACAGCAGAACGGCCATAAGGTGCCCGAGGCAGCAATAGACCCATGGAGACAAGTCTGCTGGAGGACGATGTATTGAATCGGGACGCAATTTGAGTGATCCATCGTCATTAGGTGGCCCTGAATGTTTCAATTCACAATCAGTTTTTCGTCGCATTCGATAATCTAGACTCACAGCAGAACGGCCATAATGTGCCCGAGGCAGCTATAGACCCATGGAGTCAAGTCGGCTGCAGGACGATGAATTGAATCGGGACGCAATTTGAGTGATCCATCGTCATTAGGTGGCCCTGAACGTTACAATTCGCTATTAGTTTTTCGTCCGATTCGAAAATCTTTCACTCACAGCAGAACGGCCATAAGGTGCCCGAGGCAGCAATAGACCCATGGAGACAAGTCTGCTGGAGGACGAGGTATTGAATCGGGACGCAATTTGAGTGATCCATCGTCATTAGGTGGCCCTCAACGTTACAATTCACTATCAGTTTTTCGTCGCATTCGATAATCTAGACTCACAGCAGAACGGCCATAAGGTGCCCGAGGCAGCAATAGACCCATGGAGTCAAGTCGGCTGGAGGACGATGTATTGAATCGGGACGCAATTTGAATGATCCATCGTAATTAGGTGGCCCTGAATGTTACAATTCACTATCAGTTTTTCGTCCGATTCGAAAATCTTTGACTCACAGCAGAACGGCCGTAAGGTGCCCGAGGCAGCAATAGACCAATGGAGACAAGTCTGCAGGATGACGATGTATTGAATCGGGACGCAATTTGAGTGCTCCATCGTCATTAGGAGGCCCTGAATGTTAGAATTAACTACCAGTTTTTCGTCCCATTCGATAATCTAGACTCACGGGAGAACGACCATAAGGTGCCCGAGGCAGCATTAGACCCATGGGGACAAGTCGGTTGGATAACGATGTATTGAATCGGGACGCAATTTGAGTGATCCATCGTCATTAGGTGGCCCTGAACGTAACAATTCACTATCAGTTTTTCGTCCGATTCGAAAATCTTTGACTCACAGCAGAACGGCCATAATGTGCCCGAGGCAGCAATAGACCCATGGAGACTAGTCTGCTGGAACACGAGGTATTGAATCGGGACGCAATTTGAGTGTTCCATCGTCATTAGGAGGCCCTGAACGTTACAATTCACTATCAGTTATTCGTCCGATTCGAAAATCTATGACTCACGGCAGAACGCCCATAAGGTGCCCGAGGCAGCAATAGACCCATGGAGACAAGTCGGCTGGAGGACGATGTATTGAATCGGGACGCTATTTGAGTGATCCATCGTCATTAGGTGGCCCTGAAAGTTACAATTCTCTATCAGTTTTTCCACCGATTCGAAAATCTTTGACTCACAGCAGAACGGCCATAAGGTGCCCGAGGCAGCAATAGACGCATGGAGACAAGTCTGCTGGAGGACGATGTATTGAATCGGGACGCAATGTGAGTGATCCATCGTCATTAGGTGGCCCTGAAAGTTTCAATTCACTATCAGTTTTTCGTCGCATTCGATAATCTAGACTCACAGCAGAACGGCCATAATGTGCCCGAGGCAGCTATAGACCCATGGAGTCAAGTCGGCTGCAGGACGATGTATTGAATCGGGACGCAATTTGAGTGATCCATCGTCATTAGGTGGCCCTGAACGTTACAATTCTCTATCAGTTTTTCGACCGATTCGAAAATCTTTGACTCACAGCAGAACGGCCATAAGGTGCCCGAGGCAGCAATAGACCCATGGAGACAAATCGGCTGGATGACGATGTATTGAATCGGGACGCAATTTGAGTGATCCATCGTCATTAGGTGGCCCTGAATGTTACAATTCACTATCAGTTTTTCGTCCGATTCGAAAATCTTTGACTCACAGCAGAACGGCCATAATGTGCCCGAGGCAGCAATAGACCCATGGAGACTAGTCTGCTGGAGCACGAGGTATTGAATCGGGACGCAATTTGAGTGTTCCATCGTCATTAGGAGGCCCTGAACGTTACAATTCACTATCAGTTTTTCGTCCGATTCGAAAATCTTTGACTCACAGCAGAACGTCCATAAGGTGCCCGAGGCAGCAATAGACCCATGGAGACAAGTCTGCTGGAGGACGATGTATTGAATCGGGACGCAATTTGAGTGATCCATCGTCAATAGGTGGCCCTGAACGTTACAATTCACTATCAGTTCTTCGTCCGATTCGATAATCTTTGAGTCACAGCAGAACGGCCATAAGGTGCCCGAGGCAGCAATAGACCCATGGAGACAAGTCGGCTGGAGGACGATGTATTGAATCGGAACGCAATTTGAGTGATCCATCGTCATTAGGTGGCCCTGAAAGTTAGAATTCACTATCAGTTTTTCGTCCGATTCGAAAATCTTTGACTCACAGCAGAACGGCCATAAGGTGCCCGATGCAGCAATAGACCCATGGAGACAAGTCTGCTGGAGGACGATGTATTGAATCGGGACGCAATTTGAGTGATCCATCGTCATTAGGTGGCCCTGAATGTTTCAATTCACTATCAGTTTTTCGTCGCATTCGATAATCTAGACTCACAGCAGAACGGCCATAATGTGCCCGAGGCAGCTATAGACCCATGGAGTCAAGTCGGCTGCAGGACGATGTATTGAATCGGGACGCAATTTGAGTGATCCATCGTCATTAGGTGGCCCTGAACGTTACAATTCGCTATTAGTTTTTCGTACGATTCGAAAATCTTTCACTCACAGCAGAACGGCCATAAGGTGCCCGAGGCAGCAATAGACCCATGGAGACAAGTCGGCTGGAAGACGATGTATTGAATCGGGACACAATTTGAGTGATCCATCGTCATTAGGTGGCCCTGAACGTTACAATTCACTATCAGTTTTTCGTCCGATTCGAAAATCTTTGACTCACAGCAGAACGGCCATAATGTGCCCGAGGCAGCAATAGACCCATGGAGACTAGTCTGCTGGAGCACGAGGTATTGAATCGGGACGCAATTTGTGTTTTCCATCGTCATTAGGAGGCCCTGAACGTTACAATTCACTATCAGTTTTTCGTCCGATTCGAAAATCTTTGACTCACAGCAGAACGCCCATAAGGTGCCCGAGGTAGCAATAGACCCATGGAGACAAGTCTGCTGGAGGACGATGTATTGAATCGGGACGCAATTTGAGTGATCCATCGTCACTAGGTGGCCCTGAACGTTACAATTCACTATCAGTTTTTCGTCCGATTCGAAAATCTTCGACTCACAGCAGAACGGCCATAAGGTGCCCGAGGCAGCAATAGACCCATGGAGACAAGTCTGCTGGAGGACGATGTATTGAATCGGGACGCAATTTGAGTGATCCATCGTCATTTGGTGGCCCTGAACGTTACAATTCACTATCAGTTTTTCGTCGCATTCGATAATCTAGACTCACAGCAGAACGGCCATCAGGTGCCCGAGGCAGCAATAGACCCATGGAGTCAAGTCGGCTGGAGGACGATGTATTGAATCGGGACGCAATTTGAGTGATCCATCGTCATTAGGTGGCCCTGAATGTTACAATTCACTATCAGTTTTTCGTCCGATTCGAAAATCTTTGAATAACAGCAGAACGGCCGTAAGGTGCCCGAGGCAGCAATAGACCAATGGAGACAAGTCTGCAGGATGACGATGTATTGAATCGGGACGCAATTTGAGTGCTCCATCGTCATTAGGAGGCCCTGAATGTTAGAATTAACTACCAGTTTTTCGTCGCATTCGATAATCTAGACTCACGGGAGAACGACCATAAGGTGCCCGAGGCAGCGTTAGACCCATGGGGACAAGTCGGCTGGATAACGATGTATTGAATCGGGACGCAATTTGAGTGATCCATCGTCATTAGGTGGCCCTGAACGTAACAATTCACTATCAGTTTTTCGTCCGATTCGAAAATCTTTGACTCACAGCAGAACGGCCATAATGTGCCCGAGGCAGCAATAGACCCATGGAGACTAGTCTGCTGGAACACGAGGTATTGAATCGGGACGCAATTTGAGTGTTCCATCGTCATTAGGAGGCCCTGAACGTTACAATTCACTATCAGTTATTCGTCCGATTCGAAAATCTATGACTCACGGCAGAACGCCCATAAGGTGCCCGAGGCAGCAATAGACCCATGGAGACAAGTCGGCTGGAGGACGATGTATTGAATCGGGACGCAATTTGAGTGATCCATCGACATTAGGTGGCCCTGAAAGTTACAATTCTCTATCAGTTTTTCCACCGATTCGAAAATCTTTGACTCACAGCAGAACGGCCATAAGGTGCCCGAGGCAGCAATAGACGCATGGAGACAAGTCTGCTGGAGGACGATGTATTGAATTGGGACGCAATTTGAGTGATCCATCGTCATTAGGTGGCCCTGAATGTTTCAATTCACTATCAGTTTTTCGTCGCATTCGATAATCTAGACTCACAGCAGAACGGCCATAATGTGCCCGAGGCAGCTATAGACCCATGGAGTCAAGTCGGCTGCAGGACGATGTATTGAATCGGGACGCAATTTGAGTGATCCATCGTCATTAGGTGGCCCTGAACGTTACAATTCTCTATCAGTTTTTCGACCGATTCGAAAATCTTTGACTCACAGCAGAACGGCCATAATGTGCCCGAGGCAGCAATAGACCCATGGAGACTAGTCTGCTGGAGCACGAGGTATTGAATCGGGACGCAATTTGAGTGTTCCATCGTCATTAGGAGGCCCTGAACGTTACAATTCACTATCAGTTTTTCATCCGATTCGAAAAACTTTGACTCACAGCAGAACGTCCATAAGGTGCCCGAGGCAGCAATAGACCCATGGAGACAAGTCTGCTGGAGGACGATGTATTGAATCGGGACGCAATTTCAGTGATCCATCGTCAATAGGTGGCCCTGAACGTTACAATTCACTATCATATCTTCGTCCGATTCGAAATTCTTTGACCCACAGCAGAACGGCCATAAGGTGACCGAGGCAGCAATAGACCCATGGAGACAAGTCGGCTGGAGGACGATGTATTGAATCGGGACGCAATTTGAGTGATCCATCGTCATTAGGTGGCCCTGAAAGTTACAATTCACTATCAGTTTTTCGTCCGATTCGAAAATCTTTGACTCACTGCAGAACGGCCATAAGGTGCCCGATGCAGCAATACACCCATGGAGACAAGTCGGCTGGAGGACGATGTATTGAATCGGGACGCAATTTGAGTGATCCATCGTCATTAGGTGGCCATGTATGTTACAATTCACTATCTGTTTTTCGTCCGATTCGAAAATCTTTGAATCACAGCAGAACGGCCATAAGGTGCCCGAGGCAGCAATAGACCCATGGAGACAAGTCTGCTGGAGGACGATGTATTGAATCGGGACGCAATTTGAGTGATCCATCGTCATTAGGTGGCCCTGAACGTTACAATTCACTATCAGTTTTTCGTCCCATTGGCTAATCTAGACTCACAGCAGAACGGCCATAAGGTGCCCGAGGCAGCAATAGACCCATGGAGTCAAGTCGGCTTTAGGACGATGTATTGAATCGGGACGCAATTTGCGTGGTCCATCCTCATTAGGTGGCCCTGAATGTTACAATTCACTATCAGTTTTTCGTCCGATTCGAAAATCTTTGACTCACAGCAGAACGGCCATAAGGTGCCCGAGGCAGCAATAGACCCATGGAGACAAGCCTGCTGGAGGACGATGTATTGAATCGGGACGCAATTTGAGTGATCCATCGTCATTAGGTGGCCCTGAACGTTACAATTCACTATCAGTTTTTCGTCCCATTGGCTAATCTAGACTCACAGCAGTACGGCCATAAGGTGCCCGAGGCAGCAATAGACCCATGGAGTCAAGTCGGCTTTAGGACGATGTATTGAATCGGGACGCAATTTGCGTGGTCCATCCTCATTAGGTGGCCCTGAATGTTACAATTCACTATCAGTTTTTCGTCCGATTAGAAAATCTTTGACTCACAGCAGAACGGCCATAAGGTGCCCGAGGCAGCAATAGACCCATGGAGACAAGCCTGCTGGAGGACGATGTATTGAATCGGGACGCAATTTGAGTGATCCATCGTCATTAGGTGGCCCTGAACGTTACAATTCACTATCAGTTTTTCCTCCGATTCGAAAATCTTTGACTCACAGCAGAACGGCCATAAGGTGCCCGAGGCAGCAATAGACCCATGGAGACAAGTCGGCTGGATGGCGATGTATTGAATCGGGACGCAATTTGAGTGATCCATCGTCATTAGGTGGCCCTGAATGTTACAATTCACTATCAGTTTTTCGTCAGATTCGAAAATCTTTGAGTCACAGCAGAACGGCCATAAGGTGCCCGAGGCAGCAATAGACCCATGGAGACAAGTCAGCTGGAGGACGATGTATTGAATCGGGACGCAATTTGAGTGAATCATCGTCATTAGGTGGCCCTGAACGTTACAATTCACTATCAGTTTTTCGTCAGATTCAAAATCTTTGAGTCACAGCAGAACGGCCATAAGGTGCCCGAGGCAGCAATAGACCCATGGAGACAAGTCAGCTGGAGGACGATGTATTGAATCGGGACGCAATTTGAGTGAATCATCGTCATTAGGTGGCCCTGAACGTTACAATTCACTATCAGTTCTTCGTCCGATTCGATAATCTTTGAGTCACAGCAGAACGGCCATAAGGTGCCCGATGCAGCAATAGACCCATGGAGACAAGTCTGCTGGAGGACGATGTATTGAATCGGGACGCAATTTGAGTGATCCATCGTCATTAGGTGGCCCTGAATGTTTCAATTCAGTATCAGTTTTTCGTCGCATTCGATAATCTAGACTCACAGCAGAACGGCCATAATGTGCCCGAGGCAGCTATAGACCCATGGAGTCAAGTCGGCTTTAGGACGATGTATTGAATCGGGACGCAATTTGCGTGGTCCATCCTCATTAGGTGGCCCTGAATGTTACAATTCACTATCAGTTTTTCGTCCGATTCGAAAATCTTTGACTCACAGCAGAACGGCCATAAGGTGCCCGAGGCAGCAATAGACCCATGGAGACAAGCCTGCTGGAGGACGATGTATTGAATCGGGACGCAATTTGAGTGATCCATCGTCATTAGGTGGCCCTGAACGTTACAATTCACTATCAGTTTTTCCTCCGATTCGAAAATCTTTGACTCACAGCAGAACGGCCATAAGGTGCCCGAGGCAGCAATAGACCCATGGAGACAAGTCGGCTGGATGGCGATGTATTGAATCGGGACGCAATTTGAGTGATCCATCGTCATTAGGTGGCCCTGAATGTTACAATTCACTATCAGTTTTTCGTCAGATTCGAAAATCTTTGAGTCACAGCAGAACGGCCATAAGGTGCCCGAGGCAGCAATAGACCCATGGAGACAAGTCAGCTGGAGGACGATGTATTGAATCGGGACGCAATTTGAGTGAATCATCGTCATTAGGTGGCCCTGAACGTTACAATTCACTATCAGTTCTTCGTCCGATTCGATAATCTTTGAGTCACAGCAGAACGGCCATAAGGTGCCCGAGGCAGCAATAGACCCATGGAGACAAGTCGGCTGGAGGACGATGTATTGAATCGGAACGCAATTTGAGTGATCCATCGTCATTAGGTGGCCCTGAAAGTTAGAATTCACTATCAGTTTTTCGTCCGATTCGAAAATCTTTGACTCACAGCAGAACGGCCATAAGGTGCCCGATGCAGCAATAGACCCATGGAGACAAGTCTGCTGGAGGACGATGTATGGAATCGGGACGCAATTTGAGTGATCCATCGTCATTAGGTGGCCCTGAATGTTTCAATTCACTATCAGTTTTTCGTCGCATTCGATAATCTAGACTCACAGCAGAACGGCCATAATGTGCCCGAGGCAGCTATAGACCCATGGAGTCAAGTCGGCTGCAGGACGATGTATTGAATCGGGACGCAATTTGAGTGATCCATCGTCATTAGGTGGCCCTGAACGTTACAATTCGCTATTAGTTTTTCGTCCGATTCGAAAATCTTTCACTCACTGCAGAACGGCCATAAGGTGCCCGAGGCAGCAATAGACCCATGGAGACAAGTCGGCTGGATGACGATGTATTGAATCGGGACGCAATTTGAGTGATCCATCGTCATTAGGTGGCCCTGAACGTTACAATTCACTATCAGTTTTTCGTCCGATTCGAAAATCTTTGACTCACAGCAGAACGGCCATAATGTGCCCGAGGCAGCAATACACCCATGGAGACAAGTCGGCTGGAGGACGATGTATTGAATCGGGACGCAATTTGAGTGATCCATCGTCATTAGGTGGCCCTGAATGTTTCAATTCACTATCAGTTTTTCGTCGCATTCGATAATCTAGACTCACAGCAGAACGGCCATAATGTGCCCGAGGCAGCTATAGACCCATGGAGTCAAGTCGGCTGCAGGACGATGTATTGAATCGGGACGCAATTTGAGTGATCCATCGTCATTAGGTGGCCCTGAACGTTACAATTCTCTATCAGTTTTTCGACCGATTCGAAAATCTTTGACTCACAGCAGAACGGCCATAAGGTGCCCGAGGCAGCAATAGACCCATGGAGACAAGTCGGCTGGAAGACGATGTATTGAATCGGGACGCAATTTGAGTGATCCATCGTCATTAGGTGGCCCAGAACGTTACAATTCAGTATCAGTTTTTCGTCTGATTCGAAAATCTTTGACTCACAGCAGAACGGCCATAATGTGCCCGAGGCAGCAATAGACCCATGGAGACTAGTCTGCTGGAGCACGAGGTATTGAATCGGGACGCAATTTGAGTGTTCCATCGTCATTAGGAGGCCCTGAACGTTACAATTCACTATCAGTTTTTCATCCGATTCGAAAAACTTTGACTCACAGCAGAACGTCCATAAGGTGCCCGAGGCAGCAATAGACCCATGGAGACAAGTCTGCTGGAGGACGATGTATTGAATCGGGACGCAATTTCAGTGATCCATCGTCAATAGGTGGCCCTGAACGTTACAATTCACTATCATATCTTCGTCCGATTCGAAAATCTTTGACCCACAGCAGAACGGCCATAAGGTGCCCGAGGCAGCAATAGACCCATGGAGACAAGTCAGCTGGAGGACGATGTATTGAATCGGGACGCAATTTGAGTGATCCATCGTCATTAGGTGGCCCTGAACGTTACAATTCACTATCAGTTTTTCGTCCGATTAGAAAATCTTTGACTCACAGCAGAACGGCCATAAGGTGCCCGAGGCAGCAATAGACCCATGGAGACAAGCCTGCTGGAGGACGATGTATTGAATCGGGACGCAATTTGAGTGATCCATCGTCATTAGGTGGCCCTGAACGTTACAATTCACTATCAGTTTTTCCTCCGATTCGAAAATCTTTGACTCACAGCAGAACGGCCATAAGGTGCCCGAGGCAGCAATAGACCCATGGAGACAAGTCGGCTGGATGGCGATGTATTGAATCGGGACGCAATTTGAGTGATCCATCGTCATTAGGTGGCCCTGAATGTTACAATTCACTATCAGTTTTTCGTCAGATTCTAAAATCTTTGAGTCACAGCAGAACGGCCATAAGGTGCCCGAGGCAGCAATAGACCCATGGAGACAAGTCAGCTGGAGGACGATGTATTGAATCGGGACGCAATTTGAGTGAATCATCGTCATTAGGTGGCCCTGAACGTTACAATTCACTATCAGTTTTTCGTCAGATTCAAAATCTTTGAGTCACAGCAGAACGGCCATAAGGTGCCCGAGGCAGCAATAGACCCATGGAGACAAGTCAGCTGGACGACGATGTATTGAATCGGGACGCAATTTGAGTGAATCATCGTCATTAGGTGGCCCTGAAAGTTACAATTCACTATCAGTTCTTCGCCCGATTCGATAATCTTTGAGTCACAGCAGAACGGCCATAAGGTGCCCGATGCAGCAATAGACCCATGGAGACAAGTCTGCTGGAGGACGATGTATTGAATCGGGACGCAATTTGAGTGATCCATCGTCATTAGGTGGCCCTGAATGTTTCAATTCAGTATCAGTTTTTCGTCGCATTCGATAATCTAGACTCACAGCAGAACGGCCATAATGTGCCCGAGGCAGCTATAGACCCATGGAGTCAAGTCGGCTGCAGGACGATGTATTGAATCGGGACGCAATTTGAGTGATCCATCGTCATTAGGTGGCCCTGAACGTTACAATTCGCTATTAGTTTTTCGTCCGATTCGAAAATCTTTCACTCACAGCAGAACGGCCATAAGGTGCCCGAGGCAGCAATAGACCCATGGAGACAAGTCGGCTGGATGACGATGTATTGAATCGGGACGCAATTTGAGTGATCCATCGTCATTAGGTGGCCCTGAACGTTACAATTCACTATCAGTTTCTCGTCCGATTCGAAAATCTTTGACTCACAGCAGAACGGCCATAATGTGCCCGAGGCAGCAATACACCCATGGAGACAAGTCGGCTGGAGGACGATGTATTGAATCGGGACGCAATTTGAGTGATCCATCGTCATTAGGTGGCCCTGAAAGTTACAATTCACTATCAGTTTTTCGTCCGATTCGAAAATCTTTGACTCACAGCAGAACGGCCATAAGGTGCCCGATGCAGCAATAGACCCATGGAGACAAGTCGGCTGGAGGACGATGTATTGAATCGGGACGCAATTTGAGTGATCCATCGTCATTAGGTGGCCCTGAACGTTACAATTCACTATCAGTTTTTCCTCCGATTCGAAAATCTTTGACTCACAGCAGAACGGCCATAAGGTGCCCGAGGCAGCAATAGACCCATGGAGACAAGTCGGCTGGATGGCGATGTATTGAATCGGGACGCAATTTGAGTGATCCATCGTCATTAGGTGGCCCTGAATGTTACAATTCACTATCAGTTTTTCGTCAGATTCTAAAATCTTTGAGTCACAGCAGAACGGCCATAAGGTGCCCGAGGCAGCAATAGACCCATGGAGACAAGTCAGCTGGAGGACGATGTATTGAATCGGGACGCAATTTGAGTGAATCATCGTCATTAGGTGGCCCTGAACGTTACAATTCACTATCAGTTTTTCGTCAGATTCAAAATCTTTGAGTCACAGCAGAACGGCCATAAGGTGCCCGAGGCAGCAATAGACCCATGGTGACAAGTCAGCTGGAGGACGATGTATTGAATCGGGACGCAATTTGAGTGAATCATCGTCATTAGGTGGCCCTGAACGTTACAATTCACTATCAGTTCTTCGCCCGATTCGATAATCTTTGAGTCACAGCAGAACGGCCATAAGGTGCCCGATGCAGCAATAGACCCATGGAGACAAGTCTGCTGGAGGACGATGTATTGAATCGGGACGCAATTTGAGTGATCCATCGTCATTAGGTGGCCCTGAATGTTTCAATTCAGTATCAGTTTTTCGTCGCATTCGATAATCTAGACTCACAGCAGAACGGCCATAATGTGCCCGAGGCAGCTATAGACCCATGGAGTCAAGTCGGCTGCAGGACGATGTATTGAATCGGGACGCAATTTGAGTGATCCATCGTCATTAGGTGGCCCTGAACGTTACAATTCGCTATTAGTTTTTCGTCCGATTCGAAAATCTTTCACTCACAGCAGAACGGCCATAAGGTGCCCGAGGCAGCAATAGACCCATGGAGACAAGTCGGCTGGATGACGATGTATTGAATCGGGACGCAATTTGAGTGATCCATCGTCATTAGGTGGCCCTGAACGTTACAATTCACTATCAGTTTCTCGTCCGATTCGAAAATCTTTGACTCACAGCAGAACGGCCATAATGTGCCCGAGGCAGCAATACACCCATGGAGACAAGTCGGCTGGAGGACGATGTATTGAATCGGGACGCAATTTGAGTGATCCATCGTCATTAGGTGGCCCTGAAAGTTACAATTCACTATCAGTTTTTCGTCCGATTCGAAAATCTTTGACTCACAGCAGAACGGCCATAAGGTGCCCGATGCAGCAATAGACCCATGGAGACAAGTCGGCTGGAGGACGATGTATTGAATCGGGACGCAATTTGAGTGATCCATCGTCATTAGGTGGCCATGAATGTTACAATTCACTATCTGTTTTTCGTCCGATTCGAAAATCTTTGACTCACAGCAGAACGGCCATAAGGTGCCCGAGGCAGCAATAGACGCATGGAGACAAGTCGGCTGGAGGACGATGTATTGAATCGGAACGCAATTTGAGTGTTCCATCGTCATTAGGTGGCCCTGAACGTTACAATTCACTATCAGTTTTTCGTCCCATTGGCTAATCTAGACTCACAGCAGAACGGCCATAAGGTGCCGGAGGCAGCAATAGACCCATGGAGTCAAGTTGGCTTTAGGACGATGTATTGAATCGGGACGCAATTTGCGTGGTCCTTCCTCATTAGGTGGCCCTGAATGTTACAATTCACTATCAGTTTTTCGTCCGATTCGAAAATCTTTGACTCACAGCAGAACGGCCATAAGGTGCCCGAGGCAGCAATAGACCCATGGAGACTAGTCTGCTGGAGCACGAGGTATTGAATCGGGACGCAATTTGAGTGTTCCATCGTCATTAGGAGGCCCTGAACGTTACAATTCACTATCAGTTTTTCGTCCGATTCGAAAATCTTTGACTCACAGCAGAACGTCCATAAGGTGCCCGAGGCAGCAATAGACCCATGGAGACAAGTCTGCTGGAGGACGATGTATTGAATCGGGACGCAATTTTGAGTGATCCATCGTCAATAGGTGGCCCTGAACGTTACAATTCACTATCATATCTTCGTCCGATTCGAAAATCTTTGACCCACAGCAGAACGGCCATAAGGTGACCGAGGCAGCAATAGACCCATGGAGACAAGTCGGCTGGAGGACGATGTATTGAATCGGGACGCAATTTGAGTGATCCATCGTCATTAGGTGGCCCTGAACGTTACAATTCTCTATCAGTTTTTCGACCGATTCGAAAATCTTTGACTCACAGCAGAACGGCCATAAGGTGCCCGAGGCAGCAATAGACCCATGGACACAAGTCGGCTGGATGACGATGTATTGAATCGGGACGCAATTTGAGTGATCCATCGTCATTAGGTGGCCCTGAACGTTACAATTCAGTATCAGTTTTTCGTCCGATTCGAAAATCTTTGACTCACAGCAGAACGGCCATAATGTGCCCGAGGCAGCAATAGACCCATGGAGACTAGTCTGCTGGAGCACGAGGTATTGAATCGGGACGCAATTTGAGTGTTCCATCGTCATTAGGAGGCCCTGAACGTTACAATTCACTATCAGTTTTTCGTCCGATTCGAAAATCTTTGACTCACAGCAGAACGTCCATAAGGTGCCCGAGGCAGCAATAGACCCATGGAGACAAGTCTGCTGGAGGACGATGTATTGAATCGGGACGCAATTTGAGTGATCCATCGTCAATAGGTGGCCCTGAACGTTACAATTCACTATCATATCTTCGTCCGATTCGAAAATCTTTGACCCACAGCAGAACGGCCATAAGGTGACCGAGGCAGCAATAGACCCATGGAGACAAGTCGGCTGGAGGACGATGTATTGAATCGGGACGCAATTTGAGTGATCCATCGTCATTAGGTGGCCATGAATGTTACAATTCACTATCTGTTTTTCGTCCGATTCGAAAATCTTTGTCTCACAGCAGAACGGCCATAAGGTGCCCGAGGCAGCAATAGACGCATGGAGACAAGTCGGCTGGAGGACGATGTATTGAATCGGAACGCAATTTGAGTGTTCCATCGTCATTAGGTGGCCCTGACGCTACAATTCACTATCAGTTTTTCGTCCCATTGGCTAATCTAGACTCACAGCAGAACGGCCATAAGGTGCCCGAGGCAGCAATAGACCCATGGAGTCAAGTCGGCTTTAGGACGATGTATTGAATCGGGACGCAATTTGCGTGGTCCATCCTCATTAGGTGGCCCTGAATGTTACAATTCACTATCAGTTTTTCGTCCGATTCGAAAATCTTTGACTCACAGCAGAACGGCCATAAGGTGCCCGAGGCAGCAATAGACCCATGGAGACAAGCCTGCTGGTGGACGATGTATTGAATCGGGACGCAATTTGAGTGATCCATCGTCATTAGGTGGCCCTGAACGTTACAATTCACTATCAGTTTTTCGTCCGATTCGAAAATCTTTGACTCACAGCAGAACGGCCATAAGGTGCCCGAGGCTGCAATAGACCCATGGAGACAAGTCGGCTGGATGACGATGTATTGAATCGGGACGCAATTTGAGTGATCCATCGTCATTAGGTGGCCCTGAATGTTACAATTCACTATCAGTTTTTCGTCAGATTCGAAAATCTTTGAGTCACAGCAGAACGGCCATAAGGTTCCCGAGGCAGCAATAGACCCATGGAGACTAGTCTGCTGGAGCACGAGGTATTGATTCGGGACGCAATTTGAGTGTTCCATCGTCATTAGGAGGCCCTGAACGTTACAATTCACTATCAGTTTTTCGTCCGATTCGAAAATCTTTGACTCACAGCAGAACGTCCATAAGGTGCCCGAGGCAGCAATAGACCCATGGAGACAAGTCTGCTGGAGGACGATGTATTGAATCGGGACGCAATTTGAGTGATCCATCGTCAATAGGTGGCCCTGAACGTTACAATTCACTATCATATCTTCGTCCGATTCGAAAATCTTTGACCCACAGCAGAACGGCCATAAGGTGACCGAGGCAGCAATAGACCCATGGAGACAAGTCGGCTGGAGGACGATGTATTGAATCGGGACGCAATTTGAGTGATCCATCGTCATTAGGTGGCCCTGAACGTTACAATTCTCTATCAGTTTTTCGACCGATTCGAAAATCTTTGACTCACAGCAGAACGGCCATAAGGTGCCCGAGGCAGCAATAGACCCATGAAGACAAGTCGGCTGGATGACGATGTATTGAATCGGGACGCAATTTGAGTGATCCATCGTCATTAGGTGGCCCTGAACGTTACAATTCAGTATCAGTTTTTCGTCCGATTCGAAAATCTTTGACTCACAGCAGAACGGCCATTATGTGCCCGAGGCAGCAATAGACCCATGGAGACTAGTCTGCTGGAGCACGAGGTATTGAATCGGGACGCAATTTGAGTGTTCCATCGTCATTAGGAGGCCCTGAACGTTACAATTCACTATCAGTTTTTCGTCCGATTCGAAAATCTTTGACTCACAGCAGAACGTCCATAAAGTGCCCGAGGCAGCAATAGACCCATGGAGACAAGTCTGCTGGAGGACGATGTATTGAATCGGGACGCAATTTGAGTGATCCATCGTCAATAGGTGGCCCTGAACGTTACAATTCACTATCATATCTTCGTCCGATTCGAAAATCTTTGACCCACAGCAGAACGGCCATAAGGTGACCGAGGCAGCAATAGACCCATGGAGACAAGTCGGCTGGAGGACGATGTATTGAATCGGGACGCAATTTGAGTGATCCATCGTCATTAGGTGGCCCTGAAAGTTACAATTCACTATCAGTTTTTCGTCCGATTCGAAAATCTTTGACTCACAGCAGAACGGCCATAAGGTGCCCGATGCAGCAATAGACCCATGGAGACAAGTCGGCTGGAGGACGATGTATTGAATCGGGACGCAATTTGAGTGATCCATCGTCATTAGGTGGCCATGAATGTTACAATTCACTATCTGTTTTTCGTCCGATTCGAAAATCTTTGACTCACAGCAGAACGGCCATAAGGTGCCCGAGGCAGCAATAGACGCATGGAGACAAGTCGGCTGGAGGACGATGTATTGAATCGGAACGCAATTTGAGTGTTCCATCGTCATTAGGTGGCCCTGAACGTTACAATTCACTATCAGTTTTTCGTCCCATTGGCTAATCTAGACTCACAGCAGAACGGCCATAAGGTGCCCGAGGCAGCAATAGACCCATGGAGTCAAGTCGGCTTTAGGACGATGTATTGAATCGGGACGCAATTTGCGTGGTCCATCCTCATTAGGTGGCCCTGAATGTTACAATTCACTATCAGTTTTTCGTCCGATTCGAAAATCTTTGACTCACAGCAGAACGGCCATAAGGTGCCCGAGGCAGCAATAGACCCATGGAGACAAGCCTGCTGGAGGACGATGTATTGAATCGGGACGCAATTTGAGTGATCCATCGTCATTAGGTGGCCCTGAACGTTACAATTCACTATCAGTTTTTCGTCCGATTCGAAAATCTTTGACTCACAGCAGAACGGCCATAAGGTGCCCGAGGCAGCAATAGACGCATGGAGACAAGTCGGCTGGATGACGATGTATTGAATCGGGACGCAATTTGAGTGATCCATCGTCATTAGGTGGCCCTGAATGTTACAATTCACTATCAGTTTTTCGTCAGATTCGAAAATCTTTGAGTCACAGCAGAACGGCCATAAGGTGCCCGAGGCAGCAATAGACCCATGGAGACAAGTCAGCTGGAGGACGATGTATTGAATCGGGACGCAATTTGAGTGAATCATCGTCATTAGGTGGCCCTGAACGTTACAATTCACTATCAGTTTTTCGTCAGATTCGAAAATCTTTGAGTCACAGCAGAACGGCCATAAGGTGCCCGAGGCAGAAATAGACCCATGGAGACAAGTCAGCTGGAGGACGATGTATTGAATCGGGACGCAATTTGAGTGAATCATCGTCATTAGGTGGCCCTGAACGTTACAATTCACTATCAGTTCTTCGTCCGATTCGATAATCTTTGAGTCACAGCAGAACGGCCATAAGGTGCCCGAGGCAGCAATAGACCCATGGAGACAAGTCGGCTGGAGGACGATGTATTGAATCGGAACGCAATTTGAGTGATCCATCGTCATTAGGTGGCCCTGAAAGTTAGAATTCACTATCAGTTTTTCGTCCGATTCGAAAATCTTTGACTCACAGCAGAACGGCCATAAGGTGCCCGATGCAGCAATAGACCCATGGAGACAAGTCTGCTGGAGGACGATGTATTGAATCGGGACGCAATTTGAGTGATCCATCGTCATTAGGTGGCCCTGAATGTTTCAATTCACTATCAGTTTTTCGTCGCATTCGATAATCTAGACTCACAGCAGACGGCCATAATGTGCCCGAGGCAGCTATAGACCCATGGAGTCAAGTCGGCTGCAGGACGATGTATTGAATCGGGACGCAATTGAGTGATCCATCGTCATTAGGTGGCCCTGAACGTTACAATTCGCTATTAGTTTTTCGTACGATTCGAAAATCCTTCACTCACAGCAGAACGGCCATAAGGTGCCCGAGGCAGCAATAGACCCATGGAGACAAGTCGGCTGGATGACGATGTATTGAATCGGGACGCAATTTGAGTGATCCATCGTCATTAGGTGGCCCTGAACGTTACAATTCACTATCAGTTTTTCGTCCGATTCGAAAATCTTTGACTCACAGCAGAACGGCCATTATGTGCCCGAGGCAGCAATAGACCCATGGAGACTAGTCTGCTGGAGCACGAGGTATTGAATCGGGACGCAATTTGAGTGTTCCATCGTCATTAGGAGGCCCTGAACGTTACAATTCACTATCAGTTTTTCGTCCGATTCGAAAATCTTTGACTCACAGCAGAACGTCCATAAGGTGCCCGAGGCAGCAATAGACCCATGGAGACAAGTCTGCTGGAGGACGATGTATTGAATCGGGACGCAATTTGAGTGATCCATCGTCAATAGGTGGCCCTGAACGTTACAATTCACTATCATATCTTCGTCCGATTCGAAAATCTTTGACCCACAGCAGAACGGCCATAAGGTGACCGAGGCAGCAATAGACCCATGGAGACAAGTCGGCTGGAGGACGATGTATTGAATCGGGACGCAATTTGAGTGATCCATCGTCATTAGGTGGCCCTGAAAGTTACAATTCACTATCAGTTTTTCGTCCGATTCGAAAATCTTTGACTCACAGCAGAACGGCCATAAGGTGCCCGATGCAGCAATAGACCCATGGAGACAAGTCGGCTGGAGGACGATGTATTGAATCGGGACGCAATTTGAGTGATCCATCGTCATTAGGTGGCCATGAATGTTACAATTCACTATCTGTTTTTCGTCCGATTCGAAAATCTTTGACTCACAGCAGAACGGCCATAAGGTGCCCGAGGCAGCAATAGACGCGTGGAGACAAGTCGGCTGGAGGACGATGTATTGAATCGGAACGCAATTTGAGTGTTCCATCGTCATTAGGTGGCCCTGAACGTTACAATTCACTATCAGTTTTTCGTCCCATTGGCTAATCTAGACTCACAGCAGAACGGCCATAAGGTGCCCGAGGCAGCAATAGACGCATGGAGACAAGTCGGCTGGATGACGATGTATTGAATCGGGACGCAATTTGAGTGATCCATCGTCATTAGGTGGCCCTGAATGTTACAATTCACCATCAGTTTTTCGTCAGATTCGAAAATCTTTGAGTCACAGCAGAACGGCCATAAGGTGTCCGAGGCAGCAATAGACCCATGGAGACAAGTCAGCTGGAGGACGATGTATTGAATCGGGACGCAATTTGAGTGAATCATCGTCATTAGGTGGCCCTGAACGTTACAATTCACTATCAGTTCTTCGTCCGATTCAATAATCTTTGAGTCACAGCAGAACGGCCATAAGGTGCCCGAGGCAGCAATAGACCCATGGAGACAAGTCGGCTGGAGGACGATGTATTGAATCGGAACGCAATTTGAGTGATCCATCAGTTAGAATTCACTATCAGTTTTTCGTCCGATTCGAAAATCTTTGACTCACAGCAGAACGGCCATAAGGTGCCCGATGCAGCAATAGACCCATGGAGACAAGTCTGCTGGAGGACGATGTATTGAATCGGGACGCAATTTGAGTGATCCATCGTCATTAGGTGGCCATGAATGTTTCAATTCACTATCAGTTTTTCGTCGCATTCGATAATCTAGACTCACAGCAGAACGGCCATAATGTGCCCGAGGCAGCTATAGACCCATGGAGTCAAGTCGGCTGCAGGACGATGTATTGAATCGGGACGCAATTTGAGTGATCCATCGTCATTAGGTGGCCCTGAACGTTACAATTCGCTATTAGTTTTTCGTACGATTCGAAAATCCTTCACTCACAGCAGAACGGCCATAAGGTGCCCGAGGCAGCAATAGACCCATGGAGACAAGTCGGCTGGATGACGATGTATTGAATCGGGGCGCAATTTGAGTGATCCATCGTCATTAGGTGGCCCTGAACGTTACAATTCACTATCAGTTTTTCGTCCGATTCGAAAATCTTTGACTCACAGCAGAACGGCCATAATGTGCCCGAAGCAGCAATAGACCCATGGAGACAAGTCTGCTGGAGCACGAGGTATTGAATCGGGACGCAATTTGTGTTTTCCATCGTCATTAGGAGGCCCTGAACGTTACAATTCACTATCAGTTTTTCGTCCGATTCGAAAATCTTTGACTCACAGCAGAACGCCCATAAGGTGCCCGAGGTAGCAATAGACCCATGGAGACAAGTCTGCTGGAGGACGATGTATTGAATCGGGACGCAATTTGAGTGATCCATCGTCAATAGGTGGCCCTGAACGTTACAATTCACTATCATTTTTTCGTCGCATTCGATAATCTAGACTCACAGCAGAACGGCCATAAGGTGCCCGAGGCAGCAATAGACCCATGGAGTCAAGTCGGCTGGAGGACGATGTATTGAATCGGGACGCAATTTGAGTGATCAATCGTCATTAGGAGGCCCTGAATGTTAGAATTAACTACCAGTTTTTCGTCCCATTCGATAATCTAGACTCACGGGAGAACGACCATAAGGTGCCCGAGGCAGCATTAGACCCATGGGGACAAGTCGGCTGGATAACGATGTATTGAATCGGGACGCAATTTGAGTGATCCATCGTCATTAGGTGGCCCTGAACGTAACAATTCACTATCAGTTTTTCGTCCGATTCGAAAATCTTTGACTCACAGCAGAACGGCCATAATGTGCCCGAGGCAGCAATAGACCCATGGAGACTAGTCTGCTGGAACACGAGGTATTGAATCGGGACGCAATTTGAGTGTTCCATCGTCATTAGGAGGCCCTGAACGTTACAATTCACTATCAGTTATTCGTCCGATTCGAAAATCTATGACTCACGGCAGAACGCCCATAAGGTGCCCGAGGCAGCAATAGACCCATGGAGACAAGTCGGCTGGAGGACGATGTATTGAATCGGGACGCAATTTGAGTGATCCATCGTCATTAGGTGGCCCTGAAAGTTACAATTCTCTATCAGTTTTTCCACCGATTCGAAAATCTTTGACTCACAGCAGAACGGCCATAAGGTGCCCGAGGCAGCAATAGACGCATGGAGACAAGTCTGCTGGAGGACGATGTATTGAATCGGGACGCAATTTGAGTGATCCATCGTCATTAGGTGGCCCTGAATGTTTCAATTCACTATCAGTTATTCGTCGCATTCGATAATCTAGACTCACAGCAGAACGGCCATAATGTGCCCGAGGCAGCTATAGACCCATGGAGTCAAGTCGGCTGCAGGACGATGTATTGAATCGGGACGCAATTTGAGTGATCCATCGTCATTAGGTGGCCCTGAACGTTACAATTCTCTATCAGTTTTTCGACCGATTCGAAAATCTTTGACTCACAGCAGAACGGCCATAAGGTGCCCGAGGGAGCAATAGACCCATGGAGACAAGTCGGCTGGATGACGATGTATTGAATCGGGACGCAATTTGAGTGATCCATCGTCATTAGGTGGCCCTGAACGTTACAATTCAGTATCAGTTTTTCGTCCGATTCGAAAATCTTTGACTCACAGCAGAACGGCCATAATGTGCCCGAGGCAGCAATAGACCCATGGAGACTAGTCTGCTGGAGCACGAGGTATTGAATCGGGACGCAATTTGAGTGTTCCATCGTCATTAGGAGGCCCTGAATGTTATAATTCACTATCAGTTTTTCGTCCGATTCGAAAAACTTTGACTCACAGCAGAACGTCCATAAGGTGCCCGAGGCAGCAATAGACCCATGGAGACAAGTCTGCTGGAGGACGATGTATTGAATCGGGACGCAATTTGAGTGATCCATCGTCAATAGGTGGCCCTGAACGTTACAATTCAGTATCATATCTTCGTCCGATTCGAAAATCTTTGACCCACAGCAGAACGGCCATAAGGTGACCGAGGCAGCAATAGACCCATGGAGACAAGTCGGCTGGAGGACGATGTATTGAATCGGGACCCAATTTGAGTGATCCATCGTCATTAGGTGGCCCTGAAAGTTACAATTCACTATCAGTTTTTCGTCCGATTCGAAAATCTTTGACTCACTGCAGAACGGCCATAAGGTGCCCGATGCAGCAATAGACCCATGGAGACAAGTCGGCTGGATGGCGATGTAATGAATCGGGACGCAATTTGAGTGATCCATCGTCAATAGGTGGCCCTGAACGTTACAATTCACTATCAGTTTTTCGTCCGATTCGAAAATCTTTGACTCACAGCAGAACGGCCATAAGGTTCCCGAGGCAGCAATAGACCCATGGAGACAAGTCTGCTGGAGGACGATGTATAGAATCGGGACGCAATTTGAGTGATCCATCGTCATTAGGTGGCCCTGAATGTTTCAATTCACTATCAGTTTTTCGTCGCATTCGATAATCTAGACTCACAGCAGAACGGCCATAATGTGCCCGAGGCAGCTATAGACCCATGGAGTAAAGTCGGCTGCAGGACGATGTATTGAATCGGGACGCAATTTGAGTGATCCATCGTCATTAGGTGGCCCTGAACGTTACAATTCGCTACTAGTTTTTCGTCCGATTCGAAAATCTTTCACTCACAGCAGAACGGCCATAAGGTGCCCGAGGCAGCAATAGACCCATGGAGACAAGTCGGCTGGATGACGATGTATTGAATCGGGACGCAATTTGAGTGATCCATCGTCATTAGGTGGCCCTGAACGTTACAATTCACTATCAGTTTTTCGTCCGATTCGAAAATCTTTGACTCACAGCAGAACGGCCATAATGTGCCCGAGGCAGCAATAGACCCATGGAGACAAGTCGGCTGGAGGACGATGTATTGAATCGGGACGCAATTTGAGTGATCCATCGTCTTTAGGTGGCCCTGAAAGTTACAATTCACTATCAGTTTTTCGTCCGATTCGAAAATCTTTGACTCACAGCAGAACGGCCATAAGGTGCCCGATGCAGCAATAGACCCATGGAGACAAGTCGGCTGGAGGACGATGTATTGAATCGGGACGCAATTTGAGTGATCCATCGTCATTAGGTGGCCATGAATGTTACAATTCACTATCTGTTTTTCGTCCGATTCGAAAATCTTTGACTCACAGCAGAACGGCCATAAGGTGCCCGAGGCAGCAATAGACGCATGGAGACAAGTCGGCTGGAGGACGATGTATTGAATCGGAACGCAATTTGAGTGTTCCATCGTCATTAGGTGGCCCTGAACGTTACAATTCACTATCAGTTTTTCGTCCCATTGGCTAATCTAGACTCACAGCAGAACGGCCATAAGGTGCCCGAGGCAGCAATAGACCCATGGAGTCAAGTCGGCTTTAGGACGATGTATTGAATCGGGACGCAATTTGCGTGGTCCATCCTCATTAGGTGGCCCTGAATGTTACAATTCACTATCAGTTTTTCGTTCGATTCGAAAATCTTTGACTCACAGCAGAACGGCCATAAGGTGCCCGAGGCAGCAATAGACCCATGGAGACAAGCCTGCTGGAGGACGATGTATTGAATCGGGACGCAATTTGAGTGATCCATCGTCATTAGGTGGCCCTGAACGTTACAATTCACTATCAGTTTTTCGTCCGATTCGAAAATCTTTGACTCACAGCAGAATGGCCATAAGGTGCCCGAGGCAGCAATAGACCCATGGAGACAAGTCGGCTGGATGACGATGTATTGAATCGGGACGCAATTTGAGTGATCCATCGTCATTAGGTGGCCCTGAATCTTACAATTCACTATCAGTTTTTCGTCAGATTCGAAAATCTTTGAGTCACAGCAGAACGGCCATAAGGTGCCCGAGGCAGCAATAGACCCATGGAGACAAGTCAGCTGGAGGACGATGTATTGAATCGGGACGCAATTTGAGTGAATCATCGTCATTAGGTGGCCCTGAACGTTACAATTCACTATCAGTTTTTCGTCCGATTCGTTAATCTTTGAGTCACAGCAGAACCGCCATAAGGTGCCCGAGGCAGCAATAGACCCATGGAGACAAGTCGGCTGGATGGCGATGTATTGAATCGGAACGCAATTTGAGTGATCCATCGTCATTAGGTGGCCCTGAAAGTTAGAATTCACTATCAGTTTTTCGTCCGATTCGAAAATCTTTGACTCACAGCAGAACGGCCATAAGATGCCCGATGCAGCAATAGACCCATGGAGACAAGTCTGCTGGAGGACGATGTATTGAATCGGACGCAATTTGAGTGATCCATCGTCATTAGGTGGCCCTGAATGTTTCAATTCACTATCAGTTTTTCGTCGCATTCGATAATCTAGACTCACAGCAGAACGGCCATAATGTGCCCGAGGCAGCTATAGACCCATGGAGTCAACTCGGCTGCAGGACGATGTATTGAATCGGGACGCAATTTGAGTGATCCATCGTCATTAGGTGGCCCTGAACGTTACAATTCGCTATTAGTTTTTCGTACGATTCGAAAATCTTTCACTCACAGCAGAACGGCCATAAGGTGCCCGAGGCAGCAATAGACCCATGGAGACAAGTCGGCTGGATGACGATGTATTGAATCGGGACGCAATTTGAGTGATCCATCGTCATTAGGTGGCCCTGAACGATACAATTCACTATCAGTTTTTCGTCCGATTCGAAAATCTTTGACTCACAGCAGAACGGCCATAATGTGCCCGAGGCAGCAATAGACCCATGGAGACTAGTCTGCTGGAGCACGAGGTATTGAATCGGGACGCAATTTGTGTTTTCCATCGTCATTAGGAGGCCCTGAACGTTACAATTCACTATCAGTTTTTCGTCCGATTCGAAAATCTTTGACTCACAGCAGAACGCCCATAAGGTGCCCGAGGTAGCAATAGACCCATGGAGACAAGTCTGCTGGAGGACGATGTATTGAATCGGGACGCAATTTGAGTGATCCATCGTCAATAGGTGGCCCTGAACGTTACAATTCACTATCAGTTTTTCGTCCGATTCGAAAATCTTTGACTCACAGCAGAACGGCCATAAGGTGCCCGAGGCAGCAATAGACCCATGGAGACAAGTCTGCTGGAGGACGATGTATAGAATCGGGACGCAATTTGAGTGATCCATCGTCATTAGGTGGCCCTGAATGTTTCAATTCACTATCAGTTTTTCGTCGCATTCGATAATCTAGACTCACAGCAGAACGGCCATAATGTGCCCGAGGCAGCTATAGACCCATGGAGTAAAGTCGGCTGCAGGACGATGTATTGAATCGGGACGCAATTTGAGTGATCCATCGTCATTAGGTGGCCCTGAACGTTACAATTCGCTACTAGTTTTTCGTCCGATTCGAAAATCTTTCACTCACAGCAGAACGGCCATAAGGTGCCCGAGGCAGCAATAGACCCATGGAGACAAGTCGGCTGGATGACGATGTATTGAATCGGGACGCAATTTGAGTGATCCATCGTCATTAGGTGGCCCTGAACGTTACAATTCACTATCAGTTTTTCGTCCGATTCGAAAATCTTTGACTCACAGCAGAACGGCCATAATGTGCCCGAGGCAGCAATAGACCCATGGAGACAAGTCGGCTGGAGGACGATGTATTGAATCGGGACGCAATTTGAGTGATCCATCGTCTTTAGGTGGCCCTGAAAGTTACAATTCACTATCAGTTTTTCGTCCGATTCGAAAATCTTTGACTCACAGCAGAACGGCCATAAGGTGCCCGATGCAGCAATAGACCCATGGAGACAAGTCGGCTGGAGGACGATGTATTGAATCGGGACGCAATTTGAGTGATCCATCGTCATTAGGTGGCCATGAATGTTACAATTCACTATCTGTTTTTCGTCCGATTCGAAAATCTTTGACTCACAGCAGAACGGCCATAAGGTGCCCGAGGCAGCAATAGACGCATGGAGACAAGTCGGCTGGAGGACGATGTATTGAATCGGAACGCAATTTGAGTGTTCCATCGTCATTAGGTGGCCCTGAACGTTACAATTCACTATCAGTTTTTCGTCCCATTGGCTAATCTAGACTCACAGCAGAACGGCCATAAGGTGCCCGAGGCAGCAATAGACCCATGGAGTCAAGTCGGCTTTAGGACGATGTATTGAATCGGGACGCAATTTGCGTGGTCCATCCTCATTAGGTGGCCCTGAATGTTACAATTCACTATCAGTTTTTCGTTCGATTCGAAAATCTTTGACTCACAGCAGAACGGCCATAAGGTGCCCGAGGCAGCAATAGACCCATGGAGACAAGCCTGCTGGAGGACGATGTATTGAATCGGGACGCAATTTGAGTGATCCATCGTCATTAGGTGGCCCTGAACGTTACAATTCACTATCAGTTTTTCGTCCGATTCGAAAATCTTTGACTCACAGCAGAATGGCCATAAGGTGCCCGAGGCAGCAATAGACCCATGGAGACAAGTCGGCTGGATGACGATGTATTGAATCGGGACGCAATTTGAGTGATCCATCGTCATTAGGTGGCCCTGAATCTTACAATTCACTATCAGTTTTTCGTCAGATTCGAAAATCTTTGAGTCACAGCAGAACGGCCATAAGGTGCCCGAGGCAGCAATAGACCCATGGAGACAAGTCAGCTGGAGGACGATGTATTGAATCGGGACGCAATTTGAGTGAATCATCGTCATTAGGTGGCCCTGAACGTTACAATTCACTATCAGTTTTTCGTCCGATTCGTTAATCTTTGAGTCACAGCAGAACGGCCATAAGGTCCCCGAGGCAGCAATAGACCCATGGAGACAAGTCGGCTGGAGGACGATGTATTGAATCGGAACGCAATTTGAGTGATCCATCGTCATTAGGTGGCCCTGAAAGTTAGAATTCACTATCAGTTTTTCGTCCGATTCGAAAATCTTTGACTCACAGCAGAACGGCCATAAGATGCCCGATGCAGCAATAGACCCATGGAGACAAGTCTGCTGGAGGACGATGTATTGAATCGGGACGCAATTTGAGTGATCCATCGTCATTAGGTGGCCCTGAATGTTTCAATTCACTATCAGTTTTTCGTCGCATTCGATAATCTAGACTCACAGCAGAACGGCCATAATGTGCCCGAGGCAGCTATAGACCCATGGAGTCAACTCGGCTGCAGGACGATGTATTGAATCGGGACGCAATTTGAGTGATCCATCGTCATTAGGTGGCCCTGAACGTTACAATTCGCTATTAGTTTTTCGTACGATTCGAAAATCTTTCACTCACAGCAGAACGGCCATAAGGTGCCCGAGGCAGCAATAGACCCATGGAGACAAGTCGGCTGGATGACGATGTATTGAATCGGGACGCAATTTGAGTGATCCATCGTCATTAGGTGGCCCTGAACGATACAATTCACTATCAGTTTTTCGTCCGATTCGAAAATCTTTGACTCACAGCAGAACGGCCATAATGTGCCCGAGGCAGCAATAGACCCATGGAGACTAGTCTGCTGGAGCACGAGGTATTGAATCGGGACGCAATTTGTGTTTTCCATCGTCATTAGGAGGCCCTGAACGTTACAATTCACTATCAGTTTTTCGTCCGATTCGAAAATCTTTGACTCACAGCAGAACGCCCATAAGGTGCCCGAGGTAGCAATAGACCCATGGAGACAAGTCTGCTGGAGGACGATGTATTGAATCGGGACGCAATTTGAGTGATCCATCGTCAATAGGTGGCCCTGAACGTTACAATTCACTATCAGTTTTTCGTCCGATTCGAAAATCTTTGACTCACAGCAGAACGGCCATAAGGTGCCCGAGGCAGCAATAGACCCATGGAGACAAGTCTGCTGGAGGACGATGTATTGAATCGGGACGCAATTTGAGTGATCCATCGTCATTTGGTGGCCCTGAACGTTACAATTCACTATCAGTTTTTCGTCGCATTCGATAATCTAGACTCACAGCAGAACGGCCATAAGGTGCCCGAGGCAGCAATAGACCCATGGAGTGAAGTCGGCTGGAGGACGATGTATTGAATCGGGACGCAATTTGAGTGATCCATCGTCATTAGGTGGCCCTGAATGTTACAATTCACTATCAGTTTTTCGTCCGATTCGAAAATCTTTGACTCACAGCAGAACGGCCGTAAGGTGCCCGAGGCAGCAATAGACCAATGGAGACAAGTCTGCAGGATGACGATGTATTGAATCGGGACGCAATTTGAGTGCTCCATCGTCATTAGGAGGCCCTGAATGTTAGAATTAACTACCAGTTTTTCGTCCCATTCGATAATCTAGACTCACGGGAGAACGACCATAAGGTGCCCGAGGCAGCATTAGACCCATGGGGACAAGTCGGCTGGATAACGATGTATTGAATCGGGACGCAATTTGAGTGATCCATCGTCATTAGGTGGCCCTGAACGTTACAATTCTCTATCAGTTTTTCCACCGATTCGAAAATCTTTGACTCACAGCAGAACGGCCATAAGGTGCCCGAGGCAGCAATAGACGCATGGAGACAAGTCTGCTGGAGGACGATGTATTGAATCGGGACGCAATTTGAGTGATCCGTCGTCATTAGGTGGCCCTGAATGTTTCAATTCACTATCAGTTTTTCGTCGCATTCGATAATCTAGACTCACAGCAGAACGGCCATAATGTGCCCGAGGCAGCTATAGACCCATGGAGTCAAGTCGGCTGCAGGACGATGTATTGAATCGGGACGCAATTTGAGTGATCCATCGTCATTAGGTGGCCCTGAACGTTACAATTCTCTATCAGTTTTTCGACCGATTCGAAAATCTTTGACTCACAGAAGAACGGCCATAAGGTGCCCGAGGCAGCAATAGACCCATGGAGACAAGTCGGCTGGATGACGATGTATTGAATCGGGACGCAATTTGAGTGATTCATCGTCATTAGGTGGCCCTGAACGTTACAATTCAGTATCAGTTTTTCGTCCGATACGAAAATCTTTGACTCACAGCAGAACGGCCATAATGTGCCCGAGGCAGCAATAGACCCATGGAGACTAGTCTGCTGGAGCACGAGGTATTGAATCGGGACGCAATTTGAGTGTTCCATCGTCACTAGGAGGCCCTGAACGTTACAATTCACTATCAGTTTTTCGTCCGATTCGAAAAACTTTGACTCACAGCAGAACGTCCATAAGGTGCCCGAAGCAGCAATAGACCCATGGAGACAAGTCTGCTGGTGGACGATGTATTGAATCGGGACGCAATTTGAGTGATCCATCGTCAATAGGTGGCCCTGAACGTTACAATTCACTATCATATCTTCGTCCGATTCGAAAATATTTGACCCACAGCAGAACGGCCATAAGGTGACCGAGGCAGCAATAGACCCATGGAGACAAGTCGGCTGGAGGACGATGTATTGAATCGGGACGCAATTTGAGTGATCCATCGTCATTAGGTGGCCCTGAAAGTTACAATTCACTATCAGTTTTTCGTCCGATTCGAAAATCTTTGACTCACTGCAGAACGGCCATAAGGTGCCCGATGCAGCAATACACCCATGGAGACAAGTCGGCTGGAGGACGATGTATTGAATCGGGACGCAATTTGAGTGATCCATCGTCATTAGGTGGCCATGAATGTTACAATTCACTATCTGTTTTTCGTCCGATTCGAAAATCTTTGACTCACAGCAGAACGGCCATAAGGTGCCCGAGGCAGCAATAGACCCATGGAGACAAGTCTGCTGGAGGACGATGTAATGAATCGGGACGCAATTTGAGTGATCCATCGTCATTAGGTGGCCCTGAACGTTACAATTCACTATCAGTTATTCGTCCGATTCGAAAATCTATGACTCACGGCAGAACGCCCATAAGGTGCCCGAGGCAGCAATAGACCCATGGAGACAAGTCGGCTGGAGGACGATGTATTGAATCGGGACGCAATTTGAGTGATCCATCGTCATTAGGTGGCCCTGAAAGTTACAATTCTCTATCAGTTTTTCCACCGATTCGAAAATCTTTGACTCACAGCAGAACGGCCATAAGGTGCCCGAGGCAGCAATGGACGCATGGAGACAAGTCGGCTGGAGGACGATGTATTGAATCGGAACGCAATTAGAGTGTTCCATCGTCATTAGGTGGCCCTGAACGTTACAATTCACTATCAGTTTTTCGTCCCATTGGCTAATCTAGACCCACAGCAGAACGGCCATAAGGTGCCCGAGGCAGCAATAGACCCATGGAGTCAAGTCGGCTTTAGGACGATGTATTGAATCGGGACGCAATTTGCGTGGTCCATCCTCATTAGGTGGCCCTGAATGTTACAATTCACTATCAGTTTTTCGTCCGATTCGAAAATCTTTGACTCACAGCAGAACGGCCATAAGGTGCCCGAGGCAGCAATAGACCCATGGAGAGAAGCCTGCTGGAGGACGATGTATTGAATCGGGACGCAATTTGAGTGATCCATCGTCATTAGGTGGCCCTGAACGTTACAATTCACTATCAGTTTTTCGTCCGATTCGAAAATCTTTGAGTCACAGCAGAACGGCCATAAGGTGCCCGAGGCAGCAATAGACACATGGAGACAAGTCAGCTGGAGGACGATGTATTGAATCGGGACGCAATTTGAGTGAATCATCGTCATTAGGTGGCCCTGAACGTTACAATTCACTATCAGTTCTTCGTCCGATTCGATAATCTTTGAGTCACAGCATAACGGCCATAAGGTGCCCGAGGCAGCAATAGACCCATGGAGACAAGTCGGCTGGAGGACGATGTATTGAATCGGAACGCAATTTGAGTGATCCATCGTCATTAGGTGGCCCTGAAAGTTAGAATTCACTTTCAGTTTTTCGTCCGATTCGAAAATCTTTGACTCACAGCAGAACGGCCATAAGGTGCCCGATGCAGCAATAGACCCATGGAGACAAGTCTGCTGGAGGACGATGTATTGAATCGGGACGCAATTTGAGTGATCCATCGTCATTAGGTGGCCCTGAATGGTTCAATTCACTATCAGTTTTTCGTCGCATTCGATAATCTAGACTCACAGCAGAACGGCCATAATGTGCCCGAGGCAGCTATAGACCCATGGAGTCAAGTCGGCTGCAAGACGATGTATTGAATCGGGACGCAATTTGAGTGATCCATCGTCATTAGGTGGCCCTGAACGTTACAATTCGCTATTAGTTTTTCGTCCGATTCGAAAATCTTTCACTCACAGCAGAACGGCCATAAGGTGCCCGAGGCAGCAATAGACCCATGGAGACAAGTCGGCTGGATGACGATGTATTGAATCGGGACGCAATTTGAGTGATCCATCGTCATTAGGTGGCCCTGAACGTTACAATTCACTATCAGTTTTTCGTCCGATTCGAAAATCTTTGACTCACAGCAGAACGGCCATAATGTGCCCGAGGCAGCAATAGACCCATGGAGACTAGTCTGCTGGAGCACGAGGTATTGAATCGGGACGCAATTTGTGTTTTCCATCGTCATTAGGAGGCCCTGAACGTTACAATTCACTATCAGTTTTTCGTCCGATACGAAAATCTTTGACTCACAGCAGAACGGCCATAATGTGCCCGAGGCAGCAATAGACCCATGGAGACTAGTCTGCTGGAGCACGAGGTATTGAATCGGGACGCAATTTGAGTGTTCCATCGTCACTAGGAGGCCCTGAACGTTACAATTCACTATCAGTTTTTCGTCCGATTCGAAAAACTTTGACTCACAGCAGAACGTCCATAAGGTGCCCGAAGCAGCAATAGACCCATGGAGACAAGTCTGCTGGTGGACGATGTATTGAATCGGGACGCAATTTGAGTGATCCATCGTCAATAGGTGGCCCTGAACGTTACAATTCACTATCATATCTTCGTCCGATTCGAAAATATTTGACCCACAGCAGAACGGCCATAAGGTGACCGAGGCAGCAATAGACCCATGGAGACAAGTCGGCTGGAGGACGATGTATTGAATCGGGACGCAATTTGAGTGATCCATCGTCATTAGGTGGCCCTGAAAGTTACAATTCACTATCAGTTTTTCGTCCGATTCGAAAATCTTTGACGCACTGCAGAACGGCCATAAGGTGCCCGATGCAGCAATACACCCATGGAGACAAGTCGGCTGGAGGACGATGTATTGAATCGGGACGCAATTTGAGTGATCCATCGTCATTAGGTGGCCATGAATGTTACAATTCACTATCTGTTTTTCGTCCGATTCGAAAATCTTTGACTCACAGCAGAACGGCCATAAGGTGCCCGAGGCAGCAATAGACCCATGGAGACAAGTCTGCTGGAGGACGATGTAATGAATCGGGACGCAATTTGAGTGATCCATCGTCATTAGGTGGCCCTGAACGTTACAATTCACTATCAGTTATTCGTCCGATTCGAAAATCTATGACTCACGGCAAACCGCCCATAAGGTGCCCGAGGCAGCAATAGACCCATGGAGACAAGTCGGCTGGAGGACGATGTATTGAATCGGGACGCAATTTGAGTGATCCATCGTCATTAGGTGGCCCTGAAAGTTACAATTCTCTATCAGTTTTTCCACCGATTCGAAAATCTTTGACTCACAGCAGAACGGCCATAAGGTGCCCGAGGCAGCAATGGACGCATGGAGACAAGTCGGCTGGAGGACGATGTATTGAATCGGAACGCAATTAGAGTGTTCCATCGTCATTAGGTGGCCCTGAACGTTACAATTCACTATCAGTTTTTCGTCCCATTGGCTAATCTAGACCCACAGCAGAACGGCCATAAGGTGCCCGAGGCAGCAATAGACCCATGGAGTCAAGTCGGCTTTAGGACGATGTATTGAATCGGGACGCAATTTGCGTGGTCCATCCTCATTAGGTGGCCCTGAATGTTACAATTCACTATCAGTTTTTCGTCCGATTCGAAAATCTTTGACTCACAGCAGAACGGCCATAAGGTGCCCAAGGCAGCAATAGACCCATGGAGAGAAGCCTGCTGGAGGACGATGTATTGAATCGGGACGCAATTTGAGTGATCCATCGTCATTAGGTGGCCCTGAACGTTACAATTCACTATCAGTTTTTCGTCCGATTCGAAAATCTTTGAGTCACAGCAGAACGGCCATAAGGTGCCCGAGGCAGCAATAGACACATGGAGACAAGTCAGCTGGAGGACGATGTATTGAATCGGGACGCAATTTGAGTGAATCATCGTCATTAGGTGGCCCTGAACGTTACAATTCACTATCAGTTCTTCGTCCGATTCGATAATCTTTGAGTCACAGCAGAACGGCCATAAGGTGCCCGAGGCAGCAATAGACCCATGGAGACAAGTCGGCTGGAGGACGATGTATTGAATCGGAACGCAATTTGAGTGATCCATCGTCATTAGGTGGCCCTGAAAGTTAGAATTCACTTTCAGTTTTTCGTCCGATTCGAAAATCTTTGACTCACAGCAGAACGGCCATAAGGTGCCCGATGCAGCAATAGACCCATGGAGACAAGTCTGCTGGAGGACGATGTATTGAATCGGGACGCAATTTGAGTGATCCATCGTCATTAGGTGGCCCTGAATGGTTCAATTCACTATCAGTTTTTCGTCGCATTCGATAATCTAGACTCACAGCAGAACGGCCATAATGTGCCCGAGGCAGCTATAGACCCATGGAGTCAAGTCGGCTGCAAGACGATGTATTGAATCGGGACGCAATTTGAGTGATCCATCGTCATTAGGTGGCCCTGAACGTTACAATTCGCTATTAGTTTTTCGTCCGATTCGAAAATCTTTCACTCACAGCAGAACGGCCATAAGGTGCCCGAGGCAGCAATAGACCCATGGAGACAAGTCGGCTGGATGACGATGTATTGAATCGGGACGCAATTTGAGTGATCCATCGTCATTAGGTGGCCCTGAACGTTACAATTCACTATCAGTTTTTCGTCCGATTCGAAAATCTTTGACTCACAGCAGAACGGCCATAATGTGCCCGAGGCAGCAATAGACCCATGGAGACTAGTCTGCTGGAGCACGAGGTATTGAATCGGGACGCAATTTGTGTTTTCCATCGTCATTAGGAGGCCCTGAACGTTACAATTCACTATCAGTTTTTCGTCCGATTCGAAAATCTTTGACTCACAGCAGAACGCCCATAAGGTGCCCGAGGCAGCAATAGACCCATGGAGACAAGTCTGCTGGAGGACGATGTATTGAATCGGGACGCAATTTGAGTGATCCATCGTCAATAGGTGGCCCTGAACGTTACAATTCACTATCAGATCTTCGTCCGATTCGAAAATCTTTGACCCACAGCAGAACGGCCATAAGGTGCCCGAGGCAGCAAAAGACCCATTGAGTCAAGTCGGCTGGAGGACGATGTATTGAATCGGGACGCAATTTGAGTGATCCATCGTCATTAGGTGGCCCTGAAAGTTACAATTCACTATCAGTTTTTCGTCCGATTCGAAAATCTTTGACTCACAGCAGAACGGCCATAAGGTGCCCGATGCAGCAATAGACCCATGGAGACAAGTCTGCTGGAGGACGATGTATTGAATAGGGTCGCAATTTGAGTGATCCATCGTTATTAGGTGGCCCTGAATGATTCAATTCACTATCAGTTTTTCGTCGCATTCGATAATCTAGACTCACAGCAGAACGGCCATAATGTGCCCGAGGCAGCTATAGACCCATGGAGTCAAGTCGGCTGCAGGACGATGTATTGAATCGGGACGCAATTTGAGTGATCCATCGTCATTAGGTGGCCCTGAACGTTATAATTCACTATCAGTTTTTCGTCCGATTCGAAAATCTTTGACTCACAGCAGAACGGCCATAAGGTGCCCGAGGCAGCAATAGACCCATGGAGACAAGTCGGCTGGATGACGATATATTGAATCGGGACGCAATTTGAGTGATCCATCGTCATTAGGTGGCTGTGAACGTTACAATTCACTATCAGTTTTTCCTCCGATTCGAAAATCTTTGACTCACAGCAGAACGGCCATAATGTGCCCGAGGCAGCAATAGACCCATGGAGACTAGTCTGCTGGAGCACGAGGTATTGAATCGGGACGCAATTTGAGTGTTCCATCGTCATTAGGTGGCCCTGAACGTTACAATTCACTATCAGTTTTTCGTCCGATTCGAAAATCTTTGACTCACAGCAGAACGCCCATAAGGTGCCCGACGCAACAATAGACCAATGGAGACAAGTCTGCTGGAGGACGATGTATTGAATCGGGACGCAATTTGAGTGATCCATCGTCAATAGGTGGCCCTGAACGTGACAACTCACTATCAGATCTTCATCCGATTCGAAAATCTTTGACCCACAGCAGAACGGCCATAAGGTGCCCGAGGCAGCAATAGACCCATGGAGACAAGTCGGCTGGAGGACGATGTATTGAATCGGGACGCAATTTGAGTAATCCATCGTCACTAGGTGGCCCTGAACGTAACAATTCACTATCAGTTTTTCGTCCGATTCGAAAATCTTTGACTCACAGCAGAACGGCCATAAGGTGCCCGAGGCAGCAATAGACCCATGGAGACAAGTCTGCTGGAGGACGATGTATTGAATCGGGACGCAATTTCAGTGATCCATCGTCATTAGGTGGCCCTGAACGTTACAATTCACTATCAGTTTTTCGTCGCATTCGATAATCTAGACTGACAGCAGAACGGCCATAAGGTGCCCGAGGTAGCAATAGACCCATGGAGTCAAGTCGGCTGGAGGACGATGTATTGAATCGGGACGCATTTTGAGTGATCCATCGTCATTAGGTGGCCCTGAATGTTATAATTCACTATCAGTTTTTCGTCCGATTCGAAAATCTTTGACTCACAGCAGAACGGCCGTAAGGTGCCCGAGGCAGCAATAGACCAATGGAGACAAGTCTGCAGGATGACGATGTATTGAAGCGGGACGCAATTTGAGTGTTCCATCGTCATTAGGAGGCCCTGAATGTTAGAATTAACTACCAGTTTTTCGTCCCATTCGATAATCTAGACTCACGGGAGAACGACCATAAGGTGCCCGAGGCAGCATTAGACCCATGGGGACAAGTCGGCTGGAGGACGATGTATTGAATCGGGACGCAATTTGAGTGATCCATTGTCATTAGGTGGCCCTGAACGTTACAATTCACTATCAGTTTTTCGTCCGATTAAAAATCTTTGACTCACAGCAGAACGGCCATAAGGTGCCCGAGGCAGCAATAGACCCATGGAGACTAGTCTGCTGGAACACGAGGTATTGAATCGGGACGCAATTTGAGTGTTCCATCGTCATTAGGTGGCCCTGAAAGTTACAATTCTCTATCAGTTTTTCCACCGATTCGAAAATCTTTGACTCACAGCAGAACGACCATAAGGTGCCCGAGGCAGCAATAGACCCATGGAGACAAGTCGGCTAGAGGACGATGTATTGAATCGGGACGCAATTTGAGTGATCCATCGTCATTAGGTGGCCCTGAAAGTTACAATTCTCTATCAGTTTTTCCACCGATTCGAAAATCTTTGACTCACAGCAGAACGGCCATAAGGTGCCCGAGGCAGCAATAGACGCATGGAGACAAGTCGGCTGGAGGACGATGTATTGAATCGGAACGCAATTTGAGTGTTCCATCGTCATTAGGTGGCCCTGAACGTTACAATTCACTATCAGTTCTTTGTCCCATTGGCTAATCTAGACTCACAGCAGAACGGCCATAAGGTGCCCGAGGCAGCAATAGACCCATGGAGTCAAGTCGGCTTTAGGACGATGTATTGAATCGGGACGCAATTTGCGTGGTCCATCCTCATTAGGTGGCCCTGAAAGTTAGAATTCACTATCAGTTTTTCGTCCGATTCGAAAATCTTTGACTCACAGCAGAACGGCCATAAGGTGCCCGAGGCAGCAATAGACCCATGGAGACAAGCCTGCTGGAGGACGAGGTATTGAATCGGGACGCAATTTGAGTGAATCATCGTCATTAGGTGGCCCTGAACGTTACAATTCACTATCAGTTTTTCGTCAGATTCGAAAATCTTTGAGTCACAGCAGAACGGCCATAAGGTGCCCGAGGCAGCAATAGACACATGGAGACAAGTCAGCTGGAGGACGATGTATTGAATCGGGACGCAATTTGAGTGAATCATCGTCATTAGGTGGCCCTGAACGTTACAATTCACTATCAGTTCTTCGTCCGATTCGATAATCTTTGAGTCACAGCAGAACGGCCATAAGGTGCCCGAGGCAGCAAGAGACCCATGGAGACAAGTCGGCTGGAGGACGATGTATTGAATCGGAACGCAATTTGAGTGATCCATCGTCATTAGGTGGCCCTGAAAGTTGGAATTCACTTTCAGTTTTTCGTCCGATTCGAAAATCTTTGACTCACAGCAGAACGGCCATAAGGTGCCCGATGCAGCAATAGACCCATGGAGATTAGTCTGCTGGAGGACGATGTATTGAATCGGGACGCAATTTGAGTGATCCATCGTCATTAGGTGGCCCTGAATGGTTCAATTCACTATCAGTTTTTCGTCGCATTCGATAATCTAGACTCACAGCAGAACGGCCATAATGTGCCCGAGGCAGCTATAGACCCATGGAGTCAAGTCGGCTGCAAGACGATGTATTGAATCGGGACGCAATTTGAGTGATCCATCGTCATTAGGTGGCCCTGAACGTTACAATTCGCTATTAGTTTTTCGTCCGATTCGAAAATCTTTCACTCACAGCAGAACGGCCATAAGGTGCCCGAGGCAGCAATAGACCCATGGAGACAAGTCGGCTGGATGACGATGTATTGAATCGGGACGCAATTTGAGTGATCCATCGTCATTAGGTGGCCCTGAACGTTACAATTCACTATCAGTTTTTCGTCCGATTCGAAAATCTTTGACTCACAGCAGAACGGCCATAATGTGCCCGAGGCAGCAATAGACCCATGGAGACTAGTCTGCTGGAGCACGAGGTATTGAATCGGGACGCAATTTGTGTTTTCCATCGTCATTAGGAGGCCCTGAACGTTACAATTCACTATCAGTTTTTCGTCCGATTCGAAAATCTTTGACTCACAGCAGAACGCCCATAAGGTGCCCGAGGCAGCAATAGACCGATGGAGACAAGTCTGCTGGAGGACGATGTATTGAATCGGGACGCAATTTGAGTGATCCATCGTCAATAGGTGGCCCTGAACGTTACAATTCACTATCAGATCTTCGTCCGATTCGAAAATCTTTGACCCACAGCAGAACGGCCATAAGGTGCCCGAGGCAGCAAAAGACCCATTGAGTCAAGTCGGCTGGAGGACGATGTATTGAATCGGGACGCAATTTGAGTGATCCATCGTCATTAGGTGGCCCTGAAAGTTACAATTCACTATCAGTTTTTCGTCCGATTCGAAAATCTTTGACTCACAGCAGAACGGCCATAAGGTGCCCGATGCAGCAATAGACCCATGGAGACAAGTCTGCTGGAGGACGATGTATTGAATAGGGTCGCAATTTGAGTGATCCATCGTCATTAGGTGGCCCTGAATGATTCAATTCACTATCAGTTTTTCGTCGCATTCGATAATCTAGACTCACAGCAGAACGGCCATAATGTGCCCGAGGCAGCTATAGACCCATGGAGTCAAGTCGGCTGCAGGACGATGTATTGAATCGGGACGCAATTTGAGTGATCCATCGTCATTAGGTGGCCCTGAACGTTACAATTCACTATCAGTTTTTCGTCCGATTCGAAAATCTTTGACTCACAGCAGAACGGCCATAAGGTGCCCGAGGCAGCAATAGACCCATGGAGACAAGTCGGCTGGATGACGATATATTGAATCGGGACGCAATTTGAGTGATCCATCGTCATTAGGTGGCTCTGAACGTTACAATTCACTATCAGTTTTTCGTCCGATTCGAAAATCTTTGACTCACAGCAGAACGGCCATAATGTGCCCGAGGCAGCAATAGACCCATGGAGACTAGTCTGCTGGAGCACGAGGTATTGAATCGGGACACAATTTGAGTGTTCCATCGTCATTAGGTGGCCCTGAACGTTACAATTCACTATCAGTTTTTCGTCCGTTTCGAAAATCTTTGACTCACAGCAGAACGCCCATAAGGTGCCCGACGCAGCAATAGACCCATGGAGACAAGTCTGCTGGAGGACGATGTATTGAATCGGGACGCAATTTGAGTGATCCATCGTCAATAGGTGGCCCTGAACGTGACAACTCACTATCAGATCTTCATCCGATTCGAAAATCTTTGACCCACAGCAGAACGGCCATAAGGTGCCCGAGGCAGCAATAGACCCATGGAGACAAGTCGGCTGGAGGACGATGTATTGAATCGGGACGCAATTTGAGTAATCCATCGTCACTAGGTGGCCCTGAACGTAACAATTCACTATCAGTTTTTCGTCCGATTCGAAAATCTTTGACTCACAGCAGAACGGCCATAAGGTGCCCGAGGCAGCAATAGACCCATGGAGACAAGTCTGCTGGAGGACGATGTATTGAATCGGGACGCAATTTGAGTGATCCATCGTCATTAGGTGGCCCTGAACGTTACAATTCACTATCAGTTTTTCGTCGCATTCGATAATCTAGACTGACAGCAGAACGGCCATAAGGTGCCCGAGGTAGCAATAGACCCATGGAGTCAAGTCGGCTGGAGGACGATGTATTGAATCGGGACGCAATTTGAGTGATCCATCGTCATTAGGTGGCCCTGAATGTTATAATTCACTATCAGTTTTTCGTCCGATTCGAAAATCTTTGACTCACAGCAGAACGGCCGTAAGGTGCCCGAGGCAGCAATAGACCAATGGAGACAAGTCTGCAGGATGACGATGTATTGAAGCGGGACGCAATTTGAGTGTTCCATCGTCATTAGGAGGCCCTGAATGTTGGAATTAACTACCAGTTTTTCGTCCCATTCGATAATCTAGACTCACGGGAGAACGACCATAAGGTGCCCGAGGCAGCATTAGACCCATGGGGACAAGTCGGCTGGAGGACGATGTATTGAATCGGGACGCAATTTGAGTGATCCATTGTCATTAGGTGGCCCTGAAAGTTACAATTCTCTATCAGCTTTTCCACCGATTCGAAAATCTTTGACTCACAGCAGAACGACCATAAGGTGCCCGAGGCAGCAATAGACCCATGGAGACAAGTCGGCTGGAGGACGATGTATTGAATCGGGACGCAATTTGAGTGATCCATCGTCATTAGGTGGCCCTGAAAGTTACAATTCTCTATCAGTTTTTCCACCGATTCGAAAATCTTTGACTCACAGCAGAACGGCCATAAGGTGCCCGAGGCAGCAATAGACGCATGGAGACAAGTCGGCTGGAGGACGATGTATTGAATCGGAACGCAATTTGAGTGTTCCATCGTCATTAGGTGGCCCTGAACGTTACAATTCACTATCAGTTTTTCGTCCCATTGGCTAATCTAGACCCACAGCAGAACGGCCATAAGGTGCCCGAGGCAGCAATAGACCCATGGAGTCAAGTCGGCTTTAGGACGATGTATTGAATCGGGACGCAATTTGCGTGGTCCATCCTCATTAGGTGGCCCTGAATGTTACAATTCACTATCAGTTTTTCGTCCGATTCGAAAATCTTTGACTCACAGCAGAACGGCCATAAGGTGCCCGAGGCAGCAATAGACCCATGGAGACAAGCCTGCTGGAGGACGAGGTATTGAATCGGGACGCAATTTGAGTGATCCATCGTCATTAGGTGGCCCTGAACGTTACAATTCACTATCAGTTTTTCGTCCGATTCGAAAATCTTTGACTCACAGCAGAACGGCCATAAGGTGCCCGAGGCAGCAATAGACCCATGGAGACAAGTCGGCTGGATGACGATGTATTGAATCGGGACGCAATTTGAGTGATCCATCGTCATTAGGTGGCCCTGAATGTTACAATTCACTATCAGTTTTTCGTCAGATTCGAAAATCTTTGAGTCACAGCAGAACGGCCATAAGGTGCCCGAGGCAGCAATAGACCCATGGAGACAAGTCAGCTGGAGGACGATGTATTGAATCGGGACGCAATTTGAGTGAATCATCGTCATTAGGTGGCCCTGAATGTTACAATTCACTATCAGTTCTTCGTCCGATTCGATAATCTTTGAGTCACAGCAGAACGGCCATAAGGTGCCTGAGGCAGCAATAGACCCATGGAGACAAGTCGGCTGGAGGACGATGTATTGAATCGGAACGCAATTTGAGTGATCCATCGTCATTAGGTGGCCCTGAAAGTTAGAATTCACTATCAGTTTTTCGTCCGATTCGAAAATCTTTGACTCACAGCTGAACGGCCATAAGGTGCCCGATGCAGCAATAGACCCATGGAGACAAGTCTGCTGGAGGACGATGTATTGAATCGGGACGCAATTTGAGTGATCCATCGTCATTAGGTGGCCCTGAATGTTTCAATTCACTATCAGTTTTTCGTCGCATTCGATAATCTAGACTCACAGCAGAACGGCCATAATGTGCCCGAGGCAGCTATAGACCCATGGAGTCAAGTCGGCTGCAGGACGATGTATTGAATCGGGACGCAATTTGAGTGATCCATCGTCATTAGGTGGCCCTGAACGTTACAATTCGCTATTAGTTTTTCGTCCGATTCGAAAATCTTTCACTCACAGCAGAACGGCCATAAGGTGCCCGAGGCAGCAATAGACCCATGGAGACAAGTCGGCTGGATGACGATGTATTGAATCGGGACGCAATTTGAGTGATCCATCGTCATTAGGTGGCCCTGAACGTTACAATTCACTATCAGTTTTTCGTCCGATTCGAAAATCTTTGACTCACAGCAGAACGCCCATAAGGTGCCCGATGCAGCAATAGACTCATGGAGACAAGTCTGCTGGAGGACGATGTATTGAATAGGGACGCAATTTGAGTGATCCATCGTCATTAGGTGGCCCTGAACGTTACAATTCGCTATTAGTTTTTCGTCCGATTCGAAAATCTTTCACTCACAGCAGAACGGCCATAAGGTGCCCGATGCAGCAATAGACCCATGGAGACAAGTCTGCTGGAGGACGATGTATTGAATAGGGACGCAATTTGAGTGATCCATCGTCATTAGGTGGCCCTGAATGTTTCAATTCACTATCAGTTTTTCGTCGCATTCGATAATCTAGACTCACAGCAGAACGGCCATAATGTGCCCGAGGCAGCTATAGACCCATGGAGACTAGTCTGCTGGAGCACGAGGTATTGAATCGGGACGCAATTTGAGTGTTCCATCGTCATTAGGAGGCCCTGAACGTTACAATTCACTATCAGTTTTTCGTCCGATTCGAAAATCTTTGACTCACAGCAGAACGCCCATAACGTGCCCGAGGCAGCAAGAGACCCATGGAGACAAGTCTGCTGGAGGACGATGTATTGAATCGGGACGCAATTTGAGTGATCCATCGTCAATAGGTGGCCCTGAACGTTACAACTCACTATCAGATCTTCATCCGATTCGAAAATCTTTCACCCACAGCAGAACGGCCATAAGGTGCCCGAGGCAGCAATAGACCCATGGAGACAAGTCGGCTGGAGGACGATGTATTGAATCGGGACGCAATTTGAGTAATCCATCGTCACTAGGTGGCCCTGAACGTAACAATTCACTATCAGTTTTTCGTCCGATTCGAAAATCTTTGACTCACAGCAGAACGGCCATAAGGTGCCCGAGGCAGCAATAGACCCATGGAGACAAGTCTGCTGGAGGACGATGTATTGAATCGGGACGCAATTTGAGTGATCCATCGTCATTAGGTGGCCCTGAACGTTACAATTCACTATCAGTTTTTCGTCGCATTCGATAATCTAGACTCACAGCAGAACGGCCATAAGGTGCCCGAGGCAGCAATAGACCCATGGTGTCAAGTCGGCTGGAGGACGATGTATTGAATCGGGACGCAATTTGAGTGATCCATCGTCATTAGGTGGCCCTGAATGTTACAATTCACTATCAGTTTTTCGTCCGATTCGAAAATCTTTGACTCACAGCAGAACGGCCGTAAGGTGCCCGAGGCAGCAATAGACCAATGGAGACAAGTCTGCAGGATGACGATGTATTGAATCGGGACGCAATTTGAGTGTTCCATCGTCATTAGGAGGCCCTGAATGTTAGAATTAACTACCAGTTTTTCGTCCCATTCGATAATCTAGACTCACGGGAGAACGACCATAAGGTGCCCGAGGCAGCATTAGCCCCATGGGGACAAGTCGGCTGGAGGACGATGTATTGAATCGGGACGCAATTTGAGTGATCCATCGTCATTAGGTGGCCCTGAACGTAACAATTCACTATCAGTTTTTCGTCCGATTCGAAAATCTTTGACTCACAGCAGAACGGCCATAATGTGCCCGAGGCAGCAATAGACCCATGGAGACTAGTCTGCTGGAACACGAGGTATTGAATCGGGACGCAATTTGAGTGCTCCATCGTCATTAGGAGGCCCTGAACGTTACAATTCACTATCAGTTATTCGTCCGATTCGAAAATCTATGACTCGCGGCAGAACGCCCATAAGGTGCCCGAGGCCGCAATAGACCCATGGAGACAAGTCGGCTGGAGGACGATGTATTGAATCGGGACGCAATTTGAGTGATCCATCGTCATTAGGTGGCCCTGAAAGTTACAATTCTCTATCAGTTTTTCCACCGATTCGAAAATCTTTGACTCACAGCAGAACGGCCATAAGGTGCCCGAGGCAGCAATAGACGCATGGAGACAAGTCGGCTGGAGGACGATGTATTGAATCGGAACGCAATTTGAGTGTTCCATCGTCATTAGGTGGCCCTGAACGTTACAATTCACTATCAGTTTTTCGTCCCATTGGATAATCTAGACTCACAGCAGAACGGCCATAAGGTGCCCGAGAAAGCAATAGACCCATGGAGTCAAGTCGGCTTTAGGACGATGTATTGAATCGGGACGCAATTTGAGTGATCCATCGTCATTAGGTGGCCCTGAATGTTACAATTCACTATCAGTTCTTCGTCAGATTCGAAAATCTTTGAGTCACAGCAGAACGGCCATAAGGTGCCCGAGGCAGCAATAGACCCATGGAAGCAAGTCAGCTGGAGGACGATGTATTGAATCGGGACGCAATTTGAGTGATCCATCGTCATTAGGTGGCCCTGAAAGTTACAATTCACTATCAGTTTTTCGTCCGATTCGAAAATCTTTGACTCACAGCAGAACGGCCATAAGGTGCGCGATGCAGCAATAGACCCATGGAGACAAGTCTGCTGGAGGACGATGTATTGAATCGGGACGCAATTTGAGTGATCCATCGTCATTAGGTGGCCCTGAATGTTTCAATTCACTATCAGTTTTTCGTCGCATTCGATAATCTAGACTCACAGCAGAACGGCCATAATGTGCCCGAGGCAGCTATAGACCCATGGAGTCAAGTCGGCTGCAGGACGATGTATTGAATCGGGACTTAATTTGAGTGATCCATCGTCATTAGGTGGCCCTGAACGTTGCAATTCGCTATTAGTTTTTCGTCCGATTCGAAAATCTTTCACTCACAGCAGAACGGCCATAAGGTGCCCGAGGCAGCAATAGACCCATGGAGACAAGTCGGCTGGATGACGATGTATTGAATCGGGACGCAATTAGAGTGATCCATCGTCAATAGGTGGCCCTGAACGTTACAATTCACTATCAGATCTTCGTCCGATTCGAAAATCTTTGACCCACAGCAGAACGGCCATAAGGTGCCCGAGGCAGCAAAAGACCCATGGAGACAAGTCGACTGGAGGACGATGTATTGAATCGGGACGCAATTTGAGTGATCCATCGTCATTAGGTGGCCCTGAAAGTTACAATTCACTATCAGTTTTTCGTCCGATTCGAAAGTCTTTGACTCACAGCAGAACGGCCATAAGGTGCCCGGTGCAGCAATAGACCCATGGAGACAAGTCTGCTGGAGGACGATGTATTGAATAGGGACGCAATTTGAGTGATCCATCGTCATTAGGTGGCCCTGAATGTTTCAATTCACTATCAGTTTTTCGTCGCATTCGATAATCTAGACTCACAGCAGAACGGCCATAATGGAGACTAGTCTGCTGGAGCACGAGGTATTGAATCGGGACGCAATTTGAGTGTTCCATCGTCATTAGGAGGCCCTGAACGTTACAATTCACTATCAGTTTTTCGTCCGATTCGAAAATCTTTGACTCACAGCAGAACGCCCATAACGTGCCCGAGGCAGCAAGAGACCCATGGAGACAAGTCTGCTGGAGGACGATGTATTGAATCGGGACGCAATTTGAGTGATCCATCGTCAATAGGTGGCCCTGAACGTTACAACTCACTATCAGATCTTCATCCGATTCGAAAATCTTTCACCCACAGCAGAACGGCCATAAGGTGCCCGAGGCAGCAATAGACCCATGGAGACAAGTCGGCTGGAGGACGATGTATTGAATCGGGACGCAATTTGAGTAATCCATCGCCACTAGGTGGCCCTGAACGTAACAATTCACTATCAGTTTTTCGTCCGATTCGAAAATCTTTGACTCACAGCAGAACGGCCATAAGGTGCCCGAGGCAGCAATAGACCCATGGAGACAAGTGTGCTGGATGACGATGTATTGAATCGGGACGCAATTTGAGTGATCCATCGTCATTAGGTGGCCCTGAACGTTACAATTCTCTATCAGTTTTTCGTCCGATTCGAAAATCTTTGACTCACAGCAGAACGGCCATAAGGTGCCCGAGGCAGCAATAGACCCATGGAGACAAGTCTGCTGGAGGACGATGTATTGAATCGGGACGCAATTTGAGTGATCCATCGTCATTAGGTGGCCCTGAACGTTACAATTCACTATCAGTTTTTCGTCGCATTCGATAATCTAGACTCACAGCAGATCGGCCATAAGGTGCCCGACTCAGCAATAGACCCATAGAGTCAAGTAGGCTGGAGGACGATGTATTGAATCGGGACGCAATTTGAGTGATCCATCGTCATTAGGTGTCCCTGAATGTTACAATTCACTATCAGTTTTTCGTCCGATTCGAAAATCTTTGACTCACAGCAGAAGGGCCATAAGGTGCCCGAGGCAGCAATAGACCCATGGAGACAAGTCTGCAGGATGACAATGTATTGAATCGCGACGCAATTTGAATGTTCCATCGTCATTAGGAGGCACTGAATGTTAGAATTAACTATCTATTTTTCGTCCCATTCGATAATCTAGACTCACGGGAGAACGACCATAAGGTGCCCGAGGCAGCAATAGACCCATGGAAGCAAGTCAGCTGGAGGACGATGTATTGAATCGGGACGCAATTTGAGTGATCCATCGTCATTAGGTGGCCCTGAAAGTTACAATTCACTATCAGTTTTTCGTCCGACTCGAAAATCTTTGACTCACAGCAGAACGTCCATAAGGTGCCCGACTCAGCAATGGAACCATGGAGTCAAGTAGGCTGGAGGACGATGTATTGAATCGGGACGCAATTTGAGTGATCCATCGTCATTAGGTGTCCCTGAATGTTACAATTCACTATCAGTTTTTCGTCCGATTCGAAAATCTTTGACTCACAAAAGAACGGCCATAAGGTGCCCGAGGCAGCAATAGAACCATGGAGACAAGTCTGCTGGAGGACGATGTATTGAATCGGGACGCAATTTGAGTGATCCATCGTCATTAGGAGGCCCTGAACGTTACAATTCCCTATCAGTTTTTCGTCGCATTCGATAATCTAGACTCACAGCAGAACGGCCATAATGTGCCCGAGGCAGCTATAGACCCATGGAGTCAAGTCGGCTGCAGGACGATGTATTGAATCGGGACTTAATTTGAGTGATCCATCGTCATTAGGTGGCCCTGAACGTTGCAATTCGCTATTAGTTTTTCGTCCGATTCGAAAATCTTTCACTCACAGCAGAACGGCCATAAGGTGCCCGAGGCAGCAATAGACCCATGGAGACAAGTCGGCTGGATGACGATGTATTGAATCGGGACGCAATTTGAGTGATCCATCGTCATTAGGTGGCCCTGAACGTTACAATTCACTATCAGTTTTTCGTCCGATTCGAAAATCTTTGACTCACAGCAGAACGGCCATAATGTGCCCGAGGCAGCAATAGACCCATGGAGACTAGTCTGCTGGAGCACGAGGTATTGAATCGGGACGCAATTTGTGTTTTCCATCGTCATTAGGAGGCCCTGAACGTTACAATTCACTATCAGTTTTTCGTCCGATTCGAAAATCTTTGAATCACAGCAGAACGCCCATATGGTGCCCGAGGCAGCAATAGACCCATGGAGACAAGTCTGCTGGAGGACGATGTATTGAATCGGGACGCAATTTGAGTGATCCATCGTCAATAGGTGGCCCTGAACGTTACAATTCACTATCAGATCTTCGTCCGATTCGAAAATCTTTGACCCACAGCAGAACGGCCATAAGGTGCCCGAGGCAGCAAAAGACCCATGGAGACAAGTCGGCTGGAGGACGATGTATTGAATCGGGACGCAATTTGAGTGATCCATCGTCATTAGGTGGCCCTGAAAATTACAATTCACTATCAGTTTTTCGTCCGATTCGAAAATCTTTGACTCACAGCAGAACGGCCATAAGGTGCCCGATGCAGCAATAGACCCATGGAGACAAGTCTGCTGGAGGACGATGTACTGAATAGGGACGCAATTTGAGTGATCCATCGTCATTAGGTGGCCCTGAATGTTTCAATTCACTATCAGTTTTTCGTCGCATTCGATAATCTAGACTCACAGCAGAACGGCCATAATGTGCCCGAGGCAGCTATAGACCCATGGAGTCAAGTCGGCTGCAGGACGATGTATTGAATCGGGACGCAATTTGAGTGATCCATCGTCATTAGGTGGCCCTGAACGTTACAATTCACTATCAGTTTTTCGTCCGATTCGAAAATCTTTGACTCACAGCAGAACGGCCATATGGTGCCCGAGGCAGCAATAGACCTATGGAGACAAGTCGGCTGGATGACGATATATTGATTCGGGACGCAATTTGAGTGATCCATCGTCATTAGGTGGCCCTGAACGTTACAATTCACTATCAGTTTTTCGTCCGATTCGAAAATCTTTGACTCACAGCAGAACGGCCATAATGTGCCCGAGGCAGCAATATACCCATGGAGACTAGTCTGCTGGAGCACGAGGTATTGAATCGGGACGCAATTTGAGTGTTCCATCGTCATTAGGAGGCCCTGAACGTTACAATTCACTATCAGTTTTTCGTCCGATTCGAAATTCTTTGACTCACAGCAGTACGCCCATAAGGTGCCCGAGGCAGCAATAGACCCATGGAGACAAGTCTGCTGGAGGACGATGTATTGAATCGGGACGCAATTTGAGTGATCCATCGTCAATAGGTGGCCCTGAACGTTACAATTCACTATCAGATCTTCGTCCGATTCGAAAATCTTTGACCCACAGCAGAACGGCCATAAGGTGCCCGAGGCAGCAATAGACCCATGGAGACAAGTCGGCTGGAGGACGATGTATTGAATCGGAACGCAATTTGAGTGATCCATCGTCATTAGGTGGCCCTGAAAGTTACAATTCACTATCAGTTTTTCGTCCGATTCGAAAATCTTTGACTCACAGCAGAACGGCCATAAGGTGCCCGATGCTGCAATAGACCCATGGAGACAAGTCTGCTGGAGGACGATGTATTGAATCGGGACGCAATTTGAGTGATCCATCGTCATTAGGTGGCCCTGAATGTTTCAATTCACTATCAGTTTTTCGTCGCATTCGATAATCTAGACTCACAGCAGAACGGCCATAATGTGCCCGAGGCAGCTATAGACCCATGGAGTCAAGTCGGCTGCAGGACAAGGTATTGAATCGGGACGCAATTTGAGTGATCCATCGTCATTAGGTGGCCCTGAACGTTACAATTCACTATTAGTTTTTCGTCCGATTCGAAAATCTTTGACTCACAGCAGAACGGCCATAAGGTGCCCGAGGCAGCAATAGACCCATGGAGACAAGTCGGCTGGATGACGATGTATTGAATCGGGACGCAATTTGAGTGATCCATCGTCATTAGGTGGCCCTGAACGTTACAATTCACTATCAGTTTTTCGTCCGATTCGAAAATCTTTGACTCACAGCAGAACGGCCATAATGTGCCCGAGGCAGCAATAGACCCATGGAGACTAGTGTGCTGGAGCACGAGGTATTGAATCGGGACGCAATTTGAGTGTTCCATCGTCATTAGGAGGCCCTGAACGTTACAATTCACTATCAGTTTTTCGTCCGATTCGAAAATCTTTGACTCACAGCAGAACGCCCATAAGGTGCCCGGAGCAGCAATAGACCCATGGAGACAAGTCTGCTGGAGGACGATGTATTGAATCGGGACGCAATTTGAGTGATCCATCGTTAATAGGTGGCCCTGAACGTTACAATTCACTATCAGATCTTCGTCCGATTCGAAAATCTTTGACCCACAGCAGAACGGCCATAAGGTGCCCGAGGCAGCAATAGACCCATGGAGACAAGTCGGCTGGAGGACGATGTATTGAATCGGGACGCAATTTGAGTGATCCATCGTCATTAGGTGGCCCTGAAAGTTACAATTCACTATCAGTTTTTCGTCCGATTCGAAAATCTTTGACTCACAGCAGAACGGCCATAAGGTGCCCGATGCAGCAATAGACCCATGGAGACAAGTCGGCTGGAGGACGATATATTGAATCGGGACGCAATTTGAGTGATCCATCGTCATTAGGTGGCCATGAATGTTACAATTCACTATCTGTTTTTCGTCGGATTCGAAAATCTTTGACTCACAGCAGAACGGCCATAATGTGCCCGAGGCAGCAATAGACCCATGGAGACAAGTCTGCTGGAGGACGATGTATTGAATCGGGACGCAATTTGAGTGATCCATCGTCATTAGGTGGCCCTGAACGTTACAATTCACTATCAGTTTTTCGTCCGATTCGAAAATCTTTGACTCACAGCAGTACGGCCATAAGGTGCCCGAGGCAGCAATAGACCCATGGAGACAAGTGTGCTGGATGACGATGTATTGAATCGGTACGCAATTTGAGTGATCCATCGTCATTAGGTGGCCCTGAACGTTACAATTCTCTATCAGTTTTTCGTCCGATTCGAAAATCTTTGACTCACAGCAGAACGGCCATAAGGTGCCCGAGGCAGCAATAGACCCATGGAGACAAGTCTGCTGGAGGACGATGTATTGAATCGGGACGCAATTTGAGTGATCCATCGTCATTAGGTGGCCCTGAACGTTACAATTCACTATCAGTTTTTCGTCGCATTCGATAATCTAGACTCACAGCAGATCGGCCATAAGGTGCCCGACTCAGCAATAGACCCATAGAGTCAAGTAGGCTGGAGGACGATGTATTGAATCGGGACGCAATTTGAGTGATCCATCGTCATTAGGTGTCCCTGAATGTTACAATTCACTATCAGTTTTTCGTCCGATTCGAAAATCTTTGACTCACAGCAGAAGGGCCATAAGGTGCCCGAGGCAGCAATAGACCCATGGAGACAAGTCTGCAGGATGACAATGTATTGAATCGCGACGCAATTTGAATGTTCCATCGTCATTAGGAGGCACTGAATGTTAGAATTAACTATCTATTTTTCGTCCCATTCGATAATCTAGACACACGGGAGAACGACCATAAGGTGCCCGAGGCAGCAATAGACCCATGGAGACAAGTCGGCTGGAGGACGATGTATTGAATCGGGACGCAATTTGAGTGATCCATCGTCGTTAGGTGGCCCTGAACGTTACAGTTCACTATCAGTTTTTCGTCCGCTTCGAAAATCTCTGACTCACAGCAGAACGGCCATAATGTGCCCGAGGCAGCAATAGACCCATGGAGACTTGTCTGCTGGAGCACGAGGTATTGCATCGGGACGCAATTTGAGTGTTCCATCGTCATTATGAGGCCCTGAACGTTACAATTCACTATCAGTTTTTCGTCCGACTCGAAAATCTTTGACTCACAGCAGAACGTCCATAAGGTGCCCGACTCAGCAATGGACCCATGGAGTCAAGTAGGCTGGAGGACGATGTATTGAATCGGGACGCAATTTGAGTGATCCATCGTCATTAGGTGTCCCTGAATGTTACAATTCACTATCAGTTTTTCGTCCGATTCGAAAATCTTTGACTCACAAAAGAACGGCCATAAGGTGCCCGAGGCAGCAATAGAACCATGGAGACAAGTCTGCTGGAGGACGATGTATTGAATCGGGACGCAATTTGAGTGATCCATCGTCATTAGGAGGCCCTGAACGTTACAATTCCCTATCAGTTTTTCGTCGCATTCGATAATCTAGACTCACAGCAGAACGGCCATAAGGTGCCCGACTCAGCAATGGACCCATAGAGTCAAGTAGGCTGGAGGACGATGTATTGAATCGGGACGCAATTTGAGTGATCCATCGTCATTAGGTGTCCCTGAATGTTACAATTCACTATCAGTTTTTCGTCCGATTCGAAAATCTTTGACTCACAGCAGAACGGCCATAAGGTGTCCGAGGCAGCAAGACCCATGGAGACAAGTCTGCAGGATGACGATGTATTGAATCGCGACGCAATTTGAATGTTCCATCGTCATTAGGAGGCCCTGAATGTTAGAATTAACTATCAGTTTTTCGTCCCATTCGATAATCTAGACTTACGGGAGAACGACTATAAGGTGCCCGAGGCAGCAATAGACCCATGGAGACAAGTCGGCTGGAGGACGATGTATTGAATCGGGACGCAATTTGAGTGAATCATCGTCATTAGGTGGCCCTGAACGTTACAATTCACTATCAGTTCTTCGTCCGATTCGATAATCTTTGAGTCACAGCAGAACGGCCATAAGGTGCCCGAGGCAGCAATAGACCCATGGAGACAAGTCGGCTGGAGGACGATGTATTGAATCGGAACGCAATTTGAGTGATCCATCGTCATTAGGAGGCCCTGCATGTTAGAATTAACTACCAGTTTTTCGTCAGATTCGAAAATCTTTGAGTCACAGCAGAACGGCCATAAGGTGCCCGAGGCAGCAATAGACCCATGGAGACAAGTCAGCTGGAGGACGAAGTATTGAATCGGGACGCAATTTGAGTGAATCATCGTCATTAGGTGGCCCTGAACGTTACAATTCACTATCAGTTCTTCGTCCGATTCGATAATCTTTGAGTCACAGCAGAACGGCCATAAGGTGCCCGAGGCAGCAATAGACCCATGGAGACAAGTCGGCTGGAGGACGATGTATTGAATCGGAACGCAATTTGAGTGATCCATCGTCATTAGGTGGCCCTGAACGTTACAATTCACTATCAGTTTTTCGTCGCATTCGATAATCTAGACTCACAGCAGATCGGCCATAAGGTGCCCGACTCAGCAATAGACCCATAGAGTCAAGTAGGCTGGAGGACGATGTATTGAATCGGGACGCAATTTGAGTGATCCATCGTCATTAGGTGTCCCTGAATGTTACAATTCACTATCAGTTTTTCGTCCGATTCGAAAATCTTTGACTCTCAGCAGAACGGCCATAATGTGCCCGAGGCAGCAATAGACCCATGGATACTAATTGCTGGAGCACGAGGTATTGAATCGGGACGCAATTTGTGTGTTCCATCGTCATTAGCAGGCCCTGAACGTTACAATTCACTATCAGTTTTTCGTCCGATTCGAAAATCTTTGACTCACAGCAGAACGGCCATAAGGTGTCCGAGGCAGCAATAGACCCATGGAGACAAGTCTGCAGGATGACGATGTATTGAATCGCGACGCAATTTGAGTGTTCCATCGTCATTAGGAGGCCCTGAATGTTAGAATTAACTATCAATTTTTCGTCCCATTCGATAATCTAGACTCACGGGAGAACGACCATAAGGTGCCCGAGGCAGCAATAGACCCATGGAGACAAGTCGGCTGGAGGACGATGTATTGAATCGGGACGCAATTTGAGTGATCCATCGTCGTTAGGTGGCCCTGAACGTTACAGTTCACTATCAGTTTTTCGTCCGATTCGAAAATCTTTGACTCACAGCAGAACGGCCATAATGTGCCCGAGGCAGCAATAGACCCATGGAGACTTGTCTGCTGGAGCACGAGGTATTGCATCGGGACGCAATTTGAGTGTTCCATCGTCATTAAGAGGCCCTGAACGTTACAATTCACTATCAGTTTTTCGTCCGACTCGAAAATCTTTGACTCACAGCAGAACGTCCATTAGGTGCCCGACTCAGCAATGGACCCATGGAGTCAAGTAGGCTGGAGGACGATGTATTGAATCGGGACGCAATTTGAGTGATCCATCGTCATTAGGTGTCCCTGAATGTTACAATTCACTATCAGTTTTTCGTCCGATTCGAAAATCTTTGACTCACAAAAGAACGGCCATAAGGTGCCCGAGGCAGCAATAGACCCATGGAGACAAGTCTGCTGGAGGACGATGTATTGAATCGGGACGCAATTTGAGTGATCCATCGTCATTAGGAGGCCCTGAACGTTACAATTCCCTATCAGTTTTTCGTCGCATTCGATAATCTAGACTCACAGCAGAACGGCCATAAGGAGCCCGACTCAGCAATGGACCCATGGAGTCAAGTAGGCTGGAGGACGATGTATTGAATCGGGACGCAATTTGAGTGTTCCATCGTCATTAGGTGTCCCTGAATGTTACAATTCACTATCAGTTTTTCGTCCGATTCGAAAATCTTTGACTCACAGCAGAACGGCCATAAGGTGTCCGAGGCAGCAATAGACCCATGGAGACAAGTCTGCAGGATGACGATGTATTGAATCGCGACGCAATTTGAGTGTTCCATCGTCATTAGGAGGCCCTGAATGTTAGAATTAACTATCAGTTTTTCGTCCCATTCGATAATCTAGACTTACGGGAGAACGACTATAAGCTGCCCGAGGCAGCAATAGACCCATGGAGACAAGTCGGCTGGAGGACGATGTATTGAATCGGGACGCAATTTGAGTGATCCATCGTCATTAGGTGGCCCTGAACGTTACAATTCACTACCTGTTTTTCGTCCGATTCGAAAATCTTTGACTCACAGCAGAACGGCCATAAGGTGCCCGAGGCAGAAATAGACCCAAGGAGACAAGTCTGCAGGATGACAATGTATTGAATCGCGACGCAATTTGAATGTTCCATCGTCATTAGGAGGCCCTGAATGTTAGAATTAACTATCAATTTTTCGTCCCATTCGATAATCTAGACTCACGGGAAAACGACCATAAGGTGCCCGAGGCAGCAATAGACCCATGGAGACAAGTCGGTTGGAGGACGATGTTTTGAATCGGGACGCAATTTGAGTAATCCATCGTCACTAGGTGGCCCTGAACGTAACAATTCACTATCAGTTTTTCGTCCGATTCGAAAATCTTTGACTCACAGCAGAACGGCCATAAGGTGCCCGAGGCAGCAATAGACCCATGGAGACAAGTCTGCTGGAGGACGATGTATTGAATCGGGACGCAATTTGATGTGATCCATCGTCATTAGGTGGCCCTGAATGTTAGAATTAACTACCAGTTTTTCGTCAGATTCGAAAATCTTTGAGTCACAGCAGAACGGCCATAAGGTGCCCGAGGCAGCAATAGACCCATGGAGACAAGTCAGCTGGAGGACGATGTATTGAATCGGGACGCAATTTGAGTGAATCATCGTCATTAGGTGGCCCTGAACGTTACAATTCACTATCAGTTCTTCGTCCGATTCGATAATCTTTGAGTCACAGCAGAACGGCCATAAGGTGCCCGAGGCAGCAATAGACCCATGGAGACAAGTCGGCTGGAGGACGATGTATTGAATCGGAACGCAATTTGAGTGATCCATAATCATTAGGTGGCCCTGAAGGTTACAATTCACTATCAGTTTTTCGTCCGATTCGAAAATCTTTGACTCACAGCAGAACGGCCATAAGGTGCCCGATGCTGCAATAGACCCATGCAGACAAGTCTGCTGGAGGACGATGTATTGAATCGGGACGCAATTTGAGTGATCCATCGTCATTAGGTGGCCCTGAATGTTTCAATTCACTATCAGTTTTTCGTCGCATTCGATAATCTAGACTCACAGCAGAACGGCCATAATGTGCCCGAGGCATCTATAGACCCATGGAGTCAAGTCGGCTGCAGGACGATGTATTGAATCGGGACGCAATTTGAGTGATCCATCGTCATTAGGTGGCCCTGAACGTTACAATTCACTATTAGTTTTTCGTCCGATTCGAAAATCTTTGACTCACAGCAGAACGGCCATAAGGTGCTCGAGGCAGCAATAGACCCATGGAGACAAGTCGGCTGGATGACGATGTATTGAATCGGGACGCAATTTGAGTGATCCATCGTCATTAGGTGGCCCTGAACGTTACAATTCACTATCAGTTTTTCGTCCGATTCGAAAATCTTTGACTCACAGCAGAACGCCCATAAGGTGCCCGAGGCAGCAATAGACCCATGGAGACTAGTCTGCTGGAGCACGAGGTATTGAATCGGGACGCAATTTGAGTGTTCCATCGTCATTAGGAGGCCCTGAACGTTACAATTCACTATCAGTTTTTCGTCCGATTCGAAAATCTTTGACTCACAGCAGAACGCCCATAAGGTGCCCGAGGCAGCAATAGACCCATGGAGACAAGTCTGCTGGAGGACGATGTATTGAATCGGGACGCAATTTGACTGATCCATCGTCAATAGGTGGCCCTGAAGGTTACAATTCACTATCAGATCTTCGTCCGATTCGAAAATCTTTGACCCACAGCAGAACGGCCATAAGCTGCCCGAGGCAGCAATAGACCCATGGAGACAAGTCGGCTGGAGGACGATGTATTGAATCGGGACGCAATTTGAGTGATCCATCGTCATTAGGTGGCCCTGAAAGTTACAATTCACTATCAGTTTTTCGTCCGATTCGAAAATCTTTGACTCACAGCAGAACGGCCATAAGGTGCCCGATGCAGCAATAGACCCATGGAGACAAGTCGGCTGGAGGACGATGTATTGAATCGGGACGCAATTTGAGTGATCCATCGTCATTAGGTGGCCATGAATGTTACAATTCACTATCTGTTTTTCGTCGGATTCGAAAATCTTTGACTCACAGCAGAACGGCCATAATGTGCCCGAGGCAGCAATAGACCCATGGAGACAAGTGTGCTGGATGACGATGTATTGAATCGGGACGCAATTTGAGTGATCCATCGTCATTAGGTGGCCCTGAACGTTACAATTCTCTATCAGTTTTTCGTCCGATTCGAAAATCTTTGACTCACAGCAGAACGGCCATAAGGTGCCCGAGGCAGCAATAGACCCATGGAGACAAGTCTGCTGGAGGACGATGTATTGAATCGGGACGCAATTTGAGTGATCCATCGTCATTAGGTGGCCCTGAACGTTACAATTCACTATCAGTTTTTCGTCGCATTCGATAATCTAGACTCACAGCAGATCGGCCATAAGGTGCCCGACTCAGCAATAGACCCATAGAGTCAAGTAGGCTGGAGGACGATGTATTGAATCGGGACGCAATTTGAGTGATCCATCGTCATTAGGTGTCCCTGAATGTTACAATTCACTATCAGTTTTTCGTCCGATTCGAAAATCTTTGACTCACAGCAGAAGGGCCATAAGGTGCCCGAGGCAGCAATAGACCCATGGAGACATGTCTGCAGGATGACAATGTATTGAATCGCGACGCAATTTGAATGTTCCATCGTCATTAGGAGGCACTGAATGTTAGAATTAACTATCTATTTTTCGTCCCATTCGATAATCTAGACTCACGGGAGAACGACCATAAGGTGCCCGAGGCAGCAATAGACCCATGGAGACAAGTCGGCTGGAGGACGATGTATTGAATCGGGACGCAATTTGAGTGATCCATCGTCGTTAGGTGGCCCTGAACGTTACAGTTCACTATCAGTTTTTCGTCCGCTTCGAAAATCCATGACTCACAGCAGAACGGCCATAATGTGCCCGAGGCAGCAATAGACCCATGGAGACTTGTCTGCTGGAGCACGAGGTATTGCATCAGGACGCAATTTGAGTGTTCCATCGTCATTAAGAGGCCCTGAACGTTACAATTCACTATCAGTTTTTCGTCCGACTCGAAAATCTTTGACTCACAGCAGAACGTCCATAAGGTGCCCGACTCAGCAATGGACCCATGGAGTCAAGTAGGCTGGAGGACGATGTATTGAATCGGGACGCAATTTGAGTGATCCATCGTCAATAGGTGTCCCTGAATGTTACAATTCACTATCAGTTTTTCGTCCGATTCGAAAATCTTTGACTCACAAAAGAACGGCCATAAGGTGCCCGAGGCAGCAATAGAACCATGGAGACAAGTCTGCTGGAGGACGATGTATTGAATCGGGACGCAATTTGAGTGATCCATCGTCATTAGGAGGCCCTGAACGTTACAATTCCCTATCAGTTTTTCGTCGCATTCGATAATCTAGACTCACAGCAGAACGGCCATAAGGTGCCCGACTCAGCAATGGACCCATGGAGTCAAGTAGGCTGGAGGACGATGTATTGAATCGGGACGCAATTTGAGTGATCCATCGTCATTAGGTGTCCCTGAATGTTACAATTCACTATCAGTTTTTCGTCCGATTCGAAAATCTTTGACTCACAGCAGAACGGCCATAAGGTGTCCGAGGCAGCAAGACCCATGGAGACAAGTCTGCAGGATGACGATGTATTGAATCGCGACGCAATTTGAGTGTTCCATCGTCATTAGGAGGCCCTGAATGTTAGAATTAACTATCAGTTTTTCGTCCCATTCGATAATCTAGACTTACGGGAGAACGACTATAAGGTGCCCCAGGCAGCAATAGACCCATGGAGACAAGTCGGCTGGAGGACGATGTATTGAATCGGGACGCAATTTGAGTGAATCATCGTCATTAGGTGGCCCTGAACGTTACAATTCACTATCAGTTCTTCGTCCGATTCGATAATCTTTGAGTCACAGCAGAACGGCCATAAGGTGCCCGAGGCAGCAATAGACCCATGGAGACAAGTCGGCTGGAGGACGATGTATTGAATCGGAACGCAATTTGAGTGATCCATCGTCATTAGGAGGCCCTGAATGTTAGAATTAACTACCAGTTTTTCGTCAGATTCGAAAATCTTTGAGTCACAGCAGAACGGCCATAAGGTGCCCGAGGCAGCAATAGACCCATGGAGACAAGTCAGCTGGAGGACGATGTATTGAATCGGGACGCAATTTGAGTGAATCATCGTCATTAGGTGGCCCTGAACGTTACAATTCACTATCAGTTCTTCGTCCGATTCGATAATCTTTGAGTCACAGCAGAACGGCCATAAGGTGCCCGAGGCAGCAATAGACCCATGGAGACAAGTCGGCTGGAGGACGATGTATTGAATCGGAACGCAATTTGAGTGATCCATCGTCATTAGGTGGCCCTGAACGTTACAATTCTCTATCAGTTTTTCGTCCGATTCGAAAATCTTTGACTCACAGCAGAACGGCCATAAGGTGCCCGAGGCAGCAATAGACCCATGGAGACAAGTCTGCTGGAGGACGATGTATTGAATCGGGACGAAATTTGAGTGATCCATCGTCATTAGGTGGCCCTGAACGTTACAATTCACTATCAGTTTTTCGTCGCATTCGATAATCTAGACTCACAGCAGATCGGCCATAAGGTGCCCGACTCAGCAATAGACCCATAGAGTCAAGTAGGCTGGAGGACGATGTATTGAATCGGGACGCAATTTGAGTGATCCATCGTCATTAGGTGTCCCTGTATGTTACAATTCACTATCAGTTTTTCGTCCGATTCGAAAATCTTTGACTCTCAGCAGAACGGCCATAATGTGCCCGAGGCAGCAATAGACCCATGGATACTAATTGCTGGAGCACGAGGTATTGAATCGGGACGCAATTTGTGTGTTCCATCGTCATTAGCAGGCCCTGAACGTTACAATTCACTATCAGTTTTTCGTCCGATTCGAAAATCTTTGACTCACAGCAGAACGGCCATAAGGTGTCCGAGGCAGCAATAGACCCATGGAGACAAGTCTGCAGGATGACGATGTATTGAATCGCGACGCAATTTGAGTGTTCCATCGTCATTAGGTGGCCCTGAAACTTACAATTCACTATCAGTTTTTCGTCCGATTCGAAAATCTTTGACTCACAGCAGAACAGCCATAAGGTGCTCGATGCAGCAATAGACCCATGGAGACAAGTCGGCTGGAGGACGATGTATTGAATCGGGACGCAATTTGAGTGATCCATCGTCATTAGGTGGCCATGAATGTTACAATTCACTATCTGTTTTTCGTCCCATTCGATAATCTAGACTCACGGGAGAACGACCATAAGGTGCCCGAGGCAGAAATAGACCCATGGAGACAAGTCTGCAGGAAGACAATGTATTGAATCGCGACGCAATTTGAATGTTCCATCGTCATTAGGAGGCCCTGAATGTTAGAATTAACTATCAATTTTTCGTCCCATTCGATAATCTAGACTCACGGGAGAACGACCATAAGGTGCCCGAGGCAGCAATAGACCCATGGAGACAAGTCTGCTGGAGGACGATGTATTGAATCAGGACGCAATTTGAGTGATCCATCGTCATTAGGTGGCCCTGAACGTTACAATTCACTATCAGTTTTTCGTCCGATTCGAAAATCTTTGACTCACAAAAGAACGGCCATAAGGTGCCCGAGGCAGCAATAGACCCATGGAGACAAGTCTGCTGGAGGACGATGTATTGAATCGGGACGCAATTTGAGTGATCCATCGTCATTAGGTGGCCCTGAACGTTACAATTCCCTATCAGTTTTTCGTCGCATTCGATAATCTAGACTCACAGCAGAACGGCCATAAGGTGCCCGACTCAGCAATGGACCCATGGTGTCAAGTAGGCTGGAGGACGATGTATTGAATCGGGACGCAATTTGAGTGATCCATCGTCATTAGGTGTCCCTGAATGTTACAATTCACTATCAGTTTTTCGTCCGTTTCGAAAATCTTTGACTCACAGCAGAACGGCCATAAGGTGTCCGAGGCAGCAATAGACCCATGGAGACAAGTCTGCAGGATGACGATGTATTGAATCGCGACGCAATTTGAGTGTTCCATCGTCATTAGGAGGCCCTGAATGTTAGAATTAACTATCAATTTTTCGTCCCATTCGATAATCTAGACTCACGGGAGAACGACCATAAGGTGCCCGAGGCAGCAATAGACCCATGGAGACAAGTCGGCTGGAGGACGATGTATTGAATCGGGACGCAATTTGAGTGATCCATCGTCGTTAGGTGGCCCTGAACGTTACAGTTCACTATCAGTTTTTCGTCCGATTCGAAAATCTTTGACTCACAGCAGAACGGCCATAATGTGCCCGAGGCAGCAATAGACCCATGGAGACTTGTCTGCTGGAGCACGAGGTATTGCATCGGGACGCAATTTGAGTGTTCCATCGTCATTAAGAGGCCCTGAACGTTACAATTCACTATCAGTTTTTCGTCCGACTCGAAAATCTTTGACTCACAGCAGAACGTCCATTAGGTGCCCGACTCAGCAATGGACCCATGGAGTCAAGTAGGCTGGAGGACGATGTATTGAATCGGGACGCAATTTGAGTGATCCATCGTCATTAGGTGTCCCTGAATGTTACAATTCACTATCAGTTTTTCGTCCGATTCGAAAATCTTTGACTCACAAAAGAAAGGCCATAAGGTGCCCGAGGCAGCAATAGACCCATGGAGACAAGTCTGCTGGAGGACGATGTATTGAATCGGGACGCAATTTGAGTGATCCATCGTCATTAGGAGGCCCTGAACGTTACAATTCCCTATCAGTTTTTCGTCGCATTCGATAATCTAGACTCACAGCAGAACGGCCATAAGGTGCCCGACTCAGCAATGGACCCATGGAGTCAAGTAGGCTGGAGGACGATGTATTGAATCGGGACGCAATTTGAGTGATCCATCGTCATTAGGTGGCCCTGAACGTTACAATTCACTATCAGTTTTTCGTCCGATTCGAAAATCTTTGACTCACAAAAGAACGGCCATAAGGTGCCCGAGGCAGCAATAGACCCATGGAGACAAGTCTGCTGGAGGACGATGTATTGAATCGGGACGCAATTTGAGTGATCCATCGTCATTAGGTGGCCCTGAACGTTACAATTCCCTATCAGTTTTTCGTCGCATTCGATAATCTAGACTCACAGCAGAACGGCCATAAGGTGCCCGACTCAGCAATGGACCCATGGTGTCAAGTAGGCTGGAGGACGATGTATTGAATCGGGACGCAATTTGAGTGATCCATCGTCATTAGGTGTCCCTGAATGTTACAATTCACTATCAGTTTTTCGTCCGTTTCGAAAATCTTTGACTCACAGCAGAACGGCCGTAAGGTGTCCGAGGCAGCAATAGACCCATGGAGACAAGTCTGCAGGATGACGATGTATTGAATCGCGACGCAATTTGAGTGTTCCATCGTCATTAGGAGGCCCTGAATGTTAGAATTAACTATCAATTTTTCGTCCCATTCGATAATCTAGACTCACGGGAGAACGACCATAAGGTGCCCGAGGCAGCAATAGACCCATGGAGACAAGTCGGCTGGAGGACGATGTATTGAATCGGGACGCAATTTGAGTGATCCATCGTCGTTAGGTGGCCCTGAACGTTACAGTTCACTATCAGTTTTTCGTCCGATTCGAAAATCTTTGACTCACAGCAGAACGGCCATAATGTGCCCGAGGCAGCAATAGACCCATGGAGACTTGTCTGCTGGAGCACGAGGTATTGCATCGGGACGCAATTTGAGTGTTCCATCGTCATTAAGAGGCCCTGAACGTTACAATTCACTATCAGTTTTTCGTCCGACTCGAAAATCTTTGACTCACAGCAGAACGTCCATTAGGTGCCCGACTCAGCAATGGACCCATGGAGTCAAGTAGGCTGGAGGACGATGTATTGAATCGGGACGCAATTTGAGTGATCCATCGTCATTAGGTGTCCCTGAATGTTAAAATTCACTATCAGTTTTTCGTCCGATTCGAAAATCTTTGACTCACAAAAGAAAGGCCATAAGGTGCCCGAGGCAGCAATAGACCCATGGAGACAAGTCTGCTGGAGGACGATGTATTGAATCGGGACGCAATTTGAGTGATCCATCGTCATTAGGAGGCCCTGAACGTTACAATTCCCTATCAGTTTTTCGTCGCATTCGATAATCTAGACTCACAGCAGAACGGCCATAAGGTGCCCGACTCAGCAATGGACCCATGGAGTCAAGTAGGCTGGAGGACGATGTATTGAATCGGGACGCAATTTGAGTGATCCATCGTCATTAGGTGTCCCTGAATGTTACAATTCACTATCAGTTTTTCGTCCGATTCGAAAATCTTTGACTCACAGCAGAACGGCCATAAGGTGTCCGAGGCAGCAATAGACCCATGGAGACAAGTCTGCAGGATGACGATGTATTGAATCGCGACGCAATTTGAGTGTTCCATCGTCATTAGGAGGCCCTGAATGTTAGAATTAACTATCAGTTTTTCGTCCCATTCGATAATCTGGACTTACGGGAGAACGACTATAAGCTGCCCGAGGCAGCAATAGACCCATGGAGACAAGTCGGCTGGAGGACGATGTATTGAATCGGGACGCAATTTGAGTGATCCATCGTCATTAGGTGGCCCTGAACGTTACAATTCACTACCTGTTTTTCGTCCGATTCGAAAATCTTTGACTCACAGCAGAACGGCCATAAGGTGCCCGAGGCAGAAATAGACCCATGGAGACAAGTCTGCAGGATGACAATGTATTGAATCGCGACGCAATTTGAATGTTCCATCGTCATTAGGAGGCCCTGAATGTTAGAATTAACTATCAATTTTTCGTCCCATTCGATAATCTAGACTCACGGGAAAACGACCATAAGGTGCCCGAGGCAGCAATAGACCCATGGAGACAAGTCGGTTGGAGGACGATGTTTTGAATCGGGACGCAATTTGAGTAATCCATCGTCACTAGGTGGCCCTGAACGTAACAATTCACTATCAGTTTTTCGTCCGATTCGAAAATCTTTGACTCACAGCAGAACGGCCATAATGTGCCCGAGGCAGCAATAGACCCATGGAGACTTGTCTGCTGGAGCACGAGGTATTGCATCGGGACGCAATTTGAGTGTTCCATCGTCATTAAGAGGCCCTGAACGTTACAATTCACTATCAGTTTTTCGTCCGACTCGAAAATCTTTGACTCACAGCAGAACGTCCATTAGGTGCCCGACTCAGCAATGGACCCATGGAGTCAAGTAGGCTGGAGGACGATGTATTGAATCGGGACGCAATTTGAGTGATCCATCGTCATTAGGTGTCCCTGAATGTTACAATTCACTATCAGTTTTTCGTCCGATTCGAAAATCTTTGACTCACAAAAGAAAGGCCATAAGGTGCCCGAGGCAGCAATAGACCCATGGAGACAAGTCTGCTGGAGGACGATGTATTGAATCGGGACGCAATTTGAGTGATCCATCGTCATTAGGAGGCCCTGAACGTTACAATTCCCTATCAGTTTTTCGTCGCATTCGATAATCTAGACTCACAGCAGAACGGCCATAAGGTGCCCGACTCAGCAATGGACCCATGGAGTCAAGTAGGCTGGAGGACGATGTATTGAATCGGGACGCAATTTGAGTGATCCATCGTCATTAGGTGTCCCTGAATGTTACAATTCACTATCAGTTTTTCGTCCGATTCGAAAATCTTTGACTCACAGCAGAACGGCCATAAGGTGTCCGAGGCAGCAATAGACCCATGGAGACAAGTCTGCAGGATGACGATGTATTGAATCGCGACGCAATTTGAGTGTTCCATCGTCATTAGGAGGCCCTGAATGTTAGAATTAACTATCAGTTTTTCGTCCCATTCGATAATCTGGACTTACGGGAGAACGACTATAAGCTGCCCGAGGCAGCAATAGACCCATGGAGACAAGTCGGCTGGAGGACGATGTATTGAATCGGGACGCAATTTGAGTGATCCATCGTCATTAGGTGGCCCTGAACGTTACAATTCACTACCTGTTTTTCGTCCGATTCGAAAATCTTTGACTCACAGCAGAACGGCCATAAGGTGCCCGAGGCAGAAATAGACCCATGGAGACAAGTCTGCAGGATGACAATGTATTGAATCGCGACGCAATTTGAATGTTCCATCGTCATTAGGAGGCCCTGAATGTTAGAATTAACTATCAATTTTTCGTCCCATTCGATAATCTAGACTCACGGGAAAACGACCATAAGGTGCCCGAGGCAGCAATAGACCCATGGAGACAAGTCGGTTGGAGGACGATGTTTTGAATCGGGACGCAATTTGAGTAATCCATCGTCACTAGGTGGCCCTGAACGTAACAATTCACTATCAGTTTTTCGTCCGATTCGAAAATCTTTGACTCACAGCAGAACGGCCATAAGGTGCCCGAGGCAGCAATAGACCCATGGAGACAAGTCTGCTGGAGGTCGATGTATTGAATCGGGACGCAATTTGATGTGATCCATCGTCATTAGGTGGCCCTGAATGTTAGAATTAACTACCAGTTTTTCGTCAGATTCGAAAATCTTTGAGTCACAGCAGAACGGCCATAACGTGCCCGAGGCAGCAATAGACCCATGGAGACAAGTCAGCTGGAGGACGATGTATTGAATCGGGACGCAATTTGAGTGAATCATCGTCATTAGGTGGCCCTGAACGTTACAATTCACTATCAGTTCTTCGTCCGATTCGATAATCTTTGAGTCACAGCAGAACGGCCATAAGGTGCCCGAGGCAGCAATAGACCCATGGAGACAAGTCGGCTGGAGGACGATGTATTGAATCGGAACGCAATTTGAGTGATCCATAATCATTAGGTGGCCCTGAAGGTTACAATTCACTATCAGTTTTTCGTCCGATTCGAAAATCTTTGACTCACAGCAGAACGGCCATAAGGTGCCCGATGCTGCAATAGACCCATGCAGACAAGTCTGCTGGAGGACGATGTATTGAATCGGGACGCAATTTGAGTGATCCATCGTCATTAGGTGGCCCTGAATGTTTCAATTCACTATCAGTTTTTCGTCGCATTCGATAATCTAGACTCACAGCAGAACGGCCATAATGTGCCCGAGGCATCTATAGACCCATGGAGTCAAGTCGGCTGCAGGACGATGTATTGAATCGGGACGCAATTTGAGTGATCCATCGTCATTAGGTGGCCCTGAACGTTACAATTCACTATTAGTTTTTCGTCCGATTCGAAAATCTTTGACTCACAGCAGAACGGCCATAAGGTGCTCGAGGCAGCAATAGACCCATGGAGACAAGTCGGCTGGATGACGATGTATTGAATCGGGACGCAATTTGAGTGATCCATCGTCATTAGGTGGCCCTGAACGTTACAATTCACTATCAGTTTTTCGTCCGATTCGAAAATCTTTGACTCACAGCAGAACGCCCATAAGGTGCCCGAGGCAGCAATAGACCCATGGAGACTAGTCTGCTGGAGCACGAGGTATTGAATCGGGACGCAATTTGAGTGTTCCATCGTCATTAGGAGGCCCTGAACGTTACAATTCACTATCAGTTTTTCGTCCGATTCGAAAATCTTTGACTCACAGCAGAACGCCCATAAGGTGCCCGAGGCAGCAATAGACCCATGGAGACAAGTCTGCTGGAGGACGATGTATTGAATCGGGACGCAATTTGACTGATCCATCGTCAATAGGTGGCCCTGAAGGTTACAATTCACTATCAGATCTTCGTCCGATTCGAAAATCTTTGACCCACAGCAGAACGGCCATAAGGTGCCCGAGGCAGCAATAGACCCATGGAGACAAGTCGGCTGGAGGACGATGTATTGAATCGGGACGCAATTTGAGTGATCCATCGTCATTAGGTGGCCCTGAACGTTACAATTCACTATCAGTTTTTCGTCCGATTCGAAAATCTTTGACTCACAGCAGAACGGCCATAATGTGCCCGAGGCAGCAATAGACCCATGGAGACAAGTGTGCTGGATGACGATGTATTGAATCGGGACGCAATTTGAGTGATCCATCGTCATCAGGTGGCGCTGAACGTTACAATTCTCTATCAGTTTTTCGTCCGATTCGAAAATCTTTGACTCACAGCAGAACGGCCATAAGGTGCCCGAGGCAGCAATAGACCCATGGAGTCAAGTCTGCTGGAGGACGATGTATTGAATCGGGACGAAATTTGAGTGATCCATCGTCATTAGGTGGCCCTGAATGTTACAATTCACTGTCTGTTTTTCGTCCCATTCGATAATCTAGACTCACGGGAGAACGTCCATAAGGTGCCCGAGGCAGAAATAGACCCATGGAGACAAGTCTGCAGGATGACAATGTATTGAATCGCGACGCAATTTGAATGTTCCATCGTCATTAGGAGGCCCTGAATGTTAGAATTAACTATCAATTTTTCGTCCCATTCGATAATCTAGACTCACAGCAGAACGGCCATAATGTGCCCGAGGCAGCAATAGACCCATGGAGACTTGTCTGCTGGAGCACGAGGTATTGCATCGGGACGCAATTTGAGTGTTCCATCGTCATTAGGAGGCCCTGAACGTTACAATTCACTATCATTTTTTCGTCCGATTCGAAAATCTTTGACTCACAGCAGAACGCCCATAAGGTGCCCGAGGCAGCAATAGACCCATGGAGACAAGTCTGCTGGAGGACGATGTATTGAATCAGGACGCAATTTGAGTGATCCATCGTCATTAGGTGGCCCTGAACGTTACAATTCACTATCAGTTTTTCGTCCGATTCGAAAATCTTTGACTCACAAAAGAACGGCCATAAGGTGCCCGAGGCAGCAATAGACCCATGGAGACAAGTCTGCTGGAGGACGATGTATTGAATCGGGACGCAATTTGAGTGATCCATCGTCATTAGGTGGCCCTGAACGTTACAATTCCCTATCAGTTTTTCGTCGCATTCGATAATCTAGACTCACAGCAGAACGGCCATAAGGTGCCCGACTCAGCAATGGACCCATGGAGTCAAGTAGGCTGGAGGACGATGTATTGAATCGGGACGCAATTTGAGTGATCCATCGTCATTAGGTGTCCCTGAATGTTACAATTCACTATCAGTTTTTCGTCCGTTTCGAAAATCTTTGACTCACAGCAGAACGGCCATAAGGTGTCCGAGGCAGCAATAGACCCATGGAGACAAGTCTGCAGGATGACGATCTATTGAATCGCGACGCAATTTGAGTGTTCCATCGTCATTAGGAGGCCCTGAATGTTAGAATTAACTATCAATTTTTCGTCCCATTCGATAATCTAGACTCACGGGAGAACGACCATAAGGTGCCCGAGGCAGCAATAGACCCATGGAGACAAGTCGGCTGGAGGACGATGTATTGAATCGGGACGCAATTTGAGTGATCCATCGTCGTTAGGTGGCCCTGAACGTTACAGTTCACTATCAGTTTTTCGTCCGATTCGAAAATCTTTGACTCACAGCAGAACGGCCATAATGTGCCCGAGGCAGCAATAGACCCATGGAGACTTGTCTGCTGGAGCACGAGGTATTGCATCGGGACGCAATTTGAGTGTTCCATCGTCATTAAGAGGCCCTGAACGTTACAATTCACTATCAGTTTTTCGTCCGACTCGAAAATCTTTGACTCACAAAAGAACGGCCATAAGGTGCCCGAGGCAGCAATAGACCCATGGAGACAAGTCTGCTGGAGGACGATGTATTGAATCGGGACGCAATTTGAGTGATCCATCGTCATTAGGTGGCCCTGAACGTTACAATTCCCTATCAGTTTTTCGTCGCATTCGATAATCTAGACTCACAGCAGAACGGCCATAAGGTGCCCGACTCAGCAATGGACCCATGGTGTCAAGTAGGCTGGAGGACGATGTATTGAATCGGGACGCAATTTGAGTGATCCATCGTCATTAGGTGTCCCTGAATGTTACAATTCACTATCAGTTTTTCGTCCGTTTCGAAAATCTTTGACTCACAGCAGAACGGCCATAAGGTGTCCGAGGCAGCAATAGACCCATGGAGACAAGTCTGCAGGATGACGATGTATTGAATCGCGACGCAATTTGAGTGTTCCATCGTCATTAGGAGGCCCTGAATGTTAGAATTAACTATCAATTTTTCGTCCCATTCGATAATCTAGACTCACGGGAGAACGACCATAAGGTGCCCGAGGCAGCAATAGACCCATGGAGACAAGTCGGCTGGAGGACGATGTATTGAATCGGGACGCAATTTGAGTGATCCATCGTCGTTAGGTGGCCCTGAACGTTACAGTTCACTATCAGTTTTTCGTCCGATTCGAAAATCTTTGACTCACAGCAGAACGGCCATAATGTGCCCGAGGCAGCAATAGACCCATGGAGACTTGTCTGCTGGAGCACGAGGTATTGCATCGGGACGCAATTTGAGTGTTCCATCGTCATTAAGAGGCCCTGAACGTTACAATTCACTATCAGTTTTTCGTCCGACTCGAAAATCTTTGACTCACAGCAGAACGTCCATTAGGTGCCCGACTCAGCAATGGACCCATGGAGTCAAGTAGGCTGGAGGACGATGTATTGAATCGGGACGCAATTTGAGTGATCCATCGTCATTAGGTGTCCCTGAATGTTACAATTCACTATCAGTTTTTCGTCCGATTCGAAAATCTTTGACTCACAAAAGAAAGGCCATAAGGTGCCCGAGGCAGCAATAGACCCATGGAGACAAGTCTGCTGGAGGACGATGTATTGAATCGGGACGCAATTTGAGTGATCCATCGTCATTAGGAGGCCCTGAACGTTACAATTCCCTATCAGTTTTTCGTCCCATTCGATAATCTAGACTTACGGGAGAACGACTATAAGCTGCCCGAGGCAGCAATAGACCCATGGAGACAAGTCGGCTGGAGGACGATGTATTGAATCGGGACGCAATTTGAGTGATCCATCGTCATTATGTGGCCCTGAAAGTTACAATTCACTACCTGTTTTTCGTCCGATTCGAAAATCTTTGACTCACAGCAGAACGGCCATAAGGTGCCCGAGGCAGAAATAGACCCATGGAGACAAGTCTGCAGGATGACAATGTATTGAATCGCGACGCAATTTGAATGTTCCATCGTCATTAGGAGGCCCTGAATGTTAGAATTAACTATCAATTTTTCGTCCCATTCGATAATCTAGACTCACGGGAAAACGACCATAAGGTGCCCGAGGCAGCAATAGACCCATGGAGACAAGTCGGTTGGAGGACGATGTTTTGAATCGGGACGCAATTTGAGTAATCCATCGTCACTAGGTGGCCCTGAACGTAACAATTCACTATCAGTTTTTCGTCCGATTCGAAAATCTTTGACTCACAGCAGAACGGCCATAAGGTGCCCGAGGCAGCAATAGACCCATGGAGACAAGTCTGCTGGAGGACGATGTATTGAATCGGGACGCAATTTGATGTGATCCATCGTCATTAGGTGGCCCTGAATGTTAGAATTAACTACCAGTTTTTCGTCAGATTCGAAAATCTTTGAGTCACAGCAGAACGGCCATAACGTGCCCGAGGCAGCAATAGACCCATGGAGACAAGTCAGCTGGAGGACGATGTATTGAATCGGGACGCAATTTGAGTGAATCATCGTCATTAGGTGGCCCTGAACGTTACAATTCACTATCAGTTCTTCGTCCGATTCGATAATCTTTGAGTCACAGCAGAACGGCCATAAGGTGCCCGAGGCAGCAATAGACCCATGGAGACAAGTCGGCTGGAGGACGATGTATTGAATCGGAACGCAATTTGAGTGATCCATAATCATTAGGTGGCCCTGAAGGTTACAATTCACTATCAGTTTTTCGTCCGATTCGAAAATCTTTGACTCACAGCAGAACGGCCATAAGGTGCCCGATGCTGCAATAGACCCATGCAGACAAGTCTGCTGGAGGACGATGTATTGAATCGGGACGCAATTTGAGTGATCCATCGTCATTAGGTGGCCCTGAATGTTTCAATTCACTATCAGTTTTTCGTCGCATTCGATAATCTAGACTCACAGCAGAACGGCCATAATGTGCCCGAGGCATCTATAGACCCATGGAGTCAAGTCGGCTGCAGGACGATGTATTGAATCGGGACGCAATTTGAGTGATCCATCGTCATTAGGTGGCCCTGAACGTTACAATTCACTATTAGTTTTTCGTCCGATTCGAAAATCTTTGACTCACAGCAGAACGGCCATAAGGTGCTCGAGGCAGCAATAGACCCATGGAGACAAGTCGGCTGGATGACGATGTATTGAATCGGGACGCAATTTGAGTGATCCATCGTCATTAGGTGGCCCTGAACGTTACAATTCACTATCAGTTTTTCGTCCGATTCGAAAATCTTTGACTCACAGCAGAACGCCCATAAGGTGCCCGAGGCAGCAATAGACCCATGGAGACTAGTCTGCTGGAGCACGAGGTATTGAATCGGGACGCAATTTGAGTGTTCCATCGTCATTAGGAGGCCCTGAACGTTACAATTCACTATCAGTTTTTCGTCCGATTCGAAAATCTTTGACTCACAGCAGAACGCCCATAAGGTGCCCGAGGCAGCAATAGACCCATGGAGACAAGTCTGCTGGAGGACGATGTATTGAATCGGGACGCAATTTGACTGATCCATCGTCAATAGGTGGCCCTGAAGGTTACAATTCACTATCAGATCTTCGTCCGATTCGAAAATCTTTGACCCACAGCAGAACGGCCATAAGGTGCCCGAGGCAGCAATAGACCCATGGAGACAAGTCGGCTGGAGGACGATGTATTGAATCGGGACGCAATTTGAGTGATCCATCGTCATTAGGTGGCCCTGAACGTTACAATTCACTATCAGTTTTTCGTCCGATTCGAAAATCTTTGACTCACAGCAGAACGGCCATAATGTGCCCGAGGCAGCAATAGACCCATGGAGACAAGTGTGCTGGATGACGATGTATTGAATCGGGACGCAATTTGAGTGATCCATCGTCATTAGGTGGCGCTGAACGTTACAATTCTCTATCAGTTTTTCGTCCGATTCGAAAATCTTTGACTCACAGCAGAACGGCCATAAGGTGCCCGAGGCAGCAATAGACCCATGGAGACAAGTTTGCTGGAGGACGATGTATTGAATCGGGACGAAATTTGAGTGATCCATCGTCATTAGGTGGCCCTGAATGTTACAATTCACTGTCTGTTTTTCGTCCCATTCGATAATCTAGACTCACGGGAGAACGTCCATAAGGTGCCCGAGGCAGAAATAGACCCATGGAGACAAGTCTGCAGGATGACAATGTATTGAATCGCGACGCAATTTGAATGTTCCATCGTCATTAGGAGGCCCTGAATGTTAGAATTAACTATCAATTTTTCGTCCCATTCGATAATCTAGACTCACAGCAGAACGGCCATAATGTGCCCGAGGCAGCAATAGACCCATGGAGACTTGTCTGCTGGAGCACGAGGTGTTGCATCGGGACGCAATTTGAGTGTTCCATCGTCATTAGGAGGCCCTGAACGTTACAATTCACTATCATTTTTTCGTCCGATTCGAAAATCTTTGACTCACAGCAGAACGCCCATAAGGTGCCCGAGGCAGCAATAGACCCATGGAGACAAGTCTGCTGGAGGACGATGTATTGAATCAGGACGCAATTTGAGTGATCCATCGTCATTAGGTGGCCCTGAACGTTACAATTCACTATCAGTTTTTCGTCCGATTCGAAAATCTTTGACTCACAAAAGAACGGCCATAAGGTGCCCGAGGCAGCAATAGACCCATGGAGACAAGTCTGCTGGAGGACGATGTATTGAATCGGGACGCAATTTGAGTGATCCATCGTCATTAGGTGGCCCTGAACGTTACAATTCCCTATCAGTTTTTCGTCGCATTCGATAATCTAGACTCACAGCAGAACGGCCATAAGGTGCCCGACTCAGCAATGGACCCATGGAGTCAAGTAGGCTGGAGGACGATGTATTGAATCGGGACGCAATTTGAGTGATCCATCGTCATTAGGTGTCCCTGAATGTTACAATTCACTATCAGTTTTTCGTCCGATTCGAAAATCTTTGACTCACAAAAGAACGGCCATAAGGTGCCCGAGGCAGCAATAGACCCATGGAGACAAGTCTGCTGGAGGACGATGTATTGAATCGGGACGCAATTTGAGTGATCCATCGTCATTAGGAGGCCCTGAACGTTACAATTCCCTATCAGTTTTTCGTCGCATTCGATAATCTAGACTCACAGCAGAACGGCCATAAGGTGCCCGACTCAGCAATGGACCCATGGAGTCAAGTAGGCTGGAGGACGATGTATTGAATCGGGACGCAATTTGAGTGATCCATCGTCATTAGGTGTCCCTGAATGTTACAATTCACTATCAGTTTTTCGTCCGATTCGAAAATCTTTGACTCACAGCAGAACGGCCATAAGGTGTCCGAGGCAGCAATAGACCCATGGAGACAAGTCTGCAGGATGACGATGTATTGAATCGCGACGCAATTTGAGTGTTCCATCGTCATTAGGAGGCCCTGAATGTTAGAATTAACTATCAGTTTTTCGTCCCATTCGATAATCTAGACTTACGGGAGAACGACTATAAGGTGCCCGAGGCAGCAATAGACCCATGGAGACAAGTCGGCTGGAGGACGATGTATTGAATCGGGACGCAATTTGAGTGATCCATCGTCATTAGGTGGCCCTGAACGTTACAATTCACTACCTGTTTTTCGTCCGATTCGAAAATCTTTGACTCACAGCAGAACGGCCATAAGGTGCCCGAGGCAGAAATAGACCCATGGAGACAAGTATGCAGGATGACAATGTATTGAATCGCGACGCAATTTGAATGTTCCATCGTCATTAGGAGGCCCTGAATGTTAGAATTAACTATCAATTTTTCGTCCCATTCGATAATCTAGACTCACGGGAAAACGACCATAAGGTGCCCGAGGCAGCAATAGACCCATGGAGACAAGTCGGTTGGAGGACGATGTATTGAATCGGGACGCAATTTGAGTAATCCATCGTCACTAGGTGGCCCTGAACGTAACAATTCACTATCAGTTTTTCGTCCGATTCGATAATCTTTGACCCACAGCAGAACGGCCATAAGGTGCCCGAGGCAGCAATAGACCCATGGAGACAAGTCTGCTGGAGGACGATGTATTGAATCGGGACGCAATTTGATGTGATCCATCGTCATTAGGTGGCCCTGAACGTTACAATTCACTATCAGTTTTTCGTCGCATTCGATAATCTAGACTCACAGCAGAACGGCCATAAGGTGCCCGAGGCAGCAATAGACCCATGGAGTCAAGTCGGCTGGAGGACGATGTATTGAATCGGGACGCAATTTGAGTGATCCATCATCATTAGGTGGCCCTGAATGTTACAATTCACTATCAGTTTTTCGTCCGATTCGAAAATCTTTGACTCACAGCAGAACGGCCGTAAGGTGCCCGAGGCAGCAATAGACCAATGGAGACAAGTCTGCAGGATGACGATGTATTGAATCGGGACGCAATTTGAGTGCTCCATCGTCATTAGGAGGCCCTGAATGTTAGAATTAACTACCAGTTTTTCGTCAGATTCGAAAATCTTTGAGTCACAGCAGAACGGCCATAAGGTGCCCGAGGCAGCAATAGACCCATGGAGACAAGTCAGCTGGAGGGCGATGTATTGAATCGGGACGCAATTTGAGTGAATCATCGTCATTAGGTGGCCCTGAACGTTACAATTCACTATCAGTTCTTCGTCCGATTCGATAATCTTTGAGTCACAGCAGAACGGCCATAAGGTGCCCGAGGCAGCAATAGACCCATGGAGACAAGTCGGCTGGAGGACGATGTATTGAATCGGAACGCAATTTGAGTGATCCATAATCATTAGGTGGCCCTGAAAGTTACAATTCACTATCAGTTTTTCGTCCGATTCGAAAATCTTTGACTCACAGCAGAACGGCCATAAGGTGCCCGATGCTGCAATAGACCCATGGAGACAAGCCTGCTGGAGGACGATGTATTGAATCGGGACGCAATTTGAGTGATCCATCGTCATTAGGTGGCCCTGAATGTTTCAATTCACTATCAGTTTTTCGTCGCATTCGATAATCTAGACTCACAGCAGAACGGCCATAATGTGCCCGAGGCAGCTATAGACCCATGGAGTCAAGTCGGCTGCAGGACGATGTATTGAATCGGGACGCAATTTGAGTGATCCATCGTCATTAGGTGGCCCTGAACGTTACAATTCACTATTAGTTTTTCGTCCGATTCGAAAATCTTTGACTCACAGCAGAACGGCCATAAGGTGCTCGAGGCAGCAATAGACCCATGGAGACAAGTCGGCTGGATGACGATGTATTGAATCGGGACGCAATTTGAGTGATCCATCGTCATTAGGTGGCCCTGAACGTTACAATTCACTATCAGTTTTTCGTCCGATTCGAAAATCTTTGACTCACAGCAGAACGCACATAAGGTGCCCGAGGCAGCAATAGACCCATGGAGACTAGTCTGCTGGAGCACGAGGTATTGAATCGGGACGCAATTTGAGTGTTCCATCGTCATTAGGAGACCCTGAACGTTACAATTCACTATCAGTTTTTCGTCCGATTCGAAAATCTTTGACTCACAGCAGAACGCCCATAAGGTGGCCGAGGCAGCAATAGACCCATGGAGACAAGTCTGCTGGAGGACGATGTATTGAATCGGGACGCAATTTGACTGATCCATCGTCAATAGGTGGCCCTGAAGGTTACAATTCACTATCAGATCTTCGTCCGATTCGAAAATCTTTGACCCACAGCAGAACGGCCATAAGGTGCCCGAGGCAGCAATAGACCCATGGAGACAAGTCGGCTGGAGGACGATGTATTGAATCGGGACGCAATTTGAGTGATCCATCGTCATTAGGTGGCCCTGAACGTTACAATTCACTATCAGTTTTTCGTCCGATTCGAAAATCTTTGACTCACAGCAGAACGGCCATAATGTGCCCGAGGCAGCAATAGACCCATGGAGACAAGTGCGCTGGATGACGATGTATTGAATCGGGACGCAATTTGAGTGATCCATCGTCATTAGGTGGCCCTGAACGTTACAATTCTCTATCAGTTTTTCGTCCGATTCGAAAATCTTTGACTCACAGCAGAACGGCCATAAGGTGCCCGAGGCAGCAATAGACCCATGGAGACAAGTCTGCTGGAGGACGATGTATTGAATCGGGACGAAATTTGAGTGATCCATCATCATTAGGTGGCCCTGAACGTTACAATTCACTATCAGTTTTTCGTCGCATTCGATAATCTAGACTCACAGCAGATCGGCCATAAGGTGCCCGATTCAGCAATAGACCCATAGAGTCAAGTAGGCTGGAGGACGATGTATTGAATTGGGACGCAATTTGAGTGATCCATCGTCATTAGGTGTCCCTGAATGTTACAATTCACTATCAGTTTTTCGTCCGATTCGAAAATCTTTGACTCACAGCAGAACGGCCATAAGGTGTCCGAGGCAGCAATAGACCCATGGAGACAAGTCTGCAGGATGACGATGTATTGAATCGCGACGCAATTTGAATGTTCCATCGTCATTAGGAGGCCCTGAATGTTAGAATTACCTATCAATTTTTCGTCCCATTCGATAATCTAGACTCACGGGAGAACGACCATAAGGTGCCCGAGGCAGCAATAGACCCATGGAGACAAGTCGGCTGGAGGACGATGTATTGAATCGGGACGCAATTTGAGTGATCCATCGTCGTTAGGTGGCCCTGAACGTTACAATTCACTATCAGTTTTTCGTCCGATTCGAAAATCTTTGACTCTCAGCAGAACGGCCATAATGTGCCCGAGGCAGCAATAGACCCATGGATACTAGTTGCTGGAGCACGAGGTATTGAATCGGGACGCAATTTGTGTGTTCCATCGTCATTAGCAGGCCCTGAACGTTACAATTCACTATCAGTTTTTCGTCCGATTCGAAAATCTTTGACTCACAGCAGAACGGCCATAAGGTGTCCGAGGCAGCAATAGACCCATGGAGACAAGTCGGCTGGAGGACGATGTATTGAATCGGGACGCAATTTGAGTGATCCATCGTCATTAGGTGGCCATGAATGTTACAATTCACTATCTGTTTTACGTCCCATTCGATAATCTAGACTCACGGGAGAACGACCATAAGGTGCCCGAGGCAGAAATAGACCCATGGAGACAAGTCTGCAGGATGACAATGTATTGAATCGCGACGCAATTTGAATGTTCCATCGTCATTAGGAGGCCCTGAATGTTAGAATTAACTATCAATTTTTCGTCCCATTCGATAATCTAGACTCACAGCAGAACGGCCATAATGTGCCCGAGGCAGCAATAGACCCATGGAGACTTGTCTGCTGGAGCACGAGGTATTGCATCGGGACGCAATTTGAGTGTTCCATCGTCATTAGGAGGCCCTGAACGTTACAATTCACTATCATTTTTTCGTCCGATTCGAAAATCTTTGACTCACAGCAGAACGCCCATAAGGTGCCCGAGGCAGCAATAGACCCATGGAGACAAGTCTGCTGGAGGACGATGTATTGAATCAGGACGCAATTTGAGTGATCCATCGTCATTAGGTGGCCCTGAACGTTACAATTCACTATCAGTTTTTCGTCCGATTCGAAAATCTTTGACTCACAAAAGAACGGCCATAAGGTGCCCGAGGCAGCAATAGACCCATGGAGACAAGTCTGCTGGAGGACGATGTATTGAATCGGGACGCAATTTGAGTGATCCATCGTCATTAGGTGGCCCTGAACGTTACAATTCCCTATCAGTTTTTCGTCGCATTCGATAATCTAGACTCACAGCAGAACGGCCATAAGGTGCCCGACTCAGCAATGGACCCATGGAGTCAAGTAGGCTGGAGGACGATGTATTGAATCGGGACGCAATTTGAGTGATCCATCGTCATTAGGTGGCCCTGAACGTTACAATTCCCTATCAGTTTTTCGTCGCATTCGATAATCTAGACTCACAGCAGAACGGCCATAAGGTGCCCGACTCAGCAATGGACCCATGGAGTCAAGTAGGCTGGAGGACGATGTATTGAATCGGGACGCAATTTGAGTGATCCATCGTCATTAGGTGTCCCTGAATGTTACAATTCACTATCAGTTTTTCGTCCGATTCGAAAATCTTTGACTCACAAAAGAACGGCCATAAGGTGCCCGAGGCAGCAATAGACCCATGGAGACAAGTCTGCTGGAGGACGATGTATTGAATCGGGACGCAATTTGAGTGATCCATCGTCATTAGGAGGCCCTGAACGTTACAATTCCCTATCAGTTTTTCGTCGCATTCGATAATCTAGACTCACAGCAGAACGGCCATAAGGTGCCCGACTCAGCAATGGACCCATGGAGTCAAGTAGGCTGGAGGACGATGTATTGAATCGGGACGCAATTTGAGTGATCCATCGTCATTAGGTGTCCCTGAATGTTACAATTCACTATCAGTTTTTCGTCCGATTCGAAAATCTTTGACTCACAGCAGAACGGCCATAAGGTGTCCGAGGCAGCAATAGACCCATGGAGACAAGTCTGCAGGATGACGATGTATTGAATCGCGACGCAATTTGAGTGTTCCATCGTCATTAGGAGGCCCTGAATGTTAGAATTAACTATCAGTTTTTCGTCCCATTCGATAATCTAGACTTACGGGAGAACGACTATAAGGTGCCCGAGGCAGCAATAGACCCATGGAGACAAGTCGGCTGGAGGACGATGTATTGAATCGGGACGCAATTTGAGTGATCCATCGTCATTAGGTGGCCCTGAACGTTACAATTCACTACCTGTTTTTCGTCCGATTCGAAAATCTTTGACTCACAGCAGAACGGCCATAAGGTGCCCGAGGCAGAAATAGACCCATGGAGACAAGTATGCAGGATGACAATGTATTGAATCGCGACGCAATTTGAATGTTCCATCGTCATTAGGAGGCCCTGAATGTTAGAATTAACTATCAATTTTTCGTCCCATTCGATAATCTAGACTCACGGGAAAACGACCATAAGGTGCCCGAGGCAGCAATAGACCCATGGAGACAAGTCGGTTGGAGGACGATGTATTGAATCGGGACGCAATTTGAGTAATCCATCGTCACTAGGTGGCCCTGAACGTAACAATTCACTATCAGTTTTTCGTCCGATTCGATAATCTTTGACTCACAGCAGAACGGCCATAAGGTGCCCGAGGCAGCAATAGACCCATGGAGACAAGTCTGCTGGAGGACGATGTATTGAATCGGGACGCAATTTGATGTGATCCATCGTCATTAGGTGGCCCTGAACGTTACAATTCACTATCAGTTTTTCGTCGCATTCGATAATCTAGACTCACAGCAGAACGGCCATAAGGTGCCCGAGGCAGCAATAGACCCATGGAGTCAAGTCGGCTGGAGGACGATGTATTGAATCGGGACGCAATTTGAGTGATCCATCATCATTAGGTGGCCCTGAATGTTACAATTCACTATCAGTTTTTCGTCCGATTCGAAAATCTTTGACTCACAGCAGAACGGCCGTAAGGTGCCCGAGGCAGCAATAGACCAATGGAGACAAGTCTGCAGGATGACGATGTATTGAATCGGGACGCAATTTGAGTGAATCATCGTCATTAGGTGGCCCTGAACGTTACAATTCACTATCAGTTCTTCGTCCGATTCGATAATCTTTGAGTCACAGCAGAACGGCCATAAGGTGCCCGAGGCAGCAATAGACCCATGGAGACAAGTCGGCTGGAGGACGATGTATTGAATCGGAACGCAATTTGAGTGATCCATAATCATTAGGTGGCCCTGAAAGTTACAATTCACTATCAGTTTTTCGTCCGATTCGAAAATCTTTGACTCACAGCAGAACGGCCATAAGGTGCCCGATGCTGCAATAGACCCATGGAGACAAGCCTGCTGGAGGACGATGTATTGAATCGGGACGCAATTTGAGTGATCCATCGTCATTAGGTGGCCCTGAATGTTTCAATTCACTATCAGTTTTTCGTCGCATTCGATAATCTAGACTCACAGCAGAACGGCCATAATGTGCCCGAGGCAGCTATAGACCCATGGAGTCAAGTCGGCTGCAGGACGATGTATTGAATCGGGACGCAATTTGAGTGATCCATCGTCATTAGGTGGCCCTGAACGTTACAATTCACTATTAGTTTTTCGTCCGATTCGAAAATCTTTGACTCACAGCAGAACGGCCATAAGGTGCTCGAGGCAGCAATAGACCCATGGAGACAAGTCGGCTGGATGACGATGTATTGAATCGGGACGCAATTTGAGTGATCCATCGTCATTAGGTGGCCCTGAACGTTACAATTCACTATCAGTTTTTCGTCCGATTCGAAAATCTTTGACTCACAGCAGAACGCACATAAGGTGCCCGAGGCAGCAATAGACCCATGGAGACTAGTCTGCTGGAGCACGAGGTATTGAATCGGGACGCAATTTGAGTGTTCCATCGTCATTAGGAGACCCTGAACGTTACAATTCACTATCAGTTTTTCGTCCGATTCGAAAATCTTTGACTCACAGCAGAACGCCCATAAGGTGGCCGAGGCAGCAATAGACTCATGGAGACAAGTCTGCTGGAGGACGATGTATTGAATCGGGACGCAATTTGACTGATCCATCGTCAATAGGTGGCCCTGAAGGTTACAATTCACTATCAGATCTTCGTCCGATTCGAAAATCTTTGACCCACAGCAGAACGGCCATAAGGTGCCCGAGGCAGCAATAGACCCATGGAGACAAGTCGGCTGGAGGACGATGTATTGAATCGGGACGCAATTTGAGTGATCCATCGTCATTAGGTGGCCCTGAACGTTACAATTCACTATCAGTTTTTCGTCCGATTCGAAAATCTTTGACTCACAGCAGAACGGCCATAATGTGCCCGAGGCAGCAATAGACCCATGGAGACAAGTGCGCTGGATGACGATGTATTGAATCGGGACGCAATTTGAGTGATCCATCGTCATTAGGTGGCCCTGAACGTTACAATTCTCTATCAGTTTTTCGTCCGATTCGAAAATCTTTGACTCACAGCAGAACGGCCATAAGGTGCCCGAGGCAGCAATAGACCCATGGAGACAAGTCTGCTGGAGGACGATGTATTGAATCGGGACGAAATTTGAGTGATCCATCATCATTAGGTGGCCCTGAACGTTACAATTCACTATCAGTTTTTCGTCGCATTCGATAATCTAGACTCACAGCAGATCGGCCATAAGGTGCCCGATTCAGCAATAGACCCATAGAGTCAAGTAGGCTGGAGGACGATGTATTGAATTGGGACGCAATTTGAGTGATCCATCGTCATTAGGTGTCCCTGAATGTTACAATTCACTATCAGTTTTTCGTCCGATTCGAAAATCTTTGACTCACAGCAGAACGGCCATAAGGTGTCCGAGGCAGCAATAGACCCATGGAGACAAGTCTGCAGGATGACGATGTATTGAATCGCGACGCAATTTGAATGTTCCATCGTCATTAGGAGGCCCTGAATGTTAGAATTACCTATCAATTTTTCGTCCCATTCGATAATCTAGACTCACGGGAGAACGACCATAAGGTGCCCGAGGCAGCAATAGACCCATGGAGACAAGTCGGCTGGAGGACGATGTATTGAATCGGGACGCAATTTGAGTGATCCATCGTCGTTAGGTGGCCCTGAACGTTACAATTCACTATCAGTTTTTCGTCCGATTCGAAAATCTTTGACTCTCAGCAGAACGGCCATAATGTGCCCGAGGCAGCAATAGACCCATGGATACTAGTTGCTGGAGCACGAGGTATTGAATCGGGACGCAATTTGTGTGTTCCATCGTCATTAGCAGGCCCTGAACGTTACAATTCACTATCAGTTTTTCGTCCGATTCGAAAATCTTTGACTCACAGCAGAACGGCCATAAGGTGTCCGAGGCAGCAATAGACCCATGGAGACAAGTCGGCTGGAGGACGATGTATTGAATCGGGACGCAATTTGAGTGATCCATCGTCATTAGGTGGCCATGAATGTTACAATTCACTATCTGTTTTACGTCCCATTCGATAATCTAGACTCACGGGAGAACGACCATAAGGTGCCCGAGGCAGAAATAGACCCATGGAGACAAGTCTGCAGGATGACAATGTATTGAATCGCGACGCAATTTGAATGTTCCATCGTCATTAGGAGGCCCTGAATGTTAGAATTAACTATCAATTTTTCGTCCCATTCGATAATCTAGACTCACAGCAGAACGGCCATAATGTGCCCGAGGCAGCAATAGACCCATGGAGACTTGTCTGCTGGAGCACGAGGTATTGCATCGGGACGCAATTTGAGTGTTCCATCGTCATTAGGAGGCCCTGAACGTTACAATTCACTATCATTTTTTCGTCCGATTCGAAAATCTTTGACTCACAGCAGAACGCCCATAAGGTGTCCGAGGCAGCAATAGACCCATGGAGACAAGTCTGCAGGATGACGATGTATTGAATCGCGACGCAATTTGAATGTTCCATCGTCATTAGGAGGCCCTGAATGTTAGAATTACCTATCAATTTTTCGTCCCATTCGATAATCTAGACTCACGGGAGAACGACCATAAGGTGCCCGAGGCAGCAATAGACCCATGGAGACAAGTCGGCTGGAGGACGATGTATTGAATCGGGACGCAATTTGAGTGATCCATCGTCGTTAGGTGGCCCTGAACGTTACAATTCACTATCAGTTTTTCGTCCGATTCGAAAATCTTTGACTCTCAGCAGAACGGCCATAATGTGCCCGAGGCAGCAATAGACCCATGGATACTAGTTGCTGGAGCACGAGGTATTGAATCGGGACGCAATTTGTGTGTTCCATCGTCATTAGCAGGCCCTGAACGTTACAATTCACTATCAGTTTTTCGTCCGATTCGAAAATCTTTGACTCACAGCAGAACGGCCATAAGGTGTCCGAGGCAGCAATAGACCCATGGAGACAAGTCGGCTGGAGGACGATGTATTGAATCGGGACGCAATTTGAGTGATCCATCGTCATTAGGTGGCCATGAATGTTACAATTCACTATCTGTTTTACGTCCCATTCGATAATCTAGACTCACGGGAGAACGACCATAAGGTGCCCGAGGCAGAAATAGACCCATGGAGACAAGTCTGCAGGATGACAATGTATTGAATCGCGACGCAATTTGAATGTTCCATCGTCATTAGGAGGCCCTGAATGTTAGAATTAACTATCAATTTTTCGTCCCATTCGATAATCTAGACTCACAGCAGAACGGCCATAATGTGCCCGAGGCAGCAATAGACCCATGGAGACTTGTCTGCTGGAGCACGAGGTATTGCATCGGGACGCAATTTGAGTGTTCCATCGTCATTAGGAGGCCCTGAACGTTACAATTCACTATCATTTTTTCGTCCGATTCGAAAATCTTTGACTCACAGCAGAACGCCCATAAGGTGCCCGAGGCAGCAATAGACCCATGGAGACAAGTCTGCTGGAGGACGATGTATTGAATCAGGACGCAATTTGAGTGATCCATCGTCATTAGGTGGCCCTGAACGTTACAATTCACTATCAGTTTCTCGTCCGATTCGAAAATCTTTGACTCACAAAAGAACGGCCATAAGGTGCCCGAGGCAGCAATAGACCCATGGAGACAAGTCTGCTGGAGGACGATGTATTGAATCGGGACGCAATTTGAGTGATCCATCGTCATTAGGTGGCCCTGAACGTTACAATTCCCTATCAGTTTTTCGTCGCATTCGATAATCTAGACTCACAGCAGAACGGCCATAAGGTGCCCGACTCAGCAATGGACCCATGGAGTCAAGTAGGCTGGAGGACGATGTATTGAATCGGGACGCAATTTGAGTGATCCATCGTCATTAGGTGTCCCTGAATGTTACAATTCACTATCAGTTTTTCGTCCGTTTCGAAAATCTTTGACTCACAGCAGAACGGCCATAAGGTGTCCGAGGCAGCAATAGACCCATGGAGACAAGTCTGCAGGATGACGATGTATTGAATCGCGACGCAATTTGAGTGTTCCATCGTCATTAGGAGGCCCTGAATGTTAGAATTAACTATCAGTTTTTCGTCCCATTCGATAATCTAGACTTACAGGAGAGGCAGCAATAGACCCATGGAGACTAGTCTGCTGGAGCACGAGGTATTGAATCGGGACGCAATTTGTGTGTTCCATCGTCATTAGGAGGCCCTGAGAGTTACAATTCACTATCAGTTTTTCGTCCGATTCGAAAATCTTTGACTCACAGCAGAACAGCCATAAGATGCTCGATGCAGCAATAGACCCATGGAGACAAGTCGGCTGGAGGACGATGTATTGAATCGGGACGCAATTTGAGTGATCCATCGTCGTTAGGTGGCCCTGAACGTTACAGTTCACTATCAGTTTTTCGTCCGATTCGAAAATCTTTGACTCACAGCAGAACGGCCATAATGTGCCCGAGGCAGCAATAGACCCATGGAGACTAGTCTGCTGGAGCACGAGGTATAGCATCGGGACGCAATTTGAGTGTTCCATCGTCATTAGGAGGCCCTGAACGTTACAATTCACTATCAGTTTTTCGTCCGATTCGAAAATCTTTGACTCACAGCAGAACGGCCATAAGGTGTCCGAGGCAGCAATAGACCCATGGAGACAAGTCTGCAGGATGACGATGTATTGAATCGCGACGCAATTTGAGTGTTCCATCGTCATTAGGTGGCCCTGAAACTTACAATTCACTATCAGTTTTTCGTCCGATTCGAAAATCTTTGACTCACAGCAGAACAGCCATAAGGTGCTCGATGCAGCAATAGACCCATGGAGACAAGTCGGCTGGAGGACGATGTATTGAATCGGGACGCAATTTGAGTGATCCATCGTCATTAGGTGGCCATGAATGTTACAATTCACTATCTGTTTTACGTCCCATTCGATAATCTAGACTCACGGGAGAACGACCATAAGGTGCCCGAGGCAGAAATAGACCCATGGAGACAAGTCTGCAGGATGACAATGTATTGAATCGCGACGCAATTTGAATGTTCCATCGTCATTAGGAGGCCCTGAATGTTAGAATTAACTATCAATTTTTCGTCCCATTCGATAATCTAGACTCACAGCAGAACGGCCATAATGTGCCCGAGGCAGCAATAGACCCATGGAGACTTGTCTGCTGGAGCACGAGGTATTGCATCGGGACGCAATTTGAGTGTTCCATCGTCATTAGGAGGCCCTGAACGTTACAATTCACTATCATTTTTTCGTCCGATTCGAAAATCTTTGACTCACAGCAGAACGCCCATAAGGTGCCCGAGGCAGCAATAGACCCATGGAGACAAGTCTGCTGGAGGACGATGTATTGAATCAGGACGCAATTTGAGTGATCCATCGTCATTAGGTGGCCCTGAACGTTACAATTCACTATCAGTTTTTCGTCCGATTCGAAAATCTTTGACTCACAAAAGAACGGCCATAAGGTGCCCGAGGCAGCAATAGACCCATGGAGACAAGTCTGCTGGAGGACGATGTATTGAATCGGGACGCAATTTGAGTGATCCATCGTCATTAGGTGGCCCTGAACGTTACAATTCCCTATCAGTTTTTCGTCGCATTCGATAATCTAGACTCACAGCAGAACGGCCATAAGGTGCCCGACTCAGCAATGGACCCATGGAGTCAAGTAGGCTGGAGGACGATGTATTGAATCGGGACGCAATTTGAGTGATCCATCGTCATTAGGTGTCCCTGAATGTTACAATTCACTATCAGTTTTTCGTCCGTTTCGAAAATCTTTGACTCACAGCAGAACGGCCATAAGGTGTCCGAGGCAGCAATAGACCCATGGAGACAAGTCTGCAGGATGACGATGTATTGAATCGCGACGCAATTTGAGTGTTCCATCGTCATTAGGAGGCCCTGAATGTTAGAATTAACTATCAGTTTTTCGTCCCATTCGATAATCTAGACTTACAGGAGAACGACTATAAGGTGCCCGAGGCAGCAATAGACCCATGGAGACTAGTCTGCTGGAGCACGAGGTATTGAATCGGGACGCAATTTGTGTGTTCCATCGTCATTAGGAGGCCCTGAAAGTTACAATTCACTATCAGTTTTTCGTCCGATTCGAAAATCTTTGACTCACAGCAGAACAGCCATAAGATGCTCGATGCAGCAATAGACCCATGGAGACAAGTCGGCTGGAGGACGATGTATTGAATCGGGACGCAATTTGAGTGATCCATCGTCGTTAGGTGGCCCTGAACGTTACAGTTCACTATCAGTTTTTCGTCCGATTCGAAAATCTTTGACTCACAGCAGAACGGCCATAATGTGCCCGAGGCAGCAATAGACCCATGGAGACTAGTCTGCTGGAGCACGAGGTATAGCATCGGGACGCAATTTGAGTGTTCCATCGTCATTAGGAGGCCCTGAACGTTACAATTCACTATCAGTTTTTCGTCCGATTCAAAAATCTTTGACTCACAGCAGAACGCCCATAAGGTGCCCGAGGCAGCAATAGACCCATGGAGACAAGTCTGCTGGAGGACGATGTATTGAATCGGGACGCAATTTGAGTGATCCATCGTCATTAGGTGGCCCTGAACGTTACAATTCACTATCAGTTTTTCGTCGCATTCGATAATCTAGACCCACAGCAGATCGGCCATAAGGTGCCCGATTCAGCAATAGACCCATAGAGTCAAGTAGGCTGGAGGACGATGTATTGAATCGGGACGCAATTTGAGTGATCCATCGTCATTAGGTGTCCCTGAATGTTACAATTCACTATCAGTTTTTCGTCCGATTCGAAAATCCTTGACTCACAGCAGAACGGCCATAAGGTGTCCGAGGCAGCAATAGACCCATGGAGACAAGTCTGCAGGATGACGATGTATTGAATCGCGACGCAATTTGAATGTTCCATCGTCATTAGGAGGCCCTGAATGTTAGAATTACCTATCAATTTTTCGTCCCATTCGATAATCTAGACTCACGGGAGAACGACCATAAGGTGCCCGAGGCAGCAATAGACCCATGGAGACAAGTCGGCTGGAGGACGATGTATTGAATCGGGACGCAATTTGAGTGATCCATCGTCGTTAGGTGGCCCTGAACGTTACAATTCACTATCAGTTTTTCGTCCGATTCGAAAATCTTTGACTCTCAGCAGAACGGCCATAATGTGCCCGAGGCAGCAATAGACCCATGGATACTAGTTGCTGGAGCACGAGGTATTGAATCGGGACGCAATTTGTGTGTTCCATCGTCATTAGCAGGCCCTGAACGTTACAATTCACTATCAGTTTTTCGTCCGATTCGAAAATCTTTGACTCACAGCAGAACGGCCATAAGGTGTCCGAGGCAGCAATAGACCCATGGAGACAAGTCTGCAGGATGACGATGTATTGAATCGCGACGCAATTTGAGTGTTCCATCGTCATTAGGTGGCCTTGAAACTTACAATTCACTATCAGTTTTTCGTCCGATTCGAAAATCTTTGACTCACAGCAGAACAGCCATAAGGTGCTCGATGCAGCAATAGACCCATGGAGACAAGTCGGCTGGAGGACGATGTATTGAATCGGGACGCAATTTGAGTGATCCATCGTCATTAGGTGGCCATGAATGTTACAATTCACTATCTGTTTTTCGTCCCATTCGATAATCTAGACTCACGGGAGAACGACCATAAGGTGCCCGAGGCAGAAATAGACCCATGGAGACAAGTCTGCAGGATGACAATGTATTGAATCGCGACGCAATTTGAATGTTCCATCGTCATTAGGAGGCCCTGAATGTTACAATTCACTATCAATTTTTCGTCCCATTCGATAATCTAGACTCACAGCAGAACGGCCATAAGGTGTCCGAGGCAGCAATAGACCCATGGAGACAAGTCTGCAGGATGACGATGTATTGAATCGCGACGCAATTTGAGTGTTCCATCGTCATTAGGAGGCCCTGAATGTTAGAATTAACTATCAATTTTTCGTCCCATTCGATAATCTAGACTCACGGGAAAACGACCATAAGGTGCCCGAGGCAGCAATAGACCCATGGAGACAAGTCGGCTGGAGGACGATGTATTGAATCGGGACGCAATTTGAGTGATCCATCGTCGTTATGTGGCCCTGAACGTTACAGTTCACTATCAGTTTTTCGTCCGATTCGAAAATCTTTGACTCACAGCAGAACGGCCATAATGTGCCCGAGGCAGCAATAGACCCATGGAGACTAGTCTGCTGGAGCACGAGGTATAGCATCGGGACGCAATTTGAGTGTTCCATCGTCATTAGGAGGCCCTGAACGTTACAATTCACTATCAGTTTTTCGTCCGATTCAAAAATCTTTGACTCACAGCAGAACGCCCATAAGGTGCCCGAGGCAGCAATAGACCCATGGAGACAAGTCTGCTGGAGGACGATGTATTGAATCGGGACGCAATTTGAGTGATCCATCGTCATTAGGTGGCCCTGAACGTTACAATTCACTATCAGTTTTTCGTCCGATTCGAAAATCTTTGACTCACAAAAGAACGGCCATAAGGTGCCCGAGGCAGCAATAGACCCATGGAGACAAGTCTGCTGGAGGACGATGTATTGAATCGGGACGCAATTTGAGTGATCCATCGTCATTAGGTGGCCCTGAACGTTACAATTCCCCATCAGTTTTTCGTCGCATTCGATAATCTAGACTCACAGCAGAACGGCCATAAGGTGCCCGACTCAGCAATGGACCCATGGAGTCAAGTAGGCTGGAGGACGATGTATTGAATCGGGACGCAATTTGAGTGATCCATCGTCATTAGGTGTCCCTGAATGTTACAATTCAATATCAGTTTTTCGTCCGATTCGAAAATCTTTGACTCACAGCAGAACGGCCATAAGGTGTCCGAGGCAGCAATAGACCCATGGAGACAAGTCTGCAGGATGACGATGTATTGAATCGCGACGCAATTTGAGTGTTCCATCGTCATTAGGAGGCCCTGAATGTTAGAATTAACTATCAGTTTTTCGTCCCATTCGATAATCTAGACTTACGGGAGAACGACTATAAGGTGCCCGAGGCAGCAATAGACCCATGGAGACAAGTCGGCTGGAGGACGATGTATTGAATCGGGACGCAATTTGAGTGATCCATCGTCATTAGGTGGCCCTGAACGTTACAATTCACTATCAGTTTTTCGTCCGATTCGAAAATCTTTGACTCACAGCAGAACGCCCATAAGGTGCCCGAGGCAGCAATAGACCCATGGAGACTAGTCTGCTGGAACACGAGGTATTGAATCGGGCCGCAATTTGAGTGATCCATCGTCATTAGGTGGCCATGAATGTTACAATTCACTATCTGTTTTTCGTCTGATTCGAAAATCTTTGACTCACAGCAGAACGGCCATAAGGTGCCCGAGGCAGCTATAGACCCATGGAGACAAGTCTGCTGGAGGACGATGTATTGAATCGGGACGCAATTTGAGTGATCCATCGTCATTAGGTTGCCCTGAACGTTACAATTCACTATCAGTTTTTCGTCCGATTCGATAATCTTTGACTCACAGCAGAACGGCCATAAGGTGCCCGAGGCAGCAATAGACCCATGGAGACAAGTGTGCTGGATGACGATGTATTGAATCGGGACGCAATTTGAGTGATCCATCGTCATTAGGTGGCCCTGAACGTTACAATTCTCTATCAGTTTTTCGTCCGATTCGAAAATCTTTGACTCACAGCAGAACGGCCATAAGGTGCTCGAGGCAGCAATAGACCCATGGAGACAAGTCTGCTGGAGGACGATGTATTGAATCGGGACGAAATTTGAGTGATCCATCGTCATTAGGTGGCCCTGAACGTTACAATTCACTATCAGTTCTTCGTCGCATTCGATAATCTAGACTCACAGCAGATCGGCCATAAGGTGCCCGACTCAGCAATAGACCCATAGAGTCAAGTAGGCTGGAGGACGATGTATTGAATCGGGACGCAATTTGAGTGATCCATCGTCGTTAGGTGGCGCTGAACGTTACAATTCACCATAAGGTGCCCGAGGCAGAAATAGACCCATGGAGACAAGTCTGCAGGATGACAATGTATTGAATCGCGACGCAATTTGAATGTTCCATCGTCATTAGGAGGCCCTGAATGTCCCATTCGATAATCTAGACTCACGGGAGAACGACCATAAGGTGCCCGAGGCAGCAATAGACCCATGGAAACAAGTCGGCTGGAGGACGATGTATTGAATCGGGACGCAATTTGAGTGATCCATCGTCGTTAGGTGGCCCTGAACGTTACAGTTCTCTATCAGTTTTTCGTCCGATTCGAAAATCTTTGACTCACAGCAGAACGGCCATAATGTGCCCGAGGCAGCAATAGACCCATGGAGACTTGTCTGCTGGAGCACGAGGTATTGCATCGGGACGCAATTTGAGTGTTCCATCGTCATTAGGAGGCCCTGAACGTTACAATTCACTATCAGTTTTTCGTCCGATTCGAAAATCTTTGACTCACAGCAGAACGCCCATAAGGTGCCCGAGGCAGCAATAGACCCATGGAGACAAGTCTGCTGGAGGACGATGTATTGAATCAGGACGCAATTTGAGTGATCCATCGTCATTAGGTGGCCCTGAACGTTACAATTCACTATCAGTTTTTCGTCCGATTCGAAAATCTTTGACTCACAAAAGAACGGCCATAAGGTGCCCGAGGCAGCAATAGACCCATGGAGACAAGTCTGCTGGAGGACGATGTATTGAATCGGGACGCAATTTGAGTGATCCATCCTCATTAGGTGGCCCTGAACGTTACAATTCCCTATCAGTTTTTTGTCGCATTCGATAATCTAGACTCACAGCAGAACGGCCATAAGGTGCCCGACTCAGCAATGGACCCATGGAGTCAAGTAGGCTGGAGGACGATGTATTGAATCAGGACGCATTTTGAGTGATCCATCGTCATTAGGTGGCCCTGAACGTTACAATTCACTATCAGTTTTTCGTCCGATTCGTAAATCTTTGACCCACAGCAGAACGGCCATAAGGTGACCGAGGCAGCAATAGACCCATGGAGACAAGTCTGCTGGAGGACGATGTATTGAATCGGGACGCAATTTGAGTGATCCATCATCATTAGGTGGCCCTGAACGTTACAATTCACTATCAGATCTTCGTCCGATTAAATAATCTTTGACCCACAGCAGAACGGCCATTAGGTGACCGAGGCAGCAGTAGACCCATGGAGACAAGTCTGCTGGAGGACGATGTATTGAATCGGGACGCAATTTGAGTGATCGATCGTCATTAGGTGGCCCTGAACGTTACAATTCACTATGTTTTTCGTCGCATTCGATAATCTAGACTCACAGCAGAACGGCCATAAGGTGCCCGAGGCAGCAATAGACCCATGGAGTCAAGTCGGCTGGAAAACGATGTATTGATTCGGGACGCAATTTGAGTGATCCATCGTCATTAGGTGGCCCTGAATGTTACAATTCACTATCAGTTTTTCGTCCGATTCGAAAATCTTTGACTCACAGCAGAACGGCCGTAAGGTGCCCGAGGCAGCAATACACCCATGGAGACAAGTCTGCAGGATGACGATGTATTGAATCGCGATGCAATTTGAGTGTTCCATCGTCATTAGGAAGCCCCGAATGTTAGAATTAACTATCAGTTTTTCGTCCCATTCGATAATCTAGACTCACGGGAGAACGACCATAAGGTGCCCGAGGCAGCATTAGACCCATGGGGACATGTCGGCAGGAGGACGATGTATTGAATCGGGACGCAATTTGAGAGATCCCTCGTCATTAGGTGGCCCTGAATGTTACAATTCACTATCAGTTTTTCGTCCCATTCGAAAATCTTTGACTCACAGCAGAACGGCCATAAGGTGCCCGAGGCAGCAATAGACCCATGGAGAAGAGTCTGCAGGATGACGATGTATTGAATCGCGACGCAATTTGAGTGTTCCATCGTCATTAGGAGGCCCTGAATGTTAGAATTAACTATCAGTTTTTCGTCCCATTCGATAATCTAGACTCACGGGAGAACGACCATAAGGTGCCCGAGGCAGCAATAGACCCATGGAGACAAGTCGGCTGGAGGACGATGTATTGAATCGGGACGCAATTTGAGTGTTCCATCGTCATTAGGAGGTCCTGTATGTTAGAATTAACTACCAGTTTTTCGTCCCATTCGATAATCTAGACTCACGGGAGAACGACCATAAGGTGCCCGAGGCAGCTTTAGACCCATGGGGACAAGTCGGCTGGAGGACGATGTATTGAATCGGGACGCAATTTGAGAGATCCCTCGTCATTAGGTGGCCCTGAATGTTACAATTCACTATCAGTTTTTCGTCCCATTGGATAATCTAGACTCACAGCAGAACGGCCATAAGGTGCCCGAGGCAGCAATAGACCCATGGAGTCAAGTCGGCTTTAGGACGATGTATTGAATCGGGACGCAATTTGCGTGGTCCATCCTCATTAGGTGGCCCTGAACGTTACAATTCACTATCAGTTCTTCGTCCGATTCGAAAATCTTTGAGTCACAGAAGAACGGCCATAAGGTGCCCGAGGCAGCAATAGGCCCATGGAGACAAGCTTGCTGGAGGACGATGTATTGAATCGGGACGCAATTTGAGTGATCCATCGTCATTAGGTGGCCCTGAAAGTTACAATTCACTATCAGTTTTTCGTCCGATTCGAAAATCTTTGACTCACAAAAGAACGGCCATAAGGTGCCCGAGGCAGCAATAGACCCATGGAGACAAGTCTGCTGGAGGACGATGTATTGAATCGGGACGCAATTTGAGTGATCCATCGTCATTAGGTGGCCCTGAACGTTACAATTCCCCATCAGTTTTTCGTCGCATTCGATAATCTAGACTCACAGCAGAACGGCCATAAGGTGCCTGACTCAGCAATGGACCCATGGAGTCAAGTAGGCTGGAGGACGATGTATTGAATCGGGACGCAATTTGAGTGATCCATCGTCATTAGGTGTCCCTGAATGTTACAATTCAATATCAGTTTTTCGTCCGATTCGAAAATCTTTGACTCACAGCAGAACGGCCATAAGGTGTCCGAGGCAGCAATAGACCCATGGAGACAAGTCTGCAGGATGACGATGTATTGAATCGCGACGCAATTTGAGTGTTCCATCGTCATTAGGAGGCCCTGAATGTTAGAATTAACTATCAGTTTTTCGTCCCATTCGATAATCTAGACTTACGGGAGAACGACTATAAGGTGCCCGAGGCAGCAATAGACCCATGGAGACAAGTCGGCTGGAGGACGATGTATTGAATCGGGACGCAATTTGAGTGATCCATCGTCATTAGGTGGCCCTGAACGTTACAATTCACTATCAGTTTTTCGTCCGATTCGAAAATCTTTGACTCACAGCAGAACGCCCATAAGGTGCCCGAGGCAGCAATAGACCCATGGAGACTAGTCTGCTGGAACACGAGGTATTGAATCGGGCCGCAATTTGAGTGATCCATCGTCATTAGATGGCCCTGAAAGTTACAATTCACTATCAGTTTTTCGTCCGATTCGAAAATCTTTGACTCACAGCAGAACAGCCATAAGGTGCCCGATGCAGCAATAGACCCATGGAGACAAGTCGGCTGGAGGACGATGTATTGAATCGGGACGCAGTTTGAGTGATCCATCGTCATTAGGTGGCCATGAATGTTACAATTCACTATCTGTTTTTCGTCTGATTCGAAAATCTTTGACTCACAGCAGAACGGCCATAAGGTGCCCGAGGCAGCAATAGACCCATGGAGACAAGTCTGCTGGAGGACGATGTATTGAATCGGGACGCAATTTGAGTGATCCATCGTCATTAGGTTGCCCTGAACGTTACAATTCACTATCAGTTTTTCGTCCGATTCGAAAATCTTTGACTCACAGCAGAACGGCCATAAGGTGCCCGAGGCAGCAATAGACCCATGGAGACAAGTGTGCTGGATGACGATGTATTGAATCGGGACGCAATTTGAGTGATCCATCGTCATTAGGTGGCCCTGAACGTTACAATTCTCTATCAGTTTTTCGTCCGATTCGAAAATCTTTGACTCACAGCAGAACGGCCATAAGGTGCTCGAGGCAGCAATAGACCCATGGAGACAAGTCTGCTGGAGGACGATGTATTGAATCGGGACGAAATTTGAGTGATCCATCGTCATTAGGTGGCCCTGAACGTTACAATTCACTATCAGTTCTTCGTCGCATTCGATAATCTAGACTCACAGCAGATCGGCCATAAGGTGCCCGACTCAGCAATAGACCCATAGAGTCAAGTAGGCTGGAGGACGATGTATTGAATCGGGACGCAATTTGAGTGATCCATCGTCGTTAGGTGGCGCTGAACGTTACAATTCACCATAAGGTGCCCGAGGCAGAAATAGACCCATGGAGACAAGTCTGCAGGATGACAATGTATTGAATCGCGACGCAATTTGAATGTTCCATCGTCATTAGGAGGCCCTGAATGTCCCATTCGATAATCTAGACTCACGGGAGAACGACCATAAGGTGCCCGAGGCAGCAATAGACCCATGGAAACAAGTCGGCTGGAGGACGATGTATTGAATCGGGACGCAATTTGAGTGATCCATCGTCGTTAGGTGGCCCTGAACGTTACAGTTCTCTATCAGTTTTTCGTCCGATTCGAAAATCTTTGACTCACAGCAGAACGGCCATAATGTGCCCGAGGCAGCAATAGACCCATGGAGACTTGTCTGCTGGAGCACGAGGTATTGCATCGGGACGCAATTTGAGTGTTCCATCGTCATTAGGAGGCCCTGAACGTTACAATTCACTATCAGTTTTTTGTCCGATTCGAAAATCTTTGACTCACAGCAGAACGCCCATAAGGTGCCCGAGGCAGCAATGGACCCATGGAGACAAGTCTGCTGGAGGACGATGTATTGAATCAGGACGCAATTTGAGTTATCCATCGTCATTAGGTGGCCCTGAACGTTACAATTCACTATCAGTTTTTCGTCCGATTCGAAAATCTTTGACTCACAAAAGAACGGCCATAAGGTGCCCGAGGCAGCAATAGACCCATGGAGACAAGTCTGCTGGAGGACGATGTATTGAATCGGGACGCAATTTGAGTGATCCATCCTCATTAGGTGGCCCTGAACGTTACAATTCCCTATCAGTTTTTCGTCGCATTCGATAATCTAGACTCACAGCAGAACGGCCATAAGGTGCCCGACTCAGCAATGGACCCATGGAGTCAAGTAGGCTGGAGGACGATGTATTGAATCGGGACGCATTTTGAGTGATCCATCGTCATTAGGTGGCCCTGAACGTTACAATTCACTATCAGTTTTTCGTCCGATTCGTAAATCTTTGACCCACAGCAGAACGGCCATAAGGTGACCGAGGCAGCAATAGACCCATGGAGACAAGTCTGCTGGAGGACGATGTATTGAATCGGGACGCAATTTGAGTGATCCATCATCATTAGGTGGCCCTGAACGTTACAATTCACTATCAGATCTTCGTCCGATTAAATAATCTTTGACCCACAGCAGAACGGCCATTAGGTGACCGAGGCAGCAGTAGACCCATGGAGACAAGTCTGCTGGAGGACGATGTATTGAATCGGGACGCAATTTGAGTGATCGATCGTCATTAGGTGGCCCTGAACGTTACAATTCACTATGTTTTTCGTCGCATTCGATAATCTAGACTCACAGCAGAACGGCCATAAGGTGCCCGAGGCAGCAATAGACCCATGGAGTCAAGTCGGCTGGAAAACGATGTATTGATTCGGGACGCAATTTGAGTGATCCATCGTCATTAGGTGGCCCTGAATGTTACAATTCACTATCAGTTTTTCGTCCGATTCGAAAATCTTTGACTCACAGCAGAACGGCCGTAAGGTGCCCGAGGCAGCAATAGACCCATGGAGACAAGTCTGCAGGATGACGATGTATTGAATCGCGATGCAATTTGAGTGTTCCATCGTCATTAGGAAGCCCCGAATGTTAGAATTAACTATCAGTTTTTCGTCCCATTCGATAATCTAGACTCACGGGAGAACGACCATAAGGTGCCCGAGGCAGCATTAGACCCATGGGGACATGTCGGCAGGAGGACGATGTATTGAATCGGGACGCAATTTGAGAGATCCCTCGTCATTAGGTGGCCCTGAATGTTACAATTCACTATCAGTTTTTCGTCCCATTCGAAAATCTTTGACTCACAGCAGAACGGCCATAAGGTGCCCGAGGCAGCAATAGACCCATGGAGACAAGTCTGCAGGATGACGATGTATTGAATCGCGACGCAATTTGAGTGTTCCATCGTCATTAGGAGGCCCTGAATGTTAGAATTAACTATCAGTTTTTCGTCCCATTCGATAATCTAGACTCTTCGGAGAACGACCATAAGGTGCCCGAGGCAGCAATAGACCCATGGAGACAAGTCGGCTGGAGGACGATGTATTGAATCGGGACGCAATTTGAGTGTTCCATCGTCATAAGGAGGTCCTGTATGTTAGAATTAACTACCAGTTTTTCGTCCCATTCGATAATCTAGACTCACGGGAGAACGACCATAAGGTGCCCGAGGCAGCTTTAGACCCATGGGGACAAGACGGCTGGAGGACGATGTATTGAATCGGGACGCAATTTGAGAGATCCCTCGTCATTAGGTGGCCCTGAATGTTACAATTCACTATCAGTTTTTCGTCCCATTGGATAATCTAGACTCACAGCAGAACGGCCATAAGGTGCCCGAGGCAGCAATAGACCCATGGAGTCAAGTCGGCTTTAGGACGATGTATTGAATCGGGACGCAATTTGCGTGGTCCATCCTCATTAGGTGGCCCTGAACGTTACAATTCACTATCAGTTCTTCGTCCGATTCGAAAATCTTTGAGTCACAGAAGAACGGCCATAAGGTGCCCGAGGCAGCAATAGGCCCATGGAGACAAGCTTGCTGGAGGACGATGTATTGAATCGGGACGCAATTTGAGTGATCCATCGTCATTAGGTGGCCCTGAAAGTTACAATTCACTATCAGTTTTTCGTCCGATTCGAAAATCTTTGACTCACAGCAGAACGGCCATAAGGTGCCCGATGCAGCAATAGACCCATGGAGACAAGTCTGCTGGAGGACGATGTATTGAATCGGGACGCAATTTGAGTGATCCATCGTCATTAGGTGGCCCTGAACGTTACAATTCACTATCAGTTTTTCGTCCGATTCGAAAATCTTTGACTCACAGCAGAACGGCCATAAGGTTCCCGAGGCAGCAATAGACCCATGGAAACAAGTCTGCTGGAGGACGATGTTTTGAATCGGGACGCAATTTGAGTGATCCATCGTCATTAGGTGGCCCTGAACGTTACAATTCACTATCAGTTTTTCGTCGCATTCGATAATCTAGACTCACAGCAGATCGGCCATAAGGTGCCCGACTCAGCAATAGACCCATGGAGTCAAGTAGGCTGGAGGACGATGTATTGAATCGGGACGCAATTTGAGTGATCCTTCGTCATTAGGTGTCCCTGAATGTTACAATTCACTATCAGTTTTTCGTCCGATTCGAAAATCTTTGACTCACAGCAGAAGGGCCATAAGGTGCCCGACGCAGCAATAGACCCATGGAGACAAGTCTGCAGGATGACAATGTATTGAATCGCGACGCAATTTGAGTGTTCCATCGTCATTAGGAGGCCCTGAATGTTAGAATTAACTATTAGTTTTTCGTCCCATTCGATAATCTAGACTCACGGGAGAACGACCATAACGTGCCCGAGGCAGCAATAGACCCATGGAGACAAGTCGGCTGGAGGACGATGTATTGAATCGGGACGCAATTTGAGTGATCCATCATCATTAGGTGGCCCTGAACGTTACAATTCACTATCAGATCTTCGTCCGATTCGAAAATCTTTGACCCACAGCAGAACGGCCATAAGGTGACCGAGGCAGCAATAGACCCATGGAGACAAGTCGGCTGGAGGACGATGTATTGAATCGGGCCGCAATTTGAGTGATCCATCGTCATTAGGTGGCCCTGAAAGTTACAATTCACTATCAGTTTTTCGAATGATTCGAAAATCTTTGACTCACAGCAGAACGGCCATAAGGTGCCCGAGGCAGCAATAGACGCATTGAGACAAGTCTGCTGGAGGACGATGTATTGAATCGGAACGCAATTTGAGTGTTCCATCGTCATTAGGTGGATCTGAACGTTACAATTCACTATCAGTTTTTCGTCCCATTGGATAATCTAGACTCACAGCAGAACGGCCATAAGGTGCCCGAGGCAGCAATAGACCCATGGAGTCAAGTCGGCTTTAGGACGATGTATTGAATCGGGACGCAATTTGCGTGGTCCATCCTCATTAGGTGGCCCTGAATGTTACAATTCACTATCAGTTTTTCGTCCGATTCTAAAATCTTTGAGTCACAGCAGAACGGCCATAAGGTGCCCGAGGCAGCAATAGACCCATGGAGACAAGTCAGCTGGAGGACGATGTATTGAATCGGGACGCAATTTGTGTGAATCATCGTCATTAGGTGGCCCTGAACGTTACAATTCACTATCAGTTCTTCGTCCGATTCGATAATCTTTGTGTCACAGCAGAACGGCCATAAGGTGCCCGAGGCAGCAATAGACCCATGGAGACAAGTCTGCTGGAGGACGATGTATTGAATCGGGACGCAATTTGAGTGATCCATCGTCATTAGGTGTCCCTGAATGTTACAATTCACTGTCAGTTTTTCGTCCGATTCGAAAATCTTTGAGTCACAGCAGAACTACCATAAGGTGCCCGATGCAGCAATAGACCCATGGAGACAAGTCTGCTGGAGGACGATGTATTGAATCAGGACGCAATTTGAGTGATCCATCGTCATTAGGTGGCCCTGAATGTTACAATTCACTATCAGTTTTTCGTCCGATTCGAAAATCTTTGACTCACAGCAGAACGGCCGTAAGTTGCCCGAGGCAGGAATAGACCCATGGAGACAAGTCGGCAGGATGACGATGTATTGAATCGCGATGCAATTTGAGTGTTCCATCGTCATTAGGAGGCCCTGAATGTTAGAATTAACTATCAGTTTTTCGTCCCATTCGAAAATCTTTGACTCACAGCAGAACGGCCGTAAGGTGCCCGAGGCAGCAATAGACCCATGGAGACAAGTCTGCAGGATGACGATGTATTGAATCGCGACGCAATTTGAGTGTTCCATCGTCATTAGGAGGCCCTGAATGTTAGAATTAACTATCAGTTTTTCGTCCCATTCGATAATCTAGACTCACGGGAGAACGACCATAAGGTGCCCGAGGCAGCAATAGACCCATGGAGACAAGTCGGCTGGAGGACGATGTATTGAATCGGGACGCAATTTGAGTGATCCATCGTCATTAGGTGGCCCTGAACGTTACAATTCACTATCAGTTTTTCGTCGCATTCGATAATCTAGACTCACAGCAGAACGGCCATAAGGTGCCCGAGGCAGCAATAGACCCATGGAGTCAAGTCGGCTGGAGGACGATGTATTGAATCGGGACGCAATTTGAGTGATCCATCGTCATTAGGTGGCCCTGAATGTTACAATTCACTATCAGTTTTTCGTCCGATTCGAAAATCTTTGACACACAGCAGAACGGCCGTAAGGTGCCCGAGGCAGCAATAGACCCATGGAGACAAGTCTGCAGGATGACGATGTATTGAATCGGGACGCAATTTGAGTGTTCCATCGTCATTAGGAGGTCCTGAATGTTAGAATTAACTACCAGTTTTTCGTCCCATTCGATAATCTAGACTCACGGGAGAACGACCATAAGGTGCCCGAGGCAGCAATAGACCAATGGAGACAAGTCTGCAGGATGACGATGTATTGAATCGGGACGCAATTTGAGTGTTCCATCGTCATTAGGAGGTCCTGAATGTTAGAATTAACTATCAGTTTTTCGTCCCATTCGATAATCTAGACACACGGGAGAACGACCATAAGGTGCCCGAGGCAGCATTAGACCCATGGGGACAAGTCGGCTGGAGGACGATGTATTGAATCGGGACGCAATTTGAGAGATCCATCGTCATTAGGTGGCCCTGAATGTTAGAATTAACTACTAGTTTTTCGTCCCATTCGATAATCTAGACTCACGGGAGAACGACCATAACGTGCCCGAGGCAGCAATAGACCCATGGAGACATGTCGGCTGGAGGACGATGTATTGAATCGGGACGCAATTTGAGTCATCCATCATCATTAGGTCGCCCTGAACGTTACAATTCACTATCAGATCTTCGTCCGATTCGAAAATCTTTGACCCACAGCAGAACGGCCATAAGGTGACCGAGGCAGCAATAGATCCATGGAGACAAGTCTGCTGGAGGACGATGTATTGAATCGGGACGCAATTTGAGTGATCCATCGTCATTAGGTGGCCCTGAAAGTTACAATTCACTATCAGTTTTTCGTCCGATTCGAAAATCTTTGAGTCACAGCAGAACTACCATAAGGTGCCCGATTCAGCAATAGACCCATGGAGACAAGTCTGCTGGAGGACGATGTATTGAATCGGGTCGCAATTTGAGTGATCCATCGTCATTAGGTGGCCCTGAATGTTTCTATTCACTATCAGTTTTTCGTCGCATTCGATAATCTAGACTCACAGCAGAACGGCCTTAATGTGCCCGAGGCAGCTATAGACCCATGGAGTCAAGTCGGCTGCAGGACGATGTATTGAATCGGGACGCAATTTGAGTGATCCGTCGTCATTAGGAGGCCCTGAATGTTGGAATTAACTATCAGTTTTTCGTCCCATTCGAAAATCTTTGCCTCACAGCAGAACGGCCATAAGGTGCCCGAGGCAGCAATAGACCCATGGAGACAAGTCTGCAGGATGACGATGTATTGAATCGCGACGCAATTTGAGTGTTCCATCGTCATTAGGTGGCCCTGAACGTTACAATTCACTATCAGATCTTCGTCCGATTCGAAAATCTTTGACCCACAGCAGAACGGCCATAAGGTGACCGAGGCTGCAATAGACCCATGGAGACAAGTCGGCTGGAGGACGATGTATTGAATCGGGACGCAATTTGAGTGATCCATCATCATTAGGTGGCCCTGAACGTTACAATTCACTATCAGATCTTCGTCCGATTCGAAAATCTGTGACCCACAGCAGAACGGCCATAGGGTGACCGAGGCAGCAATAGACCCATGGAGACAAGTCGGCTGGAGGACGATGTATTGAATCGGGCCGCAATTTGAGTGATCCATCGTCATTAGGTGGCCCTGAACGTTACAATTCACTATCTGTTTTTCGTCCGATTCGAAAATCTTTGACTCACAGCAGAACGGCCATAAGGTGCCCGATGCAGAAATAGACCCATGGAGACAAGTCTGCTGGAGGACGATGTATTGAATCGGGACGCAATTTGAGTGATCCATCGTCATTAGGTGGCCCTGAACGTTACAATTCACTATCAGTTTTTCGTCGCATTCGATAATCTAGACTCACAGCAGAACGGCCATAAGGTGCCCGAGGCAGCAATAGACCCATGGAGACAAGTCTGCTGGAGGACGATGTATTGAATCGGGACGCAATTTGAGTGATCCATCGTCATTAGGTGTCCCTGAATGTTACAATTCACTATCAGTTTTTCGTCCCATTCGAAAATCTTTGACTCACAGCAGAACGGCCATAAGGTGCCCGAGGCAGCAATAGACCCATGGAGACAAGTCTGCAGGATGACGATGTATTGAATCGCGACGCAATTTGAGTGTTCCATCGTCATTAGGTGGCCCTGAACGTTACAATTCACTATCAGATCTTCGTCCGATTCGAAAATCTTTGACCCACAGCAGAACGGCCATAAGGTGACCGAGGCTGCAATAGACCCATGGAGACAAGTCGGCTGGAGGACGATGTATTGAATCGGGACGCAATTTGAGTGATCCATCATCATTAGGTGGCCCTGAACGTTACAATTCACTATCAGATCTTCGTCCGATTCGAAAATCTGTGACCCACAGCAGAACGGCCATAAGGTGACCGAGGCAGCAATAGACCCATGGAGACAAGTCGGCTGGAGGACGATGTATTGAATCGGGCCGCAATTTGAGTGATCCATCGTCATTAGGTGGCCCTGAACGTTACAATTCACTATCTGTTTTTCGTCCGATTCGAAAATCTTTGACTCACAGCAGAACGGCCATAAGGTGCCCGATGCAGAAATAGACCCATGGAGACAAGTCTGCTGGAGGACGATGTATTGAATCGGGACGCAATTTGAGTGATCCATCGTCATTAGGTGGCCCTGAACGTTACAATTCACTATCAGTTTTTCGTCGCATTCGATAATCTAGACTCACAGCAGAACGGCCATAAGGTGCCCGAGGCAGCAATAGACCCATGGAGACAAGTCTGCTGGAGGACGATGTATTGAATCGGGACGCAATTTGAGTGATCCATCGTCATTAGGTGTCCCTGAATGTTACAATTCACTATCAGTTTTTCGTCCGATTCGAAAATCTTTGACTCACAGCAGAAGGGCCATAAGGTGCCCGAGGCAGCAATAGACCCATGGAGACAAGTCTGCAGGATGAGAATGTATTGAATCGCGACGCAATTTGAGTGATCCATCGTCATTAGGAGGCCCTGAGTGTTAGAATTAACTATTAGTTTTTCGTCCCATTCGATAATCTAGACTCACGGGAGAACGACCATAACGTGCCCGAGGCAGCAATAGACCCATGGAGACATGTCGGCTGGAGGACGATGTATTGAATCGGGACGACATTTGAGTGATCCATCGTCATTAGGTGGCCCTGAATGTTTCTATTCACTATCAGTTTTTCGTCGCATTCGATAATCTAGACTCACAGCAGAACGGCCATAATGTGCCCGAGGCAGCTATAGACCCATGGAGTGAAGTCGGCTGCAGGACGATGTATTGAATCGGGACGCTATTTGAGTGATCCATCGTCATTAGGAGGCCCTGAATGTTAGAATTAACTATCAGTTTTTCGTCCCATTCGAAAATCTTTGACTCACAGCAGAACGGCCATAAGGTGCCCGAGGCAGCAATAGACCCATGGAGACAAGTCTGCAGGATGACGATGTATTGAATCGCGACGCAATTGAGTGTTCCATCGTCATTAGGTGGCCCTGAACGTTACAATTCACTATCAGATCTTCGTCCGATTCGAAAATCTTTGACCCACAGCAGAACGGCCATAAGGTGACCGAGGCAGCAATAGACCCATGGAGACAAGTCGGCTGGAGGACGATGTATTGAATCGGGACGCAATTTGAGTGATCCATCGTCATTAGGTGGCCCAGAACGTTACAATTCACTATCTGTTTTTCGTCCGATTCGAAAATCTTTGACTCACAGCAGAACGGCCATAAGGTGCCCGATGCAGAAATAGACCCATGGAGACAAGTCTGCTGGAGGACGATGTATTGAATCGGGACGCAATTTGAGTGATCCATCGTCATTAGGTGGCCCTGAACGTTACAATTCAGCATCAGTTTTTCGTCCCATTTGAAAAATCTTTGACTCACAGCAGAACGGCCATAAGGTGCCCGAGGCAGCAATAGACCCATGGAGACAAGTCTGCTGGAGGACGATGTATTGAATCGGGACGCAATTTGAGTGATCGAACGTCATTAGGTGGCCCTGAACGTTACAATTCACTATCAGTTTTTCGTCGCATTCGATAATCTAGACTCACAGCAGAACGGCCATAAGGTGCCCGAGGCAGCAATAGACCCATGGAGTCAAGTCGGCTGGAAAACGATGTATTTATTCGGGACGCAATTTGAGTGATCCATCGTCATTAGGTGGCCCTGAATGTTACAATTCACTATCAGTTTTTCGTCCCATTGGATAATCTAGACTCACAGCAGAACGGCCATAAGGTGCCCGAGGCAGCAATAGACCCATGGAGTCAAGTAGGCTGGAGGACGATGTATTGAATCGGGACGCAATTTCAGTGATCCATCGTCATTAGGTGTCCCTGAATGTTACAATTCACTATCAGTTTTTCGTCCGATTCGAAAATCTTTGACTCACAGCAGAAGGGCCATAAGGTGCTCGAGGCAGCAATAGACCCATGGAGACAAGTCTGCAGGATGAGAATGTACTGAATCGCGACGCAATTTGAGTGATCCATCGTCATTAGGAGGCCCTGAGTGTTAGAATTAACTATTAGTTTTTCGTCCCATTCGATAATCTAGACTCACGGGAGAACGACCATAACGTGCCCGAGGCAGCAATAGACCCATGGAGACATGTCGGCTGGAGGACGATGTATTGAATCGGGACGCAATTTGAGTGATCCATCATCATTAGGTCGCCCTGAACGTTACAATTCACTATCAGATCTTCGTCCGATTCGAAAATCTTTGACCCACAGCAGAACGGCCATAAGGTGACCGAGGCAGCAATAGACCATTGGAGACAAGTCTGCTGGAGGACGATGTATTGAATCGGGTCGCAATTTGAGTGATCCATCGTCATTAGGTGGCCCTGAATGTTTCTATTCACTATCAGTTTTTCGTCGCATTCGATAATCTAGACTCACAGCAGAACGGCCATAATGTGCCCGAGGCAGCTATAGACCCATGGAGTCAAGTCGGCAGCAGGACGATGTATTGAATCGGGACGCAATTTGAGTGATCCATCGTCATTAGGAGGCCCTGAATGTTAGAATTAACTATCAGTTTTTCGTCCCATTCGAAAATCTTTGACTCACAGCAGAACGGCCATAAGGTGCCCGAGGCAGCATTAGACCCATGGAGACAAGTCTGCAGGATGACGATGTATTGAATCGCGACGCAATTTGAGTGTTCCATCGTCATTAGGTGGCCCTGAACGTTACAATTCACTATCAGATCTTCGATTCGAAAATCTTTGACCCACAGCAGAACGGCCATAAGGTGACCGAGGCAGCAATAGACCCATGGAGACAAGTCGGCTGGAGGACGATGTATTGAATCGGGACGCAATTTGAGTGATCCATCATCATTAGGTGGCCCTGAACGTTACAATTCACTATCAGATCTTCGTCCGATTCGAAAATCTGTGACCCACATCAGAACGGCCATAAGGTGACCGAGGCAGCAATAGACCCATGGAGACAAGTCGGCTGGAGGACGATGTATTGAATCGGGCCGCAATTTGAGTGATCCATCGTCATTAGGTGGCCCTGAACGTTACAATTCACTATCTGTTTTTCGTCCGATTCGAAAATCTTTGACTCACAGCAGAACGGCCATAAGGTGCCCGATGCAGAAATAGACCCATGGAGACAAGTCTGCTGGAGGACGATGTATTGATTCGGGACGCAATTTGAGTGATCCATCGTCATTAGGTGGCCCTGAACGTTACAATTCAGCATCAGTTTTTCGTCCCATTTGAAAATCTTTGACTCACAGCAGAACGGCCATAAGGTGCCCGAGGCAGCAATAGACCCATGGAGACAAGTCTGCTGGAGGACGATGTATTGAATCGGGACGCAATTTGAGTGATCGATCGTCATTAGGTGGCCCTGAACGTTACAATTCACTATCAGTTTTTCGTCGCATTCGATAATCTAGACTCACAGCAGAACGGCCATAAGGTGCCCGAGGCAGCAATAGACCCATGGAGACAAGTCTGCTGGAGGACGATGTATTGAATCGGGACGCAATTTGAGTGATCCATCGTCATTAGGTGTCCCTGAATGTTACAATTCACTATCAGTTTTTCGTCCGATTCGAAAATCTTTGACTCACAGCAGAAGGGCCATAAGGTGCCCGAGGCAGCAATAGACCCATGGAGACAAGTCTGCAGGATGAGAATGTATTGAATCGCGACGCAATTTGAGTGATCCATCGTCATTAGGAGGCCCTGAGTGTTAGAATTAACTATTAGTTTTTCGTCCCATTCGATAATCTAGACTCACGGGAGAACGACCATAACGTGCCCGAGGCAGCAATAGACCCATGGAGACATGTCGGCTGGAGGACGATGTATTGAATCGGGACGCAATTTGAGTGATCCATCGTCATTAGGTGGCCCTGAATGTTTCTATTCACTATCAGTTTTTCGTCGCATTCGATAATCTAGACTCACAGCAGAACGGCCATAATGTGCCCGAGGCAGCTATAGACCCATGGAGACAAGTCGGCTGGAGGACGATGTACTGAATCGGGCCGCAATTTGAGTGATCCATCGTCATTAGGTGGCCCTGAACGTTACAATTCACTATCTGTTTTTCGTCCGATTCGAAAATCTTTGACTCACAGCAGAACGGCCATAAGGTGCCCGAGGCAGCAATAGACCCATGGAGACAAGTCTGCAGGATGACGATGTATTGAATCGCGACGCAATTTGAGTGTTCCATCGTCATTAGGTGGCCCTGAACGTTACAATTCACTATCAGATCTTCGTCCGATTCGAAAATCTTTGACCCACAGCAGAACGGCCATAAGGTGACCGAGGCAGCAATAGACCCATGGAGACAAGTCGGCTGGAGGACGATGTATTGAATCGGGACGCAATTTGAGTGATCCATCATCATTAGGTGGCCCTGAACGTTACAATTCACTATCAGATCTTCGTCCGATTCGAAAATCTGTGACCCACAGCAGAACGGCCATAAGGTGACCGAGGCAGCAATAGACCCATGGAGACAAGTCGGCTGGAGGACGATGTACTGAATCGGGCCGCAATTTGAGTGATCCATCGTCATTAGGTGGCCCTGAACGTTACAATTCACTATCTGTTTTTCGTCCGATTCGAAAATCTTTGACTCACAGCAGAACGGCCATAAGGTGCCCGAAGCAGAAATAGACCCATGGAGACAAGTCTGCTGGAGGACGATGTATTGAATCGGGACGCAATTTGAGTGATCCATCGTCATTAGGTGGCCCTGAACGTTACAATTCAGCATCAGTTTTTCGTCCCATTTGAAAAATCTTTGACTCACAGCAGAACGACCATAAGGTGCCCGAGGCAGCAATAGACCCATGGAGACAAGTCTGCTGGAGGACGATGTATTGAATCGGGACGCAATTTGAGTGATCGAACGTCATTAGGTGGCCCTGAACGTTACAATTCACTATCAGTTTTTCGTCGCATTCGATAATCTAGACTCACAGCAGAACGGCCATAAGGTGCCCGAGGCAGCAATAGACCCATGGAGTCAAGTCGGCTGGAAAACGATGTATTGATTCGGGACGCAATTTGAGTGATCCATCGTCATTAGGTGACCCTGAATGTTACAATTCACTATCAGTTTTTCGTCCCATTGGATAATCTAGACTCACAGCAGAACGGCCATAAGGTGCCCGAGGCAGCAATAGACCCATGGAGTCAAGTCGGCTTTAGGACGATGTATTGAATCGGGACGCAATTTGCGTGGTCCATCCTCATTAGGTGGCCCTGAACGTTACAATTCACTATCAGTTCTTCGTCCGATTCGAAAATCTTTGAGTCACAGCAGAACGGCCATAAGGTGCCCGAGGCAGCAATAGACCCATGGAGACAAGCCTGCTGGAGGACGATGTATTGAATCGGGAAGCAATTTGAGTGATCCATCGTCATTAGGTGGCCCTGAAAGTTACAATTCACTATCAGTTTTTCGTCCGATTCGAAAATCTTTGACTCACAGCAGAACGGCCATAAGGTGCCCGATGCAGCAATAGACCCATGGAGACAAGTCTGCTGGAGGACGATGTATTGAATCGGGACGCAACTTGAGTGATCCATCGTCATTAGGTGGCCCAGAATGTTTCAATTCACTATCAGTTTTTCGTCGCATTCGATAATCTAGACTCACAGCAGATCGGCCATAAGGTGCCCGACTCAGCAATAGACCCATGGAGTCAAGTAGGCTGGAGGACGATGTATTGAATCGGGACGCAATTTGAGTGATCCATCGTCATTAGGTGTCTCTGAATGTTACAATTCACTATCAGTTTTTCGTCCGATTCGAAAATCTTTGACTCACAGCAGAAGGGCCATAAGGTGCCCGAGGCAGCAATAGACCCATGGAGACAAGTCTGCAGGATGAGAATGTATTGAATCGCGACGCAATTTGAGTGATCCATCGTCATTAGGAGGCCCTGAGTGTTAGAATTAACTATTAGTTTTTCGTCCCATTCGATAATCTAGACTCACGGGAGAACGACCATAACGTGCCCGAGGCAGCAATAGACCCATGGAGACATGTCGGCTGGAGGACGATGTATTGAATCGGGACGCAATTTGAGTGATCCATCATCATTAGGTCGCCCTGAACGTTACAATTCACTATCAGATCTTCGTCCGATTCGAAAATCTTTGACCCACAGCAGAACGGCCATAAGGTGACCGAGGCAACAATAGATCCATGGAGACAAGTCTGCTGGAGGACGATGTATTGAATCGGGACGCAATTTGAGTGATCCATCGTCATTAGGTGGCCCTGAAAGTTACAATTCACTATCAGTTTTTCGTCCGATTCGAAAATCTTTGAGTCACAGCAGAACTACCATAAGGTGCCCGATGCAGCAATAGACGCATGGAGACAAGTCTGCTGGATGACGATGTATTGAATCGCGACGCAATTTGAGTGTTCCATCGTCATTAGGTGGCCCTGAACGTTACAATTCACTATCAGATCTTCGTCCGATTCGAAAATCTTTGACCCACAGCAGAACGGCCATAAGGTGACCGAGGCAGCAATAGACCCATGGAGACAAGTCTGCAGGATGACGATGTATTGAATCGCGACGCAATTTGAGTGTTCCATCGTCATTAGGTGGCCCTGAACGTTACAATTCACTATCAGATCTTCGTCCGATTCGAAAATCTTTGACCCACAGCAGAACGGCCATAAGGTGACCGAGGCAGCAATAGACCCATGGAGACAAGTCGGCTGGAGGACGATGTATTGAATCGGGACGCAATTTGAGTGATCCATCATCATTAGGTGGCCCTGAACGTTACAATTCACTATCAGATCTTCGTCCGATTCGAAAATCTGTGACCCACAGCAGAACGGCCATAAGGAGACCGAGGCAGCAATAGACCCATGGAGACAAGTCTGCTGGAGGACGATGTATTGAATCGGGCCGCAATTTGAGTGATCCATCGTCATTAGGTGGCCCTGAACGTTACAATTCACTATCTGTTTTTCGTCCGATTCCAAAATCTTTGACTCACAGCAGAACGGCCATAAGGTGCCCGATGCAGAAATAGACCCATGGAGACAAGTCTGCTGGAGGACGATGTATTGAATCGGGAAGCAATTTGAGTGATCCATCGTCATTAGGTGGCCCTGAACGTTACAATTCAGCATCAGTTTTTCGTCCCATTTGAAAATCTTTGACTCACAGCAGAACGGCCATAAGGTGCCCGAGGCAGCAATAGACCCATGGAGACAAGTCTGCTGGAGGACGATGTATTGAATCGGGACGCAATTTGAGTGATCCATCGTCATTAGGTGTCCCTGAATGTTACAATTCACTATCAGTTTTTCGTCCGATTCGAAAATCTTTGACTCACAGCAGAAGGGCCATAAGGTGCCCGAGGCAGCAATAGACCCATGGAGACAAGTCTGCAGGATGAGAATGTATTGAATCGCGACGCAATTTGAGTGATCCATCGTCATTAGGAGGCCCTGAATGTTAGAATTAACTATCAGTTTTTCGTCCCATTCGAAAATCTTTGACTCACAGCAGAACGGCCATAAGGTGCCCGAGGCAGCAATAGACCCATGGAGACAAGTCTGCAGGATGACGATGTATTGAATCGCGACGCAATTTGAGTGTTCCATCGTCATTAGGTGGCCCTGAACGTTACAATTCACTATCAGATCTTCGTCCGATTCGAAAATCTTTGACCCACAGCAGAACGGCCATAAGGTGACCGAGGCAGCAATAGACCCATGGAGACAAGTCGGCTGGAGGACGATGTATTGAATCGGGACGCAATTTGAGTGATCCATCATCATTAGGTGGCCCTGAACGTTACAATTCACTATCAGATCTTCGTCCGATTCGAAAATCTGTGACCCACAGCAGAACGGCCATAAGGTGACCGAGGCAGCAATAGACCCATGGAGACAAGTCTGCTGGAGGACGATGTATTGAATCGGGACGCAATTTGAGTGATCGATCGTCATTAGGTGGCCCTGAACGTTACAATTCACTATCTGTTTTTCGTCCGATTCGAAAATGTTTGACTCACAGCAGAACGGCCATAAGGTGCCCGATGCAGAAATAGACCCATGGAGACAAGTCTGCTGGAGGACGATGTATTGAATCGGGACGCAATTTGAGTGATCCATCGTCATTAGGTGGCCCTGAACGTTACAATTCAGCATCAGTTTTTCGTCCCATTTGAAAAATCTTTGACTCACAGCAGAAAGGCCATAAGGTGACCGAGGCAGCAATAGACCCATGGAGACAAGTCTGCTGGAGGACGATGTATTGAATCGGGACGCAATTTGAGTGATCGATCGTCATTAGGTGGCCCTGAACGTTACAATTCACTATCAGTTTTTCGTCGCATTCGATAATCTAGACTCACAGCAGAACGGCCATAAGGTGCCCGAGGCAGCAATAGACCCATGGAGACAAGTCTGCTGGAGGACGATGTATTGAATCGGGACGCAATTTGAGTGATCGAACGTCATTAGGTGGCCCTGAACGTTACAATTCACTATCAGTTTTTCGTCGCATTCGATAATCTAGACTCACAGCAGAACGGCCATAAGGTGCCCGAGGCAGCAAAAGACCCATGGAGTCAAGTCGGCTGGAAAACGATGTATTGATTCGGGACGCAATTTGAGTGATCCATCGTCATTAGGTGGCCCTGAATGTTACAACTCACTATCAGTTTTTCGTCCGATTCGAAAATCTTTGACTCACAGCAGAACGTCCGTAAGGTGCCCGAGGCAGCAATAGACCCATGGAGACTAGTCTGCTGGAACACGAGGTATTGAATCGGGACGCAATTTGAGTGTTCCATCGTCATTAGGAGGCCCTGAACGTTACAATTCACTATCAGTTATTCGTCCGATTCGAAAATCTATGACTCACGGCAGAACGCCCATAAGGTGCCCGAGGCAGCAATAGACCCATGGAGACAAGCCTGCTGGAGGACGATGTATTGAATCGGGAAGCAATTTGAGTGATCCATCGTCATTAGGTGGCCCTGAAAGTTACAATTCACTATCAGTTTTTCGTCCGATTCGAAAATCTTTGACTCACAGCAGAACGGCCATAAGGTGCCCGATGCAGCAATAGACCCATGGAGACAAGTCTGCTGGAGGACGATGTATTGAATCGGGACGCAACTTGAGTGATCCATCGTCATTAGGTGGCCCAGAATGTTTCAATTCACTATCAGTTTTTCGTCGCATTCGATAATCTAGACTCACAGCAGATCGGCCATAAGGTGCCCGACTCAGCAATAGACCCATGGAGTCAAGTAGGCTGGAGGACGATGTATTGAATCGGGACGCAATTTGAGTGATCCATCATCATTAGGTCGCCCTGAACGTTACAATTCACTATCAGATCTTCGTCCGATTCGAAAATCTTTGACCCACAGCAGAACGGCCATAAGGTGACCGAGGCAGCAATAGATCCATGGAGACAAGTCTGCTGGAGGACGATGTATTGAATCGGGACGCAATTTGAGTGATCCATCGTCATTAGGTGGCCCTGAAAGTTACAATTCACTATCAGTTTTTCGTCCGATTCGAAAATCTTTGAGTCACAGCAGAACTACCATAAGGTGCCCGATGCAGCAATAGACGCATGGAGACAAGTCTGCTGGAGGACGATGTATTGAACCGGGTCGCAATTTGAGTGATCCATCGTCATTAGGTGGCCCTGAATGTTTCTATTCACTATCAGTTTTTCGTCGCATTCGATAATCTAGACTCACAGCAGAACGGCCATTAAGTGCCCGAGGCAGCTATAGACCCATGGAGTCAAGTCGGCTGCAGGACGATGTATTGAATCGGGACGCAATTTGAGTGATCCATCGTCATTAGGAGGCCCTGAATGTTAGAATTAACTATCAGTTTTTCGTCCCATTCGAAAATCTTTGACTCACAGCAGAACGGCCATAAGGTGCCCGAGGCAGCAATAGACCCATGGAGACAAGTCTGCAGGATGACGATGTATTGAATCGCGACGCAATTTGAGTGTTCCATCGTCATTAGGTGGCCCTGAACGTTACAATTCACTATCAGATCTTCGTCCGATTCGAAAATCTTTGACCCACAGCAGAACGGCCATAAGGTGACCGAGGCAGCAATAGACCCATGGAGACAAGTCGGCTGGAGGACGATGTATTGAATCGGGACGCAATTTGAGTGATCCATCATCATTAGGTGGCCCTGAACGTTACAATTCACTATCAGATCTTCGTCCGATTCGAAAATCTGTGACCCACAGCAGAACGGCCATAAGGAGACCGAGGCAGCAATAGACCCATGGAGACAAGTCTGCTGGAGGACGATGTATTGAATCGGGCCGCAATTTGAGTGATCCATCGTCATTAGGTGGCCCTGAACGTTACAATTCACTATCTGTTTTTCGTCCGATTCCAAAATCTTTGACTCACAGCAGAACGGCCATAAGGTGCCCGATGCAGAAATAGACCCATGGAGACAAGTCTGCTGGAGGACGATGTATTGAATCGGGAAGCAATTTGAGTGATCCATCGTCATTAGGTGGCCCTGAACGTTACAATTCAGCATCAGTTTTTCGTCCCATTTGAAAATCTTTGACTCACAGCAGAACGGCCATAAGGTGCCCGAGGCAGCAATAGACCCATGGAGACAAGTCTGCTGGAGGACGATGTATTGAATCGGGACGCAATTTGAGTGATCCATCGTCATTAGGTGTCCCTGAATGTTACAATTCACTATCAGTTTTTCGTCCGATTCGAAAATCTTTGACTCACAGCAGAAGGGCCATAAGGTGCCCGAGGCAGCAATAGACCCATGGAGACAAGTCTGCAGGATGAGAATGTATTGAATCGCGACGCAATTTGAGTGATCCATCGTCATTAGGAGGCCCTGAATGTTAGAATTAACTATCAGTTTTTCGTCCCATTCGAAAATCTTTGACTCACAGCAGAACGGCCATAAGGTGCCCGAGGCAGCAATAGACCCATGGAGACAAGTCTGCAGGATGACGATGTATTGAATCGCGACGCAATTTGAGTGTTCCATCGTCATTAGGTGGCCCTGAACGTTACAATTCACTATCAGATCTTCGTCCGATTCGAAAATCTTTGACCCACAGCAGAACGGCCATGAGGTGACCGAGGCAGCAATAGACCCATGGAGACAAGTCGGCTGGAGGACGATGTATTGAATCGGGACGCAATTTGAGTGATCCATCATCATTAGGTGGCCCTGAACGTTACAATTCACTATCAGATCTTCGTCCGATTCGAAAATCTGTGACCCACAGCAGAACGGCCATAAGGTGACCGAGGCAGCAATAGACCCATGGAGACAAGTCTGCTGGAGGACGATGTATTGAATCGGGACGCAATTTGAGTGATCGATCGTCATTAGGTGGCCCTGAACGTTACAATTCACTATCTGTTTTTCGTCCGATTCGAAAATGTTTGACTCACAGCAGAACGGCCATAAGGTGCCCGATGCAGAAATAGACCCATGGAGACAAGTCTGCTGGAGGACGATGTATTGAATCGGGACGCAATTTGAGTGATCCATCGTCATTAGGTGGCCCTGAACGTTACAATTCAGCATCAGTTTTTCGTCCCATTTGAAAAATCTTTGACTCACAGCAGAAAGGCCATAAGGTGACCGAGGCAGCAATAGACCCATGGAGACAAGTCTGCTGGAGGACGATGTATTGAATCGGGACGCAATTTGAGTGATCGATCGTCATTAGGTGGCCCTGAACGTTACAATTCACTATCAGTTTTTCGTCGCATTCGATAATCTAGACTCACAGCAGAACGGCCATAAGGTGCCCGAGGCAGCAATAGACCCATGGAGACAAGTCTGCTGGAGGACGATGTATTGAATCGGGACGCAATTTGAGTGATCGAACGTCATTAGGTGGCCCTGAACGTTACAATTCACTATCAGTTTTTCGTCGCATTCGATAATCTAGACTCACAGCAGAACGGCCATAAGGTGCCCGAGGCAGCAAAAGACCCATGGAGTCAAGTCGGCTGGAAAACGATGTATTGATTCGGGACGCAATTTGAGTGATCCATCGTCATTAGGTGGCCCTGAATGTTACAACTCACTATCAGTTTTTCGTCCGATTCGAAAATCTTTGACTCACAGCAGAACGTCCGTAAGGTGCCCGAGGCAGCAATAGACCCATGGAGACTAGTCTGCTGGAACACGAGGTATTGAATCGGGACGCAATTTGAGTGTTCCATCGTCATTAGGAGGCCCTGAACGTTACAATTCACTATCAGTTATTCGTCCGATTCGAAAATCTATGACTCACGGCAGAACGCCCATAAGGTGCCCGAGGCAGCAATAGACCCATGGAGACAAGTCGGCTGGAGGACGATGTATTGAATCGGGACGCAATTTGAGTGATCCATCGTCATTAGGTGGCCCTGAAAGTTACAATTAACTATCAGTTTTTCGTCCGATTCGAAAATCTTTGACTCACAGCAGAAGGGCCATAAGGTGCCCGAGGCAGCAATAGACCCATGGAGACAAGTCTGCTGGAGGACGATGTATTGAATCGGGACGAAATTTGAGTGATCCATCGTCATTAGGTGTCCCTGAATGTTACAATTCACTATCAGTTTTTCGTCCGATTCGAAAATCTTTGACTCACAGCAGAAGGGCCATAAGTAGCCCGAGGCAGCAATAGACCCATGGAGACAAGTCTGCAGGATGAGAATGTATTGAATCGCGACGCAATTTGAGTGATCCATCGTCATTAGGAGGCCCTGAGTGTTAGAATTAACTATTAGTTTTTCGTCCCATTCGATAATCTAGACTCACGGGAGAACGACCATAACGTGCCCGAGGCAGCAATAGACCCATGGAGACATGTCGGCTGGAGGACTATGTATTGAATCGGGACGCAATTTGAGTGATCCATCGTCATTAGGTGGCCCTGAATGTTTCTATTCACTATCAGTTTTTCGTCGCATTCGATAATCTAGACTCACAGCAGAACGGCCATAATGTGCCCGAGGCAGCTATAGACCCATGGAGTCAAGTCGGCTGCAGGACGATGTATTGAATCGGGACGCAATTTGAGTGATCCATCGTCATTAGGAGGCCCTGAATGTTAGAATTAACTATCAGTTTTTCGTCCCATTCGAAAATCTTTGACTCACAGCAGAACGGCCATAAGGTGCCCGAGGCAGCAATAGACCCATGGAGACAAGTCTGCAGGATGACGATGTATTGAATCGCGACGCAATTTGAGTGTTCCATCGTCATTAGGTGGCCCTGAACGTTACAATTCACTATCAGATCTTCGTCCGATTCGAAAATCTTTGACCCACAGCAGAACGGCCATAAGGTGACCGAGGCAACAATAGACCCATGGAGACAAGTCGGCTGGAGGACGATGTATTGAATCGGGACGCAATTTGAGTGATCCATCATCATTAGGTGGCCCTGAACGTTACAATTCACTATCAGATCTTCGTCCGATTCGAAAATCTGTGACCCACAGCAGAACGGCCATAAGGTGACCGAGGCAGCAATAGACCCATGGAGACAAGTCTGCTGGAGGACGATGTATTGAATCGGGACGCAATTTGAGTGATCCATCGTCATTAGGTGGCCCTGAACGTTACAATTCAGCATCAGTTTTTCGTCCCATTTGAAAAATCTTTGACTCACAGCAGAACGGCCATAAGGTGCCCGAGGCAGCAATAGACCCATGGAGACAAGACTGCTGGAGGACGATGTATTGAATCGGGACGCAATTTGAGTGATCGATCGTCATTAGGTGGCCCTGAACGTTACAATTCACTATCAGTTTTTCGTCGCATTCGATAATCTAGACTCACAGCAGAACGGCCATAAGGTGCCCGAGGCAGCAATAGACCCATGGAGACAAGTCTGCTGGAGGACGATGTATTGAATCGGGACGCAATTTGATTGATCGAACGTCATTAGGTGGCCCTGAACGTTACAATTCACTATCAGTTTTTCGTCGCATTCGATAATCTAGACTCACAGCAGAACGGCCATAAGGTGCCCGAGGCAGCAATAGACCCATGGAGTCAAGTCGGCTGGAAAACGATGTATTGATTCGGGACGCAATTTGAGTGATCCATCGTCATTAGGTGGCCCTGAATGTTACAATTCACTATCAGTTTTTCGTCCGATTCGAAAATCTTTGACTCACAGCAGAACGGCCGTAAGGTGCCCGAGGCAGCAATAGACCCATGGAGACTAGTCTGCTGGAACACGAGGTATTGAATCGGGACGCAATTTGAGTGTTCCATCGTCATTAGGAGGCCCTGAACGTTACAATTCACTATCAGTTATTCGTCCGATTCGAAAATCTATGACTCACGGCTGAACGCCCATAAGGTGCCCGAGGCAGCAATAGACCCATGGAGACAAGTCGGCTGGAGGACGATGTATTGAATCGGGACGCAATTTGAGTGATCCATCGTCATTAGGTGGCCCTGAAAGTTACAATTCACTATCAGTTTTTCGTCCGATTCGAAAATCTTTGACTCACAGCAGAACGGCCATAAGGTGACCGAGGCAGCAATAGACCCATGGAGACAAGTCGGCTGAAGGACGATGTATTGAATCGGGACGCAATTTGAGTGATCCATCATCATTAGGTGGCCCTGAACGTTACAATTCACTATCAGTTTTTCGTCGCATTCGATAATCTAGACTCACAGCAGAACGGCCATAAGGTGCCCGAGGCAGCAATAGACCCATGGAGACAAGTCTGCTGGAGGACGATGTATTGAATCGGGACGCAATTTGAGTGATCCATCGTCATTAGGTGTCCCTGAATGTTACAATTCACTATCAGTTTTTCGTCCGATTCGAAAATCTTTGACTCACAGCAGAAGGGCCATAAGGTGCCCGAGGCAGCAATAGACCCATGGAGACAAGTCTGCAGGATGAGAATGTATTGAATCGCGACGCAATTTGAGTGATCCATCGTCATTAGGAGGCCCTGAGTGTTAGAATTAACTATTAGTTTTTCGTCCCATTCGATAATCTAGACTCACGGGAGAACGACCATAACGTGCCCGAGGCAGCAATAGACCCATGGAGACATGTCGGCTGGAGGACGATGTATTGAATCGGGACGCAATTTGAGTGATCCATCGTCATTAGGTGGCCCTGAATGTTTCTATTCACTATCAGTTTTTCGTCGCATTCGATAATCTAGACTCACAGCAGAACGGCCATAATGTGCCCGAGGCAGCTATAGACCCATGGAGACAAGTCGGCTGGAGGACGATGTACTGAATCGGGCCGCAATTTGAGTGATCCATCGTCATTAGGTGGCCCTGAACGTTACAATTCACTATCTGTTTTTCGTCCGATTCGAAAATCTTTGACTCACAGCAGAACGGCCATAAGGTGCCCGAGGCAGCAATAGACCCATGGAGACAAGTCTGCAGGATGACGATGTATTGAATCGCGACGCAATTTGAGTGTTCCATCGTCATTAGGTGGCCCTGAACGTTACAATTCACTATCAGATCTTCGTCCGATTCGAAAATCTTTGACCCACAGCAGAACGGCCATAAGGTGACCGAGGCAGCAATAGACCCATGGAGACAAGTCGGCTGGAGGACGATGTATTGAATCGGGACGCAATTTGAGTGATCCATCATCATTAGGTGGCCCTGAACGTTACAATTCACTATCAGATCTTCGTCCGATTCGAAAATCTGTGACCCACAGCAGAACGGCCATAAGGTGACCGAGGCAGCAATAGACCCATGGAGACAAGTCGGCTGGAGGACGATGTACTGAATCGGGCCGCAATTTGAGTGATCCATCGTCATTAGGTGGCCCTGAACGTTACAATTCACTATGTGTTTTTCGTCCGATTCGAAAATCTTTGACTCACAGCAGAACGGCCATAAGGTGCCCGATGCAGAAATAGACCCATGGAGACAAGTCTGCTGGAGGACGATGTATTGAATCGGGACGCAATTTGAGTGATCCATCGTCATTAGGTGGCCCTGAACGTTACAATTCAGCATCAGTTTTTCGTCCCATTTGAAAAATCTTTGACTCACAGCAGAACGGCCATAAGGTGCCCGAGGCAGCAATAGACCCATGGAGACAAGTCTGCTGGAGGACGATGTATTGAATCGGGACGCAATTTGAGTGATCGAACGTCATTAGGTGGCCCTGAACGTTACAATTCACTATCAGTTTTTCGTCGCATTCGATAATCTAGACTCACAGCAGAACGGCCATAAGGTGCCCGAGGCAGCAATAGACCCATGGAGACAAGTCTGCAGGATGACGATGTATTGAATCGCGACGCAATTTGAGTGTTCCATCGTCATTAGGTGGCCCTGAACGTTACAATTCACTATCAGATCTTCGTCCGATTCGAAAATCTTTGACCCACAGCAGAACGGCCATAAGGTGACCGAGGCAGCAATAGACCCATGGAGACAAGTCGGCTGGAGGACGATGTATTGAATCGGGACGCAATTTGAGTGATCCATCATCATTAGGTGGCCCTGAACGTTACAATTCACTATCAGATCTTCGTCCGATTCGAAAATCTGTGACCCACAGCAGAACGGCCATAAGGTGACCGAGGCAGCAATAGACCCATGGAGACAAGTCTGCTGGAGGACGATGTATTGAATCGGGCCGCAATTTGAGTGATCCATCGTCATTAGGTGGCCCTGAACGTTACAATTCACTATCTGTTTTTCGTCCGATTCCAAAATCTTTGACTCACAGCAGAACGGCCATAAGGTGCCCGATGCAGAAATAGACCCATGGAGACAAGTCTGCTGGAGGACGATGTATTGAATCGGGACGCAATTTGAGTGATCCATCGTCATTAGGTGGCCCTGAACGTTACAATTCAGCATCAGTTTTTCGTCCCATTTGAAAATCTTTGACTCACAGCAGAACGGCCATAAGGTGCCCGAGGCAGCAATAGACCCATGGAGACAAGTCTGCTGGAGGACGATGTATTGAATCGGGACGCAATTTGAGTGATCCATCGTCATTAGGTGTCCCTGAATGTTACAATTCACTATCAGTTTTTCGTCCGATTCGAAAATCTTTGACTCACAGCAGAAGGGCCATAAGGTGCCCGAGGCAGCAATAGACCCATGGAGACAAGTCTGCAGGATGACGATGTATTGAATCGCGACGCAATTTGAGTGTTCCATCGTCATTAGGTGGCCCTGAACGTTACAATTCACTATCAGATCTTCGTCCGATTCGAAAATCTTTGACCCACAGCTGAACGGCCATAAGGTGACCGAGGCAGCAATAGACCCATGGAGACAAGTCGGCTGGAGGACGATGTATTGAATCGGGACGCAATTTGAGTGATCCATCATCATTAGGTGGCCCTGAACGTTACAATTCACTATCAGATCTTCGTCCGATTCGAAAATCTGTGACCCACAGCAGAACGGCCATAAGGTGACCGAGGCAGCAATAGACCCATGGAGACAAGTCTGCTGGAGGACGATGTATTGAATCGGGACGCAATTTGAGTGATCGATCGTCATTAGGTGGCCCTGAACGTTACAATTCACTATCTGTTTTTCGTCCGATTCGAAAATCTTTGACTCACAGCAGAACGGCCATAAGGTGCCCGATGCAGAAATAGACCCATGGAGACAAGTCTGCTGGAGGACGATGTATTGAATCGGGACGCAATTTGAGTGATCCATCGTCATTAGGTGGCCCTGAACGTTACAATTCAGCATCAGTTTTTCGTCCCATTTGAAAAATCTTTGACTCACAGCAGAACGGCCATAAGGTGCCCGAGGCAGCAATGGACCCATGGAGACAAGTCTGCTGGAGGACGATGTATTGAATCGGGACGCAATTTGAGTGATCGATCGTCATTAGGTGGCCCTGAACGTTACAATTCACTATCAGTTTTTCGTCGCATTCGATAATCTAGACTCACAGCAGAACGGCCATAAGGTGCCCGAGGCAGCAATAGACCCATGGAGACAAGTCTGCTGGAGGACGATGTATTGAATCGGGACGCAATTTGAGTGATCGAACGTCATTAGGTTGCCCTGAACGTTACAATTCACTATCAGTTTTTAGTCGCATTCGATAATCTAGACTCACAGCAGAACGGCCATAAGGTGCCCGAGGCAGCAATAGACCCATGGAGTCAAGTCGGCTGGAAAACGATGTATTGATTCGGGACGCAATTTGAGTGATCCATCGTCATTAGGTGGCCCTGAATGTTACAACTCACTATCAGTTTTTCGTCCGATTCGAAAATCTTTGACTCACAGCAGAACGGCCGTAAGGTGCCCGAGGCAGCAATAGACCCATGGAGACTAGTCTGCTGGAACACGAGGTATTGAATCGGGACGCAATTTGAGTGTTCCATCGTCATTAGGAGGCCCTGAACGTTACAATTCACTATCAGTTATTCGTCCGATTCGAAAATCTATGACTCACGGCAGAACGCCCATAAGGTGCCCGAGGCAGCAATAGACCCATGGAGACAAGTCGGCTGGAGGACGATGTATTGAATCGGGACGCAATTTGAGTGATCCATCGTCATTAGGTGGCCCTGAAAGTTACAATTCACTATCAGTTTTTCGTCCGATTCGAAAATCTTTGACTCACAGCAGAAGGGTCATAAGGTGCCCGAGGCAGCAATAGACCCATGGAGACAAGTCTGCTGGAGGACGATGTATTGAATCGGGACGAAATTTGAGTGATCCATCGTCATTAGGTGTCCCTGAATGTTACAATTCACTATCAGTTTTTCGTCCGATTCGAAAATCTTTGACTCACAGCAGAAGGGCCATAAGGTGCCCGAGGCAGCAATAGACCCATGGAGACAAGTCTGCAGGATGAGAATGTATTGAATCGCGACGCAATTTGAGTGATCCATCGTCATTAGGAGGCCCTGAGTGTTAGAATTAACTATTAGTTTTTCGTCCCATTCGATAATCTAGACTCACGGGAGAACGACCATAACGTGCCCGAGGCAGCAATAGACCCATGGAGACATGTCGGCTGGAGGACGATGTATTGAATCGGGACGCAATTTGAGTGATCCATCGTCATTAGGTGGCCCTGAATGTTTCTATTCACTATCAGTTTTTCGTCGCATTCGATAATCTAGACTCACAGCAGAACGGCCATAATGTGCCCGAGGCAGCTATAGACCCATGGAGTCAAGTCGGCTGCAGGACGATGTATTGAATCGGGACGCAATTTGAGTGATCCATCGTCATTAGGAGGCCCTGAATGTTAGAATTAACTATCAGTTTTTCGTCCCATTCGAAAATCTTTGACTCACAGCAGAACGGCCATAAGGTGCCCGAGGCAGCAATAGACCCATGGAGACAAGTCTGCAGGATGACGATGTATTGAATCGCGACGCAATTTGAGTGTTCCATCGTCATTAGGTGGCCCTGAATGTTACAATTCACTATCAGATCTTCGTCCGATTCGAAATTCTTTGACCCACAGCAGAACGGCCATAAGGTGACCGAGGCAGCAATAGACCCATGGAGACAAGTCGGCTGGAGGACGATGTATTGAATCGGGACGCAATTTGAGTGATCCATCATCATTAGGTGGCCCTGAACGTTACAATTCACTATCAGATCTTCGTCCGATTCGAAAATCTGTGACCCACAGCAGAACGGCCATAAGGTGACCGAGGCAGCAATAGACCCATGGAGACAAGTCGGCTGGAGGACGATGTACTGAATCGGGCCGCAATTTGAGTGATCCATCGTCATTAGGTGGCCCTGAACGTTACAATTCACTATCTGTTTTTCGTCCAATTCGAAAATCTTTGACTCGCAGCAGAACGGCCATAAGGTGCCCGATGCAGAAATAGACCCATGGAGACAAGTCTGCTGGAGGACGATGTATTGAATCGGGACGCAATTTGAGTGTTCCATCGTCATTAGGAGGCCCTGAACGTTACAATTCACTATCAGTTATTCGTCCGATTCGATAATCTATGACTCACGGCAGAACGCCCATAAGGTGCCCGAGGCAGCAATAGACCCATGGAGACAAGTCGGCTGGAGGACGATGTATTGAATCGGGACGCAATTTGAGTGATCCATCGTCATTAGGTGGCCCAGAATGTTTCAATTCACTATCAGTTTTTCGTCGCATTCGATAATCTAGACTCACAGCAGATCGGCCATAAGGTGCCCGACTCAGCAATAGACCCATGGAGTCAAGTAGGCTGGAGGACGATGTATTGAATCGGGACGCAATTTGAGTGATCCATCGTCATTAGGTGTCCCTGAATGTTACAATTCACTATCAGTTTTTCGTCCGATTCGAAAATCTTAGAGTCACAGCAGAACTACCATAAGGTGCCCGATGCAGCAATAGACCCATGGAGACAAGTCTGCTGGAGGACGATGTATTGAATCGGGTCGCAATTTGAGTGATCCATCGTCATTAGGTGGCCCTGATTGTTTCTATTCACTATCAGTTTTTCGTCGCATTCGATAATCTAGACTCACAGCAGAACGGCCATAAAGTGCCCGAGGCAGCTATAGACCCATGGAGTCAAGTCGGCTGCAGGACGATGTATTGAATCGGGACGCAATTTGAGTGATCCATCGTCATTAGGAGGCCCTGAATGTTAGAATTAACTATCAGTTTTTCGTCCCATTCGAAAATCTTTGACTCACAGCAGAACGGCCATAAGGTGCCCGAGGCAGCAATAGACCCATGGAGACAAGTCTGCAGGATGACGATGTATTGAATCGCGACGCAATTTGAGTGTTCCATCGTCATTAGGTGGCCCTGAACGTTACAATTCACTATCAGATCTTCGTCCGATTCGAAAATCTTTGACCCACAGCAGAACGGCCATAAGGTGACCGAGGCAGCAATAGACCCATGGAGACAAGTCGGCTGGAGGACGATGTATTGAATCGGGACGCAATTTGAGTGATCCATCATCATTAGGTGGCCCTGAACGTTACAATTCACTATCAGATCTTCGTCCGATTCGAAAATCTGTGACCCACAGCAGAACGGCCATAAGGTGACCGAGGCAGCAATAGACCCATGGAGACAAGTCTGCTGGAGGACGATGTATTGAATCGGGACGCAATTTGAGTGATCGATCGTCATTAGGTGGCCCTGAACGTTACAATTCACTATCTGTTTTTCGTCCGATTCGAAAATCTTTGACTCATAGCAGAACGGCCATAAGGTGCCCGATGCAGAAATAGACCCATGGAGACAAGTCTGCTGGAGGACGATGTATTGAATCGGGACGCAATTTGAGTGATCCATCGTCATTAGGTGGCCCTGAACGTTACAATTCAGCATCAGTTTTTCGTCCCATTTGAAAAATCTTTGACTCACAGCAGAACGGCCATAAGGTGCCCGAGGCAGCAATAGACCCATGGAGACAAGTCTGCTGGAGGACGATGTATTGAATCGGAACGCAATTTGAGTGATCGATCGTCATTAGGTGGCCCTGAACGTTACAATTCACTATCAGTTTTTCGTCGCATTCGATAATCTAGACTCACAGCAGAACGGCCATAAGGTGCCCGAGGCAGCAATAGACCCATGGAGACAAGTCTGCTGGAGGACGATGTATTGAATCGGGACGCAATTTGAGTGATCGAACGTCATTAGGTGGCCCTGAACGTTACAATTCACTATCAGTTTTTCGTCGCATTCGATAATCTAGACTCACAGCAGAACGGCCATAAGGTGCCCGAGGCAGCAATAGACCCATGGAGTCAAGTCGGCTGGAAAACGATGTATTGATTCGGGACGCAATTTGAGTGATCCATCGTCATTAGGTGGCCCTGAATGTTACAACTCACTATCAGTTTTTCGTCCGATTCGAAAATCTTTGACTCACAGCAGAACGGCCGTAAGGTGCCCGAGGCAGCAATAGACCCATGGAGACTAGTCTGCTGGAACACGAGGTATTGAATCGGGACGCAATTTGAGTGTTCCATCGTCATTAGGAGGCCCTGAACGTTACAATTCACTATCAGTTATTCGTCCGATTCGAAAATCTATAACTCACGGCAGAACGCCCATAAGGTGCCCGAGGCAGCAATAGACCCATGGAGACAAGTCGGCTGGAGGACGATGTATTGAATCGGGACGCAATTTGAGTGATCCATCGTCATTAGGTGGCCCTGAAAGTTACAATTCACTATCAGTTTTTCGTCCGATTCGAAAATCTTTGACTCACAGCAGAAGGGCCATAAGGTGCCCGAGGCAGCAATAGACCCATGGAGACAAGTCTGCTGGAGGACGATGTATTGAATCGGGACGAAATTTGAGTGATCCATCGTCATTAGGTGTCCCTGAATGTTACAATTCACTATCAGTTTTTCGTCCGATTCGAAAATCTTTGACTCACAGCAGAAGGGCCATAAGGTGCCCGAGGCAGCAATAGACCCATGGAGACAAGTCTGCAGGATGAGAATGTATTGAATCGCGACGCAATTTGAGTGATCCATCGTCATTAGGAGGCCCTGAGTGTTAGAATTAACTATTAGTTTTTCGTCCCATTCGATAATCTAGACTCACGGGAGAACGACCATAACGTGCCCGAGGCAGCAATAGACCCATGGAGACATGTCGGCTGGAGGACGATGTATTGAATCGGGACGCAATTTGAGTGATCCATCGTCATTAGGTGGCCCTGAATGTTTCTATTCACTATCAGTTTTTCGTCGCATTCGATAATCTAGACTCACAGCAGAACGGCCATAATGTGCCCGAGGCAGCTATAGACCCATGGAGTCAAGTCGGCTGCAGGACGATGTATTGAATCGGGACGCAATTTGAGTGATCCATCGTCATTAGGAGGCCCTGAATGTTAGAATTAACTATCAGTTTTTCGTCCCATTCGAAAATCTTTGACTCACAGCAGAACGGCCATAAGGTGCCCGAGGCAGCAATAGACCCATGGAGACAAGTCTGCAGGATGACGATGTATTGAATCGCGACGCAATTTGAGTGTTCCATCGTCATTAGGTGGCCCTGAACGTTACAATTCACTATCAGATCTTCGTCCGATTCGAAATTCTTTGACCCACAGCAGAACGGCCATAAGGTGACCGAGGCAGCAATAGACCCATGGAGACAAGTCGGCTGGAGGACGATGTATTGAATCGGGACGCAATTTGAGTGATCCATCATCATTAGGTGGCCCTGAACGTTACAATTCACTATCAGATCTTCGTCCGATTCGAAAATCTGTGACCCACAGCAGAACGGCCATAAGGTGACCGAGGCAGCAATAGACCCATGGAGACAAGTCGGCTGGAGGACGATGTACTGAATCGGGCCGCAATTTGAGTGATCCATCGTCATTAGGTGGCCCTGAACGTTACAATTCACTATCTGTTTTTCGTCCGATTCGAAAATCTTTGACTCGCAGCAGAACGGCCATAAGGTGCCCGATGCAGAAATAGACCCATGGAGACAAGTCTGCTGGAGGACGATGTATTGAATCGGGACGCAATTTGAGTGATCCATCGTCATTAGGTGGCCCTGAACGTTACAATTCAGCATCAGTTTTTCGTCCCATTTGAAAAATCTTTGACTCACAGCAGAACGGCCATAAGGTGCCCGAGGCAGCAATAGACCCATGGAGACAAGTCTGCTGGAGGACGATGTATTGAATCGGGACGCAATTTGAGTGATCGATCGTCATTAGGTGGCCCTGAACGTTACAATTCACTATCAGTTTTTCGTCGCATTCGATAATCTAGACTCACAGCAGAACGGCCATAAGGTGCCCGAGGCAGCAATAGACCCATGGAGACAAGTCTGCTGGAGGACGATGTATTGAATCGGGACGCAATTTGAGTGATCGAACGTCATTAGGTGGCCCTGAACGTTACAATTCACTATCAGTTTTTCGTCGCATTCGATAATCTACACTCACAGCAGAACGGCCATAAGGTGCCCGAGGCAGCAATAGACCCATGGAGTCAAGTCGGCTGGAAAACGATGTATTGATTCGGGACGCAATTTGAGTGATCCATCGTCATTAGGTGGCCCTGAATGTTACAATTCACTATCAGTTTTTCGTCCGATTCGAAAATCTTTGACTCACAGCAGAACGGCCGTAAGATGCCCGAGGCAGCAATAGACCCATGGAGACTAGTCTGCTGGAACACGAGGTATTGAATCGGGACGCAATTTGAGTGTTCCATCGTCATTAGGAGGCCCTGAACGTTACAATTCACTATCAGTTATTCGTCCGATTCGAAAATCTATGACTCACGGCAGAACGCCCATAAGGTGCCCGAGGCAGCAATAGACCCATGGAGACAAGTCGGCTGGAGGACGATGTATTGAATCGGGACGCAATTTGAGTGATCCATCGTCATTAGGTGGCCCTGAAAGTTACAATTCACTATCAGTTTTTCGTCCGATTCGAAAATCTTTGACTCACAGCAGAACGGCCAAAAGGTGCCCGATGCAGCAATAGACCCATGGAGACAAGTCTGCTGGAGGACGATGTATTGAATCGGGACGCAATTTGAGTGATCCATCGTCATTAGGTGGCCCTGAATGTTTCAATTCACTATCAGTTTTTCGTCGCATTCGATAATCTTGACTCACAGCAGAACGGCCATAATGTGCCCGAGGCAGCTATAGACCCATGGAGTCAAGTCGGCTGCAGGACGATGTATTGAATCTGGACGCAATTTGAGTGATCCATCGTCATTAGGTGGCGCTGAACGTTACAATTCACTATCAGTTTTTCTTCCGATTCGAAAATCTTTGACTCACAGCGGAACGGCCATAAGGTGCCCGAGGCAGCAATACACCCATGGAGACAAGTCCGCAGGATGACGATGTATTGAATCGCGACGCAATTTGAGTGTTCCATCGTCATTAGGAGGCCCTGAATGTTAGAATTAACTATCAGTTTTTCGTCCCATTCGATAATCTAGACTTACGGGAGAACGACCATAAGGTGCCCGAGGCAGCAATAGACCCATGGAGCCAAGTCGGCTGGAGGATGATGTATTGAATCGGGACGCAATTTGAGTGATCCATCGTCATTAGGTGGCCCTGAACGTTACAATTCACTATCAGATCTTCGTCCGATTCGAAAATCTTTGACCCACAGCAGAACGGCCATAAGGTGACCGAGGCAGCGATAGACCCATGGAGACAAGTCGGCTGGAGGACGATGTATTGAATCGGGCCGCAATTTGAGTGATCCATCGTCATTAGGTGGCCCTGAAAGTTACAATTCACTATCAGTTTTTCGTCCGATTCGAAAATCTTTGACTCACAGCAGAACAGCCATAAGGTGCCCGATGCAGCAATAGACCCATGGAGACAAGTCTGCAGGATGACGATGTATTGAATCGGGACGCAATTTGAGTGTTCCATCGTCATTAGGAGGTCCTGAATGTTAGAATTAACTACCAGTTTTTCGTCCTATTCGATAATCTAGACTCACGGGAGAACGACCATAAGGTGCCCGAGGCAGCATTAGACCCATGGGGACAAGTCGGCTGAAAGACGATGTATTGAATCGGGACGCAATTTGAGAGATCCATCGTCAATAGGTGGCCCTGAACGTTACAATTCACTATCAGTTTTTCGACCGATTCGAAAATCTTTGACTCACAGCAGAACGGCCATAAGGTGCCCGAGGCAGCAATTGACGCATGGAGACAAGTCGGCTGGAGGACGATGTATTGAATCGGAACGCAATTTGCGTGGTCCATCCTCATTAGGTGGCCCTGAATGTTACAATTCACTATCAGTTATTCGTCCCATTGGATAATCTAGACTCACAGCAGAACGGCCATAAGGTGCCCGAGGCAGCAATAGACCCATGGAGTCAAGTCGGCTTTAGGACGATGTATTGAATCGGGACGCAATTTGCGTGGTCCATCCTCATTAGGTGGCCCTGAACGTTACAATTCACTATCAGTTCTTCGTCCGATTCGAAAATCTTTGACTCACAGCAGAACAGCCATAAGGTGCCCGATGCAGCAATAGACCCATGGAGACAAGTCGGCTGGAGGACGATGTATTGAATCGGGACGCAATTTGAGTGATCCATCATCATTAGGTGGCCCTGAACGTTACAATTCACTATCAGTTTTTCGTCCGATTCGAAAATCTTTGACTCACAGCAGAACGGCCATAAGGTGCCCGAGGCAGCAATAGACCCATGGAGACAAGTCTGCTGGAGGACGATGTATTGAATCGGGACGCAATTTGAGTGATCCATCGTCATTAGGTGGCCCTGAACGTTACAATTCTCTATCAGCTTTTCGTCGCATTCGATAATCTAGACTCACAGCAGAACGGCCATAAGGTGCCCGAGGCAGCAATAGACCCATGGAGTCAAGTCGGCTGGAAAACGATGTATTGATTCGGGACGCAATTTGAATGATCCATCGTCATTAGGTGGCCCTGAATGTTACAATTCACTATCAGTTTTTCGTCCGATTCGAAAATCTTTGACTCACACAGAACGGCCGTAAGGTGCCCGAGGCAGCAATAGACCCATGGAGACAAGTCTGCAGGATGACGATGTATTGAATCGGGACGCAATTTGAGTGTTCCATCGTCATTAGGAGGTCCTGAATGTTAGAATTAACTACCAGTTTTTCGTCCCATTCGATAATCTAGACTCACGGGAGAACGACCATAAGGTGCCCGAGGCAGCAATAGACCAATGGAGACAAGTCTGCAGGATGACGATGTATTGAATCGGGACGCAATTTGAGTGTTCCATCGTCATTAGGAGGTCCTGAATGTTAGAATTAACTACCAGTTTTTCGTCCTATTCGATAATCTAGACTCACGGGAGAACGACCATAAGGTGCCCGAGGCAGCATTAGACCCATGGGGACAAGTCGGCTGGAAGACGATGTATTGAATCGGGACGCAATTTGAGAGATCCATCGTCATTAGGTGGCCCTGAACGTTACAATTCACTATCAGTTTTTCGACCGATTCGAAAATCTTTGACTCACAGCAGAACGGCCATACGGTGCCCGAGGCAGCAATAGACGCATGGAGACAAGTCGGCTGGAGGACGATGTATTGAATCGGAACGCAATTTGCGTGGTCCATCCTCATTAGGTGGCCCTGAATGTTACAATTCACTATGTTTTCCGTCCCATTGGATAATCTAGACTCACAGCAGAACGGCCATAAGGTGCCCGAGGCAGCAATAGACCCATGGAGACAAGTCGGCTGGAGGACGATGTATTGAATCGGGACGCAATTTGAGTGATCCATCGTCATTAGGTGGCCCTGAACGTTTCAATTCACTATCAGTTTTTCGTCGCATTCGATAATCTAGACTCACAGCAGAACGGCCATAAGGTGCCCGAGGCAGCAATAGGCCCATGGAGACAAGTCGGCTGGAGGACGATGTATTGAATCGGGACGCAATTTGAGTGATCCATCGTCATTAGGTGGCCCTGAACGTTACAATTCACTATCAGTTTTTCGTCGCATTCGATAATCTAGACTCACAGCAGAACGGCCATAAGGTGCCCGAGGCAGCAATAGACCCATGGAGACTAGTCTGCTGGAACACGAGGTATTGAATCGGGACGCAATTTGAGTGTTCCATCGTCATTAGGAGGCCCTGAACGTTACAATTCACTATCAGTTATTCGTCCGATTCGAAAATCTATGACTCACGGCAGAACGCCCATAAGGTGCCCGAGGCAGCAATAGACCCATGGAGACAAGTCGGCTGGAGGACGATGTATTGAATCGGGACGCAATTTGAGTGATCCATCGTCATTAGGTGGCCCTGAAAGTTACAATTCACTATCAGTTTTTCGTCCGATTCGAAAATCTTTGACTCACAGCAGAACGGCCATAAGGTGCCCGATGCAGCAATAGACCCATGGAGACAAGTCTGCTGGAGGACGATGTATTGAATCGGGACGCAATTTGAGTGATCCATCGTCATTAGGTGGCCCTGAATGTTTCAATTCACTATCAGTTTTTCGTCGCATTCGATAATCTTGACTCACAGCAGAACGGCCATAATGTGCCCGAGGCAGCTATAGACCCATGGAGTCAAGTCGGCTGCAGGACGATGTATTGAATCTGGACGCAATTTGAGTGATCCATCGTCATTAGGTGGCCCTGAAAGTTACAATTCACTATCAGTTTTTCGTCCGATTCGAAAATCTTTGACTCACAGCAGAACAGCCATAAGGTGCCCGATGCAGCAATAGACCCATGGAGACAAGTGGGCTGGAGGACGATGTATTGAATCGGGACGCAATTTGAGTGATCCATCGTCATTAGGTGGCCATGAATGTTACAATTCACTATCTGTTTTTCGTCCGATTCGAAAATCTTTGACTCACAGCAGAATGGCCATAAGGTGCCCGATGCAGAAATAGACCCATGGAGACAAGTCTGCTGGAGGACGATGTATTGAATCGGGACGCAATTTGAGTGATCCATCGTCATTAGGTGGCCCTGAACGTTACAATTCACTATTAGTTTTTCGTCCCATTGGAAAATCTTTGACTCACAGCAGAACGGCCGTAAGGTGCCCGAGGCAGCAATAGACCCATGGAGACAAGTCTGCAGGATGACGATGTATTGAATCGCGACGCAATTTGAGTGTTCCATCGTCATTAGGAGGCCCTGAATGTTAGAATTAACTATCAGTTTTTCGTCCCATTGGAAAATCTTTGACTCACAGCAGAATGGGCGTAAGGTGCCCGAGGCAGCAATAGACCCATGGAGACAAGTCTGCAGGATGACGATGTATTGAATCGCGACGCAATTTGAGTGTTCCATCGTCATTAGGAGGCCCTGAATGTTAGAATTAACTATCAGTTTTTCGTCCCATTCGATAATCTAGACTCACGGGAGAACGACCATAAGGTGCCCGAGGCAGCAATAGGCCCATGGACACAAGTCGGCTGGAGGACGATGTATTGAATCGGGACGCAATTTGAGTGATCCATCGTCATTAGGTGGCCCTGAACGTTACAATTCACTATCAGTTTTTCGTCGCATTCGATAATCTAGACTCACAGCAGAACGGCCATAAGGTGCCCGAGGCAGCAATAGACCCATGGAGTCAAGTCGGCTGGAGGACGATGTATTGAATCGGGACGCAATTTGAGTGATCCAACGTCATTAGGTGGCCCTGAATGTTACAATTCACTATCAGTTTTTCGTCCGATTCGAAAATCTTTGACTCACACAGAACGGCCGTAAGGTGCCCGAGGCAGCAATAGACCCATGGAGACAAGTCTGCAGGATGACGATGTATTGAATCGGGACGCAATTTGAGTGTTCCATCGTCATTAGGAGGTCCTGAATGTTAGAATTAACTACCAGTTTTTCGTCCCATTCGATAATCTAGACTCACGGGAGAACGACCATAAGGTGCCCGAGGCAGCAATAGACAAATGGAGACAAGTCTGCAGGATGACGATGTATTGAATCGGGACGCAATTTGAGTGTTCCATCGTCATTAGGAGGTCTTGAATGTTAGAATTAACTACCAGTTTTTCGTCCTATTCGATAATCTAGACTCACGGGAGAACGACCATAAGGTGCCCGAGGCAGCATTAGACCCATGGGGACAAGTCGGCTGAAAGACGATGTATTGAATCGGGACGCAATTTGAGAGATCCATCGTCATTAGGTGGCCCTGAACGTTACAATTCACTATCAGTTTTTCGACCGATTCGAAAATCTTTGACTCACAGCAGAACGGCCATAAGGTGCCCGAGGCAGCAATAGACGCATGGAGACAAGTCGGCTGGAGGACGATGTATTGAATCGGAACGCAATTTGCGTGGTCCATCCTCATTAGGTGGCCCTGAATGTTACAATTCACTATCAGTTATTCGTCCCATTGGATAATCTAGACTCAGAGCAGAACGGCCATAAGGTGCCCGATGCAGCAATAGACCCATGGAGTCAAGTCGGCTTTAGGACGATGTATTGAATCGGGACGCAATTTGCGTGGTCCATCCTCATTAGGTGGCCCTGAACGTTACAATTCACTATCAGTTCTTCGTCCGATTCGAAAATCTTTGACTCACAGCAGAACAGCCATAAGGTGCCCGATGCAGCAATAGACCCATTGAGACAAGTCGGCTGGAGGACGATGTATTGAATCGGGACGAAATTTGAGTGATCCATCGTCATTAGGTGTCCCTGAATGTTACAATTCACTATCAGTTTTTCGTCCGATTCGAAAATCTTTGACTCACAGCAGAAGGGCCATAAGGTGCCCGAGGCAGCAATAGACCCATGGAGACAAGTCTGCAGGATGAGAATGTATTGAATCGCGACGCAATTTGAGTGATCCATCGTCATTAGGAGGCCCTGAGTGTTAGAATTAACTATTAGTTTTTCGTCCCATTCGATAATCTAGACTCACGGGAGAACGACCATAACGTGCCCGAGGCAGCAATAGACCCATGGAGACATGTCGGCTGGAGGACGATGTATTGAATCGGGACGCAATTTGAGTGATCCATCGTCATTAGGTGGCCCTGAATGTTTCTATTCACTATCAGTTTTTCGTCGCATTCGATAATCTAGACTCACAGCAGAACGGCCATAATGTGCCCGAGGCAGCTATAGACCCATGGAGTCAAGTCGGCTGCAGGACGATGTATTGAATCGGGACGCAATTTGAGTGATCCATCGTCATTAGGAGGCCCTGAATGTTAGAATTAACTATCAGTTTTTCGTCCCATTCGAAAATCTTTGACTCACAGCAGAACGGCCATAAGGTGCCCGAGGCAGCAATAGACCCATGGAGACAAGTCGGCTGGAGGACGATGTACTGAATCGGGCCGCAATTTGAGTGATCCATCGTCATTAGGTGGCCCTGAACGTTACAATTCACTATCTGTTTTTCGTCCGATTCGAAAATCTTTGACTCGCAGCAGAACGGCCATAAGGTGCCCGATGCAGAAATAGACCCATGGAGACAAGTCTGCTGGAGGACGATGTATTGAATCGGGACGCAATTTGAGTGATCCATCGTCATTAGGTGGCCCTGAACGTTACAATTCAGCATCAGTTTTTCGTCCCATTTGAAAAATCTTTGACTCACAGCAGAACGGCCATAAGGTGCCCGAGGCAGCAATAGACCCATGGAGACAAGTCTGCTGGAGGACGATGTATTGAATCGGGACGCAATTTGAGTGATCGATCGTCATTAGGTGGCCCTGAACGTTACAATTCACTATCAGTTTTTCGTCGCATTCGATAATCTAGACTCACAGCAGAACGGCCATAAGGTGCCCGAGGCAGCAATAGACCCATGGAGACAAGTCTGCTGGAGGACGATGTATTGAATCGGGACGCAATTTGAGTGATCGAACGTCATTAGGTGGCCCTGAACGTTACAATTCACTATCAGTTTTTCGTCGCATTCGATAATCTACACTCACAGCAGAACGGCCATAAGGTGCCCGAGGCAGCAATAGACCCATGGAGTCAAGTCGGCTGGAAAACGATGTATTGATTCGGGACGCAATTTGAGTGATCCATCGTCATTAGGTGGCCCTGAATGTTACAATTCACTATCAGTTTTTCGTCCGATTCGAAAATCTTTGACTCACAGCAGAACGGCCGTAAGATGCCCGAGGCAGCAATAGACCCATGGAGACTAGTCTGCTGGAACACGAGGTATTGAATCGGGACGCAATTTGAGTGTTCCATCGTCATTAGGAGGCCCTGAACGTTACAATTCACTATCAGTTATTCGTCCGATTCGAAAATCTATGACTCACGGCAGAACGCCCATAAGGTGCCCGAGGCAGCAATAGACCCATGGAGACAAGTCGGCTGGAGGACGATGTATTGAATCGGGACGCAATTTGAGTGATCCATCGTCATTAGGTGGCCCTGAAAGTTACAATTCACTATCAGTTTTTCGTCCGATTCGAAAATCTTTGACTCACAGCAGAACGGCCAAAAGGTGCCCGATGCAGCAATAGACCCATGGAGACAAGTCTGCTGGAGGACGATGTATTGAATCGGGACGCAATTTGAGTGATCCATCGTCATTAGGTGGCCCTGAATGTTTCAATTCACTATCAGTTTTTCGTCGCATTCGATAATCTTGACTCACAGCAGAACGGCCATAATGTGCCCGAGGCAGCTATAGACCCATGGAGTCAAGTCGGCTGCAGGACGATGTATTGAATCTGGACGCAATTTGAGTGATCCATCGTCATTAGGTGGCGCTGAACGTTACAATTCACTATCAGTTTTTCTTCCGATTCGAAAATCTTTGACTCACAGCAGAACGGCCATAAGGTGCCCGAGGCAGCAATACACCCATGGAGACAAGTCCGCAGGATGACGATGTATTGAATCGCGACGCAATTTGAGTGTTCCATCGTCATTAGGAGGCCCTGAATGTTAGAATTAACTATCAGTTTTTCGTCCCATTCGATAATCTAGACTTACGGGAGAACGACCATAAGGTGCCCGAGGCAGCAATATACCCATGGAGCCAAGTCGGCTGGAGGATGATGTATTGAATCGGGACGCAATTTGAGTGATCCATCGTCATTAGGTGGCCCTGAACGTTACAATTCACTATCAGATCTTCGTCCGATTCGAAAATCTTTGACCCACAGCAGAACGGCCATAAGGTGACCGAGGCAGCGATAGACCCATGGAGACAAGTCGGCTGGAGGACGATGTATTGAATCGGGCCGCAATTTGAGTGATCCATCGTCATTAGGTGGCCCTGAAAGTTACAATTCACTATCAGTTTTTCGTCCGATTCGAAAATCTTTGACTCACAGCAGAACAGCCATAAGGTGCCCGATGCAGCAATAGACCCATGGAGACAAGTCTGCAGGATGACGATGTATTGAATCGGGACGCAATTTGAGTGTTCCATCGTCATTAGGAGGTCCTGAATGTTAGAATTAACTACCAGTTTTTCGTCCTATTCGATAATCTAGACTCACGGGAGAACGACCATAAGGTGCCCGAGGCAGCATTAGACCCATGGGGACAAGTCGGCTGAAAGACGATGTATTGAATCGGGACGCAATTTGAGAGATCCATCGTCAATAGGTGGCCCTGAACGTTACAATTCACTATCAGTTTTTCGACCGATTCGAAAATCTTTGACTGACAGCAGAACGGCCATAAGGTGCCCGAGGCAGCAATTGACGCATGGAGACAAGTCGGCTGGAGGACGATGTATTGAATCGGAACGCAATTTGCGTGGTCCATCCTCATTAGGTGGCCCTGAATGTTACAATTCACTATCAGTTATTCGTCCCATTGGATAATCTAGACTCACAGCAGAACGGCCATAAGGTGCCCGAGGCAGCAATAGACCCATGGAGTCAAGTCGGCTTTAGGACGATGTATTGAATCGGGACGCAATTTGCGTGGTCCATCCTCATTAGGTGGCCCTGAACGTTACAATTCACTATCAGTTTTTCGTCGCATTCGATAATCTAGACTCTCAGCAGAACGGCCATAAGGTGCCCGAGGCAGCAATAGACCCATGGAGTCAAGTCGGCTGGAAAACGAAGTATTGATTCGGGACGCAATTTGAGTGATCCATCGTCATTAGGTGGCCCTGAATGTTACAATTCACTATCAGTTTTTCGTCCGATTCGAAAATCTTTGACTCACAGCAGAACGGCCGTAAGGTGCCCGAGGCAGCAATAGACCCATGGAGACAAGTCTGCAGGATGACGATGTATTGAATCGCGACGCAATTTGAGTGTTCCATCGTCATTAGGAGGCCCTGAATGTTAGAATTAACTATCAGTTTTTCGTCCCATTCGATAATCTAGACTCACGGGAGAACGACCATAAGGTGCCCGAGGCACCATTAGACCCATGGGGACAAGTCGGCTGGAGGACGATGTATTGAATCGGGACGCAATTTGAGAGATCCATCGTCATTAGCTGGCCCTGAACGTTACAATTCACTATCAGTTTTTCGACCGATTCGAAAATCTTTGACTCACAGCAGAACGGCCATAAGGTGCCCGAGGCAGCAATAGACGCATGGAGACAAGTCGGCTGCAGGACGATGTATTGAATCGGAACGCAATTTGCGTGGTCCATCCTCATTAGGTGGCCCTGAACGTTACAATTCACTATCAGTTCTTCGTCCGATTCGAAAATCTTTGACTCACAGCAGAACGGCCATAAGGTGCCCGAGGCAGCAATAGACGCATGGAGACAAGTCTGCTGGAGGACGATGTATTGAATCGGGACGCAATTTGAGTAATCCATCGTCATTAGGTGGCCCTGAATGTTTCAATTCACTATCAGTTTTTCGTCGCATTCGATAATCTAGACTCACAGCAGAACGGCCATAATGTGCCCGAGGCAGCTATAGACCCATGGAGTCAAGTCGGCTGCAGGACGATGTATTGAATCGGGACGCAATTTGAGTGATCCATCGTCATTAGGTGGCCCTGAACGTTACAATTCACTATCAGTTTTTCGTCCGATTCGAAAATCTTTGACTCACAGCAGACCGGCCTTAAGGTGCCCGAGGCAGCAATAGACCCATGGAAACAAGTCTGCTGGAGGACGATGTATTGAATCGGGACGCAATTTGAGTGATCCATCGTCATTAGGTGGCCCTGAACGTTACAATTCACTATCAGTTTTTCGTCCGATTCGAAAATCTTTGACTCACAGCAGAACGGCCATAAGGTGCCCGAGGCAGCAATAGACCCATGGAGACAAGTCTGCTGGAGGACGATGTATTGAATCGGGACGCAATTTGAGTGATCCATCGTCATTAGGTGGCCCTGAACGTTACAATTCTCTATCAGCTTTTCGTCGCATTCGATAATCTAGACTCACAGCAGAACGGCCATAAGGTGCCCGAGGCAGCAATAGACCCATGGAGTCAAGTCGGCTGGAAAACGATGTATTGATTCGGGACGCAATTTGAATGATCCATCGTCATTAGGTGGCCCTGAATGTTACAATTCACTATCAGTTTTTCGTCCGATTCGAAAATCTTTGACTCACACAGAACGGCCGTAAGGTGCCCGAGGCAGCAATAGACCCATGGAGACAAGTCTGCAGGATGACGATGTATTGAATCGGGACGCAATTTGAGTGTTCCATCATCATTAGGAGGTCCTGAATGTTAGAATTAACTACCAGTTTTTCGTCCCATTCGATAATCTAGACTCACGGGAGAACGACCATAAGGTGCCCGAGGCAGCAATAGACCAATGGAGACAAGTCTGCAGGATGACGATGTATTGAATCGGGACGCAATTTGAGTGTTCCATCGTCATTAGGAGGTCCTGAATGTTAGAATTAACTACCAGTTTTTCGTCCTATTCGATAATCTAGACTCACGGGAGAACGACCATAAGGTGCCCGAGGCAGCATTAGACCCATGGGGACAAGTCGGCTGGAAGACGATGTATTGAATCGGGACGCAATTTGAGATATCCATCGTCATTAGGTGGCCCTGAACGTTACAATTCACTATCAGTTTTTCGACCGATTCGAAAATCTTTGACTCACAGCAGAACGGCCATACGGTGCCCGAGGCAGCAATAGACGCATGGAGACAAGTCGGCTGGAGGACGATGTATTGAATCGGAACGCAATTTGCGTGGTCCATCCTCATTAGGTGGCCCTGAATGTTACAATTCACTATGTTTTCCGTCCCATTGGATAATCTAGACTCACAGCAGAACGGCCATAAGGTGCCCGAGGCAGCAATAGACCCATGGAGACAAGTCGGCTGGAGGACGATGTATTGAATCGGGACGCAATTTGAGTGATCCATCGTCATTAGGTGGCCCTGAACGTTACAATTCACTATCAGTTTTTCGTCGCATTCGATAATCTAGACTCACAGCAGAACGGCCATAAGGTGCCCGAGGCAGCAATAGGCCCATGGAGACAAGTCGGCTGGAGGACGATGTATTGAATCGGGACGCAATTTGAGTGATCCATCGTCATTAGGTGGCCCTGAACGTTACAATTCACTATCAGTTTTTCGTCGCATTCGATAATCTAGACTCACAGCAGAACGGCCATAAGGTGCCCGAGGCAGCAATAGACCCATGGAGTCAAGTCGGCTGGAGGTCGATGTATTGAATCGGGACGCAATTTGAGTGATCCATCGTCATTAGGTGGCCCTGAATGTTACAATTCACTATCAGTTTTTCGTCCGGTTCGAAAATCTTTGACTCACACAGAACGGCCATAAGGTGCCCGAGGCAGCAATATACCCATGGAGACAAGTCTGCAGGATGACGATGTATTGAATCGGGACGCAATTTGAGTGTTCCATCGTCATTAGGAGGTCCTGAATGTTAGAATTAACTACCAGTTTTTCGTCCCATTCGATAATCTAGACTTACGGGAGAACGGCCATAAGGTGCCCGAGGCAGCAATATACCCATGGAGACAAGTCTGCAGGATGACGATGTATTGAATCGGGACGCAATTTGAGTGATCCATCGTCATTAGGTGGCCCTGAACGTTACAATTCACTATCAGATCTTCGTCCGATTCGAAAATCTTTGACTCACAGCAGAACGGCCGTAAGGTGCCCGAGGCAGCAATAGACCCATGGAGACTAGTCTGCTGGAACACGAGGTATTGAATCGGGACGCAATTTGAGTGTTCCATCGTCATTAGGAGGCCCTGAACGTTACAATTCACTATCAGTTATTCGTCCGATTCGAAAATCTATGACTCACGGCAGAACGCCCATAAGGTGCCCGAGGCAGCAATAGACCCATGGAGACAAGTCGGCTGGAGGACGATGTATTGAATCGGGACGCAATTTGAGTGATCCATCGTCATTAGGTGGCCCTGAAAGTTACAATTCACTATCAGTTTTTCGTCCGATTCGAAAATCTTTGACTCACAGCAGAACGGCCATAAGGTGCCCGATGCAGCAATAGACCCATGGAGACAAGTCTGCTGGAGGACGATGTATTGAATCGGGACGCAATTTGAGTGATCCATCGTCATTAGGTGGCCCTGAATGTTTCAATTCACTATCAGTTTTTCGTCGCATTCGATAATCTTGACTCACAGCAGAACGGCCATAATGTGCCCGAGGCAGCTATAGACCCATGGAGTCAAGTCGGCTGCAGGACGATGTATTGAATCTGGACGCAATTTGAGTGATCCATCGTCATTAGGTGGCCCTGAAAGTTACAATTCACTATCAGTTTTTCGTCCGATTCGAAAATCTTTGACTCACAGCAGAACAGCCATAAGGTGCCCGATGCAGCAATAGACCCATGGAGACAAGTGGGCTGGAGGACGATGTATTGAATCGGGACGCAATTTGAGTGATCCATCGTCATTAGGTGGCCATGAATGTTACAATTCACTATCTGTTTTTCGTCCGATTCGAAAATCTTTGACTCACAGCAGAATGGCCATAAGGTGCCCGATGCAGAAATAGACCCATGGAGACAAGTCTGCTGGAGGACGATGTATTGAATCGGGACGCAATTTGAGTGATCCATCGTCATTAGGTGGCCCTGAACGTTACAATTCACTATTAGTTTTTCGTCCCATTGGAAAATCTTTGACTCACAGCAGAACGGCCGTAAGGTGCCCGAGGCAGCAATAGACCCATGGAGACAAGTCTGCAGGATGACGATGTATTGAATCGCGACGCAATTTGAGTGTTCCATCGTCATTAGGAGGCCCTGAATGTTAGAATTAACTATCAGTTTTTCGTCCCATTGGAAAATCTTTGACTCACAGCAGAATGGGCGTAAGGTGCCCGAGGCAGCAATAGACCCATGGAGACAAGTCTGCAGGATGACGATGTATTGAATCGCGACGCAATTTGAGTGTTCCATCGTCATTAGGAGGCCCTGAATGTTAGAATTAACTATCAGTTTTTCGTCCCATTCGATAATCTAGACTCACGGGAGAACGACCATAAGGTGCCCGAGGCAGCAATAGGCCCATGGACACAAGTCGGCTGGAGGACGATGTATTGAATCGGGACGCAATTTGAGTGATCCATCGTCATTAGGTGGCCCTGAACGTTACAATTCACTATCAGTTTTTCGTCGCATTCGATAATCTAGACTCACAGCAGAACGGCCATAAGGTGCCCGAGGCAGCAATAGACCCATGGAGTCAAGTCGGCTGGATGACGATGTATTGAATCGGGACGCAATTTGAGTGATCCAACGTCATTAGGTGGCCCTGAATGTTACAATTCACTATCAGTTTTTCGTCCGATTCGAAAATCTTTGACTCACACAGAACGGCCGTAAGGTGCCCGAGGCAGCAATAGACCCATGGAGACAAGTCTGCAGGATGACGATGTATTGAATCGGGACGCAATTTGAGTGTTCCATCGTCATTAGGAGGTCCTGAATGTTAGAATTAACTACCAGTTTTTCGTCCCATTCGATAATCTAGACTCACGGGAGAACGACCATAAGGTGCCCGAGGCAGCAATAGACCAATGGAGACAAGTCTGCAGGATGACGATGTATTGAATCGGGACGCAATTTGAGTGTTCCATCGTCATTAGGAGGTCTTGAATGTTAGAATTAACTACCAGTTTTTCGTCCTATTCGATAATCTAGACTCACGGGAGAACGACCATAAGGTGCCCGAGGCAGCATTAGACCCATGGGGACAAGTCGGCTGAAAGACGATGTATTGAATCGGGACGCAATTTGAGAGATCCATCGTCATTAGGTGGCCCTGAACGTTACAATTCACTATCAGTTTTTCGACCGATTCGAAAATCTTTGACTCACAGCAGAACGGCCATAAGGTGCCCGAGGCAGCAATAGACGCATGGAGACAAGTCGGCTGGAGGACGATGTATTGAATCGGAACGCAATTTGCGTGGTCCATCCTCATTAGGTGGCCCTGAATGTTACAATTCACTATCAGTTATTCGTCCCATTGGATAATCTAGACTCACAGCAGAACGGCCATAAGGTGCCCGAGGCAGCAATAGACCCATGGAGTCAAGTCGGCTTTAGGACGATGTATTGAATCGGGACGCAATTTGCGTGGTCCATCCTCATTAGGTGGCCCTGAACGTTACAATTCACTATCAGTTCTTCGTCCGATTCGAAAATCTTTGACTCACAGCAGAACAGCCATAAGGTGCCCGATGCAGCAATAGACCCATTGAGACAAGTCGGCTGGAGGACGATGTATTGAATCGGGACGCAATTTGAGTGATCCATCATCATTAGGTGGCCCTGAACGTTACAATTCACCATCTGATCTTCGTCCGATTCGAAAATCTTTGACCCACAGCAGAACGGCCATAAGGTGACCGAGGCAGCAATAGACCCATGGAGACAAGTCTGCTGGAGGACGATGTATTGAATCGGGACGCAATTTGAGTGATCGATCGTCATTAGGTGGCCCTGAACGATACAATTCACTATCAGTTTTTCGTCGCATTCGATAATCTAGACTCTCAGCAGAACGGCCATAAGGTGCCCGAGGCAGCAATAGACCCATGGAGTCAAGTCGGCTGGGAAACGAAGTATTGATTCGGGACGCAATTTGAGTGATCCATCGTCATTAGGTGGCCCTGAATGTTACAATTCACTATCAGTTTTTCGTCCGATTCGAAAATCTTTGACTCACAGCAGAACGGCCATAAGGTGCCCGAGGCAGCAATAGACGCATGGAGACAAGTCTGCTGGAGGACGATGTATTGAATCGGGACGCAATTTGAGTGATCCATCGTCATTAGGTGGCCCTGAACGTTACAATTCACTATCAGCTTTTCGTCGCATTCGATAATCTAGACTCACAGCAGAACGGCCATAAGGTGCCCGAGGCAGCAATAGACCCATGGAGTCAAGTCGGCTGGAAAACGATGTATTGATTCGGGACGCAATTTGAGTGATCCATCGTCATTAGGTGGCCCTGAATGTTGCAATTAACTATCAGTTTTTCGTCCGATTCGAAAATCTTTGACTCACACAGAACGGCCGTAAGGTGCCCGAGGCAGCAATAGACCCATGGAGACAACTCTGCAGGATGACGATGTATTGAATCGGGACGCAATTTGAGTGTTCCATCGTCATTAGGAGGTCCTGAATGTTAGAATTAACTACCAGTTTTTCGTCCCATTCGATAATCTAGACTCACGGGAGAACGACCATAAGGTGCCCGAGGCAGCAATAGACCAATGGAGACAAGTCTACAGGATGACGATGTATTGAATCGGGACGCAATTTGAGTGTTCCATCGTCATTAGGAGGTCCTGAATGTTAGAATTAACTACCAGTTTTTCGTCCTATTCGATAATCTAGACTCACGGGAGAACGACCATAAGGTGCCCGAGGCAGCATTAGACCCATGGGGACAAGTCGGCTGGAAGACGATGTATTGAATCGGGACGCAATTTGAGAGATCCATCGTCTTTAGGTGGCCCTGAACGTTACAATTCACTATCAGTTTTTCGACCGATTCGAAAATCTTTGACTCACATCAGAACGGCCATACGGTGCCCGAGTCAGCAATAGACGCATGGAGACAAGTCGGCTGGAGGACGATGTATTGAATCGGAACGCAATTTGCGTGGTCCATCCTCATTAGGTGGCCCTGAATGTTACAATTCACTATGTTTTTCGTCCCATTGGATAATCTAGACTCACAGCAGAACGGCCATAAGGTGCCCCAGGCAGCAATAGACCCATGGAGACAAGTCGGCTGGAGGACGATGTATTGAATCGGGACGCAATTTGAGTGATCCATCGTCATTAGGTGGCCCTGAACGTTACAATTCACTATCAGTTTTTCGTCGCATTCGATAATCTAGACTCACAGCAGAACGGCCATAAGGTGCCCGAGGCAGCAATAGGCCCATGGAGACAAGTCGGCTGGAGGACGATGTATTGAATCGGGACGCAATTTGAGTGATCCATCGTCATTAGGTGGCCCTGAACGTTACAATTCACTATCAGTTTTTCGTCGCATTCGATAATCTAGACTCACAGCAGAACGGCCATAAGGTGCCCGAGGCAGCAATAGACCCATGGAGTCAAGTCGGCTGGAGGTCGATGTATTGAATCGGGACGCAATTTGAGTGATCCATCGTCATTAGGTGGCCCTGAATGTTACCATTCACTATCAGTTTTTCGTCCGATTCGAAAATCTTTGACTCACACAGAACGGCCATAAGGTGCCCGAGGCAGCAATATACCCATGGAGACAAGTCTGCAGGATGACGAAGTATTGAATCGGGACGCAATTTGAGTGTTCCATCGTCATTAGGAGGTCCTGAATGTTAGAATTAACTACCAGTTTTTCGTCCCATTCGATAATTTAGACTCACGGGAGAACGACCATAAGGTGCCCGAGGCAGCAATAGACCAATGGAGACAAGTCTGCAGGATGACGATGTATTGAATCCGGACGCAATTTGAGTGTTCCATCGTCATTAGGAGGTCCTGAATGTTAGAATTAACTACCAGTTTTTCGTCCTATTCGATAATCTAGACTCACGGGAGAACGACCATAAGGTGCCCGAGGCAGCATTAGACCCATGGGGACAAGTCGGCTGGAGGATGATGTATTGAATCGGGACGCAATTTGAGAGATCCATCGTCATTAGGTGGCCCTGAACGTTACAATTCACTATCAGTTTTTCGACCGATTCGAAAATCTTTGACTCACAGCAGAACGGCCATAAGGTGCCCGAGGCAGCAATAGACGCATGGAGACAAGTCGGCTGGAGGACGATGTATTGAATCGGAACGCAATTTGCGTGGTCCATTCTCATTAGGTGGCCCTGAACGTTACAATTCACTATCAGTTCTTCGTCCGATTCGAAAATCTTTGACTCACAGCAGAACGGCCATAAGGTGCCCGAGGCAGCAATAGACGCATGGAGACAAGTCTGCTGGAGGACGATGTATTGAATCGCGACGCAATTTGAGTGATCCATCGTCATTAGGTGGCCCTGAATGTTTCAATTCACTATCAGTTTTTCGTCGCATTCGATAATCTAGACTCACAGCAGAACGGCCATAATGTGCCCGAGGCAGCTATAGACCCATGGAGTCAAGTCGGCTGCAGGACGATGTATTGAATCGGGACGCAATTTGAGTGATCCATCGTCATTAGGTGGCCCTGAACGTTACAATTCACTATCAGTTTTTCGTCCGATTCGAAAATCTTTGACTCACAGAAGAACGGCCTTAAGGTGCCCGAGGCAGCAATAGACCCATGGAGACAAGTCTGCTGGAGGACGATGTATTGAATCGGGACGCAATTTGAGTGATCCATCGTCATTAGGTGGCCCTGAACGTTACAATTCACTATCAGCTTTTCGTCGCATTCGATAATCTAGACTCACAGCAGAACGGCCATAAGGTGCCCGAGGCAGCAATAGACCCATGGAGTCAAGTCGGCTGGAAAACGATGTATTGATTCGGGACGCAATTTGAGTGATCCATCGTCATTAGGTGGCCCTGAATGTTACAATTCACTATCAGTTTTACGTCCGATTCGAAAATCTTTGACTCACAGCAGAACGGCCATAAGGTGCCCGAGGCAGCAATAGACCCATGGAGACAAGTCTGCAGGATGACAATGTATTGAATCGCGACGCAATTTGAGTGTTCCATCGTCATTAGGAGGCCCTGAACTAACTATTAGTTTTTCGTCCCATTCGATAATCTAGACTCACGGGAGAACGACCATAACGTGCCCGAGGCAGCAATAGACCCATGGAGACAAGTCGGCTGGAGGACGATGTATTGAATCGGGACGCAATTTGAGTGATCCATCATCATTAGGTGGCCCTGAACGTTACAATTCACTATCAGATCTTCGTCCGATTCGAAAATCTTTGACCCACAGCAGAACGGCCATAAGGTGACCGAGGCAGCAATAGACCCATGGAGACAAGTCGGCTGGAGGACGATGTATTGAATCGGGCCGCAATTTGAGTGATCCATCGTCATTAGGTGGCCCTGAAAGTTACAATTCACTATCAGTTTTTCGTCCGATTCGAAAATCTTTGACTCACAGCAGAACAGCCATAAGGTGCCCGATGCAGCAATAGACCCATGGAGACAAGTCGGCTGGAGGACGATGTATTGAATCGGGACGCAATTTGAGTGATTCATCGTCATTAGGTGGCCATGAATGTTACAATTCACTATCTGTTTTTCGTCCGATTCGAAAATCTTTGACACACAGCAGAACGGCCATAAGGTGCCCGATGCAGATATAGACCCATGGAGACAAGTCTGCTGGAGGACGATGTATTGAATCGGGACGCAATTTGAGTGATCCATCGTCATTAGGTGGCCCTGAACGTTACAATTCAGCATCAGTTTTTCGTCCGATTTGAAAATCTTTGACTCACAGCAGAACGGCCATAAGGTGCCCGAGGCAGCAATAGACCCATGGAGACAAGTCTGCTGGAGGACGATGTATTGAATCGGGACGCAATTTGAGTGATCGATCGTCATTAGGTGGCCCTGAACGTTACAATTCACTATCAGTTTTTCGTCGCATTCGATAATCTAGACTCACAGCAGAACGGACATAAGGTGCCCGAGGCAGCAATAGACCCATGGAGTCAAGTCGGCTGGAAAACGATGTATTTATTCGGGACGCAATTTGAGTGATCCATCGTCATTAGGTGGCCCTGAATGTTACAATTAACTATCAGTTTTTCGTCCGATTCGAAAATCTTTGACTCACAGCAGAACGGCCGTAAGGTGCCCGAGGCAGCAATAGACCCATGGAGACAAGTCTGCAGGATGACGATGTATTGAATCGCGACGCAATTTGAGTGTTCCATCGTCATTAGGGGGCCCTGAATGTTAGAATTAACTATCAGTTTTTCGTCCCATTCGATAATCTAGACTCACGGGAGAACGACCATAAGGTGCCCGAGGCAGCAATAGACCCATGGAGACAAGTCGGCTGGAGGACGATGTATTGAATCGGGACGCAATTTGAGTGATCCATCGTCACTAGGTGGCACTGAACGTAACAATTCACTATCAGTTTTTCGTCCGATTCGAAAATCTTTGACTCACAGCAGAACGGCCATAAGGTGCCCGAGGCAGCAATAGACCCATGGAGACAAGTCTGCTGGAGGACGATGTATTGAATCGGGACGCAATTTGAGTGATCCATCGTCATTAGGTGGCCCTGAACGTTACAATTCACTGTTAGTTTTTCGTCGCATTCGATAATCTAGACTCACAGCAGAACGGCCATAAGGTGCCCGAGGCAGCAATAGACCCATGGAGACAAGTCTGCTGGAGGACGATGTATTGAATCGGGACGCAATTTGAGTGATCCATCGTCATTAGGTGGCCCTGAATGTTACAATTCACTATCAGTTTTTCGTCCGATTCGAAAATCTTTGACTCACAGCAGAACGGCCGTAAGGTGCCCGAGGCAGCAATAGACCCATGGAGACAAGTCTGCTGGAGGACGATGTATTGAATCGGGACGCAATTTGAGTGTTCCATCGTCATTAGGAGGCCCTGAACGTTACAATTCACTATCAGTTATTCGTCCGATTCGAAAATCTATGACGCACGGCAGAACGCCCATAAGGTGCCCGAGGCAGCAATAGACCCATGGAGACAAGTCGGCTGGAGGACGATGTATTGAATCGGGACGCAATTTGAGTGATCCATCGTCATTAGGTGGCCCTGAAAGTTACAATTCACTATCAGTTTTTCGTCCGATTCGAAAATCTTTGACTCACAGCAGAACGGCCATAAGGTGCCCGATGCAGCAATAGACCCATGGAGACAAGTCTGCTGGAGGACGATGTATTGAATCGGGACGCAATTTGAGTGTTCCATCGTCATTAGGAGGCCCTAAATGTTAGAATTAACTATCAGTTTTTCGTCCCATTCGATAATCTAGACTTACGGGAGAACGACCATAAGGTGCCCGAGGCAGCAATAGACCCATGGAGACAAGTCGGCTGGAGGATGATGTATTGAATCGGGACGCAATTTGAGTGATCCATCGTCATTAGGTGGCCCTGAACGTTACAATTCACTATCAGATCTTCGTCCGATTCGAAAATCTTCGACCCACAGCAGAACGGCCATAAGGTGCCCGAGGCAGCAATAGACCCATGGAGACAAGTCTGCTGGAGGACGATGTATTGAATCGGGACGCAATTTGAGTGATCCATCGTCATTAGGTGGCCATGAATGTTACAATTCACTATCTGTTTTTCGTCCGATTCGAAAATCTTTGACTCACAGCAGAACGGCCATAAGGTGCCCGAGGCAGAAATAGACCCATGGAGACAAGTCTGCTGGAGGACGATGTATTGAATCGGGACGCAATTTGAGTGATCCATCGTCATTAGGTGGCCCTGAATGTTACAATTCACTATCAGTTTTTCGTCCGATTCGAAAATCTTTGACTCACAGCAGAACGGCCGTAAGGTGCCCAAGGCAGCAATAGACCAATGGAGACAAGTCTCCAGGATGACGATGTATTGAATCGGGACGCAATTTGAGTGTTCCATCGTCATTACGAGGCCCTGAATGTTAGAATTAACTACCAGTTTTTGTCCCATTCGATAATCAAGACTCACGGGAGAACGACCATAAGGTGCCCGAGGCAGCATTAGACCCATCGGGACAAGTCGGCTGGAGGACGATGTATTGAATCGGGACGCAATTTGAGTAATCCATCGTCATTAGGTGGCCCTGAACGTAACAATTCACTATCAGTTTTTCGTCCGATTCGAAAATTTTTGACTCACAGCAGAACGGCCATAATGTGCCCGAGGCAGCAATAGACCCATGGAGACTAGTCTGCTGGAACACGAGGTATTGAATCGGGACGCAATTTGAGTGTTCCATCGTCATTAGCAGGCCCTGAACGTTACAATTCACTATCAGTTATTCGTCCGATTCGAAAATCTATGACTCACGGCAGAACGCCCATAAGGTGCCCGAGGCAGCAATAGACCCATGGAGACAAGTCGGCTGGAGGACGATGTATTGAATCGGGACGCAATTTGAGTGATCCATCGTCATTAGGTGGCCCTGAAAGTTACAATTCACTATCAGTTATTCGTCCGATTCGAAAATCTATGACTCACGGCAGAACGCCCATAAGGTGCCCGAGGCAGCAATAGACCCATGGAGACAATTCTGCTGGAGGACGATGTATTGAATCGGGACGCAATTTGAGTGATCCATCATCATTAGGTGGCCCTGAACGTTACAATTCACTATCAGATCTTCGTCCGATTCGAAAATCTTTGACCCACAGCAGAACGGCCATAAGATGCCCGAGGCAGCTATAGACCCATGGAGACAAGTCGGCTGGAGGACGATGTATTGAATCGGGCCGCAATTTGAGTGATCCATCGTCATTAGGTGGCCCTGAAAGTTACAATTCACTATCAGTTTTTCGTCCGATTCGAAAATCTTTGACTCACAGCAGAACAGCCATAAGGTGCCCGATGCAGCAATAGACCCATGGAGACAAGTCGGCTGGAGGACGATGTATTGAATCGGGACGCAATTTGAGTGATCCATCGTCATTAGGTGGCCATGAATGTTACAATTCACTATCTGTTTTTCGTCCGATTCGAAAATCTTTGACTCACAGCAGAAGGGCCATAAGGTGCCCGAGGCAGAAATAGACCCATGGAGACAAGTCTTCTGGAGGACGATGTATTGAATCGGGACGCAATTTGAGTGATCCATCGTCATTAGGTGGCCCTGAACGTTACAATTCAGCATCAGTTTTTCGTCCCATTTGAAAATCTTTGACTCACAGCAGAACGGCCATAAGGTGCCCGAGGCAGCAATAGACCCATGGAGACAAGTCTGCTGGAGGACGATGTATTGAATCGCGACGCAATTTGAGTGTTCCATCGTCATTAGGAGGCCCTGAATGTTAGAATTAACTATCAGTTTTTCGTCCCATTCGATAATCTAGACTCACGGGAGAACGACCATAAGGTGCCCGAGGCAGCAATAGACCCATGGAGACAAGTCGGCTGGAGGACGATGTATTGAATCGGGACGCAATTTGAGAGATCCATCGTCATTAGGTGGCCCTGAAAGTTACAATTCTCTATCAGTTTTTCGACCGATTCGAAAATCTTTGACTCACAGCAGAACGGCCATAAGGTGCCCGAGGCAGCAATAGACGCATGGAGACAAATCGTCTGGAGGACGATGTATTGAATCGGAACGCAATTTAGGTGATCCATCGTCATTAGGTGGCCCTGAACGTTACAATTCACTATCAGTTTTTCGTCCCATTGGATAATCTAGACTCACAGCAGAACGGCCATAAGGTGCCCGATGCAGCAATAGACCCATGGAGTCAAGTCGGCTTTAGGACGATGTATTGAATCGGGACGCAATTTGCGTGGTCCATCCTCATTAGGTGGCCCTGAATGTTACAATTCACTATCAGTTTTTCGTCCGATTCGAAAATCTTTGACTCACAGCAGAACGGCCATAAGGTGCCCGAGGCAGCAATAGACCCATGGAGACAATCCTGCTGGAGGACGATGTATTGAATCGGGACGCAATTTGAGTGAATCATCGTCATTAGGTGGCCCTGAGCGTTACAATTCACTATCAGTTCTTCGTCCGATTCGATAATCTTTGAGTCACAGCAGAACGGCCATAAGGTGCCCGAGGCTGCAATAGACCCATGGAGACAAGTCTGCTGGAGGACGATGTATTGAATCGGGACGCAATTTGAGTGATCCATCGTCATTAGGTGGCCCTGAACGTTACAATTCAGCATCAGTTTTTTGTCCCATTTGAAAATCTTTGACTCACAGAAGAACGGCCATAAGGTGCCCGAGGCAGCAATAGCCCCATGGAGACAAGTCTGCTGGAGGACGATGTATTGAATCGGGACGCAATTTGAGTGATCGATCGTCATTAGGTGGCCCTGAACGCTACAATTCACTATCAGTTTTTCGTCGCATTCGATAATCTAGACTCACAGCAGAACGGCCATAAGGTGCCCGAGGCAGCAATAGACCCATGGAGTCAAGTCGGCTGGAAAACGATGTATTGATTCGGGACGCAATTTGAGTGGTCCATCGTCATTAGGTGGCCCTGAATGTTACAATTCACTATCAGTTTTTCGTCCGATTCGAAAATCTTTGACTCACAGCAGAACGGCCGTAAGGTGCCCGAGGCAGCAATAGACCCATGGAGACAAGTCTGCAGGATGACGATGTATTGAATCGCGACGCAATTTGAGTGTTCCATCGTCATTAGGAGGCCCTGAATGTTAGAATTAACTATCAGTTTTTCGTCCCATTCGATAATCTAGACTCACGGGAGAACGACCATAAGGTGCCCGAGGCAGCAATAGACCCATGGAGACAAGTCGGCTGGAGGACGATGTATTGAATCGGGACGCAATTTGAGAGATCCATCGTCATTAGGTGGCCCTGAATGTTTCAATTCACTATCAGTTTTTCGTCGCATTCGATAATCTAGACTCACAGCAGAACGGCCATAATGTGCCCGAGGCAGCTATAGACCCATGGAGTCAAGTCGGCTGCAGGACGATGTATTGAATCGGGACGCAATTTGAGTGTTCCATCGTCATTAGGAGGCCCTGAACGTTACAATTCACTATCAGTTTATCGTCCGATTCGAAAATCTTTGACTCACAGCAGAACGCCCATAAGGTGCCCGAGGCAGCAATAGACCCATGGAGTCAAGTCTGCTGGAGGACGATGTATTGAATCGGGACGCAATTAGAGTGATCCATCGTCATTTGGTGGCCCTGAACGTTACAATTCACTATCAGATCTTCGTCCGATTCGAAAGTCTTTGATCCACAGCAGAACGGCCATAAGGTGCCCGAGGCAGCAATAGACCCATGGAGACAAGTCTGCTGGAGGACGATGTATTGAATCGGGACGCAATTTGAGTGATCCATCGTCATTTGGTGGCCCTGAACGTTACAATTCACTATCAGATCTTCGTCCGATTCGAAAGTCTTTGATCCACAGCAGAACGGCCATAAGGTGCCCGAGGCAGCAATAGACCCATGGAGACAAGTCGGCTGGAGGACGATGTATTGAATCGGGACGCAATTTGAGCGATCCATCGTCATTAGGTGGCCCTGAACGTTACAATTCACTATCAGTTTTTCGTCCGATTCGAAAATCTTTGACTCACAGGAGAAAGGCCATAAGGTGCCCGAGGCAGCAATAGACCCATGGAGACAAGTCTGCTGGAGGACGATGTATTGAATCGGGACGCAATTTGAGTGATCCATCGTCATTAGATGTCCCTGAACGTTACAATTCACTATCAGTTTTTCGTCGCATTCGATAATCTAGACTCACAGCAGAACGGCCATAAGGTGCCCGACTCAGCAATAGACCCATGGAGTCAAGTAGGCTGGAGGACGATCTATTGAATCGGGCCGCAATTTGAGTGATCCATCGTCATTACGTGGCCCTGAAAGTTACAATTCACTATCAGTTTTTCGTCCGATTCGAAAATCTTTGACTCACAGCAGAACGGCCATAAGGTTTCCGAGGCAGCAATAGACCCATGGAGACAAGTCTGCAGGATGACGATGTATTGAATCGGGACGCAATTTGAGTGATCCATCGTCATTAGGTGGCCCTGAAAGTTACAATTCACTATCAGTTTTTCGTCCGATTCGAAAATCTTTGACTCACAGCAGAACGCCCATCAGGTGCGCGAGGCAGCAATAGACCCATGGAGACAAGTCTGCTGGAGGACGATGTATTGAATCGGGACGCAATTTGAGTGATCCATCATCATTAGGTGGCCCTGAACGTTACAATTCACTATCAGATCTTCGTCCGATTCGAAAATCTTCTGCCCACAGCAGAACGGCCATAAGGTGCCCGAGGCAGCAATAGACCCATGGAGACAAGTCGGCTGGAGGACGATGTATTGAATCGGGCCGCAATTTGAGTGATCCATCGTCATTAGGTGGCCCTGAAAGTTACAATTCACTATCAGTTTTTCGTCCGATTCGAAATTCTTTGACTCACAGCAGAACAGCCATAATGTGCCCGATGCAGCAATAGACCCATGGAGACAAGTCGGCTGGAGGACGATGTATTGAATCGGGACGCAATTTGAGTGATCCATCGTCATTAGGTGGCCATGAATGTTACAATTCACTATCTGTTTTTCGTCCGATTCGAAAATCTTTGACTCACAGCAGAACGGCCATAAGGTGCCCGAGGCAGAAATAGACCCATGGAGACAAGTCTGCTGGAGGACGATGTATTGAATCGGGACGCAATTTGAGTGATCCATCGTCATTAGGTGGCCCTGAACGTTACAATTCAGTATCAGTTTTTCGTCCGATTCGAAAATCTTTGACTCACAGCAGAACGGCCATAAGGTGCCCGAGGCAGCAATAGACCAATGGCGACAAGTCTGCTGGAGGACGATGTATTGAATCGGGACGCAATTTGAGTGATCGATCGTCATTAGGTGGCCCTGAACGTTACAATTCACTATCAGTTTTCGTCGCATTCGATAATCTAGACTCACAACAGAACGACCATAAGGTGCCCAAGGCAGCAATAGACCCATGGAGTCAAGTCGGCTGGAGGACGATGTATTGATTCGGGACGCAATTTGAGTGATCCATCGTCATTAGGTGGCCCTGAATGTTACAATTCACTATCAGTTTTTCGTCCGATTCGAAAATCTTTGACTCACAGCAGAAGGGCCATAAGGTGCCCAAGGCAGCAATAGACCCATGGAGACAAGTTTGCAGGATGACGATGTATTGAATCGCGACGCAATTTGAGTGTTCCATCGTCATTAGGTGGCCCTGAATGTTAGAATTAACTATCAGTTTTTCGTCCCATTCGATAATCTAGACTCACGGGAGAACGACCATAAGGTGCCCGAGGCAGCAATAGACCCATGGAGTCAAGTCGGTTGGAGGACGAAGTATTGAATCGGGACGCAATTTGAGTGATGCATCGTCATTAGGTGGCACTGAATGTTACAATTCACTATCAGTTTTTCGTACGATTCGAAAAACTTTGACTCACAGCAGAACGGCCGTAAGGTGCCCGAGGCAGCAATAGACCAATGGAGACAAGTCTGCAGGATGACGATGTATTGAATCGGGACGCAATTTGAGTGGTCCATCGTCATTAGGAGGCCCTGAATGTTAGAATTAACTAACAGTTTTTCGTCCCATTCGATAATCTAGACTCACGGGAGAACGACCATAAGGTGCCCGAGGCAGCAATAGACCCATGGGGACAAGTCGGCTGGAGGACGATGTATTGAATCGGGACGCAATTTGAGTGATCCATCGTCATTAGGTGGCCCTGAACGTAACAATTCACTATCAGTTTTTCGTCCGATTCGAAAATTTTTTACTCACAGCAGAACGGCCATAATGTGCCCGAGGCAGCAATAGACCCATGGAGACTAGTCTGCTGGAACACGAGGTATTGAATCGGGACGCAATTTGAGTGTTCCATCGTCATTAGGAGGCCCTGAACGTTACAATTCACTATCAGTTATTCGTCCGATTCGAAAATCTTTGACTCACGGCAGAACGCCCATAAGGTGCCCGAGGCAGCAATAGACCCATGGAGACAAGTCGGCTGGAGGACGATGTATTGAATCGGGACGCAATTTGAGTGATCCATCGTCATTAGGTGGCCCTGAATGTTACAATTCACTATCAGTTTTTCGTCGCATTCGATAATCTAGACTCACAGCAGAACGGCCATAATGTGCCCGAGGCAGCTATAGACCCATGGAGTCAAGTCGGCTGCAGGACGATGTATTGAATCGAGACGCAATTTGAGTGATCCATCGTCATTAGGTGGCCCTGAACGTTACAATTCACTATCAGTTTTTCGTCCGATTCGAAAATCTTTGACTCACAGCAGAACGGCCATAAGGTGCCCGAGGCAGCAATAGACCCATGGAAACAAGTCTGCTGGAGGGCGATGTATTGAATCGGGACGCAATTTGAGTGATCCATCGTCATTAGGTGGCCCTGAACGTTACAACTCACTATCAGTTTTTCGTCCCATTCGATAATCTAGACTCACAGGAGAACGGCCATAAGGTGTCCGAGGCAGCAATAGACCCATGGAGTCAAGTCGGCTGGAGGACGATGTATTGAATCGGGACGCAATTTGTGTGGTCCATCCTCATTGGGTGGCCTTGAACGTTACAATTCACTATCAGTTTTTCGTCCGATTCGAAAATCTTTGACTCACAGCAGAACGGCCATAAGGTGCCCGAGGCAGCAATAGACCCATGGAGACAAGTCGGCTGGATGACGGTGTATTGAATCGGGACGCAATTTGAGTGATCCATCGTCATTAGGTGGCCCTGAATGTTACAATTCACTATCAGTTTTTCGTCAGATTCGAAAATCTTTGAGTCACAGCAGAACGGCCATAAGGTGCCCGAGGCAGCAATAGACCCATGGAGACAAGTCAGCTGGAGGACGATGTATTGAATCGGGACGCAATTTTAGTGAATCATCGTCATTAGGTGGCCCTGAACGTTACAATTCACTATCAGTTCATCGTCCGATTCGATAATCTTTGAGTCACAGCAGAACGGCCATAAGGTGCCCGAGGCAGCAATAGACCCATGGAGACAAGTCGGCTGGAGGACGATTTATTGAATCGGGAAGCAATTTGAGTGATCCATCGTCATTAGATGTCCCTGAACGTTACAATTCACTATCAGTTTTTCGTCGCATTCGATAATCTAGACTCACAGCAGAACGGCCATAAGGTGCCCGACTCAGCAATAGACCCATGGAGTCAAGTAGGCTGGAGGACGATCTATTGAATCGGGCCGCAATTTGAGTGATCCATCGTCATTACGTGGCCCTGAAAGTTACAATTCACTATCAGTTTTTCGTCCGATTCGAAAATCTTTGACTCACAGCAGAACGGCCATAAGGTTTCCGAGGCAGCAATAGACCCATGGAGACAAGTCTGCAGGATGACGATGTATTGAATCGGGACGCAATTTGAGTGATCCATCGTCATTAGGTGGCCCTGAAAGTTACAATTCACTATCAGTTTTTCGTCCGATTCGAAAATCTTTGACTCACAGCAGAACGCCCATCAGGTGCGCGAGGCAGCAATAGACCCATGGAGACAAGTCTGCTGGAGGACGATGTATTGAATCGGGACGCAATTTGAGTGATCCATCATCATTAGGTGGCCCTGAACGTTACAATTCACTATCAGATCTTCGTCCGATTCGAAAATCTTCTGCCCACAGCAGAACGGCCATAAGGTGCCCGAGGCAGCAATAGACCCATGGAGACAAGTCGGCTGGAGGACGATGTATTGAATCGGGCCGCATTTTGAGTGATCCATCGTCATTAGGTGGCCCTGAAAGTTACAATTCACTATCAGTTTTTCGTCCGATTCGAAATTCTTTGACTCACAGCAGAACAGCCATAATGTGCCCGATGCAGCAATAGACCCATGGAGACAAGTCGGCTGGAGGACGATGTATTGATTCGGGACGCAATTTGAGTGATCCATCGTCATTAGGTGGCCCTGAATGTTACAATTCACTATCAGTTTTTCGTCCGATTCGAAAATCTTTGACTCACAGCAGAAGGGCCATAAGGTGCCCAAGGCAGCAATAGACCCATGGAGACAAGTTTGCAGGATGACGATGTATTGAATCGCGACGCAATTTGAGTGTTCCATCGTCATTAGGTGGCCCTGAATGTTAGAATTAACTATCAGTTTTTCGTCCCATTCGATAATCTAGACTCACGGGAGAACGACCATAAGGTGCCCGAGGCAGCAATAGACCCATGGAGTCAAGTCGGTTGGAGGACGAAGTATTGAATCGGGACGCAATTTGAGTGATCCATCGTCATTGGGTGGCCCTGACCGTAACAATTCACTATCAGTTTTTCGTCCGATTCGAAAATCTTTGACTCACAGCAGAACGGCCATAAGGTGCCCGAGGCAGCAATAGACCCATGGAGACAAGTCTGCTGGAGGACGATGTATTGAATCGGGACGCAATTTGAGTGATCCATCGTCATTAGGTGGCCCTGAACGTTACAATTCACTATCAGTTTTTCGTCGCATTCGATAATCTAGACTCACAGCAGAACGGCCATAAGGTGCCCGAGGCAGCTATAGACCCATGGAGTCAAGTCGGCTGGAGGACGATGTATTGAATCGGGACGCAATTTGAGTGATCCATCGTCATTAGGTGGCACTGAATGTTACAATTCACTATCAGTTTTTCGTACGATTCGAAAAACTTTGACTCACAGCAGAACGGCCGTAAGGTGCCCGAGGCAGCAATAGACCAATGGAGACAAGTCTGCAGGATGACGATGTATTGAATCGGGACGCAATTTGAGTGGTCCATCGTCATTAGGAGGCCCTGAATGTTAGAATTAACTAACAGTTTTTCGTCCCATTCGATAATCTAGACTCACGGGAGAACGACCATAAGGTGCCCGAGGCAGCAATAGACCCATGGGGACAAGTCGGCTGGAGGACGATGTATTGAATCGGGACGCAATTTGAGTGATCCATCGTCATTAGGTGGCCCTGAACGTAACAATTCACTATCAGTTTTTCGACCGATTCGAAAATCTTTGACTCACAGCAGAACGGCCATAATGTGCCCGAGGCAGCAATAGACCCATGGAGACTAGTCTGCTGGAACACGAGGTATTGAATCGGGACGCAATTTGAGTGTTCCATCGTCATTAGGAGGCCCTGAACGTTACAATTCACTATCAGTTATTCGTCCGATTCGAAAATCTTTGACTCACGGCAGAACGCCCATAAGGTGCCCGAGGCAGCAATAGACCCATGGAGACAAGTCGGCTGGAGGACGATGTATTGAATCGGGACGCAATTTGAGTGATCCATCGTCATTAGGTGGCCCTGAATGTTACAATTCACTATCAGTTTTTCGTCGCATTCGATAATCTAGACTCACAGCAGAACGGCCATAATGTGCCCGAGGCAGCTATAGACCCATGGAGTCAAGTCGGCTGCAGGACGATGTATTGAATCGAGACGCATTTTGAGTGATCCATCGTCATTAGGTGGCCCTGAACGTTACAATTCACTATCAGTTTTTCGTCCGATTCGAAAATCTTTGACTCACAGCAGAACGGCCATAAGGTGCCCGAGGCAGCAATAGACCCATTGAAACAAGTCTGCTGGAGGGCGATGTATTGAATCGGGACGCAATTTGAGTGATCCATCGTCATTAGGTGGCCCTGAACGTTACAACTCACTATCAGTTTTTCGTCCCATTCGATAATCTAGACTCACAGGAGAACGGCTATAAGGTGTCCGAGGCAGCAATAGACCCATGGAGTCAAGTCGGCTGGAGGACGATGTATTGAATCGGGACGCAATTTGTGTGGTCCATCCTCATTGGGTGGCCTTGAACGTTACAATTCACTATCAGTTTTTCGTCCGATTCGAAAATCTTTGACTCACAGCAGAACGGCCATAAGGTGCCCGAGGCAGCAATAGACCCATGGAGACAAGTCGGCTGGATGACGATGTATTGAATCGGGACGCAATTTGAGTGATCCATCGTCATTAGGTGGCCCTGAATGTTACAATTCACTATCAGTTTTTCGTCAGATTCGAAAATCTTTGAGTCACAGCAGAACGGCCATAAGGTGCCCGAGGCAGCAATAGACCCATGGAGACAAGTCAGCTGGAGGACGATGTATTGAATCGGGACGCAATTTTAGTGAATCAACGTCATTAGGTGGCCCTGAACGTTACAATTCACTATCAGTTCATCGTCCGATTCGATAATCTTTGAGTCACAGCAGAACGGCCATAAGGTGCCCGAGGCAGCAATAGACCCATGGAGACAAGTCGGCTGGAGGACGATTTATTGAATCGGGAAGCAATTTGAGTGATCCATCGTCATTAGGTGGCCCTGAAAGTTACAATTCACTATCAGTATTTCGTCGGATACGAAAATCTTTGACTCACAGCAGAACGGCCATAAGGTGCCCGAGGCAGCAATAGACCCATGGAAACAAGTCTGCTGGAGAACGATGTATTGAATCGGGACGCAATTTGAGTGATCCATCGTCATTAGGTGGCCCTGAACGTTACAACTCACTATCAGTTTTTCGTCCCATTCGATAATCTAGACTCACAGCAGAACGGCCATAAGGTGTCCGAGGCAGCAATAGACCCATGGAGTCAAGTCGGCTGGAGGACGATGTATTGAATCGGGACGCAATTTGTGTGGTCCATCCTCATTAGGTGGCCCTGAACGGTACAATTCACTATCAGTTTTTCGTCCGATTCGAAAATCTTTGACTCACAGCAGAACGGCCTTAAGGTGCGCGAGGCAGCAATAGACCCATGGAGACAAGTCTGCTGGAGGACGATGTATTGAATCGGGACGCAATTTGAGTGATCCATCGTCATTAGGTGGCCCTGAACGTTACAATTCACTATCAGTTTTTCGTCGCATTCGATAATCTAGACTCACAGCAGATCGGCCATAAGGTGCCCGACTCAGCAATAGACCCATGGAGTCAAGTAGGCTGGAGGACGACGTATTGAATCGGGACGCAGTTTGAGTGATCCATCGTCATTAGGTGTCCCTGAATGTTACAATTCACTATCAGTTTTTCGTCCGGTTCGAAAATCTTTGACTCACAGCAGAAGGGCCATAAGGTGCCCGAGGCAGCAATAGACCCATGGAGACAAGTCTGCAGGATGACAATGTATTGAATCGCGACGCAATTTGAGTGTTCCATCGTCATTAGGAGGCCCTGAATGTTAGAATTAACTACTAGTTTTTCGTCCCATTCGATAATCTAGACTCACGGGAGAACGACCATAACGTGCCCGAGGCAGCAATAGACCCATGGAGACAAGTCGGCTGGAGGACGATGTATTGAATCGGGCCGCAATTTGAGTGATCCATCGTCATTAGGTGGCCCTGAAAGTTACAATTCACTATCAGTTTTTCGTCCAATTCGAAATTCTTTGACTCACAGCAGAACAGCCATAAGGTGCCCGATGCAGCAATAGACCCATGGAGACAAGTCGGCTGGAGACGATGTATAGAATCGGGACGCAATTTGAGTGATCCATCGTCATTAGGTGGCCATGAATGTTACAATTCACTATCAGTTCATCGTCCGATTCGATAATCTTTGAGTCACAGCAGAACGGCCATAAGGTGCCCGAGGCAGCAATAGACCCATGGAGACAAGTCGGCTGGAGGACGATTTATTGAATCGGGAAGCAATTTGAGTGATCCATCGTCATTAGGTGGCCCTGAAAGTTACAATTCACTATCAGTATTTCGTCGGATACGAAAATCTTTGACTCACAGCAGAACGGCCATAAGGTGCCCGAGGCAGCAATAGACCCATGAAAACAAGTCTGCTGGAGAACGATGTATTGAATCGGGACGCAATTTGAGTGATCCATCGTCATTAGGTGGCCCTGAACGTTACAACTCACTATCAGTTTTTCGTCCCATTCGATAATCTAGACTCACAGCAGAACGGCCATAAGGTGTCAGAGGCAGCAATAGACCCATGGAGTCAAGTCGGCTGGAGGACGATGTATTGAATCGGGACGCAATTTGTGTGGTCCATCCTCATTAGGTGGCCCTGAACGGTACAATTCACTATCAGTTTTTCGTCCGATTCGAAAATCTTTGACTCACAGCAGAACGGCCTTAAGGTGCGCGAGGCAGCAATAGACCCATGGAGACAAGTCTGCTGGAGTACGATGTATTGAATCGGGACGCAATTTGAGTGATCCATCGTCATTAGGTGGCCCTGAACGTTACAATTCACTATCAGTTTTTCGTCGCATTCGATAATCTAGACTCACAGCAGATCGGCCATAAGGTGCCCGACTCAGCAATAGACCCATGGAGTCAAGTAGGCTGGAGGACGATGTATTGAATCGGGACGCAGTTTGAGTGATCCATCGTCATTAGGTGTCCCTGAATGTTACAATTCACTATCAGTTTTTCGTCCGGTTCGAAAATCTTTGACTCACAGCAGAAGGGCCATAAGGTGCCCGAGGCAGCAATAGACCCATGGAGACAAGTCTGCAGGATGACAATGTATTGAATCGCGACGCAATTTGAGTGTTCCATCGTCATTAGGAGGCCCTGAATGTTAGAATTAACTACTAGTTTTTCGTCCCATTCGATAATCTAGACTCACGGGAGAACGACCATAACGTGCCCGAGGCAGCAATAGACCCATGGAGACAAGTCGGCTGGAGGACGATGTATTGAATCGGGCCGCAATTTGAGTGATCCATCGTCATTAGGTGGCCCTGAAAGTTACAATTCACTATCAGTTTTTCGTCCAATTCGAAATTCTTTGACTCACAGCAGAACAGCCATAAGGTGCCCGATGCAGCAATAGACCCATGGAGACAAGTCGGCTGGAGACGATGTATAGAATCGGGACGCAATTTGAGTGATCCATCGTCATTAGGTGGCCATGAATGTTACAATTCACTATCTGTTTTTCGTCCGATTCGAAAATCTTTGACTCACAGCAGAACGGCCATAAGGTGCCCGAGGCAGAAATAGACCCATGGAGACAAGTCTGCTGGAGGACGATGTATTGAATCGGGACGCAATTTGAGTGATCCATCGTCATTAGGTGGCCCTGAACGTTACAATTCACTATCAGTTTTTCGTCCGATTCGAAAATCTTTGACTCACAGCAGAACGGCCATAAGGTGCCCGAGGCAGCAATAGACCAATGGAGACAAGTCTGCTGGAGGACGATGTATTGAATCGGGACGCAATTTGAGTGATCGATCGTCATTAGGTGGCCCTGAGCGTTACAATTCACTATCAGTTTTCGTCGCATTCGATAATCTAGACTCACAGCAGAACGACCATAAGGTGCCCGAGGCAGCAATAGACCCATGGAGTCAAGTCGGCTGGAGGACGATGTATTGATTCGGGACGCAATTTGAGTGTTCCATCGTCATTAGGTGGCCCTGAATGTTACAATTCACTATCAGTTTTTCGTCCGGTTCGAAAATCTTTGACTCACAGCAGAAGGGCCATAAGGTGCCCGAGGCAGCAATAGACCCATGGAGACAAGTCTGCAGGATGACAATGTATTGAATCGCGACGCAATTTGAGTGTTCCATCGTCATTAGGAGGCCCTGAATGTTAGAATTAACTATCAGTTTTTCGTCCCATTCGACAATCTAGACTCACGGGAGAACGACCATAAGGTGCCCGAGGCAGCAATAGACCCATGGAGACTAGTCTGCTGGAACACGAGGTATTGAATTGGGACGCAATTTGAGTGTTCCATCGTCATTAGGAGGCCCTGAACGTTATAATTCACTATCAGTTATTCGTCCGATTCGAAAATCTATGACTCACGGCAGAACGCCCATAAGGTGCCCGAGGCAGCAATAGACCCATGGAGACAAGTCGGCTGGAGGACGATGTATTGAATCGGGACGCAATTTGAGTGATCCATCGTCATTAGGTGGCCCTGAATGTTACAATTCACTATCAGTTTTTCGTCGCATTCGATAATCTAGACTCACAGCAGAACGGCCATAATGTGCCCGAGGCAGCTATAGACCCATGGAGTCAAGTCGGCTGCAGGACGATGTATTGAATCAGGACGCAATTTGAGTGATCCATCGTCATTAGGTGGCCCTGAACGTTACAATTCACTATCAGTTTTTCGTCCGATTCGAAAATCTTTGACTCACAGCGGAACGGCCATAAGGTGCCCGAGGCAGCAATAGACCCATGGAAACAAGTCTGCTGGAGGACGATGTATTGAATCGGGACGCAATTTGAGTGATCCATCGTCATTAGGTGGCCCTGAACGTTACACTCACTATCAGTTTTTCGTCCCATTCGATATTCTAGACTCACAGCAGAACGGCCATAAGGTGTCCGAGGCAGCAATAGACCCATGGAGTCAAGTCGGCTGGAGGACGATGTATTGAATCAAGACGCAATTTGTGTGGTCCATCCTCATTGGGTGGCCCTGAACGTTACAATTCACTATCAGTTTTTCGTCCGATTCGAAAATCTTTGACTCACAGCAGAACGGCCATTAGGTGCCCGAGGCAGCAATAGACCCATGGAGACAAGTCGGCTGGATGACGATGTATTGAATCGGGACGCAATTTGAGTGATCCATCGTCATTAGGTGGCCCTGAATGTTACAATTCACTATCAGTTTTTCGTCAGATTCGAAAATCTTTGAGTCACAGCAGAACGGCCATAAGGTGCCCGAGGCAGCAATAGACCCATGGAGACAAGTCGGCTGGAGGACGATTTATTGAATCGGGAAGCAATTTGAGTGATCCATCGTCATTAGGTGGCCCTGAAAGTTACAATTCACTATCAGTATTTCGTCGGATACGAAAATCTTTGACTCACAGCAGAACGGCCATAAGGTGCCCGATGCAGCAATAGACCCATGGAGACAAGTCTGCTGGAGGACGATGGATTGAATCGGGACGCAATTTGAGTGATCCATCGTCATTAGGTGGCCCTGAATGTTACAATTCACTATCAGTTTTTCGTCCGATTCGAAAATCTTTGACTCACAGCAGAACGGCCATAAGGTGCCCGAGGCAGCAATAGACCCATGGAAACAAGTCTGCTGGAGGACGATGTATTGAATCGGGACGCAATTTGAATGATCCATCGTCATTAGGTGGCCCTGAACGTTACAACTCACTATCAGTTTTTCGTCCCATTCGATAATCTAGACTCACAGCAGAACGGCCATAAGGTGTCCGAGGCAGCAATAGACCCATGGAGTCAAGTGGGCTGGAGGACGATGTATTGAATCGGGACGCAATTTGTGTGGTCCATCCTCATTAGGTGGCCCTGAACGTTACAATTCACTATCAATTTTTCGTCCGATTCGAAAATCTTTGACTCACAGCAGAACGGCCATAAGGTGCCCGAGGCAGCAATAGACCCATGGAGACAAGTCTGCTGGAGGACGATGTATTGAATCGGGACGAAATTTGAGTGATCCATCGTCATTAGGTGGCCCTGAACGTTACAATTCACTATCAGTTTTTCGTCGCATTCGATAATCTAGACTCACAGCAGAACGGCCATAAGGTGCCCGACTCAGCAATAGACCCATGGAGTCAAGTAGGCTGGAGGACGATGTATTGAATCGGGACGCAATTTGAGTGATCCATCGTCATTAGGTGTCCCTGAATGTTACAATTCACTATCAGTTTTTCGTCCGGTTCGAAAATCTTTGACTCACAGCAGAAGGGCCATAAGGTGCCCGAGGCAGCAATAGACCCATGGAGACAAGTCTGCAGGATGACAATGTATTGAATCGCGACGCAATTTGAGTGTTCCATCGTCATTAGGAGGCCCTGAATGTTAGAATTAACTACTAGTTTTTCGTCCCATTCGATAATCTAGACTCACGGGAGAACGACCATAACGTGCCCGAGGCAGCAATAGACCCATGGAGACAAGTCGGCTGGAGGACGATGTATTGAATCGGGACGCAATTTGAGTGATCCATCGTCATTAGGTGGCCCTGAACGTTACAATTCACTATCAGTTTTTCGTCCGATTCGAAAATCTTTGACTCACAGCAGAACGGCCATTAGGTGTCCGAGGCAGCAATAGACCCATGGAGACAAGTCTGCAGGATGACGATGTATTGAATCGCGACGCAATTTGAGTGTTCCATCGTCATTAGGAGGACCTGAATGTTAGAATTTACTATCATTTTTTCGTCCCATTCGATAATCTAGACTTACGGGAGAACGACCATAAGGTGCCCGAGGCAGCAATAGACCCATGGAGACAAGTCGGCTGGAGGACGATGTATTGAATCGGGACGCAATTTGAGTGATCCATCGTCATTAGGTGGCCCTGAACGTTACAATTCACTATCAGTTTTTCGTCCCATTCGACAATCTAGACTCACGGGAGAACGACCATAAGGTGCCCGAGGCAGCAATAGACCCATGGAGACTAGTCTGCTGGAACACGAGGTATTGAATTGGGACGCAATTTGAGTGTTCCATCGTCATTAGGAGGCCCTGAACGTTATAATTCACTATCAGTTATTCGTCCGATTCGAAAATCTATGACTCACGGCAGAACGCCCATAAGGTGCCCGAGGCAGCATTAGACCCATGGAGACAAGTCGGCTGGAGGACGATGTATTGAATCGGGACGCAATTTGAGTGATCCATCGTCATTAGGTGGCCCTGAATGTTACAATTCACTATCAGTTTTTCGTCGCATTCGATAATCTAGACTCACAGCAGAACGGCCATAATGTGCCCGAGGCAGCTATAGACCCATGGAGTCAAGTCGGCTGGAGGACGATGTATTGAATCGGGACGCAATTTGAGTGATCCATCGTCATTAGGTGGCCCTGAACGTTACAATTCACTATCAGTTTTTCGTCCGATTCGAAAATCTTTGACTCACAGCGGAACGGCCATAAGGTGCCCGAGGAAGCAATAGACCCATGGAAACAAGTCTGCTGGAGGACGATGTATTGAATCGGGACGCAATTTGAGTGATCCATCGTCATTAGGTGGCCCTGAACGTTACACTCACTATCAGTTTTTCGTCCCATTCGATAATCTAGACTCACAGCAGAACGGCCATAAGGTGTCCCAGGCAGCAATAGACCCATGGAGTCAAGTCGGCTGGAGGACGATGTATTGAATCAAGACGCAATTTGTGTGGTCCATCCTCATTGGGTGGCCCTGAACGTTACAATTCACTATCAGTTTTTCGTCCGATTCGAAAATCTTTGACTCACAGCAGAACGGCCATTAGGTGCCCGAGGCAGCAATAGACCCATGGAGACAAGTCGGCTGGATGACGATGTATTGAATCGGGACGCAATTTGAGTGATCCATCGTCATTAGGTGGCCCTGAATGTTCCAATTCACTATCAGTTTTTCGTCAGATTCGAAAATCTTTGAGTCACAGCAGAACGGCCATAAGGTGCCCGAGGCAGCAATAGACCCATGGAGACAAGTCGGCTGGAGGACGATTTATTGAATCGGGAAGCAATTTGAGTGATCCATCGTCATTAGGTGGCCCTGAAAGTTACAATTCACTATCAGTATTTCGTCGGATACGAAAATCTTTGACTCACAGCAGAACGGCCATAAGGTGCCCGATGCAGCAATAGACCCATGGAGACAAGTCTGCTGGAGGACGATGTATTGAATCGGGACGCAATTTGAGTGATCCATCGTCATTAGGTGTCCCTGAATGTTACAATTCACTATCAGTTTTTCGTCGCATTCGATAATCTAGACTCACAGCAGAACGGCCATAATGTGCCCGAGGCAGCTATAGACCCATGGAGTCAAGTCGGCTGCAGGACGATGTATTGAATCGGGACGCAATTTGAGTGATCCATCGTCATTAGGTGGCCCTGAACGTTACAATTCACTATCAGTTTTTCGTCCGATTCGAAAATCTTTGACTCACAGCAGAACGGCCATAAGGTGCCCGAGGCAGCAATAGACCAATGGAGACAAGTCTGCTGGAGGACGATGTATTGAATCGGGACGCAATTTGAGTGATCGATCGTCATTAGGTGGCCCTGAGCGTTACAATTCACTATCAGTTTTCGTCGCATTCGATAATCTAGACTCACAGCAGAACGACCATAAGGTGCCCGAGGCAGCAATAGACCCATGGAGTCAAGTCGGCTGGAGGACGATGTATTGATTCGGGACGCAATTTGAGTGTTCCATCGTCATTAGGTGGCCCTGAATGTTACAATTCACTATCAGTTTTTCGTCCGGTTCGAAAATCTTTGACTCACAGCAGAAGGGCCATAAGGTGCCCGAGGCAGCAATAGACCCATGGAGACAAGTCTGCAGGATGACAATGTATTGAATCGCGACGCAATTTGAGTGTTCCATCGTCATTAGGAGGCCCTGAATGTTAGAATTAACTATCAGTTTTTCGTCCCATTCGACAATCTAGACTCACGGGAGAACGACCATAAGGTGCCCGAGGCAGCAATAGACCCATGGAGACTAGTCTGCTGGAACACGAGGTATTGAATTGGGACGCAATTTGAGTGTTCCATCGTCATTAGGAGGCCCTGAACGTTATAATTCACTATCAGTTATTCGTCCGATTCGAAAATCTATGACTCACGGCAGAACGCCCATAAGGTGCCCGAGGCAGCAATAGACCCATGGAGACAAGTCGGCTGGAGGACGATGTATTGAATCGGGACGCAATTTGAGTGATCCATCGTCATTAGGTGGCCCTGAATGTTACAATTCACTATCAGTTTTTCGTCGCATTCGATAATCTAGACTCACAGCAGAACGGCCATAATGTGCCCGAGGCAGCTATAGACCCATGGAGTCAAGTCGGCTGCAGGACGATGTATTGAATCAGGACGCAATTTGAGTGATCCATCGTCATTAGGTGGCCCTGAACGTTACAATTCACTATCAGTTTTTCGTCCGATTCGAAAATCTTTGACTCACAGCGGAACGGCCATAAGGTGCCCGAGGCAGCAATAGACCCATGGAAACAAGTCTGCTGGAGGACGATGTATTGAATCGGGACGCAATTTGAGTGATCCATCGTCATTAGGTGGCCCTGAACGTTACACTCACTATCAGTTTTTCGTCCCATTCGATATTCTAGACTCACAGCAGAACGGCCATAAGGTGTCCGAGGCAGCAATAGACCCATGGAGTCAAGTCGGCTGGAGGACGATGTATTGAATCAAGACGCAATTTGTGTGGTCCATCCTCATTGGGTGGCCCTGAACGTTACAATTCACTATCAGTTTTTCGTCCGATTCGAAAATCTTTGACTCACAGCAGAACGGCCATTAGGTGCCCGAGGCAGCAATAGACCCATGGAGACAAGTCGGCTGGATGACGATGTATTGAATCGGGACGCAATTTGAGTGATCCATCGTCATTAGGTGGCCCTGAATGTTACAATTCACTATCAGTTTTTCGTCAGATTCGAAAATCTTTGAGTCACAGCAGAACGGCCATAAGGTGCCCGAGGCAGCAATAGACCCATGGAGACAAGTCGGCTGGAGGACGATTTATTGAATCGGGAAGCAATTTGAGTGATCCATCGTCATTAGGTGGCCCTGAAAGTTACAATTCACTATCAGTATTTCGTCGGATACGAAAATCTTTGACTCACAGCAGAACGGCCATAAGGTGCCCGATGCAGCAATAGACCCATGGAGACAAGTCTGCTGGAGGACGATGGATTGAATCGGGACGCAATTTGAGTGATCCATCGTCATTAGGTGGCCCTGAATGTTACAATTCACTATCAGTTTTTCGTCCGATTCGAAAATCTTTGACTCACAGCAGAACGGCCATAAGGTGCCCGAGGCAGCAATAGACCCATGGAAACAAGTCTGCTGGAGGACGATGTATTGAATCGGGACGCAATTTGAATGATCCATCGTCATTAGGTGGCCCTGAACGTTACAACTCACTATCAGTTTTTCGTCCCATTCGATAATCTAGACTCACAGCAGAACGGCCATAAGGTGTCCGAGGCAGCAATAGACCCATGGAGTCAAGTGGGCTGGAGGACGATGTATTGAATCGGGACGCAATTTGTGTGGTCCATCCTCATTAGGTGGCCCTGAACGTTACAATTCACTATCAATTTTTCGTCCGATTCGAAAATCTTTGACTCACAGCAGAACGGCCATAAGGTGCCCGAGGCAGCAATAGACCCATGGAGACAAGTCTGCTGGAGGACGATGTATTGAATCGGGACGAAATTTGAGTGATCCATCGTCATTAGGTGGCCCTGAACGTTACAATTCACTATCAGTTTTTCGTCGCATTCGATAATCTAGACTCACAGCAGAACGGCCATAAGGTGCCCGACTCAGCAATAGACCCATGGAGTCAAGTAGGCTGGAGGACGATGTATTGAATCGGGACGCAATTTGAGTGATCCATCGTCATTAGGTGTCCCTGAATGTTACAATTCACTATCAGTTTTTCGTCCGGTTCGAAAATCTTTGACTCACAGCAGAAGGGCCATAAGGTGCCCGAGGCAGCAATAGACCCATGGAGACAAGTCTGCAGGATGACAATGTATTGAATCGCGACGCAATTTGAGTGTTCCATCGTCATTAGGAGGCCCTGAATGTTAGAATTAACTACTAGTTTTTCGTCCCATTCGATAATCTAGACTCACGGGAGAACGACCATAACGTGCCCGAGGCAGCAATAGACCCATGGAGACAAGTCGGCTGGAGGACGATGTATTGAATCGGGACGCAATTTGAGTGATCCATCGTCATTAGGTGGCCCTGAACGTTACAATTCACTATCAGTTTTTCGTCCGATTCGAAAATCTTTGACTCACAGCAGAACGGCCATTAGGTGTCCGAGGCAGCAATAGACCCATGGAGACAAGTCTGCAGGATGACGATGTATTGAATCGCGACGCAATTTGAGTGTTCCATCGTCATTAGGAGGACCTGAATGTTAGAATTTACTATCATTTTTTCGTCCCATTCGATAATCTAGACTTACGGGAGAACGACCATAAGGTGCCCGAGGCAGCAATAGACCCATGGAGACAAGTCGGCTGGAGGACGATGTATTGAATCGGGACGCAATTTGAGTGATCCATCGTCATTAGGTGGCCCTGAACGTTACAATTCACTATCAGTTTTTCGTCCCATTCGACAATCTAGACTCACGGGAGAACGACCATAAGGTGCCCGAGGCAGCAATAGACCCATGGAGACTAGTCTGCTGGAACACGAGGTATTGAATTGGGACGCAATTTGAGTGTTCCATCGTCATTAGGAGGCCCTGAACGTTATAATTCACTATCAGTTATTCGTCCGATTCGAAAATCTATGACTCACGGCAGAACGCCCATAAGGTGCCCGAGGCAGCATTAGACCCATGGAGACAAGTCGGCTGGAGGACGATGTATTGAATCGGGACGCAATTTGAGTGATCCATCGTCATTAGGTGGCCCTGAATGTTACAATTCACTATCAGTTTTTCGTCGCATTCGATAATCTAGACTCACAGCAGAACGGCCATAATGTGCCCGAGGCAGCTATAGACCCATGGAGTCAAGTCGGCTGCAGGACGATGTATTGAATCGGGACGCAATTTGAGTGATCCATCGTCATTAGGTGGCCCTGAACGTTACAATTCACTATCAGTTTTTCGTCCGATTCGAAAATCTTTGACTCACAGCGGAACGGCCATAAGGTGCCCGAGGAAGCAATAGACCCATGGAAACAAGTCTGCTGGAGGACGATGTATTGAATCGGGACGCAATTTGAGTGATCCATCGTCATTAGGTGGCCCTGAACGTTACACTCACTATCAGTTTTTCGTCCCATTCGATAATCTAGACTCACAGCAGAACGGCCATAAGGTGTCCCAGGCAGCAATAGACCCATGGAGTCAAGTCGGCTGGAGGACGATGTATTGAATCAAGACGCAATTTGTGTGGTCCATCCTCATTGGGTGGCCCTGAACGTTACAATTCACTATCAGTTTTTCGTCCGATTCGAAAATCTTTGACTCACAGCAGAACGGCCATTAGGTGCCCGAGGCAGCAATAGACCCATGGAGACAAGTCGGCTGGATGACGATGTATTGAATCGGGACGCAATTTGAGTGATCCATCGTCATTAGGTGGCCCTGAATGTTCCAATTCACTATCAGTTTTTCGTCAGATTCGAAAATCTTTGAGTCACAGCAGAACGGCCATAAGGTGCCCGAGGCAGCAATAGACCCATGGAGACAAGTCGGCTGGAGGACGATTTATTGAATCGGGAAGCAATTTGAGTGATCCATCGTCATTAGGTGGCCCTGAAAGTTACAATTCACTATCAGTATTTCGTCGGATACGAAAATCTTTGACTCACAGCAGAACGGCCATAAGGTGCCCGATGCAGCAATAGACCCATGGAGACAAGTCTGCTGGAGGACGATGTATTGAATCGGGACGCAATTTGAGTGATCCATCGTCATTAGGTGTCCCTGAATGTTACAATTCACTATCAGTTTTTCGTCGCATTCGATAATCTAGACTCACAGCAGAACGGCCATAATGTGCCCGAGGCAGCTATAGACCCATGGAGTCAAGTCGGCTGCAGGACGATGTATTGAATCGGGACGCAATTTGAGTGATCCATCGTCATTAGGTGGCCCTGAACGTTACAATTCACTATCAGTTTTTCGTCCGATTCGAAAATCTTTGACTCACAGCAGAACGGCCATAAGGTGCCCGAGGCAGCAATAGACCCATGGAAACAAGTCTGCTGGAGGACGATGTATTGAATCGGGACGCAATTTGAGTGATCCATCGTCATTAGGTGGCCCTGAACGTTACAACTCACTATCAGTTTTTCGTCCCATTCGATAATCTAGACTCACAGCAGAACGGCCATAAGGTGTCCGAGGCAGCAATAGACCCATGGAGTCAAGTCGGCTGGAGGACGATGTATTGAATCGGGACGCAATTTGTGTGGTCCATCCTCATTAGGTGGCCCTGAACGTTACAATTCACTATCAATTTTTCGTCCGATTCGAAAATCTTTGACTCACAGCAGAACGGCCATAAGGTGCCCGAGGCAGCAATAGACCCATGGAGACAAGTCTGCTGGAGGACGATGTATTGAATCGGGACGAAATTTGAGTGATCCATCGTCATTAGGTGGCCCTGAACGTTACAATTCACTATCAGTTTTTCGTCGCATTCGATAATCTAGACTCACAGCAGATCGGCCATAAGGTGCCCGACTCAGCAATAGACCCATGGAGTCAAGTAGGCTAGAGGACGATGTATTGAATCGGGACGCAATTTGAGTGTTCCATCGTCATTAGGTGTCCCTGAATGTTACAATTCACTATCAGTTTTTCGTCCGGTTCGAAAATCTTTGACTCACAGCAGAAGGGCCATAAGGTGCCCGAGGCAGCAATAGACCCATGGAGACAAGTCTGCAGGATGACAATGTATTGAATCGCGACGCAATTTGAGTGTTCCATCGTCATTAGGAGGCCCTGAATGTTAGAATTAACTACTAGTTTTTCGTCCCATTCGATAATCTAGACTCACGGGAGAACGACCATAACGTGCCCGAGGCAGCAATAGACCCATGGAGACAAGTCGGCTGGAGGACGATGTATTGAATCGGGACGCAATTTGAGTGATCCATCGTCATTAGGTGGCCCTGAACGTTACAATTCACTATCAGTTTTTCGTCCGATTCGAAAATCTTTGACTCACAGCAGAACGGCCATAAGGTGTCCGAGGCAGCAATAGACCCATGGAGACAAGTCTGCAGGATGACGATGTATTGAATCGCGACGCAATTTGAGTGTTCCATCGTCATTAGGAGGACCTGAATGTTAGAATTTACTATCATTTTTTCGTCCCATTCGATAATCTAGACTTACGTGAGAACGACCATAAGGTGCCCGAGGCAGCAATAGACCCATGGAGACAAGTCGGCTGGAGGACGATGTATTGAATCGGGACGCAATTTGAGTGATCCATCGTCATTAGGTGGCCCTGAATGTTACAATTCACTATCAGTTTTTCGTCGCATTCGATAATCTAGACTCACAGCAGAACGGCCATAATGTGCCCGAGGCAGCTATAGACCCATGGAGTCAAGTCGGCTGCAGGACGATGTATTGAATCGGGACGCAATTTGAGTGATCCATCGTCATTAGGTGGCCCTGAACGTTACAATTCACTATCAGTTTTTCGTCCGATTCGAAAATCTTTGACTCACAGCAGAACGCCCATAAGGTGCCCGAGGCAGCAATAGACCAATGGAGACAAGTCTGCTGGAGGACGATGTATTGAATCGGGACGCAATTTGAGTGATCGATCGTCATTAGGTGGCCCTGAGCGTTACAATTCACTATCAGTTTTCGTCGCATTCGATAATCTAGACTCACAGCAGAACGACCATAAGGTGCCCGAGGCAGCAATAGACCCATGGAGTCAAGTCGGCTGGAGGACGATGTATTGATTCGGGACGCAATTTGAGTGTTCCATCGTCATTAGGTGGCCCTGAATGTTACAATTCACTATCAGTTTTTCGTCCGGTTCGAAAATCTTTGACTCACAGCAGAAGGGCCATAAGGTGCCCGAGGCAGCAATAGACCCATGGAGACAAGTCTGCAGGATGACAATGTATTGAATCGCGACGCAATTTGAGTGTTCCATCGTCATTAGGAGGCCCTGAATGTTAGAATTAACTATCAGTTTTTCGTCCCATTCGACAATCTAGACTCACGGGAGAACGACCATAAGGTGCCCGAGGCAGCAATAGACCCATGGAGACTAGTCTGCTGGAACACGAGGTATTGAATTGGGACGCAATTTGAGTGTTCCATCGTCATTAGGAGGCCCTGAACGTTATAATTCACTATCAGTTATTCGTCCGATTCGAAAATCTATGACTCACGGCAGAACGCCCATAAGGTGCCCGAGGCAGCAATAGACCCATGGAGACAAGTCGGCTGGAGGACGATGTATTGAATCGGGACGCAATTTGAGTGATCCATCGTCATTAGGTGGCCCTGAATGTTACAATTCACTATCAGTTTTTCGTCGCATTCGATAATCTAGACTCACAGCAGAACGGCCATAATGTGCCCGAGGCAGCTATAGACCCATGGAGTCAAGTCGGCTGCAGGACGATGTATTGAATCAGGACGCAATTTGAGTGATCCATCGTCATTAGGTGGCCCTGAACGTTACAATTCACTATCAGTTTTTCGTCCGATTCGAAAATCTTTGACTCACAGCGGAACGGCCATAAGGTGCCCGAGGCAGCAATAGACCCATGGAAACAAGTCTGCTGGAGGACGATGTATTGAATCGGGACGCAATTTGAGTGATCCATCGTCATTAGGTGGCCCTGAACGTTACACTCACTATCAGTTTTTCGTCCCATTCGATATTCTAGACTCACAGCAGAACGGCCATAAGGTGTCCGAGGCAGCAATAGACCCATGGAGTCAAGTCGGCTGGAGGACGATGTATTGAATCAAGACGCAATTTGTGTGGTCCATCCTCATTGGGTGGCCCTGAACGTTACAATTCACTATCAGTTTTTCGTCCGATTCGAAAATCTTTGACTCACAGCAGAACGGCCATTAGGTGCCCGAGGCAGCAATAGACCCATGGAGACAAGTCGGCTGGATGACGATGTATTGAATCGGGACGCAATTTGAGTGATCCATCGTCATTAGGTGGCCCTGAATGTTACAATTCACTATCAGTTTTTCGTCAGATTCGAAAATCTTTGAGTCACAGCAGAACGGCCATAAGGTGCCCGAGGCAGCAATAGACCCATGGAGACAAGTCGGCTGGAGGACGATTTATTGAATCGGGAAGCAATTTGAGTGATCCATCGTCATTAGGTGGCCCTGAAAGTTACAATTCACTATCAGTATTTCGTCGGATACGAAAATCTTTGACTCACAGCAGAACGGCCATAAGGTGCCCGATGCAGCAATAGACCCATGGAGACAAGTCTGCTGGAGGACGATGGATTGAATCGGGACGCAATTTGAGTGATCCATCGTCATTAGGTGGCCCTGAATGTTACAATTCACTATCAGTTTTTCGTCCGATTCGAAAATCTTTGACTCACAGCAGAACGGACATAAGGTGCCCGAGGCAGCAATAGACCCATGGAAACAAGTCTGCTGGAGGACGATGTATTGAATCGGGACGCAATTTGAATGATCCATCGTCATTAGGTGGCCCTGAACGTTACAACTCACTATCAGTTTTTCGTCCCATTCGATAATCTAGACTCACAGCAGAACGGCCATAAGGTGTCCGAGGCAGCAATAGACCCATGGAGTCAAGTGGGCTGGAGGACGATGTATTGAATCGGGACGCAATTTGTGTGGTCCATCCTCATTAGGTGGCCCTGAACGTTACAATTCACTATCAATTTTTCGTCCGATTCGAAAATCTTTGACTCACAGCAGAACGGCCATAAGGTGCCCGAGGCAGCAATAGACCCATGGAGACAAGTCTGCTGGAGGACGATGTATTGAATCGGGACGAAATTTGAGTGATCCATCGTCATTAGGTGGCCCTGAACGTTACAATTCACTATCAGTTTTTCGTCGCATTCGATAATCTAGACTCACAGCAGAACGGCCATAAGGTGCCCGACTCAGCAATAGACCCATGGAGTCAAGTAGGCTGGAGGACGATGTATTGAATCGGGACGCAATTTGAGTGATCCATCGTCATTAGGTGTCCCTGAATGTTACAATTCACTATCAGTTTTTCGTCCGGTTCGAAAATCTTTGACTCACAGCAGAAGGGCCATAAGGTGCCCGAGGCAGCAATAGACCCATGGAGACAAGTCTGCAGGATGACAATGTATTGAATCGCGACGCAATTTGAGTGTTCCATCGTCATTAGGAGGCCCTGAATGTTAGAATTAACTACTAGTTTTTCGTCCCATTCGATAATCTAGACTCACGGGAGAACGACCATAACGTGCCCGAGGCAGCAATAGACCCATGGAGACAAGTCGGCTGGAGGACGATGTATTGAATCGGGACGCAATTTGAGTGATCCATCGTCATTAGGTGGCCCTGAACGTTACAATTCACTATCAGTTTTTCGTCCGATTCGAAAATCTTTGACTCACAGCAGAACGGCCATTAGGTGTCCGAGGCAGCAATAGACCCATGGAGACAAGTCTGCAGGATGACGATGTATTGAATCGCGACGCAATTTGAGTGTTCCATCGTCATTAGGAGGACCTGAATGTTAGAATTTACTATCATTTTTTCGTCCCATTCGATAATCTAGACTTACGGGAGAACGACCATAAGGTGCCCGAGGCAGCAATAGACCCATGGAGACAAGTCGGCTGGAGGACGATGTATTGAATCGGGACGCAATTTGAGTGATCCATCGTCATTAGGTGGCCCTGAACGTTACAATTCACTATCAGTTTTTCGTCCCATTCGACAATCTAGACTCACGGGAGAACGACCATAAGGTGCCCGAGGCAGCAATAGACCCATGGAGACTAGTCTGCTGGAACACGAGGTATTGAATTGGGACGCAATTTGAGTGTTCCATCGTCATTAGGAGGCCCTGAACGTTATAATTCACTATCAGTTATTCGTCCGATTCGAAAATCTATGACTCACGGCAGAACGCCCATAAGGTGCCCGAGGCAGCATTAGACCCATGGAGACAAGTCGGCTGGAGGACGATGTATTGAATCGGGACGCAATTTGAGTGATCCATCGTCATTAGGTGGCCCTGAATGTTACAATTCACTATCAGTTTTTCGTCGCATTCGATAATCTAGACTCACAGCAGTACGGCCATAATGTGCCCGAGGCAGCTATAGACCCATGGAGTCAAGTCGGCTGCAGGACGATGTATTGAATCGGGACGCAATTTGAGTGATCCATCGTCATTAGGTGGCCCTGAACGTTACAATTCACTATCAGTTTTTCGTCCGATTCGAAAATCTTTGACTCACAGCGGAACGGCCATAAGGTGCCCGAGGAAGCAATAGACCCATGGAAACAAGTCTGCTGGAGGACGATGTATTGAATCGGGACGCAATTTGAGTGATCCATCGTCATTAGGTGGCCCTGAACGTTACACTCACTATCAGTTTTTCGTCCCATTCGATAATCTAGACTCACAGCAGAACGGCCATAAGGTGTCCCAGGCAGCAATAGACCCATGGAGTCAAGTCGGCTGGAGGACGATGTATTGAATCAAGACGCAATTTGTGTGGTCCATCCTCATTGGGTGGCCCTGAACGTTACAATTCACTATCAGTTTTTCGTCCGATTCGAAAATCTTTGACTCACAGCAGAACGGCCATTAGGTGCCCGAGGCAGCAATAGACCCATGGAGACAAGTCGGCTGGATGACGATGTATTGAATCGGGACGCAATTTGAGTGATCCATCGTCATTAGGTGGCCCTGAATGTTCCAATTCACTATCAGTTTTTCGTCAGATTCGAAAATCTTTGAGTCACAGCAGAACGGCCATAAGGTGCCCGAGGCAGCAATAGACCCATGGAGACAAGTCGGCTGGAGGACGATTTATTGAATCGGGAAGCAATTTGAGTGATCCATCGTCATTAGGTGGCCCTGAAAGTTACAATTCACTATCAGTATTTCGTCGGATACGAAAATCTTTGACTCACAGCAGAACGGCCATAAGGTGCCCGATGCAGCAATAGACCCATGGAGACAAGTCTGCTGGAGGACGATGTATTGAATCGGGACGCAATTTGAGTGATCCATCGTCATTAGGTGTCCCTGAATGTTACAATTCACTATCAGTTTTTCGTCGCATTCGATAATCTAGACTCACAGCAGAACGGCCATAATGTGCCCGAGGCAGCTATAGACCCATGGAGTCAAGTCGGCTGCAGGACGATGTATTGAATCGGGACGCAATTTGAGTGATCCATCGTCATTAGGTGGCCCTGAACGTTACAATTCACTATCAGTTTTTCGTCCGATTCGAAAATCTTTGACTCACAGCAGAACGGCCATAAGGTGCCCGAGGCAGCAATAGACCCATGGAAACAAGTCTGCTGGAGGACGATGTATTGAATCGGGACGCAATTTGAGTGATCCATCGTCATTAGGTGGCCCTGAACGTTACAACTCACTATCAGTTTTTCGTCCCATTCGATAATCTAGACTCACAGCAGAACGGCCATAAGGTGTCCGAGGCAGCAATAGACCCATGGAGTCAAGTCGGCTGGAGGACGATGTATTGAATCGGGACGCAATTTGTGTGGTCCATCCTCATTAGGTGGCCCTGAACGTTACAATTCACTATCAATTTTTCGTCCGATTCGAAAATCTTTGACTCACAGCAGAACGGCCATAAGGTGCCCGAGGCAGCAATAGACCCATGGAGACAAGTCTGCTGGAGGACGATGTATTGAATCGGGACGAAATTTGAGTGATCCATCGTCATTAGGTGGCCCTGAACGTTACAATTCACTATCAGTTTTTCGTCGCATTCGATAATCTAGACTCACAGCAGATCGGCCATAAGGTGCCCGACTCAGCAATAGACCCATGGAGTCAAGTAGGCTAGAGGACGATGTATTGAATCGGGACGCAATTTGAGTGTTCCATCGTCATTAGGTGTCCCTGAATGTTACAATTCACTATCAGTTTTTCGTCCGGTTCGAAAATCTTTGACTCACAGCAGAAGGGCCATAAGGTGCCCGAGGCAGCAATAGACCCATGGAGACAAGTCTGCAGGATGACAATGTATTGAATCGCGACGCAATTTGAGTGTTCCATCGTCATTAGGAGGCCCTGAATGTTAGAATTAACTACTAGTTTTTCGTCCCATTCGATAATCTAGACTCACGGGAGAACGACCATAACGTGCCCGAGGCAGCAATAGACCCATGGAGACAAGTCGGCTGGAGGACGATGTATTGAATCGGGACGCAATTTGAGTGATCCATCGTCATTAGGTGGCCCTGAACGTTACAATTCACTATCAGTTTTTCGTCCGATTCGAAAATCTTTGACTCACAGCAGAACGGCCATAAGGTGTCCGAGGCAGCAATAGACCCATGGAGACAAGTCTGCAGGATGACGATGTATTGAATCGCGACGCAATTTGAGTGTTCCATCGTCATTAGGAGGACCTGAATGTTAGAATTTACTATCATTTTTTCGTCCCATTCGATAATCTAGACTTACGTGAGAACGACCATAAGGTGCCCGAGGCAGCAATAGACCCATGGAGACAAGTCGGCTGGAGGACGATGTATTGAATCGGGACGCAATTTGAGTGATCCATCGTCATTAGGTGGCCCTGAAAGTTACAATTCACTATCAGTTTTTCGTCCGATTCGAAAATCTTTGACTCACAACAGAACGCCCATCAGGTGCGCGAGGCAGCAATAGACCCATGGAGACAAGTCTGCTGGAGGACGATGTATTGAATCGGGACAAAATTTGAGTGATCCATCATCATTAGGTGGCCCTGAACGTTACAATTCACTATCAGATCTTCGTCCGATTCGAAAATCTTCTGCCCACAGCAGAACGGCCATAAGGTGCCCGAGGCAGCAATAGACCCATGGAGACAAGTCGGCTGGAGGACGATGTATTGAATCGGGCCGCAATTTGAGTGATCCATCGTCATTAGGTGGCCCTGAAAGTTACAATTAACTATCAGTTTTTCGTCCGATTCGAAATTCTTTGACTCACAGCAGAACAGCCATAAGGTGCCCGATGCAGCAATAGACCCATGGAGACAAGTCGGCTGGAGGACGATGTATTGAATCGGGACGCAATTTGAGTGATCCATCGTCATTAGGTGGCCATGAATGTTACAATTCACTATCTGTTTTTCGTCCGATTCGAAAATCTTTGACTCACAGTAGAACGGCCATAAGGTGCCCGAGGCAGAAATAGACCCATGGAGACAAGTCTGCTGGAGGACGATGTATTGAATCGGGACGCAATTTGAGTAATCCATCGTCATTAGGTGGCCCTGAACGTTACAATTCACTATCAGTTTTTCGTCCGATTCGAAAATCTTTGACTCACAGCAGGACGGCCATAAGGTGCCCGAGGCAGCAATAGACCAATGGAGACAAGTCTGCTGGAGGACGATGTATTGAATCGGGACGCAATTTGAGTGATCGATCGTCATTAGGTGGCCCTGAACGTTACAATTCACTATCAGTTTTCGTCGCATTCGATAATCTAGACTCACAGCAGAACGACCATAAGGTGCCCGAGGCAGCAATAGACCCATGGAGTCCAGTCGGCTGGAGGACGATGTATTGATTCGGGACGCAATTTGAGTGATCCATCGTCATTAGGTGGCCCTGAATGTTACAATTCACTATCAGTTTTTCGTCCGATTCGAAAATCTTTGACTCACAGCAGAAGGGCCATAAGGTGCCCGAGGCAGCAATAGACCCATGGAGACAAGTTTGCAGGATGACGATGTATTGAATCGCGACGCAAATTGAGTGTTCCATCGTCATTAGGTGGCCCTGAATGTTAGAATTAACTGTCAGTTATTCGTCCCATTCGATAATCTAGACTCACGGGAGAACGACCATAAGGTGCCCGAGGCAGCAATAGACCCATGGAGACAAGTCGGCTGGAGGACGAGGTATTGAATCGGGACGCAATTTGAGTGATCCATCGTCATTAGGTGGCCCTGAACGGAGCAATTCACTATCAGTTTTTCGTCCGATTCGAAAATCTATGACTCACGGCAGAACGCCCATAAGGTGCCCGAGGCAGCAATAGACCCATGGAGACAAGTCGGCTGGAGGACGATGTATTGAATCGGGACGCAATTTGAGTGATCCATCGTCATTAGGTGGCCCTGAATGTTACAATTCACTATCAGTTTTTCGTCGCATTCGATAATCTAGACTCACAGCAGAACGGCCATAATGTGCCCGAGGCAGCTATAGACCCATGGAGACAAGTCGGCTGGAGGACGATGTATTGAATCGGGACGCAATTTAAGTGATCCATCGTCATTAGGTGGCCCTGAACGTTACAATTCACTATCAGTTTTTCGTCCGATTCAAAAATCTTTGACTCACAGCAGAACGGCCATAAGGTGCCCGAGGCAGCAATAGACCCATGGAGACTAGTCTGCTGGAGCACGAGGTATTGAATCGGGACGCAATTTGAGTGTTCCATCGTCATTAGGAGGCCCTGAACGTTACAATTCACTATCAGTTTATCGTCCGATTCGAAAATCTTTGACCCACAGCAGAACATCCATAAGGTGCCCGAGGCAGCAATAGACCCATGGAGACAAGTCGGCTGGAGGACGATGTATTGAATCGGGCCGCAATTTGAGTGATCCATCGTCATTAGGTGGCCATGAAAGTTACAATTCACTATCAGTTTTCTTCCGAATCGAAAATCTTTGACTGACAGCAGAACAGCCATAGGGTGCCCGATGCAGCAATAGACCCATGGAGACAAGTCGGCTGGAGGACGATGAATTGAATCGGGACGCAATTTGAGTGATCCATCATCATTAGGTGGCCCTGAACGTTACAATTCACTATCAGATCTTCGTCCGATTCGAAAATGTTTGACCCACAGCAGAACGGCCATAAGGTGCCCGAGGCAGCAATAGACCCATGGAGACAAGTCGGCTGGAGGACGATGTATTGAATCGGGCCGCAATTTGAGTGATCCATCGTCATTAGGTGGCCCTGAAAGTTACAATTCACTATCAGTTTTTCGTCCGAATCGAAAATCTTTGACTCACAGCATAACAGCCATAAGGTGCCCGATGCAGCAATAGACCCATGGAGACAAGTCGGCTGGAGGACGATGTATTGAATCGGGACGCAATTTGAGTGATCCATCGTCATTAGGTGGCCATGAAAGTTACAATTCACTATCTGTTTTTCGTCCGATTCGAAAATCTTTGACTCACAGCAGAACGGCCATAAGGTGCCCGACTCAACAATAGTAAGGTGCCCGAGGCAGCAATAGACCCATGGAGACAAGTCTGCAGGATGACGATGTATTGAATCGCGACGCAATTTGAGTGTTCCATCGTCATTAGGAGGCCCTGATTGTTAGAATTAACTATCAGTTTTTCGTCCCATTCGATAATCTAGACTCACGGGAGAACGACCATTAGGTGCCCGAGGCAGCAATAGACCAATGGAGACAAGTCGGCTGGAGGACGATGTATTGAATAGGGACGCAATTTGAGTGATCCATCGTCATTAGGTGGCCCTGAACGTAACAATTCACTATCAGTTTTTCGTCCGATTCGAAAATCTTTGACTCACAGCAGAACGGCCAAAAGGTGCCCGATGCAGCAATAGACCCATGGAGACAAGTCGGCTGGAGGACGATGTATTGAATCGGGACGCAATTTGAGTGATCCATCGTCATTAGGTGGCCCTTAATGTTACAATTCATATTCAGTTTTTCGTCAGATTCGAAAATCTTTGAGTCACAGCAGAACGGCCATAAGGTGCCCGAGGCAGCAATAGACCCATGGAGACAAGTCAGCTGGAGGACGATGTATTGAATCGGGACGCAATTTGAGTGAATCATCGTCATTAGGTGGCCCTGAACGTTACAATTCGATATCAGTTCTTCGTCCGATTCGACAATCATTGAGTCACAGCAGAACGGCCATAAGGTGCCCGAGGCAGCAATAGACCCATGGAGACAAGTCTGCTGGAGGACGATGTATTGAATCGGGACGCAATTTGAGTGATCGATCGTCATTAGGTGGCCCTGAACGTTACAATTCACTATCAGTTTTCGTCGCATTCGATAATCTAGACTCACAGCAGAACGACCATAAGGTGGCCGAGGCAGCAATAGACCCATGGAGTCAAGTCGGCTGGAGGACGATGTATTGATTCGGGACGCAATTTGAGTGATCCATCGTCATTAGGTGGCCCTGATTGTTACAATTCACTATCAGTTTTTCGTCCGATTCGAAAATCTTTGACTCACAGCAGAAGGGCCATAAGGTGCCCGAGGCAGCAATAGACCCATGGAGACAAGTCTGCAGGATGACGATGTATTGAATCGCGACGCAATTTGAGTGTTCCATCGTCATTAGGTGGCCCTGAATGTTAGAATTAACTATCAGTTTTTCGTCCCATTCGATAATCTACACTCACGGGAGAACGACCATAAGGTGCCCGAGGCAGCAATAGACCCATGGAGACAAGTCGGCTGGAGGACGAGGTATTGAATCGGGACGAAATTTGAGTGATCCATCGTCATTAGGTGGCCCTGAACGTAACAATTCACTATCAGTTTTTCGTCCGATTCGAAAATCTTTGACTCACAGCAGAACGGCCATAAGGTGCCCGAGGCAGCAATAGACCCATGGAGACAAGTCTGCTGGAGGACGATGTATTGAATCGGGACGCAATTTGAGTGATCCATCGTCATTAGGTGGCCCTGAACGTTACAATTCACTGTCAGTTTTTCGTCGCATTCGATAATCTAGACTCACAGCAGAACGGCCGGAAGGTGCCCGAGCAGCAATAGACCCATGGAGTCAAGTCGGCTGGAGGACGATGTATTGAATCGGGACGCAATTTGAGTGATCCATCGTCATTAGGTGGCCCTGAATGTTACAATTCACTATCAGTTTTTCGTACGATTCGAAAAACTTTGTCTCACAGCAGAACGGCCGTAAGGTGCCCGAGGCAGCAATAGACCAATGGAGACAAGTCTGCAGGATGACGATGTATTGAATCGGGACGCAATTTGAGTGTTCCATCGTCATTAGGAGGCCCTGAATGTTAGAATTAACTAACAGTTTTTCGTCCCATTCGATAATCAAGACACACGGGGGAACGACCATAAGGTGCCCGAAGCAGCAATAGACCCATGGGGACAAGTCGGCTGGAGGACGATGTATTGAATCGGGACGCAATTTGAGTGATCCATCGTCATTAGGTGGCCCTGAACGTAACAATTCACTATCAGTTTTTCGTCCGATTCGAAAATCTTTGACTCACAGCAGAACGGCCACAATGTGCCCGAGGCAGCAATAGACCCATGGAGACTAGTCTGCTGGAACACGAGGTATTGATTCGGGACGCAATTTGAGTGTTCCATCGTCATTAGGAGGCCCTGAACGTTACAATTCACTATCAGTTTATCGTCCCATTCGATAATCTAGACTCACAGCAGAACGGCCATAAGGTGCCCGAGGCAGCAATAGACCCATGGAGTCAAGTCGGCTGGAGGACGATGTATTGAATCGGGACGCAATTTGTGTGGTCCATCCTCATTAGGTGGCCCTGAACGTTACAATTCACTATCAGTTTTTCGTCCGATTCGAAAATCTTTGACTCACAGCAGAACGGCCATAAGGTGCCCGATGCAGCAATAGACCCATGGAGACAAGTCGGCTGGAGGACGATGTATTGAATCGGGACGCAATTTGAGTGATCCATCGTCATTAGGTGGCCCTGAACGTCACAATTCACTATCAGTTTTTCGTCCGATTCGAAAATCTTTGACTCACAGCAGAACGGCCATAAGGTGCCCGAGGCAGCAATAGACCCATGGAGACTAGTCTGCTGGAGCACGAGGTATTGAATCGGGACGCAATTTGAGTGTTCCATCGTCATTAGGAGGCCCTGAACGTTACAATTCACTATCAGTTTATCGTCCGATTCGAAAATCTTTGACTCACAGCAGAACGCCCATAAGGTGCCCGAGGCAGCAATAGACCCAAGGAGTCAAGTCTGGTGGAGGACGATGTATTGAATCGGGACGCAATTTGTGTGGTCAATCCTCATTAGGTGGCCCTGAACGTTACAATTCACTATCAGTTTATCGTCCCATTCGATAATCTAGACTCACAGCAGAACGGCCATAAGGTGCCCGAGGCAGCAATAGACCCATGGAGTCAAGTCGGCTGGAGGACGATGTATTGAATCGGGACGCAATTTGTGTGGTCCATCCTCATTATGTGGCCCTGAAAGTTACAATTCACTATCAGTTTTTCGTCCGATTCGAAAATCTTTGACTCACAGCAGAACGGCCATAAGGTGCCCGATGCAGCAATAGACCCATGGAGACAAGTCGGCTGGAGGACGATGTATTGAATCGGGACGCAATTTGAGTGATCCATCGTCATTAGGTGGCCCTGAACGTCACAATTCACTATCAGTTTTTCGTCCGATTCGAAAATCTTTGACTCACAGCAGAACGGCCATAAGGTGCCCGAGGCAGCAATAGACCCATGGAGACTAGTCTGCTGGAGCACGAGGTATTGAATCGGGACGCAATTTGAGTGTTCCATCGTCATTAGGAGGCCCTGAACGTTACAATTCACTATCAGTTTATCGTCCGATTCGAAAATCTTTGACTCACAGCAGAACGCCCATAAGGTGCCCGAGGCAGCAATAGACCCATGGAGTCAAGTCTGGTGGAGGACGATGTATTGAATCGGGACGCAATTTGAGTGATCCATCGTCATTAGGTGGCCCTGAACGTTACAATTCACTATCAGATCTTCGTCCGATTCGAAAGTCTTTGACTCACAGCAGAACGGCCATAAGGTGACCGAGGCAGCAATAGACCCATGGAGACAAGTCTGCTGGAGGACTATGTATTGAATCGGGACGCAATTTGAGTGATCCATCGTCATTAGGTGGCCCTGAACGTTACAATTCACTATCAGTTTGTCGTCCGATTCGAAAATCTTTGACTCACAGCAGAACGGCCATAAGGTGCCCGACTCAGCAATAGACCCATGGAGTCAAGTAGGCTGGAGGACGATGTATTGAATCGGGCCGCAATTTGAGTGATCCATCGTCATTAGGTGGCCCTGAAAGTTACAATTCGCTATCAGTTTTCGTCCGAATCGAAAATCTTTGACTCACAGCAGAACAGCCATAAGGTGCCCGATGCAGCAATAGACCCATGGAGACAAGTCGGCTGGAGGACGATGTATTGAATCGGGACGCAATTTGAGTGATCCATCATCATTAGGTGGCCCTGAACGTTACAATTCACTATCAGATCTTCGTCCGATTCGAAAATCTTTGACCCACAGCAGAACGGCCATAAGGTGCCCGAGGCAGCAATAGACAAATGGAGACAAGTCGGCTGGAGGACGATGTATTGAATCGGGCCGCAATTTGAGTGATCCATCGTCATTAGGTGGCCCTGATAGTTACTATTCACTATCAGTTTTTCGTCCGAATCGAAAATCTTTGACTCACAGCAGAACAGCCATAAGGTGCTCGATGCAGCAATAGACCCATGGAGACAAGTCGGCTGGAGGACGATGTATTGAATCGGGACGCAATTTGAGTGATCCATCCTCATTAGGTGGCCATGAATGTTACAATTCACATCTGTTTTTCGTCCGATTCGAAAATCTTTGACTCACAGCAGAACGACCGTAAGGTGCCCGTGGCAGCAATAGATCCATGGAGACAAGTCGGCTGGAGGACGATGTATTGAATCGGGACGTAATTTGAGTGATCCATCGTCATTAGGTGGCCCTGAATGTTACAATTCACTATCAGTTTTTCGTCGCATTCGATAATCTAGACTCACAGCAGAACGGCCATAAGGTGCCCGAGGCAGCAATAGACCCATGGAGTCAAGTCGGCTGGAGGACGATGTATTGAATCGGGACGCAATTTGAGTGATCCATCGTCATTAGGTGGCCCTGAATGTTACAATTCACTATCAGTTTTTCGTCCGATTCGAAAATCTTTGACTCACAGCAGAACGGCCATAAGGTGCCCGAGGCAGCAATAGACCCATGGAAACAAGTCTGCTGGAGGACGATGTATTGAATCGGGACGCAATTTGAGTGTTCCATCGTCATTAGGAGGCCCTTAATGTTAGAATTAACTACCAGTTTTTCGTCCCATTCGATAATCTAGACTCACGGGAGAACGACCATAAGGTGCCCGAGGCAGCAATTGACCCATGGAGACAAGTCGACTGCAGGACGATGTATTGAATCGGGACGCAATTTGAGTGATCCATCGTCATTAGGTGGCCCTGAACGTAACAATTCACTATCAGTTTTTCGTCCGATTCGAAAATCTTTGACTCACAGCAGAACGGCCATAAGGTGCCCGATGCAGCAATAGACCCATGGAGACAAGTCGGCTGGAGGACGATGTATTCAATCGGGACGCAATTTGAGTGATCCATCGTCATTAGGTGGCCCTGAACGTTACAATTCACTATCAGTTTTTCGTCCCATTCGATAATCTAGACTCACAGCAGAACGGCCATAAGGTGCCCGAGGCAGCAATAGACCCATGGAGTCAAGTCGGCTGGAGGACGATGTATTGAATCGGGACGCAATTTGTGTGGTCCATCCTCATTAGGTGGCCCTGAACGGTACAATTCACTATCAGTTTTTCGTCCGATTCGAAAATTTTTGACTCACAGCAGAACGGCCATAAGGTGCCCGAGGCAGCAATAGACCCATGGAGACAAGTCTGCTGGAGGACGATGTATTGAATCGGGACGCAATTTGAGTGATCCATCGTCATTAGGTGGCCCTGAACGTTACAATTCACTATCAGTTTTTCGTCGCATTCGATAATCTAGACTCACAGCAGATCGGCCATAAGGTGCCCGACTCAGCAATAGACCCATGGAGACAAGTCTGCAGGATGACAATGTATTGAATCGCGACGCAATTTGAGTGTTCCATCGTCATTAGGATACCCTGAATGTTAGAATTAACTATTAGTTTTTCGTCCCATTCGATAATCTAGACTCACGGGAGAACTTCCATAACGTGCCCGAGGCAGCAATAGACCCATGGAGAAAAGTCTGGTGGAGGACGATGTATTGAATCGGGACGCAATTTGAGTGATCCATCGTCATTAGGTGGCCCTGAACGTTACAATTCACTATCAGATCTTCGTCCGATTCGAAAGTCTTTGACTCACAGCAGAACGGCCATAAGGTGACCGAGGCAGCAATAGACCCATGGAGACAAGTCTGCTGGAGGACTATGTATTGAATCGGGACGCAATTTGAGTGATCCATCGTCATTAGGTGGCCCTGAACGTTACAATTCACTATCCGTTTGTCGTCCGATTCGAAAATCTTTGACTCACAGCAGAACGGCCATAAGGTGCCCGACTCAGCAATAGACCCATGGAGTCAAGTAGGCTGGAGGACGATGTATTGAATCGGGCCGCAATTTGAGTGATCCATCGTCATTAGGTTGCCCTGAAAGTTACAATTCACTATCAGTTTTCGTCCGAATCGAAAATCTTTGACTCACAGCAGAACAGCCATAAGGTGCCCGATGCAGCAATAGACCCATGGAGACAAGTCGGCTGGAGGACGATGTATTGAATCGGGACGCAATTTGAGTGATCCATCATCATTAGGTGGCCCTGAACGTTACAATTCACTATCAGATCTTCGTCCGATTCGAAAATCTTTGACCCACAGCAGAACGGCCATAAGGTGCCCGAGGCAGCAATAGACAAATGGAGACAATTCGGCTGGAGGACGATGTATTGAATCGGGCCGCAATTTGAGTGATCCATCGTCATTAGGTGGCCCTGATAGTTACTATTCACTATCAGTTTTTCGTCCGAATCGAAAATCTTTGACTCACAGCAGAACAGCCATAAGGTGCTCGATGCAGCAATAGACCCATGGAGACAAGTCGGCTGGAGGACGATGTATTGAATCGGGACGCAATTTGAGTGATCCATCCTCATTAGGTGGCCATGAATGTTACAATTCACATCTGTTTTTTGTCCGATTCGAAAATCTTTGACTCACAGCAGAACGACCGTAAGGTGCCCGTGGCAGCAATAGACCCATGGAGACAAGTCGGCTGGAGGACGATGTATTGAATCGGGACGTAATTTGAGTGATCCATCGTCATTAGGTGGCCCTGAATGTTACAATTCACTATCAGTTTTTCGTCGCATTCGATAATCTAGACTCACAGCAGAACGGCCATAAGGTGCCCGAGGCAGCAATAGACCCATGGAGTCAAGTCGGCTGGAGGACGATGTATTGAATCGGGACGCAATTTGAGTGATCCATCGTCATTAGGTGGCCCTGAATGTTACAATTCACTATCAGTTTTTCGTCCGATTCGAAAATCTTTGACTCACAGCAGAACGGCCATAAGGTGCCCGAGGCAGCAATAGACCCATGGAAACAAGTCTGCTGGAGGACGATGTATTGAATCGGGACGCAATTTGAGTGTTCCATCGTCATTAGGAGGCCCTTAATGTTAGAATTAACTACCAGTTTTTCGTCCCATTCGATAATCTAGACTCACGGGAGAACGACCATAAGGTGCCCGAGGCAGCAATTGACCCATGGAGACAAGTCGGCTGCAGGACGATGTATTGAATCGGGACGCAATTTGAGTGATCCATCGTCATTAGGTGGCCCTGAACGTAACAATTCACTATCAGTTTTTCGTCCGATTCGAAAATCTTTGACTCACAGCAGAACGGCCATAAGGTGCCCGATGCAGCAATAGACCCATGGAGACAAGTCGGCTGGAGGACGATGTATTCAATCGGGACGCAATTTGAGTGATCCATCGTCATTAGGTGGCCCTGAACGTTACAATTCACTATCAGTTTTTCGTCCCATTCGATAATCTAGACTCACAGCAGAACGGCCATAAGGTGCCCGAGGCAGCAATAGACCCATGGAGTCAAGTCGGCTGGAGGACGATGTATTGAATCGGGACGCAATTTGTGTGGTCCATCCTCATTAGGTGGCCCTGAACGGTACAATTCACTATCAGTTTTTCGTCCGATTCGAAAATTTTTGACTCACAGCAGAACGGCCATAAGGTGCCCGAGGCAGCAATAGACCCATGGAGACAAGTCTGCTGGAGGACGATGTATTGAATCGGGACGCAATTTGAGTGATCCATCGTCATTAGGTGGCCCTGAACGTTACAATTCACTATCAGTTTTTCGTCGCATTCGATAATCTAGACTCACAGCAGATCGGCCATAAGGTGCCCGACTCAGCAATAGACCCATGGAGACAAGTCTGCAGGATTACAATGTATTGAATCGCGACGCAATTTGAGTGTTCCATCGTCATTAGGATACCCTGAATGTTAGAATTAACTATTAGTTTTTCGTCCCATTCGATAATCTAGACTCACGGGAGAACTTCCATAACGTGCCCGAGGCAGCAATAGACCCATGGAGACAAGTCTGGTGGAGGACGATGTATTGAATCGGGACGCAATTTGAGTGATCCATCGTCATTAGGTGGCCCTGAACGTTACAATTCACTATCAGATCTTCGTCCGATTCGAAAGTCTTTGACTCACAGCAGAACGGCCATAAGGTGACCGAGGCAGCAATAGACCCATGGAGACAAGTCTGCTGGAGGACTATGTATTGAATCGGGACGCAATTTGAGTGATCCATCGTCATTAGGTGGCCCTGAACGTTACAATTCACTATCCGTTTGTCGTCCGATTCGAAAATCTTTGACTCACAGCAGAACGGCCATAAGGTGCCCGACTCAGCAATAGACCCATGGAGTCAAGTAGGCTGGAGGACGATGTATTGAATCGGGCCGCAATTTGAGTGATCCATCGTCATTAGGTTGCCCTGAAAGTTACAATTCACTATCAGTTTTCGTCCGAATCGAAAATCTTTGACTCACAGCAGAACAGCCATAAGGTGCCCGATGCAGCAATAGACCCATGGAGACAAGTCGGCTGGAGGACGATGTATTGAATCGGGACGCAATTTGAGTGATCCATCATCATTAGGTGGCCCTGAACGTTACAATTCACTATCAGATCTTCGTCCGATTCGAAAATCTTTGACCCACAGCAGAACGGCCATAAGGTGCCCGAGGCAGCAATAGACAAATGGAGACAATTCGGCTGGAGGACGATGTATTGAATCGGGCCGCAATTTGAGTGATCCATCGTCATTAGGTGGCCCTGATAGTTACTATTCACTATCAGTTTTTCGTCCGAATCGAAAATCTTTGACTCACAGCAGAACAGCCATAAGGTGCTCGATGCAGCAATAGACCCATGGAGACAAGTCGGCTGGAGGACGATGTATTGAATCGGGACGCAATTTGAGTGATCCATCCTCATTAGGTGGCCATGAATGTTACAATTCACATCTGTTTTTCGTCCGATTCGAAAATCTTTGACTCACAGCAGAACGACCGTAAGGTGCCCGTGGCAGCAATAGACCCATGGAGACAAGTCGGCTGGAGGACGATGTATTGAATCGGGACGTAATTTGAGTGATCCATCGTCATTAGGTGGCCCTGAATGTTACAATTCACTATCAGTTTTTCGTCGCATTCGATAATCTAGACTCACAGCAGAACGGCCATAAGGTGCCCGAGGCAGCAATAGACCCATGGAGTCAAGTCGGCTGGAGGACGATGTATTGAATCGGGACGCAATTTGAGTGATCCATCGTCATTAGGTGGCCCTGAATGTTACAATTCACTATCAGTTTTTCGTCCGATTCGAAAATCTTTGACTCACAGCAGAACGGCCATAAGGTGCCCGAGGCAGCAATAGACCCATGGAAACAAGTCTGCTGGAGGACGATGTATTGAATCGGGACGCAATTTGAGTGTTCCATCGTCATTAGGAGGCCCTTAATGTTAGAATTAACTACCAGTTTTTCGTCCCATTCGATAATCTAGACTCACGGGAGAACGACCATAAGGTGCCCGAGGCAGCAATTGACCCATGGAGACAAGTCGGCTGCAGGACGATGTATTGAATCGGGACGCAATTTGAGTGATCCATCGTCATTAGGTGGCCCTGAACGTAACAATTCACTATCAGTTTTTCGTCCGATTCGAAAATCTTTGACTCACAGCAGAACGGCCATAAGGTGCCCGATGCAGCAATAGACCCATGGAGACAAGTCGGCTGGAGGACGATGTATTCAATCGGGACGCAATTTGAGTGATCCATCGTCATTAGGTGGCCCTGAACGTTACAATTCACTATCAGTTTTTCGTCCCATTCGATAATCTAGACTCACAGCAGAACGGCCATAAGGTGCCCGAGGCAGCAATAGACCCATGGAGTCAAGTCGGCTGGAGGACGATGTATTGAATCGGGACGCAATTTGTGTGGTCCATCCTCATTAGGTGGCCCTGAACGTTACAATTCACTATCAGTTTTTCGTCCGATTCGAAAATTTTTGACTCACAGCAGAACGGCCATAAGGTGCCCGAGGCAGCAATAGACCCATGGAGACAAGTCTGCTGGAGGACGATGTATTGAATCGGGACGCAATTTGAGTGATCCATCGTCATTAGGTGGCCCTGAACGTTACAATTCACTATCAGTTTTTCGTCGCATTCGATAATCTAGACTCACAGCAGATCGGCCATAAGGTGCCCGACTCAGCAATAGACCCATGGAGACAAGTCTGCAGGATGACAATGTATTGAATCGCGACGCAATTTGAGTGTTCCATCGTCATTAGGATACCCTGAATGTTAGAATTAACTATTAGTTTTTCGTCCCATTCGATAATCTAGACTCACGGGAGAACTTCCATAACGTGCCCGAGGCAGCAATAGACCCATGGAGACAAGTCGGCTGGAGGACGATGTATTGAATCGGGACGCAATTTGAGTGATCCATCGTCATTAGGTGGCCCTGAACGTTACAATTCACTATCAGTTTTTCGTCCGATTCGAAAATCTTTGACTCACAGCAGAACGGCCATAAGGTGCCCGAGGCAGCAATAGACCCATGGAGACTAGTCTGCTGGAGCACGAGGTATTGAATCGGGACGCAATTTGAGTGTTCCATCGTCATTAGGAGGCCCTGAACGTTACAATTCACTATCAGTTTATCGTCCGATTCGAAAATCTTTGACTCACAGCAGAACGCCCATAAGGTGCCCGAGGCAGCAATAGACCCATGGAGTCAAGTCTGCTGGAGGACGATGTATTGAATCGGGACGCAATTTGAGTGATCCATCGTCATTAGGTGGCCCTGAACGTTACAATTCACTATCAGATCTTCGTCCGATTCGAAAGTCTTTGACTCACAGCAGAACGGCCATAAGGTTCCCGAGGCAGCAATAGACCCATGGAGACAAGTCGGCTGGAGGACGATGCATTGAATCTGGTCGCAATTTGAGCGATCCATCGTCATTAGGTGGCCCTGAACGTTACAATTCACTATCAGTTTTTCGTCGCATTCGATAATCTAGACTCACAGCAGAACGGCCATAAGGTGCCCGACTCAGCAATAGACCCATGGAGTCAAGTAGGCTGGAGGACGATGTATGGAATCGGGCCGCAATTTGAGTGATCCATCGTCATTAGGTGGCCCTGAAAGTTACAATTCACTATCAGTTTTCGTCCGAATCGAAAATCTTTGACTCACAGCAGAACAGCCATCAGGTGCCTGATGCAGCAATAGACCCATGGAGACAAGTCGGCTGGAGGACGATGTATTGAATCGGGACGCAATTTGAGTGATCCATCATCATTAGGTGGCCCTGAACGTTACAATTCACTATCAGATCTTCGTCCGATTCGAAAATGTTTGACCCACAGCAGAATGGCCATAAGGTGCCCGAGGCAGCAATAGACCCATGGAGACAAGTCGGCTGGAGGACGATGTATTGAATCGGGCCGCAATTTGAGTGATCCATCGTCATTAGGTGGCCCTGAAAGTTACAATTCACTATCAGTTTTTCGTCCGAATCGAAAATCTTTGACTCACAGCAGAACAGCCATAAGGTGCCCGATGCAGCAATAGCCCCATGGAGACAAGTCGGCTGGAGGACGATGTATTGAATCGGGACGCAATTTGAGTGATCCATCGTCATTAGGTGGCCATGAAAGTTACAATTCACTATCTGTTTTTCGTCCGATTCGAAAATCTTTGACTCACAGCAGAACGGCCGTAAGGTGCCCGAGGCAGCAATAGACCCATGGAGACAAGTCTGCAGGATGACGATGTATTGAATCGCGACGCAATTTGTGTGTTCCATCGTCATTAGGAGGCCCTGATTGTTAGAATTAACTATCAGTTATTCATCCCATTCGATAATCTAGACTCACGGGAGAACGACCATAAGGTGCCCGAGGCAGCAATAGACCCATGTAGACAAGTCGGCTGGAGGACGATGTATTGAATCGGGACGCAATTTGAGTGATCCATCGTCATTAGGTGGCCCTGAACGTAACAATTCACTATCAGTTTTTCGTCCGATTCGAAAATCTTTGACTCACAGCAGAACGGCCATAAGGTGCCCGATGCAGCAATAGACCCATGGAGACAAGTCGGCTGGAGGACGATGTATTGAATCGGGACGCAATTTGAGTGATCCATCGTCATTAGGTGGCCCTGAATGTTACAATTCACTATCAGTTTTTCGTCGCATTCGATAATCTAGACTCACAGCAGATCGGCCATAAGGTGCCCGACTCAGCAATAGACCCATGGAGTCAAGTAGGCTGGAGGACGATGTATTGAATCGGGACGCAATTTGAGTGATCCATCGTCATTAGGTGGCCCTGAACGTTACAATTCACTATCAGTTTTTCGTCCGATTCGAAAATCTTTGACTCACAGCAGAACGGCCATAATGTGCCCGAGGCAGCAATAGACCCATGGAGACAAGTCGGCTGGAGGACGATGTATTGAATCGGGACGCAATTTGAGCGATCCATCGTCATTAGGTGGCCCTGAACGTTACAATTCACTATCAGTTTTTCGTCGCATTCGATAATCTAGACTCACAGCAGAACGGCCATAAGGTGCCCGACTCAGCAATAGACCCATGGAGTCAAGTAGGCTGGAGGACGATGTATTGAATCGGGCCGCAATTTGAGTGATCCATCTTCATTAGGTGGCCCTGAAAGTTACAATTCACTATCAGTTTTCGTCCGAATCGAAAATCTTTGACTCACAGCAGAACAGCCATAAGGTGCCCGATGCAGCAATAGACCCATGGAGACAAGTCGGCTGGAGGACGATGTATTAAATCGGGACGCAATTTGAGTGATCCATCATCATTAGGTGGCCCTGAACGTTACAATTCACTATCAGATCTTCGTCCGATTCGAAAATGTTTGACCCACAGCAGAACGGCCATAAGGTTCCCGAGGCAGCAATAGACCCATGGAGACAAGTCGGCTGGAGGACGATGTATTGAATCGGGCCGCAATTTGAGTGATCCATCGTCATTAGGTGGCCCTGAAAGTTACAATTCACTATCAGTTTTTCGTCCGAATCGAAAATCTTTGACTCACAGTAGAACAGCCATACGGTGCCCGATGCAGCAATAGACCCATGGAGACAAGTCGGCTGGAGGACGATGTATTGAATCGGGACGCAATTTGAGTGATCCATCGTCATTAGGTGGCCATGAATGTTACAATTCACTATCTGTTTTTCGTCCGATTCGAAAATCTTTGACTCACAGCAGAACGACCGTAAGGTGCCCGTGGCAGCAATAGACCCATGGAGACAAGTCGGCTGGAGGACGATGTATTGAATCGGGACGTAATTTGAGTGATCCATCGTCATTACGTGGCCCTGAATGTTACAATTCACTATCAGTTTTTCGTCGCATTCGATAATCTAGACTCACAGCAGAACGGCCATAAGGTGCCCGAGGCAGCAATAGACCCATGGAGTCAAGTCGGCTGGAGGACGATGTATTGAATCGGGACGCAATTTGAGTGATCCATCGTCATTAGGTGGCCCTGAATGTTACAATTCACTATCAGTTTTTCGTCCGATTCGAAAATCTTTGACTCACAGCAGAAAGGCCATAAGGTGCCCGAGGCAGCAATAGACCCATGGAAACAAGTCTGCTGGAGGACGATGTATTGAATCGGGACGCAATTTGAGTGTTCCATCGTCATTAGGAGGCCCTTAATTTTAGAATTAACTACCAGTTTTTCGTCCCATTCGATAATCTAGACTCACGGGAGAACGACCATAAGGTGCCCGAGGCAGCAATTGACCCATGGAGACAAGTCGGCTGCAGGACGATGTATTGAATCGGGACGCAATTTGAGTGATCCATCGTCATTAGGTGGCCCTGAACGTAACAATTCACTATCAGTTTTTCGTCCGATTCGAAAATCTTTGACTCACAGCAGAACGGCCATAAGGTGCCCGATGCAGCAATAGACCCATGGAGACAAGTCGGCTGGAGGACGATGTATTCAATCGGGACGCAATTTGAGTGATCCATCGTCATTAGGTGGCCCTGAACGTTACAATTCACTATCAGTTTTTCGTCCCATTCGATAATCTAGACTCACAGCAGAACGGCCATAAGGTGCCCGAGGCAGCAATAGACCCATGGAGTCAAGTCGGCTGGAGGACGTTGTATTGAATCGGGACGCAATTTGTGTGGTCCATCCTCATTAGGTGGCCCTGAACGTTACAATTCACTATCAGTTTTTCGTCCGATTCGAAAATTTTTGACTCATAGCAGAACGGCCATAAGGTGCCCGAGGCAGCAATAGACCCATGGAGACAAGTCTGCTGGAGGACGATGTATTGAATCGGGACGCAATTTGAGTGATCCATCGTCATTAGGTGGCCCTGAACGTTACAATTCACTATCAGTTTTTCGTCGCATTCGATAATCTAGACTCACAGCAGATCGGCCATAAGGTGCCCGACTCAGCAATAGACCCATGGAGACAAGTCTGCAGGATGACAATGTATTGAATCGCGACGCAATTTGAGTGTTCCATCGTCATTAGGATACCCTGAATGTTAGAATTAACTATTAGTTTTTCGTCCCATTCGATAATCTAGACTCACGGGAGAACTTCCATAACGTGCCCGAGGCAGCAATAGACCCATGGAGACAAGTCGGCTGGAGGACGATGTATTGAATCGGGACGCAATTTGAGTGATCCATCGTCATTAGGTGGCCCTGAACGTTACAATTCACTATCAGTTTTTCGTCCGATTCGAAAATCTTTGACTCACAGCAGAACGGCCATAAGGTGCCCGAGGCAGCAATAGACCCATGGAGACTAGTCTGCTGGAGCACGAGGTATTGAATCGGGACGCAATTTGAGTGTTCCATCGTCATTAGGAGGCCCTGAACGTTACAATTCACTATCAGTTTATCGTCCGATTCGAAAATCTTTGACTCACAGCAGAACGCCCATAAGGTGCCCGAGGCAGCAATAGACCCATGGAGTCAAGTCTGCTGGAGGACGATGTATTGAATCGGGACGCAATTTGAGTGATCCATCGTCATTAGGTGGCCCTGAACGTTACAATTCACTATCAGATCTTCGTCCGATTCGAAAGTCTTTGACTCACAGCAGAACGGCCATAAGGTTCCCGAGGCAGCAATAGACCCATGGAGACAAGTCGGCTGGAGGACGATGTATTGAATCGGGACGCAATTTGAGTGATCCATCGTCATTAGGTGGCCATGAAAGTTACAATTCACTATCTGTTTTTCGTCCGATTCGAAAATCTTTGACTCACAGCAGAACGGCCGTAAGGTGCCCGAGGCAGCAATAGACCCATGGAGACAAGTCTGCAGGATGACGATGTATTGAATCGCGACGCAATTTGAGTGTTCCATCGTCATTAGGAGGCCCTGATTGTTAGAATTAACTATCAGTTTTTCATCCCATTCGATAATCTAGACTCACGGGAGAACGACCATAAGGTGCCCGAGGCAGCATGTAGACAAGTCGGCTGGAGGACGATGTATTGAATCGGGACGCAATTTGAGTGATCCATCGTCATTAGGTGGCCCTGAACGTAACAATTCACTATCAGTTTTTCGTCCGATTCGAAAATCTTTGACTCACAGCAGAACGGCCATAAGGTGCCCGATGCAGCAATAGACCCATGGAGACAAGTCGGCTGGAGGACGATGTATTGAATCGGGACGCAATTTGAGTGATCCATCGTCATTAGGTGGCCCTGAATGTTACAATTCACTATCAGTTTTTCGTCGCATTCGATAATCTAGACTCACAGCAGATCGGCCATAAGGTGCCCGACTCAGCAATAGACCCATGGAGTCAAGTAGGCTGGAGGACGATGTATTGAATCGGGACGCAATTTGAGTGATCCATCGTCATTAGGTGGCCCTGAACGTTACAATTCACTATCAGTTTTTCGTCCGATTCGAAAATCTTTGACTCACAGCAGAACGGCCATAATGTGCCCGAGGCAGCAATAGACCCATGGAGACAAGTCGGCTGGAGGACGATGTATTGAATCGGGACGCAATTTGAGCGATCCATCGTCATTAGGTGGCCTTGAACGTTACAATTCACTTACAGTTTTTCGTCGCATTCGATAATCTAGACTCACAGCAGAACGGCCATAAGGTGCCCGACTCAGCAATAGACCCATGGAGTCAAGTAGGCTGGAGGACGATGTATTGAATCGGGCCGCAATTTGAGTGATCCATCTTCATTAGGTGGCCCTGAAAGTTACAATTCACTATCAGTTTTCGTCCGAATCGAAAATCTTTGACTCACAGCAGAACAGCCATAAGGTGCCCGATGCAGCAATAGACCCATGGAGACAAGTCGGCTGGAGGACGATGTATTAAATCGGGACGCAATTTGAGTGATCCATCATCATTAGGTGGCCCTGAACGTTACAATTCACTATCAGATCTTCGTCCGATTCGAAAATGTTTGACCCACAGCAGAACGGCCATAAGGTTCCCGAGGCAGCAATAGACCCATGGAGACAAGTCGGCTGGAGGACGATGTATTGAATCGGGCCGCAATTTGAGTGATCCATCGTCATTAGGTGGCCCTGAAAGTTACAATTCACTATCAGTTTTTCGTCCGAATCGAAAATCTTTGACTCACAGTAGAACAGCCATACGGTGCCCGATGCAGCAATAGACCCATGGAGACAAGTCGGCTGGAGGACGATGTATTGAATCGGGACGCAATTTGAGTGATCCATCGTCATTAGGTGGCCATGAATGTTACAATTCACTATCTGTTTTTCGTCCGATTCGAAAATCTTTGACTCACAGCAGAACGGCCGTAAGGTGCCCGAGGCAGCAATAGACCCATGGAGACAAGTCTGCAGGATGACGATGTATTGAATCGCGACGCAATTTGAGTGTTCCATCGTCATTAGAAGGCCCTGATTGTTAGAATTAACTATCAGTTTTTCGTCCCATTCGATAATCTAGACTCACGGGAGAACGACCATAAGGTGCCCGAGGCAGCAATAGACCCATGGAGACAAGTCGGCTGGAGGACGATGTATTGAATCGGGACGCAATTTGAGTGATCCATCGTCATTAGGTGGCCCTGAACGTAACAATTCACTATCAGTTTTTCGTCCGATTCGAAAATCTTTGACTCACAGCAGAACGGACATAAGGTGCCCGATGCAGCAATAGACCCATGGAGACAAGTCGGCTGGAGGACGATGTATTGAATCGGGACGCAATTTGAGTGATCCATCGTCATTAGGTGGCCCTGAACGTTACAATTCACTATCAGTTTTTCGTCCCATTCGATAATCTAGACTCACAGCAGAACGGCCATAAGGTGCCCGACTCAGCAATAGACCCATGGAGTCAAGTAGGCTGGAGGACGATGTATTGAATCGGGACGCAATTTGAGTGATCCATCGTCATTAGGTGTCCCTGAATGTTACAATTCACTATCAGTTTTTCGTCCGATTCGAAAATCTTTGACTCACAGCAGAAGGGCCATAAGGTGCCCGAGGCAGCAATAGACCCATGGAGACAAGTCGGCTGGAGGACGATGTATTGAATCGGGACGCAATTTGAGCGATCCATCGTCATTAGGTGGCCCTGAACGTTACAATTCACTATCAGTTTTTCGTCGCATTCGATAATCTAGACTCACAGCAGAACGGCCATAAGGTGCCCGACTCAGCAATAGACCCATGGAGTCAAGTAGGCTGGAGGACGATGTATTGAATCGGGCCGCAATTTGAGTGATCCATCGTCATTAGGTGGCCCTGAAAGTTACAATTCACTATCAGTTTTCGTCCGAATCGAAAATCTTTGTCTCACAGCAGTACAGCCATAAGGTGCCCGATGCAGCAATAGACCCATGGAGACAAGTCGGCTGGAGGACGATGTATTAAATCGGGACGCAATTTGAGTGATCCATCATCATTAGGTGGCCCTGAACGTTACAATTCACTATCAGATCTTCGTCCGATTCGAAAATGTTTGACCCACAGCAGAACGGCCATAAGGTTCCCGAGGCAGCAATAGACCCATGGAGACAAGTCGGCTGGAGGACGATGTATTGAATCGGGCCGCAATTTGAGTGATCCATCGTCATTAGGTGGCCCTGAAAGTTACAATTCACTATCAGTTTTTCGTCCGAATCGAAAATCTTTGACTCACAGCAGAACAGCCATAAGGTGCCCGATGCAGCAATAGCCCCATGGAGACAAGTCGGCTGGAGGACGATGTATTGAATCGGGACGCAATTTGAGTGATCCATCGTCATTAGGTGGCCATGAAAGTTACAATTCACTATCTGTTTTTCGTCCGATTCGAAAATCTTTGACTCACAGCAGAACGGCCGTAAGGTGCCCGAGGCAGCAATAGACCCATGGAGACAAGTCTGCAGGATGACGATGTATTGAATCGCGACGCAATTTGAGTGTTCCATCGTCATTAGGAGGCCCTGATTGTTAGAATTAACTATCAGTTTTTCATCCCATTCGATAATCTAGACTCACGGGAGAACGACCATAAGGTGCCCGAGGCAGCAATAGACCCATGTAGACAAGTCGGCTGGAGGACGATGTATTGAATCGGGACGCAATTTGAGTGATCCATCGTCATTAGGTGGCCCTGAACGTAACAATTCACTATCAGTTTTTCGTCCGATTCGAAAATCTTTGACTCACAGCAGAACGGCCATAAGGTGCCCGATGCAGCAATAGACCCATGGAGACAAGTCGGCTGGAGGGCGATGTATTGAATCGGGACGCAATTTGAGTGATCCATCGTCATTAGGTGGCCCTGAATGTTACAATTCACTATCAGTTTTTCGTCGCATTCGATAATCTAGACTCACAGCAGATCGGCCATAAGGTGCCCGACTCAGCAATAGACCCATGGAGTCAAGTAGGCTGGAGGACGATGTATTGAATCGGGACGCAATTTGAGTGATCCATCGTCATTAGGTGGCCCTGAACGTTACAATTCACTATCAGTTTTTCGTCCGATTCGAAAATCTTTGACTCACAGCAGAACGGCCATAATGTGCCCGAGGCAGCAATAGACCCATGGAGACAAGTCGGCTGGAGGACGATGTATTGAATCGGGACGCAATTTGAGAGATCCATCGTCATTAGGTGGCCCTGAACGTTACAATTCACTATCAGTTTTTCGTCGCATTCGATAATCTAGACTCACAGCAGAACGGCCATAAGGTGCCCGACTCAGCAATAATCCCATGGAGTCAAGTAGGCTGGAGGACGATGTATCAAATCGGGACGCAATTTGAGTGATCCATCATCATTAGGTGGCCCTGAACGTTACAATTCACTATCAGATCTTCGTCCAATTCGAAAATGTTTGACCACAGCAGAACGGCCATAAGGTTCCCGAGGCAGCAATAGACCCATGGAGACAAGTCGGCTGGAGGACGATGTATTGAATCGGGCCGCAATTTGAGTGATCCATCGTCATTAGGTGGCCCTGAAAGTTACAATTCACTATCAGTTTTTCGTCCGAATCGAAAATCTTTGACTCACAGTAGAACAGCCATACGGTGCCCGATGCAGCAATAGACCCATGGAGACAAGTCGGCTGGAGGACGATGTATTGAATCGGGACGCAATTTGAGTGATCCATCGTCATTAGGTGGCCATGAATGTTACAATTCACTATCTGTTTTTCGTCCGATTCGAAAATCTTTGACTCACAGCAGAACGGCCGTAAGGTGCCCGAGGCAGCAATAGACCCATGGAGACAAGTCTGCAGGATGACGATGTATTGAATAGCGACGCAATTTGAGTGTTCCATCGTCATTAGGAGGCCCTGATTGTTAGAATTAACTATCAGTTTTTCGTCCCATTCGATAATCTAGACTCACGGGAGAACGACCATAAGATGCCCGAGGCAGCAATAGACCCATGGAGACAAGTCGGCTGGAGGACGATGTATTGAATCGGGACGCAATTTGAGTGATCCATCGTCATTAGGTGGCCCTGAACGTAACAATTCACTATCAGTTTTTCGTCCGATTCGAAAATCTTTGACTCACAGCAGAACGGCCATAAGGTGCCCGATGCAGCAATAGACCCATGGAGACAAGTCGGCTGGAGGACGATGTATTGAATCGGGACGCAATTTGAGTGATCCATCGTCATTAGGTGGCCGTGAACGTCACAATTCACTATCAGTTTTTCGTCCGATTCGAAAATCTTTGACTCACAGCAGAACGGCCATAAGGTGCCCGAGGCAGCAATAGACCCATGGAGACTAGTCTGCTGGAGCACGAGGTATTGAATCGGGACGCAATTTGAGTGTTCCATCGTCATTAGGAGGCCCTGAACGTTACAATTCACTATCAGTTTATCGTCCGATTCGAAAATCTTTGACTCACAGCAGAACGCCCATAAGGTGCCCGAGGCAGCAATAGACCCAATGGAGTCAAGTCTGCTGGAGGACGATGTATTGAATCGGGACGCAATTTGAGTGATCCATCGTCATTAGGTGGCCCTGAACGTTACAATTCACTATCAGATCTTCGTCCGATTCGAAAGTCTTTGACTCACAGCAGAACGGCCATAAGGTGCCCGAGGCAGCATTAGACCCATGGAGACAAGTCTGCTGGAGGACTATGTATTGAATCGGGACGCAATTTGAGTGATCCATCGTCATTAGGTGCCCCTGAACGTTACAATTCACTATAAGTTTGTCGTCCGATTCGAAAATCTTTGACTCACAGCAGAACGGCCATAAGGTGCCCGACTCAGCAATAGACCCATGGAGTCAAGTAGGCTGGAGGACGATGTATTGAATCGGGCCGCAATTTGAGTGATCCATCGTCATTAGGTGGCCCTGAAAGTTACAATTCACTATCAGTTTTCGTCCGAATCGAAAATCATTGACTCACAGCAAAACAGCCATAAGGTGCCCGATGCAGCAATAGACCCATGGAGACAAGTCGGCTGGAGGACGATGTATTGAATCGGGACGCAATTTGAGTGATCCATCATCATTAGGTGGCCCTGAACGTTACAATTCACTATCAGATCTTCGTCCGATTCGAAAATCTTTGACCCACAGCAGAACGGCCATAAGGTGCCCGAGGCAGCAATAGACCCATGGAGACAAGTCGGCTGGAGGACGATGTATTGAATCGGGCCGCAATTTGAGTGATCCATCGTCATTAGGTGGCCCTGATAGTTACTATTCACTATCAGTTTTTCGTCCGAATCGAAAATCTTTGACTCACAGCAGAACAGCCATAAGGTGCCCGATGCAGCAATAGACCCATGGAGACAAGTCGGCTGGAGGACGATGTATTGAATCGGGACGCAATTTGAGTGATCCATCCTCATTAGGTGGCCATGAATGTTACAATTCACATCTGTTTTTCGTCCGATTCGAAAATCTTTGACCCACAGCAGAACGACCGTAAGGTGCCCGTGGCAGCAATAGACCCATGGAGACAAGTCGGCTGGAGGACGATGTATTGAATCGGGACGTAATTTGAGTGATCCATCGTCATTAGGTGGCCCTGAATGTTACAATTCACTATCAGTTTTTCGTCGCATTCGATAATCTAGACTCACAGCAGAACGGCCATAAGGTGCCCTTGGCAGCAATAGACCCATGGAGTCAAGTCGGCTGGAGGACGATGTATTGAATCGGGACGCAATTTGAGTGATCCATCGTCATTAGGTGGCCCTGAATGTTACAATTCACTATCAGTTTTTCGTCCGATTCGAAAATTTTTGACTCACAGCAGAACGGCCATAAGGTGCCCGAGGCAGCAATTGACCCATGGAGACAAGTCGGCTGCAGGACGATGTATTGAATCGGGACGCAATTTGAGTGATCCATCGTCATTAGGTGGCCCTGAACGTAACAATTCACTATCAGTTTTTCGTCCGATTCGAAAGACTTTGACTCACAGCAGAACGGCCATAAGGTGCCCGATGCAGCAATAGACCCATGGAGACAAGTCGGCTGGAGGACGATGTATTCAATCGGGACGCAATTTGAGTGATCCATCGTCATTAGGTGGCCCTGAACGTTACAATTCACTATCAGTTTTTAGTCCCATTCGATAATCTAGACTCACAGCAGAACGGCCATAAGGTGCCCGAGGCAGCAATAGACCCATGGAGTCAAGTCGGCTGGAGGACGATGTATTGAATCGGGACGCAATTTGTGTGGTCCATCCTCATTAGGTGGCCCTGAACGTTACAATTCACTATCAGTTTTTCGTCCGATTCGAAAATTTTTGACTCACAGCAGAACGGCCATAAGGTGCCCGAGGCAGCAATAGACCCATGGAGACAAGTCTGCTGGAGGACGATGTATTGAATCGGGACGCAATTTGAGTGATGCATCGTCATTAGGTGGCCCTGAACGTTACAATTCACTATCAGATCTTCGTCCGATTCGAAAGTCTTTGACTCACAGCAGAACGGCCATAAGGTGCCCGAGGCAGCATTAGACCCATGGAGACAAGTCTGCTGGAGGACTATGTATTGAATCGGGACGCAATTTGAGTGATCCATCGTCATTAGGTGCCCCTGAACGTTACAATTCACTATAAGTTTGTCGTCCGATTCGAAAATCTTTGACTCACAGCAGAACGGCCATAAGGTGCCCGACTCAGCAATAGACCCATGGAGTCAAGTAGGCTGGAGGACGATGTATTGAATCGGGCCGCAATTTGAGTGATCCATCGTCATTAGGTGGCCCTGAAAGTTACAATTCACTATCAGTTTTCGTCCGAATCGAAAATCATTGACTCACAGCAAAACAGCCATAAGGTGCCCGATGCAGCAATAGACCCATGGAGACAAGTCGGCTGGAGGACGATGTATTGAATCGGGACGCAATTTGAGTGATCCATCATCATTAGGTGGCCCTGAACGTTACAATTCACTATCAGATCTTCGTCCGATTCGAAAATCTTTGACCCACAGCAGAACGGCCATAAGGTGCCCGAGGCAGCAATAGACCCATGGAGACAAGTCGGCTGGAGGACGATGTATTGAATCGGGCCGCAATTTGAGTGATCCATCGTCATTAGGTGGCCCTGATAGTTACTATTCACTATCAGTTTTTCGTCCGAATCGAAAATCTTTGACTCACAGCAGAACAGCCATAAGGTGCCCGATGCAGCAATAGACCCATGGAGACAAGTCGGCTGGAGGACGATGTATTGAATCGGGACGCAATTTGAGTGATCCATCCTCATTAGGTGGCCATGAATGTTACAATTCACATCTGTTTTTCGTCCGATTCGAAAATCTTTGACCCACAGCAGAACGACCGTAAGGTGCCCGTGGCAGCAATAGACCCATGGAGACAAGTCGGCTGGAGGACGATGTATTGAATCGGGACGTAATTTGAGTGATCCATCGTCATTAGGTGGCCCTGAATGTTACAATTCACTATCAGTTTTTCGTCGCATTCGATAATCTAGACTCACAGCAGAACGGCCATAAGGTGCCCTTGGCAGCAATAGACCCATGGAGTCAAGTCGGCTGGAGGACGATGTATTGAATCGGGACGCAATTTGAGTGATCCATCGTCATTAGGTGGCCCTGAATGTTACAATTCACTATCAGTTTTTCGTCCGATTCGAAAATTTTTGACTCACAGCAGAACGGCCATAAGGTGCCCGAGGCAGCAATTGACCCATGGAGACAAGTCGGCTGCAGGACGATGTATTGAATCGGGACGCAATTTGAGTGATCCATCGTCATTAGGTGGCCCTGAACGTAACAATTCACTATCAGTTTTTCGTCCGATTCGAAAAACTTTGACTCACAGCAGAACGGCCATAAGGTGCCCGATGCAGCAATAGACCCATGGAGACAAGTCGGCTGGAGGACGATGTATTCAATCGGGACGCAATTTGAGTGATCCATCGTCATTAGGTGGCCCTGAACGTTACAATTCACTATCAGTTTTTAGTCCCATTCGATAATCTAGACTCACAGCAGAACGGCCATAAGGTGCCCGAGGCAGCAATAGACCCATGGAGTCAAGTCGGCTGGAGGACGATGTATTGAATCGGGACGCAATTTGTGTGGTCCATCCTCATTAGGTGGCCCTGAACGTTACAATTCACTATCAGTTTTTCGTCCGATTCGAAAATTTTTGACTCACAGCAGAACGGCCATAAGGTGCCCGAGGCAGCAATAGACCCATGGAGACAAGTCTGCTGGAGGACGATGTATTGAATCGGGACGCAATTTGAGTGATGCATCGTCATTAGGTGGCCCTGAACGTTACAATTCACTATCATTTTTTCGTCGCATTCGATAATCTAGACTCACAGCAGATCGGCCATAAGGTGCCCGACTCAGCAATAGACCCATGGAGACAAGTCTGCAGGATGACAATGTATTGAGTCGCGACGCAATTTGAGTGTTCCATCGTCATTAGGATACCCTGAATGTTAGAATTAACTATTAGTTTTTCGTCCCATTCGATAATCTAGACTCACGGGAGAACTTCCATAACGTGCCCGAGGCAGCAATAGACCCATGGAGACAAGTCGGCTGGAGGACGATGTATTGAATCGGGACGCAATTTGAGTGATCCATCGTCATTAGGTGGCCCTGAACGTTACAATTCACTATCAGTTTTTTGTCCGATTCGAAAATCTTTGACTCACAGCAGAACGCCCATAAGGTGCCCGAGGCAGCAATAGACCCATGGAGTCAAGTCTGCTGGAGGACGAAGCATTGAATCGGGACGCAATTTGAGTGATCCATCGTCATTAGGTGGCCCTGAACGTTATAATTCACTATCAGATCTTCGTCCGATTCGAAAGTCTTTGACTCACAGCAGAACGGCCATAAGGTGCCCGAGGCAGCAATAGACAAATGGAGACAAGTCGGCTGGAGGACGACGTATTGAATCGGGACGCAATTTGAGTGATCCATCGTCATTAGGTGGCCCTGAACGTTACAATTCACAATTAGTTTTTCGTCCCATTCGATAATCTAGACTCACAGCAGAACGGCCATAAGGTGCCCGATGCAGCAATAGGCCCATGGAGTCAAGTCGGCTGGAGGACGATGTATTGAATCGGGACGCAATTTGTGTGGTCCATCCTCATTAGGTGGCCCTGAATGTTACAATTCACTATCAGTTTTTCGTCCGATTCGAAAATCTTTGACTCACAGCAGAACGGCCATAAGGTGCCCGAGGCAGCAATAGACCCATGGACACAAGTCGGCTGGAGGACGATGTATTGAATCGGGACGCAATTTGAGTGATCCATCGTCATTAGGTGGCCCTGAAAGTTACAATTCACTATCAGTTTATCGTCCGATTCGAAAATCTTTGACTCACAGCAGAACGCCCATAAGGTGCCCGAGGCAGCAATAGACCCATGGAGTCAAGTCTGCTGGAGGACGATGTATTGAATCGGGACGCAATTTGAGTGATCCATCGTCATTAGGTGGCCCTGAACGTTACAATTCACTATCAGATCTTCGTCCGATTCGAAAGTCTTTGACTCACAGCAGAACGGCCATAAGGTGCCCGAGGCAGCAATAGACAAATGGAGACAAGTCGGCTGGAGGACGATGTATTGAATCGGGACGCAATTTGAGTGATCCATCGTCATTAGGTGGCCCTGAACGTAACAGTTCACTATCAGTTTTTCGTCCGATTCGAAAATCTTTGACTCACAGCAGAACGGCCATAAGGTGCCCGATGCAGCAATAGACCCATGGAGACAAGTCGGCTGGAGGACGATGTATTGAATCGGGACGCAATTTGAGTGATCCATCGTCATTAGGTGGCCCTGAACGTCACAATTCACTATCAGTTTTTCGTCCGATTCGAAAATCTTTGACTCACAGCAGAACGGCCATAAGGTGCCCGAGGCAGCAATAGACCCATGGAGACTAGTCTGCTGGAGCACGAGGTATTGAATCGGGACGCAATTTGAGTGTTCCATCGTCATTAGGAGGCCCTGAACGTTACAATTCACTATCAGTTTATCGTCCGATTCGAAAATCTTTGACTCACAGCAGAACGCCCATAAGGTGCCCGAGGCAGCAATAGACCCAATGGAGTCAAGTCTGCTGGAGGACGATGTATTGAATCGGGACGCAATTTGAGTGATCCATCGTCATTAGGTGGCCCTGAACGTTACAATTCACTATCAGATCTTCGTCCGATTCGAAAGTCTTTGACTCACAGCAGAACGGCCATAAGGTGCCCGAGGCAGCATTAGACCCATGGAGACAAGTCTGCTGGAGGACTATGTATTGAATCGGGACGCAATTTGAGTGATCCATCGTCATTAGGTGGCCCTGAACGTTACAATTCACTATCAGTTTGTCGTCCGATTCGAAAATCTTTGACTCACAGCAGAACGGCCATAAGGTGTCCGACTCAGCAATAGACCCATGGAGTCAAGTAGGCTGGAGGACGATGTATTGAATCGGGCCGCAATTTGAGTGATCCATCGTCATTAGGTGGCCCTGAAAGTTACAATTCACTATCAGTTTTCGTCCGAATCGAAAATCTTTGACTCACAGCAAAACAGCAATAAGGTGCCCGATGCAGCAATAGACCCATGGAGACAAGTCGGCTGGAGGACGATGTATTGAATCGGGACGCAATTTGAGTGATCCATCATCATTAGGTGGCCCTGAACGTTACAATTCACTATCAGATCTTCGTCCGATTCGAAAATCTTTGACCCACAGCAGAACGGCCATAAGGTGCCCGAGGCAGCAATAGACCCATGGAGACAAGTCGGCTGGAGGACGATGTATTGAATCGGGCCGCAATTTGAGTGATCCATCGTCATTAGGTGGCCCTGATAGTTACTATTCACTATCAGTATTTCGTCCGAATCGAAAATCTTTGACTAACAGCAGAACAGCCATAAGGTGCCCGATGCAGCAATAGACCCATGGAGACAAGTCGGCTGGAGGACGATGTATTGAATCGGGACGCAATTTGAGTGATCCATCGTCATTAGGTGGCCCTGAATGTTACAATTCACTATCAGTTTTTCGTCGCATTCGATAATCTAGACTCACAGCAGAACGGCCATAAGGTGCCCTTGGCAGCAATAGACCCATGGAGTAAAGTCGGCTGGAGGACGATGTATTGAATCGGGACGCAATTTGAGTGATCCATCGTCATTAGGTGGCCCTGAATGTTACAATTCACTATCAGTTTTTCGTCCGATTCGAAAATCTTTGACTCACAGCAGAACGGCCATAAGGTGCCCGAGGCAGCAATTGATCCATGGAAACAAGTCTGCTGGAGGACGATGTATTGAATCGGGACGCAATTTGAGTGTTCCATCGTCATTAGGAGGCCCTTAATGTTAGAATTAACTACCAGTTTTTCGTCCCATTCGATAATCTAGACTCACGGGAGAACGACCATAAGGTGCCCGAGGCAGCAATTGACCCATGGAGACAAGTCGGCTGCAGGACGATGTATTGAATCGGGACGCAATTTGAGTGATCCATCGTCATTAGGTGGCCCTGAACGTAACAATTCACTATCAGTTTTTCGTCCGATTCGAAAATCTTTGACTCACAGCAGAACGGCCATAAGGTGCCCGATGCAGCAATAGACCCATGGAGACAAGTCGGCTGGAGGACGATGTATTGAATCGGGACGCAATTTGAGTGATCCATCGTCATTAGGTGGCCCTGAACGTTACAATTCACTATCAGTTTTTAGTCCCATTCGATAATCTAGACTCACAGCAGAACGGCCATAAGGTGCCCGAGACAGCAATAGACCCATGGAGTCAAGTCGGCTGGAGGACGATGTATTGAATCGGGACGCAATTTGTGTGGTCCATCCTCATTAGGTGGCCCTGAACGTTACAATTCACTATCAGTTTTTCGTCCGATTCGAAAATTTTTGACTCACAGCAGAACGGCCATAAGGTGCCCGAGGCAGCAATAGACCCATGGAGACAAGTCTGCTGGAGGACGATGTATTGAATCGGGACGCAATTTGAGTGATGCATCGTCATTAGGTGGCCCTGAACGTTACAATTCACTATCAGTTTTTCGTCGCATTCGATAATCTAGACTCACAGCAGATCGGCCATAAGGTGCCCGACTCAGCAATAGACCCATGGAGACAAGTCTGCAGGATGACAATGTATTGAATCGCGACGCAATTTGAGTGTTCCATCGTCATTAGGATACCCTGAATGTTAGAATTAACTATTAGTTTTTCGTCCCATTCGATAATCTAGACTCACGAGAGAACTTCCATCACGTGCCCGAGGCAGCAATAGACCCATGGAGACAAGTCGGCTGGAGGACGATGTATTGAATCGGGACGCAATTTGAGTGATCCATCGTCATTAGGTGGCCCTGAACGTTACAATTCACTATCAGTTTTTTGTCCGATTCGAAAATCTTTGACTCACAGCAGAACGCCCATAAGGTGCCCGAGGCAGCAATAGACCCATGGAGTCAAGTCTGCTGGAGGACGATGTATAGAATCGGGACGCAATTTGAGTGATCCATCGTCATTAGGTGGCCCTGAACGTTACAATTCACTATCAGATCTTCGTCCGATTCGAAAGTCTTTGACTCTCAGCAGAACGGCCATAAGGTGCACGAGGCAGCAATAGACAAATGGAGACAAGTCGGCTGGAGGACGACGTATTGAAACGGGACGCAATTTGAGTGATCCATCGTCATTAGGTGGCCCTGAACGTTACAATTCACAATTAGTTTTTCGTCCCATTCGATAATCTAGACTCACAGCAGAACGGCCATAAGGTGCCCGATGCAGCAATAGGCCCATGGAGTCAAGTCGGCTGGAGGACGATGTATTGAATCGGGACGCAATTTGTGTGGTCCATCCTCATTAGGTGGCCCTGAATGTTACAATTCACTATCAGTTTTTCGTCCGATTCGAAAATCTTTGACTCACAGCAGAACGGCCATAAGGTGCCCGAGGCAGCAATAGACCCATGGACACAAGTCGGCTGGAGGACGATGTATTGAATCGGGACGCAATTTGAGTGATCCATCGTCATTAGGTGGACCTGAACGTTACAATTCACTATCAGTTTATCGTCCGATTCGAAAATCTTTGACTCACAGCAGAACGCCCATAAGGTGCCCGAGGCAGCAATAGACCCATGGAGTCAAGTCTGCTGGAGGACGATGTATTGAATCGGGACGCAATTTGAGTGATCCATCGTCATTAGGTGGCCCTGAATGTTACAATTCACTATCAGTTTTTCGTCCGATTCGAAAATCTTTGACTCACAGCAGAACGGCCATAAGGTGCCCGAGGCAGCAATAGATCCATGGAAACAAGTCTGCTGGAGGACGATGTATTGAATCGGGACGCAATTTGAGTGATCCATCATCATTAGGTGGCCCTGAACGTTACAATTCACAATCAGTTTTTCGTCCCATTCGATAATCTAGACTCACAGCAGAACGGCCATAAGGTGCCCGATGCAGCAATAGGCCCATGGAGTCAAGTCGGCTGGAGGACGATGTATTGAATCGGGACGCAAATTGTGTGGTCCATCCTCATTAGGTGGCCCTGAATGTTACAATTCACTATCAGTTTTTCGTCCCATTCGATAATCTAGACTCACAGCAGAACGGCCATAAGGTGCCCGAGGCAGCAATAGACCCATGGAGTCAAGTCGTCTGGAGGACGATGTATTGAATCGGGCCGCAATTTGAGTGATCCATCGTCATTAGGTGGCCCTGAAAGTTACAATTCACTATCAGTTTTCGTCCGAATCGAAAATCTTTGACTCACAGCAGTACAGCCATAAGGTGCCCGATGCAGCAATAGACCCATGGAGACAAGTCGGCTGGAGGACGATGTATTAAATCGAGACGCAATTTGAGTGATCCATCATCATTAGGTGGCCCTGAACGTTACAATTCACTATCAGATCTTCGTCCGATTCGAAAATGTTTGACCCACAGCAGAACGGCCATAAGGTTCCCGAGGCAGCAATAGACCCATGGAGACAAGTCGGCTGGAGGACGATGTATTGAATCGGGACGCAATTTGAGTGATCCATCGTCATTAGGTGGCCCTGAACGTAACAATTCACTATCAGTTTTTCGTCCGATTCGAAAATCTTTGACTCACAGCAGAACGGCCATAAGGTGCCCGATGCGGCAATAGACCCATGGAGACAAGTCGGCTGGAGGACGATGTATTGAATCGGGACGTAATTTGAGTGATCCATCGGCATTAGGTGGCCATGAACGTCACAAATCACTATCAGTTTTTCGTCCGATTCGAAAATCTTTGACTCACAGCAGAACGGCCATAAGGTGCCCGAGGCAGCAATAGACCCATGGAGACTAGTCTGCTGGAGCACAAGGTATTGAATCGGGACGCAATTTGAGTGTTCCATCGTCATTAGGAGGCCCTGAACGTTACAATTCACTATCAGTTTATCGTCCGATTCGAAAATCTTTGACTCACAGCAGAACGCCCATAAGGTGCCCGAGGCAGCAATAGACCCAATGGAGTCAAGTCTGCTGGAGGACGATGTATTGAATCGGGACGCAATTTGAGTGATCCATCGTCATTAGGTGGCCCTGAACGTTACAATTCACTATCAGATCTTCGTCCGATTCGAAAGTCTTTGACTCACAGCAGAACGGCCATAAGGTGCCCGAGGCAGCATTAGACCCATGGAGACAAGTCTGCTGGAGGACTATGTATTGAATCGGGACGCAATTTGAGTGATCCATCGTCATTAGGTGCCCCTGAACGTTACAATTCACTATAAGTTTGTCGTCCGATTCGAAAATCTTTGACTCACAGCAGAACGGCCATAAGGTGCCCGACTCAGCAATAGACCCATGGAGTCAAGTAGGCTGGAGGACGATGTATTGAATCGGGCCGCAATTTGAGTGATCCATCGTCATTAGGTGGCCCTGAAAGTTACAATTCACTATCAGTTTTCGTCCGAATCGAAAATCATTGACTCACAGCAAAACAGCCATAAGGTGCCCGATGCAGCAATAGACCCATGGAGACAAGTCGGCTGGAGGACGATGTATTGAATCGGGACGCAATTTGAGTGATCCATCATCATTAGGTGGGCCTGAACGTTACAATTCACTATCAGATCTTCGTCCGATTCGAAAATCTTTGACCCACAGCAGAACGGCCATAAGGTGCCCGAGGCAGCAATAGACCCATGGAGACAAGTCGGCTGGAGGACGATGTATTGAATCGGGCCGCAATTTGAGTGATCCATCGTCATTAGGTGGCCCTGATTGTTACTATTCACTATCAGTTTTTCGTCCGAATCGAAAATCTTTGACTCACAGCAGAACAGCCATAAGGTGCCCGATGCAGCAATAGACCCATGGAGACAAGTCTGCAGGATGACAATGTATTGAGTCGCGACGCAATTTGAGTGTTCCATCGTCATTAGGATACCCTGAATGTTAGAATTAACTATTAGTTTTTCGTCCCATTCGATAATCTAGACTCACGGGAGAACTTCCATAACGTGCCCGAGGCAGCAATAGACCCATGGAGACAAGTCGGCTGGAGGACGATGTATTGAATCGGGACGCAATTTGAGTGATCCATCGTCATTAGGTGGCCCTGAACGTTACAATTCACTATCAGTTTTTTGTCCGATTCGAAAATCTTTGACTCACAGCAGAACGCCCATAAAGTGCCCGAGGCAGCAATAGACCCATGGAGTCAAGTCTGCTGGAGGACGAAGTATTGAATCGGGACGCAATTTGAGTGATCCATCGTCATTAGGTGGCCCTGAACGTTACAATTCACAATTAGTTTTTCGTCCCATTCGATAATCTAGACTCACAGCAGAACGGCCATAAGGTGCCCGATGCAGCAATAGGCCCATGGAGTCAAGTCGGCTGGAGGACGATGTATTGAATCGGGACGCAATTTGTGTGGTCCATCCTCATTAGGTGGCCCTGAATGTTACAATTCACTATCAGTTTTTCGTCCGATTCGAAAATCTTTGACTCACAGCAGAACGGCCATAAGGTGCCCGAGGCAGCAATAGACCCATGGACACAAGTCGGCTGGAGGACGATGTATTGAATCGGGACGCAATTTGAGTGATCCATCGTCATTAGGTGGCCCTGAACGTTACAATTCACTATCAGTTTATCGTCCGATTCGAAAATCTTTGACTCACAGCAGAACGCCCATAAGGTGCCCGAGGCAGCAATAGACCCATGGAGTCAAGTCTGCTGGAGGACGATGTATTGAATCGGGACGCAATTTGAGTGATCCATCGTCATTAGGTGGCCCTGAACGTTACAATTCACTATCAGATCTTCGTCCGATTCGAAAGTCTTTGACTCACAGCAGAACGGCCATAAGGTGCCCGAGGCAGCAATAGACAAATGGAGACAAGTCGGCTGGAGGACGATGTATTGAATCGGGACGCAATTTGAGTGATCCATCGTCATTAGGTGGCCCTGAACGTAACAGTTCACTATCAGTTTTTCGTCCGATTCGAAAATCTTTGACTCACAGCAGAACGGCCATAAGGTGCCCGATGCAGCAATAGACCCATGGAGACAAGTCGGCTGGAGGACGATGTATTGAATCGGGACGCAATTTGAGTGATCCATCGTCATTAGGTGGCCCTGAACGTCACAATTCACTATCAGTTTTTCGTCCGATTCGAAAATCTTTGACTCACAGCAGAACGGCCATAAGGTGCCCGAGGCAGCAATAGACCCATGGAGACTAGTCTGCTGGAGCACGAGGTATTGAATCGGGACGCAATTTGAGTGTTCCATCGTCATTAGGAGGCCCTGAACGTTACAATTCACTATCAGTTTATCGTCCGATTCGAAAATCTTTGACTCACAGCAGAACGCCCATAAGGTGCCCGAGGCAGCAATAGACCCAATGGAGTCAAGTCTGCTGGAGGACGATGTATTGAATCGGGACGCAATTTGAGTGATCCATCGTCATTAGGTGGCCCTGAACGTTACAATTCACTATCAGATCTTCGTCCGATTCGAAAGTCTTTGACTCACAGCAGAACGGCCATAAGGTGCCCGAGGCAGCATTAGACCCATGGAGACAAGTCTGCTGGAGGACTATGTATTGAATCGGGACGCAATTTGAGTGATCCATCGTCATTAGGTGGCCCTGAACGTTACAATTCACTATCAGTTTGTCGTCCGATTCGAAAATCTTTGACTCACAGCAGAACGGCCATAAGGTGCCCGACTCAGCAATAGACCCATGGAGTCAAGTAGGCTGGAGGACGATGTATTGAATCGGGCCGCAATTTGAGTGATCCATCGTCATTAGGTGGCCCTGAAAGTTACAATTCACTATCAGTTTTTGTCCGAATCGAAAATCTTTGACTCACAGCAAAACAGCCATAAGGTGCCCGATGCAGCAATAGACCCATGGAGACAAGTCGGCTGGAGGACGATGTATTGAATCGGGACGCAATTTGAGTGATCCATCATCATTAGGTGGCCCTGAACGTTACAATTCACTATCAGATCTTCGTCCGATTCGAAAATCTTTGACCCACAGCAGAACGGCCATAAGGTGCCCGAGGCAGCAATAGACCCATGGAGACAAGTCGGCTGGAGGACGATGTATTGAATCGGGCCGCAATTTGAGTGATCCATCGTCATTAGGTGGCCCTGATAGTTACTATTCACTATCAGTTTTTCGTCCGAATCGAAAATCTTTGACTAACAGCAGAACAGCCATAAGGTGCCCGATGCAGCAATAGACCCATGGAGACAAGTCGGCTGGAGGACGATGTATTGAATCGGGACGCAATTTGAGTGATCCATCGTCATTAGGTGGCCCTGAATGTTACAATTCACTATCAGTTTTTCGTCGCATTCGATAATCTAGACTCACAGCAGAACGGCCATAAGGTGCCCTTGGCAGCAATAGACCCATGGAGTAAAGTCGGCTGGAGGACGATGTATTGAATCGGGACGCAATTTGAGTGATCCATCGTCATTAGGTGGCCCTGAATGTTACAATTCACTATCAGTTTTTCGTCCGATTCGAAAATCTTTGACTCACAGCAGAACGGCCATAAGGTGCCCGAGGCAGCAATTGATCCATGGAAACAAGTCTGCTGGAGGACGATGTATTGAATCGGGACGCAATTTGAGTGTTCCATCGTCATTAGGAGGCCCTTAATGCTAGAATTAACTACCAGTTTTTCGTCCCATTCGATAATCTAGACTCACGGGAGAACGACCATAAGGTGCCCGAGGCAGCAATTGACCCATGGAGACAAGTCGGCTGCAGGACGATGTATTGAATCGGGACGCAATTTGAGTGATCCATCGTCATTAGGTGGCCCTGAACGTAACAATTCACTATCAGTTTTTCGTCCGATTCGAAAATCTTTGACTCACAGCAGAACGGCCATAAGGTGCCCGATGCAGCAATAGACCCATGGAGACAAGTCGGCTGGAGGACGATGTATTGAATCGGGACGCAATTTGAGTGATCCATCGTCATTAGGTGGCCCTGAACGTTACAATTCACTATCAGTTTTTAGTCCCATTCGATAATCTAGACTCACAGCAGAACGGCCATAAGGTGCCCGAGACAGCAATAGACCCATGGAGTCAAGTCGGCTGGAGGACGATGTATTGAATCGGGACGCAATTTGTGTGGTCCATCCTCATTAGGTGGCCCTGAACGTTACAATTCACTATCAGTTTTTCGTCCGATTCGAAAATTTTTGACTCACAGCAGAACGGCCATAAGGTGCCCGAGGCAGCAATAGACCCATGGAGACAAGTCTGCTGGAGGACGATGTATTGAATCGGGACGCAATTTGAGTGATGCATCGTCATTAGGTGGCCCTGAACGTTACAATTCACTATCAGTTTTTCGTCGCATTCGATAATCTAGACTCACAGCAGATCGGCCATAAGGTGCCCGACTCAGCAATAGACCCATGGAGACAAGTCTGCAGGATGACAATGTATTGAATCGCGACGCAATTTGAGTGTTCCATCGTCATTAGGATACCCTGAATGTTAGAATTAACTATTAGTTTTTCGTCCCATTCGATAATCTAGACTCACGGGAGAACTTCCATCACGTGCCCGAGGCAGCAATAGACCCATGGAGACAAGTCGGCTGGAGGACGATGTATTGAATCGGGACGCAATTTGAGTGATCCATCGTCATTAGGTGGCCCTGAACGTTACAATTCACTATCAGTTTTTTGTCCGATTCGAAAATCTTTGACTCACAGCAGAACGCCCATAAGGTGCCCGAGGCAGCAATAGACCCATGGAGTCAAGTCTGCTGGAGGACGATGTATAGAATCGGGACGCAATTTGAGTGATCCATCGTCATTAGGTGGCCCTGAACGTTACAATTCACTATCAGATCTTCGTCCGATTCGAAAGTCTTTGACTCTCAGCAGAACGGCCATAAGGTGCACGAGGCAGCAATAGACAAATGGAGACAAGTCGGCTGGAGGACGACGTATTGAAACGGGACGCAATTTGAGTGATCCATCGTCATTAGGTGGCCCTGAACGTTACAATTCACAATTAGTTTTTCGTCCCATTCGATAATCTAGACTCACAGCAGAACGGCCATAAGGTGCCCGATGCAGCAATAGGCCCATGGAGTCAAGTCGGCTGGAGGACGATGTATTGAATCGGGACGCAATTTGTGTGGTCCATCCTCATTAGGTGGCACTGAATGTTACAATTCACTATCAGTTTTTCGTCCGATTCGAAAATCTTTGACTCACAGCAGAACGGCCATAAGGTGCCCGAGGCAGCAATAGACCCATGGACACAAGTCGGCTGGAGGACGATGTATTGAATCGGGACGCAATTTGAGTGATCCATCGTCATTAGGTGGCCCTGAACGTTACAATTCACTATCAGTTTATCGTCCGATTCGAAATTCTTTGACTCACAGCAGAACGCCCATAAGGTGCCCGAGGCAGCAATAGACCCATGGAGTCAAGTCTGCTGGAGGACGATGTATTGAATCGGGACGCAATTTGAGTGATCCATCGTCATTAGGTGGCCCTGAATGTTACAATTCACTATCAGTTTTTCGTCCGATTCGAAAATCTTTGACTCACAGCAGAACGGCCATAAGGTGCCCGAGGCAGCAATAGATCCATGGAAACAAGTCTGCTGGAGGACGATGTATTGAATCGGGACGCAATTTGAGTGATCCATCATCATTAGGTGGCCCTGAACGTTACAATTCACAATCAGTTTTTCGTCCCATTCGATAATCTAGACTCACAGCAGAACGGCCATAAGGTGCCCGATGCAGCAATAGGCCCATGGAGTCAAGTCGGCTGGAGGACGATGTATTGAATCGGGACGCAATTTGTGTGGTCCATCCTCATTAGGTGGCCCTGAATGTTACAATTCACTATCAGTTTTTCGTCCCATTCGATAATCTAGACTCACAGCAGAACGGCCATAAGGTGCCCGAGGCAGCAATAGACCCATGGAGTCAAGTCGTCTGGAGGACGATGTATTGAATCGGGACGCAATTTGTGTGGTCCATCCTCATTAGGTGGCCCTGAACGTTACAATTCACTATCAGTTTTTCGTCCGATTCGAAAATTTTTGACTCACAGCAGAACGGCCATAAGGTGCCCGAGGCAGCAATAGACCCATGGAGACAAGTCTGCTGGAGGACGATGTATTGAATCGGGACGAAATTTGAGTGATCCATCGTCATTAGGTGGCCCTGAACGTTACAATTCACTATCATTTTTTCGTCGCATTCGATAATCTAGACTCACAGCAGATCGGCCAAAAGGTGCCCGACTCAGCAATAGACCCATGGAGTCAAGTAGGCTGGAGGACGATGTATTGAATCGGGCCGCAATTTGAGTGATCCATCGTCATTAGGTGGCCCTGAAAGTTACAATTCACTATCAGTTTTCGTCCGAATCGAAAATCTTTGACTCACAGCAGTACAGCCATAAGGTGCCCGATGCAGCAATAGACCCATGGAGACAAGTCGGCTGGAGGACGATGTATTAAATCGAGACGCAATTTGAGTGATCCATCATCATTAGGTGGCCCTGAACGTTACAATTCACTATCAGATCTTCGTCCGATTCGAAAATGTTTGACCCACAGCAGAACGGCCATAAGGTTCCCGAGGCAGCAATAGACCCATGGAGACAAGTCGGCTGGAGGACGATGTATTGAATCGGGACGCAATTTGAGTGATCCATCGTCATTAGGTGGCCCTGAACGTAACAATTCACTATCAGTTTTTCGTCCGATTCGAAAATCTTTGACTCACAGCAGAACGGCCATAAGGTGCCCGATGCAGCAATAGACCCATGGAGACAAGTCGGCTGGAGGACGATGTATTGAATCGGGACGCAATTTGAGTGATCCATCGGCATTAGGTGGCCATGAACGTCACAAATCACTATCAGTTTTTCGTCCGATTCGAAAATCTTTGACTCACAGCAGAACGGCCATAAGGTGCCCGAGGCAGCAATAGACCCATGGAGACTAGTCTGCTGGAGCACAAGGTATTGAATCGGGACGCAATTTGAGTGTTCCATCGTCATTAGGAGGCCCTGAACGTTACAATTCACTATCAGTTTATCGTCCGATTCGAAAATCTTTGACTCACAGCAGAACGCCCATAAGGTGCCCGAGGCAGCAATAGACCCATGGAGTCAAGTCTGCTGGAGGACGATGTATTGAATCGGGACGCAATTTGAGTGATCCATCGTCATTAGGTGGCCCTGAACGTTACAATTCACTATCAGATCTTCGTCCGATTCGAAAGTCTTTGACTCACAGCAGAACGGCCATAAGGTGCCCGAGGCAGCAATAGACCCATGGAGACAAGTCTGCTGGAGGACTATGTATTGAATCGGGACGCAATTTGAGTGATCCATTGTCATTAGGTGGCCCTGAACGTTACAATTCACTATCAGTTTGTCGTCCGATTCGAAAATCTTTGACTCACAGCAGAACGGCCATAAGGTGCCCGACTCAGCAATAGACCCATGGAGTCAAGTAGGCTGGAGGACGATGTATTGAATCGGGCCGCAATTTGAGTGATCCATCGTCATTAGGTGGCCCTGAAAGTTACAATTCACTATCAGTTTTCGTCCGAATCGAAAATCTTTGACTCACAGCAAAACAGCCATAAGGTGCCCTATGCAGCAATAGACCCATGGAGACAAGTCGGCTGGAGGACGATGTATTGAATCGGGACGCAATTTGAGTGATCCATCATCATTAGGTGGCCCTGAACGTTACAATTCAATATCAGATCTTCGTCCGATTCGAAAATCTTTGACCCACAGCAGAACGGCCATAAGGTGCCCGAGGCAGCAATAGACCCATGGAGACAAGTCGGCTGGAGGACGATGTAATGAATCGGGCCGCAATATGAGTGATCCATCGTCATTAGGTGGCCCTGATAGTTACTATTCACTATCAGTTTTTCGTCCGAATCGAAAATCTTTGACTCACAGCAGAACGACCGTAAGGTGCCCGTGGCAGCAATAGACCCATGGAGACAAGTCGGCTGGAGGACGATGTATTGAATCGGGACGTAATTTGAGTGATCCATCGTCATTAGGTGGCCCTGAATGTTACAATTCACTATCAGTTTTTCGTCGCATTCGATAATCTAGACTCACAGCAGAACGGCCATAAGGTGCCCTTGGCAGCAATAGACCCATGGAGTCAAGTCGGCCGGAGGACGATGTATTGAATCGGGACGCAATTTGAGTGATCCATCGTCATTAGGTGGCCCTGAATGTTACAATTCACTATCAGTTTTTCATCCGATTCGAAAATCTTTGACTCACAGCAGAACGGCCATAAGGTGCCCGATGCAGCAATAGACCCATGGAGACAAGTCGGCTGGAGGACGATGTATTGAATCGGGACGCAATTTGAGTGATCCATCGTCATTAGGTGGCCCTGAACGTTACAATTCACTATCAGTTTTTAGTCCCATTCGATAATCTAGACTCACAGCAGAACGGCCATAAGGTGCCCGAGGCAGCAATAGACCCATGGAGTCAAGTCGGCTGGAGGACGATGTATTGAATCGGGACACAATTTGTGTGGTCCACCCTCATTAGGCGGCCCTGAACGTTACAATTCACTATCAGTTTTTCGTCCGATTCGAAAATTTTTGACTCACAGCAGAACGGCCATAAGGTGCCCGAGGCAGCAACAGACCCATGGAGACAAGTCTGCTGGAGGACGATGTATTGAATCGGGACGCAATTTGAGTGATGCATCGTCATTAGGTGGCCCTGAACGTTACAATTCACTATCAGTTTTTCGTCGCATCCGATAATCTAGACTCACAGCAGATCGGCCATAAGGTGCCCGACTCAGCAATAGACCCATGGAGACAAGTCTGCAGGATGACAATGTATTGAATCGCGACGCAATTTGAGTGTTCCATCGTCATTAGGATACCCTGAATGTTAGAATTAACTATTAGTTTTTCGTCCCATTCGATAATCTAGACTCACGGGAGAACTTCCATAACGTGCCCGAGGCAGCAATAGACCCATGGAGACAAGTCGGCTGGAGGACGATGTATTGAATCGGGACGCAATTTGAGTGATCCATCGTCATTAGGTGGCCCTGAACGTTACAATTCACTATCAGTTTATCGTCCGATTCGAAAATCTTTGACTCACAGCAGAACGCCCATAAGGTGCCCGAGGCAGCAATAGACCCATGGAGTCAAGTCTGCTGGAGGACGATGTATTGAATCGGGACGCAATTTGAGTGATCCATCGTCATTAGGTGGACTTGAACGTTGCAATTCACTATCAGACCTTCGTCCGATTCGAAAGTCTTTGACTCACAGCAGAACGGCCATAAGGTGCCCGAGGCAGCAATAGACAAATGGAGACAAGTCGGCTGGAGGATGACGTATTGAATCGGGACGCAATTTGAGTGATCCATCGTCATTAGGTGGCCCTGAACGTTACAATTCACAATCAGTTTTTCGTCCCATTCGATAATCTAGACTCACAGCAGAACGGCCATATGGTGCCCGATGCAGCAATAGGCCCATGGAGTCAAGTCGGCTGGAGGACGATGTATTGAATCGGGACGCAATTTGTGTGGTCCATCCTCATTAGGTGGCCCTGAATGTTACAATTCACTATCAGTTTTTCGTCCGATTCGAAAATCTTTGACTCACAGCAGAACGGCCATAAGGTGCCCGAGGCAGCAATACACCCATGGACACAAGTCGGCTGGAGGACGATGTATTGAATCGGGACGCAATTTGAGTGATCCATCGTCATTAGGTGGCCCTGAATGTTACAATTCACTATCAGTTTTTCGTCCGATTCGAAAATCTTTGACTCACAGCAGAACGGCCATTAGGTGCCCGATGCAGCAATAGACCCATGGAGACAAGTCGGCTGGAGGACGATGTATTGAATCGGGACGCAATTTGAGTGATCCGTCGTCATTAGGTGGCCCTGAACGTTACAATTCACTATCAGTTTTTAGTCCCATTCGATAATCTAGACTCACAGCAGAACGGCCATAAGGTGCCCGAGGCAGCAATAGACCCATGGAGTCAAGTCGGCTGCAGGACGATGTATTGAATCGGGACGCAATTTGTGTGGTCCATCCTCATTAGGTGGCCCTGAACGTTACAATTCACTATCAGTTTTTCGTCCGATTCGAAAATTTTTGACTCACAGCAGAACGGCCATAAGGTGCCCGAGGCAGCAATAGACCCATGGAGACAAGTCTGCTGGAGGACGATGTATTGAATCGGGACGCAATTTGAGTGATGCATCGTCATTAGGTGGCCCTGAACGTTACAATTCACTATCAGTTTTTCGTCGCATTCGATAATCTAGACTCACAGCAGATCGGCCATAAGGTGCCCGACTAAGCAATAGACCCATGGAGACAAGTCTGCAGGATGACAATGTATTGAATCGCGACGCAATTTGAGTGTTCCATCGTCATTAGGATACCCTGAATGTTAGAATTAACTATTAGTTTTTCGTCCCATTCGATAATCTAGACTCACGGGAGAACTTCCATAACGTGCCCGAGGCAGCAATAGACCCATGGAGACAAGTCGGCTGGAGGACGATGTATTGAATCGGGACGCAATTTGAGTGATCCATCGTCATTAGGTGGCCCTGAAAGTTACTATTCACTATCACTTTTTCGTCCGATTCGAAAATCTTTGACTCACAGCAAAACGGCCATAAGGTGCCCGAGGCAGCAATAGACAAACGGAGACAAGTCGGCTGGAGGACGACGTATTGAATCGGGACGCAATTTGAGTGATCCATCGTCATTAGGTGGCCCTGAGCGTTACAATTCACTATCAGTTTTTCGTCCCATTCGATAATCTAGACTCACAGCAGAACGGCCATAAGGTGCCCGAGGCAGCAATAGGCCCATGGAGTCAAGTCGGCTGGAGGACGATGTATTGAATCGGGACGCAATTTGTGTGGTCCATCCTCATTATGTGGCCCTGAATGTTACAATTCACTATCAGTTTTTCGTCCGATTCGAAAATCTTTGACTCACAGCAGAACGGCCATAAGGTGCCCGAGGCAGCAAAAGACCCATGGACACAAGTCGGCTGGAGGACGATGTATTGAATCGGGACGCAATTTGAGTGATCCAACGTCATTAGGTGGCCCTGAATGTTACAATTCACTATCAGTTTATCGTCCGATTCGAAAATCTTTGACTCACAGCAGAACGCCCATAAGGTGCCCGAGGCAGCAATAGACCCATGGAGTCAGGTCTGCTGGAGGACGATGTATTGAATCGGGACGCAATTTGAGTGATCCATCGTTATTAGGTGGCCCTGAACGTTACAATTCACTATCAGATCTTCGTCCGATTCGAAAGTCTTTGACCCACAGCAGAACGGCCATAAGGAGCCCGAGGCAGCAATAGACCCATGGAGACAAGTCTGCTGGAGGACGATGTATTGAATCGGGCCGCAATTTGAGTGATCCATCGTCATTAGGTGGCCCTGAAAGTTACAATTTACTATCAGTTTTCGTCCGAATCGAAAATCTTTGACTCACAGCAGAACAGCCATAAGGTGCCCGATGCAGCAATAGACCCATGGAGACAGGTCGGGTGGAGGACGATGTATTGAATCGGGACGCAATTTGAGTGATCCATCATCATTAGGTGGCCCTGAACGTTACAATTCACTATCAGATCTTTGTCCGATTCGAAAATCTTTGACCCACAGCAGAACGGCCATAAGGTGCCCGAGGCAGCAATAGACCCATGGAGACAAGTCGGCTGGAGGACGATGTATTGAATCGGGCCGCAATTTGAGTGATCCATCGTCATTAGGTGGCCTTGAAAGTTACAATTCACTATCAGTTTTTCGTCCGAATCGAAAATCTTTGACTCACAGCAGAACAGCCATAATGTGCCCGATGCAGCAATAGACCCATGGAGACAAGTCGGCTGGAGGACGATGTATTGAATCGGGACGCAATTTGAGTGATCCATCCTCATTAGGTGGCCATGAATGTTACAATTCACTATCTGTTTTTCGTCCGATTCGAAAATCTTTGACTCACAGCAGAACGGCCGTAAGGTGCCCGAGGCAGCAATAGACCCATGGAGACAAGTCTGCAGGATGACAATGTATTGAATCGCGACGCAATTTGAGTGTTCCATCGTCATTAGGAGGCCCTGAATGTTAGAATTAACTATTAGTTATTCGTCCCATTCGATAATCTAGACTCACGGGAGAACGTCCACAACGTGCCCGAGGCAGCAATAGACCCATGGAGACAAGTCGGCTGGAGGACGATGTATTGAATCGGGACGCAATTTGAGTGATCCATCGTCATTAGGTGGCCCTGAACGTTACAATTCACTATCAGTTTTTTGTCCGATTCGAAAATCTTTGACCCACAGCAAAACGGCCATAAGGTGCCCGAGGCACCCATGGAGACAAGTCGGCTGGAGGACGATGTATTGAATCGGGACGCAATTTGAGTGATCCATCGTCATTAGGTGGCCCTGAACGTTACAATTCACTATCAGTTTTTCGTCCGATTCGAAAATCTTTGACTCACAGCAGAACGGCCATAAGGTGCCCGAGGCAGCAATAGACCCATGGAGACAAGTCTGCTGGAGGACGATGTATTGAATCGGCACGCAATTTGAGTGATCCATCGTCATTAGGTGGCCCTGAACGTTACAATTCACTATCAGTTTTTCGTCGCATTCGATAATCTAGACTCACAGCAGAACGGCCATAATGTGCCCGACTCAGCAATAGACCCATGGAGTCAAGTAGGCTGGAGGACGATGTATTGAATCGGGTCACAATTTGAGTGATCCATCGTCATTAGGAGGCCCAGAAAGTTACAATTCACTATCAGTTTTCGTCCGAATCGAAAATCTTTGACTCACAGCAGAACAGCCATAAGGTGCCCGATGCAGCAATAGACCCATGGAGACAAGTCGGCTGGAGGACGATGTATTGAATCGGTACGCAATTTGAGTGATCCATCATCATTAGGTGGCCCTGATTGTTACAATTCACTATCAGATCTTCGTCCGATTCGAAAATCTTTGACCCACAGCTGAACTGCCATAAGGTGCCCGAGGCAGCAATAGACCCATGGAGTCAAGTCTGCTGGAGGACGATGTATTGAATCGGGCCACAATTTGAGTGATCCATCGTCATTAGGTGGCCCTGAACGTTACGATTCACTATCAGTTTTTCGTCCGATTCGAAAATCTTTGACTCACAGCAGAACGGCCATAAGGTGCCCGAGGCAGCAATAGACAAATGGAGACAAGTCGGCTGGAGGACGACGTATTGAATCGGGACGCAATTTGAGTGATCCATCGTCATTAGGTGGCCCTGAATGTTACAATTCACTATCAGTTTTTCGTCCGATTCGAAAATCTTTGACTCACAGCAGAACGGCCATAAGGTGCCCGAGGCAGCAATAGACCCATGGACACAAGTCGGCTGGAGGACGATGTATTGAATCGGGACGCAATTTGAGTGATCCATCGTCATTAGGTGGCCCTGAATGTTACAATTCACTATCAGTTTATCGTCCGATTCGAAAATCTTTGACTCACAGCAGAACGCCCATAAAGTGCCCGAGGCAGCAATAGACCCATGGAGACAAGTCGGCTGGAGGACGATGTATTGAATCGGGCCGCAATTTGAGTGATCCATCGTCATTAGGTGGCCCTGAAAGTTACAATTCACTATCAGTTTTCGTCCGAATCGAAAATCTTTGACTCACAGCAGAACAGCCATAAGGTGCCCGATGCAGCAATAGACCCATGGAGACAAGTCGGCTGGAGGACGATGTATTGAATCGGGCCGCAATTTGAGTGATCCATCGTCATTAGGTGGCCCTGAAAGTTACAATTTACTATCAGTTTTCGTCCGAATCGAAAATCTTTGACTCACAGCAGAACAGCCATAAGGTGCCCGATGCAGCAATAGACCCATGGAGACAGGTCGGGTGGAGGACGATGTATTGAATCGGGACGCAATTTGAGTGATCCATCATCATTAGGTGGCCCTGAACGTTACAATTCACTATCAGATCTTTGTCCGATTCGAAAATCTTTGACCCACAGCAAAACGGCCATAAGGTGCCCGAGGCAGCAATAGACCCATGGAGACAAGTCGGCTGGAGGACGATGTATTGAATCGGGCCGCAATTTGAGTGATCCATCGTCATTAGGTGGCCTTGAAAGTTACAATTCACTATCAGTTTTTCGTCCGAATCGAAAATCTTTGACTCACAGCAGAACAGCCATAATGTGCCCGATGCAGCAATAGACCCATGGAGACAAGTCGGCTGGAGGACGATGTATTGAATCGGGACGCAATTTGAGTGATCCATCCTCATTAGGTGGCCATGAATGTTACAATTCACTATCTGTTTTTCGTCCGATTCGAAAATCTTTGACTCACAGCAGAACGGCCGTAAGGTGCCCGAGGCAGCAATAGACCCATGGAGACAAGTCTGCAGGATGACAATGTATTGAATCGCGACGCAATTTGAGTGTTCCATCGTCATTAGGAGGCCCTGAATGTTAGAATTAACTATTAGTTATTCGTCCCATTCGATAATCTAGACTCACGGGAGAACGTCCACAACGTGCCCGAGGCAGCAATAGACCCATGGAGACAAGTCGGCTGGAGGACGATGTATTGAATCGGGACGCAATTTGAGTGATCCATCGTCATTAGGTGGCCCTGAACGTTACAATTCACTATCAGTTTTTTGTCCGATTCGAAAATCTTTGACCCACAGCAAAACGGCCATAAGGTGCCCGAGGCACCCATGGAGACAAGTCGGCTGGAGGACGATGTATTGAATCGGGACGCAATTTGAGTGATCCATCGTCATTAGGTGGCCCTGAACGTTACAATTCACTATCAGTTTTTCGTCCGATTCGAAAATCTTTGACTCACAGCAGAACGGCCATAAGGTGCCCGAGGCAGCAATAGACCCATGGAGACAAGTCTGCTGGAGGACGATGTATTGAATCGGCACGCAATTTGAGTGATCCATCGACATTAGGTGGCCCTGAACGTTACAATTCACTATCAGTTTTTCGTCGCATTCGATAATCTAGACTCACAGCAGAACGGCCATAATGTGCCCGACTCAGCAATAGACCCATGGAGTCAAGTAGGCTGGAGGACGATGTATTGAATCGGGTCACAATTTGAGTGATCCATCGTCATTAGGTGGCCCAGAAAGTTACAATTCACTATCAGTTTTCGTCCGAATCGAAAATCTTTGACTCACAGCAGAACAGCCATAAGGTGCCCGATGCAGCAATAGACCCATGGAGACAAGTCGGCTGGAGGACGATGTATTGAATCGGTACGCAATTTGAGTGATCCAACATCATTAGGTGGCCCTGATTGTTACAATTCACTATCAGATCTTCGTCCGATTCGAAAATCTTTGACCCACAGCTGAACTGCCATAAGGTGCCCGAGGCAGCAATAGACCCATGGAGTCAAGTCTGCTGGAGGACGATGTATTGAATCGGGCCACAATTTGAGTGATCCATCGTCATTAGGTGGCCCTGAACGTTACGATTCACTATCAGTTTTTCGTCCGATTCGAAAATCTTTGACTCACAGCAGAACGGCCATAAGGTGCCCGAGGCAGCAATAGACAAATGGAGACAAGTCGGCTGGAGGACGACGTATTGAATCGGGACGCAATTTGAGTGATCCATCGTCATTAGGTGGCCCTGAATGTTACAATTCACTATCAGTTTTTCGTCCGATTCGAAAATCTTTGACTCACAGCAGAACGGCCATAAGGTGCCCGAGGCAGCAATAGACCCATGGACACAAGTCGGCTGGAGGACGATGTATTGAATCGGGACGCAATTTGAGTGATCCATCGTCATTAGGTGGCCCTGAATGTTACAATTCACTATCAGTTTATCGTCCGATTCGAAAATCTTTGACTCACAGCAGAACGCCCATAAAGTGCCCGAGGCAGCAATAGACCCATGGAGACAAGTCGGCTGGAGGACGATGTATTGAATCGGGCCGCAATTTGAGTGATCCATCGTCATTAGGTGGCCCTGAAAGTTACAATTCACTATCAGTTTTCGTCCGAATCGAAAATCTTTGACTCACAGCAGAACAGCCATAAGGTGCCCGATGCAGCAATAGACCCATGGAGACAAGTCGGCTGGAGGACGATGTATTGAATCGGGACGCAATTTGAGTGATCCATCATCATTAGGTGGCCCTGAACGTTACAATTCACTATCAGATCTTCGTCCGATTCGAAAATCTTTGACCCACAGCAGAACGGCCATAAGGTGCCCGAGGCAGCAATAGACCCATGGAGACAAGTAGGCTGGAGGACGATGTATTGAATCGGGCCGCAATTTGAGTGATCCATCGTCACTAGGTGGCCCTGAAAGTTACTATTCACTATCAGTTTTTCGTCCGAATCGAAAATCTTTGACTCACAGCAGAACAGCCATAAGGTGCCCGATGCAGCAATAGACCCATGGAGACAAGTCGGCTGGAGGACGATGTATTGAATCGGGACGCAATTTGAGTGATCCATCCTCATTAGGTGGCCATGAATGTTACAATTCACATTTGTTTTTCGTCCGATTCGAAAATCTTTGACTCACAGCAGAACGACCGTAAGGTACCCGTGGCAGCAATAGACCCATGGAGACAAGTCGGCTGGAGGACGATGTATTGAATCGGGACGTAATTTGAGTGATCCATCGTCATTAGGTGGCCCTGAATGTTACAATTCACTATCAGTTTTTCGTCGCATTCGATAATCTAGACTCACAGCAGAACGGCCATAAGGTGCCCGAGGCAGCAATAGACCCATGGAGTCAAGTCGGCTGGAGGACGATGTATTGAATCGGGACGCAATTTGCGTGATCCATCGTCATTAGGTGGCCCTGAATGTTACAATTCACTATCAGTTTTTCGTCCGATTCGAAAATCTTTGACTCACAGCAGAACGGCCATAAGCTGCCCGAGGCAGCAATAGACCCATGGAAACAAGTCTGCTGGAGGACGATGTATTGAATCGGGACGCAATTTGAGTGTTCCATCGTCATTAGGAGGCCCTGAATGTTAGAATTAACTACCAGTTCTTCGTCCCATTCGATAATCTAGACTCACGGGAGAACGTCCATAAGGTGCCCGAGGCAGCAATTGACCCATGGAGACAAGTCGGCTGCAGGACGATGTATTGAATCGGGACGCAATTTGAGTATTCCATCGTCATTAGGTGGCCCTGAATGATACAATTCACTATCAGTTTTTCGTCCGATTCGAAAATCTAGACTCACAGCAGAACGGCCATAAGGTGCCCGAGGCAGCAATAGGCCCATGGAGTCAAGTCGGCTGGAGGACGATGTATTGAATCGGGACGCAATTAGTGTGGTCCATCCTCATTATGTGGCCCTGAATGTTACAATTCACTATCAGTTTTTCGTCCGATTCGAAAATCTTTGACTCACAGCAGAACGGCCATAAGGTGCCCGAGGCAGCAATAGACCCATGGACACAAGTCGGCTGGAGGACGATGTATTGAATCGGGACGCAATTTGAGTTATCCAACGTCATTAGGTGGCCCTGAATGTTACAATTCACTATCAGTTTATCGTCCGATTCGAAAATCTTTGACTCACAGCAGAACGCCCATAAGGTGCTCGAGGCAGCAATAGACCCATGGAATCAGGTCTGCTGGAGGACGATGTATTGAGTCGGGACGCAATTTGAGTGATCCATCGTTATTAGGTGGCCCTGAACGTTACAATTCACTATCAGATCTTCGTCCGATTCGAAAGTCTTTGACCCACAGCAGAACGGCCATAAGGTGCCCGAGGCAGCAATAGACCCATGGAGACAGGTCGGGTGGAGGACGATGTTTTGAATCGGGACGCAATTTGGGTGATCCATCATCATTAGGTGGCCCTGAACGTTACAATTCACTATCAGATCTTTGTCCGATTCGAAAATCTTTGACCCACAGCAGAACGGCCCTAAGGGGCCCGAGGCAGCAATAGACCCATGGAGTCAAGTCGGCTGGAGGACGATGTATTGAATCGGGACGCAATTTGTGTGGTCCATCCTCATTAGGTGGCCCTGAACGTTACAATTCACTATCAGTTTTTCGTCCGATTCGAAAATTTTTGACTCACAGCAGAACGGCCATAAGGTGCCCGAGGCAGCAACAGACCCATGGAGACAAGTCTGCTGGAGGACGATGTATTGAATCGGGACGCAATTTGAGTGATGCATCGTCATTAGGTGGCCCTGAACGTTACAATTCACTATCAGTTTTTCGTCGCATTCGATAATCTAGACTCACAGCAGATCGGCCATAAGGTGCCCGACTCAGCAATAGACCCATGGAGACAAGTCTGCAGGATGACAATGTATTGAATCGGGACGCAATTTGAGTGATCCAACGTCATTAGGTGGCCCTGAATGTTACAATTCACTATCAGTTTATCGTCCGATTCGAAAATCTTTGACTCACAGCAGAACGCCCATAAGGTGCCCGAGGCAGCAATAGACCCATGGAGTCAGGTCTGCTGGAGGACGATGTATTGAACCGGGACGCAATTTGAGTGATCCATCGTTATTAGGTGGCCCTGAACGTTACAATTCACTATCAGATCTTCGTCCGATTCGAAAGTCTTTGACCCACAGCAGAACGGCCATAAGGAGCCCGAGGCAGCAATAGACCCATGGAGACAAGTCTGCTGGAGGACGATGTATTGAATCGGGCCGCAATTTGAGTGATCCATCGTCATTAGGTGGCTCTGAAAGTTACAATTTACTATCAGTTTTCGTCCGAATCGAAAATCTTTGACTCACAGCAGAACAGCCATAAGGTGCCCGATGCAGCAATAGACCCATGGAGACAGGTCGGGTGGAGGACGATGTATTGAATCGGGACGCAATTTGAGTGATCCATCATCATTAGGTGGCCCTGAACGTTACAATTCACTATCAGATCTTTGTCCGATTCGAAAATCTTTGACCCACAGCAGAACGGCCATAAGGTGCCCGAGGCAGCAATAGACCCATGGAGACAAGTCGGCTGGAGGACGATGTATTGAATCGGGCCGCAATTTGAGTGATCCATCGTCATTAGGTGGCCTTGAAAGTTACAATTCACTATCAGTTTTTCGTCCGAATCGAAAATCTTTGACTCACAGCAGAACAGCCATAATGTGCCCGATGCAGCAATAGACCCATGGAGACAAGTCGGCTGGAGGACGATGTATTGAATCGGGACGCAATTTGAGTGATCCATCCTCATTAGGTGGCCATGAATGTTACAATTCACTATCTGTTTTTCGTCCGATTCGAAAATCTTTGACTCACAGCAGAACGGCCGTAAGGTGCCCGAGGCAGCAATAGACCCATGGAGACAAGTCTGCAGGATGACAATGTATTGAATCGCGACGCAATTTGAGTGTTCCATCGTCATTAGGAGGCCCTGAATGTTAGAATTAACTATTAGTTATTCGTCCCATTCGATAATCTAGACTCACGGGAGAACGTCCACAACGTGCCCGAGGCAGCAATAGACCCATGGAGACAAGTCGGCTGGAGGACGATGTATTGAATCGGGACGCAATTTGAGTGATCCATCGTCATTAGGTGGCCCTGAACGTTACAATTCACTATCAGTTTTTTGTCCGATTCGAAAATCTTTGACCCACAGCAAAACGGCCATAAGGTGCCCGAGGCACCCATGGAGACAAGTCGGCTGGAGGACGATGTATTGAATCGGGACGCAATTTGAGTGATCCATCGTCATTAGGTGGCCCTGAACGTTACAATTCACTATCAGTTTTTCGTCCGATTAGAAAATCTTTGACTCACAGCAGAACGGCCATAAGGTGCCCGAGGCAGCAATAGACCCATGGAGACAAGTCTGCTGGAGGACGATGTATTGAATCGGCACGCAATTTGAGTGATCCATCGTCATTAGGTGGCCCTGAACGTTACAATTCACTATCAGTTTTTCGTCGCATTCGATAATCTAGACTCACAGCAGAACGGCCATAATGTGCCCGACTCAGCAATAGACCCATGGAGTCAAGTCTGCTGGAGGACGATGTATTGAATCGGGACGCAATTTGAGTGATCCATCGTCATTAGGTGGCCCTGAACGTTACAATTCACTATCAGATCTTCGTCCGATTCGAAAGTCTTTGACTCACAGCAGAACGGCCATAAGGTGCCCGAGGCAGCAATAGACCCATGGAGACAAGTCTGCTGGAGGACGATGTATTGAATCGGGCCACAATTTGAGTGATCCATCGTCATTAGGTGACCCTGAACGTTACGATTCACTATCAGTTTTTCGTCCGATTCGAAAATCTTTGACTCACAGCAGAACGCCCATAAGGTGCTCGAGGCAGCAATAGACCCATGGAATCAGGTCTGCTGGAGGACGATGTATTGAGTCGGGACGCAATTTGAGTGATCCATCGTTATTAGGTGGCCCTGAACGTTACAATTCACTATCAGATCTTCGTCCGATTCGAAAGTCTTTGACCCACAGCAGAACGGCCATAAGGTGCCCGAGGCAGCAATAGACCCATGGAGACAGGTCGGGTGGAGGACGATGTTTTGAATCGGGACGCAATTTGGGTGATCCATCATCATTAGGTGGCCCTGAACGTTACAATTCACTATCAGATCTTTGTCCGATTCGAAAATCTTTGACCCACAGCAGAACGGCCCTAAGGGGCCCGAGGCAGCAATAGACCCATGGAGTCAAGTCGGCTGGAGGACGATGTATTGAATCGGGACGCAATTTGTGTGGTCCATCCTCATTAGGTGGCCCTGAACGTTACAATTCACTATCAGTTTTTCGTCCGATTCGAAAATTTTTGACTCACAGCAGAACGGCCATAAGGTGCCCGAGGCAGCAACAGACCCATGGAGACAAGTCTGCTGGAGGACGATGTATTGAATCGGGACGCAATTTGAGTGATGCATCGTCATTAGGTGGCCCTGAACGTTACAATTCACTATCAGTTTTTCGTCGCATTCGATAATCTAGACTCACAGCAGATCGGCCATAAGGTGCCCGACTCAGCAATAGACCCATGGAGACAAGTCTGCAGGATGACAATGTATTGAATCGGGACGCAATTTGAGTGATCCAACGTCATTAGGTGGCCCTGAATGTTACAATTCACTATCAGTTTATCGTCCGATTCGAAAATCTTTGACTCACAGCAGAACGCCCATAAGGTGCCCGAGGCAGCAATAGACCCATGGAGTCAGGTCTGCTGGAGGACGATGTATTGAACCGGGACGCAATTTGAGTGATCCATCGTTATTAGGTGGCCCTGAACGTTACAATTCACTATCAGATCTTCGTCCGATTCGAAAGTCTTTGACCCACAGCAGAACGGCCATAAGGAGCCCGAGGCAGCAATAGACCCATGGAGACAAGTCTGCTGGAGGACGATGTATTGAATCGGGCCGCAATTTGAGTGATCCATCGTCATTAGGTGGCTCTGAAAGTTACAATTTACTATCAGTTTTCGTCCGAATCGAAAATCTTTGACTCACAGCAGAACAGCCATAAGGTGCCCGATGCAGCAATAGACCCATGGAGACAGGTCGGGTGGAGGACGATGTATTGAATCGGGACGCAATTTGAGTGATCCATCATCATTAGGTGGCCCTGAACGTTACAATTCACTATCAGATCTTTGTCCGATTCGAAAATCTTTGACCCACAGCAGAACGGCCATAAGGTGCCCGAGGCAGCAATAGACCCATGGAGACAAGTCGGCTGGAGGACGATGTATTGAATCGGGCCGCAATTTGAGTGATCCATCGTCATTAGGTGGCCTTGAAAGTTACAATTCACTATCAGTTTTTCGTCCGAATCGAAAATCTTTGACTCACAGCAGAACAGCCATAATGTGCCCGATGCAGCAATAGACCCATGGAGACAAGTCGGCTGGAGGACGATGTATTGAATCGGGACGCAATTTGAGTGATCCATCCTCATTAGGTGGCCATGAATGTTACAATTCACTATCTGTTTTTCGTCCGATTCGAAAATCTTTGACTCACAGCAGAACGGCCGTAAGGTGCCCGAGGCAGCAATAGACCCATGGAGACAAGTCTGCAGGATGACAATGTATTGAATCGCGACGCAATTTGAGTGTTCCATCGTCATTAGGAGGCCCTGAATGTTAGAATTAACTATTAGTTATTCGTCCCATTCGATAATCTAGACTCACGGGAGAACGTCCACAACGTGCCCGAGGCAGCAATAGACCCATGGAGACAAGTCGGCTGGAGGACGATGTATTGAATCGGGACGCAATTTGAGTGATCCATCGTCATTAGGTGGCCCTGAACGTTACAATTCACTATCAGTTTTTTGTCCGATTCGAAAATCTTTGACCCACAGCAAAACGGCCATAAGGTGCCCGAGGCACCCATGGAGACAAGTCGGCTGGAGGACGATGTATTGAATCGGGACGCAATTTGAGTGATCCATCGTCATTAGGTGGCCCTGAACGTTACAATTCACTATCAGTTTTTCGTCCGATTAGAAAATCTTTGACTCACAGCAGAACGGCCATAAGGTGCCCGAGGCAGCAATAGACCCATGGAGACAAGTCTGCTGGAGGACGATGTATTGAATCGGCACGCAATTTGAGTGATCCATCGTCATTAGGTGGCCCTGAACGTTACAATTCACTATCAGTTTTTCGTCGCATTCGATAATCTAGACTCACAGCAGAACGGCCATAATGTGCCCGACTCAGCAATAGACCCATGGAGTCAAGTCTGCTGGAGGACGATGTATTGAATCGGGACGCAATTTGAGTGATCCATCGTCATTAGGTGGCCCTGAACGTTACAATTCACTATCAGATCTTCGTCCGATTCGAAAGTCTTTGACTCACAGCAGAACGGCCATAAGGTGCCCGAGGCAGCAATAGACCCATGGAGACAAGTCTGCTGGAGGACGATGTATTGAATCGGGCCACAATTTGAGTGATCCATCGTCATTAGGTGACCCTGAACGTTACGATTCACTATCAGTTTTTCGTCCGATTCGAAAATCTTTGACTCACAGCAGAACGGCCATAAGGTGCCCGAGGCAGCAATAGACAAATGGAGACAAGTCGGCTGGAGGACGACGTATTGAATCGGGACGCAATTTGAGTGATCCATCGTCATTAGGTGGCCCTGAATGTTACAATTCACTATCAGTTTTTCGTCCGATTCGAAAATCTTTGACTCACAGCAGAACGGCCATAAGGTGCCCGAGGCAGCAATAGACCCATGGACACAAGTCGGCTGGAGGACGATGTATTGAATCGGGACGCAATTTGAGTGATCCATCGTCATTAGGTGGCCCTGAATGTTACAATTCACTATCAGTTTATCGTCCGATTCGAAAATCTTTGACTCACAGCAGAACGCCCATAAAGTGCCCGAGGCAGCAATAGACCCATGGAGACAAGTCGGCTGGAGGACGATGTATTGAATCGGGCCGCAATTTGAGTGATCCTTCGTCATTAGGTGGCCCTGAAAGTTACAATTCACTATCAGTTTTCGTCCGAATCGAAAATCTTTGACTCACAGCAGAACAGCCATAAGGTGCCCGATGCAGCAATAGACCCATGGAGACAAGTCGGCTGGAGGACGATGTATTGAATCGGGACGCAATTTGAGTGATCCATCATCATTAGGTGGCCCTGAACGTTACAATTCACTATCAGATCTTCGTCCGATTCGAAAATCTTTGACCCACAGCAGAACGGCCATAAGGTGCCCGAGGCAGCAATAGACCCATGGAGACAAGTAGGCTGGAGGACGATGTATTGAATCGGGCCGCAATTTGAGTGATCCATCGTCACTAGGTGGCCCTGAAAGTTACTATTCACTATCAGTTTTTCGTCCGAATCGAAAATCTTTGACTCACAGCAGAACAGCCATAAGGTGCCCGATGCAGCAATAGACCCATGGAGACAAGTCGGCTGGAGGACGATGTATTGAATCGGGACGCAATTTGAGTGATCCATCCTCATTAGGTGGCCATGAATGTTACAATTCACATTTGTTTTTCGTCCGATTCGAAAATCTCTGACTCACAGCAGAACGACCGTAAGGAACCCGTGGCAGCAATAGACCCATGGAGACAAGTCGGCTGGAGGACGATGTATTGAATCGGGACGTAATTTGAGTGATCCATCGTCATTAGGTGGCCCTGAATGTTACAATTCACTATCAGTATTTCGTCGCATTCGATAATCTAGACTCACAGCAGAACGGCCATAAGGTGCCCGAGGCAGCAATAGACCCATGGAGTCAAGTCGGCTGGAGGACGATGTATTGAATCGGGACGTAATTTGAGTGATCCATCGTCATTAGGTGGCCCTGAATGTTACAATTCACTATCAGTTTTTCGTCCGATTCGAAAATCTTTGACTCACAGCAGAACGGCCATAAGCTGCCCGAGGCAGCAATAGACCCATGGAAACAAGTCTGCTGGAGGACGATGTATTGAATCGGGACGCAATTTGAGTGTTCCATCGTCATTAGGAGGCCCTGAATGTTAGAGTTAACTACCAGTTTTTCGTCCCATTCGATAATCTAGACTCACGGGAGAACGTCCATAAGGTGCCCGAGGCAGCAATTGACCCATGGAGACAAGTCGGCTGCAGGACGATGTATTGAATCGGGACGCAATTTGAGTGATCCATCGTCATTAGGTGGCCCTGAATGATACAATTCACTATCAGTTTTTCGTCCGATTCGAAAATCTAGACTCACAGCAGAACGGCCATAAGGTGCCCGAGGCAGCAATAGGCCCATGGAGTCAAGTCGGCTGGAGGACGATGTATTGAATCGGGACGCAATTTGTGTGGTCCATCCTCATTATGTGGCCCTGAATGTTACAATTCACTATCAGTTTTTCGTCCGATTCGAAAATCTTTGACTCACAGCAGAACGGCCATAAGGTGCCCGAGGCAGCAATAGACCCATGGACACAAGTCGGCTGGAGGACGATGTATTGAATCGGGACGCAATTTGAGTTATCCAACGTCATTAGGTGGCCCTGAATGTTACAATTCACTATCAGTTTATCGTCCGATTCGAAAATCTTTGACTCACAGCAGAACGCCCATAAGGTGCCCGAGGCAGCAATAGACCCATGGAATCAGGTCTGCTGGAGGACGATGTATTGAATCGGGACGCAATTTGAGTGATCCATCGTTATTAGGTGGCCCTGAACGTTACAATTCACTATCAGATCTTCGTCCGATTCGAAAGTCTTTGACCCACAGCAGAACGGCCATAAGGTGCCCGAGGCAGCAATAGACCCATGGAGACAGGTCGGGTGGAGGACGATGTTTTGAATCGGGACGCAATTTGAGTGATCCATCATCATTAGGTGGCCCTGAACGTTACAATTCACTATCAGATCTTTGTCCGATTCGAAAATCTTTGACCCACAGCAGAACGGCCATAAGGTGCCCGAGGCAGCAATAGACCCATGGAGACAAGTCGGCTGGAGGAGGATGTATTGAATCGGGCCGCAATTTGAGTGATCCATCGTCATTAGGTGGCCTTGAAAGTTACAATTCACTATCAGTTTTTCGTCCGAATCGAAAATCTTTGACTCACAGCAGAACAGCCATAATGTGCCCGATGCAGCAATAGACCCATGGAGACAAGTCGGCTGGAGGACGATGTATTGAATCGGGACGCAATTTGAGTGATCCATCCTCATTAGGTGGCCATGAATGTTACAATTCACTATCTGTTTTTCGTCCGATTTAAAATCTTTGACTCACAGCAGAACGGCCGTAAGGTGCCCGAGGCAGCAATAGACCCATGGAGACAAGTCTGCAGGATGACAATGTATTGAATCGCGACGCAATTTGAGTGTTCCATCGTCATTAGGAGGCCCTGAATGTTAGAATTAACTATTAGTTATTCGTCCCATTCGATAATCTAGACTCACGGGAGAACGTCCACAACGTGCCCGAGGCAGCAATAGACCCATGGAGACAAGTCGGCTGGAGGACGATGTATTGAATCGGGCCGCAATTTGAGTGATCCATCCTCATTAGGTGGCCATGAATGTTACAATTCACTATCTGTTTTTCGTCCGATTCGAAAATCTTTGACTCACAGCAGAACGGCCGTAAGGTGCCCGAGGCAGCAATAGACCCATGGAGACAAGTCTGCAGGATGACAATGTATTGAATCGCGACGCAATTTGAGTGTTCCATCGTCATTAGGAGGCCCTGAATGTTAGAATTAACTATTAGTTATTCGTCCCATTCGATAATCTAGACTCACGGGAGAACGTCCACAACGTGCCCGAGGCAGCAATACACCCATGGAGACAAGTCGGCTGGAGGACGATGTATTGAATCGGGACGCAATTTGAGTGATCCATCGTCATTAGGTGGCCCTGAACGTTACAATTCACTATCAGTTTTTTGTCCGATTCGAAAGTCTTTGACCCACAGCAAAACGGCCATAAGGTGCCCGAGGCAGCAATAGACCCATGGAGACAAGTCGGCTGGAGGACGATGTATTGAATCGGGACGCAATTTGAGTGATCCATCATCATTAGGTGGCCTGAACGAACAATTCACTATCAGATCTTCGTCCGATTCGAAAATCTTTGACCCACAGCAGAACGGCGATAAGGTGCCCGAGGCAGCAATAGACCCATGGAGACAAGTCGGCTGGAGGACGATGTATTGAATCGGGCCGCAATTTGAGTGATCCATCGTCATTAGGTGGCCCTGAAAGTTACAATTCACTATCAGTTTTTCGTCCGAATCGAAAATCATTGACCCACAGCAGAACAGCCATAAGGTGCCCGATGCAGCAATAGACCCATGGAGACAAGTCGGCTGGAGGACGATGTATTGAATCGGGACGCAATTTGAGTGATCCATCGTCATTAGGTGGCCCTGAACGTTACAATTCACTATCAGTTTTTCGTCCGATTCGAAAATCTTTGACTCACAGCAGAACGGCCATAAGGTGCCCGAGGCAGCAATAGACCCATGGAGACTAGTCTGCTGGAGCACGAGGTATTGAATCGGGACGCAATTTGAGTGTTCCATCGTCATTAGGAGGCCCTGAACGTTACAATTCACTATCAGTTTATCGTCCGATTCGAAAATCTTTGACTCACAGCAGAACGCCCATAAGGTGCCCGAGGCAGCAATAGACCCATGGAGTCAAGTCTGCTGGAGGACGATGTATTGAATCGGGACGCAATTTGAGTGATCCATCGTCATTAGGTGGCCCTGAACGTTACAATTCACTATCAGATCTTCGTCCGATTCGAAAGTCTTTGACTCACAGCAGAACGGCCATAAGGTTCCCGAGGCAGCAATAGACCCATGGAGACAAGTCGGCTGGAGGACGATGCATTGAATCTGGTCGCAATTTGAGCGATCCATCGTCATTAGGTGGCCCTGAACGTTACAATTCACTATCAGTTTTTCGTCGCATTCGATAATCTAGACTCACAGCAGAACGGCCATAAGGTGCCCGACTCAGCAATAGACCCATGGAGTCAAGTAGGCTGGAGGACGATGTATGGAATCGGGCCGCAATTTGAGTGATCCATCGTCATTAGGTGGCCCTGAAAGTTACAATTCACTATCAGTTTTCGTCCGAATCGAAAATCTTTGACTCACAGCAGAACAGCCATTAGGTGCCTGATGCAGCAATAGACCCATGGAGACAAGTCGGCTGGAGGACGATGTATTGAATCGGGACGCAATTTGAGTGATCCATCATCATTAGGTGGCCCTGAACGTTACAATTCACTATCAGATCTTCGTCCGATTCGAAAATGTTTGACCCACAGCAGAATGGCCATAAGGTGCCCGAGGCAGCAATAGACCCATGGAGACAAGTCGGCTGGAGGACGATGTATTGAATCGGGACGCAATTTGAGTGATCCATCGTCATTAGGTGGCCATGAAAGTTACAATTCACTATCTGTTTTTCGTCCGATTCGAAAATCTTTGACTCACAGCAGAACGGCCGTAAGGTGCCCGAGGCAGCAATAGACCCATGGAGACAAGTCTGCAGGATGACGATGTATTGAATCGCGACGCAATTTGTGTGTTCCATCGTCATTAGGAGGCCCTGATTGTTAGAATTAACTATCAGTTATTCATCCCATTCGATAATCTAGACTCACGGGAGAACGACCATAAGGTGCCCGAGGCAGCAATAGACCCATGTAGACAAGTCGGCTGGAGGACGATGTATTGAATCGGGACGCAATTTGAGTGATCCATCGTCATTAGGTGGCTCTGAACGTAACAATTCACTATCAGTTTTTCGTCCGATTCGAAAATCTTTGACTCACAGCAGAACGGCCATAAGGTGCCCGATGCAGCAATAGACCCATGGAGACAAGTCGGCTGGAGGACGATGTATTGAATCGGGACGCAATTTGAGTGATCCATCGTCATTAGGTGGCCCTGAATGTTACAATTCACTATCAGTTTTTCGTCGCATTCGATAATCTAGACTCACAGCAGATCGGCCATAAGGTGCCCGACTCAGCAATAGACCCATGGAGTCAAGTAGGCTGGAGGACGATGTATTGAATCGGGACGCAATTTGAGTGATCCATCGTCATTAGGTGGCCCTGAACGTTACAATTCACTATCAGTTTTTCGTCCGATTCGAAAATCTTTGACTCACAGCAGAACGGCCATAATGTGCCCGAGGCAGCAATAGACCCATGGAGACAAGTCGGCTGGAGGACGATGTATTGAATCGGGACGCAATTTGAGCGATCCATCGTCATTAGGTGGCCCTGAACGTTACAATTCACTATCAGTTTTTCGTCGCATTCGATAATCTAGACTCACAGCAGAACGGCCATAAGGTGCCCGACTCAGCAATAGACCCATGGAGTCAAGTAGGCTGGAGGACGATGTATTGAATCGGGCCGCAATTTGAGTGATCCATCTTCATTAGGTGGCCCTGAAAGTTACAATTCACTATCAGTTTTCGTCCGAATCGAAAATCTTTGACTCACAGCAGAACAGCCATAAGGTGCCCGATGCAGCAATAGACCCATGGAGACAAGTCGGCTGGAGGACGATGTATTAAATCGGGACGCAATTTGAGTGATCCATCATCATTAGGTGGCCCTGAACGTTACAATTCACTATCAGATCTTCGTCCGATTCGAAAATGTTTGACCCACAGCAGAACGGCCATAAGGTTCCCGAGGCAGCAATAGACCCATGGAGACAAGTCGGCTGGAGGACGATGTATTGAATCGGGCCGCAATTTGAGTGATCCATCGTCATTAGGTGGCCCTGAAAGTTACAATTCACTATCAGTTTTTCGTCCGAATCGAAAATCTTTGACTCACAGTAGAACAGCCATACGGTGCCCGATGCAGCAATAGACCCATGGAGACAAGTCGGCTGGAGGACGATGTATTGAATCGGGACGCAATTTGAGTGATCCATCGTCATTAGGTGGCCATGAATGTTACAATTCACTATCTGTTTTTCGTCCGATTCGAAAATCTTTGACTCACAGCAGAACGACCGTAAGGTGCCCGTGGCAGTAATAGACCCATGGAGACAAGTCGGCTGGAGGACGATGTATTGAATCGGGACGTAATTTGAGTGATCCATCGTCATTACGTGGCCCTGAATGTTACAATTCACTATCAGTTTTTCGTCGCATTCGATAATCTAGACTCACAGCAGAACGGCCATAAGGTGCCCGAGGCAGCAATAGACTCATGGAGTCAAGTCGGCTGGAGGACGATGTATTGAATCGGGACGCAATTTGAGTGATCCATCGTCATTAGGTGGCCCTGAATGTTACAATTCACTATCAGTTTTTCGTCCGATTCGAAAATCTTTGACTCACAGCAGAAAGGCCATAAGGTGCCCGAGGCAGCAATAGACCCATGGAAACAAGTCTGCTGGAGGACGATGTATTGAATCGGGACGCAATTTGAGTGTTCCATCGTCATTAGGAGGCCCTTAATTTTAGAATTAACTACCAGTTTTTCGTCCCATTCGATAATCTAGACTCACGGGAGAACGACCATAAGGTGCCCGAGGCAGCAATTGACCCATGGAGACAAGTCGGCTGCAGGACGATGTATTGAATCGGGACGCAATTTGAGTGATCCATCGTCATTAGGTGGCCCTGAACGTAACAATTCACTATCAGTTTTTCGTCCGATTCGAAAATCTTTGACTCACAGCAGAACGGCCATAAGGTGCCCGATGCAGCAATAGACCCATGGAGACAAGTCGGCTGGAGGACGATGTATTCAATCGGGACGCAATTTGAGTGATCCATCGTCATTAGGTGGCCCTGAACGTTACAATTCACTATCAGATTTTCGTCCCATTCGATAATCTAGACACACAGCAGAACGGCCATAAGGTGCCCGAGGCAGCAATAGACCCATGGAGTCAAGTCGGCTGGAGGACGTTGTATTGAATCGGGACGCAATTTGTGTGGTCCATCCTCATTAGGTGGCCCTGAACGTTACAATTCACTATCAGTTTTTCGTCCGATTCGAAAATTTTTGACTCACAGCAGAACGGCCATAAGGTGCCCGAGGCAGTAATAGACCCATGGAGACAAGTCTGCTGGAGGACGATGTATTGAATCGGGACGCAATTTGAGTGATCCATCGTCATTAGGTGGCCCTGAATTCACTATCAGTTTTTCGTCGCATTCGATAATCTAGACTCACAGCAGATCGGCCATAAGGTGCCCGACTCAGCAATAGACCCATGGAGACAAGTCTGCAGGATGACAATGTATTGAATCGCGACGCAATTTGAGTGTTCCATCGTCATTAGGATACCCTGAATGTTAGAATTAACTATTAGTTTTTCGTCCCATTCGATAATCTAGACTCACGGGAGAACTTCCATAACGTGCCCGAGGCAGCAATAGACCCATGGAGACAAGTCGGCTGGAGGACGATGTATTGAATCGGGACGCAATTTGAGTGATCCATCGTCATTAGGTGGCCCTGAACGTTACAATTCACTATCAGTTTTTCGTCCGATTCGAAAATCTTTGACTCACAGCAGAACGGCCATAAGGTGCCCGAGGCAGCAATAGACCCATGGAGACTAGTCTGCTGGAGCACGAGGTATTGAATCGGGACGCAATTTGAGTGTTCCATCGTCATTAGGAGGCCCTGAACGTTACAATTCACTATCAGTTTATCGTCCGATTCGAAAATCTTTGACTCACAGCAGAACGCCCATAAGGTGCCCGAGGCAGCAATAGACCCATGGAGTCAAGTCTGCTGGAGGACGATGTATTGAATCGGGACGCAATTTGAGTGATCCATCGTCATTAGGTGGCCCTGAACGTTACAATTCACTATCAGATCTTCGTCCGATTCGAAAGTCTTTGACTCACAGCAGAACGGCCATAAGGTTCCCGAGGCAGCAATAGACCCATGGAGACAAGTCGGCTGGAGGACGATGCATTGAATCGGGACGCAATTTGAGCGATCCATCGTCATTAGGTGGCCCTGAACGTTACAATTCACTATCAGTTTTTCGTCGCATTCGATAATCTAGACTCACAGCAGAACGGCCATAAGGTGCCCGACTCAGCAATAGACCCATGGAGTCAAGTAGGCTGGAGGACGATGTATGGAATCGGGCCGCAATTTGAGTGATCCATCGTCATTAGGTGGCCCTGAAAGTTACAATTCACTATCAGTTTTCGTCCGAATCGAAAATCTTTGACTCACAGCAGAACAGCCATTAGGTGCCTGATGCAGCAATAGACCCATGGAGACAAGTCGGCTGGAGGACGATGTATTGAATCGGGACGCAATTTGAGTGATCCATCATCATTAGGTGGCCCTGAACGTTACAATTCACTATCAGATCTTCGTCCGATTCGAAAATGTTTGACCCACAGCAGAATGGCCATAAGGTGCCCGAGGCAGCAATAGACCCATGGAGACAAGTCGGCTGGAGGACGATGTATTGAATCGGGACGCAATTTGAGTAATCCATCGTCATTAGGTGGCCATGAAAGTTACAATTCACTATCTGTTTTTCGTCCGATTCGAAAATCTTTGACTCACAGCAGAACGGCCGTAAGGTGCCCGAGGCAGCAATAGACCCATGGAGACAAGTCTGCAGGATGACGATGTATTGAATCGCGACGCAATTTGAGTGTTCCATCGTCATTAGGAGGCCCTGATTGTTAGAATTAACTATCAGTTTTTCATCCCATTCGATAATCTAGACTCACGGGAGAACGACCATAAGGTGCCCGAGGCAGCATGTAGACAAGTCGGCTGGAGGACGATGTATTGAATCGGGACGCAATTTGAGTGATCCATCGTCATTAGGTGGCCCTGAACGTAACAATTCACTATCAGTTTTTCGTCCGATTCGAAAATCTTTGACTCACAGCAGAACGGCCATAAGGTGCCCGATGCAGCAATAGACCCATGGAGACAAGTCGGCTGGAGGACGATGTATTGAATCGGGACGCAATTTGAGTGATCCATCTTCATTAGGTGGCCCTGAAAGTTACAATTCACTATCAGTTTTCGTCCGAATCGAAAATCTTTGACTCACAGCAGAACAGCCATAAGGTGCCCGATGCAGCAATAGACCCATGGAGACAAGTCGGCTGGAGGACGATGTATTAAATCGGGACGCAATTTGAGTGATCCATCATCATTAGGTGGCCCTGAACGTTACAATTCACTATCAGATCTTCGTCCGATTCGAAAATGTTTGACCCACAGCAGAACGGCCATAAGGTTCCCGAGGCAGCAATAGACCCATGGAGACAAGTCGGCTGGAGGACGATGTATTGAATCGGGCCGCAATTTGAGTGATCCATCGTCATTAGGTGGCCCTGAAAGTTACAATTCACTATCAGTTTTTCGTCCGAATCGAAAATCTTTGACTCACAGTAGAACAGCCATACGGTGCCCGATGCAGCAATAGACCCATGGAGACAAGTCGGCTGGAGGACGATGTATTGAATCGGGACGCAATTTGAGTGATCCATCGTCATTAGGTGGCCATGAATGTTACAATTCACTATCTGTTTTTCGTCCGATTCGAAAATCTTTGACTCACAGCAGAACGGCCGTAAGGTGCCCGAGGCAGCAATAGACCCATGGAGACAAGTCTGCAGGATGGCGATGTATTGAATCGCGACGCAATTTGAGTGTTCCATCGTCATTAGAAGGCCCTGATTGTTAGAATTAACTATCAGTTTTTCGTCCCATTCGATAATCTAGACTCACGGGAGAACGACCATAAGGTGCCCGAGGCAGCAATAGACCCATGGAGACAAGTCGGCTGGAGGACGATGTATTGAATCGGGACGCAATTTGAGTGATCCATCGTCATTAGGTGGCCCTGAACGTAACAATTCACTATCAGTTTTTCGTCCGATTCGAAAATCTTTGACTCACAGCAGAACGGACATAAGGTGCCCGATGCAGCAATAGACCCATGGAGACAAGTCGGCTGGAGGACGATGTATTGAATCGGGACGCAATTTGAGTGATCCATCGTCATTAGGTGGCCCTGAACGTTACAATTCACTATCAGTTTTTCGTCCCATTCGATAATCTAGACTCACAGCAGAACGGCCATAAGGTGCCCGACTCAGCAATAGACCCATGGAGTCAAGTAGGCTGGAGGACGATGTATTGAATCGGGACGCAATTTGAGTGATCCATCGTCATTAGGTGTCCCTGAATGTTACAATTCACTATCAGTTTTTCGTCCGATTCGAAAATCTTTGACTCACAGCAGAAGGGCCATAAGGTGCCCGAGGCAGCAATAGACCCATGGAGACAAGTCGGCTGGAGGACGATGTATTGAATCGGGACGCAATTTGAGCGATCCATCGTCATTAGGTGGCCCTGAACGTTACAATTCACTATCAGTTTTTCGTCGCATTCGATAATCTAGACTCACAGCAGAACGGCCATAAGGTGCCCGACTCAGCAATAGACCCATGGAGTCAAGTAGGCTGGAGGACGATGTATTGAATCGGGCCGCAATTTGAGTGATCCATCGTCATTAGGTGGCCCTGAAAGTTACAATTCACTATCAGTTTTCGTCCGAATCGAAAATCTTTGTCTCACAGCAGTACAGCCATAAGGTGCCCGATGCAGCAATAGACCCATGGAGACAAGTCGGCTGGAGGACGATGTATTAAATCGGGACGCAATTTGAGTGATCCATCATCATTAGGTGGCCCTGAACGTTACAATTCACTATCAGATCTTCGTCCGATTCGAAAATGTTTGACCCACAGCAGAACGGCCATAAGGTTCCCGAGGCAGCAATAGACCCATGGAGACAAGTCGGCTGGAGGACGATGTATTGAATCGGGCCGCAATTTGAGTGATCCATCGTCATTAGGTGGCCCTGAAAGTTACAATTCACTATCAGTTTTTCGTCCGAATCGAAAATCTTTGACTCACAGCAGAACAGCCATAAGGTGCCCGATGCAGCAATAGCCCCATGGAGACAAGTCGGCTGGAGGACGATGTATTGAATCGGGACGCAATTTGAGTGATCCATCGTCATTAGGTGGCCATGAAAGTTACAATTCACTATCTGTTTTTCGTCCGATTCGAAAATCTTTGACTCACAGCAGAACGGCCGTAAGGTGCCCGAGGCAGCAATAGACCCATGGAGACAAGTCTGCAGGATGACGATGTATTGAATCGCGACGCAATTTGAGTGTTCCATCGTCATTAGGAGGCCCTGATTGTTAGAATTAACTATCAGTTTTTCATCCCATTCGATAATCTAGACTCACGGGAGAACGACCATAAGGTGCCCGAGGCAGCAATAGACCCATGTAGACAAGTCGGCTGGAGGACGATGTATTGAATCGGGACGCAATTTGAGTGATCCATCGTCATTAGGTGGCCCTGAACGTAACAATTCACTATCAGTTTTTCGTCCGATTCGAAAATCTTTGACTCACAGCAGAACGGCCATAAGGTGCCCGATGCAGCAATAGACCCATGGAGACAAGTCGGCTGGAGGACGATGTATTGAATCGGGACGCAATTTGAGTGATCCATCGTCATTAGGTGGCCCTGAATGTTACAATTCACTATCAGTTTTTCGTCGCATTCGATAATCTAGACTCACAGCAGATCGGCCATAAGGTGCCCGACTCAGCAATAGACCCATGGAGTCAAGTAGGCTGGAGGACGATGTATTGAATCGGGACGCAATTTGAGTGATCCATCGTCATTAGGTGGCCCTGAACGTTACAATTCACTATCAGTTTTTCGTCCGATTCGAAAATCTTTGACTCACAGCAGAACGGCCATAATGTGCCCGAGGCAGCAATAGACCCATGGAGACAAGTCGGCTGGAGGACGATGTATTGAATCGGGACGCAATTTGAGAGATCCATCGTCATTAGGTGGCCCTGAACGTTACAATTCACTATCAGTTTTTCGTCGCATTCGATAATCTAGACTCACAGCAGAACGGCCATAAGGTGCCCGAGGCAGCAATAATCCCATGGAGTCAAGTAGGCTGGAGGACGATGTATCAAATCGGGACGCAATTTGAGTGATCCATCATCATTAGGTGGCCCTGAACGTTACAATTCACTATCAGATCTTCGTCCGATTCGAAAATGTTTGACCACAGCAGAACGGCCATAAGGTTCCCGAGGCAGCAATAGACCCATGGAGACAAGTCGGCTGGAGGACGATGTATTGAATCGGGCCGCAATTTGAGTGATCCATCGTCATTAGGTGGCCCTGAAAGTTACAATTCACTATCAGTTTTTCGTCCGAATCGAAAATCTTTGACTCACAGTAGAACAGCCATACGGTGCCCGATGCAGCAATAGACCCATGGAGACAAGTCGGCTGGAGGACGATGTATTGAATCGGGACGCAATTTGAGTGATCAATCGTCATTAGGTGGCCATGAATGTTACAATTCACTATCTGTTTTTCGTCCGATTCGAAAATCTTTGACTCACAGCAGAACGGCCGTAAGGTGCCCGAGGCAGCAATAGACCCATGGAGACAAGTCTGCAGGATGACGATGTATTGAATAGCGACGCAATTTGAGTGTTCCATCGTCATTAGGAGGCCCTGATTGTTAGAATTAACTATCAGTTTTTCGTCCCATTCGATAATCTAGACTCACGGGAGAACGACCATAAGATGCCCGAGGCAGCAATAGACCCATGGAGACAAGTCGGCTGGAGGACGATGTATTGAATCGGGACGCAATTTGAGTGATCCATCGTCATTAGGTGGCCCTGAACGTAACAATTCACTATCAGTTTTTCGTCCGATTCGAAAATCTTTGACTCACAGCAGAACGGCCATAAGGTGCCCGATGCAGCAATAGACCCATGGAGACAAGTCGGCTGGAGGACGATGTATTGAATCGGGACGCAATTTGAGTGATCCATCGTCATTAGGTGGCCGTGAACGTCACAATTCACTATCAGTTTTTCGTCCGATTCGAAAATCTTTGACTCACAGCAGAACGGCCATAAGGTGCCCGAGGCAGCAATAGACCCATGGAGACTAGTCTGCTGGAGCACGAGGTATTGAATCGGGACGCAATTTGAGTGTTCCATCGTCATTAGGAGGCCCTGAACGTTACAATTCACTATCAGTTTATCGTCCGATTCGAAAATCTTTGACTCACAGCAGAACGCCCATAAGGTGCCCGAGGCAGCAATAGACCCAATGGAGTCAAGTCTGCTGGAGGACGATGTATTGAATCGGGACGCAATTTGAGTGATCCATCGTCATTAGGTGGCCCTGAACGTTACAATTCACTATCAGATCTTCGTCCGATTCGAAAGTCTTTGACTCACAGCAGAACGGCCATAAGGTGCCCGAGGCAGCATTAGACCCATGGAGACAAGTCTGCTGGAGGACTATGTATTGAATCGGGACGCAATTTGAGTGATCCATCGTCATTAGGTGCCCCTGAACGTTACAATTCACTATAAGTTTGTCGTCCGATTCGAAAATCTTTGACTCACAGCAGAACGGCCATAAGGTGCCCGACTCAGCAATTGACCCATGGAGTCAAGTAGGCTGGAGGACGATGTATTGAATCGGGCCGCAATTTGAGTGATCCATCGTCATTAGGTGGCCCTGAAAGTTACAATTCACTATCAGTTTTCGTCCGAATCGAAAATCATTGACTCACAGCAAAACAGCCATAAGGTGCCCGATGCAGCAATAGACCCATGGAGACAAGTCGGCTGGAGGACGATGTATTGAATCGGGACGCAATTTGAGTGATCCATCATCATTAGGTGGCCCTGAACGTTACAATTCACTATCAGATCTTCGTCCGATTCGAAAATCTTTGACCCACAGCAGAACGGCCATAAGGTGCCCGAGGCAGCAATAGACCCATGGAGACAAGTCGGCTGGAGGACGATGTATTGAATCGGGCCGCAATTTGAGTGATCCATCGTCATTAGGTGGCCCTGATAGTTACTATTCACTATCAGTTTTTCGTCCGAATCGAAAATCTTTGACTCACAGCAGAACAGCCATAAGGTGCCCGATGCAGCAATAGACCCATGGAGACAAGTCGGCTGGAGGACGATGTATTGAATCGGGACGCAATTTGAGTGATCCATCCTCATTAGGTGGCCATGAATGTTACAATTCACATCTGTTTTTCGTCCGATTCGAAAATCTTTGACCCACAGCAGAACGACCGTAAGGTGCCCGTGGCAGCAATAGACCCATGGAGACAAGTCGGCTGGAGGACGATGTATTGAATCGGGACGTAATTTGAGTGATCCATCGTCATTAGGTGGCCCTGAATGTTACAATTCACTATCAGTTTTTCGTCGCATTCGATAATCTAGACTCACAGCAGAACGGCCATAAGGTGCCCTTGGCAGCAATAGACCCATGGAGTCAAGTCGGCTGGAGGACGATGTATTGAATCGGGACGCAATTTGAGTGATCCATCGTCATTAGGTGGCCCTGAATGTTACAATTCACTATCAGTTTTTCGTCCGATTCGAAAATTTTTGACTCACAGCAGAACGGCCATAAGGTGCCCGAGGCAGCAATTGACCCATGGAGACAAGTCGGCTGCAGGACGATGTATTGAATCGGGACGCAATTTGAGTGATCCATCGTCATTAGGTGGCCCTGAACGTAACAATTCACTATCAGTTTTTCGTCCGATTCGAAAAACTTTGACTCACAGCAGAACGGCCATAAGGTGCCCGATGCAGCAATAGACCCATGGAGACAAGTCGGCTGGAGGACGATGTATTCAATCGGGACGCAATTTGAGTGATCCATCGTCATTAGGTGGCCCTGAACGTTACAATTCACTATCAGTTTTTAGTCCCATTCGATAATCTAGACTCACAGCAGAACGGCCATAAGGTGCCCGAGGCAGCAATAGACCCATGGAGTCAAGTCGGCTGGAGGACGATGTATTCAATCGGGACGCAATTTGAGTGATCCATCGTCATTAGGTGGCCCTGAACGTTACAATTCACTATCAGTTTTTCGTCCGATTCGAAAATTTTTGACTCACAGCAGAACGGCCATAAGGTGCCCGAGGCAGCAATAGACCCATGGAGACAAGTCTGCTGGAGGACGATGTATTGAATCGGGACGCAATTTGAGTGATGCATCGTCATTAGGTGGCCCTGAACGTTACAATTCACTATCATTTTTTCGTCGCATTCGATAATCTAGACTCACAGCAGATCGGCCATAAGGTGCCCGACTCAGCAATAGACCCATGGAGACAAGTCTGCAGGATGACAATGTATTGAGTCGCGACGCAATTTGAGTGTTCCATCGTCATTAGGATACCCTGAATGTTAGAATTAACTATTAGTTTTTCGTCCCATTCGATAATCTAGACTCACGGGAGAACTTCCATAACGTGCCCGAGGCAGCAATAGACCCATGGAGACAAGTCGGCTGGAGGACGATGTATTGAATCGGGACGCAATTTGAGTGATCCATCGTCATTAGGTGGCCCTGAACGTTACAATTCACTATCAGTTTTTTGTCCGATTCGAAAATCTTTGACTCACAGCAGAACGCCCATAAGGTGCCCGAGGCAGCAATAGACCCATGGAGTCAAGTCTGCTGGAGGACGAAGTATTGAATCGGGACGCAATTTGAGTGATCCATCGTCATTAGGTGGCCCTGAACGTTACAATTCACTATCAGATCTTCGTCCGATTCGAAAGTCTTTGACTCACAGCAGAACGGCCATAAGGTGCCCGAGGCAGCAATAGACAAATGGAGACAAGTCGGCTGGAGGACGACGTATTGAATCGGGACGCAATTTGAGTGATCCATCGTCATTAGGTGGCCCTGAACGTTACAATTCACAATTAGTTTTTCGTCCCATTCGATAATCTAGACTCACAGCAGAACGGCCATAAGGTGCCCGATGCAGCAATAGGCCCATGGAGTCAAGTCGGCTGGAGGACGATGTATTGAATCGGGACGCAATTTGTGTGGTCCATCCTCATTAGGTGGCCCTGAATGTTACAATTCACTATCAGTTTTTCGTCCGATTCGAAAATCTTTGACTCACAGCAGAACGGCCATAAGGTGCCCGAGGCAGCAATAGACCCATGGACACAAGTCGGCTGGAGGACGATGTATTGAATCGGGACGCAATTTGAGTGATCCATCGTCATTAGGTGGCCCTGAACGTTACAATTCACTATCAGTTTATCGTCCGATTCGAAAATCTTTGACTCACAGCAGAACGCCCATAAGGTGCCCGAGGCAGCAATAGACCCATGGAGTCAAGTCTGCTGGAGGACGATGTATTGAATCGGGACGCAATTTGAGTGATCCATCGTCATTAGGTGGCCCTGAACGTTACAATTCACTATCAGATCTTCGTCCGATTCGAAAGTCTTTGACTCACAGCAGAACGGCCATAAGGTGCCCGAGGCAGCAATAGACAAATGGAGACAAGTCGGCTGGAGGACGATGTATTGAATCGGGACGCAATTTGAGTGATCCATCGTCATTAGGTGGCCCTGAACGTAACAGTTCACTATCAGTTTTTCGTCCGATTCGAAAATCTTTGACTCACAGCAGAACGGCCATAAGGTGCCCGATGCAGCAATAGACCCATGGAGACAAGTCGGCTGGAGGACGATGTATTGAATCGGGACGCAATTTGAGTGATCCATCGTCATTAGGTGGCCCTGAACGTCACAATTCACTATCAGTTTTTCGTCCGATTCGAAAATCTTTGACTCACAGCAGAACGGCCATAAGGTGCCCGAGGCAGCAATAGACCCATGGAGACTAGTCTGCTGGAGCACGAGGTATTGAATCGGGACGCAATTTGAGTGTTCCATCGTCATTAGGAGGCCCTGAACGTTACAATTCACTATCAGTTTATCGTCCGATTCGAAAATCTTTGACTCACAGCAGAACGCCCATAAGGTGCCCGAGGCAGCAATAGACCCAATGGAGTCAAGTCTGCTGGAGGACGATGTATTGAATCGGGACGCAATTTGAGTGATCCATCGTCATTAGGTGGCCCTGAACGTTACAATTCACTATCAGATCTTCGTCCGATTCGAAAGTCTTTGACTCACAGCAGAACGGCCATAAGGTGCCCGAGGCAGCATTAGACCCATGGAGACAAGTCTGCTGGAGGACTATGTATTGAATCGGGACGCAATTTGAGTGATCCATCGTCATTAGGTGGCCCTGAACGTTACAATTCACTATCAGTTTGTCGTCCGATTCGAAAATCTTTGACTCACAGCAGAACGGCCATAAGGTGCCCGACTCAGCAATAGACCCATGGAGTCAAGTAGGCTGGAGGACGATGTATTGAATCGGGCCGCAATTTGAGTGATCCATCGTCATTAGGTGGCCCTGAAAGTTACAATTCACTATCAGTTTTCGTCCGAATCGAAAATCTTTGACTCACAGCAAAACAGCCATAAGGTGCCCGATGCAGCAATAGACCCATGGAGACAAGTCGGCTGGAGGACGATGTATTGAATCGGGACGCAATTTGAGTGATCCATCATCATTAGGTGGCCCTGAACGTTACAATTCACTATCAGATCTTCGTCCGATTCGAAAATCTTTGACCCACAGCAGAACGGCCATAAGGTGCCCGAGGCAGCAATAGACCCATGGAGACAAGTCGGCTGGAGGACGATGTATTGAATCGGGCCGCAATTTGAGTGATCCATCGTCATTAGGTGGCCCTGATAGTTACTATTCACTATCAGTTTTTCGTCCGAATCGAAAATCTTTGACTAACAGCAGAACAGCCATAAGGTGCCCGATGCAGCAATAGACCCATGGAGACAAGTCGGCTGGAGGACGATGTATTGAATCGGGACGCAATTTGAGTGATCCATCGTCATTAGGTGGCCCTGAATGTTACAATTCACTATCAGTTTTTCGTCGCATTCGATAATCTAGACTCACAGCAGAACGGCCATAAGGTGCCCTTGGCAGCAATAGACCCATGGAGTAAAGTCGGCTGGAGGACGATGTATTGAATCGGGACGCAATTTGAGTGATCCATCGTCATTAGGTGGCCCTGAATGTTACAATTCACTATCAGTTTTTCGTCCGATTCGAAAATCTTTGACTCACAGCAGAACGGCCATAAGGTGCCCGAGGCAGCAATTGATCCATGGAAACAAGTCTGCTGGAGGACGATGTATTGAATCGGGACGCAATTTGAGTGTTCCATCGTCATTAGGAGGCCCTTAATGTTAGAATTAACTACCAGTTTTTCGTCCCATTCGATAATCTAGACTCACGGGAGAACGACCATAAGGTGCCCGAGGCAGCAATTGACCCATGGAGACAAGTCGGCTGCAGGACGATGTATTGAATCGGGACGCAATTTGAGTGATCCATCGTCATTAGGTGGCCCTGAACGTAACAATTCACTATCAGTTTTTCGTCCGATTCGAAAATCTTTGACTCACAGCAGAACGGCCATAAGGTGCCCGATGCAGCAATAGACCCATGGAGACAAGTCGGCTGGAGGACGATGTATTGAATCGGGACGCAATTTGAGTGATCCATCGTCATTAGGTGGCCCTGAACGTTACAATTCACTATCAGTTTTTAGTCCCATTCGATAATCTAGACTCACAGCAGAACGGCCATAAGGTGCCCGAGACAGCAATAGACCCATGGAGTCAAGTCGGCTGGAGGACGATGTATTGAATCGGGACGCAATTTGTGTGGTCCATCCTCATTAGGTGGCCCTGAACGTTACAATTCACTATCAGTTTTTCGTCCGATTCGAAAATTTTTGACTCACAGCAGAACGGCCATAAGGTGCCCGAGGCAGCAATAGACCCATGGAGACAAGTCTGCTGGAGGACGATGTATTGAATCGGGACGCAATTTGAGTGATGCATCGTCATTAGGTGGCCCTGAACGTTACAATTCACTATCAGTTTTTCGTCGCATTCGATAATCTAGACTCACAGCAGATCGGCCATAAGGTGCCCGACTCAGCAATAGACCCATGGAGACAAGTCTGCAGGATGACAATGTATTGAATCGCGACGCAATTTGAGTGTTCCATCGTCATTAGGATACCCTGAATGTTAGAATTAACTGTTAGTTTTTCGTCCCATTCGATAATCTAGACTCACGAGAGAACTTCCATCACGTGCCCGAGGCAGCAATAGACCCATGGAGACAAGTCGGCTGGAGGACGATGTATTGAATCGGGACGCAATTTGAGTGATCCATCGTCATTAGGTGGCCCTGAACGTTACAATTCACTATCAGTTTTTTGTCCGATTCGAAAATCTTTGACTCACAGCAGAACGCCCATAAGGTGCCCGAGGCAGCAATAGACCCATGGAGTCAAGTCTGCTGGAGGACGATGTATAGAATCGGGACGCAATTTGAGTGATCCATCGTCATTAGGTGGCCCTGAACGTTACAATTCTCTATCAGATCTTCGTCCGATTCGAAAGTCTTTGACTCTCAGCAGAACGGCCATAAGGTGCACGAGGCAGCAATAGACAAATGGAGACAAGTCGGCTGGAGGACGACGTATTGAAACGGGACGCAATTTGAGTGATCCATCGTCATTAGGTGGCCCTGAACGTTACAATTCACAATTAGTTTTTCGTCCCATTCGATAATCTAGACTCACAGCAGAACGGCCATAAGGTGCCCGATGCAGCAATAGGCCCATGGAGTCAAGTCGGCTGGAGGACGATGTATTGAATCGGGACGCAATTTGTGTGGTCCATCCTCATTAGGTGGCCCTGAATGTTACAATTCACTATCAGTTTTTCGTCCGATTCGAAAATCTTTGACTCACAGCAGAACGGCCATAAGGTGCCCGAGGCAGCAATAGACCCATGGACACAAGTCGGCTGGAGGACGATGTATTGAATCGGGACGCAATTTGAGTGATCCATCGTCATTAGGTGGCCCTGAACGTTACAATTCACTATCAGTTTATCGTCCGATTCGAAAATCTTTGACTCACAGCAGAACGCCCATAAGGTGCCCGAGGCAGCAATAGACCCATGGAGTCAAGTCTGCTGGAGGACGATGTATTGAATCGGGACGCAATTTGAGTGATCCATCGTCATTAGGTGGCCCTGAATGTTACAATTCACTATCAGTTTTTCGTCCGATTCGAAAATCTTTGACTCACAGCAGAACGGCCATAAGGTGCCCGAGGCAGCAATAGATCCATGGAAACAAGTCTGCTGGAGGACGATGTATTGAATCGGGACGCAATTTGAGTGATCCATCATCATTAGGTGGCCCTGAACGTTACAATTCACAATCAGTTTTTCGTCCCATTCGATAATCTAGACTCACAGCAGAACGGCCATAAGGTGCCCGATGCAGCAATAGGCCCATGGAGTCAAGTCGGCTGGAGGACGATGTATTGAATCGGGACGCAATTTGTGTGGTCCATCCTCATTAGGTGGCCCTGAATGTTACAATTCACTATCAGTTTTTCGTCCCATTCGATAATCTAGACTCACAGCAGAACGGCCATAAGGTGCCCGAGGCAGCAATAGACCCATGGAGTCAAGTCGTCTGGAGGACGATGTATTGAATCGGGACGCAATTTGTGTGGTCCATCCTCATTAGGTGGCCCTGAACGTTACAATTCACTATCAGTTTTTCGTCCGATTCGAAAATTTTTGACTCACAGCAGAACGGCCATAAGGTGCCCGAGGCAGCAATAGACCCATGGAGACAAGTCTGCTGGAGGACGATGTATTGAATCGGGACGAAATTTGAGTGATCCATCGTCATTAGGTGGCCCTGAACGTTACAATTCACTATCATTTTTTCGTCGCATTCGATAATCTAGACTCACAGCAGATCGGCCAAAAGGTGCCCGACTCAGCAATAGACCCATGGAGTCAAGTAGGCTGGAGGACGATGTATTGAATCGGGCCGCAATTTGAGTGATCCATCGTCATTAGGTGGCCCTGAAAGTTACAATTCACTATCAGTTTTCGTCCGAATCGAAAATCTTTGACTCACAGCAGTACAGCCATAAGGTGCCCGATGCAGCAATAGACCCATGGAGACAAGTCGGCTGGAGGACGATGTATTAAATCGAGACGAAATTTGAGTGATCCATCATCATTAGGTGGCCCTGAACGTTACAATTCACTATCAGATCTTCGTCCGATTCGAAAATGTTTGACCCACAGCAGAACGGCCATAAGGTTCCCGAGGCAGCATTAGACCCATGGAGACAAGTCGGCTGGAGGACGATGTATTGAATCGGGACGCAATTTGAGTGATCCATCGTCATTAGGTGGCCCTGAACGTAACAATTCACTATCAGTTTTTCGTCCGATTCGAAAATCTTTGACTCACAGCAGAACGGCCATAAGGTGCCCGATGCAGCAATAGACCCATGGAGACAAGTCGGCTGGAGGACGATGTATTGAATCGGGACGCAATTTGAGTGATCCATCGGCATTAGGTGGCCATGAACGTCACAAATCACTATCAGTTTTTCGTCCGATTCGAAAATCTTTGACTCACAGCAGAACGGCCATAAGGTGCCCGAGGCAGCAATAGACCCATGGAGACTAGTCTGCTGGAGCACAAGGTATTGAATCGGGACGCAATTTGAGTGTTCCATCGTCATTAGGAGGCCCTGAACGTTACAATTCACTATCAGTTTATCGTCCGATTCGAAAATCTTTGACTCACAGCAGAACGCCCATAAGGTGCCCGAGGCAGCAATAGACCCAATGGAGTCAAGTCTGCTGGAGGACGATGTATTGAATCGGGACGCAATTTGAGTGATCCATCGTCATTAGATGGCCCTGAACGTTACAATTCACTATCAGATCTTCGTCCGATTCGAAAGTCTTTGACTCACAGCAGAACGGCCATAAGGTGCCCGAGGCAGCATTAGACCCATGGAGACAAGTCTGCTGGAGGACTATGTATTGAATCGGGACGCAATTTGAGTGATCCATCGTCATTAGGTGCCCCTGAACGTTACAATTCACTATAAGTTTGTCGTCCGATTCGAAAATCTTTGACTCACAGCAGAACGGCCATAAGGTGCCCGACTCAGCAATAGACCCATGGAGTCAAGTAGGCTGGAGGACGATGTATTGAATCGGGCCGCAATTTGAGTGATCCATCGTCATTAGGTGGCCCTGAAAGTTACAATTCACTATCAGTTTTCGTCCGAATCGAAAATCATTGACTCACAGCAAAACAGCCATAAGGTGCCCGATGCTGCAATAGACCCATGGAGACAAGTCGGCTGGAGGACGATGTATTGAATCGGGACGCAATTTGAGTGATCCATCATCATTAGGTGGCCCTGAACGTTACAATTCACTATCAGATCTTCGTCCGATTCGAAAATCTTTGACCCACAGCAGAACGGCCATAAGGTGCCCGAGGCAGCAATAGACCCATGGAGACAAGTCGGCTGGAGGACGATGTATTGAATCGGGCCGCAATTTGAGTGATCCATCGTCATTAGGTGGCCCTGATAGTTACTATTCACTATCAGTTTTTCGTCCGAATCGAAAATCTTTGACTCACAGCAGAACAGCCATAAGGTGCCCGATGCAGCAATAGACCCATGGAGACAAGTCGGCTGGAGGACGATGTATTGAATCGGGACGCAATTTGAGTGATCCATCCTCATTAGGTGGCCATGAATGTTACAATTCACATCTGTTTTTCGTCCGATTCGAAAATCTTTGACCCACAGCAGAACGACCGTAAGGTGCCCGTGGCAGCAATAGACCCATGGAGACAAGTCGGCTGGAGGACGATGTATTGAATCGGGACGTAATTTGAGTGATCCATCGTCATTAGGTGGCCCTGAATGTTACAATTCACTATCAGTTTTTCGTCGCATTCGATAATCTAGACTCACAGCAGAACGGCCATAAGGTGCCCTTGGCAGCAATAGACCCATGGAGTCAAGTCGGCTGGAGGACGATGTATTGAATCGGGACGCAATTTGAGTGATCCATCGTCATTAGGTGGCCCTGAATGTTACAATTCACTATCAGTTTTTCGTCCGATTCGAAAATTTTTGACTCACAGCAGAACGGCCATAAGGTGCCCGAGGCAGCAATTGACCCATGGAGACAAGTCGGCTGCAGGACGATGTATTGAATCGGGACGCAATTTGAGTGATCCATCGTCATTAGGTGGCCCTGAACGTAACAATTCACTATCAGTTTTTCGTCCGATTCGAAAAACTTTGACTCACAGCAGAACGGCCATAAGGTGCCCGATGCAGCAATAGACCCATGGAGACAAGTCGGCTGGAGGACGATGTATTCAATCGGGACGCAATTTGAGTGATCCATCGTCATTAGGTGGCCCTGAACGTTACAATTCACTATCAGTTTTTAGTCCCATTCGATAATCTAGACTCACAGCAGAACGGCCATAAGGTGCCCGAGGCAGCAATAGACCCATGGAGTCAAGTCGGCTGGAGGACGATGTATTCAATCGGGACGCAATTTGAGTGATCCATCGTCATTAGGTGGCCCTGAACGTTACAATTCACTATCAGTTTTTCGTCCGATTCGAAAATTTTTGACTCACAGCAGAACGGCCATAAGGTGCCCGAGGCAGCAATAGACCCATGGAGACAAGTCTGCTGGAGGACGATGTATTGAATCGGGACGCAATTTGAGTGATGCATCGTCATTAGGTGGCCCTGAACGTTACAATTCACTATCATTTTTTCGTCGCATTCGATAATCTAGACTCACAGCAGATCGGCCATAAGGTGCCCGACTCAGCAATAGACCCATGGAGACAAGTCTGCAGGATGACAATGTATTGAGTCGCGACGCAATTTGAGTGTTCCATCGTCATTAGGATACCCTGAATGTTAGAATTAACTATTAGTTTTTCGTCCCATTCGATAATCTAGACTCACGGGAGAACTTCCATAACGTGCCCGAGGCAGCAATAGACCCATGGAGACAAGTCGGCTGGAGGACGATGTATTGAATCGGGACGCAATTTGAGTGATCCATCGTCATTAGGTGGCCCTGAACGTTACAATTCACTATCAGTTTTTTGTCCGATTCGAAAATCTTTGACTCACAGCAGAACGCCCATAAGGTGCCCGAGGCAGCAATAGACCCATGGAGTCAAGTCTGCTGGAGGACGAAGTATTGAATCGGGACGCAATTTGAGTGATCCATCGTCATTAGGTGGCCCTGAACGTTACAATTCACTATCAGATCTTCGTCCGATTCGAAAGTCTTTGACTCACAGCAGAACGGCCATAAGGTGCCCGAGGCAGCAATAGACAAATGGAGACAAGTCGGCTGGAGAACGACGTATTGAATCGGGACGCAATTTGAGTGATCCATCGTCATTAGGTGGCCCTGAACGTTACAATTCACAATTAGTGTTTCGTCCCATTCGATAATCTAGACTCACAGCAGAACGGCCATAAGGTGCCCGATGCAGCAATAGGCCCATGGAGTCAAGTCGGCTGGAGGACGATGTATTGAATCGGGACGCAATTTGTGTGGTCCATCCTCATTAGGTGGCCCTGAATGTTACAATTCACTATCAGTTTTTCGTCCGATTCGAAAATCTTTGACTCACAGCAGAACGGCCATAAGGTGCCCGAGGCAGCAATAGACCCATGGACACAAGTCGGCTGGAGGACGATGTATTGAATCGGGACGCAATTTGAGTGATCCATCGTCATTAGGTGGCCCTGAACGTTACAATTCACTATCAGTTTATCGTCCGATTCGAAAATCTTTGACTCACAGCAGAACGCCCATAAGGTGCCCGAGGCAGCAATAGACCCATGGAGTCAAGTCTGCTGGAGGACGATGTATTGAATCGGGACGCAATTTGAGTGATCCATCGTCATTAGGTGGCCCTGAACGTTACAATTCACTATCAGATCTTCGTCCGATTCGAAAGTCTTTGACTCACAGCAGAACGGCCATAAGGTGCCCGAGGCAGCAATAGACAAATGGAGACAAGTCGGCTGGAGGACGATGTATTGAATCGGGACGCAATTTGAGTGATCCATCGTCATTAGGTGGCCCTGAACGTAACAGTTCACTATCAGTTTTTCGTCCGATTCGAAAATCTTTGACTCACAGCAGAACGGCCATAAGGTGCCCGATGCAGCAATAGACCCATGGAGACAAGTCGGCTGGAGGACGATGTATTGAATCGGGACGCAATTTGAGTGATCCATCGTCATTAGGTGGCCCTGAACGTCACAATTCACTATCAGTTTTTCGTCCGATTCGAAAATCTTTGACTCACAGCAGAACGGCCATAAGGTGCCCGAGGCAGCAATAGACCCATGGAGACTAGTCTGCTGGAGCACGAGGTATTGAATCGGGACGCAATTTGAGTGTTCCATCGTCATTAGGAGGCCCTGAACGTTACAATTCACTATCAGTTTATCGTCCGATTCGAAAATCTTTGACTCACAGCAGAACGCCCATAAGGTGCCCGAGGCAGCAATAGACCCAATGGAGTCAAGTCTGCTGGAGGACGATGTATTGAATCGGGACGCAATTTGAGTGATCCATCGTCATTAGGTGGCCCTGAACGTTACAATTCACTATCAGATCTTCGTCCGATTCGAAAGTCTTTGACTCACAGCAGAACGGCCATAAGGTGCCCGAGGCAGCATTAGACCCATGGAGACAAGTCTGCTGGAGGACTATGTATTGAATCGGGACGCAATTTGAGTGATCCATCGTCATTAGGTGGCCCTGAACGTTACAATTCACTATCAGTTTGTCGTCCGATTCGAAAATCTTTGACTCACAGCAGAACGGCCATAAGGTGCCCGACTCAGCAATAGACCCATGGAGTCAAGTAGGCTGGAGGACGATGTATTGAATCGGGCCGCAATTTGAGTGATCCATCGTCATTAGGTGGCCCTGAAAGTTACAATTCACTATCAGTTTTCGTCCGAATCGAAAATCTTTGACTCACAGCAAAACAGCCATAAGGTGCCCGATGCAGCAATAGACCCATGGAGACAAGTCGGCTGGAGGACGATGTATTGAATCGGGACGCAATTTGAGTGATCCATCATCATTAGGTGGCCCTGAACGTTACAATTCACTATCAGAACTTCGTCCGATTCGAAAATCTTTGACCCACAGCAGAACGGCCATAAGGTGCCCGAGGCAGCAATAGACCCATGGAGACAAGTCGGCTGGAGGACGATGTATTGAATCGGGCCGCAATTTGAGTGATCCATCGTCATTAGGTGGCCCTGATAGTTACTATTCACTATCAGTTTTTCGTCCGAATCGAAAATCTTTGACTAACAGCAGAACAGCCATAAGGTGCCCGATGCAGCAATAGACCCATGGAGACAAGTCGGCTGGAGGACGATGTATTGAATCGGGACGCAATTTGAGTGATCCATCGTCATTAGGTGGCCCTGAATGTTACAATTCACTATCAGTTTTTCGTCGCATTCGATAATCTAGACTCACAGCAGAACGGCCATAAGGTGCCCTTGGCAGCAATAGACCCATGGAGTAAAGTCGGCTGGAGGACGATGTATTGAATCGGGACGCAATTTGAGTGATCCATCGTCATTAGGTGGCCCTGAATGTTACAATTCACTATCAGTTTTTCGTCCGATTCGAAAATCTTTGACTCACAGCAGAACGGCCATAAGGTGCCCGAGGCAGCAATTGATCCATGGAAACAAGTCTGCTGGAGGACGATGTATTGAATCGGGACGCAATTTGAGTGTTCCATCGTCATTAGGAGGCCCTTAATGTTAGAATTAACTACCAGTTTTTCGTCCCATTCGATAATCTAGACTCACGGGAGAACGACCATAAGGTGCCCGAGGCAGCAATTGACCCATGGAGACAAGTCGGCTGCAGGACGATGTATTGAATCGGGACGCAATTTGAGTGATCCATCGTCATTAGGTGGCCCTGAACGTAACAATTCACTATCAGTTTTTCGTCCGATTCGAAAATCTTTGACTCACAGCAGAACGGCCATAAGGTGCCCGATGCAGCAATAGACCCATGGAGACAAGTCGGCTGGAGGACGATGTATTGAATCGGGACGCAATTTGAGTGATCCATCGTCATTAGGTGGCCCTGAACGTTACAATTCACTATCAGTTTTTAGTCCCATTCGATAATCTAGACTCACAGCAGAACGGCCATAAGGTGCCCGAGACAGCAATAGACCCATGGAGTCAAGTCGGCTGGAGGACGATGTATTGAATCGGGACGCAATTTGTGTGGTCCATCCTCATTAGGTGGCCCTGAACGTTACAATTCACTATCAGTTTTTCGTCCGATTCGAAAATTTTTGACTCACAGCAGAACGGCCATAAGGTGCCCGAGGCAGCAATAGACCCATGGAGACAAGTCTGCTGGAGGACGATGTATTGAATCGGGACGCAATTTGAGTGATGCATCGTCATTAGGTGGCCCTGAACGTTACAATTCACTATCAGTTTTTCGTCGCATTCGATAATCTAGACTCACAGCAGATCGGCCATAAGGTGCCCGACTCAGCAATAGACCCATGGAGACAAGTCTGCAGGATGACAATGTATTGAATCGCGACGCAATTTGAGTGTTCCATCGTCATTAGGATACCCTGAATGTTAGAATTAACTATTAGTTTTTCGTCCCATTCGATAATCTAGACTCACGGGAGAACTTCCATCACGTGCCCGAGGCAGCAATAGACCCATGGAGACAAGTCGGCTGGAGGACGATGTATTGAATCGGGACGCAATTTGAGTGATCCATCGTCATTAGGTGGCCCTGAACGTTACAATTCACTATCAGTTTTTTGTCCGATTCGAAAATCTTTGACTCACAGCAGAACGCCCATAAGGTGCCCGAGGCAGCAATAGACCCATGGAGTCAAGTCTGCTGGAGGACGATGTATAGAATCGGGACGCAATTTGAGTGATCCATCGTCATTAGGTGGCCCTGAACGTTACAATTCACTATCAGATCTTCGTCCGATTCGAAAGTCTTTGACTCTCAGCAGAACGGCCATAAGGTGCACGAGGCAGCAATAGACAAATGGAGACAAGTCGGCTGGAGGACGACGTATTGAAACGGGACGCAATTTGAGTGATCCATCGTCATTAGGTGGCCCTGAACGTTACAATTCACAATTAGTTTTTCGTCCCATTCGATAATCTAGACTCACAGCAGAACGGCCATAAGGTGCCCGATGCAGCAATAGGCCCATGGAGTCAAGTCGGCTGGAGGACGATGTATTGAATCGGGACGCAATTTGTGTGGTCCATCCTCATTAGGTGGCCCTGAATGTTACAATTCACTATCAGTTTTTCGTCCGATTCGAAAATCTTTGACTCACAGCAGAACGGCCATAAGGTGCCCGAGGCAGCAATAGACCCATGGACACAAGTCGGCTGGAGGACGATGTATTGAATCGGGACGCAATTTGAGTGATCCATCGTCATTAGGTGGCCCTGAACGTTACAATTCACTATCAGTTTATCGTCCGATTCGAAAATCTTTGACTCACAGCAGAACGCCCATAAGGTGCCCGAGGCAGCAATAGACCCATGGAGTCAAGTCTGCTGGAGGACGATGTATTGAATCGGGACGCAATTTGAGTGATCCATCGTCATTAGGTGGCCCTGAATGTTACAATTCACTATCAGTTTTTCGTCCGATTCGAAAATCTTTGACTCACAGCAGAACGGCCATAAGGTGCCCGAGGCAGCAATAGATCCATGGAAACAAGTCTGCTGGAGGACGATGTATTGAATCGGGACGCAATTTGAGTGATCCATCATCATTAGGTGGCCCTGAACGTTACAATTCACAATCAGTTTTTCGTCCCATTCGATAATCTAGACTCACAGCAGAACGGCCATAAGGTGCCCGATGCAGCAATAGGCCCATGGAGTCAAGTCGGCTGGAGGACGATGTATTGAATCGGGACGCAATTTGTGTGGTCCATCCTCATTAGGTGGCCCTGAATGTTACAATTCACTATCAGTTTTTCGTCCCATTCGATAATCTAGACTCACAGCAGAACGGCCATAAGGTGCCCGAGGCAGCAATAGACCCATGGAGTCAAGTCGTCTGGAGGACGATGTATTGAATCGGGACGCAATTTGTGTGGTCCATCCTCATTAGGTGGCCCTGAACGTTACAATTCACTATCAGTTTTTCGTCCGATTCGAAAATTTTTGACTCACAGCAGAACGGCCATAAGGTGCCCGAGGCAGCAATAGACCCATGGAGACAAGTCTGCTGGAGGACGATGTATTGAATCGGGACGAAATTTGAGTGATCCAACGTCATTAGGTGGCCCTGAACGTTACAATTCACTATCATTTTTTCGTCGCATTCGATAATCTAGACTCACAGCAGATCGGCCAAAAGGTGCCCGACTCAGCAATAGACCCATGGAGTCAAGTAGGCTGGAGGACGATGTATTGAATCGGGCCGCAATTTGAGTGATCCATCGTCATTAGGTGGCCCTGAAAGTTACAATTCACTATCAGTTTTCGTCCGAATCGAAAATCTTTGACTCACAGCAGTACAGCCATAAGGTGCCCGATGCAGCAATAGACCCATGGAGACAAGTCGGCTGGAGGACGATGTATTAAATCGAGACGCAATTTGAGTGATCCATCATCATTAGGTGGCCCTGAACGTTACAATTCACTATCAGATCTTCGTCCGATTCGAAAATGTTTGACCCACAGCAGAACGGCCATAAGGTTCCCGAGGCAGCAATAGACCCATGGAGACAAGTCGGCTGGAGGACGATGTATTGAATCGGGACGCAATTTGAGTGATCCATCGTCATTAGGTGGCCCTGAACGTAACAATTCACTATCAGTTTTTCGTCCGATTCGAAAATCTTTGACTCACAGCAGAACGGCCATAAGGTGCCCGATGCAGCAATAGACCCATGGAGACAAGTCGGCTGGAGGACGATGTATTGAATCGGGACGCAATTTGAGTGATCCATCGGCATTAGGTGGCCATGAACGTCACAAATCACTATCAGTTTTTCGTCCGATTCGAAAATCTTTGACTCACAGCAGAACGGCCATAAGGTGCCCGAGGCAGCAATAGACCCATGGAGACTAGTCTGCTGGAGCACAAGGTATTGAATCGGGACGCAATTTGAGTGTTCCATCGTCATTGGGAGGCCCTGAACGTTACAATTCACTATCAGTTTATCGTCCGATTCGAAAATCTTTGACTCACAGCAGAACGCCCATAAGGTGCCCGAGGCAGCAATAGACCCATGGAGTCAAGTCTGCTGGAGGACGATGTATTGAATCGGGACGCAATTTGAGTGATCCATCGTCATTAGGTGGCCCTGAACGTTACAATTCACTATCAGATCTTCGTCCGATTCGAAAGTCTTTGACTCACAGCAGAACGGCCATAAGGTGCCCGAGGCAGCAATAGACCCATGGAGACAAGTCTGCTGGAGGACTATGTATTGAATCGGGACGCAATTTGAGTGATCCATTGTCATTAGGTGGCCCTGAACGTTACAATTCACTATCAGTTTGTCGTCCGATTCGAAAATCTTTGACTCACAGCAGAACGGCCATAAGGTGCCCGACTCAGCAATAGACCCATGGAGTCAAGTAGGCTGGAGGACGATGTATTGAATCGGGCCGCAATTTGAGTGATCCATCGTCATTAGGTGGCCCTGAAAGTTACAATTCACTATCAGTTTTCGTCCGAATCGAAAATCTTTGACTTACAGCAAAACAGCCATAAGGTGCCCTATGCAGCAATAGACCCATGGAGACAAGTCGGCTGGAGGACGATGTATTGAATCGGGACGCAATTTGAGTGATCCATCATCATTAGGTGGCCCTGAACGTTACAATTCAATATCAGATCTTCGTCCGATTCGAAAATCTTTGACCCACAGCAGAACGGCCATAAGGTGCCCGAGGCAGCAATAGACCCATGGAGACAAGTCGGCTGGAGGACGATGTAATGAATCGGGCCGCAATATGAGTGATCCATCGTCATTAGGTGGCCCTGATAGTTACTATTCACTATCAGTTTTTCGTCCGAATCGAAAATCTTTGACTCACAGCAGAACGACCGTAAGGTGCCCGTGGCAGCAATAGACCCATGGAGACAAGTCGGCTGGAGGACGATGTATTGAATCGGGACGTAATTTGAGTGATCCATCGTCATTAGGTGGCCCTGAATGTTACAATTCACTATCAGTTTTTCGTCGCATTCGATAATCTAGACTCACAGCAGAACGGCCATAAGGTGCCCTTGGCAGCAATAGACCCATGGAGTCAAGTCGGCCGGAGGACGATGTATTGAATCGGGACGCAATTTGAGTGATCCATCGTCATTAGGTGGCCCTGAATGTTACAATTCACTATCAGTTTTTCATCCGATTCGAAAATCTTTGACTCACAGCAGAACGGCCATAAGGTGCCCGATGCAGCAATAGACCCATGGAGACAAGTCGGCTGGAGGACGATGTATTGAATCGGGACGCAATTTGAGTGATCCATCGTCATTAGGTGGCCCTGAACGTTACAATTCACTATCAGTTTTTAGTCCCATTCGATAATCTAGACTCACAGCAGAACGGCCATAAGGTGCCCGAGGCAGCAATAGACCCATGGAGTCAAGTCGGCTGGAGGACGATGTATTGAATCGGGACACAATTTGTGTGGTCCACCCTCATTAGGCGGCCCTGAACGTTACAATTCACTATCAGTTTTTCGTCCGATTCGAAAATTTTTGACTCACAGCAGAACGGCCATAAGGTGCCCGAGGCAGCAACAGACCCATGGAGACAAGTCTGCTGGAGGACGATGTATTGAATCGGGACGCAATTTGAGTGATGCATCGACATTAGGTGGCCCTGAACGTTACAATTCACTATCAGTTTTTCGTCGCATTCGATAATCTAGACTCACAGCAGATCGGCCATAAGGTGCCCGACTCAGCAATAGACCCATGGAGACAAGTCTGCAGGATGACAATGTATTGAATCGCGACGCAATTTGAGTGTTCCATCGTCATTAGGATACCCTGAATGTTGGAATTAACTATTAGTTTTTCGTCCCATTCGATAATCTAGACTCACGGGAGAACTTCCATAACGTGCCCGAGGCAGCAATAGACCCATGGAGACAAGTCGGCTGGAGGACGATGTATTGAATCGGGACGCAATTTGAGTGATCCATCGTCATTAGGTGGCCCTGAACGTTACAATTCACTATCAGTTTATCGTCCGATTCGAAAATCTTTGACTCACAGCAGAACGCCCATAAGGTGCCCGAGGCAGCAATAGACCCATGGAGTCAAGTCTGCTGGAGGACGATGTATTGAATCGGGACGCAATTTGAGTGATCCATCGTCATTAGGTGGACTTGAACGTTGCAATTCACTATCAGACCTTCGTCCGATTCGAAAGTCTTTGACTCACAGCAGAACGGCCATAAGGTGCCCGAGGCAGCAATAGACAAATGGAGACAAGTCGGCTGGAGGACGACGTATTGAATCGGGACGCAATTTGAGTGATCCATCGTCATTAGGTGGCCCTGAACGTTACAATTCACAATCAGTTTTTCGTCCCATTCGATAATCTAGACTCACAGCAGAACGGCCATATGGTGCCCGATGCAGCAATAGGCCCATGGAGTCAAGTCGGCTGGAGGACGATGTATTGAATCGGGACGCAATTTGTGTGGTCCATCCTCATTAGGTGGCCCTGAATGTTACAATTCACTATCAGTTTTTCGTCCGATTCGAAAATCTTTGACTCACAGCAGAACGGCCATAAGGTGCCCGAGGCAGCAATACACCCATGGACACAAGTCGGCTGGAGGACGATGTATTGAATCGGGACGCAATTTGAGTGATCCATCGTCATTAGGTGGCCCTGAATGTTACAATTCACTATCAGTTTTTCGTCCGATTCGAAAATCTTTGACTCACAGCAGAACGGCCATTAGGTGCCCGATGCAGCAATAGACCCATGGAGACAAGTCGGCTGGAGGACGATGTATTGAATCGGGACGCAATTTGAGTGATCCGTCGTCATTAGGTGGCCCTGAACGTTACAATTCACTATCAGTTTTTAGTCCCATTCGATAATCTAGACTCACAGCAGAACGGCCATAAGGTGCCCGAGGCAGCAATAGACCCATGGAGTCAAGTCGGCTGGATGACGATGTATTGAATCGGGACGCAATTTGTGTGGTCCATCCTCATTAGGTGGCCCTGAACGTTACAATTCACTATCAGTTTTTCGTCCGATTCGAAAATTTTTGACTCACAGCAGAACGGCCATAAGGTGCCCGAGGCAGCAATAGACCCATGGAGACAAGTCTGCTGGAGGACGATGTATTGAATCGGGACGCAATTTGAGTGATGCATCGTCATTAGGTGGCCCTGAACGTTACAATTCACTATCAGTTTTTCGTCGCATTCGATAATCTAGACTCACAGCAGATCGGCCATAAGGTGCCCGACTAAGCAATAGACCCATGGAGACAAGTCTGCAGGATGACAATGTATTGAATCGCGACGCAATTTGAGTGTTCCATCGTCATTAGGATACCCTGAATGTTAGAATTAACTATTAGTTTTTCGTCCCATTCGATAATCTAGACTCACGGGAGAACTTCCATAACGTGCCCGAGGCAGCAATAGACCCATGGAGACAAGTCGGCTGGAGGACGATGTATTGAATCGGGACGCAATTTGAGTGATCCATCGTCATTAGGTGGCCCTGAAAGTTACTATTCACTATCAGTTTTTCGTCCGATTCGAAAATCTTTGACTCACAGCAAAACGGCCATAAGGTGCCCGAGGCAGCAATAGACAAACGGAGACAAGTCGGCTGGAACGACGTATTGAATCGGGACGCAATTTGAGTGATCCATCGTCATTAGGTGGCCCTGAGCGTTACAATTCACTATCAGTTTTTCGTCCCATTCGATAATCTAGACTCACAGCAGAACGGCCATAAGGTGCCCGAGGCAGCAATAGGCCCATGGAGTCAAGTCGGCTGGAGGACGATGTATTGAATCGGGACGCAATTTGTGTGGTCCATCCTCATTATGTGGCCCTGAATGTTACAATTCACTATCAGTTTTTCGTCCGATTCGAAAATCTTTGACTCACAGCAGAACGGCCATAAGGTGCCCGAGGCAGCAAAAGACCCATGGACACAAGTCGGCTGGAGGACGATGTATTGAATCGGGACGCAATTTGAGTGATCCAACGTCATTAGGTGGCCCTGAATGTTACAATTCACTATCAGTTTATCGTCCGATTCGAAAATCTTTGACTCACAGCAGAACGCCCATAAGGTGCCCGAGGCAGCAATAGACCCATGGAGTCAGGTCTGCTGGAGGACGATGTATTGAATCGGGACGCAATTTGAGTGATCCATCGTTATTAGGTGGCCCTGAACGTTACAATTCACTATCAGATCTTCGTCCGATTCGAAAGTCTTTGACCCACAGCAGAACGGCCATAAGGAGCCCGAGGCAGCAATAGACCCATGGAGACAAGTCTGCTGGAGGACGATGTATTGAATCGGGCCGCAATTTGAGTGATCCATCGTCATTAGGTGGCCCTGAAAGTTACAATTTACTATCAGTTTTCGTCCGAATCGAAAATCTTTGACTCACAGCAGAACAGCCATAAGGTGCCCGATGCAGCAATAGACCCATGGAGACAGGTCGGGTGGAGGACGATGTATTGAATCGGGACGCAATTTGAGTGATCCATCATCATTAGGTGGCCCTGAACGTTACAATTCACTATCAGATCTTTGTCCGATTCGAAAATCTTTGACCCACAGCAGAACGGCCATAAGGTGCCCGAGGCAGCAATAGACCCATGGAGACAAGTCGGCTGGAGGACGATGTATTGAATCGGGCCGCAATTTGAGTGATCCATCGTCATTAGGTGGCCTTGAAAGTTACAATTCACTATCAGTTTTTCGTCCGAATCGAAAATCTTTGACTCACAGCAGAACAGCCATAATGTGCCCGATGCAGCAATAGACCCATGGAGACAAGTCGGCTGGAGGACGATGTATTGAATCGGGACGCAATTTGAGTGATCCATCCTCATTAGGTGGCCATGAATGTTACAATTCACTATCTGTTTTTCGTCCGATTCGAAAATCTTTGACTCACAGCAGAACGGCCGTAAGGTGCCCGAGGCAGCAATAGACCCATGGAGACAAGTCTGCAGGATGACAATGTATTGAATCGCGACGCAATTTGAGTGTTCCATCGTCATTAGGAGGCCCTGAATGTTAGAATTAACTATTAGTTATTCGTCCCATTCGATAATCTAGACTCACGGGAGAACGTCCACAACGTGCCCGAGGCAGCAATAGACCCATGGAGACAAGTCGGCTGGAGGACGATGTATTGAATCGGGACGCAATTTGAGTGATCCATCGTCATTAGGTGGCCCTGAACGTTACAATTCACTATCAGTTTTTTGTCCGATTCGAAAATCTTTGACCCACAGCAAAACGGCCATAAGGTGCCCGAGGCACCCATGGAGACAAGTCGGCTGGAGGACGATGTATTGAATCGGGACGCAATTTGAGTGATCCATCGTCATTAGGTGGCCTTGAACGTTACAATTCACTATCAGTTTTTCGTCCGATTCGAAAATCTTTGACTCACAGCAGAACGGCCATAAGGTGCCCGAGGCAGCAATAGACCCATGGAGACAAGTCTGCTGGAGGACGATGTATTGAATCGGCACGCAATTTGAGTGATCCATCGTCATTAGGTGGCCCTGAACGTTACAATTCACTATCAGTTTTTCGTCGCATTCGATAATCTAGACTCACAGCAGAACGGCCATAATGTGCCCGACTCAGCAATAGACCCATGGAGTCAAGTAGGCTGGAGGACGATGTATTGAATCGGGTCACAATTTGAGTGATCCATCGTCATTAGGTGGCCCAGAAAGTTACAATTCACTATCAGTTTTCGTCCGAATCGAAAATCTTTGACTCACAGCAGAACAGCCATAAGGTGCCCGATGCAGCAATAGACCCATGGAGACAAGTCGGCTGGAGGACGATGTATTGAATCGGTACGCAATTTGAGTGATCCATCATCATTAGGTGGCCCTGATTGTTACAATTCACTATCAGATCTTCGTCCGATTCGAAAATCTTTGACCCACAGCTGAACTGCCATAAGGTGCCCGAGGCAGCAATAGACCCATGGAGTCAAGTCTGCTGGAGGACGATGTATTGAATCGGGCCACAATTTGAGTGATCCATCGTCATTAGGTGGCCCTGAACGTTACGATTCACTATCAGTTTTTCGTCCGATTCGAAAATCTTTGACTCACAGCAGAACGGCCATAAGGTGCCCGAGGCAGCAATAGACAAATGGAGACAAGTCGGCTGGAGGACGACGTATTGAATCGGGACGCAATTTGAGTGATCCATCGTCATTAGGTGGCCCTGAATGTTACAATTCACTATCAGTTTTTCGTCCGATTCGAAAATCTTTGACTCACAGCAGAACGGCCATAAGGTGCCCGAGGCAGCAATAGACCCATGGACACAAGTCGGCTGGAGGACGATGTATTGAATCGGGACGCAATTTGAGTGATCCATCGTCATTAGGTGGCCCTGAATGTTACAATTCACTATCAGTTTATCGTCCGATTCGAAAATCTTTGACTCACAGCAGAACGCCCATAAAGTGCCCGAGGCAGCAATAGACCCATGGAGACAAGTCGGCTGGAGGACGATGTATTGAATCGGGCCGCAATTTGAGTGATCCATCGTCATTAGGTGGCCCTGAAAGTTACAATTTACTATCAGTTTTCGTCCGAATCGAAAATCTTTGACTCACAGCAGAACAGCCATAAGGTGCCCGATGCAGCAATAGACCCATGGAGACAGGTCGGGTGGAGGACGATGTATTGAATCGGGACGCAATTTGAGTGATCCATCATGATTAGGTGGCCCTGAACGTTACAATTCACTATCAGATCTTTGTCCGATTCGAAAATCTTTGACCCACAGCAGAACGGCCATAAGGTGCCCGAGGCAGCAATAGACCCATGGAGACAAGTCGGCTGGAGGACGATGTATTGAATCGGGCCGCAATTTGAGTGATCCATCGTCATTAGGTGGCCTTGAAAGTTACAATTCACTATCAGTTTTTCGTCCGAATCGAAAATCTTTGACTCACAGCAGAACAGCCATAATGTGCCCGATGCAGCAATAGACCCATGGAGACAAGTCGGCTGGAGGACGATGTATTGAATCGGGACGCAATTTGAGTGATCCATCCTCATTAGGTGGCCATGAATGTTACAATTCACTATCTGTTTTTCGTCCGATTCGAAAATCTTTGACTCACAGCAGAACGGCCGTAAGGTGCCCGAGGCAGCAATAGACCCATGGAGACAAGTCTGCAGGATGACAATGTATTGAATCGCGACGCAATTTGAGTGTTCCATCGTCATTAGGAGGCCCTGAATGTTAGAATTAACTATTAGTTATTCGTCCCATTCGATAATCTAGACTCACGGGAGAACGTCCACAACGTGCCCGAGGCAGCAATAGACCCATGGAGACAAGTCGGCTGGAGGACGATGTATTGAATCGGGACGCAATTTGAGTGATCCATCGTCATTAGGTGGCCCTGAACGTTACAATTCACTATCAGTTTTTTGTCCGATTCGAAAATCTTTGACCCACAGCAAAACGGCCATAAGGTGCCCGAGGCACCCATGGAGACAAGTCTGCTGGAGGACGATGTATTGAATCGGCACGCAATTTGAGTGATCCATCGTCATTAGGTGGCCCTGAACGTTACAATTCACTATCAGTTTTTCGTCGCATTCGATAATCTAGACTCACAGCAGAACGGCCATAATGTGCCCGACTCAGCAATAGACCCATGGAGTCAAGTAGGCTGGAGGACGATGTATTGAATCGGGTAACAATTTGAGTGATCCATCGTCATTAGGTGGCCCAGAAAGTTACAATTCACTATCAGTTTTCGTCCGAATCGAAAATCTTTGACTCACAGCAGAACAGCCATAAGGTGCCCGATGCAGCAATAGACCCATGGAGACAAGTCGGCTGGAGGACGATGTATTGAATCGGTACGCAATTTGAGTGATCCATCATCATTAGGTGGCCCTGATTGTTACAATTCACTATCAGATCTTCGTCCGATTCGAAAATCTTTGACCCACAGCTGAACTGCCATAAGGTGCCCGAGGCAGCAATAGACCCATGGAGTCAAGTCTGCTGGAGGACGATGTATTGAATCGGGCCACAATTTGAGTGATCCATCGTCATTAGGTGGCCCTGAACGTTACGATTCACTATCAGTTTTTCGTCCGATTCGAAAATCTTTGACTCACAGCAGAACGGCCATAAGGTGCCCGAGGCAGCAATAGACAAATGGAGACAAGTCGGCTGGAGGACGACGTATTGAATCGGGACGCAATTTGAGTGATCCATCGTCATTAGGTGGCCCTGAATGTTACAATTCACTATCAGTTTTTCGTCCGATTCGAAAATCTTTGACTCACAGCAGAACGGCCATAAGGTGCCCGAGGCAGCAATAGACCCATGGACACAAGTCGGCTGGAGGACGATGTATTGAATCGGGACGCAATTTGAGTGATCCATCGTCATTAGGTGGCCCTGAATGTTACAATTCACTATCAGTTTATCGTCCGATTCGAAAATCTTTGACTCACAGCAGAACGCCCATAAAGTGCCCGAGGCAGCAATAGACCCATGGAGACAAGTCGGCTGGAGGACGATGTATTGAATCGGGCCGCAATTTGAGTGATCCATCGTCATTAGGTGGCCCTGAAAGTTACAATTCACTATCAGTTTTCGTCCGAATCGAAAATCTTTGACTCACAGCAGAACAGCCATAAGGTGCCCGATGCAGCAATAGACCCATGGAGACAAGTCGGCTGGAGGACGATGTATTGAATCGGGACGCAATTTGAGTGATCCATCATCATTAGGTGGCCCTGAACGTTACAATTCACTATCAGTTTTCGTCCGAATCGAAAATCTTTGACTCACAGCAGAACAGCCATAAGGTGCCCGATGCAGCAATAGACCCATGGAGACAAGTCGGCTGGAGGACGATGTATTGAATCGGGACGCAATTTGAGTGATCCATCCTCATTAGGTGGCCATGAATGTTACAATTCACATTTGTTTTTCGTCCGATTCGAAAATCTTTGACTCACAGCAGAACGACCGTAAGGTACCCGTGGCAGCAATAGACCCATGGAGACAAGTCGGCTGGAGGACGATGTATTGAATCGGGACGTAATTTGAGTGATCCATCGTCATTAGGTGGCCCTGAATGTTACAATTCACTATCAGTTTTTCGTCGCATTCGATAATCTAGACTCACAGCAGAACGGCCATAAGGTGCCCGAGGCAGCAATAGACCCATGGAGTCAAGTCGGCTGGAGGACGATGTATTGAATCGGGACGCAGTTTGAGTGATCCATCGTCATTAGGTGGCCCTGAATGTTACAATTCACTATCAGTTTTTCGTCCGATTCGAAAATCTTTGACTCACAGCAGAACGGCCATAAGCTGCCCGAGGCAGCAATAGACCCATGGAAACAAGTCTGCTGGAGGACGATGTATTGAATCGGGACGCAATTTGAGTGTTCCATCGTCATTAGGAGGCCCTGAATGTTAGAATTAACTACCAGTTCTTCGTCCCATTCGATAATCTAGACTCACGGGAGAACGTCCATAAGGTGCCCGAGGCAGCAATTGACCCATGGAGACAAGTCGGCTGCAGGACGATGTATTGAATCGGGACGCAATTTGAGTGATCCATCGTCATTAGGTGGCCCTGAATGATACAATTCACTATCAGTTTTTCGTCCGATTCGAAAATCTAGACTCACAGCAGAACGGCCATAAGGTGCCCGAGGCAGCAATAGGCCCATGGAGTCAAGTCGGCTGGAGGACGATGTATTGAATCGGGACGCAATTTGTGTGGTCCATCCTCATTATGTGGCCCTGAATGTTACAATTCACTATCAGTTTTTCGTCCGATTCGAAAATCTTTGACTCACAGCAGAACGGCCATAAGGTGCCCGAGGCAGCAATAGACCCATGGACACAAGTCGGCTGGAGGACGATGTATTGAATCGGGACGCAATTTGAGTTATCCAACGTCATTAGGTGGCCCTGAATGTTACAATTCACTATCAGTTTATCGTCCGATTCGAAAATCTTTGACTCACAGCAGAACGCCCATAAGGTGCCCGAGGCAGCAATAGACCCATGGAATCAGGTCTGCTGGAGGACGATGTATTGAATCGGGACGCAATTTGAGTGATCCATCGTTATTAGGTGGCCCTGAACGTTACAATTCACTATCAGATCTTCGTCCGATTCGAAAGTCTTTGACCCACAGCAGAACGGCCATAAGGTGCCCGAGGCAGCAATAGACCCATGGAGACAGGTCGGGTGGAGGACGATGTTTTGAATCGGGACGCAATTTGGGTGATCCATCATCATTAGGTGGCCCTGAACGTTACAATTCACTATCAGATCTTTGTCCGATTCGAAAATCTTTGACCCACAGCAGAACGGCCCTAAGGGGCCCGAGGCAGCAATAGACCCATGGAGTCAAGTCGGCTGGAGGACGATGTATTGAATCGGGACGCAATTTGTGTGGTCCATCCTCATTAGGTGGCCCTGAACGTTACAATTCACTATCAGTTTTTCGTCCGATTCGAAAATTTTTGACTCACAGCAGAACGGCCATAAGGTGCCCGAGGCAGCAACAGACCCATGGAGACAAGTCTGCTGGAGGACGATGTATTGAATCGGGACGCAATTTGAGTGATGCATCGTCATTAGGTGGCCCTGAACGTTACAATTCACTATCAGTTTTTCGTCGCATTCGATAATCTAGACTCACAGCAGATCGGCCATAAGGTGCCCGACTCAGCAATAGACCCATGGAGACAAGTCTGCAGGATGACAATGTATTGAATCGGGACGCAATTTGAGTGATCCAACGTCATTAGGTGGCCCTGAATGTTACAATTCACTATCAGTTTATCGTCCGATTCGAAAATCTTTGACTCACAGCAGAACGCCCATAAGGTGCCCGAGGCAGCAATAGACCCATGGAGTCAGGTCTGCTGGAGGACGATGTATTGAATCGGGACGCAATTTGAGTGATCCATCGTTATTAGGTGGCCCTGAACGTTACAATTCACTATCAGATCTTCGTCCGATTCGAAAGTCTTTGACCCACAGCAGAACGGCCATAAGGAGCCCGAGGCAGCAATAGACCCATGGAGACAAGTCTGCTGGAGGACGATGTATTGAATCGGGCCGCAATTTGAGTGATCCATCGTCATTAGGTGGCCCTGAAAGTTACAATTTACTATCAGTTTTCGTCCGAATCGAAAATCTTTGACTCACAGCAGAACAGCCATAAGGTGCCCGATGCAGCAATAGACCCATGGAGACAGGTCGGGTGGAGGACGATGTATTGAATCGGGACGCAATTTGAGTGATCCATCATCATTAGGTGGCCCTGAACGTTACAATTCACTATCAGATCTTTGTCCGATTCGAAAATCTTTGACCCACAGCAGAACGGCCATAAGGTGCCCGAGGCAGCAATAGACCCATGGAGACAAGTCGGCTGGAGGACGATGTATTGAATCGGGCCGCAATTTGAGTGATCCATCGTCATTAGGTGGCCTTGAAAGTTACAATTCACTATCAGTTTTTCGTCCGAATCGAAAATCTTTGACTCACAGCAGAACAGCCATAATGTGCCCGATGCAGCAATAGACCCATGGAGACAAGTCGGCTGGAGGACGATGTATTGAATCGGGACGCAATTTGAGTGATCCATCCTCATTAGGTGGCCATGAATGTTACAATTCACTATCTGTTTTTCGTCCGATTCGAAAATCTTTGACTCACAGCAGAACGGCCGTAAGGTGCCCGAGGCAGCAATAGACCCATGGAGACAAGTCTGCAGGATGACAATGTATTGAATCGCGACGCAATTTGAGTGTTCCATCGTCATTAGGAGGCCCTGAATGTTAGAATTAACTATTAGTTATTCGTCCCATTCGATAATCTAGACTCACGGGAGAACGTCCACAACGTGCCCGAGGCAGCAATAGACCCATGGAGACAAGTCGGCTGGAGGACGATGTATTGAATCGGGACGCAATTTGAGTGATCCATCGTCATTAGGTGGCCCTGAACGTTACAATTCACTATCAGTTATTTGTCCGATTCGAAAATCTTTGACCCACAGCAAAACGGCCATAAGGTGCCCGAGGCACCCATGGAGACAAGTCGGCTGGAGGACGATGAATTGAATCGGGACGCAATTTGAGTGATCCATCGTCATTAGGTGGCCCTGAACGTTACAATTCACTATCAGTTTTTCGTCCGATTAGAAAATCTTTGACTCACAGCAGAACGGCCATAAGGTGCCCGAGGCAGCAATAGACCAATGGAGACAAGTCTGCTGGAGGACGATGTATTGAATCGGCACGCAATTTGAGTGATCCATCGTCATTAGGTGGCCCTGAACGTTACAATTCACTATCAGTTTTTCGTCGCATTCGATAATCTAGACTCACAGCAGAACGGCCATAATGTGCCCGACTCAGCAATAGACCCATGGAGTCAAGTCTGCTGGAGGACGATGTATTGAATCGGGACGCAATTTGAGTGATCCATCGTCATTAGGTGGCCCTGAACGTTACAATTCACTATCAGATCTTCGTCCGATTCGAAAGTCTTTGACTCACAGCAGAACGGCCATAAGGTGCCCGAGGCAGCAATAGACCCATGGAGACAAGTCTGCTGGAGGACGATGTATTGAATCGGGCCACAATTTGAGTGATCCATCGTCATTAGGTGACCCTGAACGTTACGATTCACTATCAGTTTTTCGTCCGATTCGAAAATCTTTGACTCACAGCAGAACGGCCATAAGGTGCCCGAGGCAGCAATAGACAAATGGAGACAAGTCGGCTGGAGGACGACGTATTGAATCGGGACGCAATTTGAGTGATCCATCGTCATTAGGTGGCCCTGAATGTTACAATTCACTATCAGTTTTTCGTCCGATTCGAAAATCTTTGACTCACAGCAGAACGGCCATAAGGTGCCCGAGGCAGCAATAGACCCATGGACACAAGTCGGCTGGAGGACGATGTATTGAATCGGGACGCAATTTGAGTGATCCATCGTCATTAGGTGGCCCTGAATGTTACAATTCACTATCAGTTTATCGTCCGATTCGAAAATCTTTGACTCACAGCAGAACGCCCATAAAGTGCCCGAGGCAGCAATAGACCCATGGAGACAAGTCGGCTGGAGGACGATGTATTGAATCGGGCCGCAATTTGAGTGATCCTTCGTCATTAGGTGGCCCTGAAAGTTACAATTCACTATCAGTTTTCGTCCGAATCGAAAATCTTTGACTCACAGCAGAACAGCCATAAGGTACCCGATGCAGCAATAGACCCATGGAGACAAGTCGGCTGGAGGACGATGTATTGAATCGGGACGCAATTTGAGTGATCCATCATCATTAGGTGGCCCTGAACGTTACAATTCACTATCAGATCTTCGTCCGATTCGAAAATCTTTGACCCACAGCAGAACGGCCATAAGGTGCCCGAGGCAGCAATAGACCCATGGAGACAAGTAGGCTGGAGGACGATGTATTGAATCGGGCCGCAATTTGAGTGATCCATCGTCACTAGGTGGCCCTGAAAGTTACTATTCACTATCAGTTTTTCGTCCGAATCGAAAATCTTTGACTCACAGCAGAACAGCCATAAGGTGCCCGATGCAGCAATAGACCCATGGAGACAAGTCGGCTGGAGGACGATGTATTGAATCGGGACGCAATTTGAGTGATCCATCCTCATTAGGTGGCCATGAATGTTACAATTCACATTTGTTTTTCGTCCGATTCGAAAATCTTTGACTCACAGCAGAACGACCGTAAGGAACCCGTGGCAGCAATAGACCCATGGAGACAAGTCGGCTGGAGGACGATGTATTGAATCGGGACGTAATTTGAGTGATCCATCGTCATTAGGTGGCCCTGAATGTTACAATTCACTATCAGTATTTCGTCGCATTCGATAATCTAGACTCACAGCAGAACGGCCATAAGGTGCCCGAGGCAGCAATAGACCCATGGAGTCAAGTCGGCTGGAGGACGATGTATTGAATCGGGACGCAATTTGAGTGATCCATCGTCATTAGGTGGCCCTGAATGTTACAATTCACTATCAGTTTTTCGTCCGATTCGAAAATCTTTGACTCACAGCAGAACGGCCATAAGCTGCCCGAGGCAGCAATAGACCCATGGAAACAAGTCTGCTGGAGGACGATGTATTGAATCGGGACGCAATTTGAGTGTTCCATCGTCATTAGGAGGCCCTGAATGTTAGAGTTAACTACCAGTTTTTCGTCCCATTCGATAATCTAGACTCACGGGAGAACGTCCATAAGGTGCCCGAGGCAGCAATTGACCCATGGAGACAAGTCGGCTGCAGGACGATGTATTGAATCGGGACGCAATTTGAGTGATCCATCGTCATTAGGTGGCCCTGAATGATACAATTCACTATCAGTTTTTCGTCCGATTCGAAAATCTAGACTCACAGCAGAACGGCCATAAGGTGCCCGAGGCAGCAATAGGCCCATGGAGTCAAGTCGGCTGGAGGACGATGTATTGAATCGGGACGCAATTTGTGTGGTCCATCCTCATTATGTGGCCCTGAATGTTACAATTCACTATCAGTTTTTCGTCCGATTCGAAAATCTTTGACTCACAGCAGAACGGCCATAAGGTGCCCGAGGCAGCAATAGACCCATGGACACAAGTCGGCTGGAGGACGATGTATTGAATCGGGACGCAATTTGAGTTATCCAACGTCATTAGGTGGCCCTGAATGTTACAATTCACTATCAGTTTATCGTCCGATTCGAAAATCTTTGACTCACAGCAGAACGCCCATAAGGTGCCCGAGGCAGCAATAGACCCATGGAATCAGGTCTGCTGGAGGACGATGTACTGAATCGGGACGCAATTTGAGTGATCCATCGTTATTAGGTGGCCCTGAACGTTACAATTCACTATCAGATCTTCGTCCGATTCGAAAGTCTTTGACCCACAGCAGAACGGCCATAAGGTGCCCGAGGCAGCAATAGACCCATGGAGACAGGTCGGGTGGAGGACGATGTTTTGAATCGGGACGCAATTTGAGTGATCCATCATCATTAGGTGGCCCTGAACGTTACAATTCACTATCAGATCTTTGTCCGATTCGAAAATCTTTGACCCACAGCAGAACGGCCATAAGGTGCCCGAGGCAGCAATAGACCCATGGAGACAAGTCGGCTGGAGGAGGATGTATTGAATCGGGCCGCAATTTGAGTGATCCATCGTCATTAGGTGGCCTTGAAAGTTACAATTCACTATCAGTTTTTCGTCCGAATCGAAAATCTTTGACTCACAGCAGAACAGCCATAATGTGCCCGATGCAGCAATAGACCCATGGAGACAAGTCGGCTGGAGGACGATGTATTGAATCGGGACGCAATTTGAGTGATCCATCCTCATTAGGTGGCCATGAATGTTACAATTCACTATCTGTTTTTCGTCCGATTCGAAAATCTTTGACTCACAGCAGAACGGCCGTAAGGTGCCCGAGGCAGCAATAGACCCATGGAGACAAGTATGCAGGATGACAATGTATTGAATCGCGACGCAATTTGAGTGTTCCATCGTCATTAGGAGGCCCTGAATGTTAGAATTAACTATTAGTTATTCGTCCCATTCGATAATCTTGACTCACGGGAGAACGTCCACAACGTGCCCGAGGCAGCAATAGACCCATGGAGACAAGTCGGCTGGAGGACGATGTATTGAATCGGGCCGCAATTTGAGTGATCCATCCTCATTAGGTGGCCATGAATGTTACAATTCACTATCTGTTTTTCGTCCGATTCGAAAATCTTTGACTCACAGCAGAACGGCCGTAAGGTGCCCGAGGCAGCAATAGACCCATGGAGACAAGTCTGCAGGATGACAATGTATTGAATCGCGACGCAATTTGAGTGTTCCATCGTCATTAGGAGGCCCTGAATGTTAGAATTAACTATTAGTTATTCGTCCCATTCGATAATCTAGACTCACGGGAGAACGGCCATAAGGTGCCCGAGGCAGCAATAGACCCATGGAGTCAAGTCGGCTGCAGGACGATGTATTGAATCGGGACGCAATTTGTGTGATCCATCCTCATTAGGTGGCCCTGAACGTTACAATTCACTATCAGTTTTTCGTCCGATTCGAAAATTTTTGACTCACAGCAGAACGGCCATAAGGTGCCCGAGGCAGCAATAGACCCATGGAGACAAGTCTGCTGGAGGACGATGTATTGAATCGGGACGCAATTTGAGTGATGCATCGTCATTAGGTGGCCCTGAACGTTACAATTCACTATCAGTTTTTCGTCGCATTCGATAATCTAGACTCACAGCAGATCGGCCATAAGGTGCCCGACTAAGCAATAGACCCATGGAGACAAGTCTGCAGGATGACAATGTATTGAATCGCGACGCAATTTGAGTGTTCCATCGTCATTAGGATACCCTGAATGTTAGAATTAACTATTAGTTTTTCGTCCCATTCGATAATCTAGACTCACGGGAGAACTTCCATAACGTGCCCGAGGCAGCAATAGACCCATGGAGACAAGTCGGCTGGAGGACGATGTATTGAATCGGGACGCAATTTGAGTGATCCATCGTCATTAGGTGGCCCTGAAAGTTACTATTCACTATCAGTTTTTCGTCCGATTCGAAAATCTTTGACTCACAGCAAAACGGCCATAAGGTGCCCGAGGCAGCAATAGACAAACGGAGACAAGTCGGCTGGAGGACGACGTATTGAATCGGGACGCAATTTGAGTGATCCATCGTCATTAGGTGGCCCTGAGCGTTACAATTCACTATCAGTTTTTCGTCCCATTCGATAATCTAGACTCACAGCAGAACGGCCATAAGGTGCCCGAGGCAGCAATAGGCCCATGGAGTCAAGTCGGCTGGAGGACGATGTATTGAATCGGGACGCAATTTGTGTGGTCCATCCTCATTATGTGGCCCTGAATGTTACAATTCACTATCAGTTTTTCGTCCGATTCGAAAATCTTTGACTCACAGCAGAACGGCCATAAGGTGCCCGAGGCAGCAAAAGACCCATGGACACAAGTCGGCTGGAGGACGATGTATTGAATCGGGACGCAATTTGAGTGATCCAACGTCATTAGGTGGCCCTGAATGTTACAATTCACTATCAGTTTATCGTCCGATTCGAAAATCTTTGACTCACAGCAGAACGCCCATAAGGTGCCCGAGGCAGCAATAGACCCATGGAGTCAGGTCTGCTGGAGGACGATGTATTGAATCGGGACGCAATTTGAGTGATCCATCGTTATTAGGTGGCCCTGAACGTTACAATTCACTATCAGATCTTCGTCCGATTCGAAAGTCTTTGACCCACAGCAGAACGGCCATAAGGAGCCCGAGGCAGCAATAGACCCATGGAGACAAGTCTGCTGGAGGACGATGTATTGAATCGGGCCGCAATTTGAGTGATCCATCGTCATTAGGTGGCCCTGAAAGTTACAATTTACTATCAGTTTTCGTCCGAATCGAAAATCTTTGACTCACAGCAGAACAGCCATAAGGTGCCCGATGCAGCAATAGACCCATGGAGACAGGTCGGGTGGAGGACGATGTATTGAATCGGGACGCAATTTGAGTGATCCATCATCATTAGGTGGCCCTGAACGTTACAATTCACTATCAGATCTTTGTCCGATTCGAAAATCTTTGACCCACAGCAGAACGGCCATAAGGTGCCCGAGGCAGCAATAGACCCATGGAGACAAGTCGGCTGGAGGACGATGTATTGAATCGGGCCGTAATTTGAGTGATCCATCGTCATTAGGTGGCCTTGAAAGTTACAATTCACTATCAGTTTTTCGTCCGAATCGAAAATCTTTGACTCACAGCAGAACAGCCATAATGTGCCCGATGCAGCAATAGACCCATGGAGACAAGTCGGCTGGAGGACGATGTATTGAATCGGGACGCAATTTGAGTGATCCATCCTCATTAGGTGGCCATGAATGTTACAATTCACTATCTGTTTTTCGTCCGATTCGAAAATCTTTGACTCACAGCAGAACGGCCGTAAGGTGCCCGAGGCAGCAATAGACCCATGGAGACAAGTCTGCAGGATGACAATGTATTGAATCGCGACGCAATTTGAGTGTTCCATCGTCATTAGGAGGCCCTGAATGTTAGAATTAACTATTAGTTATTCGTCCCATTCGATAATCTAGACTCACGGGAGAACGTCCACAACGTGCCCGAGGCAGCAATAGACCCATGGAGACAAGTCGGCTGGAGGACGATGTATTGAATCGGGACGCAATTTGAGTGATCCATCGTCATTAGGTGGCCCTGAACGTTACAATTCACTATCAGTTTTTTGTCCGATTCGAAAATCTTTGACCCACAGCAAAACGGCCATAAGGTGCCCGAGGCACCCATGGAGACAAGTCGGCTGGAGGACGATGTATTGAATCGGGACGCAATTTGAGTGATCCATCGTCATTAGGTGGCCCTGAACGTTACAATTCACTATCAGTTTTTCGTCCGATTCGAAAATCTTTGACTCACAGCAGAACGGCCATAAGGTGCCCGAGGCAGCAATAGACCCATGGAGACAAGTCTGCTGGAGGACGATGTATTGAATCGGCACGCAATTTGAATGATCCATCGTCATTAGGTGGCCCTGAACGTTACAATTCACTATCAGTTTTTCGTCGCATTCGATAATCTAGACTCACAGCAGAACGGCCATAATGTGCCCGACTCAGCAATAGACCCATGGAGTCAAGTAGGCTGGAGGACGATGTATTGAATCGGGTCACAATTTGAGTGATCCATCGTCATTAGGTGGCCCAGAAAGTTACAATTCACTATCAGTTTTCGTCCGAATCGAAAATCTTTGACTCACAGCAGAACAGCCATAAGGTGCCCGATGCAGCAATAGACCCATGGAGACAAGTCGGCTGGAGGACGATGTATTGAATCGGTACGCAATTTGAGTGATCCATCATCATTAGGTGGCCCTGATTGTTACAATTCACTATCAGATCTTCGTCCGATTCGAAAATCTTTGACCCACAGCTGAACTGCCATAAGGTGCCCGAGGCAGCAATAGACCCATGGAGTCAAGTCTGCTGGAGGACGATGTATTGAATCGGGCCACAATTTGAGTGATCCATCGTCATTAGGTGGCCCTGAACGTTACGATTCACTATCAGTTTTTCGTCCGATTCGAAAATCTTTGACTCACAGCAGAACGGCCATAAGGTGCCCGAGGCAGCAATAGACAAATGGAGACAAGTCGGCTGGAGGACGACGTATTGAATCGGGACGCAATTTGAGTGATCCATCGTCATTAGGTGGCCCTGAATGTTACAATTCACTATCAGTTTTTCGTCCGATTCGAAAATCTTTGACTCACAGCAGAACGGCCATAAGGTGCCCGAGGCAGCAATAGACCCATGGACACAAGTCGGCTGGAGGACGATGTATTGAATCGGGACGCAATTTGAGTGATCCATCGTCATTAGGTGGCCCTGAATGTTACAATTCACTATCAGTTTATCGTCCGATTCGAAAATCTTTGACTCACAGCAGAACGCCCATAAAGTGCCCGAGGCAGCAATAGACCCATGGAGACAAGTCGGCTGGAGGACGATGTATTGAATCGGGCCGCAATTTGAGTGATCCATCGTCATTAGGTGGCCCTGAAAGTTACAATTCACTATCAGTTTTCGTCCGAATCGAAAATCTTTGACTCACAGCAGAACAGCCATAAGGTGCCCGATGCAGCAATAGACCCATGGAGACAAGTCGGCTGGAGGACGATGTATTGAATCGGGCCGCAATTTGAGTGATCCATCGTCATTAGGTGGCCCTGAAAGTTACAATTTACTATCAGTTTTCGTCCGAATCGAAAATCTTTGACTCACAGCAGAACAGCCATAAGGTGCCCGATGCAGCAATAGACCCATGGAGACAGGTCTGGTGGAAGACGATGTATTGAATCGGGACGCAATTTGAGTGATTCATCATCATTAGGTGGCCCTGAACGTTACAATTCACTATCAGATCTTTGTCCGATTCGAAAATCTTTGACCCACAGCAGAACGGCCATAAGGTGCCCGAGGCAGCAATAGACCCATGGAGACAAGTCGGCTGGAGGACGATGTATTGAATCGGGCCGCAATTTGAGTGATCCATCGTCAGTGGTGGCCTTGAAAGTTACAATTCACTATCAGTTTTTCGTCCGAATCGAAAATCTTTGACTCACAGCAGAACAGCCATAATGTGCCCGATGCAGCAATAGACCCATGGAGACAAGTCGGCTGGAGGACGATGTATTGAATCGGGACGCAATTTGAGTGATCCATCCTCATTAGGTGGCCATGAATGTTACAATTCACTATCTGTTTTTCGTCCGATTCGAAAATCTTTGACTCACAGCAGAACGGCCGTAAGGTGCCCGAGGCAGCAATAGACCCATGGAGACAAGTCTGCAGGATGACAATGTATTGAATCGCGACGCAATTTGAGTGTTCCATCGTCATTAGGAGGCCCTGAATGTTAGAATTAACTATTAGTTATTCGTCCCATTCGATAATCTAGACTCACGGGAGAACGTCCACAACGTGCCCGAGGCAGCAATAGACCCATGGAGACAAGTCGGCTGGAGGACGATGTATTGAATCGGGACGCAATTTGAGTGATCCATCGTCATTAGGTGGCCCTGAACGTTACAATTCACTATCAGTTTTTTGTCCGATTCGAAAATCTTTGACCCACAGCAAAACGGCCATAAGGTGCCCGAGGCACCCATGGAGACAAGTCGGCTGGAGGACGATGTATTGAATCGGGACGCAATTTGAGTGATCCATCGTCATTAGGTGGCCCTGAACGTTACAATTCACTATCAGTTTTTCGTCCGATTCGAAAATCTTTGACTCACAGCAGAACGGCCATAAGGTGCCCGAGGCAGCAATAGACCCATGGAGACAAGTCTGCTGGAGGACGATGTATTGAATCGGCACGCAATTTGAGTGATCCATCGTCATTAGGTGGCCCTGAACGTTACAATTCACTATCAGTTTTTCGTCGCATTCGATAATCTAGACTCACAGCAGAACGGCCATAATGTGCCCGACTTAGCAATAGACCCATGGAGTCAAGTAGGCTGGAGGACGATGTATTGAATCGGGTCACAATTTGAGTGATCCATCGTCATTAGGTGGCCCAGAAAGTTACAATTCACTATCAGTTTTCGTCCGAATCGAAAATCTTTGACTCACAGCAGAACAGCCATAAGGTGCCCGATGCAGCAATAGACCCAAGGAGACAAGTCGGCTGGAGGACGATGTATTGAATCGGTACGCAATTTGAGTGATCCATCATCATTAGGTGGCCCTGATTGTTACAATTCACTATCAGATCTTCGTCCGATTCGAAAATCTTTGACCCACAGCTGAACTGCCATAAGGTGCCCGAGGCAGCAATAGACCCATGGAGTCAAGTCTGCTGGAGGACGATGTATTGAATCGGGCCACAATTTGAGTGATCCATCGTCATTAGGTGGCCCTGAACGTTACGATTCACTATCAGTTTTTCGTCCGATTCGAAAATCTTTGACTCACAGCAGAACGGCCATAAGGTGCCCGAGGCAGCAATAGACAAATGGAGACAAGTCGGCTGGAGGACGACGTATTGAATCGGGACGCAATTTGAGTGATCCATCGTCATTAGGTGGCCCTGAATGTTACAATTCACTATCAGTTTTTCGTCCGATTCGAAAATCTTTGACTCACAGCAGAACGGCCATAAGGTGCCCGAGGCAGCAATAGACCCATGGACACAAGTCGGCTGGAGGACGATGTATTGAATCGGGACGCAATTTGAGTGATCCATCGTCATTAGGTGGCCCTGAATGTTACAATTCACTATCAGTTTATCGTCCGATTCGAAAATCTTTGACTCACAGCAGAACGCCCATAAAGTGCCCGAGGCAGCAATAGACCCATGGAGACAAGTCGGCTGGAGGACGATGTATTGAATCGGGCCGCAATTTGAGTGATCCATCGTCATTAGGTGGCCCTGAAAGTTACAATTCACTATCAGTTTTCGTCCGAATCGAAAATCTTTGACTCACAGCAGAACAGCCATAAGGTGCCCGATGCAGCAATAGACCCATGGAGACAAGTCGGCTGGAGGACGATGTATTGAATCGGGCCGCAATTTGAGTGATCCATCGTCATTAGGTGGCCCTGAAAGTTACAATTTACTATCAGTTTTCGTCCGAATCGAAAATCTTTGACTCACAGCAGAACAGCCATAAGGTGCCCGATGCAGCAATAGACCCATGGAGACAGGTCTGGTGGAAGACGATGTATTGAATCGGGACGCAATTTGAGTGATTCATCATCATTAGGTGGCCCTGAACGTTACAATTCACTATCAGATCTTTGTCCGATTCGAAAATCTTTGACCCACAGCAGAACGGCCATAAGGTGCCCGAGGCAGCAATAGACCCATGGAGACAAGTCGGCTGGAGGACGATGTATTGAATCGGGCCGCAATTTGAGTGATCCATCGTCAGTGGTGGCCTTGAAAGTTACAATTCACTATCAGTTTTTCGTCCGAATCGAAAATCTTTGACTCACAGCAGAACAGCCATAATGTGCCCGATGCAGCAATAGACCCATGGAGACAAGTCGGCTGGAGGACGATGTATTGAATCGGGACGCAATTTGAGTGATCCATCCTCATTAGGTGGCCATGAATGTTACAATTCACTATCTGTTTTTCGTCCGATTCGAAAATCTTTGACTCACAGCAGAACGGCCGTAAGGTGCCCGAGGCAGCAATAGACCCATGGAGACAAGTCTGCAGGATGACAATGTATTGAATCGCGACGCAATTTGAGTGTTCCATCGTCATTAGGAGGCCCTGAATGTTAGAATTAACTATTAGTTATTCGTCCCATTCGATAATCTAGACTCACGGGAGAACGTCCACAACGTGCCCGAGGCAGCAATAGACCCATGGAGACAAGTCGGCTGGAGGACGATGTATTGAATCGGGACGCAATTTGAGTGATCCATCGTCATTAGGTGGCCCTGAACGTTACAATTCACTATCAGTTTTTTGTCCGATTCGAAAATCTTTGACCCACAGCAAAACGGCCATAAGGTGCCCGAGGCACCCATGGAGACAAGTCGGCTGGAGGACGATGTATTGAATCGGGACGCAATTTGAGTGATCCATCGTCATTAGGTGGCCCTGAACGTTACAATTCACTATCAGTTTTTCGTCCGATTCGAAAATCTTTGACTCACAGCAGAACGGCCATAAGGTGCCCGAGGCAGCAATAGACCCATGGAGACAAGTCTGCTGGAGGACGATGTATTGAATCGGCACGCAATTTGAGTGATCCATCGTCATTAGGTGGCCCTGAACGTTACAATTCACTATCAGTTTTTCGTCGCATTCGATAATCTAGACTCACAGCAGAACGGCCATAATGTGCCCGACTTAGCAATAGACCCATGGAGTCAAGTAGGCTGGAGGACGATGTATTGAATCGGGTCACAATTTGAGTGATCCATCGTCATTAGGTGGCCCAGAAAGTTACAATTCACTATCAGTTTTCGTCCGAATCGAAAATCTTTGACTCACAGCAGAACAGCCATAAGGTGCCCGATGCAGCAATAGACCCAAGGAGACAAGTCGGCTGGAGGACGATGTATTGAATCGGCACGCAATTTGAGTGATCCATCATCATTAGGTGGCCCTGATTGTTACAATTCACTATCAGATCTTCGTCCGATTCGAAAATCTTTGACCCACAGCTGAACTGCCATAAGGTGCCCGAGGCAGCAATAGACCCATGGAGTCAAGTCTGCTGGAGGACGATGTATTGAATCGGGCCACAATTTGAGTGATCCATCGTCATTAGGTGGCCCTGAACGTTACGATTCACTATCAGTTTTTCGTCCGATTCGAAAATCTTTGACTCACAGCAGAACGGCCATAAGGTGCCCGAGGCAGCAATAGACAAATGGAGACAAGTCGGCTAAAGGACGACGTATTGAATCGGGACGCAATTTGAGTGATCCATCGTCATTAGGTGGCCCTGAATGTTACAATTCACTATCAGTTTTTCGTCCGATTCGAAAATCTTTGACTCACAGCAGAACGGCCATAAGGTGCCCGAGGCAGCAATAGACCCATGGACATAAGTCGGCTGGAGGACGATGTATTGAATCGGGACGCAATTTGAGTGATCCATCGTCATTAGGTGGCCCTGAATGTTACAATTCACTATCAGTTTATCGTCCGATTCGAAAATCTTTGACTCACAGCAGAACGCCCATAAAGTGCCCGAGGCAGCAATAGACCCATGGAGACAAGTCGGCTGGAGGACGATGTATTGAATCGGGCCGCAATTTGAGTGATCCATCGTCACTAGGTGGCCCTGAAAGTTACTATTCACTATCAGTTTTTCGTCCGAATCGAAAATCTTTGACTCACAGCAGAACAGCCATAAGGTGCCCGATGCAGCAATAGACCCATGGAGACAAGTCGGCTGGAGGACGATGTATTGAATCGGGACGCAATTTGAGTGATCCATCCTCATTAGGTGGCCATGAATGTTACAATTCACATTTGTTTTTCGTCCGATTCGAAAATCTTTGACTCACAGCAGAACGACCGTAAGGTACCCGTGGCAGCAATAGACCCATGGAGACAAGTCGGCTGGAGGACGATGTATTGAATCGGGACGTAATTTGAGTGATCCATCGTCATTAGGTGGCCCTGAATGTTACAATTCACTATCAGTTTTTCGTCGCATTCGATAATCTAGACTCACAGCAGAACGGCCATAAGGTGCCCGAGGCAGCAATAGACCCATGGAGTCAAGTCGGCTGGAGGACGATGTATTGAATCGGGACGCAATTTGAGTGATCCATCGTCATTAGGTGGCCCTGAATGTTACAATTCACTATCAGTTTTTCGTCCGATTCGAAAATCTTTGACTCACAGCAAAACGGCCATAAGCTGCCCGAGGCAGCAATAGACCCATGGAAACAAGTCTGCTGGAGGACGATGTATTGAATCGGGATGCAATTTGAGTGTTCCATCGTAATTAGGAGGCCCTGAATGTTAGAATTAACTACCAGTTTTTCGTCCCATTCGATAATCTAGACTCACGGGAGAACGTCCATAAGGTGCCCGAGGCAGCAATTGACCCATGGAGACAAGTCGGCTGCAGGACGATGTATTGAATCGGGACGCAATTTGAGTGATCCATCGTCATTAGGTGGCCCTGAATGATACAATTCACTATCAGTTTTTCGTCCGATTCGAAAATCTAGACTCACAGCAGAACGGCCATAAGGTGCCCGAGGCAGCAATAGGCCCATGGAGTCAAGTCGGCTGGAGGACGATGTATTGAATCGGGACGCAATTTGTGTGGTCCATCCTCATTATGTGGCCCTGAATGTTACAATTCACTATCAGTTTTTCGTCCGATTCGAAAATCTTTGACTCACAGCAGAACGGCCATAAGGTGCCCGAGGCAGCAATAGACCCATGGACACAAGTCGGCTGGAGGACGATGTATTGAATCGGGACGCAATTTGAGTTATCCAACGTCATTAGGTGGCCCTGAATGTTACAATTCACTATCAGTTTATCGTCCGATTCGAAAATCTTTGACTCACAGCAGAACGCCCATAAGGTGCCCGAGGCAGCAATAGACTCATGGAATCAGGTCTGCTGGAGGACGATGTATTGAATCGGGACGCAATTTGAGTCATCCATCGTTATTAGGTGGCCCTGAACGTTACAATTCACTATCAGATCTTCGTCCGATTCGAAAGTCTTTGACCCACAGCAGAACGGCCATAAGGTGCCCGAGGCAGCAATAGACCCATGGAGACAGGTCGGGTGGAGGACGATGTTTTGAATCGGGACGCAATTTGAGTGATCCATCATCATTAGGTGGCCCTGAACGTTACAATTCACTATCAGATCTTTGTCCGATTCGAAAATCTTTGACCCACAGCAGAACGGCCCTAAGGGGCCCGAGGCAGCAATAGACCCATGGAGTCAAGTCGGCTGGAGGACGATGTATTGAATCGGGACGCAATTTGTGTGGTCCATCCTCATTAGGTGGCCCTGAACGTTACAATTCACTATCAGTTTTTCGTCCGATTCGAAAATTTTTGACTCACAGCAGAACGGCCATAAGGTGCCCGAGGCAGCAACAGACCCATGGAGACAAGTCTGCTGGAGGACGATGTATTGAATCGGGACGCAATTTGAGTGATGCATCGTCATTAGGTGGCCCTGAACGTTACAATTCACTATCAGTTTTTCGTCGCATTCGATAATCTAGACTCACAGCAGATCGGCCATAAGGTGCCCGACTCAGCAATAGACCCATGGAGACAAGTCTGCAGGATGACAATGTATTGAATCGGGACGCAATTTGAGTGATCCAACGTCATTAGGTGGCCCTGAATGTTACAATTCACTATCAGTTTATCGTCCGATTCGAAAATCTTTGACTCACAGCAGAACGCCCATAAGGTGCCCGAGGCAGCAATAGACCCATGGAGTCAGGTCTGCTGGAGGATGATGTATTGAATCGGGACGCAATTTGAGTGATCCATCGTTATTAGGTGGCCCTGAACGTTACAATTCACTATCAGATCTTCGTCCGATTCGAAAGTCTTTGACCCACAGCAGAACGGCCATAAGGAGCCCGAGGCAGCAATAGACCCATGGAGACAAGTCTGCTGGAGGACGATGTATTGAATCGGGCCGCAATTTGAGTGATCCATCGTCATTAGGTGGCCCTGAAAGTTACAATTTACTATCAGTTTTCGTCCGAATCGAAAATCTTTGACTCACAGCAGAACAGCCATAAGGTGCCCGATGCAGCAATAGACCCATGGAGACAGGTCGGGTGGAGGACGATGTATTGAATCGGGACGCAATTTGAGTGATCCATCATCATTAGGTGGCCCTGAACGTTACAATTCACTATCAGATCTTTGTCCGATTCGAAAATCTTTGACCCACAGCAGAACGGCCATAAGGTGCCCGAGGCAGCAATAGACCCATGGAGACAAGTCGGCTGGAGGACGATGTATTGAATCGGGCCGCAATTTGAGTGATCCATCGTCATTAGGTGGCCTTGAAAGTTACAATTCACTATCAGTTTTTCGTCCGAATCGAAAATCTTTGACTCACAGCAGAACAGCCATAATGTGCCCGATGCAGCAATAGACCCATGGAGACAAGTCGGCTGGAGGACGATGTATTGAATCGGGACGCAATTTGAGTGATCCATCCTCATTAGGTGGCCATGAATGTTACAATTCACTATCTGTTTTTCGTCCGATTCGAAAATCTTTGACTCACAGCAGAACGGCCGTAAGGTGCCCGAGGCAGCAATAGACCCATGGAGACAAGTCTGCAGGATGACAATGTATTGAATCGCGACGCAATTTGAGTGTTCCATCGTCATTAGGAGGCCCTGAATGTTAGAATTAACTATTAGTTATTCGTCCCATTCGATAATCTAGACTCACGGGAGAACGTCCACAACGTGCCCGAGGCAGCAATAGACCCATGGAGACAAGTCGGCTGGAGGACGATGTATTGAATCGGGACGCAATTTGAGTGATCCATCGTCATTAGGTGGCCCTGAACGTTACAATTCACTATCAGTTTTTTGTCCGATTCGAAAATCTTTGACCCACAGCAAAACGGCCATAAGGTGCCCGAGGCACCCATGGAGACAAGTCGGCTGGAGGACGATGTATTGAATCGGGACGCAATTTGAGTGATCCATCGTCATTAGGTGGCCCTGAACGTTACAATTCACTATCAGTTTTTCGTCCGATTAGAAAATCTTTGACTCACAGCAGAACGGCCATAAGGTGCCCGAGGCAGCAATAGACCCATGGAGACAAGTCTGCTGGAGGACGATGTATTGAATCGGCACGCAATTTGAGTGATCCATCGTCATTAGGTGGCCCTGAACGTTACAATTCACTATCAGTTTTTCGTCGCATTCGATAATCTAGACTCACAGCAGAACGGCCATAATGTGCCCGACTCAGCAATAGACCCATGGAGTCAAGTCTGCTGGAGGACGATGTATTGAATCGGGACGCAATTTGAGTGATCCATCGTCATTAGGTGGCCCTGAACGTTACAATTCACTATCAGATCTTCGTCCGATTCGAAAGTCTTTGACTCACAGCAGAACGGCCATAAGGTGCCCGAGGCAGCAATAGACCCATGGAGACAAGTCTGCTGGAGGACGATGTATTGAATCGGGCCACAATTTGAGTGATCCATCGTCATTAGGTGACCCTGAACGTTACGATTCACTATCAGTTTTTCGTCCGATTCGAAAATCTTTGACTCACAGCAGAACGGCCATAAGGTGCCCGAGGCAGCAATAGACAAATGGAGACAAGTCGGCTGGAGGACGACGTATTGAATCGGGACGCAATTTGAGTGATCCATCGTCATTAGGTGGCCCTGAATGTTACAATTCACTATCAGTTTTTCGTCCGATTCGAAAATCTTTGACTCACAGCAGAACGGCCATAAGGTGCCCGTGGCAGCAATAGACCCATGGACACAAGTCGGCTGGAGGACGATGTATTGAATCGGGACGCAATTTGAGTGATCCATCGTCATTAGGTGGCCCTGAATGTTACAATTCACTATCAGTTTATCGTCCGATTCGAAAATCTTTGACTCACAGCAGAACGCCCATAAAGTGCCCGAGGCAGCAATAGACCCATGGAGACAAGTCGGCTGGAGGACGATGTATTGAATCGGGCCGCAATTTGAGTGATCCTTCGTCATTAGGTGGCCCTGAAAGTTACAATTCACTATCAGTTTTCGTCCGAATCGAAAATCTTTGACTCACAGCAGAACAGCCATAAGGTGCCCGATGCAGCAATAGACCCATGGAGACAAGTCGGCTGGAGGACGATGTATTGAATCGGGACGCAATTTGAGTGATCCATCATCATTAGGTGGCCCTGAACGTTACAATTCACTATCAGATCTTCGTCCGATTCGAAAATCTTTGACCCACAGCAGAAAGGCCATAAGGTGCCCGAGGCAGCAATAGACCCATGGAGACAAGTAGGCTGGAGGACGATGTATTGAATCGGGCCGCAATTTGAGTGATCCATCGTCACTAGGTGGCCCTGAAAGTTACTATTCACTATCAGTTTTTCGTCCGAATCGAAAATCTTTGACTCACAGCAGAACAGCCATAAGGTGCCCGATGCAGCAATAGACCCATGGAGACAAGTCGGCTGGAGGACGATGTATTGAATCGGGACGCAATTTGAGTGATCCATCCTCATTAGGTGGCCATGAATGTTACAATTCACATTTGTTTTTCGTCCGATTCGAAAATCTTTGACTCACAGCAGAACGACCGTAAGGAACCCGTGGCAGCAATAGACCCATGGAGACAAGTCGGCTGGAGGACGATGTATTGAATCGGGACGTAATTTGAGTGATCCATCGTCATTAGGTGGCCCTGAATGTTACAATTCACTATCAGTATTTCGTCGCATTCGATAATCTAGACTCACAGCAGAACGGCCATAAGGTGCCCGAGGCAGCAATAGACCCATGGAGTCAAGTCGGCTGGAGGACGATGTATTGAATCGGGACGCAATTTGAGTGATCCATCGTCATTAGGTGGCCCTGAATGTTACAATTCACTATCAGTTTTTCCTCCGATTCGAAAATCTTTGACTCACAGCAGAACGGCCATAAGCTGCCCGAGGCAGCAATAGACCCATGGAAACAAGTCTGCTGGAGGACGATGTATTGAATCGGGACGCAATTTGAGTGTTCCATCGTCATTAGGAGGCCCTGAATGTTAGAGTTAACTACCAGTTTTTCGTCCCATTCGATAATCTAGACTCACGGGAGAACGTCCATAAGGTGCCCGAGGCAGCAATTGACCCATGGAGACAAGTCGGCTGCAGGACGATGTATTGAATCGGGACGCAATTTGAGTGATCCATCGTCATTAGGTGGCCCTGAATGATACAATTCACTATCAGTTTTTCGTCCGATTCGAAAATCTAGACTCACAGCAGAACGGCCATAAGGTGCCCGAGGCAGCAATAGGCCCATGGAGTCAAGTCGGCTGGAGGACGATGTATTGAATCGGGACGCAATTTGTGTGGTCCATCCTCATTATGTGGCCCTGAATGTTACAATTCACTATCAGTTTATCGTCCGATTCGAAAATCTTTGACTCACAGCAGAACGCCCATAAGGTGCCCGAGGCAGCAATAGACCCATGGAATCAGGTCTGCTGGAGGACGATGTATTGAATCGGGACGCAATTTGAGTGATCCATCGTTATTAGGTGGCCCTGAACGTTACAATTCACTATCAGATCTTCGTCCGATTCGAAAGTCTTTGACCCACAGCAGAACGGCCATAAGGTGCCCGAGGCAGCAATAGACCCATGGAGACAGGTCGGGTGGAGGACGATGTTTTGAATCGGGACGCAATTTGAGTGATCCATCATCATTAGGTGGCCCTGAACGTTACAATTCACTATCAGATCTTTGTCCGATTCGAAAATCTTTGACCCACAGCAGAACGGCCATAAAGTGCCCGAGGCAGCAATAGACCCATGGAGACAAGTCGGCTGGAGGAGGATGTATTGAATCGGGCCGCAATTTGAGTGATCCATCGTCATTAGGTGGCCTTGAAAGTTACAATTCACTATCAGTTTTTCGTCCGAATCGAAAATCTTTGACTCACAGCAGAACAGCCATAATGTGCCCGATGCAGCAATAGACCCATGGAGACAAGTCGGCTGGAGGACGATGTATTGAATCGGGACGCAATTTGAGTGATCCATCCTCATTAGGTGGCCATGAATGTTACAATTCACTATCTGTTTTTCGTCCGATTCGAAAATCTTTGACTCACAGCAGAATGGCCGTAAGGTGCCCGAGGCAGCAATAGACCCATGGAGACAAGTCTGCAGGATGACAATGTATTGAATCGCGACGCAATTTGAGTGTTCCATCGTCATTAGGAGGCCCTGAATGTTAGAATTAACTATTAGTTATTCGTCCCATTCGATAATCTAGACTCACGGGAGAACGTCCACAACGTGCCCGAGGCAGCAATAGACCCATGGAGACAAGTCGGCTGGAGGACGATGTATTGAATCGGGCCGCAATTTGAGTGATCCATCCTCATTAGGTGGCCATGAATGTTACAATTCACTATCTGTTTCTCGTCCGATTCGAAAATCTTTGACTCACAGCAGAACGGCCGTAAGGTGCCCGAGGCAGCAATAGACCCATGGAGACAAGTCTGCAGGATGACAATGTATTGAATCGCGACGCAATTTGAGTGTTCCATCGTCATTAGGAGGCCCTGAATGTTAGAATTAACTATTAGTTATTCGTCCCATTCGATAATCTAGACTCACGGGAGAACGTCCACAACGTGCCCGAGGCAGCAATACACCCATGGAGACAAGTCGGCTGGAGGACGATGTATTGAATCGGGACGCAATTTGAGTGATCCATCGTCATTAGGTGGCCCTGAACGTTACAATTCACTATCAGTTTTTTGTCCGATTCGAAAGTCTTTGACCCACAGCAAAACGGCCATAAGGTGCCCGAGGCAGCAATAGACCCATGGAGACAAGTCGGCTGGAGGACGATGTATTGAATCGGGACGCAATTTGAGTGATCCATCATCATTAGGTGGCCTGAACGAACAATTCACTATCAGATCTTCGTCCGATTCGAAAATCTTTGACCCACAGCAGAACGGCGATAAGGTGCCCGAGGCAGCAATAGACCCATGGAGACAAGTCGGCTGGAGGACGATGTATTGAATCGGGCCGCAATTTGAGTGATCCATCGTCATTAGGTGGCCCTGAAAGTTACAATTCACTATCAGTTTTTCGTCCGAATCGAAAATCATTGACCCACAGCAGAACAGCCATAAGGTGCCCGATGCAGCAATAGACCCATGGAGACAAGTCGGCTGGAGGACGATGTATTGAATCGGGACGCAATTTGAGTGATCCATCGTCATTAGGTGGCAATGAATGTTACAATTCACTATCTGTTTTTCGTCCGATTCGAAAATCTTTGACACACAGCAGAACGGCCGTAAGGTGCCCGAGGCAGCAATAGACCCATGGGGACAAGTCTGCAGGATGACGATGTATTGTATCGCGACGCAATTTGAGTGTTCCATCGTCATTAGGAGGCCCTGAATGTTAGAATTAACTATCAGTTTTTCGTCCCATTCGATAATCTAGACTCACGGGAGAACGATCATAAGGTGCCCGAGGCAGCAATTGACCCATGGAGACAAGTCGGCTGCAGGACGATGTATTGAATCGGGACGCAATTTGAGTGATCCATCGTCATTAGGTGGCCCTGAATGTTACAATTCACTATCAGTTTTTCGTCCGATTCGAAAATCTTTGACCCACAGCTAAACGGCCATAAGGTGCCCGAGGCAGCAATAGACCCATGGAGACAAGTCGGCTGGAGGACGATGTATTGAATCGGGACGCAATTTGAGTGATCCATCGTCATTAGGTGGCCCTGAACGTTAGAATTCACTATCAGTTTTTTGTCCGATTCGAAATTCTTTGACCCACAGCAAAACAGCCATAAGGTGCCCGAGGCAGCAATTGACCCATGGAGACAAGTCGGCTGCAGGACGATGTATTGAATCGGGACGCAATTTGAGTGATCCATCGTCATTAGGTGGCCCTGAACGTTACGATTCACTATCAGTTTTTCGTCCGATTCGAAAATCTTTGACTCACAGCAGAACGCCCATAAGGTGCCCGAGGCAGCAATAGACCCATGGAGACAAGTCGGCTGGAGGACGATGGATTGAATCGGGCCGCAATTTGAGTGATCCATCGTCATTAGCTGGCCCTGAAAGTTACAATTCACTACCAGTTTTCGACCGAATCGAAAATCTTTGACTCACAGCAGAACAGCCATAAGGTGCCCGATGCAGCAATAGACCCATGGAGACAAGTCGGCTGGAGGACGATGTATTGAATCGGGACGCAATTTGAGTGATCCATCATCATTAGGTGGCCCTGAACGTTACAATTCACTATCAGATCTTCGTCCGATTCGAAAATCTTTGACCCACAGCAGAACGGCCATAAGGTGCCCGAGGCAGCAATAGACCCATGGAGACAAGTCGGCTGGAGGACGATGTATTGAATCGGGCCGCAATTTGAGTGATCCATCGTCACTAGGTGGCCCTGAAAGTTACTATTCACTATCAGATTTTCGTCCGAATCGAAAATCTTTGACTCACAGCAGAACAGCCATAAGGTGCCCGATGCAGCTATAGACCCATGGAGACAAGTCGGCTGGAGGACGATGTATTGAATCGGGACGCAATTTGAGTGATCCATCCTCATTAGGTGGCCATGAATGTTACAATTCACATTTGTTTTTCGTCCGATTCGAAAATCTTTGACTCACAGCAGAACGACCGTAAGGTACCCGTGGCAGCAATAGACCCATGGAGACAAGTCGGCTGGAGGACGATGTATTGAATCGGGACGTAATTTGAGTGATCCATCGTCATTAGGTGGCCCTGAATGTTACAATTCACTATCAGTTTTTCGTCGCATTCGATAATCTAGACTCACAGCAGAACGGCCATAAGCTGCCCGAGGCAGCAATAGACTCATGGAAACAAGTCTGCTGGAGGACGATGTATTGAATCGGGACGCAATTTGAGTGTTCCATCGTCATTAGGAGGCCCTGAATGTTAGAATTAACTACCAGTTTTTCGTCCCATTCGATAATCTAGACTCACGGGAGAACGACCATAAGGTGCCCGAGGCAGCAATAGGCCCATGGAGTCAAAACGGCTGGAGGACGATGTATTGAATCGGGACGCAATTTGTGTGGTCCATCCTCATTATGTGGCCCTGAATGTTACAATTCACTATCAGTTTTTCGTCCGATTCGAAAATCTTTGACTCACAGCAGAACGGCCATAAGGTGCCCGAGGCAGCAATAGACCCATGGACACAAGTCGGCTGGAGGACGATGTATTGAATCGGGACGCAATTTGAGTGATCCAACGTCATTAGGTGGCCCTGAATGTTACAATTCACTATCAGTTTATCGTCCGATTCGAAAATCTTTGACTCACAGCAGAACGCCCATAAGGTGCCCGAGGCAGCAATAGACCCATGGAATCAGGTCTGCTGGAGGACGATGTATTGAATCGGGACGCAATTTGAGTGATCCATCGTTATTAGGTGGCCCTGAACGTTTCAATTAACTATCAGATCTTCGTCCGATTCGAAAGTCTTTGACCCACAGCAGAACGGCCATAAGGTGCCCGAGGCAGCAATAGACCCATGGAGACATGTCGGCTGGAGGACGATGTATTGAATCGGGACGCAATTTGAGCGATCCATCGTCATTAGGTGGCCCTGAACGTTACAATTCACTATCAGTTTTTCGTCAGATTCGAAAATCTTTGACTCACAGCAGAACGGCCATAAGGAGCCCGAGGCAGCAATAGACCCATGGAGACAAGTCTGCTGGAGGACGATGTATTGAATCGGGCCGCAATTTGAGTGATCCATCGTCATTAGGTGGCCCTGAAAGTTACAATTTACTATCAGTTTTCGTCCGAATCGAAAATCTTTGACTCACAGCAGAACAGCCGTAATGTGCCCGATGCAGCAATAGACCCATGGAGACAGGTCGGGTGGAGGACGATGTTTTGAATCGGGACGCAATTTGAGTGATCCATCATCATTAGGTGGCCCTGAACGTTACAATTCACTATCAGATCTTTGTCCGATTCGAAAATCTTTGACCCACAGCAGAACGGCCATAAGGTGCCCGAGGCAGCAATAGACCCATGGAGACAAGTCGGCTGGAGGACGATGTATTGAATCGGGCCGCAATTTGAGTGATCCATCGTCATTAGGTGGCCTTGAAAGTTACAATTCACTATCAGTTTTTCGTCCGAATCGAAAATCTTTGACTCACAGCAGAGCAGCCATAATGTGCCCGATGCAGCAATAGACCCATGGAGACAAGTCGGCTGGAGGACGATGTATTGAATCGGGGCGCAATTTGAGTGATCCATCCTCATTAGGTGGCCATGAATGTTACAATTCACTATCTGTTTTTCGTCCGATTCGAAAATCTTTGACTCACAGCAGAACGGCCGTAAGGTGCCCGAGGCAGCAATAGACCCATGGAGACAAGTCTGCAGGATGACAATGTATTGAATCGCGACGCAATTTGAGTGTTCCATCGTCATTAGGAGTCCCTGAATGTTAGAATTAACTATTAGTTATTCGTCCCATTCGATAATCTAGACTCACGGGAGAACGTCCACAACGTGTCCGAGGCAGCAATAGACCCATGGAGACAAGTCGGCTGGAGGACGATGTATTGAATCGGGACGCAATTTGAGTGATCCATCGTCATTAGGTGGCCCTGAACGTTACAATTCACTATCAGTTTTTTGTCCGATTCGAAAGTCTTTGACCCACAGCAAAACGGCCATAAGGTGCCCGAGGCAGCAATAGACCCATGGAGACAAGTCGGCTGGAGGACGATGTATTGAATCGGGACGCAATTTGAGTGATCCATCGTCATTAGGTGGCCCTGAACGTTACAATTCACTATCAGTTTTTCGTCCGATTCGAAAATCTTTGACTCACAGCAGAACGGCCATAAGGTGCCCGAGGCAGCAATAGACCCATGGAGACAAGTCTGCTGGAGGACGATGTATCTAATCGGGACGCAATTTGAGTGATCCATCGTCATTAGGTGGCCCTGAACGTTACAATTCACTATCAGTTTTTCGTCGCATTCGATAATCTAGACTCACAGCAGAACGGCCATAATGTGCCCGACTCAACAATAGACCCATGGAGTCAAGTAGGCTGGAGGACGATGTATTGAATCGGGCCGCAATTTGAGTGATCCATCGTCATTAGGTGGCCCAGAAAGTTACAATTCACTATCAGTTTTCGTCCGAATCGAAATTCTTTGACTCACAGCAGAACAGCCATAAGGTGCCCGAGGCAGCAATAGACCCATGGAGACAAGTCGGCTGGAGGACGATTTATTGAATCGGGCCGCAATTTGAGTGATCCATCGTCATTAGGTGGCCCTGAAAGTTACAATTCACTATCAGTTTTTCGTCCGAATCGAAAATCATTGACCCACAGCAGAACAGCCATAAGGTGCCCGATGCAGCAATAGACCCATGGAGACAAGTCGGCTGGAGGACGATGTATTGAATCGGGACGCAATTTGAGTGATCCATCCTCATTAGGTGGCCATGAATGTTACAATTCACATTTGTTTTTCGTCCGATTCGAAAATCTTTGACTCACAGCAGAACGACCGTAAGGTACCCGTGGCAGCAATAGTCCCATGGAGACAAGTCGGCTGGAGGACGATGTATTGAATCGGGACGTAATTTGAGTGATCCATCGTCATTAGCTGGCCCTGAATGTTACAATTCACTATCAGTTTTTCGTCGCATTCGATAATCTAGACTCACAGCAGAACGGCCATAAGGTGCCCGAGGCAGCAATAGACCCATGGAGTCAAGTCGGCTGGAGGACGATGTATTGAATCGGGACGCAATTTGAGTGATCCATCGTCATTAGGTGGCCCTGAATGTTACAATTCACTATCAGTTTTTCGTCCGATTCGAAAATCTTTGACTCACAGCAGAACGGCCATAAGCTGCCCGAGGCAGCAATAGACCCATGGAAACAAGTCTGCTGGAGGACGATGTATTGAATCGGGACGCAATTTGAGTGTTCTATCGTCATTAGGAGGCCCTGAATGTTAGAATTAACTACCAGTTTTTCGTCCCATTCGATAATCTAGACTCACGGGAGAACGACCATAAGGTGCCCGAGGCAGATATTGACCCATGGAGACAAGTCGGCTGCAGGACGATGTATTGAATCGGGACGCAATTTGAGTGATCCATCGTCATTAGGTGGCCCTGAACGTTACAATTCACTATCAGTATTTCGTCCGATTCGAAAATCTAGACTCACAGCAGAACGGCCATAAGGTGCCCGAGGCAGCAATAGGCCCATGGAGTCAAGTCGGCTGGAGGACGATGTATTGAATCGGTACGCAATTTGTGTGGTCCATCCTCATTATGTGGCCCTGAATGTTACAATTCACTATCAGTTTTTCGTCCGATTCGAAAATCTTTGACTCACAGCAGAACGGCCATAAGGTGCCCGAGGCAGCAATAGACCCATGGACACAAGTCGGCTGGAGGACGATGTATTGAATCGGGACGCAATTTGAGTGATCCAACGTCATTAGGTGGCCCTGAATGTTACAATTCACTATCAGTTTATCGTCCGATTCGAAAATCTTTGACTCACAGCAGAACGCCCATAAGGTGCCCGAGGCAGCAATAGACCCATGGAATCAGGTCTGCTGGAGGACGATGTATTGAATCGGGACGCAATTTGAGTGATCCATCGTTATTAGGTGGCCCTGAACGTTACAATTCACTATCAGATCTTCGTCCGATTCGAAAGTCTTTGACCCACAGCAGAACGGCCATAAGGTGCCCGAGGCAGCAATAGACCCATGGAGACATGTCGGCTGGAGGACGATGTATTGAATCGGGACGCAATTTGAGCGATCCATCGTCATTAGGTGGCCCTGAACGTTACAATTCACTATCAGTTTTTCGTCCGATTCGAAAATCTTTGACTCACAGCAGAACGGCCATAAGGTGCCCGATGCAGCAATAGACCCATGGAGACAGGTCGGTTGGAGGACGATGTTTTGAATCGGGACGCAATTTGAGTGATCCATCATCATTAGGTGGCCCTGAACGTTACAATTCACTATCAGATCTTTGTCCGATTCGAAAATCTTTGACCCACAGCAGAACGGCCATAAGGTGCCCGAGGCAGCAATAGACCCATGGAGACAAGTCGGCTGGAGGACGATGTATTGAATCGGGCCGCAATTTGAGTGATCCATCGTCATTAGGTGGCCTTGAAAGTTACAATTCACTATCAGTTTTTCGTCCGAATCGAAAATCTTTGACTCACAGCAGAACAGCCATAATGTGCCCGATGCAGCAATAGACCCATGGAGACAAGTCGGCTGGAGGACGATGTATTGAATCGGGACGCAATTTGAGTGATCCATCCTCATTAGGTGGCCATGAATGTGACAATTCACTATCTGTTTTTCGTCCGATTCGAAAATCTTTGACTCACAGCAGAACGGCCGTAAGGTGCCCGAGGCAGCAATAGACCCATGGAGACAAGTCTGCAGGATGACAATGTATTGAATCGCGACGCAATTTGAGTGTTCCATCGTCATTAGGAGTCCCTGAATGTTAGAATTAACTATTAGTTATTCGTCCCATTCGATAATCTAGACTCACGGGAGAACGTCCACAACGTGCCCGAGGCAGCAATAGACTCATGGAGACAAGTCGGCTGGAGGACGATGTATTGAATCGGGACGCAATTTGAGTGATCCATCGTCATTAGGTGGCCCTGAACGTTACAATTCACTATCAGTTTTTTGTCCGATTCGAAAGTCTTTGACCCACAGCAAAACGGCCATAAGGTGCCCGAGGCAGCAATAGACCCATGGAGACAAGTCGGCTGGAGGACGATGTATTGAATCGCGACGCAATTTGAGTGATCCATCGTCATTAGGTGGCCCTGAACGTTACAATTCACTATCAGTTTTTCGTCCGATTCGAAAATCTTTGACTCACAGCAGAACGGCCATAAGGTGCCCGAGGCAGCAATAGACCCATGGAGACAAGTCTGCTGGAGGACGATGTATTGAATCGGCACGCAATTTGAGTGATCCATCGTCATTAGGTGGCCCTGAACGTTACAATTACTATCAGTTTTTCGTCGCATTCGATAATCTAGACTCACAGCAGAACGGCCATAATGTGCCCGACTCAGCAATAGACCCATGGAGTCAAGTAGGCTGGAGGACGATGTATTGAATCGGGCCGCAATTTGAGTGATCCATCGTCATTAGGTGGCCCAGAAAGTTACAATTCACTATCAGTTTTCGTCCGAATCGAAAATCTTTGACTCACAGCAGAACAGCCATAAGGTGCCCGATGCAGCAATAGACCCTTGGAGACAAGTCGGCTGGAGGACGATGTATTGAATCGGGACGCAATTTGAGTGATCCATCATCATTAGGTGGCCTGAACGAACAATTCACTATCAGATCTTCGTCCGATTCGAAAATCTTTGACCCACAGCAGAACGGCGATAAGGTGCCCGAGGCAGCAATAGACCCATGGAGACAAGTCTGCTGGAGGACGATGTATTGAATCGGCACGCAATTTGAGTGATCCATCGTCATTAGGTGGCCCTGAACGTTACAATTCACTATCAGTTTTTCGTCGCATTCGATAATCTAGACTCACAGCAGAACGGCCATAATGTGCCCGACTCAACAATAGACCCATGGAGTCAAGTAGGCTGGAGGACGATGTATTGAATCGGGCCGCAATTTGAGTGATCCATCGTCATTAGGTGGCCCAGAAAGTTACAATTCACTATCAGTTTTCGTCCGAATCGAAAATCTTTGACTCACAGCAGAACAGCCATAAGGTGCCCGATGCAGCAATAGACCCATGGAGACAAGTCGGCTGGAGGACGATGTATTGAATCGGGACGCAATTTGAGTGATCCATCATCATTAGGTGGCCTGAACGAACAATTCACTATCAGATCTTCGTCCGATTCGAAAATCTTTGACCCACAGCAGAACGGCGATAAGGTGCCCGAGGCAGCAATAGACCCATGGAGACAAGTCGGCTGGAGGACGATGTATTGAATCGGGACGCAATTTGAGTGATCCATCCTCATTAGGTGGCCATGAATGTTACAATTCACATTTGTTTTTCGTCCGATTCGAAAATCTTTGACTCACAGCAGAACGACCGTAAGGTACCCGTGGCAGCAATAGACCCATGGAGACAAGTCGGCTGGAGGACGATGTATTGAATCGGGACGTAATTTGAGTGATCCATCGTCATTAGGTGGCCCTGAATGTTACAATTCACTATCAGTTTTTCGTCGCATTCGATAATCTAGACTCACAGCAGAACGGCCATAAGGTGCCCGAGGCAGCAATAGACCCATGGAGTCAAGTCGGCTGGAGGACGATGAATTGAATCGGGACGCAATTTGAGTGATCCATCGTCATTAGGTGGCCCTGAATGTTACAATTCACTATCAGTTTTTCGTCCGATTCGAAAATCTTTGACTCACAGCAGAACGGCCATAAGCTGCCCGAGGCAGCAATAGACCCATGGAAACAAGTCTGCTGGAGGACGATGTATTGAATCGGGACGCAATTTGAGTGTTCCATCGTCATTAGGAGGCCATGAATGTTAGAATTAACTACAAGTTTTTCGTCCCATTCGATAATCTAGACTCACGGGAGAACGACCATAAGGTGCCCGAGGCAGCAATTGACCCATGGAGACAAGTCGGCTGCAGGACGATGTATTGAATCGGGACGCAATTTGTGTGGTCCATCCTCATTATGTGGCCCTGAATGTTACAATTCACTATCAGTTTTTCGTCCGATTCGAAAATCTTTGACTCACAGCAGAACGGCCATAAGGTGCCCGAGGCAGCAATAGACCCATGGACACAAGTCGGCTGGAGGACGATGTATTGAATCGGGACGCAATTTGAGTGATCCAACGTCATTAGGTGGCCCTGAATGTTACAATTCACTATCAGTTTATCGTCCGATTCGAAAATCTTTGACTCACAGCAGAACGCCCATAAGGTGCCCGAGGCAGCAATAGACCCATGGAATCAGGTCTGCTGGAGGACGATGTATTGAATCGGGACGCAATTTGAGCGATCCATCGTCATTAGGTGGCCCTGAACGTTACAATTCACTATCAGTTTTTCGTCCGATTCGAAAATCTTTGACTCACAGCAGAACGGCCATAAGGAGCCCGAGGCAGCAATAGACCCATGGAGACAAGTCTGCTGGAGGACGATGTATTGAATCGGGCCGCAATTTGAGTGATCCATCGTCATTAGGTGGCCCTGATAGTTACAATTTACTATCAGTTTTCGTCCGAATCGAAAATCTTTGACTCACAGCAGAACAGCCATAAGGTGCCCGATGCAGCAATAGACCCATGGAGACAGGTCGGGTGGAGGACGATGTTTTGAATCGGGACGCAATTTGAGTGATCCATCATCATTAGGTGGCCCTGAACGTTACAATTCACTATCAGATCTTTGTCCGATTCGAAAATCTTTGACCCACAGCAGAACGGCCATAAGGTGCCCGAGGCAGCAATAGACCCATGGAGACAAGTCGGCTGGAGGACGATGTATTGAATCGGGCCGCAATTTGAGTGATCCATCGTCATTAGGTGGCCTTGAAAGTTACAATTCACTATCAGTTTTTCGTCCGAATCGAAAATCTTTGACTCACAGCAGAACAGCCATAATGTGCCCGATGCAGCAATAGACCCATGGAGACAAGTCGGCTGGAGGACGATGTATTGAATCGGGACGCAATTTGAGTGATCCATCCTCATTAGGTGGCCATGAATGTTACAATTCACTATCTGTTTTTCGTCCGATTCGAAAATCTTTGACTCACAGCAGAACGGCCGTAAGGTGCCCGAGGCAGCAATAGACCCATGGAGACAAGTCTGCAGGATGACAATGTATTGAATCGCGACGCAATTTGAGTGTTCCATCGTCATTAGGAGTCCCTGAATGTTAGAATTAACTATTAGTTATTCGTCCCATTCGATAATCTAGACTCACGGGAGAACGTCCACAACGTGCCCGAGGCAGCAATAGACCCATGGAGACAAGTCGGCTGGAGGACGATGTATTGAATCGGGACGCAATTTGAGTGATCCATCGTCATTAGGTGGCCCTGAACGTTACAATTCACTATCAGTTTTTTGTCCGATTCGAAAGTCTTTGACCCACAGCAAAACGGCCATAAGGTGCCCGAGGCAGCAATAGACCCATGGAGACAAGTCGGCTGGAGGACGATGTATTGAATCGGGACGCAATTTGAGTGATCCATCGTCATTAAGTGGCCCTGAACGTTACAATTCACTATCAGTTTTTCGTCCGATTCGAAAATCTTTGACTCACAGCAGAACGGCCATAAGGTGCCCGAGGCAGCAATAGACCCATGGAGACAAGTCTGCTGGAGGACGATGTATTGAATCGGCACGCAATTTGAGTGATCCATCGTCATTAGGTTGCCCTGAACGTTACAATTCACTATCAGTTTTTCGTCGCATTCGATAATCTTGACTCACAGCAGAACGGCCATAATGTGCCCGACTCAACAATAGACCCATGGAGTCAAGTAGGCTGGAGGACGATGTATTGAATCGGGCCGCAATTTGAGTGATCCATCGTCATTAGGTGGCCCAGAAAGTTACAATTCACTATCAGTTTTCGTCCGAATCGAAAATCTTTGACTCACAGCAGAACAGCCATAAGGTGCCCGATGCAGCAATAGACCCATGGAGACAAGTCGGCTGGAGGACGATGTATTGAATCGGGACGCAATTTGAGTGATCCATCATCATTAGGTGGCCTGAACGAACAATTCACTATCAGATCTTCGTCCGATTCGAAAATCTTTGACCCACAGCAGAACGGCGATAAGGTGCCCGAGGCAGCAATAGACCCATGGAGACAAGTCTGCTGGAGGACGATGTATTGAATCGGCACGCAATTTGAGTGATCCATCGTCATTAGGTGGCCCTGAACGTTACAATTCACTATCAGTTTTTCGTCGCATTCGATAATCTAGACTCACAGCAGAACGGCCATAATGTGCCCGACTCAACAATAGACCCATGGAGTCAAGTAGGCTGGAGGACGATGTATTGAATCGGGCCGCAATTTGAGTGATTCATCGTCATTAGGTGGCCCAGAAAGTTACAATTCACTATCAGTTTTCGTCCGAATCGAAAATCTTTGACTCACAGCAGAACAGCCATAAGGTGCCCGATGCAGCAATAGACCCATGGAGACAAGTCGGCTGGAGGACGATGTATTGAATCGGGACGCAATTTGAGTGATCCATCATCATTAGGTGGCCTGAACGAACAATTCACTATCAGATCTTCGTCCGATTCGAAAATCTTTGACCCACAGCAGAACGGCGATAAGGTGCCCGAGGCAGCAATAGACCCATGGAGACAAGTCGGCTGGAGGACGATGTATTGAATCGGGCCGCAATTTGAGTGATCCATCGTCATTAGGTGGCCCTGAAAGTTACAATTCACTATCAGTTTTTCGTCCGAATCGAAAATCATTGACCCACAGCAGAACAGCCATAAGGTGCCCGATGCAGCAATAGACCCATGGAGACAAGTCGGCTGGAGGACGATGTATTGAATCGGGACGCAATTTGAGTGATCCATCCTCATTAGGTGGCCATGAATGTTACAATTCACATTTGTTTTTCGTCCGATGCGAAAATCTTTGACTCACAGCAGAACGACCGTAAGGTACCCGTGGCAGCAATAGACCCATGGAGACAAGTCGGCTGGAGGACGATGTATTGAATCGGGACGTAATTTGAGTGATCCATCGTCATTAGGTGGCCCTGAATGTTACAATTCACTATCAGTTTTTCGTCGCATTCGATAATCTAGACTCACAGCAGAACGGCCATAAGGTGCCCGAGGCAGCAATACACCCATGGAGTCAAGTCGGCTGGAGGACGATGTATTGAATCGGGACGCAATTTGAGTGATCCATCGTCATTAGGTGGCGCTGAATGTTACAATTCACTATCAGTTTTTCGTCCGATTCGAAAATCTTTGACTCACAGCAGAACGGCCATAAGCTGCCCGAGGCAGTAATAGACCCATGGAAACAAGTCTGCTGGAGGACGATGTATTGAATCGGGACGCAATTTGAGTGTTCCATCGTCATTAGGAGGCCCTGAATGTTAGAATTAACTACCAGTTTTTGGTCCCATTCGATAATCTAGACTCACGGGAGAACGACCATAAGGTGCCCGAGGCAGCAATTGACCCATGGAGACAAGTCGGCTGCAGGACGATGTATTGAATCGGGACGCAATTTGAGTGATCCATCGTCATTAGGTGGCCCTGAACGTTACAATTCACTATCAGTTTTTCGTCCGATTCGAAAATCTAGACTCACAGCAGAACGGCCATAAGGTGCCCGAGGCAGCAATAGGCCCATGGAGTCAAATCGGCTGGAGGACGATGTATTGAATCGGGACGCAATTTGTGTGGTCCATCCTCATTATGTGGCCCTGAATGTTACAATTCACTATCAGTTTTTCGTCCGATTCGAAAATCTTTGACTCACAGCAGAACGGCCATAAGGTGCCCGAGGCAGCAATAGACCCATGGACACAAGTCGGCTGGAGGACGATGTATTGAATCGGGACGCAATTTGAGTGATCCAACGTCATTAGGTGGCCCTGAATGTTACAATTCACTATCAGTTTATCGTCCGATTCGAAAATCTTTGACTCACAGCAGAACGCCCATAAGGTGCCCGAGGCAGCAATAGACCCATGGAATCAGGTCTGCTGGAGGACGATGTATTGAATCGGGACGCAATTTGAGTGATCCATCGTTATTAGGTGCCCCTGAACGTTACAATTCACTATCAGATCTTCGTCCGATTCGAAAGTCTTTGACCCACAGCAGAACGGCCATAAGGTGCCCGAGGCAGCAATAGACCCATGGAGTCATGTCGGCTGGAGGACGATGTATTGAATCGGGACGCAATTTGAGCGATCCATCGTCATTAGGTGGCCCTGAACGTTACAATTCACTATCAGTTTTTCGTCCGATTCGAAAATCTTTGACTCACAGCAGAACGGCCATAAGGAGCCCGAGGCAGCAATAGACCCATGGAGACAAGTCTGCTGGAGGACGATGTATTGAATCGGGCCGCAATTTGAGTGATCCATCGTCATTAGGTGGCCCTGAAAGTTACAATTTACTATCAGTTTTCGTCCGAATCGAAAATCTTTGACTCACAGCAGAACAGCCATAAGGTGCCCGATGCAGCAATAGACCCATGGAGACAGGTCGGGTGGAGGACGATGTTTTGAATCGGGACGCAATTTGAGTGATCCATCATCATTAGGTGGCCCTGAACGTTACAATTCACTATCAGATCTTTGTCCGATTCGAAAATCTTTGACCCACAGCAGAACGGCCATAAGTTGCCCGAGGCAGCAATAGACCCATGGAGACAAGTCGGCTGGAGGACGATGTATTGAATCGGGCCGCAATTTGAGTGATCCATCGTCATTAGGTGGCCTTGAAAGTTACAATTCACTATCAGTTTTTCGTCCGAATCGAAAATCTTTGACTCACAGCAGAACAGCCATAATGTGCCCGATGCAGCAATAGACCCATGGAGACAAGTCGGCTGGAGGACGATGTATTGAATCGGGACGCAATTTGAGTGATCCATCCTCATTAGGTGGCCATGAATGTTACAATTCACTATCTGTTTTTCGTCCGATTCGAAAATCTTTGACTCACAGCAGAACGGCCGTAAGGTGCCCGAGGCAGCAATAGACCCATGGAGACAAGTCTGCAGGATGACAATGTATTGAATCGCGACGCAATTTGAGTGTTCCATCGTCATTAGGAGTCCCTGAATGTTAGAATTAACTATTAGTTATTCGTCCCATTCGATAATCTAGACTCACGGGAGAACGTCCACAACGTGCCCGAGGCAGCAATAGACCCATGGAGACAAGTCGGCTGGAGGACGATGTATTGAATCGGGACGCAATTTGAGTGATCCATCGTCATTAGGTGGCCCTGAACGTTACAATTCACTATCAGTTTTTTGTCCGATTCGAAAGTCTTTGACCCACAGCAAAACGGCCATAAGGTGCCCGAGGCAGCAATAGACCCATGGAGGCAAGTCGGCTGGAGGACGATGTATTGAATCGGGACGCAATTTGAGTGATCCATCGTCATTAGGTGGCCCTGAACGTTACAATTCACTATCAGTTTTTCGTCCGATTCGAAAATCTTTGACTCACAGCAGAACGGCCATAAGGTGCCCTAGGCAGCAATAGACCCATGGAGACAAGTCTGCTGGAGGACGATGTATTGAATCGGCACCCAATTTGAGTGATCCATCGTCATTAGGTGGCCCTGAACGTTACAATTCACTATCAGTTTTTCGTCGCATTCGATAATCTAGACTCACAGCAGAACGGCCATAATGTGCCCGACTCAACAATAGACCCATGGAGTCAAGTAGGCTGGAGGACGATGTATTGAATCGGGCCGCAATTTGAGTGATCCATCGTCATTAGGTGGCCCAGAAAGTTACAATTCACTATCAGTTTTCGTCCGAATCGAAAATCTTTGACTCACAGCAGAACAGCCATAAGGAGCCCGATGCAGCAATAGACCCATGGAGACAAGTCGGCTGGAGGACGATGTATTGAATCGGGACGCAATTTGAGTGATCCATCATCATTAGGTGGCCTGAACGAACAATTCACTATCAGATCTTCGTCCGATTCGAAAATCTTTGACCCACAGCAGAACGGCGATAAGGTGCCCGAGGCAGCAATAGACCCATGGAGACAAGTCGGCTGGAGGACGATGTATTGAATCGGGCCGCAATTTGAGTGATCCATCGTCATTAGGTGGCCCTGAAAGTTACAATTCACTATCAGTTTTTCGTCCGAATCGAAAATCATTGACCCACAGCAGAACAGCCATAAGGTGCCCGATGCAGCAATAGACCCATGGAGACAAGTCGGCTGGAGGACGATGTATTGAATCGGGACGCAATTTGAGTGATCCATCGTCATTAGGTGGCAATGAATGTTACAATTCACTATCTGTTTTTCGTCCGATTCGAAAATCTTTGACACACAGCAGAACTGCCGTAAGGTGCCCGAGGCAGCAATAGACCCATGGGGACAAGTCTGCAGGATGACGATGTATTGTATCGCGACGCAATTTGAGTGTTCCATCGTCATTAGGAGGCCCTGAATGTTAGAATTAACTATCAGTTTTTCGTCCCATTCGATAATCTAGACTCACGGGAGAACGACCATAAGGTGCACGAGGCAGCAATAGACCCATGGAGACAAGTAGGCTGGAGGACGATGTATTGAATCGGGACGCAATTTGAGTGATCCATCGTCATTAGGTGGCCCTGAACGTTACAATTCACTATCCGAACATCGTCCGATTCGAAAATCTTTGACCCACAGCAGAACGGCCATAAGGTGCCCGAGGCAGCAATAGACCCATGGAGACAAGTCGGCTGGAGGTCGATGTATTGAATCGGGCCGCAATTTGAGTGATCCATCGTCATTAGGTGGCCCTGAAAGTTACTATTCACTATCAGTTTTTCGTCCGAATCGAAAATCTTTGACTCACAGCAGAACAGCCATAAGGTGCCCGATGCAGCAATAGACCCATGGAGACAAGTCGGCTGGAGGACGATGTATTGAATCGGGACGCAATTTGAGTGATCCATCATCATTAGGTGGCCATGAATGTTACAATTCACATTTGTTTTTCGTCCGATTCGAAAATCTTTGACTCACAGCAGAACGACCGTAAGGTACCCGTGGCAGCAATAGACCCATGGAGACAAGTCGGCTGGAGGACGATGTATTGAATCGGGACGTAATTTGAGTGATCCATCGTCATTAGGTGGCCCTGAATGTTACAATTCACTATCAGTTTTTCGTCGCATTCGATAATCTAGACTCACAGCAGAACGGCCATAAGTTGCCCGAGGCAGCAATACACCCATGGAGTCAAGTCGGCTGGAGGACGATGTATTGAATCGGGACGCAATTTGAGTGATCCATCGTCATTAGGTGGCCCTGAATGTTACAATTCACTATCAGTTTTTCGTCCGATTCGAAAATCTTTGACTCACAGCAGAACGGCCATAAGCTGCCCGAGGCAGCAATAGACCCATGGAAACAAGTCTGCTGGAGGACGATGTATTGAATCGGGGCGCAATTTGAGTGTTCCATCGTCATTAGGAGGCCCTGAATGTTAGAATTAACTACCAGTTTTTCGTCCCATTCGATAATCTAGACTCACGGGAGAACGACCATAAGGTGCCCGAGGCAGCAATTGACCCATGGAGACAAGTCGGCTGCAGGACGATGTATTGAATCGGGACGCAATTTGAGTGATCCATCGTCATTAGGTGGCCCTGAACGTTACAATTCACTATCAGTTTTTCGTCCGATTCGAAAATCTAGACTCACAGCAGAACGGCCATAAGGTGCCCGAGGCAGCAATAGGCCCATGGAGTCAAATCGGCTGGAGGACGATGTATTGAATCGGGACGCAATTTGTGTGGTCCATCCTCATTATGTGGCCCTGAATGTTACAATTCACTATCAGTTTTTCGTCCGATTCGAAAATCTTTGACTCACAGCAGAACGGCCATAAGGTGCCCGAGGCAGCAATAGACCCATGGACACAAGTCGGCTGGAGGACGATGTATTGAATCGGGACGCAATTTGAGTGATCCAACGTCATTAGGTGGCCCTGAATGTTACAATTCACTATCAGTTTATCGTCCGATTCGAAAATCTTTGACTCACAGCAGAACGCCCATAAGGTGCCCGAGGCAGCAATAGACCCATGGAATCAGGTCTGCTGGAGGACGATGTATTGAATCGGGACGCAATTTGAGTGATCCATCGTTATTAGGTGGCCCTGAACGTTACAATTCACTATCAGATCTTCGTCCGATTCGAAAGTCTTTGACCCACAGCAGAACGGCCATAAGGTGCCCGAGGCAGCAATAGACCCATGGAGTCATGTCGGCTGGAGGACGATGTATTGAATCGGGACGCAATTTGAGCGATCCATCGTCATTAGGTGGCCCTGAACGTTACAATTCACTATCAGTTTTTCGTCCGATTCGAAAATCTTTGTCTCACAGCAGAACGGCCATAAGGAGCCCGAGGCAGCAATAGACCCATGGAGACAAGTCTGCTGGAGGACGATGTATTGAATCGGGCCGCAATTTGAGTGATCCATCGTCATTAGGTGGCCCTGAAAGTTACAATTTACTATCAGTTTTCGTCCGAATCGAAAATCTTTGACTCACAGCAGAACAGCCATAAGGTGCCCGATGCAGCAATAGACCCATGGAGACAGGTCGGGTGGAGGACGATGTTTTGAATCGGGACGCAATTTGAGTGATCCATCATCATTAGGTGGCCCTGAACGTTACAATTCACTATCAGATCTTTGTCCGATTCGAAAATCTTTGACCCACAGCAGAACGGCCATAAGTTGCCCGAGGCAGCAATAGACCCATGGAGACAAGTCGGCTGGAGGACGATGTATTGAATCGGGCCGCAATTTGAGTGATCCATCGTCATTAGGTGGCCTTGAAAGTTACAATTCACTATCAGTTTTTCGTCCGAATCGAAAATCTTTGACTCACAGCAGAACAGCCATAATGTGCCCGATGCAGCAATAGACCCATGGAGACAAGTCGACTGGAGGACGATGTATTGAATCGGGACGCAATTTGAGTGATCCATCCTCATTAGGTGGCCATGAATGTTACAATTCACTATCTGTTTTTCGTCCGATTCGAAAATCTTTGACTCACAGCAGAACGGCCGTAAGGTGCCCGAGGCAGCAATAGACCCATGGAGACAAGTCGGCTGGAGGACGATGTATTGAATCGGGACGCAATTTGAGTGATCCATCGTCATTAGGTGGCCCTGAACGTTACAATTCACTATCAGTTTTTCGTCCGATTCGAAAATCTTTGACTCACAGCAGAACGGCCATAAGGTGCCCGAGGCAGCAATAGACCCATGGAGACAAGTCTGCTGGAGGACGATGTATTGAATCGGCACCCAATTTGAGTGATCCATCGTCATTAGGTGGCCCTGAACGTTACAATTCACTATCAGTTTTTCGTCGCATTCGATAATCTAGACTCACAGCAGAACGGCCATAATGTGCCCGACTCAACAATAGACCCATGGAGTCAAGTAGGCTGGAGGACGATGTATTGAATCGGGCCGCAGTTTGAGTGATCCATCGTCATTAGGTGGCCCAGAAAGTTACAATTCACTATCAGTTTTCGTCCGAATCGAAAATCTTTGACTCACAGCAGAACAGCCATAAGGTGCCCGATGCAGCAATAGACCCATGGAGACAAGTCGGCTGGAGGACGATGTATTGAATCGGGACGCAATTTGAGTGATCCATCATCATTAGGTGGCCTGAACGAACAATTCACTATCAGATCTTCGTCCGATTCGAAAATCTTTGACCCACAGCAGAACGGCGATAAGGTGCCCGAGGCAGCAATAGACCCATGGAGACAAGTCGGCTGGAGGACGATGTATTGAATCGGGCCGCAATTTGAGTGATCCATCGTCATTAGGTGGCCCTGAAAGTTACAATTCACTATCAGTTTTTCGTCCGAATCGAAAATCATTGACCCACAGCAGAACAGCCATAAGGTGCCCGATGCAGCAATAGACCCATGGAGACAAGTCGGCTGGAGGACGATGTATTGAATCGGGACGCAATTTGAGTGATCCATCGTCATTAGGTGGCAATGAATGTTACAATTCACTATCTGTTTTTCGTCCGATTCGAAAATCTTTGACACACAGCAGAACGGCCATAAGGTGCCCGAGGCAGCAATAGACCCATGGGGACAAGTCTGCAGGATGACGATGTATTGTATCGCGACGCAATTTGAGTGTTCCATCGTCATTAGGAGGCCCTGAATGTTAGAATTAACTATCTGTTTTTCGTCCCATTCGATAATCTAGACTCACGGGAGAACGACCATAAGGTGCACGAGGCAGCAATAGACCCATGGAGACAAGTAGGCTGGAGGACGATGTATTGAATCGGGACGCAATTTGAGTGATCCATCGTCATTAGGTGGCCCTGAACGTTACAATTCACTATCCGAACATCGTCCGATTCGAAAATCTTTGACCCACAGCAGAACGGCCATAAGGTGCCCGAGGCAGCAATAGACCCATGGAGACAAGTCGGCTGGAGGTCGATGTATTGAATCGGGCCGCAATTTGAGTGATCCATCGTCATTAGGTGGCCCTGAAAGTTACTATTCACTATCAGTTTTTCGTCCGAATCGAAAATCTTTGACTCACAGCAGAACAGCCATAAGGTGCCCGATGCAGCAATAGACCCATGGAGACAAGTCGGCTGGAGGACGATGTATTGAATCGGGACGCAATTTGAGTGATCCATCCTCATTAGGTGGCCATGAATGTTACAATTCACATCTGTTTTTCGTCCGATTCGAAAATCTTTGACTCACAGCAGAACGACCGTAAGGTGCCCGTGGCAGCAATAGACCCATGGAGACAAGTCGGCTGGAGGACGATGTATTGAATCGGGACGTAATTTGAGTGATCCATCGTCATTAGGTGGCCCTGAATGTTACAATTCACTATCAGTTTTTCGTCGCATTCGATAATCTAGACTCACAGCAGAACGGCCATAAGGTGCCCGAGGCAGCAATAGACCCATGGAGTCAAGTCGGCTGGAGGACGATGTATTGAATCAGAACGCAATTTGAGTGATCCATCGTCATTAGGTGGCCCTGAATGTTACAATTCACTATCAGTTTTTCGTCCGATTCGAAAATCTTTGACTCACAGCAGAACGGCCATAAGCTGCCCGAGGCAGCAATTGACCCATGGAAACAAGTCTGCTGGAGGACGATGTATTGAATCGGGACGCAATTTGAGTGTTCCATCGTCATTAGGAGGCCCTGAATGTTAGAATTAACTACCAGTTTTTCGTCCCATTCGATAATCTAGACTCACGGGAGAACGACCATAAGGTGCCCGAGGCAGCAATTGACCCATGGAGACAAGTCGGCTGCAGGACGATGTATTGAATCGGGACGCAATTTGAGTGATCCATCGTCATTAGGTGGCCCTGAACGTTACAATTCACTATCAGTTTTTCGTCCCATTCGATAATCTAGACTCACAGCAGAACGGCCATAAGGTGCCCGAGGCAGCGATAGGCCCATGGAATCAAGTCGGCTGGAGGACGATGTATTGAATCGGGACGCAATTTGTGTGGTCCATCCTCATTATGTGGCCCTGAATGTTACAATTCACTATCAGGTTTTCGTCCGATTCGAAAATCTTTGACTCACAGCAGAACGGCCATAAGGTGCCCGAGGCAGCAATAGACCCATGGACACAAGTCGGCTGGAGGACGATGTATTGAATCGGGACGCAATTTGAGTGATCCATCGTCATTAGGTGGCCCTGAATGTTACAATTCACTATCAGTTTATCGTCCGATTCGAAAATCTTTGACTCACAGCAGAACGCCCATAAGGTGCCCGAGGCAGCAATAGACCCATGGAGTCAGGTCTGCTGGAGGACGATGTATTGAATCGGGACGCAATTTGAGTGATCCATCGTCATTAGGTGGCCCTGAACGTTACAATTCACTATCAGATCTTCGTCCGATTCGAAAGTCTTTGACCCACAGCAGAACGGCCATAAGGTGCCCGAGGCAGCAATAGACCCATGGAGACTAGTCTGCTGGAGGACGATGTATTGAATCGGGCAGCAATTTGAGTGATCCATCGTCATTAGGTGGCTCTGAAAGTTACAATTTACTATCAGTTTTCGTCCGAATCGAAAATCTTTGACTCACAGCAGAAGAGCCATAAGGTATCCTATGCAGCAATAGACCCATGGAGACAGGTCGGGTGGAGGACGATGTATTGAATCGGGACGCAATTTGAGTGATCCATCATCATTAGGTGGCCCTGAACGTTACAATTCACTATCAGATCTTTGTCCGATTCGAAAATCTTTGACCCACAGCAGAACGGCCATAAGCTGCCCGAGGCAGCAATAGACCCATGGAAACAAGTCTGCTGGAGGACGATGTATTGTATCGGGACGCAATTTGAGTGTTCCATCGTCATTAGGAGGCCCTGAATGTTAGAATTAACTACCAGTTTTTCGTCCCATTCGATAATCTAGACTCACGGGAGAACGACCATAAGGTGCCCGAGGCAGCAATTGACCCATGGAGACAAGTCGGCTGCAGGACGATGTATTGAATCGGGACGCAATTTGAGTGATCCATCGTCATTAGGTGGCCCTGAACGTTACAATTCACTATCAGTTTTTCGTCCGATTCGAAAATCTAGACTCACAGCAGAACGGCCATAAGGTGCCCGAGGCAGCAATAGGCCCATGGAGTCAAATCGGCTGGAGGACGATGTATTGAATCGGGACGCAATTTGTGTGGTCCATCCTCATTATGTGGCCCTGAATGTTACAATTCACTATCAGTTTTTCGTCCGATTCGAAAATCTTTGACTCACAGCAGAACGGCCATAAGGTGCCCGAGGCAGCAATAGACCCATGGACACAAGTCGGCTGGAGGACGATGTATTGAATCGGGACGCAATTTGAGTGATCCAACGTCATTAGGTGGCCCTGAATGTTACAATTCACTATCAGTTTATCGTCCGATTCGAAAATCTTTGACTCACAGCAGAACGCCCATAAGGTGCCCGAGGCAGCAATAGACCCATGGAATCAGGTCTGCTGGAGGACGATGTATTGAATCGGGACGCAATTTGAGTGATCCATCGTTATTAGGTGGCCCTGAACGTTACAATTCACTATCAGATCTTCGTCCGATTCGAAAGTCTTTGACCCACAGCAGAACGGCCATAAGGTGCCCGAGGCAGCAATAGACCCATGGAGACATGTCGGCTGGAGGACGATGTATTGAATCGGGACGCAATTTGAGCGATCCATCGTCATTAGGTGGCCCTGAACGTTACAATTCACTATCAGTTTTTCGTCCGATTCGAAAATCTTTGACTCACAGCAGAACGGCCATAAGGAGCCCGAGGCAGCAATAGACCCATGGAGACAAGTCTGCTGGAGGACGATGTATTGAATCGGGCCGCAATTTGAGTGATCCATCGTCATTAGGTGGCCCTGAAAGTTACAATTTACTATCAGTTTTCGTCCGAATCGAAAATCTTTGACTCACAGCAGAACAGCCATAAGGTGCCCGATGCAGCAATAGACCCATGGAGACAAGTCGGCTGGAGGACGATGTATTGAATCGGGACGCAATTTGAGTGATCCATCATCATTAGGTGGCCATGAATGTTACAATTCACATTTGTTTTTCGTCCGATTCGAAAATCTTTGACTCACAGCAGAACGACCGTAAGGTACCCGTGGCAGCAATAGACCCATGGAGACAAGTCGGCTGGAGGACGATGTATTGAATCGGGACGTAATTTGAGTGATCCATCGTCATTAGGTGGCCCTGAATGTTACAATTCACTATCAGTTTTTCGTCGCATTCGATAATCTAGACTCACAGCAGAACGGCCATAAGTTGCCCGAGGCAGCAATACACCCATGGAGTCAAGTCGGCTGGAGGACGATGTATTGAATCGGGACGCAATTTGAGTGATCCATCGTCATTAGGTGGCCCTGAATGTTACAATTCACTATCAGTTTTTCGTCCGATTCGAAAATCTTTGACTCACAGCAGAACGGCCATAAGCTGCCCGAGGCAGCAATAGACCCATGGAAACAAGTCTGCTGGAGGACGATGTATTGAATCGGGACGCAATTTGAGTGTTCCATCGTCATTAGGAGGCCCTGAATGTTAGAATTAACTACCAGTTTTTCGTCCCATTCGATAATCTAGACTCACGGGAGAACGACCATAAGGTGCCCGAGGCAGCAATTGACCCATGGAGACAAGTCGGCTGCAGGACGATGTATTGAATCGGGACGCAATTTGAGTGATCCATCGTCATTAGGTGGCCCTGAACGTTACAATTCACTATCAGTTTTTCGTCCCATTCGATAATCTAGACTCACAGCAGAACGGCCATAAGGTGCCCGAGGCAGCGATAGGCCCATGGAATCAAGTCGGCTGGAGGACGATGTATTGAATCGGGACGCAATTTGTGTGGTCCATCCTCATTATGTGGCCCTGAATGTTACAATTCACTATCAGGTTTTCGTCCGATTCGAAAATCTTTGACTCACAGCAGAACGGCCATAAGGTGCCCGAGGCAGCAATAGACCCATGGACACAAGTCGGCTGGAGGACGATGTATTGAATCGGGACGCAATTTGAGTGATCCATCGTCATTAGGTGGCCCTGAATGTTACAATTCACTATCAGTTTATCGTCCGATTCGAAAATCTTTGACTCACAGCAGAACGCCCATAAGGTGCCCGAGGCAGCAATAGACCCATGGAGTCAGGTCTGCTGGAGGACGATGTATTGAATCGGGACGCAATTTGAGTGATCCATCGTCATTAGGTGGCCCTGAACGTTACAATTCACTATCAGATCTTCGTCCGATTCGAAAGTCTTTGACCCACAGCAGAACGGCCATAAGGTGCCCGAGGCAGCAATAGACCCATGGAGACTAGTCTGCTGGAGGACGATGTATTGAATCGGGCAGCAATTTGAGTGATCCATCGTCATTAGGTGGCTCTGAAAGTTACAATTTACTATCAGTTTTCGTCCGAATCGAAAATCTTTGACTCACAGCAGAAGAGCCATAAGGTATCCTATGCAGCAATAGACCCATGGAGACAGGTCGGGTGGAGGACGATGTATTGAATCGGGACGCAATTTGAGTGATCCATCATCATTAGGTGGCCCTGAACGTTACAATTCACTATCAGATCTTTGTCCGATTCGAAAATCTTTGACCCACAGCAGAACGGCCATAAGCTGCCCGAGGCAGCAATAGACCCATGGAAACAAGTCTGCTGGAGGACGATGTATTGTATCGGGACGCAATTTGAGTGTTCCATCGTCATTAGGAGGCCCTGAATGTTAGAATTAACTACCAGTTTTTCGTCCCATTCGATAATCTAGACTCACGGGAGAACGACCATAAGGTGCCCGAGGCAGCAATTGACCCATGGAGACAAGTCGGCTGCAGGACGATGTATTGAATCGGGACGCAATTTGAGTGATCCATCGTCATTAGGTGGCCCTGAACGTTACAATTCACTATCAGTTTTTCGTCCGATTCGAAAATCTAGACTCACAGCAGAACGGCCATAAGGTGCCCGAGGCAGCAATAGGCCCATGGAGTCAAATCGGCTGGAGGACGATGTATTGAATCGGGACGCAATTTGTGTGGTCCATCCTCATTATGTGGCCCTGAATGTTACAATTCACTATCAGTTTTTCGTCCGATTCGAAAATCTTTGACTCACAGCAGAACGGCCATAAGGTGCCCGAGGCAGCAATAGACCCATGGACACAAGTCGGCTGGAGGACGATGTATTGAATCGGGACGCAATTTGAGTGATCCAACGTCATTAGGTGGCCCTGAATGTTACAATTCACTATCAGTTTATCGTCCGATTCGAAAATCTTTGACTCACAGCAGAACGCCCATAAGGTGCCCGAGGCAGCAATAGACCCATGGAATCAGGTCTGCTGGAGGACGATGTATTGAATCGGGACGCAATTTGAGTGATCCATCGTTATTAGGTGGCCCTGAACGTTACAATTCACTATCAGATCTTCGTCCGATTCGAAAGTCTTTGACCCACAGCAGAACGGCCATAAGGTGCCCGAGGCAGCAATAGACCCATGGAGACATGTCGGCTGGAGGACGATGTATTGAATCGGGACGCAATTTGAGCGATCCATCGTCATTAGGTGGCCCTGAACGTTACAATTCACTATCAGTTTTTCGTCCGATTCGAAAATCTTTGACTCACAGCAGAACGGCCATAAGGAGCCCGAGGCAGCAATAGACCCATGGAGACAAGTCTGCTGGAGGACGATGTATTGAATCGGGCCGCAATTTGAGTGATCCATCGTCATTAGGTGGCCCTGAAAGTTACAATTTACTATCAGTTTTCGTCCGAATCGAAAATCTTTGACTCACAGCAGAACAGCCATAAGGTGCCCGATGCAGCAATAGACCCATGGAGACAAGTCGGCTGGAGGACGATGTATTGAATCGGGACGCAATTTGAGTGATCCATCATCATTAGGTGGCCATGAATGTTACAATTCACATTTGTTTTTCGTCCGATTCGAAAATCTTTGACTCACAGCAGAACGACCGTAAGGTACCCGTGGCAGCAATAGACCCATGGAGACAAGTCGGCTGGAGGACGATGTATTGAATCGGGACGTAATTTGAGTGATCCATCGTCATTAGGTGGCCCTGAATGTTACAATTCACTATCAGTTTTTCGTCGCATTCGATAATCTAGACTCACAGCAGAACGGCCATAAGTTGCCCGAGGCAGCAATACACCCATGGAGTCAAGTCGGCTGGAGGACGATGTATTGAATCGGGACGCAATTTGAGTGATCCATCGTCATTAGGTGGCCCTGAATGTTACAATTCACTATCAGTTTTTCGTCCGATTCGAAAATCTTTGACTCACAGCAGAACGGCCATAAGCTGCCCGAGGCAGCAATAGACCCATGGAAACAAGTCTGCTGGAGGACGATGTATTGAATCGGGACGCAATTTGAGTGTTCCATCGTCATTAGGAGGCCCTGAATGTTAGAATTAACTTTCAGTTTTTCGTCCCATTCGATAATCTAGACTCACGGGAGAACGACCATAAGGTGCCCGAGGCAGCAATTGACCCATGGAGACAAGTCGGCTGCAGGACGATGTATTGAATCGGGACGCAATTTGAGTGATCCATCGTCATTAGGTGGCCCTGAACGTTACAATTCACTATCAGTTTTTCGTCCGATTCGAAAATCTAGACTCACAGCAGAACGGCCATAAGGTGCCCGAGGCAGCAATAGGCCCATGGAGTCAAATCGGCTGGAGGACGATGTATTGAATCGGGACGCAATTTGTGTGGTCCATCCTCATTATGTGGCCCTGAATGTTACAATTCACTATCAGTTTTTCGTCCGATTCGAAAATCTTTGACTCACAGCAGAACGGCCATAAGGTGCCCGAGGCAGCAATAGACCCATGGACACAAGTCGGCTGGAGGACGATGTATTGAATCGGGACGCAATTTGAGTGATCCAACGTCATTAGGTGGCCCTGAATGTTACAATTCACTATCAGTTTATCGTCCGATTCGAAAATCTTTGACTCACAGCAGAACGCCCATAAGGTGCCCGAGGCAGCAATAGACCCATGGAATCAGGTCTGCTGGAGGACGATGTATTGAATCGGGACGCAATTTGAGTGATCCATCGTTATTAGGTGGCCCTGAACGTTACAATTCACTATCAGATCTTCGTCCGATTCGAAAGTCTTTGACCCACAGCAGAACGGCCATAAGGTGCCCGAGGCAGCAATAGACCCATGGAGTCATGTCGGCTGGAGGACGATGTATTGAATCGGGACGCAATTTGAGCGATCCATCGTCATTAGGTGGCCCTGAACGTTACAATTCACTATCAGTTTTTCGTCCGATTCGAAAATCTTTGACTCACAGCAGAACGGCCATAAGGAGCCCGAGGCAGCAATAGACCCATGGAGACAAGTCTGCTGGAGGACGATGTATTGAATCGGGCCGCAATTTGAGTGATCCATCGTCATTAGGTGGCCCTGAAAGTTACAATTTACTATCAGTTTTCGTCCGAATCGAAAATCTTTGACTCACAGCAGAACAGCCATAAGGTGCCCGATGCAGCAATAGACCCATGGAGACAGGTCGGGTGGAGGACGATGTTTTGAATCGGGACGCAATTTGAGTGATCCATCATCATTAGGTGGCCCTGAACGTTACAATTCACTATCAGATCTTTGTCCGATTCGAAAATCTTTGACCCACAGCAGAACGGCCATAAGTTGCCCGAGGCAGCAATAGACCCATGGAGACAAGTCGGCTGGAGGACGATGTATTGAATCGGGCCGCAATTTGAGTGATCCATCGTCATTAGGTGGCCTTGAAAGTTACAATTCAATATCAGTTTTTCGTCCGAATCGAAAATCTTTGACTCACAGCAGAACAGCCATAATGTGCCCGATGCAGCAATAGACCCATGGAGACAAGTCGACTGGAGGACGATGTATTGAATCGGGACGCAATTTGAGTGATCCATCCTCATTAGGTGGCCATGAATGTTACAATTCACTATCTGTTTTTCGTCCGATTCGAAAATCTTTGACTCACAGCAGAACGGCCGTAAGGTGCCCGAGGCAGCAATAGACCCATGGAGACAAGTCGGCTGGAGGACGATGTATTGAATCGGGACGCAATTTGAGTGATCCATCGTCATTAGGTGGCCCTGAACGTTACAATTCACTATCAGTTTTTCGTCCGATTCGAAAATCTTTGACTCTCAGCAGAACGGCCATAAGGTGCCCGAGGCAGCAATAGACCCATGGAGACAAGTCTGCTGGAGGACGATGTATTGAATCGGCACCCAATTTGAGTGATCCATCGTCATTAGGTGGCCCTGAACGTTACAATTCACTATCAGTTTTTCGTCGCATTCGATAATCTAGACTCACAGCAGAACGGCCATAATGTGCCCGACTCAACAATAGACCCATGGAGTCAAGTAGGCTGGAGGACGATGTATTGAATCGGGCCGCAGTTTGAGTGATCCATCGTCATTAGGTGGCCCAGAAAGTTACAATTCACTATCAGTTTTCGTCCGAATCGAAAATCTTTGACTCACAGCAGAACAGCCATAAGGTGCCCGATGCAGCAATAGACCCATGGAGACAAGTCGGCTGGAGGACGATGTATTGAATCGGGACGCAATTTGAGTGATCCATCATCATTAGGTGGCCTGAACGAACAATTCACTATCAGATCTTCGTCCGATTCGAAAATCTTTGACCCACAGCAGAACGGCGATAAGGTGCCCGAGGCAGCAATAGACCCATGGAGACAAGTCGGCTGGAGGACGATGTATTGAATCGGGCCGCAATTTGAGTGATCCATCGTCATTAGGTGGCCCTGAAAGTTACAATTCACTATCAGTTTTTCGTCCGAATCGAAAATCATTGACCCACAGCAGAACAGCCATAAGGTGCCCGATGCAGCAATAGACCCATGGAGACAAGTCGGCTGGAGGACGATGTATTGAATCGGGACGCAATTTGAGTGATCCATCGTCATTAGGTGGCAATGAATGTTACAATTCACTATCTGTTTTTCGTCCGATTCGAAAATCTTTGACACACAGCAGAACGGCCATAAGGTGCCCGAGGCAGCAATAGACCCATGGGGACAAGTCTGCAGGATGACGATGTATTGTATCGCGACGCAATTTGAGTGTTCCATCGTCATTAGGAGGCCCTGAATGTTAGAATTAACTATCAGTTTTTCGTCCCATTCGATAATCTAGACTCACGGGAGAACGACCATAAGGTGCACGAGGCAGCAATAGACCCATGGAGACAAGTAGGCTGGAGGACGATGTATTGAATCGGGACGCAATTTGAGTGATCCATCGTCATTAGGTGGCCCTGAACGTTACAATTCACTATCCGAACATCGTCCGATTCGAAAATCTTTGACCCACAGCAGAACGGCCATAACGTGCCCGAGGCAGCAATAGACCCATGGAGACAAGTCGGCTGGAGGTCGATGTATTGAATCGGGCCGCAATTTGAGTGATCCATCGTCATTAGGTGGCCCTGAAAGTTACTATTCACTATCAGTTTTTCGTCCGAATCGAAAATCTTTGACTCACAGCAGAACAGCCATAAGGTGCCCGATGCAGCAATAGACCCATGGAGACAAGTCGGCTGGAGGACGATGTATTGAATCGGGACGCAATTTGAGTGATCCATCCTCATTAGGTGGCCATGAATGTTACAATTCACATCTGTTTTTCGTCCGATTCGAAAATCTTTGACTCACAGCAGAACGACCGTAAGGTGCCCGTGGCAGCAATAGACCCATGGAGACAAGTCGGCTGGAGGACGATGTATTGAATCGGGACGTAATTTGAGTGATCCATCGTCATTAGGTGGCCCTGAATGTTACAATTCACTATCAGTTTTTCGTCGCATTCGATAATCTAGACTCACAGCAGAACGGCCATAAGGTGCCCGAGGCAGCAATAGACCCATGGAGTCAAGTCGGCTGGAGGACGATGTATTGAATCAGAACGCAATTTGAGTGATCCATCGTCATTAGGTGGCCCTGAATGTTACAATTCACTATCAGTTTTTCGTCCGATTCGAAAATCTTTGACTCACAGCAGAACGGCCATAAGCTGCCCGAGGCAGCAATTGACCCATGGAAACAAGTCTGCTGGAGGACGATGTATTGAATCGGGACGCAATTTGAGTGTTCCATCGTCATTAGGAGGCCCTGAATGTTAGAATTAACTACCAGTTTTTCGTCCCATTCGATAATCTAGACTCACGGGAGAACGACCATAAGGTGCCCGAGGCAGCAATTGACCCATGGAGACAAGTCGGCTGCAGGACGATGTATTGAATCGGGACGCAATTTGAGTGATCCATCGTCATTAGGTGGCCCTGAACGTTACAATTCACTATCAGTTTTTCGTCCCATTCGATAATCTAGACTCACAGCAGAACGGCCATAAGGTGCCCGAGGCAGCGATAGGCCCATAGAATCAAGTCGGCTGGAGGACGATGTATTGAATCGGGACGCAATTTGTGTGGTCCATCCTCATTATGTGGCCCTGAATGTTACAATTCACTATCAGGTTTTCGTCCGATTCGAAAATCTTTGACTCACAGCAGAACGGCCATAAGGTGCCCGAGGCAGCAATAGACCCATGGACACAAGTCGGCTGGAGGACGATGTATTGAATCGGGACGCAATTTGAGTGATCCATCGTCATTAGGTGGCCCTGAATGTTACAATTCACTATCAGTTTATCGTCCGATTCGAAAATCTTTGACTCACAGCAGAACGCCCATAAGGTGCCCGAGGCAGCAATAGACCCATGGAGTCAGGTCTGCTGGAGGACGATGTATTGAATCGGGACGCAATTTGAGTGATCCATCGTCATTAGGTGGCCCTGAACGTTACAATTCACTATCAGATCTTCGTCCGATTCGAAAGTCTTTGACCCACAGCAGAACGGCCATAAGGTGCCCGAGGCAGCAATAGACCCATGGAGACTAGTCTGCTGGAGGACGATGTATTGAATCGGGCAGCAATTTGAGTGATCCATCGTCATTAGGTGGCTCTGAAAGTTACAATTTACTATCAGTTTTCGTCCGAATCGAAAATCTTTGACTCACAGCAGAAGAGCCATAAGGTATCCTATGCAGCAATAGACCCATGGAGACAGGTCGGGTGGAGGACGATGTATTGAATCGGGACGCAATTTGAGTGATCCATCATCATTAGGTGGCCCTGAACGTTACAATTCACTATCAGATCTTTGTCCGATTCGAAAATCTTTGACCCACAGCAGAACGGCCATAAGCTGCCCGAGGCAGCAATAGACCCATGGAAACAAGTCTGCTGGAGGACGATGTATTGAATCGGGACGCAATTTGAGTGTTCCATCGTCATTAGGAGGCCCTGAATGTTAGAATTAACTACCAGTTTTTCGTCCCATTCGATAATCTAGACTCACGGGAGAACGACCATAAGGTGCCCGAGGCAGCAATTGACCCATGGAGACAAGTCGGCTGCAGGACGATGTATTGAATCGGGACGCAATTTGAGTGATCCATCGTCATTAGGTGGCCCTGAACGTTACAATTCACTATCAGTTTTTCGTCCGATTCGAAAATCTAGACTCACAGCAGAACGGCCATAAGGTGCCCGAGGCAGCAATAGGCCCATGGAGTCAAATCGGCTGGAGGACGATGTATTGAATCGGGACGCAATTTGTGTGGTCCATCCTCATTATGTGGCCCTGAATGTTACAATTCACTATCAGTTTTTCGTCCGATTCGAAAATCTTTGACTCACAGCAGAACGGCCATAAGGTGCCCGAGGCAGCAATAGACCCATGGACACAAGTCGGCTGGAGGACGATGTATTGAATCGGGACGCAATTTGAGTGATCCAACGTCATTAGGTGGCCCTGAATGTTACAATTCACTATCAGTTTATCGTCCGATTCGAAAATCTTTGACTCACAGCAGAACGCCCATAAGGTGCCCGAGGCAGCAATAGACCCATGGAATCAGGTCTGCTGGAGGACGATGTATTGAATCGGGACGCAATTTGAGTGATCCATCGTTATTAGGTGGCCCTGAACGTTACAATTCACTATCAGATCTTCGTCCGATTCGAAAGTCTTTGACCCACAGCAGAACGGCCATAAGGTGCCCGAGGCAGCAATAGACCCATGGAGACATGTCGGCTGGAGGACGATGTATTGAATCGGGACGCAATTTGAGCGATCCATCGTCATTAGGTGGCCCTGAACGTTACAATTCACTATCAGTATTTCGTCCGATTCGAAAATCTTTGACTCACAGCAGAACGGCCATAAGGAGCCCGAGGCAGCAATAGACCCATGGAGACAAGTCTGCTGGAGGACGATGTATTGAATCGGGCCGCAATTTGAGTAATCCATCGTCATTAGGTGGCCCTGAAAGTTACAATTTACTATCAGTTTTCGTCCGAATCGAAAATCTTTGACTCACAGCAGAACAGCCATAAGGTGCCCGATGCAGCAATAGACCCATGGAGACAGGTCGGGTGGAGGACGATGTTTTGAATCGGGACGCAATTTGAGTGATCCATCATCATTAGGTGGCCCTGAACGTTACAATTCACTATCAGATCTTTGTCCGATTCGAAAATCTTTGACCCACAGCAGAACGGCCATAAGGTGCCCGAGGCAGCAATAGACCCATGGAGACAAGTCGGCTGGAGGACGATGTATTGAATCGGGCCGCAATTTGAGTGATCCATCGTCATTAGGTGGCCTTGAAAGTTACAATTCACTATCAGTTTTTCGTCCGAATCGAAAATCTTTGACTCACAGCAGAACAGCCATAATGTGCCCGATGCAGCAATAGACCCATGGAGACAAGTCGGCTGGAGGACGATGTATTGAATCGGGACGCAATTTGAGTGATCCATCCTCATTAGGTGGCCATGAATGTTACAATTCACTATCTGTTTTTCGTCCGATTCGAAAATCTTTGACTCACAGCAGAACGGCCGTAAGGTGCCCGAGGCAGCAATAGACCCATGGAGACAAGTCTGCAGGATGACAATGTATTGAATCGCGACGCAATTTGAGTGTTCCATCGTCATTAGGAGTCCCTGAATGTTAGAATTAACTATTAGTTATTCGTCCCATTCGATAATCTAGACTCACGGGAGAACGTCCACAACGTGCCCGAGGCAGCAATAGACCCATGGAGACAAGTCGGCTGGAGGACGATGTATTGAATCGGGACGCAATTTGAGTGATCCATCGTCATTAGGTGGCCCTGAACGTTACAATTCACTATCAGTTTTTTGTCCGATTCGAAAGTCTTTGACCCACAGCAAAACGGCCATAAGGTGCCCGAGGCAGCAATAGACCCATGGAGACAAGTCGGCTGGAGGACGATGTATTGAATCGGGACGCAATTTGAGTGATCCATCGTCATTAGGTGGCCCTGAACGTTACAATTCACTATCAGTTTTTCGTCCGATTCGAAAATCTTTGACTCACAGCAGAACGGCCATAAGGTGCCCGAGGCAGCAATAGACCCATGGAGACAAGTCTGCTGGAGGACGATGTATTGAATCGGCACCCAATTTGAGTGATCCATCGTCATTAGGTGGCCCTGAACGTTACAATTCACTATCAGTTTTTCGTCGCATTCGATAATCTAGACTCACAGCAGAACGGCCATAATGTGCCCGACTCAACAATAGACCCATGGAGTCAAGTAGGCTGGAGGACGATGTATTGAATCGGGCCGCAATTTGAGTGATCCATCGTCATTAGGTGGCCCTGAAAGTTACAATTCACTATCAGTTTTTCGTCCGAATCGAAAATCATTGACCCACAGCAGAACAGCCATAAGGTGCCCGATGCAGCAATAGACCCATGGAGACAAGTCGGCTGGAGGACGATGTATTGAATCGGGACGCAATTTGAGTGATCCATCGTCATTAGGTGGCAATGAATGTTACAATTCACTATCTGTTTTTCGTCCGATTCGAAAATCTTTGACACACAGCAGAACGGCCGTAAGGTGCCCGAGGCAGCAATAGACCCATGGGGACAAGTCTGCAGGATGACGATGTATTGTATCGCGACGCAATTTGAGTGTTCCATCGTCATTTGGAGGCCCTGAATGTTAGAATTAACTATCAGTTTTTCGTCCCATTCGATAATCTAGACTCACGGGAGAACGACCATAAGGTGCACGAGGCAGCAATAGACCCATGGAGACAAGTAGGCTGGAGGACGATGTATTGAATCGGGACGCAATTTGAGTGATCCATCGTCATTAGGTGGCCCTGAACGTTACAATTCACTATCCGAACATCGTCCGATTCGAAAATCTTTGACCCACAGCAGAACGGCCATAAGGTGCCCGAGGCAGCAATAGACCCATGGAGACAAGTCGGCTGGAGGTCGATGTATTGAAGCGGGCCGCAATTTGAGTGATCCATCGTCGTTAGGTGGCCTTGAAAGTTACTATTCACTATCAGTTTTTCGTCCGAATCGAAAATCTTTGACTCACAGCAGAACAGCCATAAGGTGCCCGATGCAGCAATAGACCCATGGAGACAAGTCGGCTGGAGGACGATGTATTGAATCGGGACGCAATTTGAGTGATCCATCCTCATTAGGTGGCCATGAATGTTACAATTCACATCTGTTTTTCGTCCGATTCGAAAATCTTTGACTCACAGCAGAACGACCGTAAGGTGCCCGTGGCAGCAATAGACCCATGGAGACAAGTCGGCTGGAGGACGATGTATTGAATCGGGACGTAATTTGAGTGATCCATCGTCATTAGGTGGCCCTGAATGTTACAATTCACTATCAGTTTTTCGTCGCATTCGATAATCTAGACTCACAGCAGAACGGCCATAAGGTGCCCGAGGCAGCAATAGACCCATGGAGTCAAGTCGGCTGGAGGACGATGTATTGAATCGGGACGCAATTTGAGTGATCCATCGTCATTAGGTGGCCCTGAATGTTACAATTCACTATCAGTTTTTCGTCCGATTCGAAAATCTTTGACTCACAGCAGAACGGCCATAAGCTGCCCGAGGCAGCAATTGACCCATGGAAACAAGTCTGCTGGAGGACGATGTATTGAATCGGGACGCAATTTGAGTGTTCCATCGTCATTAGGAGGCCCTGAATGTTAGAATTAACTACCAGTTTTTCGTCCCATTCGATAATCTAGACTCACGGGAGAACGACCATAAGGTGCCCGAGGCAGCAATTGACCCATGGAGACAAGTCGGCTGCAGGACGATGTATTGAATCGGGACGCAATTTGAGTGATCCATCGTCATTAGGTGGCCCTGAACGTTACAATTCACTATCAGTTTTTCGTCCCATTCGATAATCTAGACTCACAGCAGAACGGCCATAAGGTGCCCGAGGCAGCGATAGGCCCATGGAATCAAGTCGGCTGGAGGACGATGTATTGAATCGGGACGCAATTTGAGTGATCCATCGTCATTAGGTGGCCCTGAATGTTACAATTCACTTTCAGTTTATCGTCCGATTCGAAAATCTTTGACTCACAGCAGAACGCCCATAAGGTGCCCGAGGCAGCAATAGACCCATGGAGTCAGGTCTGCTGGAGGACGATGTATTGAATCGGGACGCAATTTGAGTGATCCATCGTCATTAGGTGGCCCTGAACGTTACAATTCACTATCAGATCTTCGTCCGATTCGAAAGTCTTTGACCCACAGCAGAACGGCCATAAGGTGCCCGAGGCAGCAATAGACCCATGGAGACAAGTCGGCTGGAGGACGATGTATTGAATCGGGCCGCAATTTGAGTGATCCATCGTCATTAGGTGGCCCTGAAAGTTACAATTCACTATCAGTTTTTCGTCCGAATCGAAAATCATTGACCCACAGCAGAACAGCCATAAGGTGCCCGATGCAGCAATAGACCCATGGAGACAAGTCGGCTGGAGGACGATGTATTGAATCGGGACGCAATTTGAGTGATCCATCGTCATTAGGTGGCAATGAATGTTACAATTCACTATCTGTTTTTCGTCCGATTCGAAAATCTTTGACACACAGCAGAACTGCCGTAAGGTGCCCGAGGCAGCAATAGACCCATGGGGACAAGTCTGCAGGATGACGATGTATTGTATCGCGACGCAATTTGAGTGTTCCATCGTCATTAGGAGGCCCTGAATGTTAGAATTAACTATCAGTTTTTCGTCCCATTCGATAATCTAGACTCACGGGAGAACGACCATAAGGTGCACGAGGCAGCAATAGACCCATGGAGACAAGTAGGCTGGAGGACGATGTATTGAATCGGGACGCAATTTGAGTGATCCATCGTCATTAGGTGGCCCTGAACGTTACAATTCACTATCCGAACATCGTCCGATTCGAAAATCTTTGACCCACAGCAGAACGGCCATAAGGTGCCCGAGGCAGCAATAGACCCATGGAGACAAGTCGGCTGGAGGTCGATGTATTGAATCGGGCCGCAATTTGAGTGATCCATCGTCATTAGGTGGCCCTGAAAGTTACTATTCACTATCAGTTTTTCGTCCGAATCGAAAATCTTTGACTCACAGCAGAACAGCCATAAGGTCCCGATGCAGCAATAGACCCATGGAGACAAGTCGGCTGGAGGACGATGTATTGAATCGGGACGCAATTTGAGTGATCCATCGTCATTAGGTGGCCCTGAATGTTACAATTCACTATCAGTTTATCGTCCGATTCGAAAATCTTTGACTCACAGCAGAACGCCCATAAGGTGCCCGAGGCAGCAATAGACCCATGGAGTCAGGTCTGCTGGAGGACGATGTATTGAATCGGGACGCAATTTGAGTGATCCATCGTCATTAGGTGGCCCTGAACGTTACAATTCACTATCAGATCTTCGTCCGATTCGAAAGTCTTTGACCCACAGCAGAACGGCCATAAGGTGCCCGAGGCAGCAATAGACCCATGGAGACAAGTCGGCTGGAGGACGGTGTATTGAATCGGGACGCAATTTGAGCGATCCATCGTCATTAGGTGGCCCTGAACGTAACAATTCGCTATCAGTTTTTCGTCCGATTCGAAAATCTTTGACTCACAGAAGAACGGCCATAAGGAGCCCGATGCAGCAATAGACCCATGGAGACAAGTCGGCTGGAGGACGATGTATTGAATCGGGACGCAATTTGAGTGATCCATCGTCATTAGGTGGCAATGAATGTTACAATTCACTATCTGTTTTTCGTCCGATTCGAAAATCTTTGACACACAGCAGAACTGCCGTAAGGTGCCCGAGGCAGCAATAGACCCATGGGGACAAGTCTGCAGGATGACGATGTATTGTATCGCGACGCAATTTGAGTGTTCCATCGTCATTAGGAGGCCCTGAATGTTAGAATTAACTATCAGTTTTTCGTCCCATTCGATAATCTAGACTCACGGGAGAACGACCATAAGGTGCACGAGGCAGCAATAGACCCATGGAGACAAGTAGGCTGGAGGACGATGTATTGAATCGGGACGCAATTTGAGTGATCCATCGTCATTAGGTGGCCCTGAACGTTACAATTCACTATCCGAACATCGTCCGATTCGAAAATCTTTGACCCACAGCAGAACGGCCATAAGGTGCCCGAGGCAGCAATAGACCCATGGAGACAAGTCGGCTGGAGGTCGATGTATTGAATCGGGCCGCAATTTGAGTGATCCATCGTCATTAGGTGGCCCTGAAAGTTACTATTCACTATCAGTTTTTCGTCCGAATCGAAAATCTTTGACTCACAGCAGAACAGCCATAAGGTCCCGATGCAGCAATAGACCCATGGAGACAAGTCGGCTGGAGGACGATGTATTGAATCGGGACGCAATTTGAGTGATCCATCGTCATTAGGTGGCCCTGAATGTTACAATTCACTATCAGTTTATCGTCCGATTCGAAAATCTTTGACTCACAGCAGAACGCCCATAAGGTGCCCGAGGCAGCAATAGACCCATGGAGTCAGGTCTGCTGGAGGACGATGTATTGAATCGGGACGCAATTTGAGTGATCCATCGTCATTAGGTGGCCCTGAACGTTACAATTCACTATCAGATCTTCGTCCGATTCGAAAGTCTTTGACCCACAGCAGAACGGCCATAAGGTGCCCGAGGCAGCAATAGACCCATGGAGACAAGTCGGCTGGAGGACGGTGTATTGAATCGGGACGCAATTTGAGCGATCCATCGTCATTAGGTGGCCCTGAACGTAACAATTCGCTATCAGTTTTTCGTCCGATTCGAAAATCTTTGACTCACAGAAGAACGGCCATAAGGAGCCCGAGGCAGCAATAGACCCATGGAGACTAGTCTGCTGGAGGACGATGTATTGAATCGGGCAGCAATTTGAGTGATCCATCGTCATTAGGTGGCTCTGAAAGTTACAATTCACTATCAGTTTTTCGTCCGAATCGAAAATCTTTGACTCACAGCAGAACAGCCATAATGTGCCCGATGCAGCAATAGACCCATGGAGACAAGTCGGCTGGAGGACGATGTATTGAATCGGGACGCAATTTGAGTGATCCATCCTCATTAGGTGGCCATGAATGTTACAATTCACTATCTGTTTTTCGTCCGATTCGAAAATCTTTGACTCACAGCAGAACGGCCGTAAGGTGCCCGAGGCAGCAATAGACCCATGGAGACAAGTCTGCAGGATGACAATGTATTGAATCGCGACGCAATTTGAGTGTTCCATCGTCATTAGGAGTCCCTGAATGTTAGAATTAACTATTAGTTATTCGTCCCATTCGATAATCTAGACTCACGGGAGAACGTCCACAACGTGCCCGAGGCAGCAATAGACCCATGGAGACAAGTCGGCTGGAGGACGATGTATTGAATCGGGACGCAATTTGAGTGATCCATCGTCATTAGGTGGCCCTGAACGTTACAATTCACTATCAGTTTTTTGTCCGATTCGAAAGTCTTTGACCCACAGCAAAACGGCCATAAGGTGCCCGAGGCAGCAATAGACCCATGGAGACAAGTCGGCTGGAGGACGATGTATTGAATCGGGACGCAATTTGAGTGATCCATCGTCATTAGGTGGCCCTGAACGTTACAATTCACTATCAGTTTTTCGTCCGATTCGAAAATCTTTGACTCACAGCAGAACGGCCATAAGGTGCCCGAGGCAGCAATAGACCCATGGAGACAAGTCTGCTGGAGGACGATGTATTGAATCGGCACCCAATTTGAGTGATCCATCGTCATTAGGTGGCCCTGAACGTTACAATTCACTATCAGTTTTTCGTCGCATTCGATAATCTAGACTCACAGCAGAACGGCCATAATGTGCCCGACTCAACAATAGACCCATGGAGTCAAGTAGGCTGGAGGACGATGTATTGAATCGGGCCGCAATTTGAGTGATCCATCGTCATTAGGTGGCCCTGAAAGTTACAATTCACTATCAGTTTTTCGTCCGAATCGAAAATCATTGACCCACAGCAGAACAGCCATAAGGTGCCCGATGCAGCAATAGACCCATGGAGACAAGTCGGCTGGAGGACGATGTATTGAATCGGGACGCAATTTGAGTGATCCATCGTCATTAGGTGGCAATGAATGTTACAATTCACTATCTGTTTTTCGTCCGATTCGAAAATCTTTGACACACAGCAGAACGGCCGTAAGGTGCCCGAGGCAGCAATAGACCCATGGGGACAAGTCTGCAGGATGACGATGTATTGTATCGCGACGCAATTTGAGTGTTCCATCGTCATTTGGAGGCCCTGAATGTTAGAATTAACTATCAGTTTTTCGTCCCATTCGATAATCTAGACTCACGGGAGAACGACCATAAGGTGCACGAGGCAGCAATAGACCCATGGAGACAAGTAGGCTGGAGGACGATGTATTGAATCGGGACGCAATTTGAGTGATCCATCGTCATTAGGTGGCCCTGAACGTTACAATTCACTATCCGAACATCGTCCGATTCGAAAATCTTTGACCCACAGCAGAACGGCCATAAGGTGCCCGAGGCAGCAATAGACCCATGGAGACAAGTCGGCTGGAGGTCGATGTATTGAAGCGGGCCGCAATTTGAGTGATCCATCGTCGTTAGGTGGCCTTGAAAGTTACTATTCACTATCAGTTTTTCGTCCGAATCGAAAATCTTTGACTCACAGCAGAACAGCCATAAGGTGCCCGATGCAGCAATAGACCCATGGAGACAAGTCGGCTGGAGGACGATGTATTGAATCGGGACGCAATTTGAGTGATCCATCCTCATTAGGTGGCCATGAATGTTACAATTCACATCTGTTTTTCGTCCGATTCGAAAATCTTTGACTCACAGCAGAACGACCGTAAGGTGCCCGTGGCAGCAATAGACCCATGGAGACAAGTCGGCTGGAGGACGATGTATTGAATCGGGACGTAATTTGAGTGATCCATCGTCATTAGGTGGCCCTGAATGTTACAATTCACTATCAGTTTTTCGTCGCATTCGATAATCTAGACTCACAGCAGAACGGCCATAAGGTGCCCGAGGCAGCAATAGACCCATGGAGTCAAGTCGGCTGGAGGACGATGTATTGAATCGGGACGCAATTTGAGTGATCCATCGTCATTAGGTGGCCCTGAATGTTACAATTCACTATCAGTTTTTCGTCCGATTCGAAAATCTTTGACTCACAGCAGAACGGCCATAAGCTGCCCGAGGCAGCAATTGACCCATGGAAACAAGTCTGCTGGAGGACGATGTATTGAATCGGGACGCAATTTGAGTGTTCCATCGTCATTAGGAGGCCCTGAATGTTAGAATTAACTACCAGTTTTTCGTCCCATTCGATAATCTAGACTCACGGGAGAACGACCATAAGGTGCCCGAGGCAGCAATTGACCCATGGAGACAAGTCGGCTGCAGGACGATGTATTGAATCGGGACGCAATTTGAGTGATCCATCGTCATTAGGTGGCCCTGAACGTTACAATTCACTATCAGTTTTTCGTCCCATTCGATAATCTAGACTCACAGCAGAACGGCCATAAGGTGCCCGAGGCAGCGATAGGCCCATGGAATCAAGTCGGCTGGAGGACGATGTATTGAATCGGGACGCAATTTGAGTGATCCATCGTCATTAGGTGGCCCTGAATGTTACAATTCACTTTCAGTTTATCGTCCGATTCGAAAATCTTTGACTCACAGCAGAACGCCCATAAGGTGCCCGAGGCAGCAATAGACCCATGGAGTCAGGTCTGCTGGAGGACGATGTATTGAATCGGGACGCAATTTGAGTGATCCATCGTCATTAGGTGGCCCTGAACGTTACAATTCACTATCAGATCTTCGTCCGATTCGAAAGTCTTTGACCCACAGCAGAACGGCCATAAGGTGCCCGAGGCAGCAATAGACCCATGGAGACAAGTCGGCTGGAGGACGATGTATTGAATCGGGCCGCAATTTGAGTGATCCATCGTCATTAGGTGGCCCTGAAAGTTACAATTCACTATCAGTTTTTCGTCCGAATCGAAAATCATTGACCCACAGCAGAACAGCCATAAGGTGCCCGATGCAGCAATAGACCCATGGAGACAAGTCGGCTGGAGGACGATGTATTGAATCGGGACGCAATTTGAGTGATCCATCGTCATTAGGTGGCAATGAATGTTACAATTCACTATCTGTTTTTCGTCCGATTCGAAAATCTTTGACACACAGCAGAACTGCCGTAAGGTGCCCGAGGCAGCAATAGACCCATGGGGACAAGTCTGCAGGATGACGATGTATTGTATCGCGACGCAATTTGAGTGTTCCATCGTCATTAGGAGGCCCTGAATGTTAGAATTAACTATCAGTTTTTCGTCCCATTCGATAATCTAGACTCACGGGAGAACGACCATAAGGTGCACGAGGCAGCAATAGACCCATGGAGACAAGTAGGCTGGAGGACGATGTATTGAATCGGGACGCAATTTGAGTGATCCATCGTCATTAGGTGGCCCTGAACGTTACAATTCACTATCCGAACATCGTCCGATTCGAAAATCTTTGACCCACAGCAGAACGGCCATAAGGTGCCCGAGGCAGCAATAGACCCATGGAGACAAGTCGGCTGGAGGTCGATGTATTGAATCGGGCCGCAATTTGAGTGATCCATCGTCATTAGGTGGCCCTGAAAGTTACTATTCACTATCAGTTTTTCGTCCGAATCGAAAATCTTTGACTCACAGCAGAACAGCCATAAGGTCCCGATGCAGCAATAGACCCATGGAGACAAGTCGGCTGGAGGACGATGTATTGAATCGGGACGCAATTTGAGTGATCCATCGTCATTAGGTGGCCCTGAATGTTACAATTCACTATCAGTTTATCGTCCGATTCGAAAATCTTTGACTCACAGCAGAACGCCCATAAGGTGCCCGAGGCAGCAATAGACCCATGGAGTCAGGTCTGCTGGAGGACGATGTATTGAATCGGGACGCAATTTGAGTGATCCATCGTCATTAGGTGGCCCTGAACGTTACAATTCACTATCAGATCTTCGTCCGATTCGAAAGTCTTTGACCCACAGCAGAACGGCCATAAGGTGCCCGAGGCAGCAATAGACCCATGGAGACAAGTCGGCTGGAGGACGGTGTATTGAATCGGGACGCAATTTGAGCGATCCATCGTCATTAGGTGGCCCTGAACGTAACAATTCGCTATCAGTTTTTCGTCCGATTCGAAAATCTTTGACTCACAGAAGAACGGCCATAAGGAGCCCGAGGCAGCAATAGACCCATGGAGACTAGTCTGCTGGAGGACGATGTATTGAATCGGGCAGCAATTTGAGTGATCCATCGTCATTAGGTGGCTCTGAAAGTTACAATTTACTATCAGTTTTCGTCCGAATCGAAAATCTTTGACTCACAGCAGAACAGCCATAAGGTACCCTATGCAGCAATAGACCCATGGAGACAGGTCGGGTGGAGGACGATGTATTGAATCGGGACGCAATTTGAGTGATCCATCATCATTAGGTGGCCCTGAACGTTACAATTCACTATCAGATCTTTGTCCGATTCGAAAATCTTTGACCCACAGCAGAACGGCCATAAGCTGCCCGAGGCAGCAATAGACCCATGGAAACAAGTCTGCTGGAGGACGATGTATTGAATCGGGACGCAATTTGAGTGTTCCATCGTCATTAGGAGGCCCTGAATGTTAGAATTAACTACCAGTTTTTCGTCCCATTCGATAATCTAGACTCACGGGAGAACGACCATAAGGTGCCCGAGGCAGCAATTGACCCATGGAGACAAGTCGGCTGCAGGACGATGTATTGAATCGGGACGCAATTTGAGTGATCCATCGTCATTAGGTGGCCCTGAATGTTACAATTCACTATCAGTTTTTCGTCCGATTCGAAAATCTTTGACTCACAGCAGAACGGCCATAAGCTGCCCGAGGCAGCAATAGACCCATGGAAACAAGTCTGCTGGAGGACGATGTATTGAATCGGGACGCAATTTGAGTGTTCCATCGTCATTAGGAGGCCCTGAATGTTAGAATTAACTACCAGTTTTTGGTCCCATTCGATAATCTAGACTCACGGGAGAACGACCATAAGGTGCCCGAGGCAGCAATTGACCCATGGAGACAAGTCGGCTGCAGGACGATGTATTGAATCGGGACGCAATTTGAGTGATCCATCGTCATTAGGTGGCCCTGAACGTTACAATTCACTATCAGTTTTTCGTCCGATTCGAAAATCTAGACTCACAGCAGAACGGCCATAAGGTGCCCGAGGCAGCAATAGGCCCATGGAGTCAAATCGGCTGGAGGACGATGTATTGAATCGGGACGCAATTTGTGTGGTCCATCCTCATTATGTGGCCCTGAATGTTACAATTCACTATCAGTTTTTCGTCCGATTCGAAAATCTTTGACTCACAGCAGAACGGCCATAAGGTGCCCGAGGCAGCAATAGACCCATGGACACAAGTCGGCTGGAGGACGATGTATTGAATCGGGACGCAATTTGAGTGATCCAACGTCATTAGGTGGCCCTGAATGTTACAATTCACTATCAGTTTATCGTCCGATTCGAAAATCTTTGACTCACAGCAGAACGCCCATAAGGTGCCCGAGGCAGCAATAGACCCATGGAATCAGGTCTGCTGGAGGACGATGTATTGAATCGGGACGCAATTTGAGTGATCCATCGTTATTAGGTGGCCCTGAACGTTACAATTCACTATCAGATCTTCGTCCGATTCGAAAGTCTTTGACCCACAGCAGAACGGCCATAAGGTGCCCGAGGCAGCAATAGACCCATGGAGACATGTCGGCTGGAGGACGATGTATTGAATCGGGACGCAATTTGAGCGATCCATCGTCATTAGGTGGCCCTGAACGTTACAATTCACTATCAGTTTTTCGTCCGATTCGAAAATCTTTGACTCACAGCAGAACGGCCATAAGGAGCCCGAGGCAGCAATAGACGCATGGAGACAATTCTGCTGGAGGACGATGTATTGAATCGGGCCGCAATTTGAGTGATCCATCGTCATTAGGTGGCCCTGAAAGTTACAATTTACTATCAGTTTTCGTCCGAATCGAAAATCTTTGACTCACAGCAGAACAGCCATAAGGTGCCCGATGCAGCAATAGACCCATGGAGACAGGTCGGGTGGAGGACGATGTTTTGAATCGGGACGCAATTTGAGTGATCCATCATCATTAGGTGGCCCTGAACGTTACAATTCACTATCAGATCTTTGTCCGATTCGAAAATCTTTGACCCACAGCAGAACGGCCATAAGGTGCCCGAGGCAGCAATAGACCCATGGAGACAAGTCGGCTGGAGGACGATGTATTGAATCGGGCCGCAATTTGAGTGATCCATCGTCATTAGGTGGCCTTGAAAGTTACAATTCACTATCAGTTTTTCGTCCGAATCGAAAATCTTTGACTCACAGCAGAACAGCCATAATGTGCCCGATGCAGCAATAGACCCATGGAGACAAGTCGGCTGGAGGACGATGTATTGAATCGGGACGCAATTTGAGTGATCCATCCTCATTAGGTGGCCATGAATGTTACAATTCACTATCTGTTTTTCGTCCGATTCGAAAATCTTTGACTCACAGCAGAACGGCCGTAAGGTGCCCGAGGCAGCAATAGACCCATGGAGACAAGTCTGCAGGATGACAATGTATTGAATCGCGACGCAATTTGAGTGTTCCATCGTCATTAGGAGTCCCTGAATGTTAGAATTAACTATTAGTTATTCGTCCCATTCGATAATCTAGACTCACGGGAGAACGTCCACAACGTGCCCGAGGCAGCAATAGACCCATGGAGACAAGTCGGCTGGAGGACGATGTATTGAATCGGGACGCAATTTGAGTGATCCATCGTCATTAGGTGGCCCTGAACGTTACAATTCACTATCAGTTTTTTGTCCGATTCGAAAGTCTTTGACCCACAGCAAAACGGCCATAAGGTGCCCGAGGCAGCAATAGACCCATGGAGACAAGTCGGCTGGAGGACGATGTATTGAATCGGCACCCAATTTGAGTGATCCATCGTCATTAGGTGGCCCTGAACGTTACAATTCACTATCAGTTTTTCGTCGCATTCGATAATCTAGACTCACAGCAGAACGGCCATAATGTGCCCGACTCAACAATAGACCCATGGAGTCAAGTAGGCTGGAGGACGATGTATTGAATCGGGCCGCAATTTGAGTGATCCATCGTCATTAGGTGGCCCTGAAAGTTACAATTCACTATCAGTTTTTCGTCCGAATCGAAAATCATTGACCCACAGCAGAACAGCCATAAGGTGCCCGATGCAGCAATAGACCCATGGAGACAAGTCGGCTGGAGGACGATGTATTGAATCGGGACGCAATTTGAGTGATCCATCGTCATTAGGTGGCAATGAATGTTACAATTCACTATCTGTTTTTCGTCCGATTCGAAAATCTTTGACACACAGCAGAACGGCCGTAAGGTGCCCGAGGCAGCAATAGACCCATGGGGACAAGTCTGCAGGATGACGATGTATTGTATCGCGACGCAATTTGAGTGTTCCATCGTCATTAGGAGGCCCTGAATGTTAGAATTAACTATCAGTTTTTCGTCCCATTCGATAATCTAGACTCACGGGAGAACGACCATAAGGTGCACGAGGCAGCAATAGACCCATGGAGACAAGTAGGCTGGAGGACGATGTATTGAATCGGGACGCAATTTGAGTGATCCATCGTCATTAGGTGGCCCTGAACGTTACAATTCACTATCCGAACATCGTCCGATTCGAAAATCTTTGACCCACAGCAGAACGGCCATAAGGTGCCCGAGGCAGCAATAGACCCATGGAGACAAGTCGGCTGGAGGTCGATGTATTGAAGCGGGCCGCAATTTGAGTGATCCATCGTCATTAGGTGGCCTTGAAAGTTACTATTCACTATCAGTTTTTCGTCCGAATCGAAAATCTTTGACTCACAGCAGAACAGCCATAAGGTGCCCGATGCAGCAATAGACCCATGGAGACAAGTCGGCTGGAGGACGATGTATTGAATCGGGACGCAATTTGAGTGATCCATCCTCATTAGGTGGCCATGAATGTTACAATTCACATCTGTTTTTCGTCCGATTCGAAAATCTTTGACTCACAGCAGAACGACCGTAAGGTGCCCGTGGCAGCAATAGACCCATGGAGACAAGTCGGCTGGAGGACGATGTATTGAATCGGGACGTAATTTGAGTGATCCATCGTCATTAGGTGGCCCTGAATGTTACAATTCACTATCAGTTTTTCGTCGCATTCGATAATCTAGACTCACAGCAGAACGGCCATAAGGTGCCCGAGGCAGCAATAGACCCATGGAGTCAAGTCGGCTGGAGGACGATGTATTGAATCGGGACGCAATTTGAGTGATCCATCGTCATTAGGTGGCCCTGAATGTTACAATTCACTATCAGTTTTTCGTCCGATTCGAAAATCTTTGTCTCACAGCAGAACGGCCATAAGCTGCCCGAGGCAGCAATTGACCCATGGAAACAAGTCTGCTGGAGGACGATGTATTGAATCGGGACGCAATTTGAGTGTTCCATCGTCATTAGGAGGCCCTGAATGTTAGAATTAACTACCAGTTTTTCGTCCCATTCGATAATCTAGACTCACGGGAGAACGTCCATAAGGTGCCCGAGGCAGCAATTGACCCATGGAGACAAGTCGGCTGCAGGACGATGTATTGAATCGGGACGCAATTTGAGTGATCCATCGTCATTAGGTGGCCCTGAACGTTACAATTCACTATCAGTTATTCGTCCCATTCGATAATCTAGACTCACAGCAGAACGGCCATAAGGTGCCCGAGGCAGCTATAGGCCCATGGAATCAAGTCGGCTGGAGGGCGATGTGTTGAATCGGGACGCAATTTGTGTGGTCCATCCTCATTATGTGGCCCTGAATGTTACAATTCACTATCAGGTTTTCGTCCGATTCGAAAATCTTTGACTCACAGCAGAACGGCCATAAGGTGCCCGAGGCAGCAATAGACCCATGGACACAAGTCGGCTGGAGGACGATGTATTGAATCGGGACGCAATTTGAGTGATCCATCGTCATTAGGTGGCCCTGAATGTTACAATTCACTATCAGTTTATCGTCCGATTCGAAAATCTTTGACTCACAGCAGAACGCCCATAAGGTGCCCGAGGCAGCAATAGACCCATGGAGTCAGGTCTGCTGGAGGACGATGTATTGAATCGGGACGCAATTTGAGTGATCCATCGTCATTAGGTGGCCCTGAACGTTACAATTCACTATCAGATCTTCGTCCGATTCGAAAGTCTTTGACCCACAGCAGAACGGCCATAAGGTGCCCGAGGCAGCAATAGACCCATGGAGACAAGTCGGCTGGAGGACGATGTATTGAATCGGGCCGCAATTTGAGTGATCCATCGTCATTAGGTGGCCCTGAAAGTTACAATTCACTATCAGTTTTTCGTCCGAATCGAAAATCATTGACCCACAGCAGAACAGCCATAAGGTGCCCGATGCAGCAATAGACCCATGGAGACAAGTCGGCTGGAGGACGATGTATTGAATCGGGACGCAATTTGAGTGATCCATCGTCATTAGGTGGCAATGAATGTTACAATTCACTATCTGTTTTTCGTCCGATTCGAAAATCTTTGACACACAGCAGAACTGCCGTAAGGTGCCCGAGGCAGCAATAGACCCATGGGGACAAGTCTGCAGGATGACGATGTATTGTATCGCGACGCAATTTGAGTGTTCCATCGTCATTAGGAGGCCCTGAATGTTAGAATTAACTATCAGTTTTTCGTCCCATTCGATAATCTAGACTCACGGGAGAACGACCATAAGGTGCACGAGGCAGCAATAGACCCATGGAGACAAGTAGGCTGGAGGACGATGTATTGAATCGGGACGCAATTTGAGTGATCCATCGTCATTAGGTGGCCCTGAACGTTACAATTCACTATCCGAACATCGTCCGATTCGAAAATCTTTGACCCACAGCAGAACGGCCATAAGGTGCCCGAGGCAGCAATAGACCCATGGAGACAAGTCGGCTGGAGGTCGATGTATTGAATCGGGCCGCAATTTGAGTGATCCATCGTCATTAGGTGGCCCTGAAAGTTACTATTCACTATCAGTTTTTCGTCCGAATCGAAAATCTTTGACTCACAGCAGAACAGCCATAAGGTGCCCGATGCCACAATAGACCCATGGAGACAAGTCGGCTGGAGGACGATGTATTGAATCGGGACGCAATTTGAGTGATCCATCCTCATTAGGTGGCCATGAATGTTACAATTCACATCTGTTTTTCGTCCGATTCGAAAATCTTTGACTCACAGCAGAACGACCGTAAGGTGCCCGTGGCAGCAATAGACCCATGGAGACAAGTCGGCTGGAGGACGATGTATTGAATCGGGACGTAATTTGAGTGATCCATCGTCATTAGGTGGCACTGAATGTTACAATTCACTATCAGTTTTTCGTCGCATTCGATAATCTAGACTCACAGCAGAACGGCCATAAGGTGCCCGAGGCAGCAATAGACCCATGGAGTCAAGTCGGCTGGAGGACGATGTATTGAATCGGGACGCAATTTGAGTGATCCATCGTCATTAGGTGGCCCTGAATGTTACAATTCACTATCAGTTTTTCGTCCGATTCGAAAATCTTTGACTCACAGCAGAACGGCCATAAGCTGCCCGAGGCAGCAATTGACCCATGGAAACAAGTCTGCTGGAGGACGATGTATTGAATCGGGACGCAATTTGAGTGTTCCATCGTCATTAGGAGGCCCTGAATGTTAGAATTAACTACCAGTTTTTCGTCCCATTCGATAATCTAGACTCACGGGAGAACGACCATAAGGTGCCCGAGGCAGCAATTGACCCATGGAGACAAGTCGGCTGCAGGACGATGTATTGAATCGGGACGCAATTTGAGTGATCCATCGTCATTAGGTGGCCCTGAACGTTACAATTCACTATCAGTTTTTCGTCCCATTCGATAATCTAGACTCACAGCAGAACGGCCATAAGGTGCCCGAGGCAGCTATAGGCCCATGGAATCAAGTCGGCTGGAGGACGATGTATTGAATAGGGACGCAATTTGTGTGGTCCATCCTCATTATGTGGCCCTGAATGTTACAATTCACTATCAGGTTTTCGTCCGATTCGAAAATCTTTGACTCACAGCAGAACGGCCATAAGGTGCCCGAGGCAGCAATAGACCCATGGACACAAGTCGGCTGGAGGACGATGTATTGAATCGGGACGCAATTTGAGTGATCCATCGTCATTAGGTGGCCCTGAATGTTACAATTCACTATCAGTTTATCGTCCGATTCGAAAATCTTTGACTCACAGCAGAACGCCCATAAGGTGCCCGAGGCAGCAATAGACCCATGGAGTCAGGTCTGCTGGAGGACGATGTATTGAATCGGGACGCAATTTGAGTGATCCATCGTCATTAGGTGGCCCTGAACGTTACAATTCACTATCAGATCTTCGTCCGATTCGAAAGTCTTTGACCCACAGCAGAACGGCCATAAGGTGCCCGAGGCAGCAATAGACCCATGGAGACAAGTCGGCTGGAGGACGGTGTATTGAATCGGGACGCAATTTGAGCGATCCATCGTCATTAGGTGGCCCTGAACGTAACAATTCGCTATCAGTTTTTCGTCCGATTCGAAAATCTTTGACTCACAGAAGAACGGCCATAAGGAGCCCGAGGCAGCAATAGACCCATGGAGACTAGTCTGCTGGAGGACGATGTATTGAATCGGGCAGCAATTTGAGTGATCCATCGTCATTAGGTGGCTCTGAAAGTTACAATTTACTATCAGTTTTCGTCCGAATCGAAAATCTTTGACTCACAGCAGAACAGCCATAAGGTACCCTATGCAGCAATAGACCCATGGAGACAGGTCGGGTGGAGGACGATGTATTGAATCGGGACGCAATTTGAGTGATCCATCATCATTAGGTGGCCCTGAACGTTACAATTCACTATCAGATCTTTGTCCGATTCTAAAATCTTTGACCCACAGCAGAACGGCCATAAGCTGCCCGAGGCAGCAATAGACCCATGGAAACAAGTCTGCTGGAGGACGATGTATTGAATCGGGACGCAATTTGAGTGTTCCATCGTCATTAGGAGGCCCTGAATGTTAGAATTAACTACCAGTTTTTCGTCCCATTCGATAATCTAGACTCACGGGAGAACGACCATAAGGTGCCCGAGGCAGCAATTGACCCATGGAGACAAGTCGGCTGCAGGACGATGTATTGAATCGGGACGCAATTTGAGTGATCCATCGTCATTAGGTGGCCCTGAACGTTACAATTCACTATCAGTTTTTCGTCCGATTCGAAAATCTAGACTCACAGCAGAACGGCCATAAGGTGCCCGAGGCAGCAATAGGCCCATGGAGTCAAATCGGCTGGAGGACGATATATTGAATCGGGACGCAATTTGTGTGGTCCATCCTCATTATGTGGCCCTGAATGTTACAATTCACTATCAGTTTTTCGTCCGATTCGAAAATCTTTGACTCACAGCAGAACGGCCATAAGGTGCCCGAGGCAGCAATAGACCCATGGACACAAGTCGGCTGGAGGACGATGTATTGAATCGGGACGCAATGTGAGTGATCCAACGTCATTAGGTGGCCCTGAATGTTACAATTCACTATCAGTTTATCGTCGAATTCGAAAATCTTTGACTCACAGCAGAACGCCCATAAGGTGCCCGAGGCAGCAATAGACCCATGGAATCAGAATCTGCTGGAGGACGATGTATTGAATCGGGACGCAATTTGAGTGATCCATCGTTATTAGGTGGCCCTGAACGTTACAATTCACTATCAGATCTTCGTCCGATTCGAAAGTCTTTGACCCACAGCAGAACGGCCATAAGGTGCCCGAGGCAGCAATAGACCCATGGAGACATGTCGGCTGGAGGACGATGTATTGAATCGGGACGCAATTTGAGCGATCCATCGTCATTAGGTGGCCCTGAACGTTACAATTCACTATCAGTTTTTCGTCCGATTCGAAAATCTTTGACTCACAGCAGAACGGCCATAAGGAGCCCGAGGCAGCAATAGACCCATGGAGACAAGTCTGCTGGAGGACGATGTATTGAATCGGGCCGCAATTTGAGTGATCCATCGTCATTAGGTGGCCCTGAAAGTTACAATTTACTATCAGTTTTCGTCCGAATCGAAAATCTTTGACTCACAGCAGAACAGCCATAAGGTGCCCGATGCAGCAATAGACCCATGGAGACAGGTCGGGTGGAGGACGATGTTTTGAATCGGGACGCAATTTGAGTGATCCATCATCATTAGGTGGCCCTGAACGTTACAATTCACTATCAGATCTTTGTCCGATTCGAAAATCTTTGACCCACAGCAGAACGGCCATAAGGTGCCCGAGGCAGCAATAGACCCATGGAGACAAGTCGGCTGGAGGACGATGTATTGAATCGGGCCGCAATTTGAGTGATCCATCGTCATTAGGTGGCCTTGAAAGTTACAATTCACTATCAGTTTTTCGTCCGAATCGAAAATCTTTGACTCACAGCAGAACAGCCATAATGTGCCCGATGCAGCAATAGACCCATGGAGACAAGTCGGCTGGAGGACGATGTATTGAATCGGGACGCAATTTGAGTGATCCATCCTCATTAGGTGGCCATGAATGTTACAATTCACTATCTGTTTTTCGTCCGATTCGAAAATCTTTGACTGACAGCAGAACGGCCGTAAGGTGCCCGAGGCAGCAATAGACCCATGGAGACAAGTCTGCAGGATGACAATGTATTGAATCGCGACGCAATTTGAGTGTTCCATCGTCATTAGGAGTCCCTGAATGTTAGAATTAACTATTAGTTATTCGTCCCATTCGATAATCTAGACTCACGGGAGAACGTCCACAACGTGCCCGAGGCAGCAATAGACCCATGGAGACAAGTCGGCTGGAGGACGATGTATTGAATCGGGACGCAATTTGAGTGATCCATCGTCATTAGGTGGCCCTGAACGTTACAATTCACTATCAGTTTTTTGTCCGATTCGAAAGTCTTTGACCCACAGCAAAACGGCCATAAGGTGCCCGAGGCAGCAATAGACCCATGGAGACAAGTCGGCTGGAGGACGATGTATTGAATCGGGACGCAATTTGAGTGATCCATCGTCATTAGGTGGCCCTGAACGTTACAATTCACTATCAGTTTTTCGTCCGATTCGAAAATCTTTGACTCACAGCAGAACGGCCATAAGGTGCCCGAGGCAGCAATAGACCCATGGAGACAAGTCTGCTGGAGGACGATGTATTGAATCGGCACCCAATTTGAGTGATCCATCGTCATTAGGTGGCCCTGAACGTTACAATTCACTATCAGTTTTTCGTCGCATTCGATAATCTAGACTCACAGCAGAACGGCCATAATGTGCCCGACTCAACAATAGACCCATGGAGTCAAGTAGGCTGGAGGACGATGTATTGAATCGGGCCGCAATTTGAGTGATCCATCGTCATTAGGTGGCCCTGAAAGTTACAATTCACTATCAGTTTTTCGTCCGAATCGAAAATCATTGACCCACAGCAGAACAGCCATAAGGTGCCCGATGCAGCAATAGACCCATGGAGACAAGTCGGCTGGAGGACGATGTATTGAATCGGGACGCAATTTGAGTGATCCATCGTCATTAGGTGGCAATGAATGTTACAATTCACTATCTGTTTTTCGTCCGATTCGAAAATCTTTGACTCACAGCAGAACGGCCGTAAGGTGCCCGAGGCAGCTATAGACCCATGGAGACAAGTCTGCAGGATGACAATGTATTGAATCGCGACGCAATTTGAGTGTTCCATCGTCATTAGGAGTCCCTGAATGTTAGAATTAACTATTAGTTATTCGTCCCATTCGATAATCTAGACTCACGGGAGAACGTCCACAACGTGCCCGAGGCAGCAATAGACCCATGGAGACAAGTCGGCTGGAGGACGATGTATTGAATCGGGACGCAATTTGAGTGATCCATCGTCATTAGGTGGCCCTGAACGTTACAATTCACTATCAGTTTTTTGTCCGATTCGAAAGTCTTTGACCCACAGCAAAACGGCCATAAGGTGCCCGAGGCAGCAATAGACCCATGGAGACAAGTCGGCTGGAGGACGATGTATTGAATCGGGACGCAATTTGAGTGATCCATCGTCATTAGGTGGCCCTGAACGTTACAATTCACTATCAGTTTTTCGTCCGATACGAAAATCTTTGACTCACAGCAGAACGGCCATAAGGTGCCCGAGGCAGCAATAGACCCATGGAGACAAGTCTGCTGGAGGACGATGTATTGAATCGGCACCCAATTTGAGTGATCCATCGTCATTAGGTGGCCCTGAACGTTACAATTCACTATCAGTTTTTCGTCGCATTCGATAATCTAGACTCACAGCAGAACGGCCATAATGTGCCCGACTCAACAATAGACCCATGGAGTCAAGTAGGCTGGAGGACGATGTATTGAATCGGGCCGCAATTTGAGTGATCCATCGTCATTAGGTGGCCCTGAAAGTTACAATTCACTATCAGTTTTTCGTCCGAATCGAAAATCATTGACCCACAGCAGAACAGCCATAAGGTGCCCGATGCAGCAATAGACCCATGGAGACAAGTCGGCTGGAGGACGATGTATTGAATCGGGACGCAATTTGAGTGATCCATCGTCATTAGGTGGCAATGAATGTTACAATTCACTATCTGTTTTTCGTCCGATTCGAAAATCTTTGACACACAGCAGAACGGCCGTAAGGTGCCCGAGGCAGCAATAGACCCATGGGGACAAGTCTGCAGGATGACGATGTATTGTATCGCGACGCAATTTGAGTGTTCCATCGTCATTAGGAGGCCCTGAATGTTAGAATTAACTATCAGTTTTTCGTCCCATTCGATAATCTAGACTCACGGGAGAACGACCATAAGGTGCACGAGGCAGCAATAGACCCATGGAGACAAGTAGGCTGGAGGACGATGTATTGAATCGGGACGCAATTTGAGTGATCCATCGTCATTAGGTGGCCCTGAACGTTACAATTCACTATCCGAACATCGTCCGATTCGAAAATCTTTGACCCACAGCAGAACGGCCATAAGGTGCCCGAGGCAGCAATAGACCCATGGAGACAAGTCGGCTGGAGGTCGATGTATTGAAGCGGGCCGCAATTTGAGTGATCCATCGTCGTTAGGTGGCCTTGAAAGTTACAATTCACTATCAGTTTTTCGTCCGAATCGAAAATCTTTGACTCACAGCAGAACAGCCATAAGGTGCCCGATGCAGCAATAGACCCATGGAGACAAGTCGGCTGGAGGACGATGTATTGAATCGGGACGCAATTTGAGTGATCCATCCTCATTAGGTGGCCATGAATGTTACAATTCACATCTGTTTTTCGTCCGATTCGAAAATCTTTGACTCACAGCAGAACGACCGTAAGGTGCCCGTGGCAGCAATAGACCCATGGAGACAAGTCGGCTGGAGGACGATGTATTGAATCGGGACATAATTTGAGTGATCCATCGTCATTAGGTGGCCCTGAATGTTACAATTCACTATCAGTTTTTCGTCGCATTCGATAATCTAGACTCACAGCAGAACGGCCATAAGGTGCCCGAGGCAGCAATAGACCCATGGAGTCAAGTCGGCTGGAGGACGATGTATTGAATCGGGACGCAATTTGAGTGATCCATCGTCATTAGGTGGCCCTGAATGTTACAATTCACTATCAGTTTTTCGTCCGATTCGAAAATCTTTGACTCACAGCAGAACGGCCATAAGCTGCCCGAGGCAGCAATTGACCCATGGAAACAAGTCTGCTGGAGGACGATGTATTGAATCGGGACGCAATTTGAGTGTTCCATCGTCATTAGGAGGCCCTGAATGTTAGAATTAACTACCAGTTTTTCGTCCCATTCGATAATCTAGACTCACGGGAGAACGACCATAAGGTGCCCGAGGCAGCAATTGACCCATGGAGACAAGTCGGCTGCAGGACGATGTATTGAATCGGGACGCAATTTGAGTGATCCATCGTCATTAGGTGGCCCTGAACGTTACAATTCACTATCAGTTTTTCGTTCCATTCGATAATCTAGACTCACAGCAGAACGGCCATAAGGTGCCCGAGGCAGCGATAGGCCCATGGAATCAAGTCGGCTGGAGGACGATGTATTGAATCGGGACGCAATTTGTGTGGTCCATCCTCATTATGTGGCCCTGAATGTTACAATTCACTATCAGGTTTTAGTCCGATTCGAAAATCTTTGACTCACAGCAGAACGGCCATAAGGTGCCCGAGGCAGCAATAGACCCATGGACACAAGTCGGCTGGAGGACGATGTATTGAATCGGGACGCAATTTGAGTGATCCATCGTCATTAGGTGGCCCTGAATGTTACAATTCACTATCAGTTTATCGTCCGGTTCGAAAATCTTTGACTCACAGCAGAACGCCCATAAGGTGCCCGAGGCAGCAATAGACCCATGGAGTCAGGTCTGCTGGAGGACGATGTATTGAATCGGGACGCAATTTGAGTGATCCATCGTCATTAGGTGGCCCTGAACGTTACAATTCACTATCAGATCTTCGTCCGATTCGAAAGTCTTTGACCCACAGCAGAACGGCCATAAGGTGCCCGAGGCAGCAATAGACCCATGGAGACAAGTCGGCTGGAGGACGGTGTATTGAATCGGGACGCAATTTGAGCGATCCATCGTCATTAGGTGGCCCTGAACGTAACAATTCGCTATCAGTTTTTCGTCCGATTCGAAAATCTTTGACTCACAGAAGAACGGCCATAAGGAGCCCGAGGCAGCAATAGACCCATGGAGACTAGTCTGCTGGAGGACGATGTATTGAATCGGGCAGCAATTTGAGTGATCCATCGTCATTAGGTGGCTCTGAAAGTTACAATTTACTATCAGTTTTCGTCCGAATCGAAAATCTTTGACTCACAGCAGAACAGCCATAAGGTGCCCTATGCAGCAATAGACCCATGGAGACAGGTCGGGTGGAGGACGATGTATTGAATCGGGACGTAATTTGAGTGATCCATCGTCATTAGGTGGCCCTGAATGTTACAATTCACTATCAGTTTTTCGTCCGATTCGAAAATCTTTGACTCACAGAAGAACGGCCATAAGTAGCCCGAGGCAGCAATAGACCCATGGAGACTAGTCTGCTGGAGGACGATGTATTGAATCGGGCCGCAATTTGAGTGATCCATCGTCATTAGGTGGCTCTGAAAGTTACAATTTACTATCAGTTTTCGTCCGAATCGAAAATCTTTGACTCACAGCAGAACAGCCATAAGGTGCCCGATGCAGCAATAGACCCATGGAGACAGGTCGGGTGGACGACGATGTATTGAATCGGGACGCAATTTGAGTGATGCATCATCATTAGGTGGCCCTGAACGTTACAATTCACTATCAGATCTTTGTCCGATTCGAAAATCTTTGACCCACAGCAGAACGGCCATAAGGTGCCCGAGGCAGCAATAGACCCATTGAGACAAGTCGGCTGGAGGACGATGTATTGAATCGGGCCGCAATTTGAGTGATCCATCGTCATTAGGTGGCCCTGAAAGTTACAATTCACTATCAGTTTTTCGTCCGAATCGAAAATCTTTGACTCACAGCAGAACAGCCATAATGTGCCCGATGCAGCAATAGACCCATGGAGACAAGTCGGCTGGAGGACGATGTATTGAATCGGGACGCAATATGAGTGATCCATCCTCATTAGGTGGACATGAATGTTACAATTCACTATCTGTTTTTCGTCCGATTCGAAAATCTTTGACTCACAGCAGAACGGCCGTAAGGTGCCCGAGGCAGCAATAGACCCATGGAGACAAGTCTGCAGGATGACAATGTATTGAATCGGGACGCAATTTTAGTGTTCCATCGTCATTAGGAGGCCCTGAATGTTAGAATTAACTATTAGTTATTCGTCCCATTCGATAATCTAGACTCACGGGAGAACGTCCACAACGTGCCCGAGGCAGCAATAGACCCATGGAGACAAGTCGGCTGGAGGACGATGTATTGAATCGGGACGCAATTTGAGTGATCCATCGTCATTAGGTGGCCCTGAACGTTACAATTCACTATCAGTTTTTTGTCCGATTCGAAAGTCTTTGACCCACAGCAAAACGGCCATAAGGTGCGCGAGGCAGCAATAGACCCATGGAGACAAGTCGGCTGGAGGACGATGTATTGAATCGGGACGCAATTTGAGTGATCCATCGTCATTAGGTGGCCCTGAACGTTACAATTCACTATCAGTTTTTCGTCCGATTCGAAAATCTTTGACTCACACCAGAACGGCCATAAGGTGCCCGAGGCAGCAATAGACCCATGGAGACAAGTCTGCTGGAGGACGATGTATTGAATCGGCACGCAATTTGAGTGATCCATCGTCATTAGGTGGCCCTGAACGTTACAATTCACTATCAGTTTTTCGTCGCATTCGATAATCTAGACTCACAGCAGAACGGCCATAATGTGCCCGACTCAGCAATAGACCCATGGAGTCAAGTAGGCTGGAGGACGATGTATTGAATCGGACCGCAATTTGAGTGATCCATCGTCATTAGGTGGCCCTGAAAGTTACAATTCACTATCAGTTTTCGTCCGAATCGAAAATCATTGACTCACAGCAGAACAGCCATAAGGTGCCCGATGCAGCAATAGACCCATGGAGACAAGTCGGCTGGAGGACGATGTATTGAATCGGGACGCAATTTGAGTGATCCATCGTCATTAGGTGGCAATGAATGTTACAATTCACTATCTGTTTTTCGTCCGATTCGAAAATCTTTGACACACAGCAGAACGGCCGTAAGGTGCCCGAGGCAGCAATAGACCCATGGGGACAAGTCTGCAGGATGCCGATGTATTGAATCGCGACGCAATTTGAGTGTTCCATCGTCATTAGGAGGCCCTGAATGTTAGAATTAACTATCAGTTTTTCGTCCCATTCGATAATCTAGACTCACGGGAGGTGCCCGAGGCAGCAATTGACCCATGGAGACAAGTCGGCTGCAGGACGATGTATTGAATCGGGACGCAATTTGAGTGATCCATCGTCATTAGGTGGCCCTGAACGTTACAATTCACTATCAGTTTTTCGTCCGATTCGAAAATCTTTGACTCACAGCAGAACGGCCATAAGGTGCCCGAGGCAGCAATAGACAAATGGAGACAAGTCGGCTAGAGGACGACGTATTGAATCGGGACGCAATTTGAGTGATCCATCGTCATTAGGTGGCCCTGAACGTTACAATTCACTATCAGTTTTTCGTCCCATTCGATAATCTAGACTCACAGCAGAACGGCCATAAGGTGCCCGAGGCAGCAATAGGCCCATGGAGTCAAGTCGGCTGGAGGACGATGTATTGAATCGGGACGCAATTTGTGTGGTCCATCCTCATTATGTGGCCCTGAATGTTACAATTCACTATCAGTTTTTCGTCCGATTCGAAAATCTTTGACTCACAGCAGAACGGCCATAAGGTGCCCGAGGCAGCAATTGACCCATGGACACAAGTCGGCTGGAGGACGATGTATTGAATCGGGACGCAATTTGAGTGATCCATCGTCATTAGGTGGCCCTGAATGTTACAATTCACTATCAGTTTTTCGTCCGATTCGAAAATCTTTGACTCACAGCAGAACGCCCATAAGGTGCCCGAGGCAGCAATAGACCCATGGAGTCAGGTCTGCTGGAGGACGATGTATTGAATCGGGACGCAATTTGAGTGATCCATCGTCATTAGGTGGCCCTGAACGTTACAATTCACTATCAGATCTTCGTCCGATTCGAAAGTCTTTGACCCACAGCAGAACGGCCATAAGGTGCCCGAGGCAGCAATAGACCCATGGAGACAAGTCGGCTGGAGGACGATGTATTGAATCGGGACGCAATTTGAGCGATCCATCGTCATTAGGTGGCCCTGAACGTTACAATTCACTATCAGTTTTTCGTCCGATTCGAAAATCTTTGACTCACAGCAGAACGGCCATAAGGAGCCCGAGGCAGCAATAGACCCATGGAGACAAGTCTGCTGGAGGACGATGTATTGAATCGGGCCGCAATTTGAGTGATCCATCGTCATTAGGTGGCCCTGAAAGTTACAATTTACTATCAGTTTTCGTCCGAATCGAAAATCTTTGACTCACAGCAGAACAGCCATAAGGTGCCCGATGCAGCAATAGACCCATGGAGACAGGTCGGTTGGAGGACGATGTATTGAATCGGGACGCAATTTGAGTGATCCATCGTCATTAGGTGGCCCTGAACGTTACAATTCACTATCAGATCTTCGTCCGATTCGAAAGTCTTTGACCCACAGCAGAACGGCCATAAGGTGCCCGATGCAGCAATAGACCCATGGAGACAAGTCGGCTGGAGGACGATGTATTGAATCGGGACGCAATTTGAGCGATCCATCGTCATTAGGTGGCCCTGAACGTTATAATTCGCTATCAGTTTTTCGTCCGATTCGAAAATCTTTGACTCACAGAAGAACGGCCATAAGGAGCCCGAGGCAGCAATAGACCCATGGAGACTAGTCTGCTGGAGGACGATGTATTGAATCGGGCCGCAATTTGAGTGATCCATCCTCATTAGGTGGCCATGAATGTTACAATTCACTATCAGTTTTTCGTCGCATTCGATAATCTAGACTCACAGCAGAACGGCCATAATGTGCCCGACTCAGCAATAGACCCATGGAGTCAAGTAGGCTGGAGGACGATGTATTGAATCGGACCGCAATTTGAGTGATCCATCGTCATTAGGTGGCCCTGAAAGTTACAATTCACTATCAGTTTTCGTCCGAATCGAAAATCATTGACTCACAGCAGAACAGCCATAAGGTGCCCGATGCAGCAATAGACCCATGGAGACAAGTCGGCTGGAGGACGATGTATTGAATCGGGACGCAATTTGAGTGATCCATCGTCATTAGGTGGCAATGAATGTTACAATTCACTATCTGTTTTTCGTCCGATTCGAAAATCTTTGACACACAGCAGAACGGCCGTAAGGTGCCCGAGGCAGCAATAGACCCATGGGGACAAGTCTGCAGGATGACGATGTATTGAATCGCGACGCAATTTGAGTGTTCCATCGTCATTAGGAGGCCCTGAATGTTAGAATTAACTATCAGTTTTTCGTCCCATTCGATAATCTAGACTCACGGGAGAACGACCATAAGGTGCACGAGGCAGCAATAGACCCATGGAGACAAGTAGGCTGGAGGACGATGTATTGAATCGGGACGCAATTTGAGTGATCCATCGTCATTAGGTGGCCCTGAATGTTACAATTCACTATCAGTTTATCGTCCGATTCGAAAATCTTTGACTCACAGCAGAACGCCCATAAGGTGCCCGAGGCAGCAATAGACCCATGGAAACAAGTCGGCTGGAGGACGATGTATTGAATCGGGCCGCAATTTGAGTGATCCATCGTCATTAGGTGGCCCTTAAAGTTACAATTCACTATCAGTTTTCGTCCGAATCGAAAATCTTTGACTCACAGCAGAACAGCCATAAGGTGCCCGATGCAGCAATAGACCCATGGAGACAAGTCGGCTGGAGGACGATGTATTGAATCGGGCCGCAATTTGAGTGATCCATCGTCATTAGGTGGCCCTGAAAGTTACTATTCACTATCAGTTTTTCGTCGCATTCGATAATCTAGACTCACAGCAGAACGGCCATAAGGTGCCCGAGGCAGCAATAGACCCATGGAGTCAAGTCGGCTGGAGGACGATGTATTGAATCGGGACGCAATTTGAGTGATCCATCGTCATTAGGTGGCCCTGAATGTTACAATTCACTATCAGTTTTTCGTCCGATTCGAAAATCTTTGACTCACAGCAGAACGGCCATAAGCTGCCCGAGGCAGCAATAGACCCATGGAAACAAGTCTGCTGGAGGACGATGTATTGAATCGGGACGCAATTTGAGTGTTCCATCGTCATTAGGAGGCCCTGAATGTTAGAATTAAATACCAGTTTTTCGTCCCATTCGATAATCTAGCCTCACGGGAGAACGACCATAAGGTGCCCGAGGCAGCAATTGACCCATGGAGACAAGTCGGCTGCAGGACGATGTATTGAATCGGGACGCAATTTGAGTGATCCATCGTCATTAGGTGGCCCTGAACGTTACAATTCACTATCAGTTTTTCGTCCGATTCGAAAATCTTTGACTCACAGCAGAACGGCAATAAGGTGCCCGAGGCAGCATTAGACAAATGGAGACAAGTCGGCTGGAGGACGATGTATTGAATCGGGACGCAATTTGAGTGATCCATCATCATTAGGTGGCCCTGAACGAACAATTCACTATCAGATCTTCGTCCGATTCGAAAATCTTTGACCTACAGCAGAACGGCCATTAGGTGCCCGATGCAGCAATAGACCCATGGAGACAAGTCGACTGGAGGACGATGTATTGAATCGGGCCGCAATTTGAGTGATCCATCGTCATTAGGTGGCCCTGAAAGTTACAATTCACTATCAGTTTTCGTCCGAATCGAAAATCTCACAGCAGAACAGCCATAAGATGCCCGATGCAGCAATAGACCCATGGAGACAAGTCGGCTGTAGGACGATGTATTGAATCGGGACGCAATTTGAGTGATCCATCATCATTAGGTGGCCCTGAACGAACAATTCACTATCAGATCTTCGTCCGATTCGAAAATCTTTGACCTACAGCAGAACGGCCATTAGGTGCCCGACGCAGCAATAGACCCATGGAGACAAGTCGGCTGGAGGACGATGTATTGAATCGGGCCGCAATTTGAGTGATCCATCGTCATTAGGTGGCCCTGAAAGTTACAATTCACTATCAGTTTTTCGTCCGAATCGAAAATCATTGACTCACAGCAGAACAGCCATAAGGTGCCCGATGCAGCAATAGACCCATGGAGACAAGTCGACTGGAGGACGATGTATTGAATCGGGACGCAATTTGAGTGATCCATCCTCATTAGGTGGCAATGAATGTTACAATTCACTATCTGTTTTTCGTCCGATTCGAAAATCTTTGACACACAGCAGAACGGCCGTAAGGTGCCCGAGGCAGCAATAGACCCATGGGGACAAGTCTGCAGGATGACGATGTATTGAATCGCAACGCAATTTGAGTGTTCCATCGTCATTAGGAGGCCGTGAATGTTACAATTAACTACCAGCTTTTCGTCCCATTCGATATTCTAGACTCACGGGAGAACGACCATAAGGTGCCCGAGGCAGCAATTGACCCATGGAGTCAAGTCGGCTGCAGGACGATGTATTGAATCGGGACGCAATTTGAGTGATCCATCGTCATTAGGTGGCCCTGAACGTTACAATTCACTATCAATTTTTCGTCCGATTCGAAAATCTTTGACTCACAGCAGAACGGCCATAAGGTGCCCGAGGCAGCAATAGACAAATGGAGACAAGTCGGCTGGAGGACGACGTATTGAATCGGGACACAATTTGAGTGATCCATCGTCATTAGGTGGCCCTGAACGTTACAATTCACTATCAGTTTTTCGTCCCATTCGATAATCTAGACTCACAGCAGAACGGCCATAAGGTGCCCGAGGCAGCAATAGACCCATGGAGACAAGTCTGCAGGATGACGATGTATTGAATCGCGACGCAAATTGAGTGTTCCATCGTCATTAGGAGGCCCTGAATGTTAGAATTAACTACCAGCTTTTCGTCCCATTCGATATTCTAGACTCACGGGAGAACGACCATAAGGTGCCCGAGGCAGCAATTGACCCATGGAGACAAGTCGGCTGCAGGACGATGTATTGAATCGGGACGCAATTTGAGTGATCCATCGTCATTAGGTGGCCCTGAACGTTACAATTCACTATCAATTTTTCGTCCGATTCGAAAATCTTTGACTCACAGCAGAACGGCCATAAGGTGCCCGAGGCAGCAATAGACAAATGGAGACAAGTCGGCTGGAGGACGACGTATTGAATCGGGACGCAATTTGAGTGATACATCGTCATTAGGTGGCCCTGAACGTTACAATTCACTATCAGTTTTTCGTCCCATTCGATAATCTAGACTCACAGCAGAACGGCCATAAGGTGCCCGAGGCAGCAATAGACCCATGGAGTCAAGTCGGCTGGAGGACGATGTATTGAATAGGGACGCAATTTGTGTGGTCCATCCTCATTAGGTGGCCCTGAATGTTACAATTCACTATCAGTTTTTCGTCCGATTCGAAAATCTTTGACTCACAGCAGAACGGCCATAAGGTGCCCTAGGCAGCAATAGACCCATGGACACAAGTCGGCTGGAGGACGATGTATTGAATCGGGACGCAATTTGAGTGATCCATCGTCATTAGGTGGCCATGAATGTTACAATTCACTATCAGTTTATCGTCCGATTCGAAAATCTTTGACTCACAGCAGACCGCCCATAAGGTGCCCGAGGCAGCAATAGACCCATGGAGTCAGGTCTGCTGGAGGACGATGTATTGCATCGGGTCGCAATTTGAGTGATCCATCGTCATTAGGTGGCCCTGAACGTTACAATTCACTATCAGATCTTCGTCCGATTCGAAAGTCTTTGACCCAAAGCAGAATGGCCATAAGGTGCCCGAGGCAGCAATAGACCCATGGAGACAAGTCGGCTGGAGGACGATGTATTGAATCGGGACGCAATTTGAGCGATCCATCGTCATTAGGTGGCCCTGAACGTTACAATTCACTATCAGTTTTTCGTACGATTCGAAAATCTTTGACTCACAGCAGAACGGCCATAAGGTGCCCGAGGCAGCAATAGACCCATGGAGACAAGTCTGCTGGAGGACGATGTATTGAATCGGGACGCAATTTGAGTGATCCATCGTCATTAGGTGGCCCTGAACGTTACAATTCACTATCAGTTTTTCGTCGCATTCGATAATCTAGACTCACAGCAGAACGGCCATAAGGTGCCCGAGGCAGCAATAGACCCATGGAGACAAGTGGGCTGGAGGACGATGTATTGAATCGGGACGCAATTTGAGTGATCCATCGTCATAAGGTGGCCCTGAACGTAACAATTTACTATCAGTTTTTCGTCCGATTCGAAAATCTTTGACTCACAGCAGAACGGCCATAATGTGGCCGATGCAGCAATAGACCCATGGAGACAAGTCGGCTGGAGGACGATGTATTGAATCGGGACGCAATTTGAGTGATCCATCATCATTAGGTGGCCCTGAACGAACAATTCACTATCAGATCTTCGTCCGATTCGAAAATCTTTGACCTACAGCAGAACGGCCATTAGGTGCCCGACGCAGCAATAGACCCATGGAGACAAGTCGGCTGGAGGACGATGTATTGAATCGGGCCGCAATTTGAGTGATCCATCGTCATTAGGTGGCCCTGAAAGTTACAATTCACTATCAGTTTTTCGTCCGAATCGAAAATCATTGACTCACAGCAGAACAGCCATAAGGTGCCCGATGCAGCAATAGACCCATGGAGACAAGTCGACTGGAGGACGATGTATTGAATCGGGACGCAATTTGAGTGATCCATCGTCATTAGGTGGCAATGAATGTTACAATTCACTATCTGTTTTTCGTCCGATTCGAAAATCTTTGACACACAGCAGAACGGCCGTAAGGTGCCCGAGGCAGCAATAGACCCATGGGGACAAGTCTGCAGGATGACGATGTATTGAATCGCGACGCAATTTGAGTGTTCCATCGTCATTAGGAGGCCGTGAATGTTAGAATTAACTACCAGCTTTTCGTCCCATTCGATAATCTAGACTCACGGGAGAACGACCATAAGGTGCCCGAGGCAGCAATTGACCCATGGAGACAAGTCGGCTGCAGGACGATGTATTGAATCGGGACGCAAATTGAGTGATCCATCGTCATTATGTGGCCCTGAACGTTACAATTCACTATCAGTTTTTCGTCCCATTCGATAATCTAGTCTCACAGAAGAACGGCCATAAGGTGCCCGAGGCAGCAATAGACCCATGGAGACAAGTCTGCAGGATGACGATGTATTGAATCGCCACGCAATTTGAGTGTTCCATCGTCATTAGGAGGCCCTGAATGTTAGAATTAACTACCAGCTTTTCGTCCCATTCGATATTCTAGACTCACGGGAGAACGACCATAAGGTGCCCGAGGCAGCAATTGACCCATGGAGACAAGTCGGCTGGAGGACGATGTATTGAATCGGGACGCAATTTGAGTGATCCATCGTCATTAGGTGGCCCTGAACGTTACAATTCACTATCAGTTTTTCGTCCGATTCGAAAATCTTTGACTCACAGCAGTACGGCCATAAGGTGCCCGATGCAGGAATAGACCCATGGAGACAAGTCGGCTGGAGGACGATGTATTGAATCGGGACGCAATTTTAGTGATCCATCATCATTAGGTGGCCCTGAACGTTACAATTCACTATCAGATCTTCGTCCGATTCGAAAATCTTTGACCCACAGCAGAACGGCCATAAGGTGCCCGATGCAGCAATAGACCCATGGAGACAAGTCGGCTGGAGGACGATGTATTGAATCGCGACGCAATTTTGAGTGTTCCATCGTCATTAGGAGGCCCTGAATGTTAGAATTAACTATCAGTTTTTCGTCCCATTCGATAATCTAGACTCACGGGAGAACGACCATAAGGTGCACGAGGCAGCAATAGACCCATGGAGACAAGTAGGCTGGAGGACGATGTATTGAATCGCGACGCAATTTGAGTGTTCCATCGTCATTAGGAGGCCCTGAATGTTAGAATTAACTATCAGTTTTTCGTCCCATTCGATAATCTAGACTCACGGGAGAACGACTATAAGGTGCCCGAGGCAGCAATAGACCCATGGAGACAAGTCGGCTGGAGGGCGATGTATTGAATCGGGACGCAATTTGAGTGATCCATCGTCATTAGGTGGCCCTGAACGTTACAATTCACTATCAGTTTTTCGTCCGATTCGAAAATCTTTGACTCACAGCAGAACGGCCATAAGGTGCCCGAGGCAGCAATAGACCCATGGAGACAAGTCTGCTGGAGGACGATGTATTGAATCGGCACGCAATTTGAGTGATCCATCGTCATTAGGTGGCCCTGAACGTTACAATTCACTATCAGTTTTTCGTCGCATTCGATAATCTAGACTCACAGCAGAACGGCCATAATGTGCCCGACTCAGCAATAGACCCATGGAGTCAAGTAGGCTGGAGGACGATGTATTGAATCGGGCCGCAATTTGAGTGATCCATCGTCATTAGGTGGCCCTGAAAGTTACAATTCACTATCAGTTTTCGTCCGAATCGAAAATCTCACAGCAGAACAGCCATAAGGTGCCCGATGCAGCAATAGACCCATGGAGACAAGTCGGGTGGAGGACGATGTATTGAATCGGGACGCAATTTGAGTGATCCATCATCATTAGGTGGCCCTGAACGAACAATTCACTATCAGATCTTCGTCCGATTCGAAAATCTTTGACCTACAGCAGAACGGCCATAAGGTGCCCGAGGCAGCAATAGACCCATGGAGACAAGTCGGCTGGAGGACGATGTATTGAATCGGGCCGCAATTTGAGTGATCCATCGTCATTAGGTGGCCCTGAAAGTTACAATTCACTATCAGTTTTTCGTCCGAATCGAAAATCATTGACTCACAGCAGAACAGCCATAAGGTGCCCGATGCAGCAATAGACCCATTGAGACAAGTCGACTGGAGGACGATGTATTGAATCGGGACGCAATTTGAGTGATCCATCGTCATTAGGTGGCAATGAATGTTACAATTCACTATCTGTTTTTCGTCCGATTCGAAAATCTTTGACACACAGCAGAACGGCCGTAAGGTGCCCGAGGCAGCAATAGACCCATGGGGACAAGTCTGCAGGATGACGATGTATTGAATCGCGACGCAATTTGAGTGTTCTATCGTCATTAGGAGGCCCTGAATGTTAGAATTAACTACCAGCTTTTCGTCCCATTCGATATTCTAGACTCACGGGAGAACGACCATAAGGTGCCCGAGGCAGCAATTGACCCATGGAGACAAGTCGGCTGCAGGACGATGTATTGAATCGGGACGCAATTTGAGTGATCCATCGTCATTAGGTGGTCCTGAACGTTACAATTCACTATCAATTTTTCGTCCGATTCGAAAATCTTTGACTCACAGCAGAAGGGCCATAAGGTGCCCGAGGCAGCAATAGACAAATGGAGACAAGTCGGCTGGAGGACGACGTATTGAATCGGGACGCAATTTGAGTGATACATCGTCATTAGGTGGCCCTGAACGTTACAATTCACTATCAGTTTTTCGTCCCATTCGATAATCTAGACTCACAGGAGAACGGCCATAAGGTGCCCGAGGCAGCAATAGACCCATGGAGTCAAGTCGGCTGGAGGACGATGTATTGAATAGGGACGCAATTTGAGTGGTCCATCCTCATTAGGTGGCCCTGAATGTTACAATTCACTATCAGTTTTTCGTCCGATTCGAAAATCTTTGACTCACAGCAGAACGGCCATAAGGTGCCCTAGGCAGCAATAGACCCATGGACACAAGTCGGCTGGAGGACGATGTATTGAATCGGGACGCAATTTGAGTGATCCATCGTCATTAGGTGGCCCTGAATGTTACAATTCACTATCAGTTTATCGTCCGATTCGAAAATCTTTGACTCACAGCAGAACGCCCATAAGGTGCCCGAGGCAGCAATAGACCCATGGAGTCAGGTCTGCTGGAGGACGATGTATTGAATCGGGTCGCAATTTGAGTGATCCATCGTCATTAGGTGGCCCTGAACGTTACAATTCACTATCAGATCTTCGTCCGATTCGAAAGTCTTTGACCCAAAGCAGAATGGCCATAAGGTGCCCGAGGCAGCAATAGACCCATGGAGACAAGTCGGCTGGAGGACGATGTATTGAATCGGGACGCAATTTGAGCGATCCATCGTCATTAGGTGGCCCTGAACGTTACAATTCACTATCAGTTTTTCGTCCGATTCGAAAATCTTTGACTCACAGCAGAACGGCCATAAGGTGCCCGAGGCAGCAATAGACCCATGGAGACAAGTCTGCTGGAGGACGATGTATTGAATCGGGACGCAATTTGAGTGATCCATCGTCATTAGGTGGCCCTGAACGTTAGAATTCACTATCAGTTTTTCGTCGCATTCGATAATCTAGACTCACAGCAGAACGGCCATAAGGTGCCCGAGGCAGCAATAGACCCATGGAGACAAGTCGGCTGGTGGACGATGTATTGAATCGGGACGCAATTTGAGTGATCCATCGTCATTAGGTGGCCCTGAACGTAACAATTTACTATCAGTTTTTCGTCCGATTCGAAAATCTTTGACTCACAGCAGAACGGCCATAATGTGCCCGATGCAGCAATAGACCCATGGAGACAAGTCGGCTGGAGGGAAATGTATTGAATCGGGACGCAATTTGAGTGATCCATCGTCATTAGGTGTCCCTGAATGTTACAATTCACCATCAGTTTTTCGTCCGATTCGAAAATCTTTGACTCACAGCAGTAGGGCCATAAGGTGCCCGAGGCAGCAATAGACCCATGGAGACAAGTCTGCAGGATGACAATGTATTGAATCGCGACGCAATTTGAGTGTTCCATCGTCATTAGGAGGCCCTGAATGTTAGAATTAACTATTAGTTTTTCGTCCCATTCGATAATCTAGACTCACGGGAGAACGTCCATAACGTGCCCGAGGCAGCAATAGACCCATGGAGACAAGTCGGCTGGAGGACGATGTATCGAATCGGGACGCAATTTGAGTGATCCATCGTCATTAGGTGGCCCTGAACGTTACAATTCACAATCAGTTTTTCGTCCGATTCGAAAGTCTTTGACCCACCGCAAAACGGCCATAAGGTGCCCGAGGCAGCAATAGACCTATGGAGACAAGTCGGCTGGAGGACGATGTATTGAATCAGGACGCAATTTGAGTGATCCATCGTCATTAGGTGGCCCTGAACGTTACAATTCAATATCAGTTTTTCGTCCGATTCGAAAATCTTTGACTCACAGCAGTACGGCCATAAGGTGCCCGAGGCAGCAATAGACCCATGCAGACAAGTCGGCTGGAGGACGATGTATTGAATCGGGCCGCAATTTGAGTGATCCATCGTCATTAGGTGGCCCTGAAAGTTACAATTCACAATCAGTTTTTCGTCCGAATCAAAAATCATTGACTCACAGCAGAACAGCCATAAGGTGCCCGATGCAGCAATAGACCCATGGAGACAAGTCGGCTGGAGGACGATGTATTGAATCGCGACGCAATTTGAGTGTTCCATCGTCATTAGGAGGCCCTGAATGTTAGAATTAACTATCAGTTTTTCGTCCCATTCGATAATCTAGACTCACGGGAGAACGACCATAAGGTGCACGAGGCAGCAATAGACCCATGGAGACAAGTAGACTGGAGGACGATGTATTGAATCGCGACGCAATTTGAGTGTTCCATCGTCATTAGGAGGCCCTGAATGTTAGAATTAACTACCAGTTTTTCGTCCCATTCGATAATCTAGACTCACGGGAGAACGACTATAAGGTGCCCGAGGCAGCAATAGACCCATGGAGACAAGTCGGCTGCTGGACGATGTATTGAATCGGGACGCAATTTGAGTGATCCATCGTCATTAGGTGGCCCTGAAAGTTACAATTCACTATCAGTTTTTCGTCCGATTCGAAAATCTTTGACTCACAGCAGAACGGCCATAAGGTGCCCGATGCAGCAATAGACCCATGGAGACAAGTCGGCTGGAGGACGATGTATTGAATCGGGACGCAATTTGAGTGATCCATCGTCATTAGGTGGCCATAAAAGTTACAATTCACTATCAGTTTTTCGTCCGATTCGAAAATCTTTGACTCACAGCAGAACGGCCATAAGGTGCTCGAGGCAGCAATAGACCCATGGAGACAAGTCTGCTGGAGGACGATGTATTGAATCGGGACGCAATTTGAGTGATCCTTCGTCATTAGATGGCCCTAAATGTTACAATTCACTATCAGTTTTTCGTCGCATTCGATAATCTAGACTCACAGCAGAACGGCCATAATATGCCCGAGGCAGCAATAGACCCATGGAGTCAAGTCGGCTGGAGGACGATGTATTGAATCGGGACGCAATTTGAGTGATCCATCGTCATTAGGTGGCCCTGAAAGTTACAATTCACTATCAGTTTTTCGTCCGATTCGAAAGTCTTTGACTCACAGCAGAACGGCCATAAGGTGCCCGATGCAGCAATAGACCCATGGAGACAAGTCGGCTGGAGGACGATGTATTGAATCGGGACCCAATTTGAGTGATCCATCGTCATTTGGTGGCCATGAATGTTACAATTCACTATCTGTTTTTCGTCCGATTCGAAAATCTTTGAGTCACAGCAGAACGACCATAAGGTGCCCGAGGCAGCAATAGACCCATGGAGACAAGTCTGCTGGAGGACGATGTATTGAATCGGGACGCAATTTGAGTGATCCATCGTCATTAGGTGGCCCTGAACGTTACAATTCACTATCAGTTTACCGTCCGATTCGAAAATCTTTGACTCACAGCAGAACGGCCATAAGGTGCCGAGGCAGCAATAGACCCATGGAGACATGTCTGCAGGATGACGATGTATTGAATCGCGACGCAATTTGAGTGATCCATCGTCATTAGGAGGCCCTGAATGTTAGAATTAACTATCAGTTTTTCGTCCCATTCGATAATCTAGACTCTCGGGAGAACGACCATAAGGTGCCCGAGGCAGCAATAGACCCATGGAGACAAGTCGGCTAGAGGACGATGTAATGAATCGGGACGCAATTTGAGTGATCCATCGTCATTAGGTGGCCCTGAACGTTACAATTCACTATCAGTTTTTCTTCCGATTCGAAAATCTTTGACTCACAGCAGAACGGCTATAATGTGCCCGAGGCAGCAATAGACCCATGGAGACTAGACTGCTGGAGCACGAGGTATTGAATCGGGACGCAATTTGAGTGTTCCATCGTCATTAGGAGGCGCTGAACGTTACAAATCACTATCAGTTTTTCGTCCGATTCGAAAATCTTTGACTCACAGCAGAACGGCCATAAGGTGCCCGATGCAGCAATAGGCCCAAGGAGACAAGTCGGCTGGAGGACGATGTATTGAATCGGGACGCAATTTGGGTGATCCATCGTCATTAGGTGGCCATGAATGTTACAATTCACTATCTGTTTTTCGTCCGATTCGAAAATCTTTGACTCACAGCAGAACGGCCATAAGGTGCCCGAGGCAGCAATAGACCCATGGAGACAAGTCTGCTGGAGGACGATGTATTGAATCGGGACGCAATTTGAGTGATCCATCGTCATTAGGTGGCCCTGAACGTTACAATTCACTATCAGTTTTTCGTCGCATTCGATAATCTAGACTCACAGCAGAATGGCCATAAGGTGCCCGAGGCAGCAATAGACCCATGGAGACAAGTCGGCTGGAGGACGATGTATTGAATCGGGACGCAATTTGAGTGATCCATCGTCATTAGGTGGCCCTGGATGTTACAATTCACTATCAGTTTTTCGTCCGATTCGAAAATCTTTGACTCACAGCAGAACGGCCGTAAGGTACCCGAGGCAGCAATAGACCCATGGAGACAAGTCTGCAGGATGACGATGTATTGAATCGCGACGCAATTTGAGTGTTCCATCGTCATTAGGAGGCCCTGAATGTAAGAATTAACTATCAGTTTTTCGTCCCATTCGATAATCTAGACTCACGGGAGAACGATCATAAGGTGCCCGAGGCAGCAATAGACCCATGGAGACAAGTCGGCTGGAGGACGATGTATCGAATCGGGACGCAATTTGAGTGATCCATCGTCATTAGGTGGCCCTGAACGTTACAATTCACAATCAGTTTTTCGTCCGATTCGAAAGTCTTTGACCCACCGCAAAACGGCCATAAGGTGCCCGAGGCAGCAATAGACCCATGGAGACAAGTCGGCTGGAGGACGATGTATTGAATCGGGACGCAATTTGAGTGATCCATCGTCATTAGGTGGCCCTGAACGTTACAATTCACTATCAGTTTTTCGTCCGATTCGAAAATCTTTGACTCACAGCAGTACGGCCATAAGGTGCCCGAGGCAGCAATAGACCCATGGAGACAAGTCTGCTGGAGGACGATGTATTGAATCGGGACGCAATTTGAGTGATCCATCGTCATTAGGTGGCCCTGAACATTACAATTCACTATCAATTTTTCGTCGCATTCGATAATCTAGACTCACAGCAGAACGGCCATAAGGTGCCCGACTCAGCAATAGACCCATGGAGTCAAGTAGGTTGGAGGACGATGTATTGAATCGGGCCGCTATTTGAGTGATCCATCGTCATTAGGTGGCCCTGAAAGTTACAATTCACTATCAGTTTTCGTCCGAATCGAAAATCTTTGACTCACAGCAGAACTGCCATAAGGTGCCCGATGCAGGAATAGACCCATGGAGACAAGTCGGCTGGAGGACGATGTATTGAATCGGGACGCAATTTTAGTGATCCATCATCATTAGGTGGCCCTGAACGTTACAATTCACTATCAGATCTTCGTCCGATTCGAAAATCTTTGACCCACAGCAGAACGGCCATAAGGTGCCCGAGGCAGCAATAGACCCATGCAGACAAGTCGGCTGGAGGACGATGTATTGAATCGGGCCGCAATTTGAGTGATCCATCGTCATTAGGTGGCCCTGAAAGTTACAATTCACTATCAGTTTTTCGTCCGAATCGAAAATCATTGACTCACAGCAGAACAGCCATAAGGTGCCCGATGCAGCAATAGACCCATGGAGACAAGTCGGCTGGAGGACGATGTATTGAATCGCGACGCAATTTGAGTGTTCCATCGTCATTAGGAGGCCCTGAATGTTAGAATTAACTATCAGTTTTTCGTCCCATTCGATAATCTAGACTCACGGGAGAACGACCATAAGGTGCACGAGGCAGCAATAGACCCATGGAGACAAGTAGGCTGGAGGACGATGTATTGAATCGCGACGCAATTTGAGTGTTCCATCGTCATTAGGAGGCCCTGAATGTTAGAATTAACTATCAGTTTTTCGTCCCATTCGATAATCTAGACTCACGGGAGAACGACTATAAGGTGCCCGAGGCAGCAATAGACCCATGGAGACAAGTCATCTGGAGGGCGATGTATTGAATCGGGACGCAATTTGAGTGATCCATCGTCATTAGGTGGCCCTGAACGTTACAATTCACTATCAGTTTTTCGTCGCATTCGGTAATCTAGACTCACAGCAGAACGGCCGTAATGTGCCCGACTCAGCAATAGACCCATGGAGTCAAGTAGGCTGGAGGACGATGTATTGAATCGGGCCGCAATTTGAGTGATCCATCGTCATTAGGTGGCCCTGAACGTTACAATTCACTATCAGTTTTTCTTCCGATTCGAAAATCTTTGACTCACAGCAGAACGGCTATAATGTGCCCGAGGCAGCAATAGACCCATGGAGACTAGTCTGCTGGAGCACGAGGTATTGAATCGGGACGCAATTTGAGTGTTCCATCGTCATTAGGAGGCGCTGAACTGTAACAGCTGTGTTACTAAATGTGACACTTCTGTCACTCAATGTAACTGGGTTTTCTCTTTTGATGCTGTCAATTGTCAGGATGAGCATTCTCAAGCATTCTGTCAGGGTGAAAATATTAAATAAATAAACTTTTCTCTCTTACAAAATGTGGGCAGGGTGGGTTCTTCCTTGGCTCGGGTATGAGGTCGAATGAAACATCATTTTTACAAAAGATAACTTTTATTGAAAGTTTCGTACAGCTGTTATCTTACTGGACGTTCTGGTTCGGAGAGCGGCAGCCGTGTCGTTTGCGTAGCCTTCTGCTGCGGCAGCGGCGGCGGCGGCGGCGGCGGCGGCGGCGGCGTCTGATTACGCGTAGCGGTGTGTATCTCGTGTCGCCGTCTCGCCCAGCTGACCGGAGACGCGCAGCGCGAGGTGGCCTGTTTAATTATTGCGAGCGACGTCGTGCATCGGGTGGTGATACCTTGAATGTGGCGTCCCAGTGTTTCTCTTCTCTAAGCGGCCGCGTGTGTTGTGCGTCGACCAGCGGAGCGGCGCGGCGGGGGAAGGCCAGTGTCCCGGACTCGAACCACGGACTCCCGCTTGCCAGTCTTCGGCTGTCAGGTCTTCATCCAGCTCACAGGTGACTGCTGAAGTGAGGCCGTCTCCTTCCCGTCCTCACGAGTCACCCGGGTATGTAAAATCAGACTTCAAAATACCTTTTAACTTCTTCTTCTGGCACTGAGGCTGCTGCTTGCTATTCCATTACAGCGGCGGACTCGGTGCGTCTGTGCATGATGTAGTCTCTTCTTGCATGACGATCTTCAGCACCGAAACTAACTTAAAACAACTGCTACGCTTCTTCACTTCTTCGTCTTCTTCGTCGCTCGTCTCCGTCTTCGCCTTCGTCTTCCTCTCGTCTTCATCTACATCTTCATCTACATCTGTCGGGCCCACTGCGTCTCGCGTATTTATTCACTTCAGTTTACTGGAGGTGAACGACTTCACGGCCATTGCCTCTTCTGTCACGTTGAAAAGATTCTCGAAGATTCTTCTTAACGTCGGTCATTGGCTCTTGGAAT